>NC_090936.1:913739817-914989817 GCF_040938575.1 Ambystoma mexicanum
TAGCAAACCTTTGTGTAGATTTGTCAAATGGCACCACATTTATAAGCCTTTACAATATTTTGGGACCCCCACTCTAATTGTGCTCCCTCTCGACAGAATCCCACCAGACTTTGCAAAAACATGTATATCTTGATCTATTATCAGTTTGCCAAAGGAAGTGTAGATTCATCAAATGGCGCCTCATTTATAAGCCTTTACATTATTTTGGGACCCCCCCTCTAATTTTTCCCCCTCTTCACAAAATCCTACCAAACTTCGGTAAAACATTCATATCTAAATGTATTATCAGATTCCCTAATTAAGTGAGGATTTGTCAAGTGGCACCTCATTTATAAGCCTTTACATTATTTTGGGACCCCCTCTCTAATTTTGCCCCCTCATGACAGAATCCCATCAGACTTTGCATATTCACTCAGAATCAGCCCAGTAATATACATCAACATTTCATGCAGTTACATTAAGTGGCGCCAAAGTTATAAGCCATCCATGAACTGCATTTCACCAGCCCTGTAATGCTAAGGTGTTTGTGAACTTTCACAGGAGTGTTCGCGAACATCAGGACTGTTCGCTGACTTTTGCGGCAAAGAACACCTATTTTTTTGCTTCTTGCAGCCATATCCCATCCCATCCTCATCACCCCTCACCTCCCCAGAGATTATTTGATAAGTTTGACAAGTGGAATGCTGTTTTTTTCATATGTTTTTACCGCGATGTCCGCTGACATCGGCCGCTGTCTGCGAATCCAAGATGGCAGTGTTTCCAAAAATCTGACGCTCTTCACGCTCCTCACCATCCAATCAGCAAACACGTCGCATGTCCGCGGACATGACACAAGCCGATTAGCCAATCAGGACATTGTCCGCGGAGCAAACAGGGAAGTGTGTCCGCGGACCCGACATAGATATCACTAATTTTTTGTGACCTACTTTTTGGTCATTTTTTAAAAGAACTACTGGAGAGATTTTCAGCAAATTTACAAAAGCACGCTTTCGGGACCAAGCCGCTGCTTCTGCTGCAAATTTGATGAAATCCGTCCAGCGGTTTGGGCTGTAGGCGTGAGCAAAGATTTTTCCCTATTCAGTCTATGGGGAAAAAAAGACTTTTTGGGAAAGTTTGGTGAGGATTCGTCCAGAGAGAGCAAAGTTATAATCCTCCCAAAAAGTGCTCTTCCTATGGGATTAGCAACTTAACCATAACTACACGGACACTACCGTGGCCGTGTAATATGTATATATATATATATATATATATTATATATATATATGACAAGAAAACAAATTCAAGCTGTCGCTCTGCCACGAACCATTGCCTGTAAGCATCTGCGGTGGAGAACGTAACTGTTAGGCCAAACTGGTAGTGTTACTATACTGTCCACATGTCACATATTTCAGCACCATAATGTAATACCATACATTAAAAAAAACCGAATCCGTTGTGCCAAAAGAGCCCTGCGGTGAAACGTCCCAGTGCCAAACTGGGCACGCCAAAATGGGCATGCCGAAATGTCTCCTGCGCCGAAGCAATCGCTGCGAATCGGGTTGCGCCGAACTGGCTGTGCCAAATCGTCCTGCCCCGCCCTGGCCAACCTCCTCTCTAAAGGGTGTGATCCTGCCTTTGCCAAATGGGATCCAGGTTACTTCATCAGCTCTATATACAGAGACTAAGAGTTACTAATAATATTTTCAAAGATGGATAAATTAAGATGCTATGAGGGTTTTTGAGAGGAACAGGAGACGGGAAGGAAGGAAGGAAGGAAGGAAGGAAGGAAGGAAGGAAGGAAGGAAGGAAGGAAGGAAGGAAGGAAGGAAGGAAGGAAGGAAGGAAGGAAGGAAGGAGACAAGGAGGGAGGGAGGGAGGGATTGGGAGGGGGGGAAGAGAAGGAGGGCAGAGTCCAAAATGGTTAAAAGACAAATAGTGGTGTTGACAAGCATGGCGATTGAAGAAAGAGGATGACAGATGGTGATAAGTAACAGATTACATTATTTCCACAGGGACTCCTCGCACAGGGAATTCCTCTGCTCCTCCCTCTTTTTGCTTCTTCTGCAAATATACTGGTGGCATGCCTGGCTCCTCCCCTAAGCACTGGGAACTGGGATTGGTTATGCGTGGAGAGATACGTATACTTTAGTTGCCAGGGTCTGCCAAGCACAATCCTTCAGAATCATTTGTGGGGACTTTTCATGGTTTTCACACAATATTTTCAGGGTTTTCACTGGTGAAGTGAATAGACACCATACTAGCAACTGGCAACATATTTCCGGTGAAAACCCCTTTTTCACATGTGTTTGCTGGTAATTTATTCAAATGCGATAATATGAACGGATCTGCGCTAAAACAAAATCGTTTGAGTCAATATTTTGTAAGTTTAGTTAAAAATGGCACCCAACCCTAGTCAGAATCTCTTAAACTAGAGGAACCTTTGCAATTGCTTTCTGTGACAAATTGATCTTAATATCGCCTTGTGCACGTCAAGTAGATGGATTTGCAACTGGCACATTTCATAATTCTGTGGTCTGTAGGGTTTTTCTTCCCACGTATTTGGACTGTTCTTGATGTGTTTTTATATATGTACCCAAAATAAAAAATGAAGTGTTTAAATTGTCTTTGAACATGTTATTATGGTCCTGCTTTCAGAACTTTCCCTAAAGCCTAGTAGAGTTTCCAGATGGGGTTTTAGTTAGTAGTTTTAATAGTTATATATTAATATATGTATGTATTTAGGTACGTGATTTATAAAGCAAAACGCTAGCCTGGCCCACAAGACAGCATTGTGCAAAGGGGACACACTCATGGGATTATAAGTAGGGTGGAGGGGTAGCGAAGGAGCTGGGGTGGGCAGGGGCAGCATGGGCCTTGACTACAAATATAAGGCTGTGAGGAGCAAATGTTCCCTGAAAAGAAGGGTGTTCATGACCTTCCTGAAGTGCAAGGTGTCTTATCTGCATGGCCCTCCGTCTTGCACTTCGGGAAGGACATTGAGACACTTCTTTTCAAGGAAGATATCAAGGAAATGCAAGTTCCTTGTTTTTTAGTTTCGGATATTAGGTGCCATTTCAGTGCCACCTACAAGCCACAACTATTGCATTGGAGTACAGCTAGGAGGAAGATTGCATGTGGAAAGAAACACACAGCTTGTCGATGTGCTCGCTATTTACTCACCCATTGACTGCCCATTGTGATACTAATTCCCATGGCTATTTCTGCCCTGTACCAACCACATCCAAAACCAAAACACATCCTCCTCGCCGAGGGACGTTTTTATGGGAGGGCAAAAGGGGCACTTGCCCAGGGCCCCCACCATGGAGGGGGCCCCGCAAGGGTGCCTGATTTATAGAAGTAACATTCCTTTGTTCACCAGACTTAAATAGCACACACAAGGATATTGCTGAGGTTCTAAACCTATTGCCTGTCTGTTTTGGAAAGTACATTTTACCTCAATCAATTCATCATGTAATGCTTTCTGTGTTCACTGTGGTATATATAGTTTGTGTGTTCCTTGCAGCACAACTCCTGTAGCATTCTTTCCTTTCTGTGGGAATTATGTTGATCATGTGCAATAGCCACATTTGAAATGCATACTGGTAACTTGAGTGCCACAATGGTTTAAAGGTTAGCTCAGTGTGTTAAGCACTCATTGCAGTCATGTGTTACTATGCAAGATTAGAATAGCACATTCCTGTAAGGCTGTCTGAGCATTTCCTATGTCTGAAGTTTATAAACCTGCCTGCATATGTACTTGGTCTTGCAGCACAGCAGGTACTATAATCAGCAATATACCTGCATCAGATAGGGGTTGCTATAAAAACGAACATGTCATCCATATGGTGAAGGTCTAGAAATTGGTGTGCTCAGTAGGGTGTTGTAAAACCTAGGCAATCGCCTCCAACGATGAGCATAAACTGTTAGTCGAAGAGATGAATAAGTATCAGAATTTGGAACCAAAGCATTCATGCTTGCATCCTGGCTTAGCCAGCAGACAATGTAGTGATCCGATCAATCATCTTATATCTCGTACATTAGTGTACTGTCTTCTGTGAAGTTTGCCTCCCTGCATGCTGGTGGCATCGTTTAGCCCATTACTTGATCTTTCTTCTTATGTAGGCTATTTGAGTGGAAGGGGTGGTAGACAGAAGGGATTTCCTTCTCAGGGTATAATCTTCAAAACAGCTTCTCTCATGGTTTCACTTGCTATAGTGTTGCTTCCACCATAATAGTGAGCATTGATATATTGCACACCACAGGAACTTGTTTATTTGATCCTAATGGCAACACTATTTGAAAACTATGTCCCACTTATAATCTCTGTCTGTGTGTATACAGACACCTTCCTGGTAGGTTCTAATCTGCATCCTCTATCCATGCTATGGTATGTGTAGCTATCTCCTTCCTTCCAATTGGTCTTCTCTATCCATGCTTGAGCACGTTTGCATTCTGTGAGGCAGCACATGTGAGATCTCTGTTTATTCTGGATTACATGTACCTTTTACATACAGTCCTGAATTAATACTACAGTCTGCATACCTTCCTGGATTCTATTGATATAAAGTATCCTGTATCTATGCTAGAGCAGAAGTAACCCCTTCCTAGACTGATAAACAAGTAACATTTGAAGGCCAACATTATCAATGTGATTAGAGCAAGAATGAAGAGGGTAAGGGGACTTAAAGGGAGTAAACATCTTTATTTTTAATGCTGTGAGGCAGCATATCAACCTATGGATTGTGATTGCGGCGGGGAGCGGGGCATCTCAGATATTCTTGATCATTTAATTCCTTTGGTTTGGTGGAGGGGGGCCCCAAAGCAGTCCGTGCCCAGGGCCCCAAAAGTGCTTAAGATGGCCCTGCTCCTCAGAACACGTTGTGCTATCTTTGTCAAGCAGTAACATCAAACTTTGCCTTGCCAGTATTATTTGTGAGGTGTCTGATGAGAGTTAAAGGCTTATTTGCAGCTGTAAAATGTGCTACTTGTGTAAGAAGAATGGCTTAACAGATTGCACCTTCAGCACCTTGGTTTAGATCTGTTCCTTGCTGTGAAGCCCTGATAAAAAACAAGGCAGATTCAGTACCTTAAACTGTGCTGAACTAGACATGTTTTCTGGGTACAAGATCATGTTATGATTTGTGAATGTTCATGAGCAGATTTAAACCGGTTTATATAGTGACTATATTCTTTGCATCTAGCCACGTATGAAGGTACCCATCATGTTGCTTCTCAATAAAAGAGCTGCATACAATGAAATATCAAAATGTTTTATTCACGCTCTCCTTTGTTGTATGAATATTTTTGGGAATTATTGGTCCAAACCTTGTGGATGATGGGCAACAAAAGCCACGATATTGATTTTCCAAAGATAATTATTCATTTGTAGCCAGTGATGTTACTATGCCAACTGGAACATTTGCACAGCGTCAACTTTTTAAAGGTAAATACATTCACGTCCTTGATTATTTCATAGTTTAATGCTAATATGTTTTCTGAATGCTGTGCACTCCATTCATAGATCGTCTACGCCTATGCACACCTTACTCTGTGACTACTTTTTGAGTGGCCAGTTTCCATATCCTTACATTTACCATGACCTTTGCGGAATTATTTGCTGGGTGCTTGAAAGGAAAAGTGGTTAATGGAAATGACAATATGCTACCCTAACAATTGGTGTGCAGACAAAGACGTACATTTGAGCTCACTGATCACAAGGCAGTCCAAACTCAAATGTTGAACTCTCCTGATGTTGCAGGGAGGCATGCATCATAGAACTCTCCTTTTTCTTGTGGCCATGTGTGAGAAGGCTAATCAGTCCTAGATTTGCTTGGAATTCTAGGACTTGTAGAAAAAAAACGAAAGGTCCCAGGATCCAAATAGAAACAAAAAGGAATGGACGATCATCTCACATATGGACACTTGAAACTTGAGAGCTCTGGAATTGCAATTGTATAAAGTAGCACAATAATGAAATAAAGGACCTAGGGTAAGATTTTCCCAAACATTTTTAAGTTTTCTCAAATAGACGGTGCTTTAAGTGCTGCCTATAAGACACAACTATTGGCATGGAAAGTAAAGCTAGGAGATTGGATGGGAGGTGAGGACACACATGTTTTGGGTATTCTTTGGATTTTTATCCACCAATTGGCCACTCATCGCCATGCTAGTCCCTGTGATCATTCTCAAATACTGCCACTCATCATCTAAAACCTTCTAATCCATGGATCTTTGTGTGCAAGTTCTGGGCTTTTAATGAGAATCCATCGTTATTTATAAAATATATTGTCCAATGCAATATTTCAACCAAGTGTGCATGATTGATATGTGTGCCCTTTTTTAATTGTTTTATTTTATTGAGAATTTGTTATGCATTTATACAACTGAATAATGTTTGAAAGAGCCACAAGGCTAAATGGGAAGGTAACAGGGTGGAAAAATAACAACATCAAAAACAGTGAAATACAGTCATGGTCCTACTAGACCTTGTGGTATTCGGCCATGCAAGTGCAGTGAGGAGAAGTTCAGGAGATAGGGAGGTGAGGGGGTAGAAGAGTGAGCAAGTGCTGGTGGAGGGTCCAGGAGGGAAGTGCTAATGGGAGCCAGGAGGAGAACCTCAGGCTGTCTAGTTCCTTTCACTGAATTCCTGTGGACAACAAGCATTGCCAAAGCAAATAGATTTGGTTCTTTTATAGCATTAGACAGGCATTTGCAGGACCTGTCATAAAATACCAAAGTGCTAACACAATTAGCCAGCTGTTGCGCTCTTATGGCTAGTTAGTACCATCATGGCAGTGCCTAGAATATGCCTTTCCCATGCCTAAATAGAAGACCCATGTGTTGGCTTTGCCAATGCGTGTTTCCTCTTGAAGTTATTTGTTTCCAGTCTGGCAATGTGTTGATCTACAGAGATGGTATGTTTCTCAGTGCCATATCTTGGCGTGTTGGTTGTGACTGCTTTGTAGATGATGCAGGCAGTCTTGAACATGATGTCTGATTGAGCGGCTATGCAGTGCAGCTCCTTGAGGATGGGTGTGATGGGGTTTTGTCTTAGTCTTATGGTGAGGTGTGCGTCAATGTCCTGGTGGGAGATGGCAAGGGTGTGGAGAACTGTTCTGAAGCTGAGGACAGGGCACAAAGGCGTGCATTTGCAAAGGAGTGAAAGGTGGTACCATGCTGCTCGGGTCTTCTTGGCCGTGTTTATTTTGAATATCTAAACCTTGTTCAATGTGTGTGAAGGGTGTTTACCTTTGGCAGGTGCCAGCTTTGGGGTCGACTGTGATACAGAGTAGCTATGGAACCCACAGGGAATCTCTGCTTACGAGCCCCATCGCAATTAACTGTGCAGCTCTCGGAACCACGGCATCTCCAACAGTTTTGGCTAAAAACTGGGCACAATTAATAACATTTTTACAAAGGTATATCCAAAATTAAGTGAGATCTTGGTTTAATATCAATGTTTAATGTTTAAGTAAATTTATGTAACTTCTTCGGACGAAAGACAGAGTAGGTCTAAAACGGTGATTCAGCCAATGCAAGGGAGGAACTCGCTGAATTGTCTTCTAATAAGGAGTTCACAGGCGTTGTATGCTTTGATAAAACACTATTCTTAGAGTGATACTTGTGTCACCACCTGTTTTGACAACTTCCCACATTTAAGTAAAATCACTCTTCATCCA
This sequence comes from Ambystoma mexicanum, assembly GCF_040938575.1. Taxonomy (NCBI): domain Eukaryota; kingdom Metazoa; phylum Chordata; class Amphibia; order Caudata; family Ambystomatidae; genus Ambystoma; species Ambystoma mexicanum. The sequence continues at coordinate 913,747,476 of NC_090936.1, forward strand.
TTAAAGTGGAGAAGCTGATCGCACGCGTCTCTGTATTAAAATGTTACACTGCAGCTCTCTGGATGGGTATTGGCTCACAGTACACACGTGTCCCTGCAGGCATTTGCTAATCGGCACCTACTGCCGTCAACAAAACAAGATATATTTTGCCAATCGTAGCTTAGGCGCACCATTCACAGCACTCCAGATTTAATTAGGCAAGCATTTGTGTTACGTGCTCGAACCTCTTTCATTTTGGCCTGATGCTTTCCTCTGCAAAAGAAACAAAACCGTGTGAGCCAGGTGCCCCCTGCAAGACATGTTCCTTATGTGTTAGTGATATTGAATCTTTTTCATGCAGACCTTTAATTCTTTTCTGTCCCTCTTTTATAAAAAAAAAAAAGAAACATTTCTTGGGTGCCTCCAGACTAGAAGAGCCACCTCACTTCTTGATATAGGTTAACATCTCGACAGCACATGCAGTCTTCGGCTTCACATGCGATGTGTTTTCATCATGCGTTTGATCGTGATAACTGGGCCACATTCTCATGTGGGCACCTCTAGTGTAATTGTTCCTCTGGTCCCTGAATAATTCAGAAGGATTCATCCGTTTGGGAAATAGCACCTACGGTTTGATGTGCTTCATGTTTTTATTCTGCCACATGAAATCAGACTCACATTACATTATTCAAGAATCTATGACATATTAATGAGATGCTAACACAACATAAGGTTAAGTGCTTTAGCTGGTAAAGGACTATTGTGCATGACTCAAGATTGCTTCATGGCATATTTATCACCAATCATGTACTGTATAATGTTACAATCTGGTCATAAATAAAAGAGGCTGCTTATGGCAATGCGTTGCCTTTGGGTCCCCAAGCTTATGTAAATAGGAATTCCTCGTTGAAATCCCTATGCTGACAGGGAGAAATCTGGACCCGTTCCAAACATACGTTCACATTTTCTGCGGCAATTGTACTCATGCATATTCTGTTTCGATTCCAAAATGTCATACTGCATGTAACATGATACACGTGCAGCACATCATTATTAAAATGGTTTCTGCCAATAACTATATTAACATTTGATCATAAACACAGGATTCACTAACATACTGGGTTTTAATAAGGAGCAAGTTAGAATGTCCAAAAAGCTACACTGATTCGCAAGCGGGTTGGCAAGCATAATACGTTTAGAGTAGCAGGTAAGCATGGGTGGGGTGGTTTGTGCTCATTTCAAACTCCACTGCTTTCTAGGGGTATGACCAGATCAAACCGTACACGTTTTTTTAGAGGTTCTAGTTATGAAGTTCTACTGACTTTGACCTCGTGTCTGCATCAAGGCAGGCGAGTAGACACTCAGGAAAGTTGCGGTTGCAATATGAAGGGGCAGGACGGGCCAGGTTTAACGCAGAAGGGAATCGTAGCTAGCAGAAGCAGGGCCTAGGGAGAGTTAAGGAATAAACATTGAATTATTTTGGGAGGCATGATGGGCACATGATTTGTGGTTGGGCATCGGAATTATTGGTTGAGGGGCAGCATCCATGTGCATTTGTAGATTGTTAGTGGAGGAGAAGGGCAAAGCACTGAGAACCCCACTTTCATTTTGCAAGCAGATGAGAAGGCCACAGCACTGGGAAACTCACATGTCTTTAGCACATAGAGGAGAAGGCCAAAGTACTAATTACTCCATGTGCATTTTCTGACAGAGGAGAAGGGCAAAGCGCTGAAAACCCCATATACATTGACTAGGCAGAGGGGAAGAGCAACACAAAGAGAACTCTGCCTGCATTTATTAGGCAACGGAAAAGGCTGAAGCATCAAGAACCACGCGTGTCTATCATAGTTAGAGGAGATGGGCAAAGCACCAAGAACCCCACATTCATTTAGTAGGCAGAGAAGGCCAAAGCACGCACTGAGAATCTCACATATAATAGTTGGAGTAGAAGGTCAAAGCAGGGGTAACCTAGATGGATTTATTGAATGGAAGGGTGGAATTCAATTATCATATCTGACTTCTGCAGTACTGAAGCATGCAATGTGATGTGGCAGCTCATGCAGAAGAAGTATCTGTTGGGTATGTGTCCCTCCTACAGCAGTAGTTGTTTGCATTGGAGAAGCTCAGATACTACCTAGGTCTCTGCACTGGCCACAGAGTCTGATTGATAACTGCAGATCTATTCCTCTGCAAAAGTGTGCATCTGATTTAACAGAATGGGGTGAATCAGGAAGGAACATAATTGTGCATGCAGTACCTTTGCACATGCATCCGGTGCAAGAGGATGATGTTCAGGAGAAGTAAGAGGACGTTGAGCCACCCCCAACCGAGGCAGAGGGGTGAGAATATTTGACATCTGATCAGTGACAGAGAAAGCCATCCATGTTTAAGGAAGAAGTGCTGATTCCTGAAAAATAATCACTTCTGATTTACTTTGAAATGGATAACAATAAAACAAATGACATCAATGATGCTCCATCTTCTTATTCAAGATCCAAACACAAAGACATCTACATTGATGTAGCCAGCAGTACATGTAGCCAGCTGATGTAGCCAGCAGTGTATCATCACTGAATTGACAAGTTATCCAGTCAGTCTTGTGAGGAATAGTCGTCTCAATTTTAATCATGTTTTCAATAGAAGAAACATTCTAATGAGCTAATACTTGTGATTCTGAATTAATAAAAATGTATAATGTTTACACTAAACAGCAGATACACTTACAATCACATATATTGAGTGTTTCTTTTAGAAATGAAGAATAATGTTGTGCACGTTACTTAATGATCAACATCATATGTGGATCCCATAACACAATGGGTAAAAAGCACATTGGTATGCTCACAAAACATGTTACAATATCAAATGTGAGAACAGTTCAACATACAAAAAAGATGGTTCTTCCTCAAAGTGCTCCTGTTACTACTACACGTTTCAGGACAGATAGTTCCTTCATCAGGTGAAAGTATTGTCTTTTCTCTGAGTAATCAAGTAAATAGAAAGGAATACCATTTAGACTAATGTCCTGCCTCTTAGTTACTGAAATGAATCTGTCTATATGTTGATTAAATGCATACAATAACCTGTAGAATCATATGCTGTTAGTAGCATCAAGAGAAGGCAATCGAAAACATAAATATCTTAGTCAGTTTTGAAAAGTAATTATAGAACTAATAATAATGATCAACGCCAGGTTGTTAAACTTCAAGATGTTAGGCAACTTGTTTATGGAATGTTTCTAGCATTTGATTATGTATTGGAGGAATAAAATCACTTTTGGAATTCATCTCCAGATATTCAGATGGTTTTGTAGATTCAGATGGTTCTATTATTGCAAAAAACAATTTCAAATGCATTTTGCACGTTAAGTGGAAACAATCTATTTTCTTAGGCTGCAGCTATATTGTGGAACAAATGAAATCCCTTTCTGTAGAGTTATTTGTTCAAATGGGTAAGTGAGTACTTGAATGGTGCTTTTCCCTGGAAAGGTCCTTTTTCCAAGGTGGGTGTTTTCTTTTTAATTCGTCTAGTTTTCAGTTTCCTAAAAAAGGTTCCGAACTAGCCTTTGAGGTTTCTCGACGTTCTGCTCCCTTATCCTGGTCTTGTGGTAATTCCACAATGGTTGTTGTTAGTTCTTCATCTTTTTCCCCACTAGAAGTCTCTGAAGATGTTGTTTCTGAATTAGGATTTTGTATAGATCATGGTGGATTTTTCTGGATATCATGAGTAGTATAGTGGTCTTTGCATGTATAGACTATGTCAAATGTATAATCTATAGTGTCCTGTCTGAAATTCCGAATTTCCTTAGACTGAATTTCTCTCTTGAAGTTATCCAATTTGGTATTAATCTTCAAGATTTGTCATCAGTCCTGAAAGATATGTTTTAATTTATTCATTTTCTTTTACCAATGTTTTAATTTATTCATTTTCTTTTACCAATTCTTCTATTGTTAAAAGAATTCGATCCAAGGAGCACTTAGATGGGAACCGTCTCCAGTTTTTTATTCAGGCTAGGCTATCTCTGCATAGTGTTGGTTTTAGATCCACCCTCAGACCACGTGGGATGCGTTGCTCTCTGCAATACTGTGCATGTCATTTTGTGTTTGTTTATCTCCTTATTAGTTTCTCTAATTGACCAATTGATTTTGCTTTCTGTATGTGTAATCAGGTTTAGAATGTGTGACACTTCTTCCAATGACAAACCCAGGATTTAAGCCCTGTTTGCAGTCCTTGGGGGTCATTACGACCCAGGCGGTAATTACGCCAACTTTACCACTACGTTTACACCATGGTGGATGGCGGATTTACCGCCCCATTCCAAGGTGAGTGGGGCGGTAAATCCCCATTTCCCATTTTCCCTTCCCCATTCCCATTTTTGCCCCATAGGGCATAATGGGAGTGGGGAAGGCGCTAATTACGCCACCGTAAATTACGGTGGCGTAATTAGCATCTTGGCGGGTTAGCGCCATGGATTTTAACGGCTGCTAAAAGCAGCCGTTAAAATTGGAATCAGGCGTTAAGGGTTAACAACGGCGTTAACCCTTAACGCCTGGGTCGTAATGAGGCCCAATGACTCAATCTTCTAGAATGACATTCTAATAATGTTTACTTAACTTCAAGTGATGTGTGCAACCCCCATATAACGTGTAGCCATGGGAAGTAAAATATATATCAAGAGGGTTGCACTACACTTTCTTGTGTTTCAATTTCTTTCTTTAGTGTCAGAATTGTACATTTAAATTGCAGATGGCCTGGATATGACCCCGGCTACAGGGAATCTAAACTAAATATACACTGCTCATCGAAGAATTGACAAGTTATCCAGTCACTCTTGTGAGGAATCATCCTCTCAATTTTAATAATGATTTTGAAAGGAGAAAAAACCTATTGAACTAATTCTTGTGATTCAGAATAAAGAAAATATAATAATTTATACACTAAGCAGTAAATACACTTACAATCACATATATCAAGTATTCTTTTTTTAGAAAAGAATAATATTGTGCACATTACTTAATTACCAACATCATATGTTAATCCGATGTTGAAAAACAATGTTACCCTATCATGTGTGAGAAAAGTTAAAAATCCAAAAATGAAGGTCCTTCTTCGAAGTGCTCCCATTACCACAATGCGTTTTGGGACAGATAGTCCATTCATTAGGTGAAAATATTGGTCCTCATTACAAGTTTGCTGGTCGGAAACAAGCTTACCGGCACCTTTGTTTCCGGACTGGCAAATTACAAGTCTACCTGCTGGAGCCACTGTGTCCGACAAGGCAGACCCTGCCGGACACAGTGTCCAGGTTAGGCAGACCCTCATGGAAGCACTGGCACCCTTAATAACATAGCTGGTGCTGCCGCAGTCCCCATTCCCATGGAATCGTATGGGAATGGGAACTTACTATTTACTGGCGCCTGACTTTCCGGAAATGCCAGGGTTGTAATACCCCAGTGTTTCCGGCAAGTCCTGAGCAGTAAATCATTACGGGTCCGGCAGCAACCTGCTGGTCGCACCGCCACGGTTACCACCGGACTCGTAATGAGCCCCATTGTCTTTTCTCTGAGTAATCTAGTAGATAGAAAGTAAAACCATTTAGACTAATGTCCTGCTTCTTTTTTACCGAAATGAAACCGTCTATATGTTAATTAAATGTGTATACTAAACTGTAGAATCATTTGCTGCTAGTAGCCACAAGAGAATGGCAATCGATAACATTATTATCAAAGTCAGTTTTGAAAATTAATTATAGAACTAATAACAATGATCAACGTCAGGTTGTTAAACTTCAAGATGTTAGGCAGCAGTATCAAAACAGACTGACCTTCCTCTGCAACAGACAGTGCCAAACGACAAGTACGTAAGCAAATACCAAAACATCCTAATTCTCATTAAACGCTCCTCCAGAACTAACTCAAATTAGTATAATGCAAAAATACACTTTGCGCCTAATTGTAAAGTATGACTCTAGAAACATAATGCCAAGCTGTTCAAGTCAACCCCAATTGCAAGTCAAGTTATGTTAAGTGAGATTAAAAATTTACAGGCCGATTCATGTAATTCCTCTCAAAAGTGTCACACGCGGCTGGCGCACAGTGTGCCCGTGCGAATGTCTGCGCCAGCCGCGTGCGATAAAATCAATTTCCGCGCACAGCGTATTCATGGATTCTCGCCTCCAAAAGCAGAGGTGGCACAGAGTGGCGCAGTGACCCTGCAGCAGCGCCAGTTACGCCCCCAAGAACGCCCTCGCACAAGGAAAAGCCATCAAGATCTCAAAACCATCGCAAAGGGCTGCGCCAACACTGTACCAGTTTACCGGACTGGCAAAAGCGGGGAACGCGTATTACGGGTGTCGGGACACGCGTGCGCGAGAAGATTCACACACGATCGGGCCAGGGGGAGCGTGTGCGTGTATTTCAGGGGTGCGCGAGAAGTTCTACACGTGAATGGCGTGGGTGCGTGTATTTCAGGGGTGCGCGGGAAGTTTGACACGCGATTGGGCTGCGTGCGTGTATTTCAGGGGTGCGCGGGAAGTTTCACACGCGATTGGGCTGCGTGCGTGTATTTCAGGGGTGCGCGGGAACTTTCACACGCGATTGGGCTGCGTGCGTGTATTACAGGGGTGCGCGGGAAGTTTCACACGCGATTGCCCTGGGCGCGTGTATTACAGGGGTGCGCGGGAAGTTTCACACGCGATCGCCCTGGGCACGTGTATTACAGGGGTGCGCGGGAAGTTTCACACGCGATTGCCCTGGGCGTGTGTATTACAGGGGGGCGCGGGAAGTTTCACACGCGATTGCCCTGGGCGCGTGTATTACAGGGGTGCGCAGGAAGTTTCACACGCGATTGGGCTGCGTGCGTGTATTTCAGGGGCGCGTGGGAAGTTTCACACACAATTGGGCTGCGTGCGTGTATTTCAGGGGTGCGCAGGAAGTTTTGAACGCGATTGGGCTGCGTGCGTGTATTTCAGGGGTGCGTGGGAAGTTTCACACACGATTGGGCTGCGTGCGTGTATTTCAGGGGTGCACGGGAAGTTTCACACGCGATTGGGCTGCGTGCGTATATTTCAGGGGTGCGCAGGAAGTTCCACACGCGATTGGGCTGCGTGCGTGTATTTCAGGGGTGCGCGGGAAGTTTCACACGCGATTCCATCAGGGTACGTGTATTACAGGGATGCGCGTGTAGCACCACACGCGATTTCATCAGGGTACGTGTATTACAGGGGTGCGCGGGGAGCACCACACGTGAATTGCACGTGTGGGTCCTCCCAGGTGTTCCCTCTACACCCTCCACGGCCCCTGCAGGTGGCTCACACCACAGGGGCCTACCCTGCACATGTCCTGCAGGCACCCCATCCACCATGGCCATGCCCCCCAGCCAACCCACATGTCAACTTGCACTACTGCCCACCAATGCATGTCCCCCTGCACCCCCAGCCACCAGGGGCACCCTCCACCAGGCCCCCACCCATGTCTCCCACCACCCCACCCCCCAGCACTGCGCGGCACCTGCCAGCAGGCCCCCACACATGTCCAACTCATGTTCCCCACCACCCCCACCCCCCAGCACTGTGGGGCACCTGCCAGCAGGCCCCCACCCATGTCCAACTCATGTCTCCCACCCCCCCAACCCCCAGCACTGTGGGGCACCTGCCAGCAGGCCCCCACCCATGTCCAACTCATGTCTCCCACCCCTCCCACCCCCCAGCACTGTGGGGCACCTGCCAGCAGGCCCCCACCCATGTTCAACTCATGCCTCCCACCCCCCAGCACTGTGGGGCACCTGCCAGCAGGCCCCCACCCATGTCCAACTCATGTCTCCCACCCCCCCCACCCACCAGCACTGTGGGGCACCTGCCAGCAGGCCCCCACCCATGTCCAACTCATGTTCCCCACCCCCCCACCCCCCAGCAGTGCAGGGGCACCCTCCACCAGGCCCTCGCCCATGTCCCATCCATGCCCCCCTGCACCTGTGTCCCAACAATCCCCAATCATGTCCGTAATGGCCATCCTCCCCTGCCAAAAGGCCCAACCAACTATCACATCCACCCACATATCAAAGGCAATTACATGTTACACACCCAATGTAAATAATGCAAATGAACACATGTCTGTCACACACAATGGCTGCAAGTGAAACACCCAACATGACATGCATGAAAGCAATGAGATGATACGACACATTGAAGGATGAAAATAAAAATGTATTGAAAATCAACTTGAATGGAAATGAAATGAGAAAAACCACAAAGCAAAACAACCAAAAGAAGATGAATTTCCATGAAAAAAACAAAAACACACAGCACAATCAAAATGAATGGTGTCCAAAGTCACAGTCAGAAAAGTAATCCAAGTGTAAATGATAAACAAAAACCATTGCTCCATGGCGATGAAAAAAATCCAAAAAATAAAAGAATCCATTGAAGAACTATTTACACGATAATCCCAGGTCCATGAGCCCAACCAAATGAAACCTAACTATGACAACTAACTAAAAACTGAACTATATACAAAAATGTGGCCCATTGTCCAATCGCAACCAAATAAAAAAAAATATTAAAGGAAACCTAACACTAACTGTATAACTATATACAAAGGCGGCGGGCAAGTCCAGCGGCTCACTCCGTGGTGTTCCGGGCCAGGGCATCATCGAACTCCTGTTCGATGTCCCGGAGGCGGTCCTGTTCCATGGCCCCAAGGGTCCGCAGGGACGACGCCGTCTCCTCCTCCAACCCCCTGCGGATTGCCTCGAGGCACTCGGCCCGCCTCAGGGCCCTCCGCATGGAATTCTCCACCCTGAGCATTGTGAGCCGCGCCTCTTCCGCCCGCCGCCGCTCCGCACCTATATGCTGGCCTAACCGCTGCCACACGGAAGACACTTCCCATCCTGGGTCCTCCTGCCCTCCGGCCGATGCCTGCCCCTCCGATGTTGATGGCCCCGAGCCATGATGCCTCCCACGTTGACTCCGCTGCTGCCTCCGACGCCACTGCCTCTGCCAGCACGACGGCATCCAGGCTGATGGAATCCACCGACGCCGTCGGTCACGTGCCCTGCCTGATGATGCCGGAACATCCTCCATCTGCTGGGGTACAGTTGCTGTGGTGTCCACCCCTGCTGGACCTCTGACTCCCGACTGTGGCAGGGATGGGATCCCCACCGAGCTGGCTGCATTGGTCAGGGCAGGTCCACAGGGGGCCCTGGTGGCATCTGGGCCGGAAGACGGCAAGGAGAACGACTGGCGTATAGTCTCCACAGAGGAGGAGAGGGCCGCCAGATTGGCCGACACATGCAGGAAACCCCCGAACATGGACGATCCCAATTGGGCCACGTCGGCACGGTGCTCTTCGTGATGACGTGCGTGCTCCTCCTGGGAAGCACGCACGTCATCACAAATCACAGCCGTGCGCATCGCGACCCCAATCAGGACCTTCTCCATACGGCCAGGGGTCCCTTCGTCCGCAGGTGGAGGGGAGTCAGATGACATGGACATCCCCTCTACCTGCGGACGGGCCTGGGACGGGGCATCCCTGCTGGTGCATGGTGGTGCACCCATAGGGTCAGGGACAGCGACATGCACAGGCCCCTCCACGGTGACCTGTGCTGCCTCCTGCCCCTGCCCCTGGACTGCACCACTTGCACCAGCAGGGATTCCCCCACCAGGCCCCATGTGCGCCTCAGTGGCGGCCTCCTCCTCCTCTGTGGAAACCACCAACCTGGATGGCTCCTCACCGTCTTCCGCCGTAGCAGGCCCCTGTGGGGGCTCACCCACCCCTTCCGCTGCAGCCGTGGGGGCATCCCCGCCGCCTTGCTCCACAGCGCCGTCTCCACCCTCTTCTTCACTAGCCGCTGCGTAGAGGGAGACATAGAACACAAGCATCAGGGTACTGTACAATGGTCCCCTAGACAGGAAGCAATAGCAGACTTCAAAATACACTTCCATCATGTCCCTCCACAACACATGTGTCAGTCCAGGCAAAACACACACAGTGACAGTCATGGTGCATGCCATGGACATTTCCATACATGTCCAATGGACTCTCGAAACATACAATGTAATGGAACTCACATGCATCATGGGTCATGCCTATCACATGCACACACTTCACCTCAGTCACATCCATCTGGCCCCGTACACCCCAATCACAGTGGATACAAGGATGACTAGGCTGCATCAGTGAATCTGTAAATTGTCACAGACATGTGTCATGCATCCATGGCATTCACAAGTCACAGACACGCAGGTCAGGCACACAGACATGGATACCATATATGTACCTGGCATCAGCACCCATCCCTCACGCCCACCCATGTCCAGGAACAGAGACTGCCATGCTCTCATGTGTACAATCTGCATAGGGCTCCCCATGTCGCATTTAAACACATGCAACAACTGTGCGGTTCACACATTACTGTTCGCACATGCATTACCATGATGTCCCTGCACACATACATGCGTACATGGCCTATGTCACACATACAGGCAAGTATCAGACAACCAGCACACTGCAACATGCCCTGTCTCACACAGCAATGCTTGGCCACTTACCGCTCAACTCCAGACGTGTCTCCCTCTCAAGGACCTGGGCGTGAAGCGCTGGGTGTACGTGTTCCAGGACCCTCATCTGGATGGAACTCATGCGGCCCTGCCCCCCTCCACGAGGTGCCGGGCCTTTATGAGGGTCCTGGACCTCAAGTCCTCCCAGCGCTTCTTGACCTTCTGGATGGTGCGGGTTGCCACACCCTCCGCGTTGATGGCAACCACACATTCGGCCCAGATCCTCTCCTGTCCTTCCTTGTTGGCGCGGGACGATCCGAAGAGGGCATCATACTGCCCCAGGACTTGCTCCACCAGGACACCAACTTCGGTGGCAGTGAACTGGTGCCCCTCTGCCCCTCTGGCCGGGGGTTGCCACTGGTGCCAGATGTTGATGTGCCCGACATGGCAACCCCAGGGGCAGGAGTGGGTGGGCAACTGGGTCCTGGGGCTGGGCTGTGGAGCGATGTTATCCGAGTCGGGAGTCTTCTGTTCCAGCAGGGGTGGACACAGCAACTGGACCCCTGCAGATGGCTGATGTGCAGGCACCAAATGGCAGGGCACGGTGGCAGCAGGCAGGCAGCAGCAGATGGCACGTGGGAGGCTGCTCGGGGCACTGGGGGGCAGCAATTCGGCCTTCTGGGCAGGAGCGTGGTCTTCCGTGTGTTTTCGCGTGGCCAGCTTGATACGGAGTGATTTGGCACGTGAAAATCCTGCACGTCAGCGTGAAATTCGAGGAAAGGGGCTTAGCGCATAAGCGCGTCAGCACGCGTACGCGATTTCATTGGACCAAAGGCCCTTACAGCGTAAGCACGTCTGTGACGTTTCGTAGCACGGGCGTTGCCCTGGCAGGGCTTGGAGATCCTGCGTGCCTTTACACTGCTCTGTACGTGCTTTTCGTGCGGTGCGTGTGTTTTCCATCCATTGGGGTTCACACGCTATTACTTCACAGCGGGTGTTGGCTACGCGTTCTTCTACACGCAAGGCAGACGGTGAGTGTTACCCCGCTCCCCCCCAGGCCCAATCGCATGAAAAACTTCACACGCACCTCTGATATAACCGCACGCAGCCCAATCGCGTGTGGAACTTCTTGCGCACCTCTGAAATACACGCACACGCTCCCCCAGGCCCGATCGCTTGTGAAAACACCCGCGAGCCCCTGAAATACACGTACCCCGCTCCCCCAGGCCTGACCGTGTGTAGAAACACCCGCAAGCCCCTGGAATACACGTACCCCGCTCCCCCAGGCCCGATCGCGTGTGAAAACACCTGCGAGCCCCTGAAATACACGTACCCCGCTCCCCCAGGCCCGATCGCGTGTAGAAACACCCGCGAGCCCCTGGAATACACGTACCCCGCTCCCCCAGGCCTGATCGCATGTAGAAACACCCGCGAGCCCCTGGAATACACGTGCCCCGCTCCCCCAGGCCCAATCGCGTGTGAAAACACCCGCGAGCCCCTGAAAGACACGCGCCCAGGCCAATCGCGTGTGAGAAACTTCTCGCGCACCCCTGAAATACACGCGCCCAGGCCAATCGCGTGTGAAACTTCACGGGCACCCCTGAAATACACGCACACGCTCCCCCAGGCCAGATCGCGTGTGTAACTTCGCGCGCACCTCTGTAATACCCGCACGCAGCCCAATCGCGTGTGAAACTTCACGCGCACCCCTGAAATGCCCGCACGCAGCCCATTCGCGTGTGGAACATCTCGCGCACCTCTGAAATACACGCACACGCTCCCCCAGGCCCGATCGCGTGTGAAAACACCCGCGAGCCCCTGAAATACATGTACCCTGCTCCCCCAGGCCCGATCGCGTGTAGAAACACCCGCGAGCCCCTGGAATACACGTACCCCGCTCACCCAGGCCCGATCGCGTGTGAAAACACCCGCGAGCCCCTGAAATACACGCGCCCAGGCCAATCGTGTGAGAAACTTCTCGCGCACCCCTGAAATACACGCACACGCTCCCCCAGGCCAGATCGCGTGTGTAACTTCGCGCGCACCTCTGTTATACCCGCACGCAGCCCAATCGCGTGTGAAACTTCACGCGCACCCCTGAAATGCCCGCACGCAGCCCATTCGCGTGTGGAACATCTCGCGCACCTCTGAAATACACGCACACGCTCCCCCAGGCCCGATCGCGTGTGAAAACACCCGCGAGCCCCTGAAATACATGTACCCTGCTCCCCCAGGCCCGATCGCGTGTAGAAACACCCGCAAGCCCCTGGAATACACGTACCCCGCTCACCCAGGCCCGATCGCGTGTGAAAACACCCGCGAGCCCCTGAAATACACGCGCCCAGGCCAATCGTGTGAGAAACTTCTCGCGCACCCCTGAAATACACACACACGCTCCCCAGGCCCGATCGCGTGTGGGCCTTCTCGCGCGTGTAGGACTTTGGCGCACATTTTTTTCTTTCACAGGGACGCTACCGCCTGCTTTCGTGTGGCGGACATGTATGGGCCTGTGCGCGTCTTTGGCCGTGCGCTGTTTTTCCCTATTCGATTCCATGAATACGTGTTATAGGCGAGCGTGTGGGCGTTCTGCGCACTTGCCTCCTGTACTTCCCCCGTGACGCCCACATTTTCACGAGTTGTTCCCCATTCTGCGTGTGACGCCCCGTGTTACGCCTACTTTTGTTATGTGCGCCACGCTATGTGCGAATTCGCTGTGGCCTTATCGCACGGCGTTCGATGACCTGTGCGCCGGTGTGCGCCAGCGTGCGCTGCGCACTTTTTCAGCGCACATCCCACATTTCGCGCGTGCACGGACTTCCATGAATTGATGTGCGATGTTTTCTATGCGATAATCGCACTTGCACTGCGAATTTCGCTATTTCTCTGTGAATCGCACTTTTTCGCACGCGTGCGCCGTTTTTTCGGCGCACATTAATTCCATGAATCGGCCTGAAAACCTATTTTATACTCCACCACAGGAAAATCACTTCAGTATTACTGCCAATCTTCTTATAGAAACACATCTCCAAGATAGAATCTCTAAAACCAGGCAAAGTGCAAGGCTGACTCACCTTAATTCAAATATGCATAGTGAGGGAAACGGGAAGCAGCTGCATAAAATAATGTAAACCGTACAGTTATTCGATCAACCTCCAAGATTTGCATATTGAAAACACAAGTCTGTAAGGGACTATTTGATTCGGACTGAATGCACCCTTAACAAAACCATATGAAACAACATTTAAGTGCACATTGACATGCAACAATTGTCAACACTGTCATAACATCATAAAAGGCAATTGCATAAATCATCCATATAATGGTAGAACGATTTGGTTAAGGCATTGAACTACGTGTGATTTCTGAAACATGATCTATGGCATTAGTCACTAAAGAGATGTATAAACTCTTGGCTGGAAAAAGAAGAGCAATACAAAGCGTAGTGATTAATAACCCAATGTAGATCTCCACCACTACAAAGACATTTATCGGGACACTAATTCTCTACAACTTTTCACACTAGCTCAGGTGGCACCAAGGTGTGCCTTCCATGAGTGGAGAAACAAGCTAGGCTGTGGGATAGATTCCTTACACAGTCTTGCTTGTTATATGCATTGGTGCCCTCCAGAATTGAGCTGGCCATTTGCAGAACAGGTGGTTGATGCTTATTTTCTTCACATGTGCCAACTGGATATTGATGATCCACTGGAATTCTGGTTTGGCTATGGGTCATTGGGGCATTCTAGTTGTTCAATAAGAGAGTGGAAAGCCTACGCTACCCCTCAGCTAGCATGCATTGTGAACAGTTTTATTTTAGCTGGGATATTGTCCCAGGCCACATTAGATGCCTCAATGACACATGCGAGTTTACTTTCATAAAAATGAACAAGCAAGCATCTCACAAACAGAGACTACTGCCAGCAGAAACACCAGGTACATTTCTTGGAAGAGTTGAAAGCAGATTCTTTGGAAAATGAAGATTTGTATGAAAGTGATCTAAAGTTATACTCATGGAACAACATCGGAAAAGTTAGTAGAGACTATGACGCTGATCATAGTGTTTGAGTGCACTACAAAAATATATGTTTACTTTTCCCATTATCCTAGGTTTATTTGGCTCTACCAACCAGTGGAGCCAATCCCATGATACTGTACCACACTCACAAACTGGAGGTGCTCCTCAATTTAAAATGACGCTACCAATCAGCAGAGTTCATCCATTCGCTGAGTTCTTGTACCATGCCCACACACAGGAGTGGCTGCTTAGTTTATTTGGCTCTACCAGGCAGTGGAGCAGCTCTGTAAATCCTGATACCTGTCTCACAAACTGGAGCTTTTGTTTCAATGTGTTTGGCTCTGCCAACCAGCAGAACAAGTAATGCGTTTTGTCATCACTTTTCTAGCACATCATGTTCCTCTTGTTTTCCCCTCTTGCCCAGACATCTAGATGAAGCAAGGGTGGTGCATACGCATGTGCTTCTCCATGGCATTCACCACTAGATTTTCATCCAGCTCTGAGGTTACACAATACATGTGTGAAGTGCCTGCATTCTTCACCACTCTGACTCATCTGTAATGGCCAAATAGCACCACACTCTGAATTCTACCACCACCAACAGCAGGCTGCACTGCTTGTACACTTTGAGTTTTTCCTTTTTCCTTAATGTATTTGGCCATACTAACCAGCAGAGCCGCTTTCCAGTTTCAAGTAACTCACTCAGTTTGGAGATTCTCCCTCAATTTGAATGACTCATGGTAAACTAACAGAGATAGATTCAATGTATTGCTGTGTTTTCTTATGAAGGCTACCTCAAACCAAGCAGAAGTTGTAGCTTCTATGGGTTATTGCATAGTTGTGGACACTGACTCTCATCATTACCACCTCAACTACCCACCCTTCTTCTCTTTACTCTATTCGTCGGATTCCCCTCTCTAAGCTGTCTTCACTGTAAGTAGCTTGTTGTTTGTATGTATAGCATTTGCTAACATAGTTGGCAATTTCATAGCACTGCAAATAAGTCGTTACTATTTCGCAACAAACTGTGCATGAAAGCATAGACGGCCATGTACGAATCTAAATATATGCATGAAGGTTGCACAAAGACGTGCCAATCTCAGCACGTATGTGCACCCTGCCCCGTGGGATGAACCCAATTAACTGGCAGAGGTAAATGTCTCTTCTACCGTAAATCAGTCAGCTGTACTGTATTTAAAGTAACAGCGGAACCGTGGCGGCTGATTCATTTTTAAAATTATGGAGCATGAATGTTTTTATTGAATTGGCTGAAGGAAATAGGTGCAGCAAGTGGGTCCAAACCAATTGTAAAGATTTGGGGGGCGTGCTTTCCCTGAGTGAATTTTTAAAATCATGGGTCAAAATGGTGCGTTTACAGAGAAAACTTCAGGAAATTGGAGTCATACCATTTACATTCAGTTGTAAAGAGAGAAAACGTGAACAGTCCTAAATAGGCCAAATCACCAACACTACGCAGGTGCAATTTGCAACACATGTTCATAATGACTCTACCGGGAGAATATCATGAGACTTTGACCAAATGACATTTGACAGCATTAACACTGTAAAATACGTTGTTATGCTGCTTGTGCACAAAGAAAATCATGAGTCCTGACACAACAATATGTGCCATCATTGCCACTGGAAAACATATTGTCATGCTACCTGCACCCCAAGAAAATCATGAGACCTACCTCAACAATATGTGCATCACTGCCACAGGAACAAATATTGTCATGCTACTTGCACCGCAAGAAAATCATGAGGCCTACCTCAACAATATTTGCTAGCACCCAACATCCTGTGCTAATTCTGCCCCAAGTGTTTCTGTCTTCCCAGGTTCTGTCCCATGTCTCTCCTTGCCCAGTTTTATTTAAATATTCTTTTTTTTGTGATTTTTGTTAACAATGTTTATTGAGATATAACATACAACAAAACAAGTTCGGTTTACAACATTTTCCATCCCCCCTCCCCTGTCCACAACCTTATTCAGGTTATAATCCCAATAAAGACTATTGTAGCCCCAAGGAGAGGATGGTAACATACAGGAAAGAGGAATGGCAAAAAAGGACAGATGGGGAATTAAGAGATAGAGTGTATCCCAATTATTTTATTAGCCCACAATGCAGTGCTTGACAATAAGCGTTTTATAAAGGCAAAGGCAAATGAATAGATAGTGGTACTGAGGCTGTCAGAAGTGGCTGGTTGAATGCCTAGTGCAGCTTGACGGTGCACGATACTCTAGGGTCCTTTAATCGAGCCATACTTGGTCTGGCAGTGTAACATCATGTTCGTGTTCCTTTGGTTAGCTGGCTCGAAAAGTGCAGATAAGTGGTTGGAGCCTGTAAGGTAGTAGTAATCAAGGCTGCCGTGTTACACCATTAGAACTCATCCTCTCTCTGAAATGTGCCTAGATGTCCCTCTCTTCACCCTACTCTATGTAATACATGTAATTGGTACATCCATACTTGTGTTGCAGATATATTTGATTTTTAATACGAGTTTTAATATTAGTTTCTGCCTTGAGCACCCGGTGTGTCACTGGGTTATGGGGGTTTTGCATTTCAACATCAACACTTTTAACTTTGTTACATTGCCTGAGCCACTGTCCCGAGTTTTGTCTTTGGTACACTTTGAGCTCTGGATTGGGGTTACCTGATACTTTTATCTGTCCTCCAGTAAACTTCCTTTTAGAGGTAGAGTGGCAGAGTGGTGAGTGGTGATCTATATTGAAGACTATGCCAAAGCTGAAGGCCACTGTGTGGCTACCATCTGTGCTTGTGGGCAAGAGGAGGAAAAAGATACAGGCCGTTCAATGAAATTCCTTCATCCCATTTCATGTCCTACAATAAGGGGTTCAGAGGTTTATCAATCATCAAGCACCAGGATGACCTTAAATACTGTAATAGGCGAAAATGTAATTGTGAATTTGCCAATCATCACACCCATAGCAGGCAGTGGCCTCATTATAAAGTAGGCAGCCACAGAATGAACGGTGCCGGTAAGTGGGCCACATTACGAGGTCTGCTGCGGGTCCCGCTCGGGACACCTGGCCAAAACCAGACGTGCAGAGCGGGACCCGCTAGCAGACCAGGATGCTAACAACGGGCCCCTCATTAACGGGCCCATTGTTAGCATCCTCCCCATTCACATTGAGCCGAATGGGGGCTCAAATCGGGATGGGGATGTACTGGGTCCAGGTCCCTAGAATGGGACTTACTGGGCCCGCTAAAGTCGGCATGGCCCGGTAATTCCCTATTACTGGAACCCAAACCCGGTACCCGGGCTTGGGGGTAGCCATGCCGCTAAAAGGGCATGGCTACCTCCAAACTCCTAATGAGGCCAGGTGTGTCAGTAAGGGGAGGGGGATATTCAAAGAGGCAAGCTAGCCATATTGTTTCTAGTTTTCAAAGTCGATCAGATAGATATAATAGAGACCCCTTATGAGGAGCATCAGATCTCTAGGGGGAATGGTGACGATCATCTGTCATCCCTGTTAAATGCCCTAGAAAATGTGGCTGATAATGTAGCCCCGAGTCTGCCCCATTTCAGCAGAACTAAACCTTCTGAGATGTGGTACACTCCAGATCTGACAGCTCAGAGACAAGTGTGTTGATGCTTGGAGAGGAAATGGCAACGGTCATATGATGTAGATGCATGTAACCTTTATAAGCAATCTGTGATCATCTATCATCAAATGATACGCACTGAAAAAGCTAAATATTATGCAACTAGGATTACGTAGGCATCCTGCACCTCCAGAGAATTGTTCCTGGTAGCTAAGGAGCTATCATTGCATCCTGCTGGGAATTCTGCTAAACAACCGGATGCTCAGTTGAGATGCGATGCAATTAGCACCTTTTTCCAGGTAAAAATTGTTGACATCTGTAGGGGCATTAAAGAAAGTCAAACTGGTGAGTTGGCTGTGTAGAATCAGGCTAGAAATAGCTCCCCCTCTACATATCCGTTGAGGAAATGTGAACTTCAGCCCATAAGAAAAGATGTGGTCAGGAAGGTCTTACTGGTCCTTAGGTTGGCCTCCCCATTAGATGCAGTTCCCTGCCTATTTTGAAAGACCTGCCCCACAGAGCTATTGGTATTCTGACAGAGGCATTCCAACATTCTTTCTTAATGGGTACGGTGCCCCCTGCTCTTACAAAATGCACTGGTCCTGCCCCTTCTGAAGAAAACTAACCTGGACCATAGTTTTCTGGTAAATTACAGACCCATCTCCCTACTCCCGGCAATAATGAAGTTGCTGGAGGCAGTGGTTACCCCCCATGTCTCCCTGTTTTTGGAGGAGGTATTCCGTCAGGTATTCATCCCAAGATGATTTCTTACTGGATGACCTTGTGTTGCTTCAGGACCACAGAAACACTGGAGTTCTTATCCTCCTTGATCTCTCTGCGGCTGTGGATACTGTGGACCGTGAGATTTTACTGACTAGGCTGGAGTAAGCAGGTATTTCCGGTTCCACTTTGGCATGGTTGCGGTCCTTTCTGACAGGCTGTTCTCAAATGGTGTCCTTTCAGTCTTGCCATTCCGCCTTGGTAACTCTGTGGAGCCCCGCAAGGATCAGCTCTCTCCCCACTTCTTTTTAATGTATATGTTCGGCTACTAGCTATAACAGAATGTGGAGTGATTTTTTTACTCCTATGCGGACGACACACAGCTAGTATTCCGTTTGGACTCCTCTCAAGCTGTGCCTCCCGAGAAGCTGCAAGACTGCCTGGAGAAAGTGGAAAGCTGGATGGCGGCCAACTGGCTGCAATTAAAGGGAAGTAAAACTGAGGTCCTTGTGTTTGGCCATCAGGTGAAGGCCCACCTCTGGAACTCGCAATATTGGCCAGAGTCACCTGGTCCGAGTCCATCCCTGTGCTCCTCAGTGAAAAGCCTCAGAGTTAAACTTTCACCTAACGGGTCATGAGAGGCTCAGATTTCTGCCATATGCAGCGATAGGTTTGGAAAGTTAAAGGCTTTAAGAAAAATTCTCCCTCTACTCCCCCTTGAAAGCCGGACAATCCTGGTGACATCCACCATAATTGGTTCACTGGATTACTGTAAAGGTATCTACCTGGACAACCTAATTACCAGATCCAGCGACTGCAGGTCCTCCAGAACGCTACAGCTCATTTGGCATGTTGGGTATTCCGGTTGTCCCCCTCTCATGCCTTGCTACACCGTATGCACTGGTTATCAGTGGCAGCTCGTATTGAGTTCAAAGTTATGTGTATTGTCCACCGAGCCGTGCACAATGTAGTCCCCCACTTTCTGAAACAGAGGCTTGAGAGATACTCTTTCAGACTCTCATTAGCCTCTTAGGATTCCCAAATTAGGGCGGAAGTGGCTATCCGTTTGCTCCTTTTCTGTTCTGACACCCACCCTGTGGAATTCCCTGCCGCTGGGCCTGAGAACTTTGTCCGACTACCTTCCTTTCAGGAGGTCCATGAAGATGCATCTACTTAAACTCTTTTTCCTCTCTGTTAGAGTATTTGAGCCTACCCTCCCTCTCGCTTAGCACCTAGATGCCCATGGGCCTTAGTTTGCGCTTTACAAATTCTATAATAATAATAATAATAATAATTCAGCTATTCCCTCCCCTCCTACTCTGAGTGAGTTGGAATTGGAGTGCTCCCGCATAAAGGTCTCCTTGTGGGATTGCTAGAAACCAATCAGGTTCATATACCCAATAATTGGACGCCCGATTCTGATGTCATAGCCAAGACAACATCCTGCAGGTTCTCCCTATGTACCCTGTGACGAATTGAAGGAATTTGTCCCTTTTCCCCTAGGGGAGCCTGTTCCGTGAAACCCTCCACAGGGGTTGAGGTAAGTGGGACTTCACTGGGAGAGACTCCATCTTAGTGGAAAAGGACTCCCGTTCCTGTGAGGAACTCTCTAAGTCAATTCAATTGATGGCATACATGGGACCATCTAACATGTCAAATACTTCCAAGTACAAAGAATTAACTGAAGAGAAAGTTCAACATGAGTTGGCATTGAGAAGAAAAAGAAGTTGTCCCTTTAAATAAAAATCTCCAATCCACTGTGACGAGTAGGATAAACAAGGAGTACTCGCCAAATGAAAAGGAATATACTGATGCAGGGGTGTGTAACACCAGCAGAAGACGGAGCCACAGAAGAACATGGATGTCGCGAAATCCAAACGTACCTGGAACCAGCAAAGCAAACAATGAAAGTAGTGTGCGGAAGAAGCAGAAACCAGAGGTGACTGGACTCAGAGATCCGGTGGTGGCGTGACCACAAAATCGCTGTGGTGGGCAGGCTGCCCATACAACCATGCCGACACCACCTGGGATAGACCACAGATAACGGCACGCCTGTCAATGGACTGAGAAACCAGGAGAAGGAGTGATAGACATCTGGCAATGACGCCAGCAAAAGCAAGCAGAGCGCAAGACAGAGAACCAAAGCTAGTCCCAGGCCCAGAAGAATCCTGGCTATGTTCCCTGCCATTACTGAAGGTAACAGGGAACCCAGATCGGAACGGGGAACCAAAAGAGACTCATTATATGGTCCTACAAACTCGTCCCAGTGAAAGGGAGAAAAGCTGTGAAACAAAGTTAAGACATTTGAACTGCTTTGATGAAAGAAAGAGGATAATAAACCTACACAAGACAAAAAAGCAAGATAATTGAAATACTGGAAGAAACCTGTCTTAGTAGACATGAGAAAGGCTTGGAAGTAAAGTTAAGAAACTTGAATAGCCTTAAGCAAAGGAAGAGAATAATAGACATCCCTGAGAGAGAGATAACTAAAACAAGTACGCTAATACCCAGGGAAGGGGGGAAAGCTAATCCCGGGATAAGAGTTCAACAGTGGAAGACAAGAGAGAAAGAAATTTAACTGAAAGCCTGAGAAACCTCCATGATAAGTAAAGTACAATACAAAACATTCCAGGAAGGGCTGAACTATACGTCTATAAGTCTGAATTATCCAGGAAACTATACTTTGCCAGCTTATTATGCAAAACTCCTTAAGATTTAACTAAAGATTTGACAAGAATCAAGGAAAGCCATTTCCAAAGAGGAAAGTACTGCTCGCAGTCTCATAAGTGAGTTGCACAACCTTATAAGAAGAGTCAAGAAAGACTATTTGAAAGTTACATATTGACCAATAACGGGGTTCATCAATATATGGGGTTGACTTACAGAAGGATGGGGTTATGGGGAATGTGTCTGTAACTATGACCTAATGCTTTTTAAAGAGAATGCCCAGTGGAGGCACCACTTTCAGAACCTTCCATTACCAGTACATACTAAAGGTCAAGTTGACATAGACCACTTATGATGTAGTAAGGACTGGTTAATGAGGGTACTCATTGACATTTTAATGGAGGCTTTGGCCAAAGCTAATGGATCCATTAGTGCCCCTGAAGGAAGTGTTACTATTCTGACAAAGAGGCATGACTTGCTGTAGAAGAGACACAACTCATGCCTTGGGGATTCTGCTAGAAGACCTGTCTGCAGTGCCTACTCCATAGACCAAGGATCATCAGAGGTGTCAGAGGTGTGGCCCCCATCCCTCTCAATGTGGAGGCTGCCTTTGGTGGGTAGCAAACACAGGACTGCTGCTGCTATGCAAACGCTACCAGAGAAGCATGACTAAGACTACCAATTGTGAGAACTCCTTCTGAGGGGAGGAATGGACTGCTACCCCATCCCAGGTTTGACAGACCCACTGACATTACCACCTGAAGTATATCCATTTGTGCTGACCTTTCTAAAGGTTCTGTGTTTACCCTCTATTAGAAGGGAGGATACCCAGTGGCTAATCAGGAAATCTAGAATTAAGAGGCAAAAGCTCTTGCATGGCCCCTATTTGTGTTCCATCTATAGACATTTTTCATAAGCAGGACTTGAAAGATCTAAGTACAATTTCATACAAACACCCAAAATACAGTAATTTCAAACCACATGAGTTAGATCTTATTAAAGATATATACATCGATAGAAACTTCATGAATCGACCAGCAGACAAAAGGGGAGCATTACTAATAATGAACACCACCGAGTATAAGAATCAATGCATGAGAGAGCTGAGCGACAATACTTCTATGCCTTGTTAGAAACATAACCTACACCAGTCATGATGGTCAATTTAATAGAGATCCTGAATAAAGCTGAAGAACCGGAATGCATCAACCACAACTCTAAGAATTTTCTACAGACAGCCCATCCCAGAGTTCCCCATGTTTATACATTACCAAAATTAACAAGCATCCCACCAACCCGCCAGGGAGCCTCACTGTCTCTTACAGATGGTGGACTACAACCACTAGGAAAGTACATATTTTTCTTCTTACAGCACATGACCCAGAAATGAGTACTTAGATTTGCGATACCACTCACTTTCTACAGCTGTTTAGACAGATTACATACTCTCCAGACAACATCATGTTTACGATAGATTTAAGAATCTTGTATTCATCCATCCTGCACAGTCTTGGCATGAAAGCAATTGAGTGGTTCCTGCTTAACAAGGAACACATCAAAGAATCAAATAGGTTTATACTGAGTGTGCTTCAATTAATCTCAGAAAATACATTCATACTTTCAACATAATGGCCAGTTCTACCTTCAGGTGCTAAGAACCTCGATGAGGGCCACGCTGGCACCAAACTATGCAAACTGTTTTATGCATAAGTTTGAAAGGGACCACGTGTAAGATCATGCAGTATGGCAAAACTATTTGAATTTTTGGGTACGATTTATAGACAACATTTTTGTAATAAGGTATGGCTGGACATGAAAGGGATTGACTATACTAGCACACATGTTGAGAGAAACCGATTCTAAGCTAGGCTTCTTTTCCAGCATAATTGTTTTTACTGGAGAACGTTGTTTTCATCCTGGCATTATACCAGGGATAGAAATAGAGGGGTGCCTAAGGCAATTCAGACAGTACGTTCCACCGCCATGAGCTTGCTGATCACAGAGTTTAATCAGATTTTTGTTTCTTTTTGCCCCTTTGCTTACTTTACATTTCTAGTTTCATACGTGCCGTGTTCACTACAGGTATGATGACAGCGATATTAAGTGAGATGTTGATTTATAATCTGACATTTTAAAATGGTACTAACTCGTGAATTTTTTGGTTTGTCTTTTTATTTTTGTTTACATTTTTATGTTTATGCTTGTGTTTGTTTATACTTGAAATACATCAAGGGTTCAGCCCTGAGGACGGACAATTTCAGAAATGCACTGGCTTAATGGAACCTTTATGTAAACACTGCCTCAAATGAGGATTGAAAAGGAACCGTGTTAATCAAATCGTTTTTTTTCAAATTATCGGAGATACATGGAATTGACACAAACGTGTTGAATATGATATAATGGTTTCAGCTCACATAGATCAAATCGTGAGCATGTGGTTGTTCCAAGGGCAACCCTGGAATCTCAACCTGTATTAGACACCCTGGTGACAAGGGTTTCACCTTTGTGTTTCCGATGAATGTGGAATAGAGTGAGAGATAAAGAGATTAAGCTTGTAAGCTATGTACCACAGCAGTGCCCATCTTTTACCGACTTGAATCAGGATATCTGAACACTTCCTATCAAAGAACATTAGCCTTTGTTCCATTTCACTGATGGTTATATTGAATGCCAAACGGGTAGCATGGATTGGCAACTTCAATAAACAATGTTCAGGGCTGGTATCGTCTTAACATCCAGGTTATATGATATTGTTGTCTTTTGAAAGATGCTACGCCCATTGAACACACCCAGCCTGTAATAAAATTGTGGGGGCTCAGAAAGCAGGGGTGAACTACGGGGTGGGTGAGATTTGCAGCAGGGGAGGCAAACTGATCAACAGTTACAACCACTGAGGATGAACAATGAAACTCCTGAAAACAAGAAACCAGTGGCATCTCTCTTAAACAATTCCTTTGTACGGGAATTGGCTTTAGAATCCAAACATGATGTCCTCACTTCTCCGGATGACAATTATTGACCTTATAAAACGTTATTTTATTCTTCCTTGTACCCACTTCCTTGGACCCCCTCAAAGGGAGCTGACTCTCAGAGAAGAACTGAGGCACTACTTTGATTGTATCATGGAATACTACAGGTTTACAGGATAAGGTGGAACACGATGACATATTGGCACTCTTAAACACTCATGATATATATTTTTGCAAGAGCTTTACTCTACTATTCTGATGAACATGAGTGGGTTCACCCTGTACCATAAACCAGCAAAGATAAATATGAATAAGCAATTCACTAGGCTTAAGCACCTGATATCTGCTTACATTGAAGGGTCTAGCAGAGTTCTTGAGTGTGATTTAACACACATACATATTTCAAGGGTGAAGTTTACCTCTAAACATAATTTTCTTCTGGTTAATTTTTTTATAATGGGCCCTCCTTAAAGGAATCAATAATGAAGAGATTTTAGTTTGGATGCATGACTTCTATCTAGATAACATGCACTTCAAGGGCATTTTGATTACAGGGGGATTTCAATCTGAAAATGAGGAGTGTCCCTCCTTTTGATTTGTCTGACAGGGCATTAGATAACATTGCAGAAGTACCAAGAGCTGTCATGCAGGATACATGTGTCAACACTACAGGGATTAGCTTTTGCACATTTTTGAATGAATGGTGTCTGAGAGCGCTCAAAGGTCAGAGTGGCCCCTAACATACTGGGAAACGTTACATTCAGGAACTCCCACTTTACATCTACAATGGATTATTTTACATTTTTGACTGGTTCTGATTAAGATCCTAGAGGATATTACTCGGCTGGAAATTGACCATAGTGCACTCTCAATCAATGTTCTATGGGAGGAGAAATTTAGTTTGAGGGATGTTAACTCTTCTTGATCTGCTGTAGATGGTTTAGTGCTTAAGATGGGAAGAACGTTTAAATGGGCTAATTTGTTACCTAAAATCCTCACTCATGCTATAGTGAAATATGCTCTTAATGAAATATTATCTTGCTTACAGGAGGGCATCAATCATAAATCAATTATACCGAATTTTGAGAAATTAACTGAAAGTACCGGCCGTCATCTAAGAGCTACTCCTATAAAAGCAAATACAAATACAGTGTACCCTACGGTGAGATGGTACTCGTGGGACAATAAGATTGCAAAATGGGAACTTATTCAAATTCTAAAAAAGTTCCTGTACAATCCAAATGAAGTGAAAGCGTGTAGACTTACTTTCAAGACAAAATGTGCATCTGCAAATGATTTTATAGATCCTAGAAAAGGTGGAGGGGATAGAAAATGCAGTGCAAACAAATCATTCTCACAAATGTTCGATCATTAGTGTTTTGGTCCCTGGATAACTGCTGTGTTAAACAGTGGGTTTCAATATTGGTCCGAGAGTTTGGACAGAACCTTATTCAGAAGTTTATTTTATGATATCAAAAGAATTTGAGTTTGACTCTAAATATATTCATTATTTGCTGCTAACTGATCATTGTTTAAATGGTGAATTTACTTTGAAGGAAGTAACTGACTCCGTTACCACACAGGTGGCCCAAAAAGTCAAAACCCTGACACCATCCCCGTAGGTATTTTTAAGACCAATACAGATCTTTGGCTCATTTCTTAGTGAATAGCTTTAATGCTATTTGGGCTATGGGAAGGATCCCTGGGAGGTGAAGAAAGGCTCTTATTGTAGCAATACATGAATGGGATCATTCAGCACTTGAATCATATTGTCCCAATTTCATTATTGGACACAGTCAGTAAGATTTTTAGGAAAATTGCTGCGTGATAGATTAAATGAATTGGTATAATCCCAGGGGTTATGGGAGGAATCACAAGGAGGCTTCCACCCTGGAATAGTCACAAGAGAGCAAACTCCAAATTTGTATTTATTGGTGGTCAAATATGTGTTTTTAATATAATGCTCCAATCTCTCTGGCATTCATGGAACTTGTTTCTGCCTTTGACTTGGTGAATAGGGCAAGGATCAGGATGGTGCTGAAAGGATTTCTGATACTCCAACATCCTCTATTTTCATGTATTTATTTATTTATTTTATTAAATTTGTTGTACACCCAGACCGTGAGGTATCACAGCGTAGTTACGTTCAGAAGCAATGCAGTATGGTGATTAGACAACATTAGAGCAAACAATACAAGTTACACATTGCAGTACTACATATCTACAATTTGTGAACATTGAACATTTATCTACAGTGTGGGTATGGGATGAGATTGGGGAGCGTGGTGTTTGGGCTCAACTTAAAACTGGTTGAATAACCATGTTTTAAGTAGTTTTTTGAATAGTGGGCAGGATTGTTCCCTCTTGATGTTGATAGGTATGGTATTCCAATGCCTAGGAGCGAGTACTTTAAAGCTGCTGCCTCCTGCTTTTTCTCTTTTGTAGCGAGGGATTTCGAGGTTTTCGCTGTTGTTAGATCTTAGCAGTCTGGTATGGTGTTTCTTAGAGACTGTGTTGAGAAGGTATTTAGGAGCTTTGTTGGTGATGCATTTGTGAGAGATACAAAAGGTGTTGAAGAGAATTCTAGCTTTGATGGGAAGCCAGTGGTTTTGTCTCCTGATATTAGCTATATGACCGGATTATTTTATACCTAATGCAGCTCGGAGGGCTTTCTTCTGCAAGAGTTGGTGTTTGGATATGTTGGAGTTGGACGTACCTAGGAAGAGGATGTTACAATAGTCAAGCTTTGATAGTATAAGTGCTCTTGCAAGTGTAATGCAATTTTCTGGTTTCAGGAATTTGGGACTGAGAGAGATATGATATGATATGGCATTTGTAACACGCCTATACACAAGTGTTTCAAGGCGCCTACAAGTTTGGCTGTGTAGGAGGTAGAGGAGGCAAGGGTGTTTACTTGCTTAGTCATAGTGAGTGTTGCATCAAGGTAAACCCATAGGGTCTTTACTTGTTTAAGAACTGGGATTGTGGCACCATCAATGGTGAATGATGAGTATTTCGGCTTAAGGGAGGTGAGTTTGGACGATGATCCTAGTATGAGTAGCTCTGTTTTGTCATCGTTGAGACAGAGGTTGTTGTTGGCCATCCAGTTTTGGATAATTGCATATATTTCATTAATAATCAGGGAGTCTTGCTCATGGTTACCTGTTAGTGGGATAAGGATCTGGGTGTCATCAGCGAAGTTGGTGTAGATGACACCCATAGCGTCCAATGGTGCAAATAGCAGCTTGGTGTAGGCGTTGTATAAGGTCGGGGAGAGACAAGAGCCTTGAGGGATGCCTAACGGGACTGGTATGGGGTCTGCTGATTATTTACCAATGGGAAATCTTGAAGTCCTATCTGCAAGGAAAGATTTTATCCACTCTGTGGCATTATTGGAAAGGTTGAAGTTGTTGTTTAGGGAGTCACAGAGTTTGTCATGGTCAACCAGATCAAAAGCTGCAGAGAGGTCAAGGAGCATAAGTAGGCAGAGTTTGCCTAACTCTCTTGAAGCATCCATTTGGATCTTTAAGTCAAGTAGGGCTGTTTCTGTGCTATGGTTAGGGCGAAATCCAGACTGCCGATCCCCTAGTAGTTGGTGATGTTCTAAGTGGTTTTGAATTTGTGAATAAGCAATTTTATCGATGATTTTCAGTAGAAATGGGACGGTGGTTATGGGTCTGTAGTTGGTGGGGATTGTGAGGTCCAGGGTTGGTTTTTGAAGGAGGGGAGTTACCCAGGCTTTTTTAATGCTAGTGGGTAGTGCATTTGAGCTAAAGGATTGTTAACAAATTCCGTGATGATGGGTGATAGGGTGTGGGTGCATAGTTTGACTAGATGTGAGGGGAATTGGTCTTCTTTCCAATTATAAGCTTTGTGTTTCGTGATAGTATCAAGCAATTCTTTGTTGGTGACTGGGGTAAATTGGAATGGACTGCATGAGGTCAACGTGGGAGTGTAAGAGGTTATATTGGGCAGTGTTTTTCCTTAGAGGAAAGTCTATTTCCATTGAAGTCTATGCATCATGACACCCAGTTTGCAACGCGGCATGGATCTGTGGGTGTATGCAAAACTACTTTAGTATAGGAAGGGGTGTGAAACAATTGTGTGTTATGGCACCAATGTTTTTTAACCTTTATACTAATGAGTCATAGTTGAAGCCTACACTCGCCACTGTACCACTGATCAGTTGTGTTTACATGCTGATATTTGGTTATGTGGACAACACTGCTTTTATTGCCGTATTGCCTAGGGCACTGCAGACTTTGAATGAGAGATAAACTGAAAGTTAATGCCTCAAAAAGAATATCATGATGATTGGGGGCGATCCAGGGTCCAACTTTTCTTTTTATCAAAACAACATTGAGCTTGAACAGGTGGATTTTTCCCCTATCTGACCATTAGATTTAAACATAACCGGCCTTTAAGGGCACATGTACACAAACACAGTCCATGTCCCAAGTATGTGGAAGTATCATAAAAACAGACAACACTGGCATACCAGTCCATTTCAAAACTGTGAGTGAATGTGTTATATGGCCCAGAATTCTTAGTAATGATCACAGATTAAGACAAATTTGCATGCGGGTGGCTCTTTGGACCAATCCAGATGTGGTTGTCTTACAAAATAATTCTTAAGGATATTTTGCCTAGAGAAATTATTTTAAGAATCGCGTGGATGAATTCTAACTACCAGTCCTTAATGAAAGCAGAAACTGAAAAACTTTGTAACAACGGAGGAAGCACTGCAAAAAAGGATGATGGACTGGTGAGAGGGTAACAGTAATTTCAAACCACATGAGTTAGATCTTATTAAAGATATATACATCGATAGAAACTTCATGAATCGACCAGCAGACAAAAGGGGAGCATTACTAATAATGAACACCGCCGAGTATAAGAATCAATGCATGAGAGAGCTGAGCAACAATACTTCTATGCCTTGTTAGAAACATAACCTACACCAGTCATGATGGTCAATTTAATAGAGATCCTGAATAAAGCTGAAGAACCGGAATGCATCAACCACAACTCTAAGAATTTTCTACAGACAGCCCATCCCAGAGTTCCCCATGTTTATACATTACCAAAATTAACAAGCATCCCACCAACCCGCTAGGGAGCCTCACTGTCTCTCACAGATGGTGTACTACAACCACTAGGAAAGTACATATTTTTCTTCTTCCAGCACATGACCCAGAAATGAGTACTTAGATGTGCGATACCACTCAATTTCTACAGCTGTTTAGACAGATTACATACTCTCCAGGAAACATCATGTTTACGATAGATTTAAGAATCTTGTATTCATCCATCCTGCACAGTCTTGGCATGAAAGCAATTGAGTGGTTCCTGCTTAACAAGGAACACATCAAAGAATCAAATAGGTTTATACTGAGTGTGCTTCAATTAATCTCAGAAAATACTTCAGGTGCCAAGAACCTCAATGAGGGCCACGCTGGCACCAAACTATGCAAACTGTTTTATGCATAAGTTTGAAACGGACCACATGTAAGATCATGCGGTATGGCAAAACTATTTGAATTTTTGGGTACGATTTATAGACAACATTTTTGTAATAAGGTATGGCTGGACATGAAAGGGATTGACTATACTAGCACACATGTTGAGAGAAACTGATTCTAAGCTAGGCTTCTTTTCCAGCATAATTGTTTTTACTGGAGAACGTTGTTTTCATCCTGGCATTAATCCAGGGATAGAAATAGAGGGGTGCCTAAGGCAATTCAGACAGTACGTTCCACCGCCATGAGCTTGCTGATCACAGAGTTTAATCAGATTTTTGTTTCTTTTTGCCCCTTTTCTTACTTTACATTTCTAGTTTCACACATGCCGTGTTCACTACAGGTATGATGACAGCGATATTAAGTGAGATGTTGATTTATAATCTGACATTTTAAAATGGTACTAACTCGTGAATTTTTTGGTTTGTCTTTTTATTTTTGTTTACATTTTTATGTTTATGCTTGTGTTTGTTTATACTTGAAATACATCAAGGGTTCAGCCCTGAGGACGGACAATTTCAGAAATGCACTGGCTTAATGGAACCTTTATGTAAACACTGCCTCAAATGCGGATTGAAAAGGAACCGTGTTAATCAAATTGTTTTTTTTTTCAAATTATCGGAGATACATGGAATCGACACAAACGTGTTGAATATGATATAATGGTTTCAGCTCACATAGAGCAAATCGTGAGCATGTGGTTGTTCCAAGGGCAACCCTGGAATCTCAACCTGTATTAGACACCCTGGTGACAAGGGTTTCACCTTTGTGTTTCCGATGAATGTGGAATAGAGTGAGAGATAAAGAGATTAAGCTTGTAAGCTATGTACCACAGCAGTGCCCATCTTTTACCGACTTGAATCAGGATATCTGAACACTTCCTATCAAAGAACATTAGCCTTTGTTCCATTTCACTGATGGTTATATTGAATGCCAAACGGGTAGCATGGATTGGCAACTTCAATAAACAATGTTCAGGGCTGGTATCGTCTTAACATCCAGGTTATATGATATTGTTGTCTTTTGAGAGATGCTACGCCCATTGAACACACCCAGCCTGTAATAAAATTGTGGGGGCTCAGAAAGCAGGGGTGAACTACGGGGTGGGTGAGATTTGCAGCAGGGGAGGCAAACTGATCAACAGTTACAACCACTGAGGGTGAACAATGAAACTCCTGAAAACAAGAAACCAGTGGCATCTCTCTTAAACAATTCCTTTGTACGGGAATTGGCTTTAGAATCCAAACATGGTGTCCTCACTTCTCCGGATGACAATTATTGACCTTATAAAACGTTATTTTATTCTTCCTTGTACCCACTTCCTTGGACCCCCTCAAAGGGAGCTGACTCTCAGAGAAGAACTGAGGCACTACTTTGATTGTATCATGGAATACTACAGGTTTACAGGATAAGGTGGAACAGGATGACATATTGGCACTCTTAAACACTCATGATATATATTTTTGCAAGAGCTTTACTCTACTATTCTGATGAACATGAGTGGGTTCACCCTGCACCATAAACCAGCAAAGATAAATATGAATAAGCAATTCACTAGGCTTAAGCACCTGATATCTGCTTACATTGAAGGGTCTAGCAGCGTTCTTGAGTGTGATTTATCACACATACATATTGCAAGGGTGAAGTTTACCTCTAAACATAATTTTCTTCTGGTTAATTTTTTTATAATGGGCCCTCCTTAACGGAATCAATAATGAAGAGATTTTAGTTTGGATGCATGAATTCTATCTCGATAACATGCACTTCAAGGGCATTTTGATTACAGGGGGATTTCAATCTGAAAATGAGGAGTGTCCCTCCTTTTGATTTGTCTGACGGGGCATTAGATAACATTGCAGAAGTACCAAGAGCTGTCATGCAGGATACATGTGTCGAAACTACAGGAATTAGCTTTTGCACATTTTTGAATGAATGGTGTCTGAGAGCGCTCAAAGGTCAGAGTGGCCCCTGACATACTGGGAAACGTTACATTCAGGAACTCCCACTTTACATCTACAATGGATTATTTTACATTTTTGACTGGTTCTGATTAAGATCCTAGAGGATATTACTCGGCTGGAAATTGACCATAGTGCCCTCTCAATCAATGTTCTATGGGAGGAGAAATTTAGTTTGAGGGATGTTAACTCTTCTGGATCTGCTGTAGATGGTTTAGTGCTTAAGATGGGAAGAACGTTTAAATGGGCTAATTTGTTACCTAAAATCCTCACTCATGCTATGGTGAAATATGCTCTTAATGAAATATTATCTTGCTTACAGGAGGGCATCAATCATAAATCAATTACACCGAATTTTGAGAAATTAACTGAAAGTACCGGCCGTCATCTAAGAGCTACTCCTATAAAAGCAAATACAAATACAGTGTACCCTACGGTGAGATGGTACTCGTGGGACTATAAGATTGCAAAATGGGAACTTATTCAAATTCTAAAAAAGTTCCTGTTGTGGGATGTATTTACCCATGCATCCGAGCCCTACCTCAAAACTGTGCAGTACTGACATGTAAACATCATGATGGCCAGAGCTTCCCAGAAAATGCACAGGGAAATGCAGGAAGAATAGGCTGCCACCCATTTTTGCCGATGTTATGGGCACAGAAGGACGCTGCCTAAAACCACCATTGGACTACCCGCACAGTAGTCTGAAACCATTGGGAATGGCAATGCTGATTGCCAAATGCAACCTAGAATTGTTGGGAATTCATTTCTTAAATCCCAAAAATGGGTGCAGTACCAGTACTCACCACTATCCAAAAGCCGGCGTTTTAAAACCACTCTGTTTCCCTGAAGGCAAGTCAAAATGCCTATTTTCAAACATTGCAATATGTGCAAAATATTCACTGAACACCAGCAGACATTTGGTAGAATGGAGTGTTGTGTGCCTACAAAATCTGGGAAATGAAGAGCCCAAAACAATGCTTATAACAAAACTGCTATGGAGTCAGCAGTCTAAGTTGCACTGGATTGAAAGACACTAAAAAAAAAAATCTAAATGTTTAAATTGACTGAGTGACCTACTTTTGAGTGTCACATAGGTTGCAATTGTTTAAATGTCATAGTTTTGCACTTAGAATCAGCATTCTAGCTGCATGTGTAAAATTGCAAGTTAATTTAAAAAGCAACAAATAACATGACAGTAGCTGAAAGTCTGGCTTAAGGAACTGAATTCTGCCTGGCAACTACCCCCATCAGGAGGGAAACTTGAGTCACCACTGTGTTCCCAGGCCAACCTTCCTTTTGCTGCCCACACTAAGGATATGCCATCTATCTGATAATTGAATTATCTGTGCTCTGCAGGAGAGTGAACAAAGCCCTCTTCACTCAGGCAAAGGTTTTTATTACTGCAGTCGTAAAATGTAGCTTCCTCTTGGCAGGAGCTGGGAGGAGCACTGCCTGTGAGAGCAAGCTGGCTTGGCAGAAACTGGAAAGACTGGTTTCTATACCATGTGACCTGGGAAACCACACCCCTTTGGAGCCAGAACATAACTTTAAAAAGATGAATAACTCATAGAGCGGACATGTGAAAATTTTATAAATGACACCATAATTCTTGTGATTTTTCTGCCCACATTTTAAGAGGTTTTTCAACCCGGTGGCGTGTTCAGGGGGGTTTTAGCGGAAAAGTGGATATATCTCTAAATGTATGCATGTTAAAAATCTGAAACTTCATCAGTTAATGTCCGTACTCCCTGCACACATGTATGTAAAGTTGGGTCAATGTCAGAAATTGCAAAATCAGTTAAAAAGTGAAATATGTGCCAGTTCTGAATGCAAGCTCCCACGAAGAGCAGAGTTTGAACAGGGTATACCTCCTGTAATGCATGATGGGTGCATATGATTTTAAAACAATATGTACCTCTGCAAATATGTATTTGTTTCAAATCTAGATTTGTGTGTAAGTTGACAGGAGGAGTGGACTTTCTGCAGGCTGTAAAATGACATCACTCTGACTCACAGTTCATTCCCCAATCAAATGATAAATGGAAGTTTGACCAATTAGAAGCTGAGAGAGAGGTAGGGTCAGTGATGCTAGAACACACCCACATTCTAAACACATAAAAGCAGACAGACAGGACAGATAGGGTTTTCCAAATCCATCTGCAGCGGGACGCTCTGCCGGAAAAATCCATACTTACCTCCATCAAACTCCAGAAAGCCAAACTAGAGACTTCAATCTATCCAGAACTAGAGACCAGACCAGAGAGAAAGCAGTGCTGTACCCAGAGAGACCCAGACCAGCAGAGAGAGCTGACCCAGATCACTGTGAAGTGCAGAGGCCAGGCCAGACCAGACCAGAGTCCAGTCTAAAAACCTGACCAGATCCGTGATGAGGCCCATTTAATTCAAGAATATAGTGTGAGTACCCAGCAGAACTGTGTAGAACCAATCTCTTAGTTTAAATTCATCTAATTCAATCTATTTAACCTAAGTAGAACTGCCTCCTAGCTGTCACCTGTCATTTCTAGTTGCAAGCTGCACTTGTCATTTTGAGCTTTTGAAATTTGCAAACCCAAAAACGACCTTTATTAAATCGCTCATATCTCCGCGACCGCTTGGGCTAGAGACTTGCAGTAACTTTCCTCTGATAGCTTAGAATCGTAGCTTTGAATCGCACCAAGAACCGCATTCCTACCCCTTATAGTTTTACCGCAATCGCGGAACACGCATCCGCGAATTTTACCGCGATTTGCAATTTCTTCACATGTAAAAACTGCTGCTGTTTGCTTTCCATTTGCCAGAAATTCGTTTAACCTGCTAACTATCCCTGCATCATTGCTAGTGTGAGCCTGGACTAATATTAACTAGATACCACTCACCCTGAACCTCTGAAAGGGAATTAAAAAGCATTTCCAGCATATTTCTCATCCATTGCTAGCACATATCAAAGCAATTTGGGCCTGTGATTTCAAAACTCCTATCTGTTTTCTGTTGTCTAAGCTTGCTGGATTGAACTGATTACATTGATTGCATTTCTGAGAGCTGTGTGCTTTTCTCCCATTTCCTTGCATTGCATAAAGAGGGGGGGAGTGAATAGCCAGAGAAAAGTGATTACATTGTTTGGTTGAAATCATATTGAGTATTTTCTGTACTGCATTCATTGAATATTGCATCCACCTGAGCTTACATAAAGCATCCTCTACCACATTATACTTTTGTTCCTAATTACCAGTGTGCTACCTTATCCATTTCATCTCAACTCCTTAGTAATTATAAAGAAGTGTGCTAGTGCCAGATTCTCTGTTGTCAATCTTTATCATATCAGATTAAGTGTGCTATTCAATTATTAATTTATTATAAAGTGTCATATATATATCTATTGTTTAAATCATTAAATAAACCCTTTTAACTTGCAAAACAGAACTACTTCTTGGCTCAGTGGGGTCAGGGGGATTCCAAGAGAGGGGTGTTATATAAGGGTAGTCATCCAGAACGCATGAACTGGACCTAAAGATATATCAATAAGGGTTTTCATTCAGTATTCCAGACTAGGCGTTGACTTAGCTGTAGTGTTGAATTGAATCCTCTTACAAATTGGGGGCTCGAGCCGGACGTTTGGGTTAGATTTACCACTTGTGCAGCTTAATACAGTGTGCTAACTGACGGGATACATACATCCGGTCGGATCACCACGCTGCATTACGCTGTGAAGCATTCCTCAAAAGGGACACTCCAAGAAAAGTTCTGTTCTGCAAAAAATAAAATACAAACTTCTGTAAGTCAGGACAGAGACCAATCTCTAGAATGACGACCTTAGTAGACATGAAAATGGCCAGAGAACACCTCTTGCATAAGCTATTTGTGAGAGGTGAATGGACCGAACAGGGCCAGGATGCGTGGAGCAGGCCATCACGCAACAGGTCACTGAAACAGGGTCAGATATATATAGAGATCAGGGTCCATTACACGTGGCCCTGAGTGAACTATATATGGCTCCTAAGGCCAAAGATGAGCACGACAAGATTGTTAGGATAGCGGCATATTTATATTTATACATGGGAGCCATACAGAATAAATGTGCTGAAGGCCATGATCTGGCAAAAAGGCAACAGATGGCGTTAGAGAAGGCCCAATCTGATCTGGACTCTTCTGAGCAAAGGCTGCACAGAAGCCAGGAGTCAGAAAATGAGACCAGACAGTACATCACTAAAATAAAGGAGGATATGGATGTGCTGCAAAAGGAAAAGTCAGAACAGGATACCAGATTTCTGGCCTTGCAGAAGGAACACCAAGAAGGTTTGGACTCCCTACTGCAAAGCCAGAAAAAGCTGGAGCAACAGCTAGACTTCAATAGGGCATGTGCTGAGCAGGTAGTCACCCTGCAAGGCCACCTAGATAGAGTGAAGGAGGAGAGCAATAAACTGATTCTGAAAGACCTGGATACCCAGGCAGAGTTTGATCAGGAGCGCCAGAAAGCTGGTGCCTTCCAAAGGCAAAGGGACGACCTGGCGGCACAAATGCAGGCTCTTAGTCAGGAAAGAGACGCCTTAGGCCAGGAAGTCTGCCATTTAAAAAGAAAAATGGAAGAAAATCACCTGGCCCACCAGGGGCTGGGTGATCTCCAAAAAGAAAACCAGAACTTGGTAGAGCACACCAGAAGGGTGGAAGATGCTCTAGCAAGAAAGGAGCAGGCCAATAGGGACATTGCCCAGGAGGTAAACCTCCTGCAGCAAAGACTGGCCCAGTTCTCCAGGACCAACCAGGAAGCACAGAGGGAGAATGAGGCCCTCTGTCAACACAATGATAGGCTCCAGCAACAGGTAGCGATGCAGGAGAAACTGATAGAGTCGAGTAAGGCCTTAACAGAGGAACTGAAAGCACAAATGCAGGCTCTTGCATTGCAACAGGGAGCAGGGGCGGATAGAGATGAGGTCCGCTGGGAAAGAGAGATTCCTGACCATAACCGCAGGAGCCCTAACCCCAGGGGCCTTCATCTCCCCCAGTCCCTGGACTCTACCACCCCCATGTCCCCTGGCGCACATGAGCACAGGGCCGCAGGGATGGCAGATTACTATCCAGCTAAGAGTATGGGGCTCATAGGCCAGTACCACTCAGGAATGGAGGGGTGGGCATCCGGGTATGGGCACCCAAGTACAGTACAGTTCAATGGGGAACCCCAGGAGAGTAGGCCCATTAAGGGCATCCTGAAAACCTCTGCCCAGTTAGGTCAGTGGAGGGGGTACCCATCAAATCCTGGCAGCAAGGAGGAATCTGAAGACTCCTCTGAACTGCGCAGGACACAGGAGACCAGGTCCCCACATTCTGCCAGCCATTCCCAGGCTCGCAGAATCCGGGAAACCTGGAAGAACAGACGGGAACCTCTGGGAGCAGTGCCTCTGAGTCCGAGGAAGAATGGACAAGGGTTACCCGAACCAAAAAGGCCAATAAGGCAAAAGGGCCTTGCTTAAGGACCCCTTAAAGCAGATTAATGCGATCAGGAGCGTCATCACGCCTTACCATAAGAACGCTAAGTATTCCGTTTGGGAGCACTTAGAGTTGTTTGAACAAATGATGGAGACTTTCCATATGAAGGACAGCCAAAGCTGTATTCAATATGTAAAGTGGACCTTCTCCCCGGAATACTCCAGTTTCTTTGCGGGGCTGGAGGACCAAAATCATTTAAGATGGTCCACTTATAAGGCGGCCATCCTGAAACATTTTTCTGTTCACAGAAATCCTCAAGAGGCTCGCAAGGCAGCCTACAATTTGCAATGTGGGGAGGATCAGGCCCCACAAGAATTTGTGCAGGAGTTAAAGCGTGCTTTTGCACAGACCACAAGAAGGGTGCGCACGGATAGCAGGGAATTTATAAATACGTTTTTCCATGCCTTGCCCAAATATATCATGACCCAGCTCGTGAGGGATTTTCACGAGAAAAGATCTTTAGACTGGGTCATTGAACAGGCTACCCGGATCTATGAGGTGCAGAAACCGATAGATAGCAAAAGTAATGCCCAGAAAAACCCCAAAGCCAACAGCACCCCTGCTGCTGCCAAGGTGGCAGAGGTAAAGGTCACCCCCGTTTTGGATTTGGAGATGGGGGGGCCTAAAAACCTACCTGCACCTAATAATGCTAGGCCCAGAAGGTCCTCGGGCCAGTCACAGACAGGGAGCCAGGGAGGCAGCCCCACAAATGGGGTCCCTCGCTCTCCTGATTATGTAAGTCCCCGTTACAAGGGAAATCGACCCATCCTGGGTTATGTGTGGACTCCTCCAGCCCAAGGGGGGGGATCCAGACAAGCACCTAACCCAGGGAACTTCCCTCCAAACTTCCCACAGGAGGGCAGAAATTTACCAAACCCTGGGCAGAACTTTTTCCCCAGATATCCACCCGACTTTCAGCCCCAAAACCATCCATCCTTCTTTCCCCAATTCCCTGAGCCCAGACCACTGAATCCGGGAGAGGGGAGGCCAAGGGTGGAGGGGTACCCAAATCTTCCCAACCCGGGGTATTACCAGAGGAGGGACAGCTACCCTTCCCGGGATCAGCCCAGGGGAGAAAACAGGGCCCCGTATCAGCCTGAGCGGGTTTCCCAGTTAGAGCGCCAGGTTCAAAACATGGCGCGGGATCTGGGTCACATACTGAGGGCTCAGCAGAACCCTCAGATGGGCGTGCCGGCGCAGAACGCACCCAACTCTGGACCTGGTGCTCCAGAACAATGACGGGGGCAGCACCCCGATAACTCACCGGTTCCCAGGGAGGAGGCACAAGGGGAAGGGGGGTGTAAAGCCTTGGAGGAAGCTTCCTTCCTCACTTGTAAACAGCCCCTGGAAACCCAGGAACCGGAAACAAAATCTCTTGCCCCTGAAAGTCTGCCTCCTAAGGAGCAGAGGGGGGGTAGGAGAAACAAAAGACCCAAACAGACTCAGTTTGAGGAGGAGGTACAGATCTTCCAATTTGAGGGAGAGGGATCCTCAGAGGATCCTGGGAAAAGGATCTTCTCCTTCAGAGAGGGGGGAACTCCTCCCAAAGAAAAATGGGTCCCTAGGGATGCAAATCCAGACTGGGGAGATGTGGAGACTGAGCTACCGCCGCCCACCATCTCATCCCAGAACCAACAGCAAGAAAATCCCCTGGTTCAAACCCATCCTGGTGACTGCCTCCAAAAAGGGGGGGGGCGGCCCGGAACCGGAGCCAGGGGAACCCACAATGGCTCTGATCTCCAGTTGCCAACTTTTTCTTTCAGATTCCCAAGACTCTCCACAGAATTCTGCCCAAATCTCTTCTCTTGCAATGTCCAAAACCAGAAAATTAGCCCACCAGTTGTCCAAAAATGTACATTATCTGTGCCCCCTTGAGGAGAAGGAGGGAAGATATTATGCCCCGGTACAAGTACAGGGGCAGGGTACAATCTCGGCACTGGTGGACACTGGACCTCAAGCTACCCTTCTGTCCAGAAGGGCCTTTGATGAACTGAATGCAGGAAGGGGAGAGGATTACCAAATTCCTCTCACCTCTCTTCCGGGACAACTACAGAACTTTGACGGGAAGGAAATTCCCGTTGAGGGGACTGCAGACTTGGACATTAAAATTGGGCGACATAAGTTGAAACACCCGGTCATAGTTGTGACCCCAGAGGGCACCCCTTGTTTACTAGGGAATGACCTCCTGAGAAGGTTGTCACCCCTAATAGATTGTGTAAACAAGGTCCTCTGGACCCAGACTAGCCGACCAATAAAATTAAAACAGAGTGTTAACCATGTTAGTTTAAACGGCACCTGCCACATGGTTGAACAAAAATCTGACCAAGTAGAATTTCACTTCCAGAACAACCAGATTCCAGACGTGACAGTAATAGCGGTAGGACAACAGACTGGTGATGGGGGGTCCTCTCTATTTCTGAAAATCAACCTTCCTTCCAATTTAAGGTGGTATTCCACGCTGGAAGGAAACACTCTGAGATTCTATACTAATCCACAATCAGAAACTCCCACTCCTATAGTCCAGAAAGATGTGAAATCAGCTCAGAGCCTGGCTGATATTCGGCAAATTGGAGAGCAGTTGTTCATCCCTGTTCAGTTAAACGATGGGAAGGACTCTGTTCTCGCTCGAGTGTGTGTGAACAACGGTAAGAGCTTCATCAGTGAAGCCATGTTTCGCCAACTCCCAAAAGATCCAGCCATTCCCACCTTCAAACTGATAGACAAATGGGAAATGGACCTGGAAGCACCTAATTCCAAACATCTCTTGCCAAGCAGGTGTATGCTCAAAATCTCCATTGGCAACAAGAGCATAGTCCACAATTGTTGGGTCGTGCGAGATGTCCCTGCCGCCTTTTACTTAGGCAGTGACATTCTCAATCGCTTTGCCATTAGTTTGGACCTAATAAACTTCAAAGCTTGGTCCCGATTAGCGGATAATCCCATGGGCTCTGATGATCCAGAAAAAGCATTTAGGTCAGCTCAATTGCTACCTTATGCAGTTGAAATTCAGGTTAAAGAGGAAGTCACCATCCCAGAAAGGACCCGACAATTCTCCCTGGAAGTGAAAGTTAAAAGGGGATAAGAGTTGAAAAACCCTGATGCTTACATACATCTAAATGCTTTTCTCCAACAGCAAGGGTTGGGGGTAAACCCAACTCCATTAGTCAACATAGAACATGACACCATTCTAATAGAGGTGGATAACAGCGACTTAAAGAGTATTACTCTAGCCGCAGGCACCATTATTGGAATGGCGGTTGATGACCGACATTTCTCCATTGATCTTGTAAATGAACTGTTAGGACCAATCCCCAAGGACTGTTTTGACAGTGACAGTGAGGACAATACAACACCAGACAGGATTTTTACCCGGCATGGGGGGAACTTCCTGGTGTACACTTCCTGCCCTTATGGTAAGGAAGATGTGACGTGTGACTTCAGGAGGGATGAGGTGATTTTCCAAGTCCATGAGGGCTGCCTTTCCCACCTGAAGCCTCCGGTCCAAATCAGCACTCTGACCAGGGACTTCTCCACCCAGCTGGAGGAGGCCGCGGAGATAGCCAAACCAGAAGTCTTTCCAGGCTTCAGGCAGATGGTGGAAGAGAGAGTCAACCTAGCTGATGCCTGTGTGACTCTGGAACAAAAGCAAAAGTTGAGACAAGTTTTCTTGGATTTCCAAGATCTCTTTGCGGTAGACTCATATGACTGTGGTCGCACTGACATCCACACAACCACAATCCCCACAGACCCTGGCATGACTCCTGTGTTTGTGAAGCAATATCGCTTGCCTCTCGCATCAATGGAGTCCCTTACGGAAATAATTAAGAACCTTGAGTCCCGGGGAATAATCCGTCCAGTCCACAGCACCTTCAATAATCCGGTGCTGGGGATATTAAAGCCAAACGGCCAGTGGAGACTCTGCGCTGACCTCAGGGAGCTCAACAAACGGGTCCATACTTCCCGATGGCCTCTGCCCTACATTGACCAAGGGCTGGCCCAGATTCAGGGGTCACAGGTATTCACTGCAATAGACCTGACAAATGGATACTGGACCGTGCCTGTCAGTAGGGAGGACCAATACAAACTGGCTTTTACCTTTGGGGGCCAGCAGTACACATGGACCCGGACTCCCTTCGGATACCTCAACTCCGGCAATGAATTCAACATTTTCCTGCATAAGGCCATGCCCGACTTGGGTGCGAGGGGTAACCTGGCTTATGTAGATGATGTCCTCATCAAAAGTTCATCTGTGGAGGAACACATAGCGGAGATCCGTTATGTTCTGACACAGTTGAGGGCCGCCGGAGCAAAACTTTCCTTTCAGAAAGCACAGTGGTGTAGAACCCGTGTTAATTTCTTGGGGCATGAGATTACTCCTCAGGGTCTCTGTCCCCAGGAAAAGAAAGTGGAAGCACTTCAGAAACTGAAAGACCCCACAACTCTGCGGGAACTAAGGAGCCTCCTTGGACTGACTAATTACAGCAGAAAGTTCATTGAGGGCTACGCAGAGATCACCAGACCCCTGATTCATCTCCTCAAGGGGGGGGTCAAGTGGGAATGGGGTCCAGAACAAGCCGAAGCAGTAAAACAACTCAAAAGAAGCCTCTCACAAGCGCCCTGCCTAGCTTACCCTGTCAGAAACAAGGAGTTCTTCCTGGAGACGGGGTTCTCTAATACGTGCTTGACGGCGGTATTATACCAAAAGCATGACAAGGTCAATAAAGTAATCTCCTATGCGAGCAAAACTTTATCCTCTGTGGAGGAAAAATTCAACGATTGTGAGAAGGCACTCCTGGCAACGGTGTGGGCATTGAAGAATTACCGCCCGTTTATCCAGGGGGTGCACAATTTCAGACGACATCCCTCACACACCGGGCGCCTTTACAAAAGAGGGGAATGACACTGCCATGGTCAGATTTACAAATCGATTTTGTAGGCCCTGTGATTCGCTCGGCTAGGGGGAATAAGTACATGTTGACTGTGACATGCTTGTTTACCAAGTGGGTGGAATGTCTCCCAGCCCCAAATTGCAAGGCAGAAACTGCAGCTGCCTTGATGATTAACCACATCTTTTCCCGTTTTGGTCTACCTCAAAGGATTGAGTCAGACAGAGGTAGCCACTTCACCAGTGAAGTAATGACAAAGATGTGGGAGATACTGGGGGTCAAAAGGAAGTTGCATATTGCTTATCGGCCAGCTTCTTCGGGGCAGTAGAGAGATATAACCGAACCATTGTGAGCATATTAAAGAAGTTTGTGGCAGATTCTGGGCCAAGTTGGGATATCCGATTACCTCTGGTCCTAATGGCCATCAGATCTACCCCTTCATCTGCAACCAAAATGTCACCATTTGAGTTGATGACTGGGCGCAAGATGGTGCTTCCTCAGCATTTGCTCTACAGGACCCAAGAGCAGACACTGATAAATGCCTCCACTACTCATGAGTATGTAGAGAATTTAAGGAAACACCTCCAACATGCTTTTGCTTATGCTCAGCGGAATCTAGAAAGATCGGCTGATAGCATGAAGACCCATTATGACCTGAAAACTTCCAGGAAGGAATATCAGGTGGGAGACCGGGTCTATCTATACAACTTCCAAAGGAACCAGGCCAAGCAGCGCAAATTTTTGCCTACATGGAAGGGACCCTTTGAGATCGTCGATAAGATCTCCCCTGTGGCCTACAAGATCCGCATCCCGAAAGGCGGTTCGGCAGAGGGGGAAGACAAGTGGGTCCACATAAACCAGTTGAAGTGTTGCCATCCCAGGCACACTCTGCAACAACTGGAGGAATCCTCTGGAATCCTAGCGGGTACTGTATCAGACTAATTCAGTTCCAATCATAAAACATACCACATCTAGTCTCTAAAATATTGTGATTTGCGTGAAACTGTCTCTTAGTTATACTGTTTTTATATTCAAAATAAGAATGTAATGTTTCGTGATGATGAAATGCATATGCTGCCCCACTATCTCAACGGTGGTGGAAAAACGTCTATGAGTAGGTATTGCCGCTCTTCCTTTGTCGTCCTAGGAGAAAGAAAAACCTTGAGACGGGCCAAGGAGGACGATCCGGAGACCGGGAGCTGAGACGCAACGGGCTCGGGGTACCGCCCAATATTCCCATCAGGACCGGCGAGGAGAACCGATCGATCCGACCGGATGGAGGAAAAGATGCTGAACTGTGCCATCTATTGGAAGAAGATGAGGAAACATCCCAGATCTTGCGAGTCCCATCAGTGAAACCGAATGGCCATCGCAAGAGGGGGGCTTGTGGGATGTATTTACCCATGCATCCGAGCCCTACCTCAAAACTGTGCAGTACTGACATGTAAACATCATGATGGCCAGAGCTTCCCAGAAAATGCACAGGGAAATGCAGGAAGAATAGGCTGCCACCCATTTTTGCCGATGTTATGGGCACAGAAGGACGCTGCCTAAAACCACCATTGGACTACCCGCACAGTAGTCTGAAACCATTGGGAATGGCAATGCTGATTGCCAAATGCAACCTAGAATTGTTGGGAATTCATTTCTTAAATCCCAAAAATGGGTGCAGTACCAGTACTCACCACTATCCAAAAGCCGGCGTTTTAAAACCACTCTGTTTCCCTGAAGGCAAGTCAAAATGCCTATTTTCAAACATTGCAATATGTGCAAAATATTCACTGAACACCAGCAGACATTTGGTAGAATGGAGTGTTGTGTGCCTACAAAATCTGGGAAATGAAGAGCCCAAAACAATGCTTATAACAAAACTGCTATGGAGTCAGCAGTCTAAGTTGCACTGGATTGAAAGACACTAAAAAAAAAAAATCTAAATGTTTAAATTGACTGAGTGACCTACTTTTGAGTGTCACATAGGTTGCAATTGTTTAAATGTCATAGTTTTGCACTTAGAATCAGCATTCTAGCTGCATGTGTAAAATTGCAAGTTAATTTAAAAAGCAACAAATAACATGACAGTAGCTGAAAGTCTGGCTTAAGGAACTGAATTCTGCCTGGCAACTACCCCCATCAGGAGGGAAACTTGAGTCACCACTGTGTTCCCAGGCCAACCTTCCTTTTG
The DNA here is from genome assembly GCF_040938575.1 of Ambystoma mexicanum. Taxonomy (NCBI): domain Eukaryota; kingdom Metazoa; phylum Chordata; class Amphibia; order Caudata; family Ambystomatidae; genus Ambystoma; species Ambystoma mexicanum. The sequence goes on from NC_090936.1 coordinate 913,791,919, forward strand.
CTGCCCACACTAAGGATATGCCATCTATCTGATAATTGAATTATCTGTGCTCTGCAGGAGAGTGAACAAAGCCCTCTTCACTCAGGCAAAGGTTTTTATTACCGCAGTCGTAAAATGTAGCTTCCTCTTGGCAGGAGCTGGGAGGAGCACTGCCTGTGAGAGCAAGCTGGCTTGGCAGAAACTGGAAAGACTGGTTTCTATACCATGTGACCTGGAAAACCACACCCCTTTGGAGCCAGAACATAACTTTAAAAAGATGAATAACTCATAGAGCGGACATGTGAAAATTTTATAAATGACACCATAATTCTTGTGATTTTTCTGCCCACATTTTAAGAGGTTTTTCGACCCGGTGGCGTGTTCAGGGGGGTTTTAGCGGAAAAGTGGATATATCTCTAAATGTATGCATGTTAAAAATCTGAAACTTCATCAGTTAATGTCCGTACTCCCTGCACACATGTATGTAAAGTTGGGTCAATGTCAGAAATTGCAAAATCAGTTAAAAAGTGAAATATGTGCCAGTTCTGAATGCAAGCTCCCACGAAGAGCAGAGTTTGAACAGGGTATACCTCCTGTAATGCATGATGGGTGCATATGATTTTAAAACAATATGTACCTCTGCAAATATGTATTTGTTTCAAATCTAGATTTGTGTGTAAGTTGACAGGAGGAGTGGACTTTCTGCAGGCTGTAAAATGACATCACTCTGACTCACAGTTCATTCCCCAATCAAATGATAAATGGAAGTTTGACCAATTAGAAGCTGAGAGAGAGGTAGGGTCAGTGATGCTAGAACACACCCACATTCTAAACACATAAAAGCAGACAGACAGGACAGATAGGGTTTTCCAAATCCATCTGCAGCGGGACGCTCTGCCGGAAAAATCCATACTTACCTCCATCAAACTCCAGAAAGCCAAACTAGAGACTTCAATCTATCCAGAACTAGAGACCAGACCAGAGAGAAAGCAGTGCTGTACCCAGAGAGACCCGGACCAGCAGAGAGAGCTGACCCAGATCACTGTGAAGTGCAGAGGCCAGGCCAGACCAGACCAGAGTCCAGTCTAAAAACCTGACCAGATCCGTGATGAGGCCCATTTAATTCAAGAATATAGTGTGAGTACCCAGCAGAACTGTGTAGAACCAATCTCTTAGTTTAAATGCATCTAATTCAATCTATTTAACCTAAGTAGAACTGCCTCCTAGCTGTCACCTGTCATTTCTAGTTGCAAGCTGCACTTGTCATTTTGAGCTTTTGAAATTTGCAAACCCAAAAACGACCTTTATTAAATCGCTCATATCTCCGCGACCGCTTGTGCTAGAGACTTGCAGTAACTTTCCTCTGATAGCTTAGAATCGTAGCTTTGAATCGCACCAAGAACCGCATTCCTACCCCTTATAGTTTTACCGCAATCGCGGAACACGCATCCGCGAATTTTACCGCGATTTGCAATTTCTTCACATGTAAAAACTGCTGCTGTTTGCTTTCCATTTGCCAGAAATTCGTTTAACCTGCTAACTATCCCTGCATCATTGCTAGTGTGAGCCTGGACTAATATTAACTAGATACCACTCACCCTGAACCTCTGAAAGGGAATTAAAAAGCATTTCCAGCATATTTCTCATCCATTGCTAGCACATATCAAAGCAATTTGGGCCTGTGATTTCAAAACTCCTATCTGTTTTCTGTTGTCTAAGCTTGCTGGATTGAACTGATTACATTGATTGCATTTCTGAGAGCTGTGTGCTTTCCTCCCATTTCCTTGCATTGCATAAAGAGGGGGGGAGTGAATAGCCAGAGAAAAGTGATTACATTGTTTGGTTGAAATCATATTGAGTATTTTCTGTACTGCATTCATTGAATATTGCATCCACCTGAGCTTACATAAAGCATCCTCTACCACATTATACTTTTGTTCCTAATTACCAGTGTGCTACCTTATCCATTTCATCTCAACTCCTTAGTAATTATAAAGAAGTGTGCTAGTGCCAGATTCTCTGTTGTCAATCTTTATCATATCAGATTAAGTGTGCTATTCAATTATTAATTTATTATAAAGTGTCATATATATATCTATTGTTTAAATCATTAAATAAACCCTTTTAACTTGCAAAACAGAACTACTTCTTGGCTCAGTGGGGTCAGGGGGATTCCAAGAGAGGGGTGTTATATAAGGGTAGTCATCCAGAACGCATGAACTGGACCTAAAGATATATCAATAAGGGTTTTCATTCAGTATTCCAGACTAGGCGTTGACTTAGCTGTAGTGTTGAATTGAATCCTCTTACACTGTACAATCCAAATGAAGTGAAAGCGTGTAGACTTACTTTCAAGACAAAATGTGCATCTGCAAATGATTTTATAGATCCTAGAAAAGGTGGAGGGGATAGAAAATGCAGTGCAAACAAATCATTCTCACAAATGTTCGGTCATTAGTGTTTTGGTCCCTGGATAACTGCTGTGTTAAACAGTGGGTTTCAATATTGGTCCGAGAGTTTGGACAGAACCTTATTCAGAAGTTTATTTTATGATATCAAAAGAATTTGAGTTTGACTCTAAATATATTCATTATTTACTGCTAACTGATCACTGTTTAAATGGTGAATTTACTTTGAAGGAAATAACTGACTCCGTTACCACACAGGTGGCCCAAAAAAGTCAAAACCCTGACACCATCCCCGTAGGTATTTTTAAGACCAATACAGATCTTTGGCTCATTTCTTAGTGAATAGCTTTAATGCTATTTGGGCTATGGGAAGGATCCCTGGGAGGTGAAGAAAGGCTCTTATTGTAGCAATACATGAATGGGATCATTCAGCACTTGTATCATATTGTCCCAATTTCATTATTGGACACAGTCAGTAAGATTTTTAGGAAAATTGCTGCGTGATAGATTAAATTAATTGGTATAATCCCAGGGGTTATGGGAGGAATCACAAGGAGGCTTCCACCCTGGAATAGTCACAAGAGAGCAAACTCCAAATTTGTATTTATTGGTGGTCAAATATGTGTTTTTAACATAATGCACCAATCTCTCTGGCATTCATGGAACTTGTTTCTGCCTTTGACTTGGTGAATAGGGCAAGGATCAGGATGGTGCTGAAAGGACTTCTGATACTCCAACATCCTCTATTTTCATTTATTTATTTATTTATTTATTTTATTACATTTGTTGTACACCCAGACCGTGAGGTATCACAGCGTAGTTACATTCAGAAGCAATGCAGTATTGGTGATTAGACAACATTAGATCAAACAATACAAGTTACACATTACAGTACTACATATCTACAATTTGTGAACATTGAACATTTATCTACAGTGTGGGTATGGGATGAGATTGGGGAGCGTGGTGTTTGGGCTCAACTTAAAACTGGTTGAATAACCATGTTTTAAGTAGTTTTTTGAATAGTGGGCAGGATTGTTCCCTCTTGATGTTGATAGGTATGGTATTCCAATGCCTAGGAGCGAGTACTTTAAAGCTGCTGCCTCCTGCTTTTTCTCTTTTGTAGCGAGGGATTTCGAGATTTTCGCTGTTGTTAGATCTTAGCAGTCTGGTATGGTGTTTCTTAGAGACTGTGTTGAGAAGGTATTTAGGAGCTTTGTTGGTGATGCATTTGTGAGAGATACAAAGGGTGTTGAAGAGAATTTTAGCTTTGATGGGAAGCCAGTGGTTTTGTCTCCTGATATTAGCTATATGATCAGATTTTTTTATTTTATACCTAATGCAGCTCGGAGGGCTTTCTTCTGCAAGAGTTGGTGTTTGGATAGGTTGGAGTTGGCCGTACCTAGGAAGAGGATGTTACAATAGTCAAGCTTTGATAGTATAAGCGCTCTTGCAAGTGTAATGCAATTTTCTGGTTTCAGGAATTTGGGACTGAGAGAGATATGATATGATATGGCATTTGTAACGCGCCTATACACAAGTGTTTCAAGGAGCCTACAAGTTTGGCTGTGTAGGAGGTAGAGGAGGCAAGGGTGTTTACTTGCTTAGTCATAGTGAGTGTTGCATCAAGGTAAACCCCTAGGGTCTTTACTTGTTTAAGAACTGGGATTGTGGCGCCATCAATGGTGAATGATGAGTATATAGGCTTAAGGGAGGTGAGTTTGGACGATGGTCCTAGTATGAGTAGCTCTGTTTTGTCATCGTTGAGACAGAGGTTGTTGTTGGCCATTCAGTTTTGGATAATTGCATATATTTCATTAATAATCAGGGAGTCTTGCTCATGGTTACCTGTTAGTGGGATAAGGATCTGGGTGTCATCAGCGAAGTTGGTGTAGATGACACCCATAGCGTCCAATGGTGCAAATAGCAGCTTGGTTTAGGCGTTGTATAAGGTCGAGGAGAGACAAGAGCCTTGAGGGATGCCTAACAGGACTAGTATGGGGTCTGCCGATTATTTACCAATGGCAACTCTTGAAGTCCTATCTGCAAGGAAAGATTTATTTTATCCACTCGGTGGCATTATTGGAAAGGTTGAAGTTGTTGTTTAGGGAGTCACAGAGTTTGTCATGGTCAACCAGATCAAAAGCTGCAGAGAGGTCAAGGAGCATAAGTAGGCAGAGTTTGCCTAACTCTCTTGAAGCATCCATTTGGATCTTTAAGTCAAGTAGGGCTGTTTCTGTGCTATGGTTAGGGCGAAATCCAGTCTGCCGGTCCCCTAGTAGTTGGTGATGTTCTAAGTGGTTTTGATTTTGTGAATAAGCAATTTTATCGATGATTTGGGGGGAATTGGTCTTCTTTCCAATTAGAAGCTTTGTGTTTCGTGATAGTATCAAGCAATTCTTTGTTGGTGACTGGGGTAAATTGGAATGGACTGCATGTGGTCAACGTGGGAGTGTAAGAGGTTATATTGGGCAGTGTTTTTCCAGCGAGGAAAGTCTATTTCCATTGAAGTCTATGCATCATGACACCCAGTTTGCAACGCGGCATGGATCTGTGGGTGTATGCAAAACTACTTTAGTATAGGAAGGGGTGTGAAACAGTTGTGTGTTATGGCACCATTGTTTTTTAACCTTTATACTAATGAGTCATAGTTGAAGCCTACACTCGCCACTGTACCACTGATCAGTTGTGTTTACATGCTGATATTTGGTTATGTGGACAACACTGCTTTTATTGCCGTATTGCTTAGGGCACTGCAGACTTTGAATGAGAGATAAACTGAAAGTTAATGCCTCAAAATGAATATCATGATGATTGGGGGCGATCCAGGGTCCATCTTTTCTTTTGATCAGAACAATATTGAGCTTGAACAAGTGGATTTTTCCACTATCTGACCATTAGATTTAAACATAACCAGCCTTTAAGGGCACATGTACACAAACACAGTCCATGTCCCAAGTATGTGGAAGTATCATAAAAACAGACAACACTGGCATACCAGTCCATTTCAAAACTGTGAGTGAATGTGTTATATGGCCCAGAACTCTTAGTAATGATCACAGATTAAGACAAATTTGCATGCGGGTGACTCTTTGGACCAATCCAGATGTGGTTGTCTTACAAAATAATTCTTAAGGATATTTTGCCTAGAGAAATTATTTTAAGAATCACGTGGATGAATTCTAACTACAAGTCCTTAATGAAAGCAGAAACTGAAAAACTTTGTAACAACAGAGGAAGCACTGCAAAAAAGGATGATGGACTGGTGAGAGGGAAACAAAATCTATATGAGAATTTGTTAGGTGAGACAAGGGCTTGCAACAGACTAATAGGAAACATGCTTATATTCCTTATTTGAGTAAAAGGATGGAGAGTTTGGACTGGCAGGAAAATGGTAAGGACAAGTACTTAATAAGGCATTTCTGATTGGATCTTTTGCCAATTGGCCATGTTGATGCTTGGTGGTTCCATTGTTTAAACCTGAGGTCCACCTTCCTTTTCTGTCACTTGATATAAGAAAGCAAAATGCAGGTTTTGCTCTGGTGTCATCTGTTTCTGAGGATCAGGGAAAATATTCCTCGTCCTTTATTGAGGGATATGGGAATTAGGACACTTAATGTTAAAACATAATTACATAATACCGCCTTTTTATGAATATTGACCCACGCTCATTCGCATTACACAGAAAACCGCGTTCATAATTTTCCGCTTTTCGATTGATGTCGCCGCCCTTTTAAGAATCGTCCACCATTTTGATTTCAACTCTTGTTTCTGTGTTCTAAAATGGTGTACTGTGTTTTCAACTTGCAGCCAAGCTGAATGACCTTTGAGTTCTGTTAATGTTTAGGCTGACCGAGAGCAGACTGTTTGACCAATACAAAGAAACCTTGTGACTCATATGAACTGCAATCCAAGTGTTGTCTGTGCTCACAAGCCTCATCCTTATATAAACAATGAGACAATGGAAAGTATACTCAGATCGTGTGGTCTGGCTGAACTGCATTGTAGCGATTCTTGGAACAAGGCTTACCATGGATCAGAGAACCAACAAGCATCATTGTATCTTCATAGACATGCAAACTTGTTTCATTCCTTGTACAATATTGTAATATTTGACATGTGAACTAGGCACAAACTCTAGCATGTGAATTATTAGCTTGGAGATAAGCTGGACAATGTTTCAGAAATGGTAAAATATGTCTGTGTTCAGATGTCCAGCGCTCTCACCACTCACTGTGTCTGCTGGTACACACTGCGAGGTGTTGCGAGCCAGTTAGCTAGCTGTTTTGCTTTGACTGTACCGAAATAAAAGATACTAGTATCTTTTCAGCCTATGATTGGTGAATTTAATTTGTGGTACTAAGCCTTGATATTTCTTTGGTCTTTCATTAAGTCTGCCTTGTCTTATTGGTCCCTGATATGTTTTCATCAGACTTGCTAAGATATCTACATACATACATTAGCTTTTTTTTCACAATAAAAGTCATAAATGCAGAGCATCATAAGTACATCATAGACGCTTGGCAGACCAATAAATTGCAATCAACAAAGATCCATCATATTAAAACAGTAAGACAATAAAAAGTAATACAATACGTAAACATGTTACCCGGCATCATATACTTAAATATCAAAATGGTTGCTAAAAGTAGTTAAACTGGCACCTTTAGCTTCTTTGTATGGACTCTCCATGCCCCACTCAAGTAGTGACTAGCGGCAAATATGGCCAAAACCTCACTTGAGTCCAGGCATTTAGCCAAGATTCGCCAGTAGTCCTGCAGCCACGGTTTAAATATAGTGGCTCCGGGAAGCGTTCCCACAAGGGCTTAGTCCCAGGCAAAGTAATTAATAATGACAGAGATTGTCAACAGCCTCTTCACATAAAATACATGTTGGGCAATGGCATTATTCCATTTATGGAGGACCTCATGCCAGTTTATCCCCCCTCTGGGTGACGTAGTTCAGGTACTCTTCGCAGCCGACCCATTTCTAGTACACAAGATACTGGGCCAGGGACTCAGAGGCTCTGATTTCATCAGGGCGTCACTCTCCACCCTATCCCCTGCAGCATCTCTTCCTTTGATGCAGATGTTATAATCGCAGGGTAAGACCATTACTCACGAGCCCCAGCTGTCCCACGGTGTTTTTACATAGGAAACCCATTTTAGAGAAGTACTCCCTTGCTGTGAGATAATGTCCAAAACTGCTTCTACATATATTTTCAATTGACCATAGGCAGGCCCAGTAAGGCACCGCATAGTTTACAGATTGAATCAAACCCTTGCAGGCCAGTCTCAAGCAGTACTGGGATATTCGGTGCACTAAGGGGCAACCCAAGGATATTTTTCAAAAATGTACTCTCCACCACAGGGACAGGAGTACTGCGTTGTCCGCAAACAACAAGGCTGAGAACATATCACCCGTCAGCGAAGGGGCGTTGGTCTGCGCCCTCAAGATCCTTTTCAAAACTTAATTTATAAAGATACAAAACAATTTGGGCGCCAGTACACATCCCTGGCAAACCCCCTTCCCAACGTCAATATTGTTCGTAACACTTCCCTTGACCTCCCCCCAACGGACTACGGCTGTGTTCCCTGTATATTAGCTCTGGATAGCTGAAAGCATCCCACCTGGAATGCCGAGCACTGCAAATATCTCCCAAAGGTGAGTTCTTGGGACAGTGTCAAATACAGTTCGTAGGTCAACGAATACTCCATAGACATTTGTTTTTCTCAGCACAGCATTTTTCTCACACACCAGGTGGAGCCGAAGGCTTTGATGAATTGTGCTTAACCCTTCACATAACCCTGCCTGCCAGTGATCAATTGTCACGTTGGTCAGTGCCCACTCATCTAGATGAAACAGTAATGCCCAGGCAAATGTTTTCCCCCAGCATTCAATAAGGAATTCGGCCTAAAGTTTGTTTGGTCAATGCAGACTCCCTTTTTATATATTGGGAAAATTACTGCAGTGGTCCAGTACACAGGAACCTGCTTCCTGCACAATGCTGCATTAAATAGTTTAGTCAGGTAGGGGGGTATAAAAGTCTATCAGGACCATATTCGGTCCTGGTGCCTTACCTATTTTTTTTATGCACCAGTGGCAATTCTACTTATTGTGCAGTAAATATCAGCGGGGTTGGGCAAAGTTCCCCAGCAAGAGCAGCACATTCCCCAACCAAACTCGGTGTCATAGGTGCTGGTGCTTCTGCCAGTACAAATTGCTGTAATATTCTACCCATTCTTGTTCAGGAATCGAGCTCTTCAATTGATTATGGCTCCTGCGCTGACCCGCCCCCATATTTGATCATAAGCCCCTAGAATCACATCTCGGTATTGCTTCCAGGAGTGCCCTCCATAGATCTTCATGCCACCCCCTCTTCTTCTCCTTTAGCAACCTACAGTTTTCCCCTCTTGCCTGCCTCAACACAACAGCCCACTGGGCCCATTGGCTCTTTGCTGCTATAAGGAGCTGCCGCATGGCCACCCCGCAGTGTTTATCATTCCAACGGGGTGGCTTCTCTGTGAGTTTACGGCCCACTTTTGGGGGTTTTGACAAATGTCGGCCCACCCGCACCATTATCTCCTCATGCAGGGAGATCAGTGCTGAAGCGTTACTAGGGTCAGAACCTGCATGTGCCCCTAACAAATGACAGATATCGCCATACACCTGGGGGAGAACTCCATCCAAATTGATGCCACCCCACCTCAGACTTTTCCTAGTATGCCCTACAGTACCCATACAAACTCCACTTTCTCCAAGGCCCACCTGCCTCCCACCTGGGACCCCCCCACAGTTTTTCAGACACCTCGAGAAGCAAGGGGTGATGGTCACTCTCCACCCTCTTAATGACCGAAAATGCTCGTATGGCTCCACATGCCTAGAGGTTAACAAAAATATGGTCGATTTTACTTGACAACATATTATTGTCAAAAGTAGGGGCCGCGGGACTATCCCCAGTAAAACGGCCATTGCATGCCCTAAGATTGGCAGATACTAACACAATTCCTATTTCTTCCAAGGACTAGTGCTGTCTCACCGGAGGGAAGTAATTTGGGGGGCCCAATCCCCAGTGACTGTCTTCTTTCTCCATGTTATCAGCAAGACTACGGAGGGGCTCGACCTTTAGATTAAGGGCCCCCATAACTAAAATGTTAGGCAATCTGGTAAGGGACAACCTCCACTCTAGGGTTTTACACATGATCCTCTTAGTGAATGCTACACCCTTAACCCTAAGACCCTATTATAAAGACGCTGCAAGCAGCAGCGATGTGCCATTCTGCAATTTTATATGTAATACTAAAACATCTGGTGAGCACATGTCTATCACAGTAATTGAGTTAAATAAAGCAGTATTGACCCAGGTCACCAGACCCATGTAGGGGTGACCCCTGACCCCTGAGTTGCCAGGGTAAAAATAGTTGCATGCCCTTGCAGATTAGGGGGTTCCATAGCCAAGGTTCCCTGCAGGGATATCACATCAGACTCCAAAACAAAGGTAAGCTGATCATTGTCAACCAAATACTTATGAACCGCCACAATATTCCAGGACAACACCCACACCCTGGCAGAGATGAGACCGAACTATCGGTCCCTGCCCAGGATGCTCAGACCTTCAGGTACTCTGACCCTTCCCATGGTGCTCAATAAACTGAAATAGCCTTTGCTGGATCCCAGCCATATTGTGATTATGCCCCCTAGGATAGCTTTCATTCTCTTCAGTGTCTCTGAAAACACTCCCATTACTAGCCCACCTACTAGGGAGCCAAGTATGCTGTAGCCCTGGGGTCCACTACCCCAACCCCGAATTTGGTCCTGGTTCCTGACAGGAAGAGGATAATACCAATCAGGAGGCAGCATTTTAATAGAGATGAGCAGCTGACTAGGTGGTAATGCCTGCTGTTCCATTTCTAGGATACCCGTGATGAGGGATGTATCTTTCACCCTAACTTTAATCGCATCCATGCCCTGTTGTCCTACCAGTCTCTCACACAAAACCAAATCGCTGTGAATTAGAGAGACAGCCCCTTCTATGCCTAAGCCAATGACTAACTTTATTGGTCAGGCTATCCCCACGCTCCTGTCTAGTTTCCTGGGACTTTGGCACATTTACAAGGAAAAAGCAATTGTTAGCACAGCTCCCGGACCACTATGAGTAGAGGGTGATATTACGGAAGGCCTTGCTTCCCTTCTGCTATCCAATCCCAGCACCCTCACTGTACTGATCGGAGAAATTACAGTATGAGGGTCAGAAGTAACATACATCCCAGTCGATGAACCAAAGCAACTTCCTGCCCCCTCATCCCCATCGAGCAATTCCCCCACTCCCCTCCCACCCATAGAGGTATTCCCTAACAACCCCTGAGGGTGAGGGGCACGCGTCATTAAGTCCTCGACCAGTTTTGCCAACCTGTGGATGTCGATTTTGAGCTCAGCATTCTCTAACCGCATGAGCGCTAGAAACTTTAAAGCACTCCTGCACCCCTCACACCCCTTTACAATATGGGCCCTGTAGGGTATTTTATGGAGATTTGGGGCCTGACGGTATTTTATTACCGCCGAAAAATAACTTAGCAATAATCACTCCTCGTATTCAGATTTGGCCCTGTACAACAATAATACAGTGGACATGCATGATTTTAGCACCCAGACATGCATATTTGGTGTGCGTGGTTGGTATGCGTATTTGGTGGTATTTTGGTGAGCATTATTCCCTTGTTTTATTGGTGGCCCCAATGTCCAGAATCCCTTATCTTTGCTTAGATTTTTCGTGTAATCACTAGAGAGACCTCAGGCCTACATTTCAGGAATACCACATTTTCAGTGTTAGTGTTAGTGTGCCACCATGGGCAATCTCACTGACTTATTTACGACAGAGAGCTATATGTGGTAATTTCCACTACCTTATATACGGTAGGGAACTATGTCCAGAGAGTCTCTCTTCCCGTTGGCTCATGTACCTCCAACGAGCTATGCTACAGTCACTCACAACTGTTCATACTGAATCTGAATCTAACATGCACACATCTGTCTTAAAATGACCATTGCATTGTTTAAAAATCTCCCCACATCTTCAGCATTGTAATGGTAAATAGTAAACACACCACCCGTCTGCTTTCAAATATCTTTCTGTATTATAAAAGTTGCATTTAAACACGATCTCATTCTTTACAGAAATAAATACAATAGCACAGTAACAGCTTTGTCTATGACACACTGCAAAGAGAGTGGCGGAGAACAGAACTCAAATTGCAACATTAGCATTTGATTAAGGCATGCACAGGAATCCTACACTGACTGCATATTATCGTACACACTCAGCTCCCACACTTCTGTAATTACCTTATCTCTTTAGTTGTTCTCTTTCTGAATGTGGCTCCCTTGAAGATTAACCCCAGTAAAAAGGAACGCCTGCCTTCTCAAACCGGGGTCATTGCCTGGAATTCTCAGCTTTTGCAGATAGGAATGCTCCAACCAGGAAAAGGTCTTCCTCCCAGCTCTGCCAAATCTTGACTGCCTTTCCTCTTCCTCAAACTCCCCCCAGCAAAAACCTGATCACTCCCTCTAGCATGATACGCTGCTCCAATCAGAATTAATCACGCCATCTCCTCCTTCTCTACACAATGGCTCATTTTTATAGTAATACTTTGTAACCAACTGATTTCCTGTTCTTTCGAGCCCATTTGCTTCCTGTAGTTATATGGACAGGGCAGCAGAGAGAACAGAAAAAAAATGGATGTGCGTTTAAAAGTTCACTTTCAGAATAGGCCTAATTCTGCAGTGGAGACACATTTTTTATTAGTGGATTATGTTTCATTAGTCAGGTTAGTTATAAGTTATGTTAGTTGTTATTTTCAAATGTGTCTCTCGCACCATAGGCATTTCAGGTGAAAAATAGTGTGCATTTTTAAATGAGCATGTGTGCTTTTAACTGTAAGAATAGATTTGCATCTTATATGTTAAAATCGTTTTTGACTGAATAGCCTGTCTTTTCTTGTTAATCTGGTAACACATATAGCAATGCACCGCACCCTTGTGGTGGTGCTGCAAAAAAAATTGCTACCTGTGCAGTAGTGCTGTACTCTGTGCTGGTTGCTACCTGTGTAGTAGTGCTGTACTCTGTGCTGTTTGCTACCTGTGTAGTAGTGCTGTACTCTGTGCTGTAACACGCCAAATATCCTTACATACCCTCCTTTTGTTTTTAGAACTTGGCTATAATCCAAGCCAATTCCTGAAAAACAATTTGTTCTCTCTTTTTTTTTTTTTTTTTTTACAATATAGCAATCCAACAAAATGAATATTCATGTGCATCAATGAAAAATTTGCAATCAACAGTATTCATGTAAGTCAGCTAACCCTTGAGCAATTGGGCTCTTTTTATTTTGTCCATATCTCACTTCTACGGGAAAACCTTGTAATGCCAGCGTCCATGAAGTGATTCTGGATTGTGCTAGATTGCCTGATCTAATTCTTTTACTCTCTAAAAACTGCAAAGGTTGATGATTTGTTTCAATAATTACCTTTTCTCCCTGAACAATGGGGCGGAAATGTTGTAGCGCCCACACAGTGGTTAATAGGGCCTTTTCACATTCATTTAATTTAATTTCAACTTGGGAAAATGCCTTACTTGCATATGCAATGGTTTTGTGATTCAAATCGTGTTTTTGTGATAACACTGCTGACATACAATGTTCAGAAAAACCTATTTCTATAAAGAAATCCCTGTCCTTTATGGGGTATGCTAAACATGGTGCCTTTACAAGACATTCCTTTAATTTAGCCACTGCATCAGACTGCCCCTTTTCCCATTTCCATGGAGTATTCAGTTTAAGCAGTTTAGTCAATGGTTGAGTGATTTCTGCATAATTTTCAATGAACTTTCTGTTATAGCCTGTCATCCCTAATAAACTTTTTACTCATTTCACATTTTTAGGATCTTTTAATCTTTGTATGGCCTCTATTTTCTTCTTTTGTGGATTTAGCCCATGTTCAGTCACTTCATGTCCTAGAAAGTTCACTTTTTTCTTGCACCATTGTGCTTTTTGCAACGATACTTTGGCGCCTGCTTTCTGCAATTGGCCAAGTACATGTCTTATTTCATCAAAATGGCTTTTCAAACTTTCATTTTTTATCAGGACATCATCCACATAAACTATTGTTCCTCTTTCCGCTGAATCCGGCATGGCCTTTCTCAAAAATATGCCAAATTCACTCCCACTATTGATGTACCCGAACGGAGCTCTAAGCCAGGCATATTGAGTCCTGTCAAATGTAAAGGAAAATAAATTCTGTATCTCCTCTGCCAATGGCACGCACCAATATCCAGAGGTGAGATCTAATGTGGTAAATACATTTGAACCATGTATCTGAGCTAGGCCCTGATCAATGAATGGCAGTGGCCATCTAGATATTGGTACTCTTTTATTTAACTCTCTCAAGTCTGCACATAGCCGCCATTGACCATTTGGCTTCAATACACCTAAAATAGGTGTATTGGATGTGCTATGAATGGGCCTGATGATTCCCCGTGATTCCAAATTTTTAATAATCTCTGCCAATGATTCTAAACATGCCAGCGGTAGTCTATACTGGCGTACAAACACTGGGTTTCTGCTACACCCTTCTGATAGTGTGGCCACATGTAAATCAGTTAAACCACAATCATAAGCATCTTTTGCAAATACATCCTTGAACTCCATAAATATCTCCCTCAAATTGTCCCTCTCCTCATTGCTTTCACATGCATCCGCTAAGGAGATCTGCTCTTCTACCATTTTGGAAAATTCTGGAAAATCTTCTGGTAAGGGAATCTCGGCGCTTTCTTCTAACTGTGTGGCTGTGTCTTTTTGTAAAGCTGCCACTTTTAAATATTTTGGCATATCAGCTTCCACTTCAATGGGCTGATTTTCTGTTTCATTTTCATTTAAATTAAATATTATGCAATCCTCTTGATGGCAGCACACCGTCTCATTTGAATCATAAGGATACACAGAATGAATTTTAAATATTCCTTTGGGCTGAGAGTCCAGGTGTTCTGGCAACTCGCCCTTGGCATCTACATATTTTTCAGGAATATTCCCAATCACCATGTTATTTAAATCTGCCGTATAATGTGATTTTTGTATGGCCATTCCTAATGGGGAGTTTTCCTCTAAATGAATATCCTGACAACCTTTATTATTTACCATGATTTTTACAGATCCTTCACCAATGTCTACCAATGGAATGTATTCATAATCCAGGCCTTGCTGTTTTAGGGATTCATTCAGGCATACAAATGCATCAGAGCCTTTCATCTGCTGTCCATTTTTGCATTTCAGTGTTATTGCAAACTGTTTTGTAAATGCAGGAATAATAGTATTTTTCCTCATTTGTAATTCGATTGCATAAGGAACCAGTTGTGCACAATGATAAGCCCTTCTTTTGTCTTCAAACTCAGGTGCCGGACCACCTAGGCGTGACCATATTTTTTGATTAAGGAAATCTAACACCATACCCATTCTGTGCATGATGTCATTTCCCATGTAAAATTCATTTTGTGCTCCACTCACTATCCATACATTATGGTAAATTGCTTTCTGCCCAATGCTAATTTTAAGCATGCATCTGCCTGCAATTCGGATTTCAAAGTCTGGACTGTCCAACCCAGAAACATATTGGTTTTTAATCCTAAATTTCGGGATTTCTTCCCTCTCCATAATTTTTTGCAACAATTTCTCATTAATGAAACTCCTTTCATGACCAAGCGCTAAAGTGGCTTTTATTGTTTTAAGATAGTCATTTATACCAACATGAACCCATGGTTGCTCATCTTCCATGTGTATTTCTGCCAGAGGGGTAATGTGTTTTTCTGAATCTGTTTTAGGAGCAATATTCTGTTTGCACGTTTTCTCTTTTAGATAAAAACATAATGTGTGCTCATCTATGGCAGTCTGCCAATCTTTCCTTGGGTCCAAGTATATTTGTACAGGTAGTTTTTCATTGTCGCTCTGCATTTTGTCTTGACACATCAATATGACAGTGACACTAGGTATGCAGCTATTCTGGAGATATACCTCCACAGCATCATTTGTTTTGGCAACGGTGTGACATTCATTTATATTGCTGTTTTGTGATTTTAGTTTCTTAGGCCTCAATGGTTTTTTGGTTAAAGACCACAGCACTCCATTCACCCCATCTATGAGAGGAGACAATCTTTTCAGGCAATCTGTCCCCATCAGAAATGGAATTTCACAAACAGATGTGATCAATACCTCTTGTTTCATTCTGTGCTTTCCTATTTTTATGTCAACCTCAGTTACACCTATGATGGGCACCTCCTCCCCATTAAAGTTATGCACTGGGCCTTGATTTTCCTTCACTGTGATCTGACTCTGTGGAGGCCTCCCTTCATTGATACTCTTTACCAGCTCCTTGGACATAATTGTGGCCTGTGCGCCAGTGTCAATCATAGCAAAGGTGTGGCATTTTTCTTCTACAGTGATGGGTGCATAATATCTGTCCTCAACTTCCTCTAATACACATAAGAAATGTGAATTCTTACTGATTTCAGGGCTCACCTTTCTCAGGTCTTTTTCACTTTTGGCTAAGCACATTGGTAAATGAAAAGACATGTTTCCCTCCTTTTTACCCGTTTCTGCGCGAGAGGTTTTATTCATTTCTCCATGTTCAGAGGTTTTTTGGAGTGTGGCCACTGTTCGCCCATCCATCTGGGTAACATCAGAGACCACATTACAATCCTCCAACTGAACATGTGTAACAACATCATTCAGCAATTTGTCATTTTTTAATTCTGTGCATTTGTGATCATTTAGTGTGATACCAGCCCTTTCAGCCTCTTCAAAAATATGTGGCTCAAAGAATTCTTCAGGTGATTGACTTGTACCCTCCTTGTGAGTATTTCCTTTTTCTGTCTGTGTTTGGTCATTGTTTTGCTTGCCCAGGGAAGGAGCTATGGCATCCCCACTTACTCCCTGTTCACTAGTATTCCCCATGCGTGAGTCAGTTTTTTTTTAATTTGTCCCTTTGTGCTTTTGGAATTCCTAATGTTTCTTTTTCATTTGTGCAAATCTTTACTGTTTTATTTAGCTCTAAGTTAAACCGTACCTCTTTTTTAGAAGTATTTGCACTTTCGGTCACAATTTCATTTACTGGTACTTTCATTTTTAATCCATTAGGCATCTCAGAGTCGTTATGCAAAATTATATTAGAGCAATCTGTCATTTTGGCACTGCAGTTATCATGAGTACTTAGTCACTTTTCGGAAGCCCCCTGTCATTGCTATGGCCATCAGCCCCCTCTTTGGAAGGTTGTTTTTGCGCTGTATAGAGCTTTCCTATTTGCTCAGCTAACATTTTCACTTGGGCCTCAAGGCACTGGAACCTTTCCATCTCTCTAGGATCCTCTTTCTGTGGCCTAGGTCGATATTGGTTGTTTTCCCCCTGATTGGATGTATTCTGATACCTCTCAGGTGATTGATGTCGGTTGGGATGGTTTCTGAACTCTTGATTCATTTGTGGAGGGGAGCGGGTTGCACCCATCCTTTGATTATAGTCCCCTGGTGGGGAATCATTGTACTGGCGTGGACTGTAGTTCACGTTTTGCCTCATGTCCTGTCTCTCAGATTGTGGGTACTGGCCCCTATGTTGATTTCCATTATCAGTAAATCGATCCACATATCGGGGCCTATCCTGATTACCATATATCATGGTGCTGGGATCAAATCTGCTCTGTGTCCCCAATGACTGGTAGGGACCATCATTTCTTTGATCTTGATTTTGTCTCTGGTTATTGTTCATACCTGCCATATCAGGCCGGTATCCTACCCGGGGTCTGTCCCCTAAATACCTAGGGCTGATGTAGCTCTCTCTATTACTAGGATCATGTGATTGGAACATTGGTACAGGAAATGGCGATCTTTGTTGATTACTCCTTTGTTCAGGTGTCACATAATTTTTACCTTGGCTTTGAGCAGACTCAAGGGACATTTTGGCTGACCTGATTTCCATTACTGTGGCTGAGGGTTCTTTAGATTTAGGTCTAGTATCTTTCATTTTATCACTTTCTCTACCCTGACAATAGAGTACCTCATATAGTTTTGTGCTTTGATGTACAATCCATTCAAGGGACTTGTCACGGTCAAATTCACGGACCAATTGGGATATGATGTCTTTCTGTAGCCCATAGAAGTATGCAGTTTTAAACTCATTGGAATTTAAGTCAAAAGATACATCAAAGCGAGAAAATGCTCTTTTTAAGTCTTGTAAAAATTGGCGAGGGGATATATTAGGTCCAGCAGTAATTGTGTACGCGACTTTCTTTGCCTCCTGCAATGACTGAAAAGGAGAAAAATGACGCCTAATTTCTTTTTCAAACTCCAGCCATGTCATATTCTGCTGTTCATTTAATCCCCTTATGATGCTGGCCGTCGGGGCATCTAAAGTTAAATGAAAATATTGTCTGTACTGTTCCTTAGGTATCTGGAGTGCTTTAAAAATGTCATGCACCGCTTCTAAGTGATCCTCAATGCAGCATTCACCTCCCTTTTTAAATGGTTTGATCAGGGCTTTAATGGATTTCATTATTTTTATGGGGCTACTTGTTGCAATGCATGGAATTGCACTATTTTGTGATTCAATCCTGTTTTCAGGTGTATGAGATTGGTGGCTGCCCCCAATGGGAGTATCAAATCCCCCAAGGGCGCTGCAACCAAGTTCAGTCACCGGCCCAGTCACTGGAGCACTAGCTCTTTGGGCAGAGCTAGAATTCACCTCCACTCCATTGAATGTGGTACCCTGCCGCCTCTCCTGGGACCTGGGAATGCACATTTGCTGTTCTAAGTCATTACACTTTTTAAGGAGTCTGGTTGCTTCATTTTGCAAATAATTATTTTCATCACTCATTTTATTAATCACCTCCTGCATGTCGCACATTTGCATTTGGCATTCATTGAACTCTTTATTTCTCTTGTCTCTTTCTTGAATCATTTTAATCATTTCTTGTTCTGCACTCTGGAGATCACCTTCTTTTTCACAATGTTCTTTTTGTAAAATCTGCATTTCTGAAACAACCTCATCTTTATCCTGCCTAATGTGATCCACTAAGGCTTTTAAGTGTGCCAATTCTTGCTCACTATCTTCAAATTGTTTCTTGCTTTTGGATAACTGAGTATCAAAGTCTCTGCATTTTAATTGCATGTCTTTTTGGCATACATCCAATTCTGCTCTCAACATTTCCTGATTTTTACTTGCCCCCTCTAATTCAGTCTTTAACCTGTTAATTAGCTGAGTATCATTCTCTTGCATTCGCAGGGACTTGTTTAAAATAAACCATATTTTACCGCATAGCCGTATTAAACAGTCTTTCTCTGCACTTTTATCGGCTGCATTCAATAATCTTGTAAGGCAGACCTGAATTATGCTGCCTTCTGCAAAAATATTGTCTAATTTTTCTTTCTGCACCTCACCCTGAATGCGGTTACTCCATTCCAACGTGCTATTCGATGACCAATTCCCATGTGCAAACAACTTTGCCTCTAAATATTGCACTAGATCTGAGAATGTGGTTTCCCTTTGTGACATTCTGAAATTCGTTTTTAGTGGCACACTGCTATTATAAAATGGGTTCCCTTTAATGTGCAAATGGCAGTGTGAGACACGCTTGCCACGCCCAGTAGGTACTCTATGATCACTTTCCCGGCCTGCAACGCACCATAAATATGTAGGGTATTTTGTGGAGATTTGGGGCCTGACTGTATTTTATTACCGCCGAAAAATAACTTAGCAATAATCACTCCTCGTATTCAGATTGGGCCCTGTACAACAATAATACAGTGGACATGCATGATTTTAGCACCCAGACATGCATATTTGGTGTGCGTGGTTGGTATGCGTATTTGGTGGTATTTTGGTGAGCATTATTCCCTTGTTTTATTGGTGGCCCCAATGTCCAGAATCCCTTATCTTTGCTTAGATTTTTCGTGTAATCACTAGAGAGACCTCAGGCCTACATTTCAGGAATACCACATTTTCAGTGTTAGTGTTAGTGTGCCACCATGGGCAATCTCACTGACTTATTTACGACAGAGAGCTATATGTGGTAATTTCCACTACCTTATATACGGTAGGGAACTATGTCCAGAGAGTCTCTCTTCCCGTTGGCTCATGTACCTCCAACGAGCTATGCTACAGTCACTCACAACTGTTCATACTGAATCTGAATCTAACATGCACACATCTGTCTTAAAATGACCATTGCATTGTCTAAAAATCTCCCCACATCATCAGCATTGTAATGGTAAATAGTAAACACACCACCCGTCTGCTTTCAAATATCTTTCTGTATTATAAAAGTTGCATTTAAACACGATCTCATTCTTTACAGAAATAAATACAATAGCACAGTAACAGCTTTGTCTATGACACACTGCAAAGAGAGTGGCGGAGAACAGAACTCAAATTGCAACATTAGCATTTGATTAAGGCATGCACAGGAATCCTACACTGACTGCATATTATCGTACACACTCAGCTCCCACACTTCTGTAATTACCTTATCTCTTTAGTTGTTCTCTTTCTGAATGTGGCTCCCTTGAAGATTAACCCCAGTAAAAAGGAACGCCTGCCTTCTCAAACCGGGGTCATTGCCTGGAATTCTCAGCTTTTGCAGATAGGAATGCTCCAACCAGGAAAAGGTCTTCCTCCCAGCTCTGCCAAATCTTGACTGCCTTTCCTCTTCCTCAAACTCCCCCCAGCAAAAACCTGATCACTCCCTCTAGCATGATACTTGCTATGACGCTGCTCCAATCAGAATTAATCACGCCATCTCCTCCTTCTCTACACAATGGCTCATTTTTATAGTAATACTTTGTAACCAACTGATTTCCTGTTCTTTCGAGCCCATTTGCTTCCTGTAGCTATATGGACAGGGCAGCAGAGAGAACAGAAAAAAAAATGGATGTGCGTTTAAAAGTTCACTTTCAGAATAGGCCTAATTCTGCAGTGGAGACACATTTTTTATTAGTGGATTATGTTTCATTAGTCAGGTTAGTTATAAGTTATGTTAGTTGTTATTTTCAAATGTGTCTCTCGCACCATAGGCATTTCAGGTGAAAAATAGTGTGCATTTTTAAATGAGCACGTGTGCTTTTAACTGTAAGAATAGATTTGCATCTTATATGTTAAAATCGTTTTTGACTGAATAGCCTGTCTTCTCTTGTTAATCTGGTAACACATATAGCAATGCACCGCACCCTTGTGGTGGTGCTGCAAAAAAAAAATTGCTACCTGTGCAGTAGTGCTGTACTCTGTGCTGTTTGCTACCTGTGTAGTAGTGCTGTACTCTGTGCTGTTTGCTACCTGTGAAGTAGTGCTGTACTCTGTGCTGTAACACGCCAAATATCCTTACAGCCCCCTAATCAGCAACAGTTTGTGAAAGGTTAACCCCAGCTGAGGTGAACTGGGGGAACAAGGGGGGTGGAGCTATAGCCCAACACACCCCCAAGGCGTCTGTCTGGGACATTTCACTAATTATACCTGCTGTAGTTAGAATCTCAAACCTATTGCTAGTAAGAACCCCCTGGGGTAGTGTAAAATGGTGTCCGGAATACCAGCCCTTTCAGGGTAGCCACTCTCCCACTCTCACGCTCTACCAAGTTCACCACATTGTCTGCAGCAACCTCAACAGGATTTTGTAATGCGTCCCCTCCATCCCATCCTGAGCATGTTGGACTTGGTAGCCAGGGAGAATATTACCAACATTCACAAGGGCACCCATGCTAGTCTTCTTCAGGGCGAAGGATTCCTTTGCCAATACACACATTTCCTTTTGGCTAAGCTTGCCCTAGGGGCTTGCCTTAGGTCTCTGCACAGTGGTTAGGCCATCCTTATCACCCACCCCAATCAGTTCGATCCCCTATGGGCCATAACTACTACATGACATTACTACAGTTCGAGGGCATCCTTGGGCCCAATGAGCACCCCTTGCTCCCCTCATCCAGCTTAGCAGAACTATCTTTGAGCTCTTCCTGAGCCTTCCTAGGCGGTCAATGTCACTCGGGAACCAGGCTTTTTCTGCCATTATGGCATTTGCCTCATCAATCCTTTTGTTTTGTTATGTTATGTTACTTGGCATTTATATAGTGCCTTATGTATCATTAGTATGATCTCAAAGCGCTGGGAGGTTGAACGCCCTCGGGAAGTCAGTAGAGAGAGAAAGAGTCATAAGGTGCGTGTGTGTGTGCCGGATATGTGTGCAGCCGTTGTGGCAGTTGCATGATAGCTGCTTTTTTGTGGTAGGTGTAGCGGTTCGGAGGACAGGCATAAGTGTTCATTCTGGAGGGATGATGCCCAGACTGATTTGTGGCTGGGTTAGGCCTGAGGAGACGCTTAAGCAAGCAGTGTGCTCAGCTGATGTTTAGTTAGGATGATGGGGAGTATGCGGCGGGTGTTAGTATGAGAACAGCTATACCGAATGTGCCATAGTATCACTGTTTTCTAGTTGAGTGTTGGTGTATACCAGAGAGTAAGCTTGGTGGTGTAATATGGTGCTTATAGTTATGCGCTTGAGATCAAGCACTCCATCTGTACCATCTATTCTATCCATTTTATTTACTCTGTCCGTTCATTCCACTTTGTCGGATCATCCATTTCGTCTGTTGCATCCATTTGGTTATCAGTAAGGCGTTTAGGATCGAGCATTCCATCTGTACCATCTATTCTATTGGTTTTGTTTATCCCGTCCGTTCGTTCTACTACGTCTGTTCATCCATTTCATCTGTTTTATCCATTTAATGTAATTCATCTTTCTATCATTCCATCCACTCAACCCATCGTCACATAGCTTACTCCATCCATTCGGGAAGACTCATTTCATCCTTCCCATCCGTTTAATGTGATCAATCTGTTTCATCCTTCCTATTCATTCAATCAGCTCTGTGTGTACCACCCATTCAGTCTGTTCCATCCACTCAGTCCTTTCCATCCACACTATCGGTTCCATCCACTCCATCCGTTCCATCCACTCCTTCCGTTCCATCCACTCCATCTGTTCCATCCACTCCATCTGTTCCATCCACTCCATCTGTTCCATCTGTTCCATCCACTCCATCTGTTCCATCTGTTCTATCCACTCCATTTGTTCCATTCACTCCATTTGTTCCATTCACTCTGCCCACTCCATCTGTTCCAGCCATTCCATCTGTTCCATCCGCTCCATCTGTTCCATCCATTCCATCTGTTTCATCCACTCCATCTGTTCCCTCGACTCCATCTGTTCCATCCACTCCATCTGGTCTATCCACTCCATCTGTTCCATCCACTCCATTTGCTTCATCCACTCATTTGTTCCATCCTTCCATCTGCTTGTCCGTTCTTCTGTGCATACGTTCCTCCGTTCATCCGTTCATCTGTTCCATCGGCTCCATCTGTTCCATCAGCTCCATTTGTTTCCGTCAATTCCATCTGTTTCATCTACTTCATCTGTTCCATCAACTTCATCTGTTCCATCAACTACATCTGTTCCAACAACGTCATCCACTCCAACTGTTCCATCCATTCCATCTGTTCCGTCCACTCCATCTGTTCCATCCACTCCATCTGTTCCACCCACTCCATCTGTTCCATCCACTCCATCAGTTCCATCCACTCCATCCGTTTCATCCACTCCATCCGTTTCATCCACTCCATCCATTCCATCCACCCCATCTGTTCCATCCAGTCTACCTGTTCCATCCACTCCACCTATTCCATTCACTCTACCTGTTCCATCCACTCCACCTGTTCCATCTATTCCATCTGTTTCAGCCAATCCATTTGTTTCATCCACTTCATCGGTTCAGTCCACTGTGTCAGTTTTCATTCGCTGCATCTGTTCCATCCACTCAATTCAATTCCATCTGTTCCATTCGTTAAAACTACTCATCGTTTTCATTTGTTCAATCTATTACTTCCTCATGTCCGGTTTATCCACTTCATTCATTCTGTCTACTCATCCATTCCATCCACTCCTTCCGTTCCCATTCACTTCTTCCGTTCCCATCCACACTTTCGGTTCCCATCCATACTTTCGATTCCCATCCACCGCAATTTGTTGGATCCACTCCTTCCATTCCATCCATTCCTTCCATTCCATCCAGTCTTTCCTTTCCATCCAGTCTTGTCGTTCCATCCACTCTTTCTGTTCCTTCCATTCTTTCCATTCCATCCACTCCTTCTGTTCCATCCACTCCTTCTGTTCCATCCACTCCATCCATTCTATGCACTTCATCCACTCCATCTGCTCCATCCACTCCATCCATTCCATCCACTCCATCCGTTCCATCCACTCCATCTGTTCCATCCACTCCATCCTTTCTATCCATTCCATTGGTTCCTTCTATTCCATCCGTTCCATCCTCTGCATCCTTTCCACTCCACCCGTTCCATCCTTTCCATCCACTCCATCTGTTTCATCTGTTCCGTCCACCCTACATGTTTCGTCTATTCTGTCTGTTTTTCTTTAGTGCATCCATTCCATCCATTCCGCTTGTTCGCTCTGACAAGTAGACTCAGTCCAACAAACTCTGTCTCCATTCTCATTTCCTGCTATGCATACTTTCAGCTTTCTGCAAACTGAACACAGAAGAGAGAGAAAAAATGCCAGTGCACTTTTAAAAACAAATTATATTTTCACCTAATTTTGTACATGGGAACTACATTATAGCGTTAAGGGGTTAGAGTTAGTGTTTAGTAAATGTTAATTAGATTAGTCAGTTATATAAATAATGTAGTCTTCTATGAATGAGGTATTCAAGAGGGAAAAAAAATGGTGCACTTTACTCTCTGCAATTTCACATTGAGCTTTTGCTGCATTTTGAATCCTGTACCTTGCATGCCACCAGCAACATATTCACATGTCATACTGGCAACATAAAAATGACTATATGTGTGTGTGTCACATTATTGCTGGCAACAACAAAAAAAAAATGTCATCACACTTAGTGAAGCGCTATATAGTCTAAAGCGCTATAAATATTATAAAGCGCTATATATATTACTACAGGACCATGAGACTACAATAAAAAAATCTGAAATATCCAATAGCGTGTCAAGATATATAAGCCAGCCGAGGTGCTGAAAAAATCAGTTATGAGATTAGTACAAGTCTAATCAATCATACGACCGCGCCTGGCTCTTACGAGGCTGAGAGCTATGCTCCCCTCACAGTTACAACCCTGGGGGTCAGGGAACACCTGACAGCTCGAGGAGCTGCCATAGTGCGTCTCTTCCCTCCTGCTCCCGCCCAAAAGTTGTGTATCCAAAGAAAAAGATATCTTTACCTTGCCTTGAGACTACTGGGACAGCAATTTTGCAAAGGCAGCTTTTAATATTCTTAATGTGGGTCCCATACGTGCTGGGCCTAGAGACCCAAGCTACACCTCGCTGATTAGGCCCAATGAGCCTGAAACATGTCTTGGGTTGTTTGTGGTCTTTTGCAGAAGGGATTTGGCCAAGCAGTTTGTGATGGACTGCCAGTTTTGGGGTGGGACAAACCATGATTTGCAAATGGTCATTACTCTTTCTGTTGTGGCTTGGCAGGTGAAGAACGATGCTCTGGAGGGTTGCTCAGGGCAATGTCAGATGTAAAGATTAATTCTAAACCTTACAGCCTTCACCGCTTTGGTTTTTCTGAAGTAGAACATGAACCACCCAAATAGATCACACAATCCACCTACTGACCCAGAGAGTCAAAAGCCTACATCATATAAGGAGTTCATTAGAACTAGAATTTATGGACTCAGAAGCCTACAAGATACCACCATTTATTTTAATATTCTTATTAGATAGAATGGGGGAAGAAAGAAAAAAATAAATGCACTTGGGAACTTAACACTAAGGTTTGCTGTGAGAACAATTGAATGCACCTGTCTTCAGAAGACACTGGCTATATTAAGTTATTTGGCAGAAACCATTATTCATTGGCATTTCGTGATACATACGTTTTCAGTCTGCTTGTGTTCCTCTGGATCCATAGTTTCACTAATCATGCTGCTCAGGGTCAAACGTGTGTCTTTTCAACCTTTGCCGTTGGTTTCCTTAAGTTCCACTTTCATACTACCTTCAGATAACAGAACTTGGGGTTCTGAGATTTGGAGTTTTACATATCCATTATAAGTATGAGCCTACACATAAAAGCATACAGAGTGATATTGGATCAAAACAGCAGTACTGGTGCATCTCATGACATTGAGCACCTTCACGGGATGGTGTGGCAGTAGGTGTTTCATATTTCCTTGAACATAATAGATACCCATACCTTCCTATGACTCAGAAAAAGCCACTCACTTTAAAATTTGTCTGTTGTGAAGGCCTCTGATACACCGAAATGTGGCATTTCCTGTGCTCATATTGGAAAAAACTCTCATCTATTAAAGCAAGTATGGTAACATGATGGCTGGGACGCTCATCTGAGAGCCATCCTGTTCTGAGTCTGTTTGTCTGAAGCCTTTAATGTGACAATAGATGTCTGAAAACAAATATTTGAAGACATGACTTACATTTAACTTACAATGAATCCATAAACATTCAGGAAAAAAGTGGGAACGCAAAATGCATACTGGGATGAACATATTTTGGAAAATAGGGTGTAGACATTCTGCTGTTGACAAATACATTTCTCAACATGAACTAGGTGTATATGACCACTGCGCAATAAAGAAAATAGCAAATGGTGTTTTTCTTCCTGTGGAATGTGCTGATTTGACAGAAAGCCATCCGGGTGGGTAGAGTAATGAATCCTGGTTCTTATTGATGAGTCATCACTAAACCCCAGCCTAGGAAGTCCTCCCATGTGGGCAGGGGTAGGCAGCCACTAACTGATCTTAACCCTGGGGATGTTATCATAAGGATGGATCACTTGGGAGGAGATGGCTGTCAAGGGGAAGTGGTGACTCCTTTGGGAGAAACACAGTATTCATCTTCTTCTGAGGATGAGAGTCCTATAATTCCCAAATACCTAATAGCATGTTGTCATTGCATCCTGTCCCTCCCAAAAAACTACCAAAACAACATGCTTTGAAAAGTAATTTAAAGAGAATAAGGGTTGTTGTCCATTGGGAGTTCAGAAGTTAAATATGACATCCTCTAATTGTCATTCTTCTGTCTTAGGTAGAGCTCCAAACACCAATGTTAAATCACAAACGTTTATATAACATCACCCAATTCCGACAACTCTCAGTTCACAGAGCAATCAAAACTAACTAAATGTGAAAGGACCAAAACCACTATGGACTTCAGGATCCATAATGCCTGTGGTACTGGGACAATGAAGAGGGACTCAGAGTTAGTAAGCATCAGAAGTGCTATTGAACATAATGTGCAGTCTAGTTGTAGAGCAAGGCACCTGAGAGAGACAATTAAACCCAAGAATCAGCTACAGCTGAAGAGAGACACGGACGGAGTAGCAGAGGCAGAAGCAGTCTGGTGTTTTGCGATTGTCATCAGAAACAGAAGGACGAATGCCAGCTGAAGCCGATGTGGGAAGAGAAGGCAGTCAGCATTGCAGAGAGCGAGCAGCATGAAGCAGCATCATGGACGGCAATAGGTAGAGGAGCCCAGCAGAATGGGGGATGTGCTCCCAACACAACGTGAGCTGCTTCGGCGTGAAAGAGGACACGGAGGTCCAGCAGAGTTGGCAGAGCTCCAGAGAATAGCCGTGCAAACCACTGAAGTTACGCGGGAGTTGGCAAGTGAGTGGGCAGAACACAGAAGGTCTGCGCAGCAGAAAGTGAAGCGGAGATGCCAACGGAGACCAGTGAGTTGGCCTGAAGGTAAAGTTGTGACAGCGGGGTGTTTTGAGCAGGACATTTGGTAGTAACCAATAATATTGAATATCAAACAAACAGAGTAAAGAGGCGACAAGGGTACAATTCTCTTTTATGGGACACCAACGTAAGGAAACCTGGAACCCGCATTGCCAACAGCCAAGAGGCTGGAAGAAGCAGTAGAAACGTGACACGGGCACAATTCCTTTTTTTGGGGATACCAACTTGGGGAAATCTGTAACCCACGTTGCCAACAGCCAAGGGGCTATCAAGAAGTAGTCAAGAGGCAAGTTGGGCACATTTCTCCTTTCTTGAGTTTCCAGTTGGGGAAAACCTATAACTAATATTGCCAAGAGTCAAGAAACTATGAACAGGCATCCATTGTTCAGCCCTCCTCACATGGGATACTGGTGGAGAGGATCTTGGAACACATATTGCCACTAGCAGGTATTTTAATTATTATGTATCTTTCTTTCATACCATCCAAATGATTTCTGGTCTCTCTGTGCCTAGGATGGGCTGTCTATTCCGGGAGCTGTAAGAGATTTTGTCTTATTGGGGTAAATTCGGGATTTGGCGTATTTTTCTTACTGTAAAATTTTGGTGGTAAACTGGCAGTAAACTGGCCTTACATTTAGAGTGAGTTTGGTATTTCTCTATTTTGGTGATTATATATTGTTATCTTGTATGGGTCATAATTTGTGTGTTTTCTTACTTTGTGGTATTTTAAGAATTATCTTATTCCTGTGGTATAGTGGTGAGCATGTTTTTTTTAATTTTTATTATACTACAACCCCATCATAAAACACCCTTCCTTTCTATAAGAATGTATTTTAGTCACCTGTAGAGTACTCCCATATTTATGACACTTCAGAGAACCCAATGAGTTTATTCAGACCACCACCTTTAGTTTGTGGCTGGTATTACTGGCTTACGTACATCCGGTAATCTATGTGCCTAATCTGGCACCCCTCCCTTCAGCATGCAAGGAAGGAACCACTCATCACATTTACACACAAACCTTCCTACCTTGTAGATATTTACTACTGGCTTTCTCTTGTTTGCTATTTTAACTACAGTGGTAAATTGGTAAATGCACTACTGCAATGATATAAACATCACCTCTGTGCTTCACATATATAAATGATTCACAGATGCATGAATAACATCAAAGTCCAGTTTATTTTTGTATCTGTACTTTGTATTACATGACAGTTACAAACTGCAAAACATCTTATCAGATGATATTTACAGCATTACCTGCAAGATATAAATGAACAACAGAAACAAGCAAATATTTTGCAAACACAAATGTATGTTGTTACACCTTGAACATAGAGAGAGAAAAATACACATACCATTTTTTAACCTCCCTGCACTGCCAATAAATTCTAGCAACACACGTACATCATGCCATTTTTTCCTCACTTGGCACTAATCTTACCAAGGCCAGTGAAATCTAAAGTCGCCGCACGACCTCGGTGTCTTCGCAGACCCAGACACAGTGCAAACCCCTTCGTATGTGTGAGGAGCTGCCAGCTGATAATGCTTGTAGCCAGTGCTCGACCCACTTGGAGTTCAACTGATATGGCACCATCCGCCCCCTGGACCCAGCACAAACTGCCCACTCCCTTCTCCTCATTCCTTAAAAAAACTCTGATTCAGCCCTCTGTTGACATAGCTTATTCACCTACAATCCCTACCAATCAGAATAAAAAGAATGTGCCCTGTCCCAGCCTTCGTTTTTCAAGACAATGAAGACTTCATTTTCAACGCAACTGTTTAATTTTCCTTCCTGCATTTTACATATTTCTGTTCTCCACAAGATGAAGAAAACGCTAGCGTGCATTTCCTCATGAAAAATGAATTTCAAACAGTGTCCCCAAAACATGGACTGTATTTCATTGTGCACAGTATACTGCATTATAATGTTAGAGAAGTTGAAATTAGTACTTTAGTAATGTTAGTGCAAGGTTAATTAGTTATGTATTCTAATGCAGTTTCCATACATGAAACATCCAATATAAAATTGTGCACCTCCTTATTTTAACTGGCAGCACACTGTGTTTTTTTTTATGTGTTCTGACAACTTTGCCTGCTGGCTGTTACTGAAATAATGCCTGCAGTTTCAAAATGGGCCTGGCTGCATGTTGCATGTTGGCAATAAAACCCCACATATCCTTAAATATGGCTGCACCACCATGCTGCATGTCGCATGGCAATAAAACCCCATATATATCCTTACAGGGCCTTTTCTGCACCCGCACCCACGGCCCACAATCTCCTTTCCTGCAGCTAGGTATGCCTTGCTTGATCTTGCCAGATGAACGCCCCTGCACCGGACCTCCAATTCTCCCGAGCCACAGACTTCAACGAAATCCAACTCCCTGCGCAGCCACCAGCCAGCTCTTTCTCAAACCACCAAGTCGCTTCAAGTCCAAGTGTGTGTGCCTAATCACCCTTTTCTTACTCTATTTCTACCCCTTCATTCACCTACACACCCTCTCTATGTTTACATGTTCTTTAAATGTCCCCACTTTCTTCATGAAGTCACCTCTCACCATACCACATGTCCTCTTGTGTAGTTTTCAAGGCCTTAGCCTTGCCAACATTTGAACAGTATTCCGTTTGGCACAATATTATGTATAATGTTACTTTCAAATCCTTCCCTTTCCTTCCCTCATATTCCTTGCACAGAAATGAGTGGTTTGCCTTAAGGCCCCGGCCCATCTCACATCTGTTACATGCACGGCATGCTATGAATTGTTTCTTCACAAAGGACTGCTATCTTCATTTATTTGTATTTGACTTTTTCGAAACCCAACTATGTTTATGCACCTTCAACTATGCTATGCTATGCTAGCATTTGCGTGGCCTAAGTAAATCTACCCCACTCTACTAACCCCCAATTCTAAATGTTATTTTAAAATGTTAAGGCACCTACTGCACCAATTCCCCAGTTCATGCATTCTGTAACAGATTGTGCCATTGTAAAACACTTTTGTAAATCAAGCCCACAGTGTATTAATGCCAGGAAGAGCTCTAGTTAATATGTGTATAATGTTATAGATGTAGATACATTAAATACATATATAATGGCAGCTGGATCCCATGAAGGTTGTCTGTATGTTCCTTTATTGAGGAACAGTGGACACACAGTTATGCCTATGCTATGGAGCTATAAGGAGAGTGGCCCACTCACTTGGTTTTAAATTGCACATATATAACGTTTTTCACCAACGAAGTACCCTAAAATTATTATAATGTTTATCATAGGGTGTTGCATCCGAAACGTAGTTATCTTAAAGCATTTCTATAAACACTAAGAATGAAAACATATATTTTTCATGTTTGTAGTTACTACTAAATGAAACAGAACAATGCAACAGAGGAAGACAATTTGGCTGAGCAATGATTATCAAGTGCATTTAATATCACACGAAAATATGCAAAAACGGAATGGTGGTATTAGGTTTTTAGAAAGGAGATATTCCAGTACGCAGCAGAATTATTCATTTGCAATGTTCCTGTAATGCTTATGTAACTACAATTATAGAGTACATGTGTTCATGTTCGGAAGTGAGAAAGCATGGAATGAATCTTACTGGATGCTTAGGTGTTTCTGTATTAAATATAATGGTACATTTCAAACGATGTATGATCCATTTGAAGCTAGAAAGGGTTTCTTGAAGGGGCTAAGGATGGAGGAAATTGCGTTGGATGTAATGTAGGAAGAGTGGGGAATCCTCAGAATACGTTGGTATTGGTTGAACATATTGGGACTGGATGTGGGCTGGCAGGAACATCTTGAGCTGAAATAAAACAAAAAAAGGAAACATGTATTTCCAAGGCATCAGTCCAGGCAGGATACTAACATAATAGAACAGGAATCCAATGGGTATTTATTCTATGGTCCAGTAAATAAAATAAAAAAATGTTCAACTATGCAGATTATGCAAAATTGATACAGAAATGTCAGGACATATTTTCATATATTAACACTGAATAAACCACACAGGTTAGTTGATTGTACAAGTTAAAGAGAGCCAGCATGCGTTGTCTTTTTCCCAATCTTGTTTTGATGCACTTTGTGGTGCTAAAAGGCACATGCTAGGTAACAAGGTACGAGGCATGTGTCGGCTGCTATTCAAATGAAGACATTTCTTTATTGGGTTTTCTTTGTTTAACAGGTGCAGGTTTTTAAAATATAGTTCTTCGTTAGATTCCTCTAATAAGAGATAGAATGCTCCATCCCGCTTAGTGTTTTAGGGGGATATAAAAAGAAAGAAACACGAACAATCTTAGCCTGTGAGGTTGTTGGTTTGCACTAGGTTAAGAGTGTTCTAAAGCCGACCGGTGTCTGTGGTTAAGTGTAGATGGACCACATTCTTCAGGGCTATGTAAAAGGCGCCAGCCTGCATGCCTTAATGGTTATTTGCAGCGTAGTCTGCAACACTTGTAATTCTACACCTGTAGGGATGACAGGAAGGGGGGGGAGAGGATACATTTCACATTTTATGATCTCTCGTCATGAAAACACTTTCATGCAATGGTTAGCCGTATATTTCTATTGGATAACATACACACATTTGAGAGGTCAGATAAGACTTACTTTGAAGTTGTAAGAAAAACGTTCCAATGTATGATATGGATTTATTGTGAATGTAATAAAGATTCATTTGGCCGAGCTATGGTATTTTAAAGTAATATTGCAACTAGGGTTACAATGAAAATATGATTATGAGGGTCGAATCCGTTTTGACATGGGTTTTATTTCAGAGTTTTAGTTTTAGGATTTGGATATTTGATCAACACTGATAATTGTGCACGATTAAGTGATCCATTTAGGCGTGTTTATGGTTTGAATCCAATCAGTTTATAGATCAAAATGAATACACTCAACTGTTTAATCTGGTTTCATCCCTCGCTCCTCAAGTTCAACCTAAAATTACCTCTATATTACCTTTAACAAAATAATAATACAATGACGAGTTGTGCAAAATCTGCGTTTTCACCTTAGCCAACGTACAAAGGCAGGGACTTTGAAGGCAAATGGGACTTGGTTCCAATATGTGCACCAGTATATTACGTTGTTTCTCTTAAATTCATGAATGTTACCAACTGTCATGTGGCTATGGAAATGCAAGGCCATCATTGAAAATGCACAGCACCAGTGTTGTGCTTTGGTGTGGCTGTCAACTCTTGATGCTTTGCTTAGTCCACACACTGCTCACCCACAGCAACTCATTATGAGTAATGGATTATCCCTAGCAATGTCTGTTACAGAGTTCCTTGGCTATGAGTGCCACAGAGTCATATTTAGCATATAAAAAGTGATCTTCGGCTGAGTTGCATCTAAACCACATGTAGCCAAGCATGTTATAAGCCTGCAAGCTTTGCTTTTGTCTTATTGTTTAAGGCATTCAATAAGGAATTACATATCAATAAAATGGGCCTCATTCCAAGCATGGCGGTCCGGGAACTACGGTACCGGTAAGCATGCCGGTACCGTAGTTCCCGGACCGCCATACTACATGCTCTGCTTGCGGGTGCCGTTTCACATGCCAGGTTTTTCCTGGCGGGTGCAACAGCAACCGTGAGCAAAGCACGTCGGATGCACCGGCACAACTCTGTATGTGCCGGTGCATCCAACCTCCCGATCCACATTCAGCCCTATACGGCAGAATGGGGATCAGGAGGCGATTGATTCCAGCACCCGCAAATGGGCAATTACCGGGTCCCCCGAGCTCGGCATGACCCGGTTCTTGCTCATTTGCGGGTGCCGGAAAAAATGCAACTCCGGCGGCAGCCATGCCCTTAATAAGGGTACGGCTACCGCCAGAGTTGTAATGAGGCCCAATATCTTTGGTCCAAGAGGCGCTCAAGGTGAGTGATGATTTTTATTAAAGGTACTTACAAATAGCGATTATGCAAGATGTCTATCCAGAGATGGAATACTATGGAGTATTTAACTTTAAAACTGTGGATTCACAACTTTCAGAGTAGTCAATCCTCTACAGTGGGGATGCAACATAAACACAAAGGGCCTCATTATGAGTTTGGTGGTGAAGTAAAAAGTGGTGGTAATTCCGGTATCAGCACTTTTTATGGCAGTAATCGAATTACTGACACTTTTACCGCACTGCTGGATTACAACTCTTTGACCTTGAAGTGGAGTATTTGCTTCCAGTTTGATGCTGGAGGTAAATCTTAAACTTTAAAACAATAAACCCGTGGATTTACCAAGTAGGATTACTGCTCACTGTTAATCTATCAAACAGTTCAATGGAGTCCAATGAACTCCAAAAATGGGGATTTACACTTCCTTACTGCCACTTGTAATCTTATGGTAATGCCACAAGACTGGGCCTCATTAGGAGTTTGGTGGTAATACAATAGTAAATCAGCCAAATAATGGCTAAACTCGATTATCGTTACCACCACGTGGTTCTGCAGATTTACTGCAGGATTACAAGTGGTGGTAGGATGGTGTTAATCCCCATTGTGGAATTCAAAGAACTCCATGGGAATTTCGGTGGAATTAGCACCAATGTTAATTCCCACTGGTAGTAATTCTGCCGATTTAGGCGAATATTGCTGTGAAATTAGATGATGTTACCTTTTTGCTGAAGGTAAATCCTGCACCTTACCACCAAACTTGAGGTACGGTGGTGCAGTAATGCAACAGTAGTATGCAGTAATGGAATTACTGCTGCATTACTGTTGTTTTTCCCCACACCATCATATATGAGACCATTATGGCCTGATTTACACAAGTGTTTCTGAATTGGAAAACCCCACTGAAAAAGTCTTTGTAAATTCGGCCCTTAGTGTGGAAACGGTAAATGAGCTTGACTGTAAATTGCCATATTAACCACTGATTTACCACCACGCTCATTGTGAGCAATTGTCATCTGGCAAGGGTGTAGAAGCCCTGTCTTTTTATTTTTATTCATTAAAAAAAATGATATGGGTAATCCCATTTCTGAAAGGGATATCTGCTGATCAAATCCCTCTTTCGTAAGCTCCATGCAAACAACATAGTGTGTACCTGTTCCTTGCTTTGTCAGTACTCTGCTCTGCAGTGCCTGCTCTACTAGTGGCATGGAGCAGGTTTAAATGACATACGTGCCCATCTGACAGCTTCAGTTCCAACCAAGTCTCTCGGGCAATGGGGCAGTATTTAAAACATACACCCCTATACCAAAAATCCAAAAATACATAATTAAGAGTGTACTGTCCTTGTGACAGATACGTCTTTAAATAAATTCCATACCTGATTCATGGTGTTTTGGATGGTATTTCTCATAATTATTACCGCCATATACATTTGATATCACACATGTGTCAGCCCTGTTAGAGTAGCTCAGCTGTGACATGATGATGTACATTCTCCACAGACAGGCTGAACTTGCTACAACTGGTAGGACTGTATCCTTGGGTATTTCGTCTCTTTGTTTCTTTGTGAGGGCAGGTAACACACTGCCCAGAGAGGCAGCCACTTCACATGGGAACAGGAATCAAAGGCACACCCTTTCCCAATAGGAGTAGCCTCCCCACAGGGTGCTGCACATCTGAAGGCCTCTGAGCTCATTGAGAATGGGAGGAGGTGGGGATAATGTAGACAGAGAGAGCTCTTTACAGCAGGAAGAAGAATCTGCTATCATGTTTATCCCTGCTCTATCCTGGCATGCTTTCGACTACACTCCCTGTAGCACAAGGCACTTTGGATATGATGTCAAACATTGGGATTGGACGATTAAAACAGAATAGCTTTAGTTCAATCCCCCTATTGACTTTTACATTTAAAAGAAGGGGTCTCCCACTCCTCGTTTGATTCAATTTTTGACAAACACGTATTGAAGGATTCATTGGACCTCTGTTGCAAGAGTAATTTTTTTCAAAGTCCTCCACCAGTGAGGACATGTCTGAGTGTCCAAGACAGAGGGAAGCTCTGTCCCCTAACCATACACACCCTAACCAGGGACCAGTGAGATGGAACTGTTGTTGGGGAAAGACCTGCCTCTCTGTCAGCTACAACGGTACGCAGGACCTCACAGTGTTGAAGGACCCCTGCCGTTGTGAGCCACAATCCCCTGTGTTTGGGAGCTCCAGAACAAGGACCAATTTTACTATGAATTCCTGGATTTGGATTCACAGCATCATGAGGGCCAAGAAATCCAGAATCCCTGTTTTCAAGTATTGAGCCAGTCAAACAGTTTCCAAACATAATTTGCTGGATTTCGTAACACAGGACCTGCCAGTGCTGCCTTTTGCACTCAATCAAACTCTTCGAACCAGAGTGCTTGTATCTCGAACCAGCTTAATACTGCATTGTGCCTCCCAGTGCCTGTCACTTGCTTGGCTCAAATCAATTGCTTAATGCCAGACCGTGACTTGAACTCAGGGATGTCATTTCACCAAAATGCCTGGGGTAGCGGAAGTGACATCACAATGCCACGCCCCCAAGAGTGACATCACAGGAAGTGATGTCATTTCGGCACATCCCCCGTGGCATCACATGAAGTGATGTCATTTGGCCACATGCCCGCATGACATCACAGGAAGTGGCATCACATATCATTGTTTCTAAGTACACTACGAACAATATGGTCAAGATAACCCTGTAAATTGATCTACATTTCATACAAGAATGGATCACCATATGTATCATTAATATCAGTGCGTATTGGCCCATATTACCAAATCACTGTGAGTGCAAGGAGACGTCCAAGGCCAAACTATAATGATGTTTTAATATATAAATATATAGCAGTTAAGCTTAAGCGCTTCATTTAGCAGAACTACACATACAATATCACACAACCTGAGTTGGTACTCATTTATCAACCGAAGCAGGACGAAATGCTGAGTTGACCTTGCTGGGAGTCGAACCTGCAACCTGGAGATCACACACACACATTGCAGCACTCACACCACACATTAAGCGCTGTACAAGAAAGTCAAACATTTTGGTCTTCTGGAAGAGTTTAGAGTCCTTAGTTCGAGAGCGGCGCTATACAAAGTCCCCCACGCACGAAACACAACAGGCAACCTGCAGACTCTCGAGCGCTTGCCTGCTATACATATTTGCGCAATGATCAAAAACACGTGGTCAGGTGCATGCCGTTGCATTCTTAGCAGTGCGGGTAGCAAGTAGGACAGTTTTAAGAGAGGGTTATAAAACAGCACGCCTGGCGCTTGACTGACAGTAAGGAAGATTGCTATAATCTAGATTTCCCGAATACTCAACCCACACTAACGCATGGCCCTCCTGCTCCCTCTTCAGGTGAAAACGGTCACTTTTAGAAGCTGCCTTTCAACTGTACATTCTGCAGGTACAAAATGTAGCCGACTCAGATTGCAGCCTGTGTGCCAGTGTTAATGTTTCCAAGCAAATAGCGTCCTCATTTCATCCACCTGACCCTGCTGAAAGTGTGAAGTGTCATTGCTAGGACATCTCTTCCATCTGCTCTCAAACACCTCCCAGACCTTCCAACCGTAGCATCACTAAAGTGATGTAATAATGTAGCCAGGCAAGCACCATGGACTCACCATTGACACAGTCAACACACCACCTCCCAACCACATACATTGCAACCTCAGCATGAACATGCTGACTGGTATTGCTAATGGGACAGTCTGGTATATTCAGCATGCAATGTTCATTAATGCCTTTCAGACTCGTTTTCCTCAATGCCATGAAATATGTAATATCTACAGTCCTCTGGAATTCCCGAACAGTGGAAGCTGGCCCACCTAGCCTGGCCAAAGCACTATGAGGCCGCACAAATGGCACAAATGGCAGAGGAGCTCCCTATACATGCGCCCCTTGCGGACTACCCAGGTCTTCCCCCGCCTGTGCTCAGCCGACACAACCATGGATGGCTGTCACTGGGCATGTCTTTCCCTTGACTCTGTCCTGGTGTAATTCCAATAACCCACCACTGGCATCAGCCCACCCCCTTTGCTTATGGGAAAGGCCCCCATCCAGTGGCTTCCTCTGTCATCTATAAACGTGCTACTAGGCCAGTCATTTCTCTTCAAAATGTAATTTTTATTGTTCGATAACTATAAATGCAAAATAGAAATACAAATACAGTCATTACAGTGTTAGGATGATAAGAAACCGAAGACCTAAGGGGAGCTGAAATCTACAAGAAGTACTTTCACGATTAAGCTCTCTGTCCTGTCTGTGCTGTGTCTGTGATGTACAGGAAGAAGCAAAAGCAAAACCTGCTACATCATCTGACGGTGAAAAACTCGGAGCACATTCCAACAAAATGCATGATGCGGGATTCTGATGCATGCCAACCATGGCACTTACCGTGGCCTGCCACTTCCCGCTGTGGGTCCTGCAAGGCGCGCACAGTGGACGCTTCCCTGCTGATGCAAGGTGTGAGTCAAGGCCTTTAGACGCTCCATGCTCTGTGTTGCTGTGCCTTGTCATGCGTTTTCAGTTGTGTTGCTGTGTCTACTTCTTAGTTACTGGTGTTGCTGTCCCAGCTGTGCTGCTATGGCTTGTGCTGCAGTAACATGAGCTGCTGCAGTGGCTCTGGGGACCCTCCTGCTGTTTCCTTGGCTGCTTTTTTGTTTGTTTGTTGTGCCTTGTGCTGCTGCGGCAGCTGAGACTCGTATCCCGTACCTTGTGCTAATGCCCCTGGTGCTGTTGTGCTAGTGCAGCTCCCACAGCTCCTTTCTGCTGCACGCAGTGCTGCTGTAGTTTTTGGCTCTGCGTTGCAGTCTTTTTTGTCAGGCCTTGTGCTGCTGGCTCAGTTGCGCTCCAATGGTTTGTGGTATGGCGGCAGCTGTGGTTCCTTCTGCGTGTCTTGGGCTGTTGTGGTGTTTGTTGTGCTTGTGTTGCTGGGTCCCCTGTTGCGCTATGGCCTGAGCTCCACGGCTTGTGCTGGTGCTGCTGCTGCTGTCTCTCTGGCGCTCTCGGCCTGGCGCTCTCGGCCCTGAACGCTCCTTTATAGCTCGGCCACTAATACTGTTCCCCTCTAGACAAACACCCCAGGGAGTTGGAGGGCTGATGGGGGGCGCAGTGGGGTGGGTGGTGTTACCTCAGAGGTGTTTTTCGTCCCCTCGCTGGCTGTGTGTTTGTTCGTTCACTTGCCCATTGCCTGATCTTGTATTTCTGGAAAGTGCGCCCAGACCTAGACACGAGACCAGCCACTCCCTCTTCACTTTCCTGCCTCGGGCCCAGACGAGGTTTGGTTGCTAAGCAACCATATCTCGAGTAATAGACCTGAAGGCACTGGCGTGCCGCGCTGGTGCCTTCAGGTCTACTGCTCGAGCTATGAGCTCGTCCCCGGGC
Organism: Ambystoma mexicanum; assembly: GCF_040938575.1. Lineage (NCBI taxonomy): Eukaryota > Metazoa > Chordata > Amphibia > Caudata > Ambystomatidae > Ambystoma > Ambystoma mexicanum. Next base: position 913,830,422 of record NC_090936.1, read on the forward strand.
AAGCCGCGCGGCAGTCTGCTTCCTCTGTCCAGGCCTGGGGCGGTGGCGTCAGGAGCTTGCTCGTTTTTTTTTATAAATAGTTTGTAGCAAAATATTTATAAGACAATGCAAGCTACAGGCTACAGGCCAGGCCAGAGGTCGCAGAATTATGTCAAAGGTCATTGGGGAAACGCCAGAGGTCGCTATTGCAACCTCTGGTGACCCCCAATTGACGTCCCTGCTTGAACTGCTGGAGTGCCACTAGCCGTTGGGAAACATATGTTATACAAATGACTGGCCCCTGTTTGACCTTGAACTGCTGGTTTCTCGAATCTGGAGCATCAGGATAATCACTTCAAACCATCACAGACCCTCAACTCGAACCAGGAGAGCATCACTGATCGACCATATCAAGAGGTTGCAAACCCAACTCTAACCAGCTCAACCTTGAACTGATCCTGGTGAGCGATCCAACCTGCATTGTTTGAATACTGCCTTTGAAACACTCTGAGCACAGTACTTGGCCTGGCTCAATGCCAGCTCAATTCTTGGATCCACACAACTTGCTGCAACCAAATTTGGCTCAAATGGCTTGATTGGGGTGATTGGTGATGTGGTTTGAACCAAGTACACTTGACTGCTCACTTGATCCCAGGCTCCAGTTGTAACCTTGAGTCCTCCAATGCTCTGATAATCATGTGAGCCTGGATGCTTATGTCCAGGACACAGACAATGATCAGATGCATGGAGCATCCTGGGCCACAAATATCGGTCCATATATGGCTCATAGTTTCACAATTGTCTCAAATAGGAGAAAAATCAATGGCAGATATAATACCCCTGGACTTTACATAGTGCTGTGGTTCTATAACAAGAGTCCAGAAGAGAGGAAGTTCTCTTTTGCACTTCCCACATACGGGAAGCATACATAGTTCTATACAACAACACTCTGTATACTCTGGTACTTAGGTGTCCTGGTCAGAGGGCCAGCTTCAACATTCTTCCAGTGGGAAGACCCTTACCTCAAGGTGCCCTGCAGGTCTCAGGGACATTGCAAAAAAAAGGTTTCTTTCTTCTCTGACAGATGTTTTCACCCCTGTAGAATGGGACTTTGAAATATCAACAACTCCAGCATGAATCAACAGAGTGGTTGGTTATCACCCCAATGATTGCTAAATACTAGCAAAGGACTGGTTTGTTATAAAGTCCTCTGCTATAATCCCAAAAGTAAAACAACCCCCTTCTTTCAGTGCAGGAAGGGTAGAACATTAAAGTATTATCCAAGAGGGTGGATCAATCTTTTTTTAAATAACTCCTTGGTGGCCTTAGCCCCACCCATGTACGTCTTACTGGAGAGCAACATGTCTCTGCCAGGCATGATCATGCCTTGAGTAGTCTAACCCCTGCCAGCACATTCCATTGAAACAGTATGACTTCCCCCAACCTTTAGAAATCAGCTCCTCAGAAGGAGGTTGAGGTGCTCATGTCTCACTTGAAACTCACAAAGTATGGTACTGAAAGAACATGACATCAAATTGGAAACAAAACATGCTTTCAGCAGATGTCTTTGTATCTAATCAGCCAATGAGACAAAGGTCATGTCTGGTAGCTATAAAACAGTAAACCGGAATGGATCATAACCTCCTTTCTTTGCATGCACTATCCTATTGGTAAAATATGTCTATATGTTTAGAAATGTTGACTGTCGTATTTGTTGGATACTAGGACACTGCCACTAGATGTGAGAAGGCATTGAACATGCCAATTGATGTTAACATGTGTTTTTATAAATTACGATACAATTCAAAGGCTGCTGTGACAAATTGACTGTTGCCCTGCACGAGTACAAGGATGAGTGGATGCTAAAATGCCCACTCAGTGCTCACACTTCTACAAACCAAGAGTCAACACAACCATAAAGGAAAAACAAGCACACTCAACAGATATACCTCCTTTACCTTTTGTGGTAATGTGGCCAGAGGGAAGGCTAAACACTTAGGAGGGGTGAAAATGTGGTTCACCAGCAACCCAAACAGCAAAGTATAACATTCCAAAATCAAGAAATGTCCAGTCAAGGTTCTATGCAAAAATATACAATTTCATCTGGCACATCATCTACATTACTAACACTGTAAAAACACACCTCTTTACAAGAAAGAGAGAATATGCACAGATAGAATGGATGCAGCACTCTATGCACTACTGTTTGATTGCACTGCCAACTTTGTAACCTGTTCACTAAGCTTTGCATTATCTGTAACTGCTGCGCCCTGATACCCTTGGGTCTGGTGCGCATTATAAATGAATAAACTAACCAAACTAAACTAACTAAACTAAACTAAACTAATGAGACAAGGGCACAGAAAGGCAATCAAAAAAACGCAATGTTCAAAAGGATATTTCTTTGATTTGCAAAACAGGATTAAGGTGACCTAACTGTGTCTCTAGGACCCAGAAATGGACCAGCAGGGCAGTTAGCAGTCAATAGTACATTCTTTGCAGTTCTTGGTGGTTCGGCAGCACCAAACCAGACTTCTTGGTGCTGTGCAAAGATTGGTAGATAGGAAAAGGCAGCCATGAATGGTCCAGCAGGTTCAAATGTGTTGAACAGTTCTTGAAACATGTTCCAATCAGTTCAACAGTGAAAAACACCAGAATCCTGGCTGTCTTGGCTCTCTGGGTGCTGTGGGTCCCAAACCAGTGGCTCAGGGACAAGGTGTGTCCTTTTCTCATGCTCTCCAATACGGGAGAGGCTGGCACACAGCTGCAGGAGTCCTTGAACACAGTGAGGTTCTTGGTACCACTGTGGCTGACAGAGAGGCAGTCCTGTTCCAGCAGCAGATCACCCCACATGATGCCTGGAGATGGTCAGGGGACACAGCTTGCGTCTTCCTTTGGAACCATTGTATTTATTATGTGTATGTATTTATTTGTATTTGGTTTAAAGATACATTTACAAAATCAATATAGTCCATCCATTAGTACATATACATCAAATAGGACAAAGTCAAGATTCAATTAAGAACAGGAAACAAATCTCAAAGATATAAATCAGATTGTCAATATCCTAAAAACAATAACATCACATTTATTTTGAAAGACATCAATTAATCAAATTCAATTAATCAAATTCACAGTCATAATGAAGCCGTTTTTTAAAACATTTCAATTATTCAAATTCAATTCATCAAATTCATAGTCTTAATAAAGCCTGCCTTGCTAAACCCTCTTTCGTAGAATTAAATTTAAGACATCTTTTCCAAATATAATCACAATTCAGTGAGCCTAATTTATAAACCTGATCAGAGATTTTGGGAAATATTTCGTCCTACTTATATTTATTTGTTCATATATTTATTTATTATGACATTTGTTAAGCGCACTTAGCCTGGGGGCATCTAGGCGCTGGATACATAAGAGTAATGGTTGCCATGGTTTTCTAGGATGCATAAATTACGGTCAAATCGTCATGTTACAAAGGTTTTCATGGTTACATAGGTTGCATCAACACTGGAAGCTCTAAGGTTACATTATAGTTAAAGCTTTTTATTCTAAGACCAGATGTCACACAGTTTCACTAGTGGCCGGGTTACAAAATCTGCAGTTGTCCTCTAGCTCAGAGAGTCTTCCTCTTCTTAACAGGATCTCTTTAGTTAGTAAAAGATTCCATCTTAGTCTCATTAAAATCATTCTAAAGTAGTTGTTTGGTAACTGCAAGAGAATCATAGATGGGCCCCCCGCCTTCTATAGTCAAATACCAAATCATGCAGGGATGGGAACAAGTGAAATTAGTCAGTGGTGCTAACCCAGTCATAGTCATATAGTCACAAAATTTTCCAGAATCGCTAAGGACCTTACTTACAACTGAGAAAGGAAGTCACTATTGTTCTTCATATAGTAGAGTTGTTTCCATAAGAGCTCATAAAGGGAGTGAGGAATAGGGTCAATCAAAATAATGCAAGAATCTGCCACTGCACACGTGCCCTCATAGCGACAATCCCCAAATCAATTCTGAGTGCTGCTAGCAGTATAGCATTCAACACTTTTAGAATTTTACGCCAAATTTTCGATTCGATAAGGTCAAGAACCTTGAAGATAGATTTATCAGCCATTTCCAGGCCATAGGTTAATTTTGGGACAATCTTACCATCATAAAAGATAAGAGCTGGTTTGAGAGAAAAGTGCCCATATTTCCTATCAATTTTCAACAGTCAGGAACTTCCCTTTGTTTAATTTGCGCTCTCTGATGTTAGAGCACCCTGGCCACGTATTTATTGGAAAGCCTAAATAAACCAGAGAGTCCACCATTCCAATCACCTTATTCTCCAAGGGCAACAACCTTCCTTTTGATTTCTTTCCCCAGGAGATGGATAAGATCTTGGCCTTACTAGGATTAACCACAAGGCCATTATCTTATAAAATAGGGGGAATTTGGCCAGGTGATGTTGTAGGCCAGTCCAGGAATTATCAAATAACAAAAAATCATCAGCATATGACAACCATTCCACTCTCATCGAGCCTATCCCAGCTGCAATCAGTCCTGCCCCGCCAGGTAACTAACTACGTCAGGGATGTAAAGGTTAAAAAGGCATGGTGCCAAGTTACATCCCTGTCTCAAACCTGAACAATGATACCCAAAGAGGGGTACAATGTATTACCAATAACACAAATCATGGAGCTGCACCAAGGGAGGAAAAGGAACTGTGGCTTAAGAGGGGAAGTACAGTATCTCCAACAGATGCCCTATGGCGGCAGCACAATGTAGGGAAAGTGGTTATGCCACTCGCACTATTGCACACAGCACTGACAGAACTACATTATCCAACACATACAGGAAAGGAAGTGCTTGCCGCCCATATTGGAGAAGCAGAATCTATCCTTACTTGGTGTAACACGTGGTCGTGAGGAATTGCTTGACATGCAAACAGTTTACTGCAGGTCATACATTGAGGGTAGTGAGAGGAGCCATACCTCACCTAGCGGGTCCGTTGCAACATCTCCACGTAAATGATGTCGACATGATCCAAATCTGCGAAGGATACCACTACATGATAGTGGTTGTGTGTGCATTTTCTTGTTGGGTCGAGGCAGGCCTGTGTTCTCATCCTTACGCCCTTAGAGCAGTGAAATGCCTGATCTGGGAAGTATTCCCAAGATGGGGCGAGTGTAAGATCCTGCAGTCTGACAATGGCCCTCATTTCGCCAATGAGATGTTTCAGCATATTACAACCTTGCTGGGAATCCAACACAAATTCTCTTCTGCTTATCACCCACAAGCAAATGAATGCCTCAATCGCCTTCTTAAAGGAACCATAGCCAAGTCTAAAAAGAGTCTCAATAAAAATTGGCTGCATTGCCTACCTTTAGCCCTGTTTGCATTGCGTAACAAGCCTGGGTCCGACCACCATTTAATCCCACACATGGCGGTTATAGGCCAACACAAGCAACTTCCCCTGGCTCCTCCAACTAGAGCAGTCAAAGATGCCGAAAGTGCTGCCAATGTATTGGGTCAGGAAATGTATGTATATGTGACTTTCTTGATTGCTAGTGCCTCTTTTATCTCTCGCTAGATACAACGACTCCAGGAGGAGCCTGAAGTTGGTGAGGAAAGCGACAATGTCAATAGCCCAGAGGACTTACTCAAGCAGCCACCTGTATACCCAGGAGACCAGGTTCTCCTCCAAAATGGATCTAGACGTTGGGAAGCACCCAGGTTCACAGGTCCCTATACAGTAGAAAAAGTGACTGAGAGAGTGATTCAACTAGTTGGAAAAAGTGTTTGGAACTACTTGGGAGACATCAGGCCCTACAAAGTTGTGGCCTCACCTGGCAACATTATCGACAGAGCCAACAATCCTCAGCAAGAAGAGCAAAGAGGCAATTTGCAGTCAGCACTGCCGAGAAGAGGACACCCAATGGTTACTCACTCACAGGCAGCAGAGTTAGGGCAAGGACTTCCTACACATCCAGAGTGAGGGTACACTGTATGTTTGTTATTTTTCTTTCTGCACACATTCATTGTGAAAGTGTGACTGTTTTATTGCATTTCTTCTATGCTGCCCACCGATCGACACCCTGATACCTTCTAAAGCCAATGTGTCCAGTTTATTAGAAGGTCCAACAGATTCTGAGCACATCATCCTAATGTGTATTATCACGTCTTCATAGCATATTTGACCCAAGCTTACCCACAACTTGAACAAGGAAACCCACCTGTCCTTCCAGTCCTCAGAGATACTAGAATTAGAACTGTGTAGGAACAGCTATTCATTTTTGCCATGACAGATAATATGATCAATACGGCTTGAACTACTACAGCACTAACCCATTAATGCTCAGTTTTTGTGCATTTCAGGCGGGCAACTGATATCTTCAAGCTGCACAAGGATCCAGGCAGCACAGATAAATGGAAGGGGTTATTAAAAACATGCTCATCATGTCTTAGCTCTTATTTCCAACTAGTGTTTTTGCATTTCATTTTTGTCAAATATCTCTTGTATTTAGTAAATACGCTGTATCCTCTACTAACACTACCCCAACTCCAGTAGTTTGGACTACCATGTCAGGTGGACAGGGGAGCACTGTTAGCATGGTAAGGAAAGATAAGCACAGTGCTGACACAGACATTGGAGGTGTGGATCTATATCTTACTGACACTGCTCGAGTGCCTTAAAATATGTGGTACAAACACATGACCAAGGTAGGCAAGGAAGCCACTGGGGAGAGCTGCTATGTCTGCTCACTAATCCCCTATGCCATGAGTGCCTCCAGAATGTGTATAGCAACTGAAATACCAGCAGCAAGAGCACTATGTCTCATGCACCTATCCATGGTTACTCCTGGAGGAAGATTCCAAGGGAAAACAGCAACATTCAGATGGATGTGTCAGACAACATTCCCCTATAAAGACTCTTGACATGATGAACAATTATTGGCAGTTAGAACAAGCCATACAATACATAATTGATGGCCTGAAGTAAGGAGAGACAAAAACAATAACAATGAAGAGATAAGCATGCCTGAAGAAGGTGGTCAAAGAAATAGAAGGTGAACCAGTATGTTGGGAAAGACCACAGATGCTGATGTAGGCCAAGGATACACAGAAAAATGATGGAAAGAAGGAGTTGTAGGAAGCAAAGCACACACCCTAGTACAAGCACCAGTGAACACAGTTTGAAGTGGGAAAAGCGACCAAAAGGCTCCCACCAATCCTCTCTCAACCGACAAGTTCAAGGAGAAATCACACATGTCTGAAGGAATGGGATGCGAGCACTAAGTTGCTCACCTGGGTAGACAATGAAGCAGGACCTATGCCCATAATACCACTGAAGAAACAAGCATTATGTTACCAGAATCATGGTGCAGAAAAAGGTTGGAGATAACACGTAGTGTAGGTACACAGAGAATCATCCAGCAATGATGGTCGGCCCAGCAGTATTAATGGACAACCATTGGGCGTGTGGATACAAGGCGTATGAGAAGCTGCCACCCAACTGGGGAGGAGTTTGATCATTAGTTCACATCAATATGCCAGCACTGGTAGTGCCACAGAAAGACGTGAAGATAACTTTGCCAAGATGGATAATAACAAAAGAAAGAAGAGGTCCATGGAAGTGAGTAGAGTGAAGAGAGACTATTATTTCTCATCAGAATCAGAAGCAACACTAGATGATGTAGCACCTGATCATTGGTTATTCAGCTGTCCAGACATACACAAATGCAAAATGGTTGCAGATAACCAGATGGGAGCTGATGCAGACAATAAACTCTACAGTGAATGGCTTCAATGCAATAAAAGAAGGGCTCTGAGCAGTAAGGTTAATGGCACTCCAAAACAAATATGTTCTAGACCTTCTCACAGCTATGGAAGGAGGATCTTGCACCAAGATCGGGAGTCCCTGTTGCACATTCGTGCCTGCCAATGACGGAGAGAATGGCACACTGACAGAAGCGGTGACCAGACTATCGAAGATGCACGCCAAGATGGAGGAAGAAGCCAAAGGGACAGGAAAAGACCATAACTAGTTGTTATACATAGGGTCCTGGATGCCATCATGGCTAGCAGACAGACTAAAAATATTACTAGGGTCATTAACATTAGTACTTTGGGACTGTGCGTCTCATCGTGAGTTGGGTGATATCCCAGCGGTATTACTGCTGGGATGCCGCTAGGGCTAAAAGCATTACTGCAACCCAGTCCAGCGCTATTAGCACTGCATCTAGGGTTGGCCGGTAATGGGTATTCCCCATTCCCCACTGGGTCCTTTGGACCCAGTGTGGCATTTTGCGCTAATTGTGCTAGAAAATATGCGTTACATTGGTGCATTTACTCCCAGCTTAGAACTGTGGGTAAATGCCGCCAGACTTGTTATTGGGAGGACCCTTAAATGCAGCAGTAATAGCATTACAACTGCATTTAAAGGCTACCACCCATCTTGTGATGAGGCGCTGTGTGTAGTGATAACATTCGACAATCCATTGGACAATTACAGGTACCGGGGGTAATGAGTGTGGTGCAACTCAGAAGGAGACTGTACCTATATGACTGGGAGTTTCGATGATCATGCAAATTACTATGGACATCTTGGAGGAGTAACAAAAATATGGCTACCAAGAGCAAGAGTGACGAAGTATGGAGGATTGGATGACACATCGACCAGAGGAGGGACTGAAGAAAGGGTCCCGGGAACGCCCCTCTCATCCCCATGAACATGACGGACCAAACAATCAAGAACGTACAAAGTCACTCATTATTTGGACAACCCCCTATAGCACCAGTGACTGAGACGTATGAAGAGAGATGTTCTCTCAGACAACCCTTCCAACCTTATCCAGTGAATGTGTTTATGAATACATGAGCTTCGACAGTGGTCATGGACCCAAATGCCATGATGAACAACTTTGACTAAATGCAGGGAAACCACTGTGCTGACGTCATTAGTGACACTGCTATGTTAGTCATGAAGTACAATTCCAACCATGCACAGTTTACACAAACACACACTTGTGTACACAAAGAACATACTTAGACAGTTCTGTAGATAGAGCACTGATACATACTGTTAAAGCTTTTATTATTTTTCTCATTAGCCAAGTGCAGAAATGCTGAACACAAGGCAACATAGAGATGCAGAGCAAGCTTGCAGATGCTTATGGCAACTAACCCTACAGAACTACAGGATTACATAAAGAACCTGGTAGGACCAAGTATGGTTAACCTATAGGAAATATAGCACAATATAAGAGTGTAAAAATCACAGTTTAAGTCTAGTGGAAATCACAGAAGGCCTCAAGCCATAGGAAAAGAGACGAGGGAAGCCGAACTAGGCTGCGCAGAGTGGGAAGTCCAGAGCTCAAAGCCAAGGTCGGCGATAAACAGCACATTCCAAACCTCAGCCGCAGGAAATCAGAATAAATCCTCATAACTGCAGACCCAGAGAGCTCGATTTGGTGGGCCACAACCACGTGATGCGGCCGAACTAGACAATGGGTATTCACCCGCGGTGGGAAGACAAACAGTTCTCAGCAACCCAGACACGAAGTGAAACATGAAAAAGTTATCAATGTTGCAACGTGGAGAGCCCTCTCATAGGCAAAAGTGATGTTGCCACCTGATACATTGGGAACACATAGTAATTTCACATCACCTTGAAGAGATGCACATAGAGCTGAGAACCGAACTGGGTCCTAGGCCTGGGGAGACCAGTTCCATCCGATCAGGGGACAGAAATCCACGGGCGGATGGCAGGTGCAAGGGCCAATGGTAATCCTGCAACCCTACAACAATGTAATAGATAGTTTCTTGGGGACGGGGCCGGCCAGTCCCCTGACATGGAAAGATCAGTAGAGTAAGATGTGTTTAGGCCATCTATAGGGTCTACCAGTCTGAGCACCCAATGAACACAAGTCATAGGTTTTTGGGGGAGGGCCCAGATGCTGATGCAATTCGCCATCAAAATGGGGAGACACATCTTTTGGAAACAGAGAGTCCAGAGATTTTTGAATGTCCTGTATGATCCCTGTTGTTTTTTTTTTTAATAAACAACAGTTCTAACTTGCCCTTTATTCTGTGGCAAGCATGGTTGGGCCCTTGGGAGCTGAACGGGTGAGCTCATCGTAACTCCCAGACCTCTGGCATACTGTGCCCGCTCCAACACTTGAAATACAGATGACTTAATATTCATGTGCAACGTAGATTAAACAGGTAGAATACTGTAAATCATTAACAAAGCATCATAGTTACACAATATTTATAAATAGGTTAACATTCTTGAAAATTCAAGTAATCATTTCCTTGTGCTGAAAGCCTTTGTCAGATATGACAATTGTGCTTACATACCCGAGACTTGGGGTATTCTGCACCCTGAATTAGGGTAATATTTCCTTTATAATTAATTGTGTCAGTCCCACCTTTTGATTTCACCAAATTCAGAGCCAGCGCAAAATTGAATTTGCCATTAAGCCATCTCCTAAAAAAGAGGTGCCTAATTCCATATGAACACCTAAGTTTGGGGCTGATCGTGGCAATCCTAAAGTACTTTAAACAAGTTGTTCTCTACAACATGAATATCTGTTGGGTTCACATACACCCATAGCGAGGCCCCCTACTGGACCACAGACACAGCTTAATTGTAATACAATTTTTAATCAAATCTAGGGGTTTTGATTTCGACAAAAATCGAGTGATCCCCCCGCTCGCTCCTCCATAAACTTATTTAAATTTGGTAGTTTGCTTAAAAATATGTGGTTCCCCAGACAGTTTTGAAGCAACTCGTATACCCAACTAATGAAACTCCTTGACTAGAGGAATTATATGATATGGCATTTATAACGCACCTATACACAAGTGTTTCAATTGTGCTTTTAATACTAAACATAGTTTGAATCTTTTTCTTGCACCTTCTAGCCTGGCATATCATAACTGCTCATTTGCCTACATTTATTTGAAGATCAAGGTTTTTTAATAAAGGACACATACGCCGTGATTAACTGTTGGAGCGCACGGGGAATACGGGATAATTAGCACCATATTTTTGGGGTAATCCAATGCAGGAAAGGCAGTGTTAAGGCTAATCGATAGTATGATCTGTTAAAATCCGCCTTCATCTAGTAGAATTACCCCGCCTGTGTTGCCATGTTATAGATAAGTCAGAGACATTACAATGTTATGTTTATGGTTTTGCAAGGCAACACGTAGTTATGGCTTGATTCACAGAAGCGTTTTATAATGGCGCAATCCTATAGGAAACCACTCTGGGAATCAGGCCTTTAGTCTCTTCCAATTGCCTTCCAGCAAGAGTTATAATGTACTGCATGCATCGCTTCTTGTGTAGCAGATGCAGCTATCTGTCCTGGGCTGGCATTGTGAACAAGGAATGTCAGAGGCCTTCCAGAGTTCTGTGATGACGGTTACCGAATTTCCCTACAGCAACAAAGGTGGCTGCTGTGCTCAAGCATAATGCCACTTCGCCTAGGAGGACTAACGTCCCAGCACATGCCCTGGACAGAATGTGTTCTATATACAACAGCATAAGTATCCTTTTCAGAAAACCGCTACTTCAATAAACACCAAAAGAGACACACTGTCATACATTAGAACAGAAAACCACCACTTAGACCACAAACACCTGTTTCCAAGAGGTCTTTCCAGTGGGCCTCATTACGACCCAGGCGGTAAGTTACCGCCTGGGTCGTACCTTTACCACCATGGCGTAAACTACGTTTACGCCATGGTGGTTGGCGGACTTACCGCCCCATTCCGAGGTTGGCGGGGCGGTAAGTCCCCAATCCCCATTTACCCTTCCCCATTCCCATTTTTGCCCCATAGGGCATAATGGGAGTGGGGAAGGCGTTAATTACGCCACCGTAAATTACGGTGGCGTAATTAACATCAATGTCCCTTAGCGCCATGGATTTTAACACCTGCAGGTGTTAAAACCTCCATGGCGCTAAGGGACCTCGGAATCAGGCGGTAAGGGTCGGCGCTGTTTACGCCGCCGTAAACCCCTTACCGCCTGAGTCGTAATGAGGCCCAGTATCTCCATGGAAAGAATGTAACAAGCTGTATTGATCTGCAGTTTGTGGTGTCGATAGAAAACACGTCTTACAGATGTTAGTTGTCACTGACATATAAGATAGCATCAGGCTCGGCCAGGCAAACCAATGTTTATAACATGCCTTTATTGTTGTTGTCGTGGTTGGCTTGTGTCCAATTACGTAAACCAGAAATTCCAGGCTTGATCCATAAATGCAGCTAAATAAATGGTATCGAGTACGACATGTTTTTCTGAATTGTGACAATAAATACAGATTCAGCCGTGGAAATCGAATTGCGGAGCTTGGCATTCATAGTGCAGCAACGCCTGCATAAATATGCAAATTGACACGGAAACATCAAACCCAGAGAATTCTGTTAATCCAATTACTAGCGAGATGATTGCCAATCTTACTCAAGATTGTCATGATGGTTGCTTCATTAAACCGAATGGCCCCCCGGAGTCAGCCAAACGCTGAATGGCCTACTGTTAAATTTTGATTATCCAATCAATGCCGCTGCTCCAATGGCTGCTCCAATGGCCTACTGTTCTGAATGCATATTAGAGATGCGAGTGTGTGAAGAACAATGTAATTAATAATGAAGAAGTTGCCATAATGTGCTCAGGGAGGTGCTTTATATATCCCAAGAGGATAGCAAACGTCGTGCAAGAACGTGGCCAGCGCCACCTTCATGGGCCTTTTATGGGAAAGGTCCCTTTTAAGGCTCCTTTCCTCCACTCCTGCATTCATCTTTCTTTGAGGACTATGGGGGTGGGGGGGATAATGGAGGGGGGCTGCCTGAAACTACAGTCAGTGATTTTACGGATAAGGGAATGGATGGCCTATTTTTCCCCTTCTTTGTATAGTAATATTGCTAATTTATATGCTCGAATATTTGTGTTAGTTGTATTGTTTGTTTTAAAGTCAGGAATGGCATCACATGCAGACATGGATGTTGGCTTCAATGGGGAAGCAAATGTCAAGACCACTCTGTGATCAGGAAGATACCCACCTCTCCACTCAGGAATGTGATTCGTATTATTTTGTAATACATTTTTCGCGTATTTGTAATCTTTTTAAGAGTTCGTAGTTTATAAAATATGGGTTTAAAACTGCATGTGCCAGCATGGATGAGAATGCTTTATATGAAGCAAAATGCAATGTGTTGTGTGGCATGCCATGTGTCGCTTGTTGTGCGTCATGTCGTGTGCCCCGTGCCATGACACTTAGTACAACACATGTAGTGTCAACTCACGTCAGCAGAGGTGTACTTCTTGGGGTTGACACCAGACTTGTATTGATGAGAAGAATTCTATAAAGAGTTTTTTCAGAGAAACTATCATGTGTACGTAGTTAAATTATTGCAGTCATGCATGTTATTGTTTTCACAAAAAAGGGATATAAGAAATGAAAATCTACAGGACAATTTAACAAATTATTTTTAAAGGAATCAAGGATCCTAGTAAACAAATGTATGTTACTGTATGGTATTAATTTGCAATGATGTTCTTCCATACTTTCGATACACAGCAATGTTTTTTTTTAAAGTAATCCTATGTTTCAAGTGCTTATTTGTCATTTTTGAAACACTATATAAGAATAAATGTATAAATGTAACAGAAAGGAGTAGACTTGGTGGAATATCGTCTGCAGAGGCTAGCATATGAACAAGAAGCACACTGTGCTTGTAGCAGATGCATCTGTCATCAAGTGCACTTTTTTACATAGGCCCTAGAAATATGACTATTGAGGTTATTACTAAAGGATTTAAGGTAACATTTTCCAATTACACTGTGATCCTTCAGGTAGCATTTTCTAAATACCCTGTGATCCCTCGGTTAATGTAAGATTTAAGGTATGTCCTGACCCCTTGCTAATAAGAAGTCTGAATGCGAGGTTAGATGATTGCAAAGTGTGTTGATTCTTTAAGTCTATTCCCAGGGTACCGGTGTTGGTTATTGTCAAGCGATAACGCTGGGATTTATTCATACATTATTTAAGTAATGTCCTGAACCCTTTACACCCGATTCTTCTATTCATCCTCATTTCACTTTAAGGCCAGTGGTGTGAGATGCTCCTTGGTACAGGAATCTACATTGTGTAATGTCCTTTCCAGAGAAATCTGCTGTAAGCCTAGTGTGTTAGCCTCCAGGCACAATCTTAAAACCCACATCTTCAGTTGAGTCAGTCTCATTTTAGGCAATCCTGGATCCACGTTAGCATCTAAAAACAAACTGGTTTACAGTGCCAGGCGCTGATCTATATAAATAATCAAATCACATGAGCCCCATGGTATCTGCTTGTGTTCGTTGTGCCTGTGGTTGGGATCAAAGTCGAAATGGTGGGTGCCCAGTATAGAGATTATGAAAGTGATGCCAATATCTGTTTACTAATATTTTCAGAATGTGCTACGTTATTGCTAGCCCATAGCAAGCCACAACCTCCAATGTCTCCCCACGGGGAGCAGTTTGACTTATTGCTGCTGCTAGCATAGAAAATATCTGAGATGCCAAAACCTCAAAAGGCAGGATACAGGGTTTGAAACTGCAAATGAAAGCCCTGGCCAAATGGGCTCTTGGTTGCACAATTAATTGTAAATGTTAAGAATATTCTTGCTTGGGATACATAGCTCATCTGAAAAATCAAAAAGCTAGTAACTTAGAAAAATGGTTTGCTGAACCTTATGAGGAGGAGGACAACGTGATCGGCAAGATGGCGTCGCTTCATAACAGAGATAAATGGTCTCCCATCAAGAATGTTTCATGTTGACATTGTGGTTTTTTTTCAAAAGCATCGAACATGTTTGCTCTGTCCACTGTGCAGTAACAAGTGTGCGTATCTGCCTAGTGCAAGCAAGCACTTTGACTCCAGCCTGTGATGGACTTATCTTGTCTCACGGTTAGCAGAAATAAATAAGATGAGACTGGGGTGACTTAACTCAGTAGGTGGACATAATCATTAGGTTCCATGACTTTAGAAATTCGCTTTGCAGTATGCATGTCTGTTGCACAATGCCTTTGAGGCTTGGAAGGATAACGTGTGCCATTATCTTTCCTTGCACAAGCCCAATGCCCCTTAGAAAAAGCCCAAAACATGTTCACTCCCAGGTATTGGCACTGTTTCCAGGCAGCATGATGCTTTTATTTTTTTTGGCTAGGGCAAGTTCCATTTTATTCAAAGGGGGGATTCTTATATCAAGCCCCGGTTTGAGGCTCCCATCCCCATCTCAAAGCTGCAAACACCCACACATTCCACACACACACCACTGTCCCCTCTTTCCTGCCACACCCTATTGTTATCCTCATAAAACCATTGACCATTTTGATAACGTGCAATATGTGTTCCACTTTATGTGCTTGGAATGCTCAAGGGCCTAATGGGGTCAACTGCAGAAGCTAACTCAGATTGAGAATGGGGGATATAGGATTGTCTGCTAACCAAAGATTTGCATCGCAGTCTACAATTCATTTTGAGCTGCAGAACCATGACTAGTTCTGTCGAAGAGTGCAGCACACCGAATGGGTTGAAAAAATAATAATAATTTTAAATAGGATGACATGAATCAGATAATTCGTCTAGTGATACGACCCAAGGTAAGACAATGGTTGAGGGGGATACATGACTGGTTACCAATCCCTTTACCAGGGACACCCTTGTTCAAGCTAGAGACGGTGTAAATTACTGCCACCCCCAAGATTTAGCCCCAAAAGACAGACAGAGCTAAAATAGTGAATTTCAAGCACAACATATGAGATTCATCTGCAGATTATTCAGATCGATTGAAAGTAGCATTTGTCCAACAGTACTGCTACTGCCCAAAACCCAAGTATTCCTTATAAATGTGTGCATCAATTGGTAAACGAATCCTTTAGCGGGGCTAGTGGCGGTTCCAAATCACTGCGTAGTGTGCCAAGAGTAGAAGAAGAAAACTGTTGAGAGAAAACTAATGGCCCTCCAGATGGAGAAATTACAGGAATAGGTGCAGGGACATTTTCAAATTGCACAGAAAATGGCAATGAGGGTAGGACGATTGTGGAAAAGGGGGTGAGATGCTCTGCCCACAGGACAAACAGAGCCAGGAGGGCGAGTAGGGGGCTACCAAGGGTCACAAGACCAAGCTAGTACATGGGGCCAGCAGGATCAGCCAGGACAATGTTTTCAACAGGGACATCAGGTACAGTGAGGAAATCACGGACCATAGCAACAAGGGGGTCATCAAGGATCATGGTTACCACTGACAAATCCTTTAATTTGGAATTACTTTAAGCAGGTAGGTCATTGGAAGAACGGAAGTCCATACATTCCCAAGAGGCCATGTTTGCAGAGCACTCGGGGACAGAGTAATATGCAAGGTCCTCCTGCCGACAATCCTGCCCCGTTCCCTAACACAAACCAGGAAGCCTCAGCTACTTTCCTGAATCTAAATACTGCAACATTTGGCCCGGACCATCTCTAGTTCCCACAGAGAAAAATACATGGTTTGACTATGTCAGGATGACAGGGTTCAAATGGACCAGCTAATTCTGATTAATCAGGACGGTCCATATGTTCAGTGCAGTATGGAAGGAATATCAGTACCTTGCCTAGTAGACAAAGGGTCAAGCAAGTCTGCCTAGTGTATGGGCAGTTTTCCTGATGAACCAGTGTCCTCCAAAACCATGAATGCTGTGGCCATATCCAATACTCTAGTCACACATCCAGTTACATAACCTCTAACAAACCTGCTAGTCTCGGGAGGATAGCTCAGAGGCAACGTGCTCGCCTTGGAAGTAAGATGACACAGAGCACCAACGGTTTGATCCCTGGGTCCATGCTTAGAAATCTCTAGGGATTAATCACATTATAAATAACCTATCATATCACATCACACTAGGACCTATAACTGGCACATATGCCTTCATATTGAGCCCTTCATCACCAGTTAACAGTCAGAGATTTGTTAAGTGCAGAGTACTTGGGAGGCCCGGAGGCAGTGCAAGGAGAATTGGTCATGCAGGAGCCTGGACCCGAGGTTCAGTGGGTGGCCAGGTGACCAGTGTGCGGAGCAGTCAGGGACATCAGCAAGGAAGAGGGATAGAGAAAGTAGAAGTGAAAAGGAAGGCCTTGAGTTGCTTCCAGAACCCGAGGTGTTCCTGCTCAGGTTTGAGAGAGGCAGGGAGGCTGTTCCAGTTGGAGGCCCCAGCAGAGGAAAGAAATCTACCTTTTGTAGTTGGATACGGACCAAAAATGGATCGTAGTGAAGTGGGAGAATGGAACAAAAGGCTCCCACCAATCCCCTCACGCCCCTGGCCTAGAGGATCGCGGCCCAGACACCCGCCACGAGAGGAGTTTGCCTATCTACCAGACGACCAAATACCCTGGTACAGGAACATACCGATGTGCCCACGCGCCTGCCCACCAGCCTGCCCTGCCCATGCCGACACCTGCGGCATGGATGAACTCGACTGAACCATTGAACAGTAAATAAACACATCGTTAGATATGCCATGACGACCTAGCCAACGGTCAGCACACCCGTGCAATCATGCACACTGATCACTCCCACACCAATCCACACGAAGAACATATTCAGTGCTATGACATAGGTGACGGACACGCCCACTGACGCGCATCGTTATTATTTTTCACATAGGTTTTAAAATGCAGAAACGCAAGACGCACAACAAACTCATCTAAAATGCTTGCTGACGCTTCTCCTAACCCATACATTGCAATGAGAAATATAACGAAGACATGATACTGGGGATAAAGCAACATGACACCTTAACTTAAAGCGCCATGCATCAAACATCCCCACCTATGCACCAGGCCCAAGTAGGCCGCAAGCAAGAGCCTCCATGAACATTGAACGAGCAAGAGTACAATTGCTGACCCTGCAGAGTGAGCCCGGCGAGAACAGACAGTCAAGGGCACAATGTTGCAAACTCGTATGCCATAAGCCGAAGCCAAGGTCACACCTGCAAACTAAGCCAGACACACAGTGGAAAATGCAATATTAAATGTGCAGAATTCTGCCTCAACCACGGTCTCTCCTCACGTGACCAAGCCGAACCTGACAGGGTGCCAGACCCAGGAGGAAGGAGGCGCCTGGATCCCACGTTTTTGAGACACAGGCAGCAACAATGAAGCGACCCAATGGACATCTGTGGCGGTGGGAGTAGTCTGCCCTCCAGCATATGAACAAATCCTCGCATTGTCTGCACATACCCATAGTTATACATTGTTGCAAATGACAGGTGCACCGTGAGCTGGGAACAACGATGGTCCCAGACTGGGGGGCTCGCGAGTGGACCAATCAGAACATGGAGCACTTATCACTGACGCCATTAACATTAGCCAATCCTCAGGGGTCTTCATGTAACAATTTTCATGTATCTAATTGAAGGGACAACCCAAGTATACCACCTGACTGACCCTCAACCACTAATAGCGTTCTCCATACGTATGCTATACTAACCATACCACTCGAGGAACCAATCCAGAGTGGCGATAGGTTTTTTGCTAACTTTCCCAGGTGACGCGAGTAGCGCGTCATACCGAGGTAAAAAAGGGCCTGCGAGCCCCACGGAGAGGGAGTCAGGACGGACGCGTACGATCCTTGACCCATCCCTGCCATTTTTTTAATAAACAGCAGAACCACCTTGCTTCTTGCGTGTGCCTCATACTCATTTTTGGGATACGCGGGAGGAGTTGGGGCCTCCCTGCCCGGGGGTCCGCGGACGGCCAGCAGACCCCGGCAGAATTTCCCCCCGACAGTAGGGTATGCCTAAATCTTTAAAGACCTACAACAGTGCACCTGAGTAAACACAATAGAGCCACTACAGTTGATGCAAGAGCCTGAGGAAGCTTTTTACAAAAAAAGGCTTTACTCTATATTGTCATGAAAGGAACGAATGTGCCTTAGTTGTTCTGACCCAGATGCATGTCATTCACCACAAAACGATCACAGGAAAGAATTAGAGTACATTGCTGATTGAATGCCACCCTGTCCAAGGTCAATAGTGCATTGGCGATAGAACATTGCAAAAATGTTGTTCTAGGATCACCACTGGAGGAATCTGTACCCGTCCCAGTGTCTCCCTGCTACAGAAAACCAGAACAAAACACATGTCTTTATTCAGAACTTGTAAATTTGAGACTTATCTCTTAAATTCCTCTAATGTCAAATTGACCAGACATTCAGTACTGAACCCTGCTTACCTGCTTCCCACACCCCAGGGTAGATAACCACACAATACTGAACCCCATGATTGTGTAACCATCACCAATTGTCCATTGACTCCTCAAAATGATTTACTGGTGTACCCCTCCACAAAGCAGACCACATTTATTGTGTTAATGTTTGGTGTTATCAAAATCAAATTAGCACATTGCTTGTGGGGTAAGTGGTGTGTGAGCCTGGGGGAGTGGTAGAGAGTGTGAGGTTGCCCCAGGTCACCTCCTTCCAGGTTGCCAAGTTAATAGCATTGACTGGAACATGCAGTCTAGCTGCTCAGCATTCTATCAATATATACACTGATTATGGCTATGCGTTTGGGGTGCATGAGGAATCTTAGGGCGTCCTCACTTTCCCCTCTATATCCTACTCCCAGGTAGCCAGGGAAAGGGAGGACTACACCGGTGGAGGAGATTTGGGGAGTGGAATTGAGGCACCCTTGGGTGAGACACGGTATCCCCCAATTCCCTTTCACCATGAGTCCACTGTCCCCAAGCCTTTATAGCCTACTGTTAATCCCCTTCCTAGTTTCCCCCCATATTAGTCCCCAAGAAACACCATTCAGGTACTGGAACGAGGACGAGACCAACCAGACAAATCCATCCTCTTTTTATTGACACTAAGACATACACACTCCAGTTATGTACTGGGACAAGGCGAGCAAGAGTAATGCAGAACTTCCAAGTTGGCTATGAGCGGTCTAGTCCTTTTCGGACCAATCAACATGGAGGAAAGTTTAAAAGCAGAAAGACCGGTGAAAATTGAGTCAGTTGTGGAATCAGATATACGGACTGCTGGAGAAGTGCAGAGCCCTAGAATGATGCAGTGTATGCAGTGAGAAGCGAGACTGAAAGAAGCTGGAGGCCTGCGGCAAATGGTGGAATAGGAACCGGCATGACCAAGTGAAGCTCCAGAGTGTGGCCAGAGCTGCGAGAGAAGCTTGGTGGCAGGAGCAAACCCACAGAGAGCCACTGTGGATACAGGGTGAGGTGCAACACGAGATAGAGAGAGCTTGTGGCGGCCTGAGTCCTTGCCGGAACACCGTAAACACCGACCAGTGTTTCAACCTAGAAAGAGGGACACCAGGACGGCAGCCGCATGTTACACTCATGCAACTTTAATGAATGCCGAACAAAGAAAAGCAAAGCTTTTGGAATACCAAATTGAATGAAAGCAGGAAAGCAAACACTTTGGAATACAGATTTGAATGAAAGCAAAAAAAATATCCAAATGAAAAACAAGTACTGTTAAGTACTGAGCTGAATGAAAGCAGTTTTGTGGAATCCTACGTTTTAAAGGAACTATGTAATTTGAAAAAACAAGTATTGGTAAGAGCCATCAGAATATATATAAAAGTGCAACAAGTGAATAGTGGCCAAGTAAGCAAATGGTAAAGCATCATGAGGATGTGAAATGAGAATGAACCAAACATCACTGTAGGGTTGAAACAGTGGCAACATGCCGACAAGGAAAAAGAGGCAAGACTCGGTTGCGTGACATAAAATGGCTGGCCATGTGATCCGACAACTCCGCCAAGACCGAGGACACCTACCTATGGAAAAGTCACTCAACATATCAGTAAAGAAGCTTGTGTTTGAATATAAAGGAAACTTGGTGTGAACTGAAATCAAGGAACTGTATTTTGTAAACTTGGTGAAAGACAACCAAACAAGAAGCGCTGTAAAGTATTACCAAGAACTGTGTTGTAGAAAAGTTGTTACACTTCAAAGCTTGGGGAAGGGAATCCCTTTGCATTGTGAACTGCTTGAACTTTGGGGATGGGAAATCATCTACAAACCTAGAGCTGGAAGTAACTCTGAACTTTTATTTGAACACTTCTCATTTGACGCTGACAGCCCTACACATTGTATACAAATAGACATGAGGGCAAGTATAGATTCTGGACAGAGACAGACTTTTACTTCAGACTGCCTGACACAGGTTATCCTTAGTTTATTTAGGTAGGGAAATCCCACCATAGCATAGGGCAACATATGCCTTTTTACAACCCTTAATCTGTTAATAAAAGTTTCTGAGTTAAACTTTGAATGCAGTTGTCTGTGTCTACTTGATGATGCCTTCACATGTGGCCCATAACTTTGGTCAATTTTACAAACAGAGATGTTTCCTGACATAGAAAAGTTCCCCTATCAAAAATGTTCAATATGTACTGGGCGTTTTAAACACCATTATGTGACCTTGCCCTGGTGTCCCCTGATGCAGCATATATTATTGAATAACATGACCCCCAGCAACAATTGCAGGGGTCACCAGACCTTGTCCCAGTGGCCCCCAATTCAACATTTTTTCTAAAGATAACATGGGGACCACCTATACAATGCACAATGACTCGTCCCCGGGCAACAACTGCTGGGGTCACTGGGACAAGGACTGGTGATCCCCCAGCAACAAACACAGGGGTCGCTGGATCTTATCCCGGAGGCCCCACATGGTACATTGTTTGTTCAATAATGTGAGGGCAGTTTGAGAAACCTGATGGTGTTCTCCCACCTTCTCCTCTGGGATCATCTAATCAAGTGTCCAGGGAAGGGCCATCGCTTTTAAATCCCGACCCTGGGGGTGGACAAGCGAGGGAGGATCACGGGAGTGGAGAGTCACAGGTGACTGGTAGGAGGCTACCCAAGGGCGAGACGTGGTATTCTGATTGGGCAACATAAGAGGGATAAATTGATTCCCATCACCCTAATCCAGGTCTCATTTTCCCTAAATCCAATCCCGTTATTGATGACCCAAAGAGGGGAAAGGAAAAGGTCAATTGCCCAAGGTGGGGAAGGAGGAGAAACCAACTAAAACCAAATCAGGAATCTGATGTCAATATCCATTCATCCATTACTAATTTGAACCACAAGGACTACCATCCAAACCCAGGGTTGTATAATCAACCATCAGGAATATGGAATGTGTCAACCATCCCCTTGAGGGAAAACCAGGATAAAGGATTTTCCTATGTCCACTGTCAATTCCCTGATAGAATATGGGGACATAGATCTATGCTCCAAAACCCTTCCTTCACCCCCTCCCCATTTCTAACAAATGCTGGGATGAGGAAGAAGCAAACAGGACTGATGATGCCCAACAAGGCTGAAACACGTGTATGGGGTTACTGATGGTACTCTTGTTCAGAGGAGAATTGCCTAGCATTTTGGCGCTGGACTGCCCCTGGGCAGGACAAAGGCTGATATGCGGGGAAATTTCTTCTCTGTGAAAAGGACAGTGAGCTAAAGACTTGGTAGAGTCTCTCCCAGGGGTTATTCACCCAAGAACAGGTCATTGGGCTGTGTTCGTGCTGGTAGAGAGATTCCCAGACCCCCCTTTGTTTGCATACATTAACTTTGGGTTTCACCCTAAATTAACAGGGCAATCCAGACGTGGACCTCTTGCTCACTGTTCTTAGAGAGGCAACAGTTTCACCTCACTGATGATGCCCAACAAGGCTGAAACACGTGTATGGGGTTACTGATGGTACTCTTGTTCAGAGGAGAATTGCCTAGCATTTCGGCGCTGGACTGCCCCTGGGCAGGACAAAGGCTGATATGCGGGGAAATTTCTTCTCTGTGAAAAGGACAGTGAGCTAAAGACTTGGTAGAGTCTCTCCCAGGGGTTATTCACCCAAGAACAGGTCATTGGGCTGTGTTCGTGCTGGTAGAGAGATTCCCAGACCCCCCTTTGTTTGCATACATTAACTTTGGGTTTCACCCTAAGTTAACAGGGCAATCCAGACGTGGACCCCTTGCTCACTGTTCTTAGAGAGGCAACAGTTTCACCTCACTGATGATGCCCAACAAGGCTGAAACACGTGTATGGGGTTACTGATGGTACTCTTGTTCAGAGGAGAATTGGCTAGCATTTCGGCGCTGGACTGCCCCTGGGCAGGACAAAGGCTGATATGCGGGGAAATTTCTTCTCTGTGAAAAGGACAGTGAGCTAAAGACTTGGTAGAGTCTCTCCCAGGGGTTATTCACCCAAGAACAGGTCATTGGGCTGTGTTCGTGCTGGTAGAGAGATTCCCAGACCCCCCTTTGTTTGCATACATTAACTTTGGGTTTCACCCTAAGTTAACAGGGCAATCCAGACGTGGACCCCTTGCTCACTGTTCTTAGAGAGGCAACAGTTTCACCTCACTGATGATGCCCAACAAGGCTGAAACACGTGTATGGGGTTACTGATAGTACTCTTGTTCAGAGGAGAATTGCCTAGCATTTCGGCGCTGGACTGCCCCTGGGCAGGACAAAGGCTGATATGCGGGGAAATTTCTTCTCTGTGAAAAGGACAGTGAGCTAAAGACTTGGTAGAGTCTCTCCCAGGGGTTATTCACCCAAGAACAGGTCATTGGGCTGTGTTCGTGCTGGTAGAGAGATTCCCAGACCCCCCTTTGTTTGCATACATTAACTTTGGGTTTCACCCTAAGTTAACAGGGCAATCCAGACGTGGACCCCTTGCTCACTGTTCTTAGAGAGGCAACAGTTTCACCTCACTGATGATGCCCAACAAGGCTGAAACACGTGTATGGGGTTACTGATGGTACTCTTGTTCAGAGGAGAATTGCCTAGCATTTCGGCGCTGGACTGCCCCTGGGCAGGACAAAGGCTGATATGCGGGGAAATTTCTTCTCTGTGAAAAGGACAGTGAGCTAAAGACTTGGTAGAGTCTCTCCCAGGGGTTATTCACCCAAGAACAGGTCATTGGGCTGTGTTCGTGCTGGTAGAGAGATTCCCAGACCCCCCTTTGTTTGCAGGACTAGTGAAGATTTCCCATAAGAATAACATAGGGAGTGTAAAGAAAACTGACTGTAGAAAGAACTTAAGTTGTCCTATTGATAGAATTAGGCAGAATCAGCCATTTACTAATTATCACTCACACCTGACTCCACTTGACTGTTTTTCCAAGTATTAAAGGTGTGGTTCTCCACAGGTCAAAGTGCAAGCTTGGGACGCTGTGTGGACCAGAGAAACCAAGGAGCAGAGATCAGCAGAATCGATAGCCCAGAACGGCGTGCCAAGATGCTGGCCTGGTGTTTGTGAGGGGCTGCAGTGTGGCTAGCGAGCTGTGTCTCCAGAGAGCCAGAGCGAAGCACCCCGCAGGCTGCTATTGGCAGTCAGAACATTGATCGTTCCCTTGGGAATTGTGCTGGCCCCAACGGTGTCTGAGGAGCAGGTGGAGAGCCCCTGATCTCAGGCCCACACAACCAGAATGGACCGCTTGTCACCGCACTGCTACACGGGTGAGTCTTGCGAAAGTAAGAGAAAGAGACTCTGGAGCATGTGGCTGACAGAAGCAGAGCAGGCGAAAGGAATGCATAAAGTGGCATGGAGTGGAAAAGAGGAAAGAAATGAAAGGAAAGTAGTAAAGCAATATAGATATTGAAACAAGCCTGACAAGATCAAGAGTAAGAGAAAGCAAGAAAAGCAGAGCATGTGTAGGGGGTGCAAAGTGAAAGAACTGTAATAAAGAGGGCGCAAGTGATCTGAAACCAGAGAGACGGGTGCATGCGACCCAGCAGAGTAGAAAGTGTGCACAAGAAAGCTGGAAAAGGTGTCTGTGGGCACGGAAAGGTAAAGAGACTGCAAGTGTACCCGAGAAAGCTGGAGAAAGTTGCAGAGGGCACAAAAAGGACAAAGATGTGCCAGGGGGCACAGAGGAAGTTAAAGATGGTGCAAGTGGGTACAAGAAGGAGAGGAAGTCGCAAGTGTGCAGCAGAAGGAAATACAGGTTACAGTGGGCACGAGAAAGAAGTCAAGAAAACAGTGGAACAAGAAGTGGTGCAGAAAGCCCCTGAAGGTAAAAGGTTAAGAGCAGGAAATAAAGGAGAGGAGTTAAAGCTCGGAGTGGTCCCGCCCAGGAAGAGCAAAGAACCTGGCATTTTCAAATGTCTCTGATTCTACCCCTTGAAAGAACTGCATATGAAAGAACAGTACATCCTGACAAACTGAACTTGTCTTTGAACTTGGGAGAGGCCTGAGCTTGGGGAAGAGAACCCTGAGAGGATAAGAGCTGAACTTGTATTTGAACTTGGAAGAGGCATAAGCATGGGCAATCTTGATTATTTGGTGTTATTGATAGAATTGAAATTTGGGGAAGGGAACCCCAAATCATTACGCCATTGACATTGTTTGAACAATGGAGGATGTCCTATGAACAGTCCCCCTTGATTGAGCTCATTCTTTTGAAGCTGACCAGCCATCAGCTGGTGAGAAGACCACCTGAAACCAAGCCTGGTTTCCTATTTTTGTTGAACCACCACTTTTTGCTTTTGAAAGACTTCCTAACACATTTTTGGCAAAGAGTGAAGGCAAGCATAGGTTTAGACACAGACAGATTTTTATTTTGGAATTCCAGACTTTGATAGCCCTCAGGCCTTAAGGGTCCATACGCCCATGAGGCTCAAGGTGCTCACAAGACAATAACAACACACAACATACAGTGGGAAAATGTCAGGCTGAAGGCAAAGAAGAGCTTAGCTTGTACCCAGGTCGAAGAGATATGTTTTTAATCGTTGTTTTAATTGGGTGCTTGGAGAGCAACCCTTCAGAACAGAAGGAAGCTGATTCCAAAAACTCAGGGCCCAGGCATGAAAGCCTGAACCTCCAGTCTTTTTCAGGAGGACTCATGATTGCTGCAAGAGAATGTCTTTACTGGAGCAACTGGTTCTCCTAAAAGGAACCCTGGAGACTCTGGTTGAGTGATAATTAGGGGCTTCACGGGCCAGGCACTTGAAGACTAAGATCGTGCCTTTAAACCTGATTCTTGGACTAACAGGCAGCCAGTGCAGTTTCCTTCGGGCCTCAGGGACATGGTTCTGACGATCGATACCACAGAGAGCCCATACAGCTCCATTCTGGATCACCTGTAGAATTTTAACATTTGCCTGAAAGGATCAAATAAGCAGGCTATTGCAGTAGTCCAATTTGGTATTGATAATGGCAGCTGCAATCATAGCCCTATTCGACCCAGAGAGGTATGGGCGAATTTACCACAGTAAATGAATATAATAGGAACAGGAAGACCTAAGGTGTAAAACATGTTTTTTGAAAGATAGGTGAGAGTCAAAATAGACCTCCACTGTTTTTACAAAGTCAGAGACCTTGATAATGTTTCCTACAATAGAGAAGCTATTATAAGATGAGTCAAGATGGTTTAGCTTTGTTGGAGTGCCTAAAATGAGCCATTCTGTTTTCTTGTTGTTCAAGGCCAAGGAACTCGTGGCCATACAGGATTATATTGCATCAAAAACTTAATTTACCTTTTCTAAGTCTTTGCTATATAGGCCTGATAGTTCAATCACAGTCTGGGTGTCATCTGCGTAATTCGCAAATCATACACCCAGAGAGGATAGCAGGTCACAGAGTTGGTTAATATAGACATTAAACAGAAACGGTGACAAGCAAGAGCCTTGTGGGATGCCGCATGTCAAGGACACTTTTTGTGATTGTGCATTGTCCTTAGTCACCTACAAGCGGTTCGTGGGCCAAGAAATGATCTAAACCAAGTTACTGCAGAATCAGTAAAACCACCAAACCTGACCAGTCTATCAGCCAGAAGGTCATGATCGACCAGAGCAAAGGCAGCAGAAACGTCAAGAAGAAGTAACAATGCCTGCCCGCCTTTGTCAATTATCTCTGCAATGTTGGATTTAAGATCCAATACAATGGTTTTGGTTCTGTGGTTCACATGGAACCCAGACTTACCAGTAGCAAGAATATTGTTTTGTTCCACAAAGCTTTGATATTGATTGAAAGCCAGCTTGTCCAGGATTTTCAACAAAAAAGGAACGTTAGTAAATGACCGGAAATTTCCAGGATCATTTGCATCTAAATTCTCCTTTTTTAATAGCGGTGAGATCCAGGCCACCTTGATGCTCTCAGGAACGGAGGCTTTGGAGAAAGACCAACCTACAAAAGTAGTTACCCACCTCACTAGAGAGCTCTGAAATTCTTGGAAAAGCAGAGCAGGGAAGTTATCCCCTTAACTTAAGTACAATGTCCTGAACAGGGAGATGTCGGGAAATATGGCAAGGAGACCGGAGGTATTAATTTACCACAGGATTTAAGAAGATTGAGTTGATCTCCTATGCATTGTTGGTGCAGTTTAAGTTTCTGAGTAAAGCAGTTATGAACATGCTGGCACCATTCATTGTCTGCCTCAGAGAGGGTATCCACTGGGCTACCCTTTAATTCTTGTAGAACTTTAAACAGTTCTCTGGGCTTGGATTGACCTATCTCAATCCTAGCATTGAGTTTTGCTTCCTTAGCTGTCAACAGGATATTGTGAAAGATTTTCACTGTGGCATTGTAAGCACTGAGAGATGCATCAGTTGGATGTTTACGCCAATAGCGTTCTGTTTTCCTTTTTGCTGTCCTAGCAGTGAGCAGCTATGAGTAAAACCACAAGTTAAATGAGTTTTTTTGGGACAGATTGTTTAAGGGGGGCTAGGAATTCATACATCTGATTGATAGCCCTCCTGAAGATTGATGTAAAGTCGTCGTGAGACATATCATCCAAGGAGGGGAGTAAAGGAAGGGTGGTTGAGGCAAAAACCTCATGAGTAATCCCCTTAAATTTCCTGGTAAAGGTAATTTTTTTTAATGGGCAAGGGGATTTTACAGTCGCAGAAGGAAGAGGAATCTCAAAAACAAGAAGGAGATGGTCCGACCAAGGGCAAGTCTGGGCCTTGACATATGCAACCTCCATATTTAAGGGCACAATCCAATCTAGGATATTTCCACCAACATGAGTTGCTTTTATAGAATGATGTTTAAGGTCAAGGTTTACATGGGTATGTAATAGGGACATGCAATCTCGGCACTGAGGATCCTAAGCCCATAAGTTAAAATCGCCCAAAACCAGTAGGGGAGAGTTGGTTTAGATATACAGCCAAGAAATGCCACAAATTGTTCCTCAAACAAAGGCGTGGCTTTGGGTGGCCTATATAGAACCAGAATGCTAAGAGTGGTAACAGGATTATGTTTTAACTTGACTAGCATAGACTCACAATGATCAAAGTGAGGTTTGTCAGAGATGTACAATTTAAGGTTTGTACGAAAAATCAGGGAACTCCACCTCCCCGTCCTGTGTCCTGGTCAACATGCATGATATCATATCCCTCAGAAACTGCTAATAGTGTGGAGTGAAAGGCGGCCTTATGAAGCCAAGTCTCGGTTATGGCCATGAAGTCAGGTTTTGACTCAAGTATGAAGTCTGCCACTTCTGCTGCATGGCAAACCAAACAGCATGTGTTAAATTGCACACATTTTAAGCGGTATTGTTTTGCACTAAAGTTTGGGAAGAACAGTTGTTCTTAAAATAATATACTGGTACCATTCTCAGAACAACACGGCAGTCATGGTGATGGAAAGGATTCAGAGTGGCTACTGATGTGGGGCCGATACCTCCTGCATTCAATAGAGTGGTTATACCAAAAGAAATGTAGCATAGAAAATCAAATTGTTGTGCTACGAAAGGATGATAATAACTCCTTTGAGTGGTACTGCCATTTACTAACCACATTAAAAGAGTGTGTTCCAATACCACCCATGATATACACCACTATAATGAGGATTTAGCAAAGAGAACATATGCATTAGTACAGTATATTGTATTGCCAAAATTTGAGACTATTGAATTCATATGGAATACAGGCATAGTTAGTCTCACTGGCATGACAAAGTAAATTTAATAGATAGATATGGATTTCGGTGTGTTGTTCTGAAAACCACTTTAGCTATGTTAATATTTACAATTCCTTTGTCTGCCTTTCAGGTCACTATTCTGTTTCCTAACTTCAGTGAGGAGGCTGCCATTAATCTCCAATAGCAGAAGGAAAACAGAAATGGGAAGTAGCCAACTGCATTTGGGTTGGGGTCAATACAGCCCTGCAACTTGGGGTATCACTAAGGGGAAATATTTTGATGGCGTTGTCAACTAGCATGAGCTACAGGGCTAATCTTCAGGCAACACAAATACAAACATTGGTGAGCTCCGGGTAATTGAAATGCTCAGCAAGCTCACAAGCAACATATTACTCCATCTAATTAATGGAGTGATGACAGCTCGGCAGGAAATGCAATGGGGCATTGCCTGTGGAGATGTACAATACTACCTGAATTCTCAACTCATATGTATCCATGAATATGTGCAGCACAACAGCTGGCCATGAATCCTGTGAAATGACTCTAGAATACCTGTAGACCTGTGGCCCTGGAGAGACTTCTGGCAGTATAGCAGATGAATCTGTAGACTTATAGGCCCCACCAGCAAAATCATCCTAGGACCCTGGGTTAAATACAACTGGGACTGGGTCATGCACAGAGAAGTATGAGAACTGCAGCCTCTCTGCAACCTGGTCAGGTTATCAAAACTGCCTTGTGGCTAGGAAATGGCTCAACCTGGAAGTTGTGGGTCCTTCAGCCACACCAGCTGCCATCTCTTAATAACCTAGGAAAGGGTCAGCTGTTGATAGTGGGTAACACAATTTGGTGGGATGGTAAAGCAAAAGGAATATCATTGACAGATAGGATATTGTTTCATGGAGAGGACAGGTGTGCAAAGTTAGTGTTAGTGCCTTTAACAGATTTGCATTTCATTATACAGACAGAAACAAGGCAGTTGAATGCATAGTGAACTGCAGTAGAAAGGAAATTAGTAAGTGTTCATATATAGTTTTTAAAGGGATGGGCCAAGATAGTGGCCAGAAGGTTTGAAGAGTTAGAAAAGTTGATACCAGCAGTAAGGACTGACAGGTTGACAGGTAGAATTGACAACAACAGAAAGGAGAATGGAATATATTGATTTCCTCTCGGACCCATTTTTGGATTACTAGCAGTATATCATAAGAGAGGCCTACCTAGAGCTAAAGCCCCAGGCCCTCTTCAGTAGACAATACAGCAGAAAGGCCAAATACAGAAAGAGGGACACCAGGCTGTGGAGGGAAGCTGACCCCATCTTGCTGATTGATGCCCACTTGTTCTTAGATGGGGATAATTCAACCGGTCTTTAAGAGAGTGGCCTCCTGTCTCAAAAGAAACACTTATGTAAATATAAAGCCAATGGGAAAGGAAATAAAAGGGACATCTGCTCTAAAGAGGAATAGATTAAATTCCAGCCCTTTTCAAGTGTGAATTTACTGAGAGGTGAGTTGTATACACATCAACTGTACATCCTGAGGAATTAGTAAATATGTCACACTTTCATTTGGAGAAATGTAGTTCTTTAAAACCGGTACACACTTTCTTTAGGAGAAATGTTGTGACTTTGCAGTTAATTGTTCAATCAGAAACAACACAAATATTATAGGAAAGACTAGTATTCTTTCGTAATTCATTTCAATGTTGCAATTACAACCCCTAAATCACCCTTTCAAAGTAATTGAGCACAGTCCTATTTTCTGTACTGGCAATTATAGAGGCACAGGCTGAAGAAATGAGGGAGGAGGATTTTGCATTAATGCCTCGGTACAAAGTGGTAAATGTCCTGTTTAACCATGGGCCATTCCTAATGATGAGATCACAAGAGCACCTACAAAGGATGACATGTATTTAAGTGGTCGAGAACTTCTCAAGGTGAAGGGGTGGATTTTTCCAGAATGTTCAGATGCCATGTCAGAGATCTCTATGTTATCCAATATATAGCACAGTATAAAATGAAAACATGTTTAACAAAAAAGCAATGTACTAGTCTTCATGTCGATTCTGTTTGTGATCTACAATATGTTAAGGCTGGAGCACTTTAGAAGAGGGCCCAGAATGTGCTGTGAGTGCTTGGACTTGTTTGATTTTGCTATCCTCGTAGAAGACATTGCTGAACTATGGGGAACAATAGATCACCTGAATATAGATCTTGTGGAAAACAGTCCATTGTAAATAACACCGTGAGGGCAACAGTAGACTCCAGAAGGAGATTTCTCAGTTGCAGTGTAGTAACAGTTTATCAAAGGAACGTCTTGTTTTTTTTTTAACTGCAGAACTTGCAGATTGAACCTCAAGACCACAAAGAAATGTGGTAGGCGCCGAATCCAGCAGCTTTATGGTTGAACACGTAGGAATGTAAGCAGGGTGTCACGTTAAAACAATGGATGGAAGAAAAAGTGTCTGCAGTGGCAGAAGAGACATATCAGAGTAAGTTCACCAAACTCACTTTAAGAGCACACCTGTGCAAAAGACTGAGATTCTTGCATTTATCAAATAGTCCGGAGAACAGGGATGGATGATCACCTTTAACACTTGTAGAAGATGTCAACCCTGAAAAATGAATATAGTAGTGTAGCAGAGAAGCTTGTCAAATAACCTATATTCATAGCTGGAGCATAAGAGGAAAACAAACATTTATAAAATCTGCTTCTTCAAATACATCAGTCTTTTAGAACATTATCATAATTGGCATTCTCTAATGTCCTGAATTGTATCATTTCCGATAAACCACAGGTTTTCTGAACTTTGCAACTAATCCATGAGAAGTTATAAAAAAACTTCTTTGGTTTTCATTTTGAGTCAGGCCACAGTAAATAAATGTGTTTTTGCAAATACTGACTGGTTTTAGTTCCCTCCTGTTTACGACTCTGGGGATAACAACTAAACAGAGAGTTTTCCTGTGGTATTGCACCATTATAAAACGCTTCTGTGAATCAGGCCCTAATGTAATATTCTGGAGGATTAACTTCTGAGCTAAGCACAGCATGATGACGATGTGAAATTCCTCTAATGTTTTCCTCCATCATAAACTGTACGTAACTGCGGTAAGCCCTCAGTATTAACAAAGGGTTTTGTTATTTAGGTAAATGTGCTGGGGAATTCAGTGGACATCTCAGATGCTCACCTTTTC
The DNA here is from genome assembly GCF_040938575.1 of Ambystoma mexicanum. Taxonomy (NCBI): domain Eukaryota; kingdom Metazoa; phylum Chordata; class Amphibia; order Caudata; family Ambystomatidae; genus Ambystoma; species Ambystoma mexicanum. Next base: position 913,862,487 of record NC_090936.1, read on the forward strand.
CAGACAATGCGCATAAGGCTCATTACTTATTCTACTGTGCATTATTTTACATGGGGCAACAGCACTATGATCTGTTACTGGACTGAATTCATGGCCATCCTCCAAACAGGGCTAGAGGTATGTTTTTTTTGTAAAGTGATCAAAACATAACATGCTGGTTTTTTGACATACAGCATTTAGTATTTCTGAAAATCTACATACTTCACCAAACGTTAGCGCAGAAAATGACTAAATAAATGTAGAACTTTGGGTTTTTGCATGTGGTATTTACTGAATGTTGAAATATGCAGAATAAAATCTCCAAAACTCACAAGGGCTCCTTTTCCAAATCCGTGGAGCACAACTGAACCCTTGGGCCCTTTTACTCAAGGTAACATGTCAGACTACGGATGGGACAGAGAATAACTTCTTAAACTACACAAAAAGACTGACTCAGGAAGGTGGCAAATAACACTGTTGTATTAACAATTACCTAAAACAGGGAGTACAACGGACTTCAACGGACGTCGCAAAGCATGATCTCAGCGATTCTTATAAAAAACCACACCTTTATAGCAAAAACCTTTCATTCATGATGTCATACTATGTGGAAAATTAAGAAAACCTACATAGGATCGTGGTTGGCTCAAGGGGAACATCTAAGTATAATTCTATAGGGGCTGGGACTGTGATTGAGCCTCTATAGTGAGGTGAGCCACTCATGCCCTCCCTTCGTGCAAGTCGTCTTCAACAATAATTAGAAACACAACACATCATTGGCTCTTAAACTATAAGGCTCTTCGTTATACAACCCTCTATAATTGTTTGGCACGCTTGTACCCTTCTGAAATATTGGATCCTCTAACAGCACTTAAACTGGTACCCCAGGTGATTGTGGGTGGACTTGCCCTTATCTTCCCACCTAATCAGCCTGCCATCTCTCATCAATCATGCCGCTTGCCATTCACATAGTCTTTGAACTTGGCCTTGCAGTAGATCATTGTCTCTGGGAATATATGGGAGCATGAGCACTTGTTATCTTCAGTCCGGTGCACCATGCTCTTCATCTATTTTAATCCTCAGTTCACATGATCAGAGACTGTGAATGTGCTTGTATTATATTTATTTGTCTTTAATAAAGAAACTTGGCACCCATAGGGCCTCATTACGACCCTGGCGGAGTGGGTTTATGCCAGCGGTATTCGCGGCAGACCCTTCCGCCCTACTACGAGTTCCCGTAGCGCCATGGAGCGTTTTCCGCCTGGTTTTTCCGGGCGGAGAAATCCATGGCGCTACGGGACCTTGTTGTTAATTACGCCACCGTATTTTACGGTGGCGTAATTAATGCCTTCCCCACTCCCATTATGCCCTATGGGGCAAAAATGGGAATGGGGAAGGGTAAAATGGGGAATGGGGATTTTACCGCCCCGCCAAGGTCGGAATGGGGCGGTAAATCCGCCAACCCCCATGGCGGTATCGGCAGCTTTCCGCCGTGCTCCATGGTGCATATTGCACCACGATTTCCGCCAGGGTCGTAATGAGGCCCATAGTGTTTCTTCTTTGCAACTTTAACAAGAGATGCCTTGGCTTCTCACGTGAACTTTTCTCTGCAAGCTGATAACCAATTCTTGGCTGCTTCCAGTCTTTGACATCAAGCCAAACAGCCTCTCTGAACTTGTTTCGAATTCAAGCCTATTCTTTGCTGTGACACACGTAGCTTCAAATCCATCTTCCCTCATGGAAACTCGCTTACTAAAATATGTCATTGAATGTTCAGAACTCTATATACATATATGTTGGCGGCACTGCCTGCAGTCTATATACTACATATAGCCAGCCCTATAAATGCTTAGACTACTTGCGTTACAGCGTCTGCACAGTTATTGAACGGCTTGCATTTTCTTCAGTTTTCTTCACACACATGCAATCTTTGTTCTGCACATAAAATCTTCTCAATTCTTTACTTCGCCATCAGATTCTATATCGCCTATGTATTCTCTTTTCTGTTGATCCATTTCAGTGAGTCATTCTCATGCCTCATGACTTCGCAAGCCTCTCCTTTTCACATCTTCACACTTTTTTAGGTGCTTTTCTCAAGAGCTCATCTGTCTTTTGGGGATACTTTGCATAGGGCTTTCATAATCGATATCTCATCTCAAAGACTCTTTGCGGTATAGGTACCATTACTGGAGTTGTACATATCGCATTTTCCGGTTTCTGACATATAGGCAGAATAGGGGCAGGACTTCCTGTAGAGGCATTCGGCTGCTCCTCTATACTCCCCCCTCTGGTTGATTCATCGACCATTCCTTTATCAGCTTCGATATCTTCACAGCCTTTCTTGAAGAAGTGCTTCTTCAGAGTCCATATTTTCACTACTCCTTCCAAGGATCCTGCTGATTTTACATGTTCATCAACACTCCAGGTCATAAGGCTGCATCAGCCATTTCCCCATTGCAGTAAATCCAATGTCCCACATACATCTTGTGCTTTCTGGGATGCAGGAACTTCATTCCCTCTGGTGATAAGTTACTGGCCTTTATATAGTCTTTTACTTCATCTGTCAATTCCTTGGATCCAAACCCTGATTCAACGTCAATTATGACCTTCATTCCTACTGCTTTCTATGTTGTCGTCTTGCACTGTATAATTATCATCCTGATTACACAGAATCCAAATATCATCATCAAAGTGTAGCTAACAGGAGCTTGATGCTATTCGCCATCCATTGTGGAGCCCATGAGAAGATCAATGCAAAGCAACTATCATCTGTGATATGTTCTGTTTTATCATCATCTTGTTATGTAAGTTTGTGAGCAACGTAGTGGCCTCCGCCAAGGTCACATTCTCATCATCATGAGAAGGTATGAACATGCAACATGATGGCCCGATTTTGGTGCAAACACCTCCATCCATTGCTGTGATCATATCAAGACCATATCTGTTCTGGAGGGTCATCAGCCTTATGGCTCTCAATTCCTCCTTGATCACATTAAATCCCTTAATAGTGGTGTTGATGATCATCAAGAGTTCCCATTTGGTTATATATAGCCATTTGGCATTTGCCACCATCTGTATTCTTGCTGTAAAGATAGTCATGAATATCGAGGCAGTATTGCTGAACAGCCTGTGCTCAAACGGAATAGCATCGAAAGCTTTTATCCATTTTACTGAAAAGTAATTCTCTCTCCTTGCTCGTTTGAGGAACTCAAGTGATCTCCTCCTCCTCAAATGGACATCTGCCTTTGGAAATTTGCCAATATTCAGGTCACTTTTCAGGATCACAAATGCTGGAACGTGAATAAGTACCAAGGATCACGTCCCCCCCAATCCTTGGCCAGCTTCATGTGAGCTCTGGATCTACAAGCCCAATATCAGGATGGCTGTTCCTGCTCCCATTCTTATGACATCAATTATTGTATTACAGCCTTTATTTCTTCCCACATAATTCTTTCTGTTTCTTTGGAAGCACAATGCCACATTTATGAATGGAACGAATGTCATCGGGCCTGATTCATCTTCTACCCAGGTCAACAGTTTGGCATGATTGGCTCAGGATTTTAAACAAGCATTATTCAGTCTCTGTACTTCAGGCAAATATCTTGTCTTTAACAGATGAGCTGTGCAGGACATCAACCCTCCTTCCCATCCTTTTGTAGATTTAACTTGTCCATCAACTAAAACTTGTGTCAGTTTCCAACATCCGGGCCATCCTGCTACTTCTGTTTTATCAATACAATTCAGTCTCTCAATTTCTGCAACTACCACCTCTTCATGTTGTCTCTCAGGATATGTAAGCATCTTGCTTTTCCACGCAGGTTCCTTTTTTATCTGTGTAGTCTTGATATAATCATCCTGGAACAGAAATTACCATTTCAACCTCTATCGCAAGGTGGCACAGCTTCCTTGAAATTGGCCTCTTGTCATGCATGCTGCAAGATGAAGGAGACATCTGGTATCTTATTCCGGAATTTCTTTAGATATGAAAGTTTGTGTTGCATCCATAGCACAGGGTATGATTGAGCAGACATAGCAATGCTCCTTAGAGGTTTTCTCACTCATCTGTTTCAAGTGTCGATACCAAATGTTCTGTGCTGTCTAAATATGTGTCAATCCCATCATTATCTTCTTCTGCATTTCTCTTACTTCTCACTATTACTAAATCAGTGCTTAATAAGTCATCATAAAGTTCATCATAAAGAGCTCTTTCTCTGGGGAGGACCATAGGAATCTTCAACTAAACAGAAGTGAGTAAATCAAGAGTAGCACTTGCAGTTGGAGGAATCACAGTAGTCCCTATCTCAATGGGACCATTAGTAAAATCGGGAATGGTAAACAGAAAAACCAGAAAGACACTGAGTACAGTGACACATGCGTATATCATAAACCAATATATCAATCTCCACCATTTGCAACATTCTGGATTTATTTGTGCTTGCTCATTCTCTTAAATTGTACCATTTTCAAGATTCCTCATTATGCCTGTGTACTATTTAAGGAAGGGAAAAACCTTTTTAAACAGGTAATTCAGGTATATCAGGTAACTGCTGGATCTGCTCAATTATCACCATAAGCAGCTTCCTTATCGCATGGCCATTTTTAGGATCATGCAGAAAAATAGGTATGCAAATGTTACGCCCAACTATAGCAGGATAAGCTCGAAGTAGATATACGAAAACAACAAGTAAGATCCTATGGCCATCGTTGTTTGTCAAAACCATGGATTCAACCAAACAATTGCGTTATAAAAAAAGAATCAGCGTACTGGTCACACTCCAATTCCTTATTAGGTGATGTTGCTTAAATATATCCACAATGTGTCAATAACTTTCCAAAGTTAATTTTCAAAGAAGTCTGTGGCTCAAAAAATGAGTTTGCACTCCTGCTATAATATCTATAAAGAGTGTTTGGTGGTGCCACAGTCCAAGTGCAAATCTGCCCTCATTGATTAATCTGTTGGTTAATTGTCCTTCTTCCTTGTCATCAACCGAGTCTGCACAGGCTGAAATTCTTATTCTTGTCAAGCTTCTTAATCGATTGTTAGGGGTGCGTTGGCCTCTCCAATGTAGTGTCACAACCCTTAACCAAAACCCCCACTGGCATGCCCACATGCCAGATAAGGTCAGGTTTCAGGGTTCCATTAGGGCCTCGGGAGCCTTGCACCACTTTCCAAGACTTTCTTGGAGTCAGTCCTGGCGCCTTTGGTGCCAGGCTCATATTCAGTATGAGGAACATCTTTGAAGGGGACTACGTTTCCTTGGGCCTGCAGTAAACATGGAGGCACTCACACAGTCTAGTTCCCTAGTACTAGACTATGCGGTATAGTGTTTTGGGTGTGGTAGCCTGGGACTACTTTACCTGGACTACTTTGCTGGAAGCCTATTTAAACCACACCCAAGCAAAAGAACACACTTCGCGTTATTCTGCAGCCTGCAGGGTAACGCTCACCATGTCTAGTGTCCTTGATACCGGTGATCATCGGAGCAACAAGCCTGCAGAGGAGAAAAAGAACATCATTAATAGACTCTTACCTGCATACTCCATCCTGTATCCGCCCAACGCTCGTCCATGCTTCAGTTTTCTTGCGATTGTCCATCAAGCAATCTGCATCTTCTGGACAGCACAATTTCACCGGAACGAAGCAACCTGAAGGGAGAGAGAGAAAGACAACGTTAGAAAAAATTACCTACGGCGTAAGCCTCAGACATCACGAGAATCTCACCTGGTTAGCCACCTCTTGGCCGGCATCTTTCCGGAATACCACGCTCACCGGAGAAGAACATTGCGACCTGTAAGGAGAGAAGAAACACAGGTAAGCAAGTACAAGACGAAGCAGTGCCGCGCTTAGCGCCTTACTTCTTGCGCCATCCATACCGGCAGGTGCTCAATCCAACCAGCACAACACCCCGAATCTCCCGCTTACCTCGGGGGAAAGAACAGACATTAACCACAAAGAAAGGAAGGCAAGGACAGTAACATACAAAAACTGCTGCAATAAGACCTACCTTAAAGACCCTTGAATTGGCTCGCACCAGTGAAGTAACTCGGTCGCCCAAGCCCACTGAAGACTACGCACCCCTGCAAAGAAGGCAGGACGAGAACACAGAGGAGGTGGGAGAAGACCTTACCTGATCTTGAATCCAGTCCACCTGTGCTTTCAGGACCGACTTCCATCAAAGGCACCACCCGGGATCGGGAGGAGGGTTCCCGGTGCAAATCACTCAACCAGGGCTGAGTGGTGTCCCCGTGGATACCAGGTGAGCGTAACATGTAGACCTTAACTTCACTGAGGTGAATCCATGCTTTCCTACCTTGGACTTTTACTGCAGAGGGAGTAATGGAGTACAACAAATGGGCCAACAAATCTAGGCTTACATCACTATTGGTTAAAGTTCAGACTAACCGTATCACCAATGAACAACTTAGGTGCTGATAATAATTTTGAAAACTCCGGGTGCTGAATGGTCTTCATCTGTGTTCTGAGATCGACCCCCCCTGGTGCTTGAATTGATCTGAAATGACAGAAATACTAGCGGTCATACATGTTAAGTACTCATTTAATTCATTTTCTAACACTTTTGCAGAACTCTGGGCTTCACTTCTGCTCCTCGATGGAGGAGTCAAAGGCATAATCATTTGTCTCCCTGTTACTAGTTTGTGGGGTGTGAGGTGATGGTCCGAAAGAGTTTGATTCTGAAGGGCATATAGCGCTAAGGGTGGGCAATATAGCCATCCCTTTTCAGTGCAATTTCAATGTGGCGACAATTTCATGGTCAATAACAATCCTATTTGTTCAAATACTTCATTAACAATGTGGCCCATTATCAGATCTCAGCACTTCACACACTCGCCATCATGAAAATACTTAATTTACTAAAAATGCCACTGCACAAGTTGCATCAGGGTGTGTACAAGGACCTGTTTCGTGCCACCTGGAGAGTGGAAACACCACCACTATCAGATACCTATACCCACTACATACTTACAGCATGACAAAATAATCAATGGCTAAATGCTGAAACTGACCATTCGGTCGAGGAAATACTCCTCTAATTGTTTGCAGTGTATGCCCATCAGTAAATCTTTGACAAACAATGCAGTTTACTACATACAGTGCAACGTGCTCTAACAGGTTCGGTACAAACCAGTTTTCTGCAAAAGCTGCAGCAAGGCTCTCCCTAGTTACATGCGCTGGGTAGTGCAGCTGGTCAAGCGTTACCTTTATAAAGCTGCCGCCATAATGTTTCTGTGGGGGATAAAGAACACCACCTTTGCTTTCACAATTCTTGCTCTTCCTGTGGTTAAAACCTTCGTTCACCACCATAATTTTAACCACCTTTTCTTTAACATTTGGAGCATCAAAACTTGAAATATCAGGTCCGTACACAACTATTTTTTGTTTCGAATAACTATCGCTTCCTGGTTAAATCCTCCTTGCATATTCTGATTCTCATTCTGCCTATTTTGAAACCCACCTTGAGTATTTTGAAATCAACCCCTTCCTCTGTAAACCATACCCCTACCTAATGGTATAAACCCTCTTCCTCCTTGATTCATCAGGCACTGGTTATTAGCCTGCACTGTATTCACTGCTTTCTGTACTTCTAGCCCTTCTCTGCTTGTCAATACCGCTCTATCTATGGCATAGTTTGACAATTTATTCTTAACTAACTTGGCTTCCTCAATTTTTCTAGCATCGTCCTTCTTTTTATTCTTCTCTTGTAACAGTTGACAGTGATGCACTCTAGTAAACTGTATCTCAGGCCATGGTTTTGCTTCCATCACTAATAACTTCTTGAGCTGCCTTTGTACTGGCTCAGGCAGTCCCTGACAGAAAATGTGGTAAAATAACGCCACTGTTTTATTCCATGGCTCACGCGTTTCAAGAGACCAGTGTTCTTGAATGTCCTGCATGTAAGCAAGCAGATGTTCTTTTTCTTTCATCTTTCATGTCATAATCACACCCATATCCAACACGTCAGGATATTGTACTCTAAGAATTCTCCAAACATCTGCCCTGCAGATATTAAATGGCGCTCCATCGTGCACCATGTTTTGTGCCGTATCACTCGAATAACCTGCTCTTGTCCAAATGTCATTGGCTCTTTCCCTAAGAATAGCCGCTAAAAGACCCTTAGTATCCCATATTGCTAAGGTGTTTCCTCTGGTCATTTTCTCTAACTCATAAATCCATTTTCCCACACCTCCCGTTTAGCTGGGGATTTTGCACCTTAAATTATCCTTGTCCATCTGTGGCTATGGAATGTACTGTGGTCTCTCCCCTCACTTCTCTAATAGTAGAAACTGCGTAAACCCTATTCCGCAATCCGCTCCCATTGTTTGTTTATCCATGGTAGGCAAAATAGTTCCTGATCGCCTTCTTCCTGGCAGAGACCTTAACCAATTTGCATAAGGTGGTGATCCTCCCCTTTGGCTATACCTTTGTCCTTTTGGGTGCTCTGGGCATGCTATAGGATCTGAGGTCCTATTCTTAGGTTGTTCTAAATCAGACCATCTTACTCCCTTGTCTGTCTGCAGACATCCCTCGGGCCGCATGCATCTCCTCCCTCTTCCCCATGGAAGGTTTCTCTCCCTTAGTCTGACATATCTAGCCCCCAGCTATAGAGTATGGCTCTCTTCTCTTTCGCCTTTATTTAAAGTCAGCCTATTTAAGGACACAACTATATGCTCGAGACTAAATAGGTCTCTTTCTTTGCTTTGTAATTAGAAGATCAGGGATCGATCTCCATTCACTCCCGATTTGCTACTTTCTCTTAAATCCTGATAGGATTTATCGATCCTTTCTCCGATGATCCCTATATCGAAATCCTCACCTAGTGTAACCTTACATGGCCCTGACGTTGCTCCCTGTATCACTGGACTTGGCTCCATTAATTCATTCTGAATGTGATTACTCTTGCATTCTCGCTATCTCCTTTTTCAGTCTAATTCTTCGTCTTCCTCTCTCTGCCTTCTTGCTTCCCATCTAACTCTTTCCTCTTTCTTTCTCACTTCTTTGCTCATTTCCTCTGCTCTTCTCTCTTCCTCTTCTTTTCGTCTCTGTATACTTTTATCTCTTAATTTCTGTGCTTCCTCTTCTTCCTTCTTTCTGTCCTGTCTGTTCAGTTCTTCTATTGCCCTCTGTCTGTTGTCATACTTCCTTTGTTCTTCTGCCCTTTCTTCTTTCCTCTGCTGATATTCCTGATACAGCTGTTCTAGCCCGTGTAAGCGTTTCCTTTTTCGCTCATATTCTTGTAATCTCTTTGCTTGTTCCTTGTCTTTCTTATCTTGCTCATCTTGATCTTCCCTTTGCCTAACTTCCTCCATGCTTTTCCCATCTAATTAAAGCAATATCTGTCCATCCCATCTGAGCGTTACCTCGTCAGCTTAATCCCCTTCCATCTCTTACTTTCTCATTCTATCTCTGTTGATATATTCAATTGCTCACTTTTCTCCTACCTATTTTGTAAAACCTTAAAGGTCTCTTCTTTCTTTTTAGTCTCCTCTGGAATATTGTCACTGTTATAAGCAGGTGGTTTATATATCGGATTACTATACCCCATTGCCGCTTTAAACTCTTTCAATGGATAGAATCCTTTGCTTTCTGTACTGATGGTTTTTATCTCAGGCAAGGAAAGGGGATCAGAAGTCTCAACACCTTCCTCCTTACACTGATTAAGCATCCAATCCTCAGGTTGCGGATCCTTGCGCTCTTGCTTGTACATCTTCCAAAGATCTAAAATAGCTAACCTCTTTTCTAATTTTTTTCCTGTGTACGCGGCATGCAAATATGCAGCCATGTGTTGCAATACCGCCTTTGCCAAAGACCCTCCTTGTGGCCATGGCATGAACATCTTATCTACCGTGCCTTTCACCCATTCCGCACTGCACTGTTTGAGCTTGGGCATGTGTTTTAGCAAGGTTTTGAACAGATGCATCAAAGGAGTAACATCTTCCATTGTGACAAGTCTCAATTGACTGTCAATACTTACCGGTGCTTTATAACAAATACGTTTATAAAAACAACAAATATGAGTGCGCTCCAACAATTTGCCACTCAAAACCTCTAAGTTCTCAATATCCTCAGCCTCGCTATAAGTCGGTACCAACATCTTTTCTAGCTAGACTATATCTCCTTGTCTTTTTTAACTCTTTTTACATAATCGTCACTCAAAACAGACATATAAGCAGACAGACAGACTAGTCGACTCTTCACTTCTTAGCGCTCTATTCCTTATTCCTGCCCCTAAATATACCCAGATAGGGGTTTAAGTCATTATTTTACAGGAATCTATCATCTGCGTCGCCTAGTTTACTTCAACTGTAGTGTATAATGATTTCTTCTGTAATTCTCTTGAACCAGGACTCTTGGGCTTATCTCTTATCTATATACACAAAGAATATTACTCATCACTGTTTCTTCACAATTTCTAAATCCCCCTGTTACTTTTAGAACTTTACCACAATCCCATTCCCTCAATTTGCCATTCCACTTAGTTTACTTTCCATTTGCTTTTTCAGCTCGAAGCCTTCAGTATCGACTTCCCTCTCCAATCGACCACTTTCGCCTTCTGCCCGCTCAGCGCCTGTGGAAACCAGGACAGATTTCGTGAAAGATGGGCCCTTACCACCTGTATCGATTTTCTTGCAAGAATTTCTATATTGGCCGCTCACCACAGGAAACCTCGTGATCTTCCGGCTAGATGGCAAAGGGCACTCAATCATCCAAAGCACTAGAGTTTACTAGGTGGATGCGTCTTTGGATCCATCCAGCATGCTACCACGTGAACCCTTAGGCCCTTTTACTCAAGGTAACATGTCATACTATCGATGGGACAGAGACTCAAAATATGCAAAAAGACTGACCCAGGAAGTTGGCAAATAACACTGTTTTATTAACAATTATCAAAAACAGGGAGTACAACAGACATCAACGGACGTCGCAAAGCATGAGCTCAGTGATTCTTACAAAAAATCACACCCTTATAGCAAAAACACATCATTCATGACGTCATACTACATGGCAAATTAAAAAACCTTCATGGGATCGTGGTTGGCTCAAGGGGAACATCAAAGTGTAATTCTATTGGGGCTGGGACTGTGATTGGGTCTCTATAGGCAGGTGGGCCACCCTTCGTGCAAGTCATACTCAACAAATAATTAGAAACACAACACCTCATTGGCTCTTAAACTACAAGGTTCTTCATTATACAGCCATCTATAATTGGTTGCCACACTTGTACCCTTCTGGAACATTCAATGCTCTAGCAGCATGTATGCTAGTAACCCAGGTGCTAGTGGGTGGACTTGCTGCCTGCCATTCACAATGTCTTTGAACTTGGCCTTGCAGTCACTCCTTATCTCTGGGAATATATGGGAGTATGAGCACTTTCAATCTTCAGTCCGGTGCACCATGCTCTTCTTCTATTTTCATCCTCAGCTCACTTGATCAGAGACCATGAATTTGCTCATATTGTGTCATTTACTCATCTTTGATGAAGAAACATGGCACCCATAGTGTCCCTTCTTTGCAACTTTACCAAGGGATGCCTTGGCTTCTCATGTGTACTGTTCTTTCCATGCTGATAACCAATTATTGGCTGCTTCCAGTCTTTAACATTAAGCCAGACATCCTCTCTGATCTTGCTTCGAATTCAAGCCTATTCTTTGCTGCGACAAACGTAGCTTCAAATCTATCTTCCCTCATGGAAACGTGCTTACTAAAATATGTAATTGAATGTCTAGAACTCGTTATACATATATATTGGCAGCACCACCTGCTGTCTATATACTACATATAGCCAGCCTTATGAATACTTATACTACTTCGTTGCAGCATCTGTACAGTTATTGAACGGCTTTAATTTTCTTCAGTGATTTTCACATTCATGCAATCTTCGTGCCACACATACAGAGGCCGATTCATGGAATTAATGTGCGCTGAAATTTTCAGCGCAAGCGTGCGAAAGCATGCGAATCGCAGTGCCAGTGCGAAAATCGCAGCGATTCATGGAAGTCTGTGCGCGTGTAAATCCCAGGATGTGCGCCAAAATTCTGCATGGCCCACGCTGGCGCACACGTCTCCAAACAGCGTGCGCTACGTGCACAGCGAAATCGCACATAGCGCGGCGCACACAACAAAAGTAGGAAGAACAGGGGGCGTGACACGCGGAATGGGAAACAACTCGTGAAAATGTGGGCGTCACGGGGGAAGTACAGGAGGCAAGTGCGTGGAACGCCCACACGCACCTTCAAAACACGTATTCATGGAATAGAACGGGGCTAAGGCGTGTGCCAAAAAAGACGCGCTAATCAGGAAACACGTACACCAGCAGGAAGCAGGTGTACATGGACCTGCACAGCATAAAAGTACGCGCAAACAACAAACAAGCACAGATGCCAGGATGAATATACCGTTCCTAGCAGCAGTGGTCGTGGGATACCGCAGGAGGAGGAGGAGGATAGTCAGGTCCAGAATTTTTAAACCCAGAACCACCCGTTTTGGGATGCCTGATGACCAGGTGTATGGGAGGTACAGGTTTCCACCTCACATTATACTCGACCTGGTCAGTGAGTGGGAGGATGACCTCACGTCACCGACCCTGTGCTCCCAAGCACTCAGCCCCCTGCATAAGGTCCTCAATGTACTGCACTTCTTGGCCACTGGATCATTTCAGCGGACAACTGCTATAGTGGGGGGGTGTCACAGGCCATGCAGTCACGCTACCTACACCAGGTCTTGGCCATCATGACTGCACGCCCATCAGTCCGCAGGCACATATACCTGCCCAGAACACCTGCAGAAAGGCAGGCTGTCATCCAGGATTTTTATGGGGTGGCACACTTCCCCAAAGTGCTGGGTGCCATTGACTGCACCCATGTGGCTCTACGTCCCCCCAGGGCATCAGAGCACATGTATAGAAACCGCAAGCACTGGCATTCCATCAACGTCCAGGTAGTATGTGATGCCAAGGGAATCATCACCTCAGTATATGCCAACTATCCAGGTTCCACCCACGACAGTTTCATTTACAGAATGTCAACCCTAAATCGGGACCTAGAAGCAGGGCTGCATGCAGATACATGGCTGCTCGGTGAGTATAAATGCCACAGCACATGCATGCATGTCAGATACTGAGCAATGTCACAACCCCACTAATGATACCCATCACCACCTCCCCAGGGGACAGTGCCTACCCTCTGGGCACCCACATGATGACGCCAAATCGGAACCCCACCACGCCACCCGATGTAAGACACAACACAGCCCATATTGCAACCCGGGGCATAGTGGAGCGCACACTCGGAGTGCTCAAGTCACGCTTTCGCTCCCTTTACCGTTCTGGCGGGCAGCTGCTATACGCTCCCCCAGTAGTGTGCAGGATCATAGTGGCAGCATGTGTCCTGGACAACGTTGCAACATGCCAGGGACTGCCCGTGGACATGGTGGTGCCCCCACATCCCCAACCACATGCACGCCTGCTGTGCATGGGAGGGGAAAGGGCACGGGGTGAGGCAGCCCGTACGCAGCTGAGGGCTAATTACTTCACCTAAAATCACACCCCTGTGGAGTGCACACAGCCCTGGCACATACCATCTGACAATCAATGATGATGACATAAGGGACAGTCAACTGTCACAACCATACCAGCCTGAGATTGGTCACCTGGAAGTGTTACATTGTGTGCATCCCTACGTACACAAACACGACCAATGCTGTGTCATCAAAAGACACACTTCTATGCTGCTAAAATCATTACCCCCTGCAAAATACAACATGACAACAGTGCCATGTCACCCAACCCCTCCCCAGCACCGCCACCCAACACACCATGGCATGTCATGCTATGTGAGAGCAAACAAAGCAATCCCAAAAACATGACACAAGTGTCAAAGTACAGAGTCCCTAATGGAAACTGCCCACACACAATATGCTCCCAGTAATGTAGAACTAACAACACGCATGACCAAATACTTACCAATAATACAATGCAGCTACACAACCTCAAACATAGCATAAACATGACAGTACTAAGTTAAAGAAGTTGTAGTCTTACAACCTGATTATGCCAGCACATTGGCCACTTCCAACTGTACAGTGCTGCTGCCATGCAAATGTCTAAGTGCACTGCTTACAACATGAACTCCATCTCCAAAGTAGACGGCCTTATGAAGACATGAGGAATTAACCGGCAAATTAGGCGAAAGACATGGATGCACAAGCACATAGCAATACACCACGCAGAGTACAATTCAACAACAATATCCACTAGGAATGTATACACAGTATTGACTACAGACTGCCCACACAGCACATGGGAGTCCTACGTCACTGTGTAAGTCACTGTCACTTGGGCACACCCTTTGCAAGCACATGGAAACGGGAAGCAGGAGGGGTGTGTGTCTCTCGAACCCAAGCATCTAACCCAAACTCAGGACAAGCCTGCATGTGCCCAGCCGGAATACAGTGGATGCCCACGAGAGCCACACAAGGCAACACACTGTAAAAAAAAATCAAAAATCAAAAATCAAAAATCAAAAATGGCCATGTGGGGGCCAGGGGTGGGGGGGGAATCCACCCAGGAGGTCCGAGGACAGGGTGCGCCCTAACAGCCACCTGTTTGGATGTTGGGAGAAAAAAAACACCTCCATGGGCTCATGGCCTGCACGGTTATGCCATTGTGGGAGAACTGCTGCTGTCGCTCTCAACATCCTCTGCTGCTGCCACAGGAGGTGATGCTGCCACAGGAGGTGGTGGTGCTATGGGAGGCAGCCCACGCAAAGCCCTGGTATGGTCCTCCATGGCAACAAGCATAAGGGTGTGGAAGGTCTCTTTCTGGAGGATTATAGTGCGGAGATCCCCATGCAGCACCTGACATGATGCCCGGATCTCCTCCCAAGTTGCCTGCATCTCAGCTGAGAGCGAACGTGTGAGCCACTCCAGCTGCTGTTCTGTCCTCAAGTTAGTGGAAGCCTCAAGGTCAACAAGAGTCTCCCTGAGGTGATGGTGTTCTACCCTCAGGGCTTCCCTGTGGCCCTGGGACTCTATTGATATCGATTGACGTAGAGTCTCCAGTGCCGTCCGTCTGTCCCTGTTGGACCCCAACATGTCCTCCCTTTGTGATTGGCAAATGGAGTCTGTTGCCTGCTGTAGTTGCTCCATCTGCCTTTCAGGGGGGACAATGGAAGTGGCCACCCTCTCCATTGCTGGAGCCATCATCTCAACTGATGCTGCCTGTTGGGTTGCCATACCGTACATGGATTTTTGAAATGCGGTATCGCCTGGTGGCGTATGGCCACCGCGTCGGCAGGCACCACACCTGTTTGGGGCAAGGCAATCTGCGCATTGCTGTGCCGGCATTTCCTGAGGCTGCAGGACTGCATGCCCCCTCTGATCTGCTGGCCCAGGAACAGGATCAGATGTTGAACAGAATCCCTGCCAGAAACCTTTACCTGCAAAGGCACATAGGTCTCATCATCTGAATCAGCACCTGAATAGAGGCCTGGGGAGGTGCACCCAGAGGCACCCATCGACAGAATGTTCTGCAGCAAGATTGGGTTCTCACCCACAACCACACCACGTCTCCCACTGGTGCCCGGTCGTGCCTGAGATTGCTCCTGGGTCTGCACCATCTCTTCAACCTCAACAGCATCAAGTGCGTCATCCCCTGCAAAAACATGAAAGACAAAAAATGGAAACAGGCATTAGCACCATAGCACATAAATAGGCCTGACAAGCTACAGAACCAGTACATGATTTACACATGTCCCACATAACTATAACCCTCCCATGCATGCACTGTCACTGAGTTGAAAGTGGAGGCAAAAGGCATACACTGATGACACCAAGATGGAAGAGCAACATATCTGCTACATGCTGGGTAGCACTGCCATCACACATTGGCCTGTGAGTGGCATGTCCAATACACATACATGACACCTTCCATCACACAGATGGCATGTATCATAGCCATGGTACATTCCACAAGTACATCCATATGTCAGTGAATGAATACTGCCAGCCATCCATGTGAGATGGACATGATGAGATGAAAAATGCTACATAGAGTGACAAAATAGGCATGTGCCACACACTGCAACACATCCAGTGTACAAAAATACAGTGATTGCAGGCCGATGTACACATCAATGGTTGGTCACTTCAACATGACAGGAAAGAACTATAATGTTCCACATTCAAACAGGCCCCAAAAATTCCTGTGATCAGGCCAATACTCAATTAGCCTGAATGGTCAAATCATTCACCTAAAAAGGTAAAAAGTGTGTGCCAATGTGGGGTTCATCAATGACAGAAGCATGTCCCAAATCTGACAATAGGGCTGAGGAATGCTTAGCAAAAGTGGTAAAATTGAAACAATCAGCCGGAACGAACACTGAAAAATACAAACAATGTTGTTGCAAGATGCCACTTCAAGGGCAACTGCTGTAATGTTGAGCAAAATTACTAATGTGGGCAGAAGGGATACTGTCACACCCAAATCTAAGGCCGCTGAATGTTTTGGATGAAGCAAATGGGTTACTCACACAGATACACTCACCTGGCACTCAATCAGAACCCGTCACACAAACAACATACACATGCATTACACACACATGCATGGGCACTCACCGGACAATGCATCATAATCAGGTAGTCCTCCCACACCTTGGATCTGTTCCTCTGTGATGAAGGCCCCAGCAACAGACTCATGTTCAGTGAGTTTGTTGTCCTCTTGTGGAGACCCACCGCCAGTCACCAGAGTAGTGACATGATTTGAAGCCAGCTTGTTCTTTGCTCTGCGTTTCAGGTCATTCCACCGCTTGTAGCAATCATCAGCTGTGCGCCTCACAAATCCAAGGGCACTTATGCGGTCGGCGATGGTCTGCCAGTGTGCCTTATGTTGACCAGGTGTGGTCTTGCACCCTGCAGTCACCAGCATTTCGTGGCTATGTGCCGACACATAGCCCACAAGTGCATCAAGTTCCGGATCATTAAAGCAAGGCTTCCTTTAGGTACCGGAGTGTGTAGCCGTGTCTGGGGTCTCAGCCTGTCGTGCCAGAGCACCCTTCTTCCTCTTCTTTAAAGGTGTAGCAGAGCCAGAGTGGCTTACGCCGCTCTGGTCAGTAGGGGCAGAATCCCCGGTGGACTGGGTAGTAGGAGTGTGGGAATGCACAATGACCATAGGTCTTGATGCAGGCATTGGTTGCAGGGTAATGTTGGCAGGGGGAACGTCAGTTTGATGGACCGGGACTGACACTGTCCTGGCTGGGAGAGTCAGAGCTGGGGCGGATGGAGCTGCAGCTGCCCCTGCAGCCTCCACACCCTGCATACTTGGGGCAGCAGATGACATAGCTGCCCCAGATCCACGTGGATTGGTGACAACAACTTGCACCGCCACATGTGGCCTAGACTTGCTGACCTGAAAGTCAGCCAGGGAGTCATCCTGTGCCAGGTCAGTTGCCACAATGGTCTGGTCGATCAGGGGCTGAGCTTGGATGGTGTCAGCCATGTTTCCCTCAACCATGGGGGGGCATGGGTGTCCCTGATTGTTCCTCCACACATGGAGGTATAAGGGCACCCTGCAAATCCCGGCCACATCCCCTATCGTGCCCACCACGCCCACCTTTTGAGGGTCGGCCACCTTTGCCTCCCTTACCGCTTGGTCGCCTCCCAGCCATGGCACTGATGTTGTTGTACGTATGGGAGTTGCAGTAAACTATTGTCCTGGCCAATTGCGGGTCAAAGGGGTAGGATACTAGATGGAATTTGTACCCTAGTGCTCTAACAAGGCTGGCTGTGAGCCCTGGGGAAGATGACGGGTCAAGCAACGCACAGGCTGCCCAAAATCAAAAATTAACGTGCACGCAACCCCTCGTAGACCACGTGCATGAAAAAATGAACCCGCACTACGCTGTGGCACCCAGAAACACAAAAATAAGCGTACGCATAATACACGCAGCCTACAATGACCTCTGAAGGGGAACGCGACACGCGGGGCAAGCACAGTTGCTAAGTACGTGCGGAACTCACCGTCTGCCTGGAAAAAGAACGTGAAAAATAGGCACGTGTGCGTGTTGGCAACACCCCCACCAAAAGAAGAATTGTACGCTGTCTGAGGAGACAGGACAAAAGGAGAAGTGAACTCTGTTAAAGGAAACAGGCCCAACAAAAATTCAGAAAAGAGCTGTCAGAGGTGACAGGGAGTACAAA
This sequence comes from Ambystoma mexicanum, assembly GCF_040938575.1. Taxonomy (NCBI): domain Eukaryota; kingdom Metazoa; phylum Chordata; class Amphibia; order Caudata; family Ambystomatidae; genus Ambystoma; species Ambystoma mexicanum. The sequence goes on from NC_090936.1 coordinate 913,880,677, forward strand.
CTAGAAACGCTGTGAAGTAATCGCGTGTGAACCGACAAGAAGTACAGATTTCAACCACACGCTCTCCACGAAAAGCGCGTACAAGGAAATGGCGTCCTACACGTAGATTTTAAACCGGCCCACACATACACATCAGATACACATGTACACAGGCGCTTTCCTCCAATTACACGCGATCACACTCGGACGTGCAGTTTTTCCACGTGTGCTCTGTCATCACATGCTATGAGGGAAACACCCGCACGCGTAATGTTACTTACGCACTAAGGGCCTTTGGTCCAATGGAATCGCGTTCGTGTGCTGACGCACTTACGTGCTAAGGCCCTTTCCTCGAATTACACACTGACGTGCAATTTTTTCACGTGCCAAATCACTCCATATCAAGCTGGCCACGTGAAAACACACGGAAGACCACGCTCCTGCCCAGAAGGCCGAATTACTGCCCCCAGAGCCCCGAGCACGCTCCCACCTGCCATCTGCTGCAGCCTGACTGCCTGCTGCCCACGTGCCCTGCCATTTGCTGCCTGCATGTCAGCCAGGGGTGTAGTTGCTGTGACCACCCCTGCTCGAACCGAACACTCCCGACTGGGATTCCATCGCTCCACAGCGCAGCCCCAGGACCCAGTTGCCCACCCACTCCTGCCTCTGGGATTGCCATGTCCGGCACAACACCATCTGGCAGCACTGACAACCCCCAGCCAGAGAGGCAGAGGGCCACCAGCTTCACTGCCAACGAAGTTGGTGTCCTGGTGGAGCAAGTCGTGGGGCAGTATGATGCCCTCTTTGGAAGTTCACGCGCCGACAATGAAGGACGGACCAGGATCTGGATGGACATCATGACTGGCATTAACGCGGAGTGGGTGGCCGTCCGCGATTTACATCATGTCAAGAAGTGCCGGGAGGACTTCAGGTCCAGGACCCTCAACAAGGCCCGGCGCCTCGCTAAGGCAGCGGATGCCAAGGGGCGCCGGGCCAGCTGTCGAACCATCAAATGAGGGTCCAGGAACGCATATGCCCAGCGTTCTACGTCCAGATCCTTGAGAGGCAGACCCGTCTGGAGTAGAGCGGTAAGTGTACATGCATGGTGATATTACGCTGTGCGTGTCGTGGTGTGCCAGTAGTGTGCAGGTTGCACATGTGTTTATGTAAGGGCATGTAGGGATGTGTATGAACATGGGCGTGAGGCAGCCACATGTGAGTCCTCTCAGTTGTGAGACACATTGATGGTGTATGTGTTGGTAAGCATGCTGGGCAAATGCATGTGTGGGAGCACACATGTTTGAATTTTTGTGTATGTACATTGGCATGGTTGTGGCATGGCTGGTTGTTCATAATGCATGTATCTGCACTGTTTACATGTGCATATATGTGTATCTGACAAGTGTGCAAATGTGATGCAACAAGGATGCACGTGACACTGATATGTAGAAGGATGAATGGCAGATGTGACATGTATGGCGATCTCATCACTGCAACAGTTGGAGGAGATGTGGACATGCATGTAAGTGTGGTGGCGTGTGTGCATGTCTAGTGCACTCCTTGTGTTTCATGTGATGTTAGGCTCACCTTTGGCTGTTCAAGCTGTTGTATGTGTATGGATGGTGCTGCCTGGTGCAATGTTGCTGTTGAAATGTTCATGTGTGTGAGTTAAAATGACATGTGTGTCATGGAGTGTGATGCCATGTCTGTAGTTAAACAATGCTTGTCATGTGCAACTGTCATGTGTGTATCAATCCATTGTACAGTGCCCTGATGCCTGTGTTTCATCTCTCCCTGTCTGCAGCGTCAACTGAAGAAGAGGGCAGAGAGGGTGCTGTGGAGCACAGCGGCAGGAATCATCCTGCTAGCCGGAGACGCAAGGCCCGGCTCCCCTCCCAGGTTGTGATCTTGTCGGGGAGTGAGGAGTCCGGTGCTGGATCCCAGGCCGCAGCTGCTGAGGGAAGGTCCAAGAGGCGGAGGTCGGAGTTGGACTCCTCGGCAGCAGAAGGGGCAGCTGAGACCCCACAGGGTCCGACGGAGGAAGATGGCACAGAGTCATCCAGGTTGGTGGGAGGTTTGGTGGAGGAAGAGGCCGTGCAAGGGACAGAGAGAGGGTCTGAAAGTGGGGATTCCACTGGTGCCAGTGGTGCAGTGCAGGGGCAGCGACAGGAGGCAGCACAGGCCACTGCGGAGGTGCCTGTGTGTAATCCTGTCCCTGATCCTGTGACTGCATCATCCCGCACCAGCAGGGATGCCTACGTCCAGACCCGTTTTCAGGGAGGGGATCCGCTTACAACAATTGGCCTTCCTCTCCCTGCGGACTTGGCTATCCGGGACCGGGTTGAGCCTGTCCTGGGTGGGGTGACGTTGCGTCAACGGGCCATGCAAGCTGACCTGCAGTCTTTCCATGAGGAGACTGCACGTCTTCTCGGATGGCTCGTTGACCGCGTAGACCTACTGGGACAGCTCACCAGGGCCGGATTCCTCCGTTTTCTGGACCTTGTTCCGACCCCCTCCTCAACTGAAACCCCTATGCCCCAGTCGTCCTCCATGCCATCTTCCCACCCATGTATCACCTGGGTACCCTGTGGAGCTGCCTCTGACCCTGCGGCCAGGCTGGTGGAGGACACATCCCTGCCACAGTCGGGAGTCGGACGTCCAGCAGGGGTGGCCACCTCAACAACTGCACCCCAGCCGGAGGAGGATGTGCAGGCAGCAAGAGCCAGGGCACAGGCCGAGGCACAGCAGCAGCAGCAACAAGGTGGGTGCCATCATGGCTCGGGGCCTTCGACATCGGAGGGGCAGGCATCGGCCAGAGGGCAGGAGGACCCAGGACTGGAAGTGTCTTCCGTGTCGCAGCGGTTAGGCCATGCTATAGATGCGGAGCGGCAGCGGGCAGAAGAGGCACGGCTCACGATGGTCAGGGCCGAGAACTCCATGCGGAGGGCCCTGAGGCGGGCCGAGTGCCTCGAGGCAATTCGCAGGGAGTTGGAGGAGAACATGTCGTCGTCCCTGCGAACCCTCGGGCCAGGGAAGAGGACCGCCTCCAGGACATTGAGCAGGAGTTTGATGATGCCCTGGCCCAGGACATCCAAAAGTGAGCAGTCAGACTAGCCCGCTGCCCTTGTAAATAGTTTTTAGTGTTAGGTTTCCTTTTCGTTTTCCTTTTATTTGTGGTCAATGGACAATGCCACACAAATTTGAATATAGTTCTATTTCTAGGTAGTTTGTTAGGTAGGTTTCACTTGTTTGGTTGGGATTATGGACCCTTTACATCCTTGGACAATGGATTGTACATAGTTTCATCATGTATACATTTTTTTTTTCCGGACAATGGATTGTAAATAGTTGGACTATGGATTGATTTATCTTATTTTCTGTATTATGAACATGAAGCAATGGAGTTTTTTTTTAACATTTCCTTTGGATTTGCGTTGTTGGAGGGTGACTTTGGACTGTTTTTCTTTCAAATTTTTTTGGATTGGTTATCATTTTCATTCAATCATCTTTTTCACATGCTTTTATTTTCATGTTTCATATTTTGGTATGCTTTCATTTAATTTTTGATTTCATGTACATAATACATTTTCATTTTTTAGTTCCATGTGTAGGATTCGCTCATTGGGTTGATGCATGTGAAAATGTGGGTTTACACAAGCAATGCCAACCAGTGTATGTGTGTGACGGACATGTGTTGATGTACATAGTTGACTTTTGGTTTGTGTCATGAGATCGGCAATTCACTGCTGGGGGGTGAGGGTGCAAGGGGACATGAGTGGGGGCCTGCTGGCAGGTGCCCTGCACTGCTGGGGGGTGGGAGTGCAAGGGGACATGAGCGGGGGCCTGCTGGCAGGTGCCCTGCACTGCTGGGGGTGGGAGTGCAAGGGGACATGAGTGGGACATGAGTGTGGGCCTGCTGACAGGTGCCCTGCACTGCTGGGGGGTTGGGGTGCAGGTGGTCATGCATTGTTGATCAGTAGTGCAAGGTGACATGTGGCTTGGATTGGGGGCCATGCCCATGGTGGATGGGCTGCCTGCGGGACATGACCATGGGTGCAGGGTAATCCCCTGTGTTGTGGGCTGCCTGCAGGGTCAATGGAGGGTGTAGAGGGAACACCTGGGAGGACCCACACTGCCAATTCACGTGTTGGACTCCCCTGCACCCTCGAAATACACATACCCTGCTGAAATTGCATGTGAGACTTCCCCCGAACCCCAGTTAGACACGTACCCTGCTGAAATGGTGTGTGAGACTTCCCGCAAACCCCAGTTATACACGTACCCTGCTGAAATGGCATGTGAGACTTCCCGCGAACCCCATAATAAACGTACCCCGCTTGGCTCCACAGCGCCGTCTCTGCCCTCTTTTTATTTATTTTATTTATTTATTCGCATTTGTTAAGCGCACATGCAGCCCGTAGGGCATCGTGGCGCTTGTTACAGACATGACTTGTTATACCTACAATGAAGTCATTACTTAGTTGCTAGAGAGTAGTAAGGAGAAGATAGGAGAGGATGAGGAGATGATGTCGTAGGAGGAGCTAGTTGAACAAGGTGGTTTTCCGTTTTTTCTGGAAGGCAGTGACAGAGGTTTCTGCTCTGAGTGTGCTAGGTAGTGCGTTCCATAGCTTCGGGGCAATGTATGGGAAGCTTATTCCACCTGCTCTAGCTCGTTTGATGCGTGGGACCCTAAGTTGGTTGGTGTGGCATTGTCTGGTAGGTCTAGTGGAGTGCGATCTGACTAGAGTATCAGACAGGTATGAGGGTGCGGATAGGTTAATACATTTGTGTGCAGTGGTAAGTATTTTGAATGTGATGCGCTCTTTGACAGGTAGCCAATGTGCTGCCTTTCTGGCTTGCACGATGTGGTCCCGTTTAGGTATATTGAGGGCTGCTCTTAGTGCATTATTTTGTGTTGTTTGGAGTTTATTGAGATTGGTGTTGGAAGTGCCAGCCAATAGCGCATTACAATAATCTATCTTGGCTCCAATGGTGGCTCTGGCAATAGATAAGCAATTATCTTTGGATAGGAAAGGTTTAATGGCATTAATGAGCTTAGTGCTCAGGCCGGAGGCAGAGACAATGGAGTTGACTTGCTTGTCCATGGATAGTAATGCGTCAATGTGGACTCCTAGTGTTTTAACAGAAGGTAGAACTGGGATGACACAATTGTCTATGCAGAAGTTTGTGTAGAGTGGGTCGAGATTCTTGAGAGTGGATTTTTGGCCAAGGATGAGAATTTCGGTCTTATCACCGTTAAGACATAGGCCGTTCGTGGCCATCCATGCTTGGATGGTGGCGTATATATTCTGGAGGGTGGCTGCGTCTTGAAGGTAGTGTCCTGTGAGCGGGAGGAGTACTTGGGTATCGTCAGCGTAGTTGGTGTATGTGATCCCAAGTGCGTCCAATTTATCAAAGAGAGGTTTGGTAAAAAGATTATAGAGGGTGGGAGCTGTACATGAACCCTGAGGGACTCCATACCTGATGGTGGTAGGCTCTGCGTTGGCTATATTGGAAAACACTTTCATCACTCTACCTTCGAGGAAGGAGGTAATCCAGTTTGTGGCTTGTTTGGAGAAATGAGCGGCCTGAGTTAGATGGTTCGTGAGAATGGCATGATCGACTAAATCAAATGCTGCCGAAAGGTCTAGGAGGAGCAAGAGGGCCGGCTTGCCTTTATCTAGGATTAGGGTGATTTGATTCTTCAGATCTAGTAAAGCGGTTTCAGTGCCATGACCTTTACGGAATCCGGACTGCCTTTTACCTAGGACAGAGTTGTTTTCCAGGTAGGCCTGTATCTGCATGTGTGCAGCTTTATCTAGGATTTTTAGGAGAAATGGAACCGTTGTAATGGCCCGGTAATTGTTAGGTTGGGCGGGGTCCAAGGTTGGTTTCTTTAAGAGCGGGCGTACCCACGCCTCTTTAAGGCTGTCAGGGACATTACCTGTCTTGAATGAGGCATTAATGAATGCTGTGATGATCGGTGCGAGGGGTGCCGCACATTCTTTAATTATGTTGGGGGGGCAAATGTCGCCTTTGCATTGAGATGGTTTGAGCTGTTTAAGGATGTGGAGAGTGTCCGACTCGGTGATTGGCGAAAAATTGAATTTTGAGGTGTGCTTTTCTTTGGCGGTATTGACGGAGAGGGTCTGTTGGGGGTGTAGAGCCTTAAAGTGTTCTGCTATTTTATTTTGGAGAAGGTCTATTTTATTTAACATCGCTGTTTGGATGCTATTGCACCAGGCTTCATCCTTAGCAATCTCATCTGTGCAGGTTGGGGGGTTAGTGAGCTCTTTAAAGATGGTGAAAAGCTCTTTTGAGTTGGCTTCCATGATACGTTTATTGTAGGTTTCTGACTTCGCCTTGAATATGGCATTTTTGTATTTTTTAGAGATACAAAGAAAGTCTACTTTGGTGGCCTCACAGGGATTGGCCTGCCATGTTTTGAGGGCTTGGCGCTTGCATTGGCGAAGATTTAGTAGGTCATCCGTGAACCATGAGTTAGAGTGAAACGATTTTTTTTCTTTTTTGTTTTCAAGAGGGGCTGCGGTGTTGATGGCCAGGGCGAGGGTGTTTTTGAAGATCTCTGCTAGAGTGTTGGGGTTGGAGGAGAACGGGGGTGCTAGGCAAGGGGTGTTGAGAAAGGGGCGTATATTGTCTGCTGTAAGTTTTTTGGCACTTCTGGCTAGCGTGGCCGGTGCATGTTTTAGAGGTTTGGAGTAAGATGATATGGGGATGCAGAATTGGAGGCAGTTGTGATCAGACCATGGAAGTGCTGTGTTAGAATTGAGAGTAGATCCACAGTTGTGATCTGTTACCCAGTCTAAGATACGGCATTTATTATGGGTCGGGGCAGTGACTATTTGTGTGAATCCTAGATCTGTGAGGTTTCTTGCGAGAGTGGTAGCTTCTTTGTCGAGTTTATCATTATATCCAAGGTTTAGGTCTCCTAGAAACAGTGTTTTGGAAGTTTGTTTGATGTTTTTTCCAAGAAGATGGTTGACTATGCTTTGGAAGTTATTAGCAGGGCCTGGGGGTCTATATATGACGTGAATGTTTACAGTATTTTTGGGAGAGAGGGTAAGTTTGGCTGAGAGGATGTCAATGGTGTCTTCCCCGGAGGTGGGAGTCTGTCTTAAGGCTAAGGTGTCTTTAAAAATCAGTGCAACTCCACATCCTATTTTGGTTAATCTATCCTGTTTTAGGATCGAGTATCCTGATGGTACAGCTAAGCTGATAGTCGGGCCAGCGGCAGAATGCAGCCAAGTTTATGTTATGGCTAACATATCTAGGTCCTGGTTGGTAATAATGTCATTAACTTCTAAAGCGTGGGCGTTGAGTGAGCGAACATTTAATAATGCACATCTAAGGTGTTGGAACTTTTTTGGTTGTGGTGGCTTGAGGTCGGTACTAGTGATGGACTTTTTGGTAGTGTGTGTAGGCTTGCTAGTCAAGTGGTGTCCGACTTTACGCTGGTCTTGTGAGGTTGGAGCGAGCATTGGAGCACTGTTAGGGTGTTTATGGGTGATGGTGTATGGTGGCCAGGTCTTGGTGTGAGTGCGAGAGCTTATGCGTAAGTTCCTGAGTGTTACCTGCATTGGTGTTGAGGGGAATGCTAATGGGAATGTCCGTGTTCTGAGTCTGTACTGTCTGAGTATGATCTCGGGGGGAGTAGCATGTGTGGTGGTGTGTCTAGGTTCCATGATATGGTTGTTGGGTTGCCCTGCGGGCATAGATTAGTCAGTACTACTGGTCAGTAAGGTGTGGACTAAGCCCATGAAGAGGTACAATGTATGTGTGGCGTACATATTGAGGTGGGTAGGCGAGAGTGGGTTAGATGCAGTATCAGTTGGGCAACACAGTATCACAGTAGTCTCTAAGCGACCATAAGGCACAACACAATGTCACAGTGGTCTCTAAGCGACCATAAGGCACAACACAATGTCACAGTGGTCTCTAAGCGACCATAAGGCACAACACAATGTCACAGTGGTCTCTAAGCGACCATAAGGCACAACACAATGTCACAGTGGTCTCTAAGCGATCGGTCTTCACTTGACGCTGCGTAGAGGGAGACATAAAACACAAGCATCAGGGTACAGTACAAAATACCCTAGACAGGAAGAAATAACACATGAATGGCACTGTCAAATGTCACTTCCATCCTGTCATTCCACAACACATGGGTGAATGCACACAACACACATTCAGGAACCGTCCTGGTGCCTGCAATCAACATCAACATCCATGTAGAAGGGCCCCTGTAAACCAAGATGTTGCCTTCAAAGTCACATGCAGCCATGGCGTTTCAAAGTCACACACACACTTCTCTGGCACACACACACACACATGTGCATCATACATGTACATGACATCAGCACTCATTCCTCACCCCCCTTCATGTCCAGGAACAGAGACAGCCATGCTTTCATGTGTGCATTCCGCATAGAGCTCCCCATGTTGCATTAAAACACATGCACCAACCATGTGGTTCACACATAACTGGTCTCACATGCATGACCCTGATGTCCCTGCACACACATCCATACATGGCCTATGTCACACATACATGCATGCATCAGACTACCAGCACACTGCAACATGCCCTGTCTCACAAAGCAATGCTTGGTCACTTACCGCTCAACTCCGGACTGGTCTGCCTCCGAAGGATCTGGGCATGGAGCGCTGGGCCTACACATTCCAGGACCCTCATCTGGATGTTACTCATGCGTGCCCGGCCCCCCTCCACGAGGCGCCGGGCCTTGTGGAGGGTCCTGGACCTGAAGTCCTCCCAGCGCTTCTTGACGTGCTTGATGTTGCGGGTTACCACCCCCTCCACGTTGATGGCAACCACTACGTCGTCCCAGATCCTCTCCCGTCCTTCCTTGTTGGCGCGTGTTGTTCCGAAGAGGGCATCATAATGCCCCAGGACATGCTCCACCAGGACACCAACTTCGGTGGCAGTGAAGCTGGTGGCCCTCTGCCTCTCTGGCTGGGGGTTGCCAGTGGTGCCAGATGGAGATGTGCCCGACATGGCAACCCCAGAGGCAGGAGTGGGTGGGCAACTGGGTCAAGGGGCTGGGCTGTGGAGCGATGGTATCCCAGTCGGGAGTCTTTTGTTCCAGCAGGGGTGGACACAGCAACTGGACCCCTGCAGATGCCTGATGTGCAGGCACCAAATTGCAGGGCATGTGGGCAGCAGACAGTCAGGCAGCAGCAGATGGCAGGTGTGAGTGTGCTCGGGGCTCTGGGGGGCAGGAAAATGGCCTTCAGGGCAGGAGCGTGGTCTTCCGTGTGTGTATGCGTGGCCACGTTGATACGGAGTGATTTGGCGCGTGAAGAAATTGCACGTCAGCGTGTAATTCGAGGAAAGGCCCTTAGCGCGTAAGCTGGTCAGCACACGTACGCGATTTCATTGGACCAAAGGCCCTTAGCGCGTAACTGCGTCTGTGACGTATCGAGCACGGGCGTTGCCCTTTCACATGTCAAACTTCACGCGAACGCCAGTTATACACGTACCCCACTCGCACAGGCCCTTTCGCGTGTGAAACTTCACACGAACCCCAGTTATACACGTACCCCGCTTGCACAGGGCCCTTTCACGTGTGAAACATCCCGCAAACCCCGTAATACACGTACCCTGCTCCAATCGCGTGTGAAACTTCCCGCGAACCCCAGTTATACACGTACCCCACTCACACAGGCCCTTTCGCGTGTGAAACTTCACGCGAACCCCAGTTATACACGTTCCCCGCTTGGCGTTTGCTGTTTGGCAGCCCTGTAAACTGGTCCAGGGTTAGCACAGCCCTTTGCGCTGGATTGGGGATTTTGATGGCTTTTTCTTGCGCTAGGGTCGTTCTTGGGGGCGTAACTGGCACTGCTGCAGGGTCGCTGTGCCACTCTGCGCCACGGCTGGTTTTGGAGGCTAAAATCCATGAATACGCTGTGCGCGGAAATCGTTTTTAGCGCACACGGCTGGCGCAGACATTTGCACGCGCACACTGTGCGCCAGCCGCGTGCGCCACTTTTGTGCGAAATTCTATGAATTGCCCTTTACATCTTCTCAATTATTTTGCCATCAGATTCTATATCACCTATGTATTCTCTTTTTTGATCATCCATTTCAGTGCATCATTCCCGTTCTTCATGACGTCACCAACTTCTCCTTTTCACATCTTCACACTTCTTCAGGTGCTTTTCTCAAAAGATCATCAGTCTTTCAGTGATACTTCACATATGGCTTTCTTAATGGATACCTCCTCTCAAAGACTCTTTGCAGTATAGGTATCATTACTGGTGTTGCACATGTTGCAATATCGGGTTTCCAACCACAGGCAGAATAGGGGCGAGACTTCCTGTAGAGGCATTTGGCTGCTCCTCTACACAAATAAAGGTGATTAAAATAGGCGTAACATTTTAACACTTTTATTTTTGCTCTTGCACTTTTGTGGTTTTTGAAGACTCAGAGTGGCTACGGAATGGCAGTTACATTTCTCCCTCCCTTATCGCTGCCGCCTCTAAAGATCACTTGGTTTTACAGCAGCATCTTATTTTCATGCTGGCGTGAAAACCAATGGATTCCTATGGAATCCACAGGTATTTTACAGCAGGAAAAAACAAGCTGATTCCAATGGAATCCATTGCAAATTTTGCTTGACATGAGTAAATGGCAGGTGTCATTTACTGATTGTGTACTGTGAACTGCAAAAACAATGACCTACAGGAGGTGCAATTTACACATTTTTACAGAATGTGCTCCTTTGTGTTTAGCATGCAGGTCTGCATTTGTTCCCCGTTGTTGATGAAATGGAATACAAATGCGGCATGTTTTGATCTGAAGTTAGTTTTTCCCAAAGGTTAAACATTGTCTGCATCATCTCTAGAACCTCAAGCGAGTGGTGCTTCTTGGCAGCATCAACAATTTTTACAGAACGCTAAAGTAGTAAAAGAAAATATAGCAAGGCATCCCTCACTAATGGCCTTGAGCTGATGTATGACGCTTCCACTGCAATAAATATGCTGCTAATACATGAGGGATTTCATTTCCCAAAGCTATCACCCCATATCATTCAGACAGTAAATTCATCCGAATAAGGTTAACAAACACAAAACTTCCTAAACTATCTATAGGGTGTGGAAAAGGTCAATCTGCGAATAAATCAGCACATTATTGACTAACTATCTTGGCCCACTGAGTTTCCCAGGGATTAATGACCACCTCTGACTTGAGCCTATAAGTAAAATCAATGTCTATTACTGTAAGGGCTATTAATTCTCCATGAAGTAATGTAAGTTTAGGCTATTTTTGGAAATGGTAGTTTGCGTGTGATCTATGGCTATGCGAATTGGTATGAGCAAGTCAGTAATTCTTGGGACGATGATAACTTTTACAATCATAAGAAAAAAAATCCTCATATGCTTCGTTGTTTTTATTTACACTATATATTTGTGATGACAATAAATCTTCAACCCGAGGTTTGTGCGCACAACAAAAATGATTCATGAAATGTAAGTGCTTCTGTATTTAAATAAATACAAGTACAATACATGTATAGCCATTGAGTGACTTTACGTTAAGGTAATTTATGGAAGCCACTCCCTCTTCTCCACCAGAAAAAAAAAAAAAAAAAACGTGTCGACTAGTGTGAGAACGGTTGCTTCATGATCACAGCCAGGTATCCGGGCGAAATAACACAAGGTTTCTGAAGTATGTGTAGATTTTAGGGACAGGCCTAAATGGAAATTAGACAGAGAGGCAGGGTATTTAAAAAAAACAAAGGTCCTACTACAGGGAACAAAAACAAGTTGCAAAGGATGGCAGAATGAAGCAATGAAAATATCAGAACTGATCAGAGTGAATGTTACAGGTCTTCTTCACCCCATGTTCAGTGAAACGTCAAAGAGCAACATGTTGCTGTACATCCGCATTTGCACCTCTTTCCGATGCTGTGAGGCTTGATTGCTACCAGCTGGTATTACCTAAACACAGTTACATACAATCCCTCTGTAGAAACGGGTCGTGGGCGCATCTCACAAAGCTTGGGCATGAAGCAGAAAGAGAGAGCTTTTCTGTGTTTCTGCCCCATCACTCATAGGTTCCTTTTCTCAACCTAGCTTGTCTTGTATCAACAAGGTTAACTTTTTACCTCTTAACCCCTCATATATTATATTTGTACTTATCAAGTGCCCAACTTAGTCAAGCTTTCTTTTCACTGCTTTGTGCCCACCACATCATTTGGGAAATCCATACTCCACAACCCGTGTAGGACCTCATTTTCATACTGTATATTTGATTGCAGGCATTGGCTCCTGTTGCCAAGTATCTGGTCCACTTCATGCCATGCGTTCCACTTCATGCCATGCGTAGTATCCTCCAGAGGAGGCATGACGTGATGAAAGATTCAAGCATTACAGGGAACTCATTGGATTAATAAACCGGAGAGTGTAATATTGACTAATGGATGAGGAAATGTGGGTTTCTAGAGAACTCAGAGTATAGAGTGATAAATTAATATATATTACAGGGTCTGCAGTATCTACGATAGCTGGTAGTTAAGTTGCTCAACCCATAGGAAGAGCACTTATAACTTCGCCCCCCCCCGAACGAATCCTCACGAAAATGTGCAAAAAAACTATATGGCCCTGACAGATTGCAAAGTTTGCTGAGGTTTTTTTCAGGGGGGGCAAAGTTATAGGGGGGCCCCAAAATGTGAGGTTTTTCCCATCGACACATTGGAAAATAAATGTTGCTGACGTCTGCAGCCCAACCCTCTGGACTGATTTTCACCAGATGTGTGGCAGGTGCAGTGACCTTGTCCCGAAAGCTTGCATTTCTAAATTTGGTGTAAATCGGTCCAGTAGTTTTTTTAAAATGACCAAAAAGTAGGTAAAAAAAAGTGATATCTGGCTTCGTGGACTCATTTCGCTGTTTGGTCCGTGGACAGGTCTCCGATTGGTCTAGAGGGTGACGTGACATCCGAGGACATCGGATGCGCCCACTGATTGGATGGTGCAAAGTGTGAAATGCGTCAGATTTATGGAAACACTCGCCATGATAGATTTGTGGACAGTCCGTGAACATTGCAGTAAAAAGATACTGAAAAACACAACATTGCACTTGTCAAACTAATTGAACACTCTCTTGGGAGGTGAGGGGTGATGAGGATGGGATGGTCAAAAAAACTGACTTTTTTCTGCTCCGATAACCTTGACAGTCCTGGGGCAGTACTGTGATGTTCGGGGCATCTATGCTTATTTGGGCTTTACAGGGTTGGTGAAAAGCAGTTTTTGGATGACTTATAACATTGGCACAACTCAATGAAACTGCATCAAATTTTGGAATTACATTGTAGACCTGATTCTGAATGGTTTTGAAAAGTATGGTGTTGTTTTGTCAAGAGGGAACAAATTTAGATGGGGTCTCTAAAATATTGTGAAGGCTTATTAATGTGGTGCCATTTGATGAATCTGCACACAAGTTTGCAAAATCATTTCAGATTTAGATATAGATGTTTTTACAAAGTTTGGTGGGATTTTTTCAAGAGGGGACTAAATTAGAGGGGAGTCTCAACATTTTTAGATGGCTTATAACTTTGTTGCCGTTTGACGAATGTCCACAAATGTTTTCAGAAAGATTAGAGACCCAACCTTGAATATTTGTGCCAAGTGTGAATGGATTTTTTCAAGTGAGGGCTAAGCTATATGATTGTGTATGTATGTACATTTTGACACTTTTTAGGAAAAAATAGAACATGGGCAGATTTCCAGCAAACTTGTCTCAGGAGCATTGGAAAGGACTTCAAAGCATGGTTTTGCAAATGTTTCTGTGGTTTATTTTAGTGTCATAATGTATGTACCAAAAATTGATTTACTTTTGGTGACTGAGGTATAGCCTGTGGCCATGGGGAGTGGCCACATTTTCTGGGTCATAGCATAAGGTCATGACCCGGACATGACTCGGACAATCTAGCTACTGGCCATGACAACGAAAGACGACCAATGGGGACAAAGTGGCCATGTCCACCAGGCACCGGCTGTGTGGTAAGGATTTTTGAAAAATTGTGATAGTTTTGAAAGGGAAAAAAATAGCTTGTGCTAATATTGTCATAGGTTTTCTCTTTGCCTTCTGCAGGCTTCCATGGAAAGGGAAGAGGGGCTCTGTACAGAGACCCGCTTCCCTTTCCATGGTGGCCTTCTTGGAAAAGGATTTTCCTTCCTACAGCGCCACCGGTCACCACTTTGGCAACCCGGGGTGCTAATGGCCTTCTTCCCTCATTGCAGGGAATGGAATGGGGGAATAACAGCCAGGAGTCTTCATTATACACCCTCCCTTCGCTTGGGTCGATAACTTGTGCTGGCGGGCTGCTATCGCCCTTTCCTGGAATGGGGGGGTGAACTCCACATAATTTCCATTAGCATAACACAAAATGATAATGGAAATGTTGGAAAATCTTATTGAGTCTTTGGACTTTACTGAGAAATGTAAAGCAGATGAAGTCTTTAAGATTGTATTTTAGTTATATTTATTAACTGTGAAAGGAGGTTCCTAAAGGAACCTTTTTTTGTTATTATATTTTTTTTTTGCATGAGGGGTTAGAACGTAAGGTGGTGAGGAAAACCGGAAAGAGGCACCAAGCCCTAAAATGGAGGGGCAGGTGGACAGGGGAAGATGCTGTGCGTGTGTTACATGTAAGGTACGGGGCAGGGTTTCTCATGCTCCTTGATTACAGCTTCAAAAGCACTTTGAAATTGCCCCCCCCTGCAGAGTGGTGTGTTGCACTACATACAGAAGACTGTTGCCTTCGAAAGATATGGATCAACAGCCTCTCGTATTGCTTGCAAGGTAGCTGGTGAGATGTTGTGTCCCACAGAAGTAGGCTGTGTAGTTACAGTACTGGTTGAGGAAGATAAGGTGGAAGAAGCCTACTACTTGCTAAAGAAGCAACAGCCTCTCTGAGATCATTGTGTTGGTTGGATTGGGTGTGGGGGCGCATGGAGGTGGTCCCATAGGAATACTGCCCAGTTAATCCTCGACTGAGCACATTTCACTTTGTGAGCTTTAGACTTTGTACATTCCCAACAGTGATAAAGAACTGCCACATCCATGATACGCTCTTGGTGCTAGAGGTAGGCACTTCCTCTAAATCATCTTCTTGGTCCTCTTCATTCTCTTTGGAAGTACTGCCCTTTTTTTAGTTGTGTAGGTGCTCCAGCTGGTGGTGGCTCTTGGGGAGGAGGGATCACAATAGCTGATGCCATTTTTAAGATAAATAGCAGTTTTACTAATATTCTTCCAAATATGCGCTGTGTACTGGATGGTTAATGGACAATGAGTAAGAATAGGTTTAGAAGCTGTGCAAGGGGAAAAACTTTGATCTTAAAAGTTCCTAGATCAGTAGAAAATGCAGTTCCGAACTGTCCGTCAAGCATGGACCTGATTGCGAAGTGTGGACACGTTCGTGCACACGTCATGCCATGCATGAGCACGTTGTCACGTGACACTGTCCGGAACGTCAGTGAAGATGTCAGACGTTCAGGAAGGTGGACAATGCAAAAACAGTGGAAAAAGTTGCAAAAGCGTGTAGAAGTGTTAAAAATTATTCTAGAAGGTGAGAAATGTTATTGTTATAAGGTGACATTTTGTAAATTGGACAAAATTGTTGATATATTGGGTTAAGTTTTATATTAGTATGTTGTAGGAAATTAGCATGCACTTTTAAAACCCCATGAAATTCACTGAAAATACTTTGTTAAAAGGACGTCATGGTTAGGTAGTACTAATTAAAACCTATGAAATTCACTGAAAAAACGTTGTTAAAGGGACATTATGGTTAAGGTGCACTGATAAAATGTAAAAACTTCAATGAAAAAACTTTGTTAAAGGGACGTTATGGTTACAAGTTAAACCAACAAAACACAGAAATTTGCCAGTTATGGTAAGCTAAGCAACCATAACTTGCAATAACACTGTGCACTGCTAAGACTAACACCCAGGACATCAAAGATGACATCACACATGCCCTTAATGACATCACTGATGACATCACATATGAAATTAATTTTGTTTAAAAGTCCCTACAAGGGGTTGTGTTTGTAGTGTTGGTAACAAGATGTCAGGGGTGATCAGGAGACCTATCATGAACTGCTTAATCTGTTAAATAATGTACTCATCTAAACAAAACATTATATTGGAGTGTTGTTAATGCAGGAACCTAATCATACATAAACATAGGCAATGGCTGCAGCATGCACCATAGAAGTACAATATTTATAATCTTGTCATTTTCTATAGTAAAATAATGAATGCTACCATATCAGAGATTTGAATAATGTTAAACATGTAATAACTAGCTAACAATTCAAGACTTACTACACACTTGTGCTAGTCCACACAATGCATATGAATTCCCACAATGCATACAAATCAGAGGCAAATACAGGGATACCAAAGTAAGGAAGAAAGAAACAACTGCACCAAATAATAACAATAACATTAGAGTTAATCATGTACACACATTAATTGTATGTTTGAGGCCTGCTTATTGTGCCATGTATGTGCACAGTGAGCTCAGATTAAACTCTAAGGAAAGCACTTTGAGAACATATAAAAAGGTTAATGTGTAGATATATAACACCTTTTAGATTTTGGAAATTCTCATTGTCATTGAACACAAAAAACTAGCCTAATCACGTTAGTAAACAAAAACAAGTGGCCCAGATATGTGATGTCATCAATGATGTCACCTGTGACATTTGTGATGTCATCTTTGATGTCCTGGGTGTTAGTATTAGCCGTTCACAGTGGAGGCACAAGTTATGGTTGCTTAGTTTACCACAACTGGCTTTTACTTGTAGCCATAATGTCCCTTTAACAAAGTTTTTGCATTTAATTGTATCAGTGTTTAATAGTGCAACTTAAACACAACATCCCTTTAACAAAGTTTTTTCAGTGAATTTCATAGGTTTTTATTAGTGCAACTTAACCATAACGTCACTTTCACAAAGTTTTTTCGGTGAATATATATATATATATATATTTCAAATACGAACGGCTTCAACCAGAAACTATTCAGGCGAGCATATATACACGTTTTAGTGCTCGCCACTGAAGTTGTCAACCTCTAAAAAGGTTAAAGGACTTAACATAAGAAAAAATGCAGTACCCATTTAATCAAATGTGACTTTCTCAAAGCTATTTTGGCAAGCAAATTGTTTGTTTCGATTACTGAAGAGCAGAAAGAAATTTGGACATTATGGATATTATAGACCAATTTATGCCTGTTCCGAGCCTTCAAGTGGGCTAACACTCTGGCATAATGAAAAATGATTAGTTGTTGCAACTACCATGTGTGACCATAGACAGTTGATATCAGGACAGATATGCGATTAAAACCTATTTTGTTAGCAGGATTTGTTGGCCTTGGAAATATAGGGCATCTGCTCCCTTGTGATTATTAGTGCTCAATCATAGTCCGGACTGGACCATTTTCCAAATTGTGTTGCAACATGTTTAGGTGGACACGTGTTCTAATATTTAGAGTCCCAAGTTCAGAGTTTTTGGAAAGGTCTACTTGAAATGTTTAATCATTAATGAAGGTGTGCTCTGAATAGCTTTCTAGTACTTCCAATATGTTAGAAAAGTTGCATTTTAAGTGCCAATTTATTGCCTCAAAGTCCTGATTCTCAGGAGTAGAAAGCACACGTCAGCATGTTTGTTAATCTGTTCAACTCCATGTGCATTTTTATTTCGCTGTCGCTTGGGTGTTGGCTCTTTCAATCATGCTAAAGAATTTCCCTGAGCCGACCCAGCATGTCAACCACCTACATTACATATGTGCTGGCTTGATCTTTGATCCCTGAAAAGACAATGGGCCTCATTACACGGTAGGCGGTAAGGGTTAACGGTCACCGGTAATGGTACCGGTGACCGTTAACCCTTACCGCCTTACTACGAGGTCCCTTAGCGAGTTGGGGAATTTAACGCCTGCTTTTTGCAGGCGTTAAAAACCAACCCGCTAAGGGACCTTGGTGCTAATCACGGCACCGCAAATTTTTGGTACCGTAATTAGCACCTTCCCCATTCCCATTATGCCCTATGGGGCAAAAATGGGAATGGGGAAGGGCAATGGGGGAAGGGGGAATTACCGCCCCACCAACCTTGGAATAGGACGGTAATTCCCCTTTCCACCAAGGCGGTGCCGGTATTTTACTGGCATGGACCAAGGTGCTATTAGCACCTTGGTCCACCGCCTACCGTGTAATGAGGCCCAATATCATAGCTAGTAAACACTCTAGGAATTCAAGGAATGCCATGACATCCAGTCTACTCAATGCTGGTCCTTCCACCAAGTCCCTCAGTATGCCTTCCACATCTGATTCGGCAGCATCATGGGAAGATGAGTTGTCGGGCCTGCTTATGATGGGCTGCAACAGGAGGGGATTCTCACCAGACACATCACCCTGGGCAGCACTGTTGGTTGGTTGTGCCTCATCCCCCACCTCCTCCTCCTCTTCCGCTGGGCCCTCACCATCACAAAGTCAGACAACAATATTCAGAGGGCTGCCTTCCATCAATAAATATTTTAATTGAAATGCGTAAAGACACAATAGGGCCTGCTACACATGCATCAGACATTGAAACTGGGCATCATTCTGTAATGTGGAATGCACAGGTGACTCCAATTCAATGCTCTGTGCATTCATGTCAGGGCACATTATGTCCTGTGTCAAGCGATGGATCAGAGGAGTAGGTGACTGTAAATACAGACCAACATGTATGAGAGTGGAAGATGTAACAGTACATAGATGACGTTCTGGGCTTCATTGCTGAGCCCATTCTCTGCTTCATCCATGCAAACATGCAATGTGTGGAAGTATCACATTTTCTCTTGCTGAGAAAACATGCCTACAGGATTGTGTGTTGCCAGCATCCCCATCACCACTTTTTCCAGATCGTCCAAGGCCTGAATAGCAATTACCCATGCTTACACAGATCTTTACCATGTGTGAGGAAACTAAAAGATGGACATGACCAGCGTACACTTGCATAACCACTGAATAATTGACAGTCCAAATGAGGAAAGAACATCACTTATGACATACCTTTTAACCAACCACTGCAACTTATGACAAGAACACAACCTCATGCAACATGGCACTGACATGGTTGCTCTTCCATAAGCACTGGCCATCAGGGCCAGTGAATGGATTACTTTGACATCATTCACTGCTGAGTGTGATTCCATTGAGCAAAATTTTGCTTTGCACAATGCACTAGACACAAGCATGACACTGAGTGAGTTAAATGCAGACAATTGGCAAATATAGGTCTACTGGCCTTGCAAGAGAATTCTGTATACTATTATGTGTGCAGTAAGAAACATAGATGAAGCATCCACTAACTATGATGCACAGCATGTAATGGAAGTGACCATGGATGCATTACTCTAGTACTCACGGATGGGAGAGAAGGACCCCGACCAAATCTACTGCAACATTTGATAGCATATCATATGGTGAGCTAAGCATGTATATCATGGACACATGGCTTTCTCCTGATGTGGCAGCATAGGTGTCCATGTCTCCCTAGATAACCTCCAGCTCACTCAGGATGAGGCCACTGGTAACCTCTTCACATGTAGATAGCTCCTCAACATGTGGTGATCCACCTCCAGGAGCTACATTGCTGAGGAGATTCCCCTTGATCTGTCTATTGAGGTCACCCTTCCATTTTGTGGACTTCTTCCACAGTGTGCCTCTGCAACCCCTGGGCATTTATCTGATCTGTGACCTCCTACCACATCCTCCAACGCTGGGTCAAAGAAAGGGTATTGCCAGACCAAGGGTACAGGTCAACTTGGAGTTTGTTGATGTAATCCTGTTGCCAGGGCAATAATTGGATCGAGGCTGGATTACTGCAATGCCCTCCTCGTAGGGACCACTGGCAAAAATCTGGCCAAACTCCAGCTGGTTCAAAACAACACCCTCAGGGCAGCCACTGGAACCTCAAGAAAAGACCACATTTCCGAAGTAAGAAGGCAGGCCCACTGGCTCCCAGTCAAAGAGAGAATTGCCTTCCTAACCCTTGCCCTCACTCACAAATGCCTCCACGAACTTGCACCCCTGTACTTGGTTCAGAGAATCACCAGGCACACTGCCACAAGACCTCTTAGGAAGGGCTACTCCAACATGATTGTCACTCCTAAAACTCGTAAAGCCCGCGCCGTGGGCTCCAGTTTTCCTACACTGGCCGCCACCCACTGGAACGCATTACCCACCCACCTAAGAATGATCGAGTCCCACCAAGCATTCCGCAAAGCTATCAAAACTAAACGTTTTGTCTGAAAGGAAAATCTCAATTATCACCCTGTAAAATGACATCATTTTATTATTCATCTGTATGTAACTCTGTTCATATCTATGTCATACAGTCTGTATTTGTAACCAAGAGACCTGTGGTCACCCGTTAACTCATTAAGTAAATCTTCCTACAAATCTTCTTCCCCCGGCCCTGTCCTCTAGGTGTACCCCACTCAGTCATGAAGCAATGCAACAATAAAGGGAAAAAGTTATCTTTAGCACAAAGTAAGCCACGTTTATTGATTGATTGATTGATATTTTATTTCTATCGCGCTCGTACAAAAGTGTTTCAGAGCGCGACAAGGCAAGGGAGGGGAACAGGGGAGAACAAAACAGTGATCTTACTAGGCCCAGTGACATTGAGAATGCGCAAGTGCATGGGAGAGGGGGGAAGGGAAAAGTGCATGGAAGGGGGGAGAGGTGGAAAGTGCGAAGCAGAGGAGAAACAGATAAATAACAATAAGTAAATAATAAAGGCAACAAACAGTGGTAATGCAGCCAGCAATTTGCAAGTGCTAGGTTTAAGGCAGCAGACAGGGTAGGTCTGATAAGTGCAGGAAGAAAAAGGGGGGGTCTGTTTACCGCAAGGTACCCCCAAATATTGCTGCATCCGCGCATGCCAGGAATTCCGCTATGCACCCCAAATATGGTCACACCTGAGCATAAGAATAGAACATGCAGGTGCAGGCATGAGTTATCATACTATTTGCAGCGTTACGCCCGTATGTACTGCACATGCTGCATGCAGCATGGTACTTATGCACATTGGGTAATTCCTCTGATTTTGACACTGCTGCCTCATGGATCTAGTGTAGGCACCTGTGCCTTACTGTTCCTCCTGTCTTATGCCATTTTGTGCCTCCGGGCTGCAATATTTTACCTACAAACAACATCTCCTGCTGCCTGGCAGTGTGTCATTGGTTGTGGTCCACTTGCACTACCTTGGAGTGCCTGGTTTTCCTCATTTGCCTGTTCTCCTGTGGGCCCCTGGCAGGCTCTGTGACCACCTCATCTGCCATATATGTAATTCCACACCACCATATTTCTATCACAGCTCCACCGGACAGGTACAGTCAGGGCCCAGGTATACCCCACCAGCCTCAGGTGCACCATGTCTGCCACATCAAACAGCACCCCCAAAGTGGAGAGGCTAAGGGCTGTCAATTCTCTCCTGCTGAAGTTGGCATCCTGGGTGAACAGGTCCTGACTTATTACAAGTCCCTCTGAAATCTGCAGAAGCAGCTTGGGGGAGTGTGGACGTCAGAGAATCTGAAAGGACACCATAGATTGCATTCACATAGAGGGGGTTGCAGTCCATACTGTGGACAATGCCAAGAAGCGCTGGGATGTCCTGATAATTTGGAGCCAGACCAAGGCGAAGGCAGCCCTTAAGGCAGGTGCATCCATGGAGGTGCACTCTGCAGGCGCCATCGTGTGACGCCACTTCACCTACAAATCCTGGAGAGGATAAACCAAGCGTTCATGTCCAGGTCCATGATCTGCAGGTCCACATGCAAGATGCTTGTAAGTGCTCACAGGGCAAACTGTAACACTGATTGATAATGTCCTGGATGTGTATGGATAAATTGAGCAAGTTAGGGCTTTTCATGGCACGTGTGTTGCTCAAATTGTAATTGGCATGCAGCCTCATAGACACACTGTAAGTATTTCATGGAGCACATCTCTGAAGTGGGCAGGAGGAGGAGTGAGCTCTGGCAGCTTTGGGTGACAAAGAACACTCATGTGCACACAATTTGAGATGCTGAAAGCAGAACTCAGACAGAGACACAACCCATATTGAGATTGTGAGGTCATGCAAGGTACATTCATGCACACCTCCTCTATGGCTTATTCAATTAGGGAATGATGATTGCATCATGTCCACTCAGCAGGTGAGACTGAAACATGTGTTTGGATGTTGGTCATGGCAATTTAGTGCATTTGACAGAGCAGTTGAACATAGGGGCCAGCCAGGACACTGAATGATGGGGCATAGATGGTATGTCATCATATTTGTTTTTCCATGTTGGAACCAACAGAATTGATGCCTCCATGACCACCAGTCCGGCCTAAGAGTTGCCAGAAGTATAGAAACTGCTCTCCTGAACACCCATGAAGACTTGCTCTCCAATCTTGACTCTAATCTCCAGTCTGTCCTCATTCTCCTTGATCTATCCTCTGCTTTTGACATGGTCAACCATGCCATCCTGCTCAATCGTCTCAGCGACACCCTTTGTATTAATGATCAGGCCCTGGCCTGGTAGACATCCTTTCTCACCGACCAACCCTCTCTGGGGTCTTTCCTCTCTTCTAACTCTCACTCTACTTGTGGTGTTCCCCAGGGGTCTAACCTATCTCCCTGGCTCTCCAACCACTGCCTGGCACTTCTTGCCCACCGCATCGCTACTTTCTGCGCCAATGTTCAATGTTATGCAGATGACAATGTTATGCAGATGCCTGTTCTCCTGTGGGCCCCTGGCAGGCTCTGTGACCACCTCATCTGCCATATATGTACTTCCACACCGCCATATTTCTATCACAGCTCCACCGGACAGGTACAATCAGGGCCCAGGTATACCCCACCAGCCTCAGGTGCACCATGTCTGCCACATCAAACAGCACCCCCAAAGTGGCGAGGCTAAGGGCTGTCAACTTCTCTCCTGCTGAAGTTGGCATCCTGGGTGAACAGGTCCTGACTTATTACAAGTCCCTCTGAAATCTGCAGAAGCAGCTTGGGAGAGTGTGGACGTCAGAGAATCTGAAAGGACATCATAGATTGCATTCACATAGAGGGGGTTGCAATCCATACTGTGGACAATGCCAAGTTGCTCTGGGATATCCTGATAATTTGGAGCCAAACCAAGGCAAAGGCAGCCCTTAAGGCAGGTGCATCCATGGAGGTGCACTCTGCAGGCGCCATCGTGTGACGCCACTTCACCTACAAATCCTGGAGAGGATAAACCAAGCGTTCATGTCCAGGTCCATGATCTGCAGGTCCACATGCAAGATGCTTGTAAGTGCTCACAGGGCAAACTGTAACACTGATTGATAATGTCCTGGATGTGTATGGATAAATTGAGCAATTTAGGGCTTTTCATGGCACGTGTGTTGCTCAAATTGTAATTGGCATGCAGCCTCATAGACACACTGTAAGTATTTCATGGAGCACATCTCTGAAGTGGGCAGGAGGAGGAGTGAGCTCTGGCAGCTTTGGGTGACAAAGAACACTCATGTGCACGCAATTTGAGATGCTGAAAGCAGAACTCAGACAGAGACACAACCCAGATTGAGATTGTGAGGTCATGCAAGGTACATTCATGCACACCTCCTCTATGGCTTATTCAATTAGGGAATGATGATTGCATCATGTCCACTCAGCAGGTGAGACTGAAACATGTGTTTGGATGTTGGTCATGGCAATTTAGTGCATTTGACAGAGCAGTTGAACATTGGGGCCAGCCAGGACACTGAATGATGGGGCATAGATGGTATGTCATCATATTTGTTTTTCCATGTTGGAACCAACAGCATTGATGCCTCCATGACCACCAGTCCGGCCTAAGAGTTGCCAGAAGTATAGAAACTGCTCTCCTGAACACCCAAGAAGACTTGCTCTCCAATCTTGACTCTAATCTCCAGTCTGTCCTCATTCTCCTTGATCTATCCTCTGCTTTTGACACGGTCAACCATGCCATCCTGCTCAATCGTCTCAGCGACACCCTTTGTATTAATGATCAGGCCTTGGCCTGGTAGACATCCTTTCTCACCGACCAACCCTCTCTGGGGTCTTTCCTCTCTTCTAACTCTCACTCTACTTGTGGTGTTCCCCAGGGGTCTAACCTATCTCCCTGGCTCTCCAACCACTGCCTGGCACTTCTTGCCCACCGCATCGCTACTTTCTGTGCCAATGTTCAATGTTATGCAGATGACACTCAGCTCTCTTTCAGGCTCCCCTCAGCTACCTCTGTTTTTTCTCTCACACCTCACAGTTTGGCTGCAAATCAGGAATGGTGTACCACCAATGGCCTCTGCCTTAATGCCACTAAGACTGAGATCCTCCTCATTGGGACACCTGCTCCCTCCTTTCCTCTCTCTCTCTGGCTGCCCACTCTGGGCCCTCTTCCTACTCCTTGCTATGAGGCTAAGAACCTTGGTTTCATCTACGATACCACCCTCTCCTTCTCTACTCACATCTCTGACATCTCTAAGAGGTCAAACTATCAACTGCACCTCCTCAGAGGTATTCTTCCTTTTCTCACTTTCCCCCCAGATGCTCACTGTCTCCAGAGCTCTGGTTCCTTATCTCCACACCTATGCACCACCGGCTGGATGCACTTGTGAGTTAACTGCACTTTTTCTTCCCCTCCCCCCTGGCACTTCTCCCCTTCCCTCTTCCCCTCACTTGCAAAATCTGAACGACACAAGGCCTAGTAAGATCATTATTTTGTCTTCTCTCTCATCCCCCTCCTTGTCTTGTTGCACCTAGAAACACTTTTGTACAGGCACATTATAAATACCACATCATATCATATTCAGACCTTCCAGGATTTTGCGGCATGAAATGGCAAATTTTGTGGCATTAAATGGCAAATTTTGCGGCACAAACCTTTATTTACTGCGGCATTTTTGCTGGATATTTTGTATTAACTGGAGGGTGTAAGATTGCCAAATTGCTGGAAATATGCAGAGTGCAAGGCTACAAGAGAGGCAGGGTATCATTATTATGTATCTTTTGTATTAATTTAATAGGAAGAGTGCCAGATGTCTCTGGCTTGGCAGAACAGTGTTTGATTTGGCTACATTTCTGGTTTAATATTCATGCCTATTTAATAGTATTAACTAAATTGATCATTATCAATTGTAATACTGAAAATATTCCCCTTCAATGTTCTCCAATCCCCCAAAAACCCACACACCTCTCTCACCAACACACATCTCACCAACTCTCCATCACAACTTACATTTCTTAACCTCTCACTCTATCATACAAATACTCACGTGCTATGTCACACTGTCAAGTCACAATTTGCACTGCCCAGCCCCTGCCACACTCCAAATCATACTCCCAACTCACACCTTGCACTCTACAATTCCTCCCGCAATATACAGTCCTTCATTTTTTTGTGCTGCTTCTGCATCTTGCATACTTTCTCCCATTCTATCGCACTCTTCCCTCATCCTTTTTCCCAATCTGCAGCTCACTGCCTCTTTCTGGCCAACCGCTTCCTCTTTGCTTTCTGGCTCACTGACCACACGCTCCCTCTACTTTCTGTACCTCTGCTTGCTCTCAGATTTCTGGCCCACCGCATCACTGCTTCATCTGGTCTCTTGTGCAGCGCTTCCTCCTCTGACCCACTGCTCTCCCTCTGCTTTCTTGCCTATCACTTCACATCTCACCCATCACTCTCCCTCTCTCTCATAGTGTAACCATGTTTTATTTTTTTTAAATGTAGATTTTGACCCAGTTCCTCAAAAAATGGGGCATTTAAAAAAAGAAGGGAGGATATGCTATTTTTAGACAACCCATTTTTGGAAATGAGCAGGTCACCTTATTCTCAAAGGTGACCGGCGCATTTCCACAGGCTTGAGCTGTAGCGCAAATTGTGCGCTGGCCAGCTGCCTTGCATAGGCCCTCATTACGACCCTGGCGGAAATCAACCGACCGGACCGCCATAGCGTAAATAGCGTTTCCGCCATTGCACGATGGAGCAAAGTGCGGCTCATTCCGACCCATCGGGCACGAGCACCACGCCATGGCGGAAGTGCAAAGTCCGCGATGGCGGAAATGACCCCAAAACGGCCCACACCGCCGCCGTACGGCGCCCTAGGTGCAATACCGCCACCCATCTCAGCGGACACCGCAGTGAGCGCCAACCGGAAAGTACGGTGACCGTAAATATACGGAAACGGAAGTAAAAGCATGGTCCCGGAACGGGAAACATCACGCCGTACACCTATAAAACCACAAATTCCACACAACCATTAAAAATACTAGCCTGAGACACATCCCAACCCGTCATCCACCCTAGTGAAACCAAGAAAAATGGGAAAAGTAGCGAAGAAAGCGTGCGACCGCAAGCGGCAGGTCCACTTCTCCCGTGAGGAACTCACCGTGCTCACAGAGACCCTCCAGGAGAATGCTGCCGCCGTCTTCTCCACGCAAATGACCAGGACGGCACTTGCGAACAAGAAGGCCATATGGGCCCTGGTGGCACAGCGGGTAAGTGCGGTGGGGACCGCACCCCGCAACCCACAGCAATGCAGAAAGCGATGGGACGACCTGCGGATACGCGTCCGTAGCATACTTTCTGCCAACCGCAGCATTGCCACAGCTACCGGGGGAGGATCGGAATCACCCATCAAGTTGACCCCCTGGGAAGAAATCTGTGCCTCCACCATTGGAATGGAGAGCATAGAGGGAGTCGGAGGGATGGAGAAAGGAGTGCAGACATCCGAAGAATCAGGTAGGTGTCCCAAATAAAACAATGCCAAAACCACAATGTCTAATCATGTGAAGTACCACGTGCCCACATAGTGCAACAGTAACACATGTCCAGGAGAACGTCCACATACATAGGCCTGATAGCACACTTTAAAACTCACATCAAATACATAAATAATTAAAAATCCTAAAAACACCCTCTACACGTGCAGCAGGCACACCCTAACTGCAGGCTGCCAAACAACTGCACCCTCACTCCACACACAAATGAAACCACCTCCAAGGCCCCGACCCAAATCACCCTCAGGTACCACCCCAATGCATGTGATACATTGCCATTCCAATTCCCACAGACCCATTAATAACGCTCGCCCTCCTTTACTCCACCACAGGGTCCGATCCAAACGACGAGCTCCAGGACACCCCTACCAGGACACCTGCAAAGAGGGCCAAGACCAACGGCCAAAGACCCTCCACCTCAGCTGCACGCATCAAGACACGGAAGCAGCACAAATCAAGTGGCAGCACAGAGGAGGGAACTCCAACAGGCACCCCAGCAGCCAGCATGCCGACAACACCACCACCACAGGTCCCCCCAATGGATGCCACAGTAGGCACTGCTTCTGGTGGCAGCAGCACCATAGGTGACACTGCATTAATGGCAGCATGCTCCGACACAGAAAACGGGGATGTCGAAGTCAGATCCATCCATGACCTGTCCCAATCCCCCTGTCTGTTCCATCCCGTACACCATGAGGATACCCCGCAGGGGCACCCACAAGACGACGACTGGCCATCCCCCACAAGCCCTGTGGCAAGGCAACATGAGGTGAACAGCCACTCTGTGACACCCCCGCAAATGGCCATGGCCCAGCAGAGGCAACAGTCCCTCGACCAGTTAATCGTGCAACAGCAGCAACTGGCCACGCTCCTCAAGGACCATGCCGATGAATGTGGGGGCACTAAGGCAGACATAGAAACATCAACTGAGACACTTAGGGCAGAAATGGAGAGAAGTACAGAGACACTAAGGGCACAAATGGAGAGTAGCACCGAGAGCCTGAGAGTACAAATGGAGAGAAGCACCGAGAGCCTGAGGGGGGAACTGCATGCGACGTCCAAAGACGTATGTGCCGAACTTGCCGCAGTGCGCCGTGTGCTCACTGAGCTCTCACAAACCCTTAGGGACATGCATGGACGTGAGCAGGCAGAGACATCATCCGTTGCAAGTTCCGTCCAGGGCAGCCCCCAACGTAGATCTGGGAGGAACCTGCGCTCCACAGGCAGGGGTGCCCCTGATACCCGCAGAGGGGGCTTGCAATAGCGACTGCCCACTGACAATGAGCATCTTTGGACACTGGTGTTCGGGGGGGAGGTAGGAGGGTGGAGGGGGTGTGTTGGGCTCACTTGGGTGGCGGGTCGATAGGGTGTTTAACATGATATCACATATGCCATAAACAATGCACGATCATCCAATGAGATGTGTGGACATTGATCTTTGTGTACGAGGCCATTATAGGCGTACAGTCCATATTGTGCATGTTCCAGACACACACAGTGCCACGAGTCCCGTGTCCATGTATCAGCCACCAGGCATGAGTGCTAGAAGCATGCATCTATGAGATGTTGACGAATGTCACGGCCCTCCTGTGCCTCGCAGACTCCTTGAGGTGCTGCCACATCCCCACCCTCATCATGACCATCTTCAGGTGCTTGCAGTTCTGCGTCAGGGGGCATGGGCACATTTCTACGTACGCACATGTTGTGTAGCATGACACATGCCATCACCATCTTTGCAACCTTCACATGGCGGTACAGGAGTGCCCCGCCAGACCTGCTGAGGCAGCGGAAACGAGTCTTCAGTAGGCCGAATGCCTGTTCTATGACTACACGGGTACGTGAGTGGGCATGGTTGTAGTCCTCCTCATGCTGGTCCCGTGGGTTCCGGACTGGTGTGAGGAGCCATCTCTTCAGTGGATACCCGGCATCACCTGTATGTGGACAATAAACAAATTATGTGGAATGCCATTGCTACGTACGCACCCCCCCCCTTCCTGCCAGGTCATTGCCGCATCACATACCCCACATCATCATGCATGAAATGAGACTCACCGAGTAGCCAGGATCTGTTCCCTGCGTGTCGCTCCATGTAGCGTGGTATTGTAGAGTTCCTCAAGACCATAGAATCATGGGTTGATCCAGGGAATCGGGCACAACAATGTGTAATGATCCTGTTGGAGTCACACACCATTTGTACATTCAGAGAATGAAATTGTTTTCGGTTGCGGTACTGGGCCTCCATGGCATGTGGGATGACCAATTCCACATGGGTGCAGTCGATGGCACCAATGCAACCCGGTATGCCGGCAAGTGCATGGAATCCCACTTTTGTGTTGGTAATTTCCTGCTCCGAGCGTGGTAGAGAGATGTAGTCGTCTGCGTGCTGCAGGAGGGCATCGAGCACTTGCAATAGTGTCCGTGAGAACAGTGGCTGTGATATGCCATGCAACTGTCCGACTGTGTGCTGGTTGGTGCCTGTGGCCAGGAAGTGGAGTACAGACACCACCTTCAGTAGGGGTGGGATGGCGGTTGGGCTATCTATCATGCTGACAAGGTCAGTCTGTGTCATGTCCACAATGGCAGTTATGGTGTCCCGGTCCAAACGGTAGAGGGTGTGGATCTGCTCATCAGTGAGGTTGAACGGATGTGCTCGGAGGCGTGGGATTGCGGGCTGCCTGCGTGGTGGTAGTGGCTGTGCTGGCGGCCCTTGCTGGCCCTGCCTTGCCCTCCTCCTCCTCCTGCGTCTCCTCCGTGCGGCCGGTTGTAGTTGGTGTTCGTCTTCTTCTTGAAGTTGGAGTACTTGCAGTGCTATCAGGTCCCCCAGGGCCAACATAGCTAGTCCTGCCGGTAGCATTTCGGAGTGGGTGTGGTTGTGGGAGGAGACTGGGTGTGCAATTTATGTGTTTTCAGGCTGTATGGCCTCCACCTGTGGTGATTCATTCCACCTGTGCAAGCTGCTCTCCCCTTTGGGCGAGCACGTCCCGCACACAACGCTGCAATTCGACGAATGGCATCTTGCTATTGCAATCATGTATTTGTACCCGATGGCAGTGTAACATTGGTTGATATGTTCATTCGGCTATGGTCCCATTGTTTCACATACTATCTTTGCAGTCGCGAACAGACTTGTGAAGGGTCAGTGGAACGTAGTACTCGAGTAACGGTGGACCCTCATGCAACACTGTACCGAGGTTCACCGACGGGCGGGGCGTCCCATTTGTGAGTGAAGGCAGTTGCCATTTTCACACACAGCCGCACTAGATGGATTAATTTGTGATTTCAAGCGGCCACAGATGCCTTTTCGACGTGATGTTGCAAATGAGGAATTCGAAGGGCGGCGCTTTCGGTTTTCAGCTAGCAGAGAGGAGATGCCCACAGGTCTGACTGCAAATATAACGTTCTATTGTTCAATGTCCTTGGGACAGGGGCCATGGCGAGGATGCAATGATTGATATGAATAGTTTGGGATGCGCAATAGCGAAGTGGGCGATGAGGCCGGACGTTCCCAAATACATGTTACTTCACAACACTGGAATTACGGGCTGGGGCACAGTGGATTTTGCAGGCTGCATAACGCACAGACTCAATGGAAATTTCACATGTTATGTGAGTATGGAAACAGGCGTTTTCATTACGGGATGAGGGAATGATGTATGGATGCATGGACAGATGATTTGATACAGAGTTTGCCATGTACAGGGCTTCTTGGAATCTATCCGCCTCCCCTGCGCTATGTGATGCAGGGCTGCCATAGTGGGACCATCGTCTATCTGGCCTTGTTGAGCCCTCCCTGTCTCGACGCGCCTTCAGACACTTGTGTCTATGCACGTTACCAATCCCATCTGATGGATTCTGTTTTAACAGACGCATGCACAGGTACACTCGTTTGTGATGGTGTTTTCACCTCGATATAGATAGTTATGATTCGCAAGTGGTTTTTGGGTGGTGATGATCCTTTGGAGTGGGCTAGCATGCATATGGCTGTGGATTTGGTGTGATCATTGAAGTGAGTAATTCAAATGTAGTTCTGATAGCCCAGTAGGCACTGCTTCTGGTGGCCGCAGAGGGGGCTTGCAATAGCGACTGCCCACTGACAATGAGCATCTTTGGACACTGGTGTTCGGGGGGGAGGTAGGAGGGTGGAGGGGGTGTGTTGGGCTCACTTGGGTGGCGGGTCGATAGGGTGTTTAACATGATATCACATATGCCATAAACAATGCACGATCATCCAATGAGATGTGTGGACATTGATCTTTGTGTACGAGGCCATTATAGGCGTACAGTCCATATTGTGCATGTTCCAGACACACACAGTGCCACGAGTCCCGTGTCCATGTATCAGCCACCAGGCATGAGTGCTAGAAGCATGCATCTATGAGATGTTGACGAATGTCACGGCCCTCCTGTGCCTCGCAGACTCCTTGAGGTGCTGCCACATCCCCACCCTCATCATGACCATCTTCAGGTGCTTGCAGTTCTGCGTCAGGGGGCATGGGCACATTTCTACGTACGCACATGTTGTGTAGCATGACACATGCCATCACCATCTTTGCAACCTTCACATGGCGGTACAGGAGTGCCCCGCCAGACCTGCTGAGGCAGCGGAAACGAGTCTTCAGTAGGCCGAATGCCTGTTCTATGACTACACGGGTACGTGAGTGGGCATGGTTGTAGTCCTCCTCAGGCTGGTCCCGTGGGTTCCGGACTGGTGTGAGGAGCCATCTCTTCAGTGGATACCCGGCATCACCTGTATGTGGACAATAAACAAATTATGTGGAATGCCATTGCTACGTACGCACCCCCCCCCTTCCTGCCAGGTCATTGCCGCATCACATACCCCACATCATCATGCATGAAATGAGACTCACCGAGTAGCCAGGATCTGTTCCCTGCGTGTCGCTCCATGTAGCGTGGTATTGTAGAGTTCCTCAAGACCATAGAATCATGGGTTGATCCAGGGAATCGGGCACAACAATGTGTAATGATCCTGTTGGAGTCACACACCATTTGTACATTCAGAGAATGAAATTGTTTTCGGTTGCGGTACTGGGCCTCCATGGCATGTGGGACGACCAATTCCACATGGGTGCAGTCGATGGCACCAATGCAACCCGGTATGCCGGCAAGTGCATGGAATCCCACTTTTGTGTTGGTAATTTCCTGCTCCGAGCGTGGTAGAGAGATGTAGTCGTCTGCGTGCTGCAGGAGGGCATCGAGCACTTGCAATAGTGTCAGTGAGAACAGTGGCTGTGATATGCCATGCAACTGTCCGACTGTGTGCTGGTAGGTGCCTGTGGCCAGGAAGTGGAGTACAGACACCACCTTCAGTAGGGGTGGGATGGCAGTTGGGCTATCTATCATGCTGACAAGGTCAGTCTGTGTCATGTCCACAATGGCGGTTATGGTTTCCCGGTCCAAACGGTAGAGGGTGTGGATCTGCTCATCAGTGAGGTTGAACGGATGTGCTCGGAGGCGTGGGATTGCGGGCTGCCTGCGTGGTGGTAGTGGCTGTGCTGGCGGCCCTTGCTGGCCCTGCCTTGCCCTCCTCCTCCTCCTGCGTCTCCTCCGTGCGGCCGGTTGTAGTTGGTGTTCGTCTTCTTCTTGAAGTTGGAGTACTTGCAGTGCTATCAGGTCCCCCAGGGCCAACATAGCTAGTCCTGCCGGTAGCATTTCGGAGTGGGTGTGGTTGTGGGAGGAGACTGGGCGTGCAATTTATGTGTTTTCAGGCTGTATGGCCTCCACCTGTGGTGATTCATTCCACCTGTGCAAGCTGCTCTCCCCTTTGGGCGAGCACGTCCCGCACACAACGCTGCAATTCGACGAATGGCATCTTGCTATTGCAATCATGTATTTGTACCCGATGGCAGTGTAACATTGGTTGATATGTTCATTCGGCTATGGTCCCATTGTTTCACATACTATCTTTGCAGTCGCGAACAGACTTGTGAAGGGTCAGTGGAACGTAGTACTCGAGTAACGGTGGACCCTCATGCAACACTGTACCGAGGTTCACCGACGGGCGGGGCGTCCCATTTGTGAGTGAAGGCAGTTGCCATTTTCACACACAGCCGCACTAGATGGATTAATTTGTGATTTCAAGCGGCCACAGATGCCTTTTCGACGTGATGTTGCAAATGAGGAATTCGAAGGGCGGCGCTTTCGGTTTTCAGCTAGCGGCGAGGAGATGCCCACAGGTCTGACTGCAAATATAACGTTCTATTGTTCAATGTCCTTGGGACAGGGGCCATGGCGAGGATGCAATGATTGATATGAATAGTTTGGGATGCGCAATAGCGAAGTGGGCGATGAGGCCGGACGTTCCCAAATACATGTTACTTCACAACACTGGAATTACGGGCTGGGGCACAGTGGATTTTGCAGGCTGCATAACGCACAGACTCAATGGAAATTTCACATGTTATGTGAGTATGGAAACAGGCGTTTTCATTACGGGATGAGGGAATGATGTATGGATGCATGGACAGATGATTTGATACAGAGTTTGCCATGTACAGGGCTTCTTGGAATCTATCCGCCTCCCCTGCGCTATGTGATGCAGGGCTGCCATAGTGGGACCATCGTCTATCTGGCCTTGTTGAGCCCTCCCTGTCTCGACGCGCCTTCAGACACTTGTGTCTATGCACGTTACCAATCCCATCTGATGGATTCTGTTTTAACAGACGCATGCACAGGTACACTCGTTTGTGATGGTGTTTTCACCTCGATATAGATAGTTATGATTCGCAAGTGGTTTTTGGGTGGTGATGATCCTTTGGAGTGGGCTAGCATGCATATGGCTGTGGATTTGGTGTGATCATTGAAGTGAGTAATTCAAATGTAGTTCTGATAGCCCAGTAGGCACTGCTTCTGGTGGCCGCAGAGGGGGCTTGCAATAGCGACTGCCCACTGACAATGAGCATCTTTGGACACTGGTGTTCGGGGGGGAGGTAGGAGGGTGGAGGGGGTGTGTTGGGCTCACTTGGGTGGCGGGTCGATAGGGTGTTTAACATGATATCACATATGCCATAAACAATGCACGATCATCCAATGAGATGTGTGGACATTGATCTTTGTGTACGAGGCCATTATAGGCGTACAGTCCATATTGTGCATGTTCCAGACACACACAGTGCCACGAGTCCCGTGTCCATGTATCAGCCACCAGGCATGAGTGCTAGAAGCATGCATCTATGAGATGTTGACGAATATCACGGCCCTCCTGTGCCTCGCAGACTCCTTGAGGTGCTGCCACATCCCCACCCTCATCATGACCATCTTCAGGTGCTTGCAGTTCTGCGTCAGGGGGCATGGGCACATTTCTACGTACGCACATGTTGTGTAGCATGACACATGCCATCACCATCTTTGCAACCTTCACATGGCGGTACAGGAGTGCCCCGCCAGACCTGCTGAGGCAGCGGAAACGAGTCTTCAGTAGGCCGAATGCCTGTTCTATGACTACACGGGTACGTGAGTGGGCATGGTTGTAGTCCTCCTCAGGCTGGTCCCGTGGGTTCCGGACTGGTGTGAGGAGCCATCTCTTCAGTGGATACCCGGCATCACCTGTATGTGGACAATAAACAAATTATGTGGAATGCCATTGCTACGTACGCACCCCCCCCCTTCCTGCCAGGTCATTGCCGCATCACATACCCCACATCATCATGCATGAAATGAGACTCACCGAGTAGCCAGGATCTGTTCCCTGCGTGTCGCTCCATGTAGCGTGGTATTGTAGAGTTCCTCAAGACCATAGAATCATGGGTTGATCCAGGGAATCGGGCACAACAATGTGTAATGATCCTGTTGGAGTCACACACCATTTGTACATTCAGAGAATGAAATTGTTTTCGGTTGCGGTACTGGGCCTCCATGGCATGTGGGACGACCAATTCCACATGGGTGCAGTCGATGGCACCAATGCAACCCGGTATGCCGGCAAGTGCATGGAATCCCACTTTTGTGTTGGTAATTTCCTGCTCCGAGCGTGGTAGAGAGATGTAGTCGTCTGCGTGCTGCAGGAGGGCTTCGAGCACTTGCAATAGTGTCAGTGAGAACAGTGGCTGTGATATGCCATGCAACTGTCCGACTGTGTGCTGGTAGGTGCCTGTGGCCAGGAAGTGGAGTACAGACACCACCTTCAGTAGGGGTGGGATGGCAGTTGGGCTATCTATCATGCTGACAAGGTCAGTCTGTGTCATGTCCACAATGGCGGTTATGGTTTCCCGGTCCAAACGGTAGAGGGTGTGGATCTGCTCATCAGTGAGGTTGAACGGATGTGCTCGGAGGCGTGGGATTGCGGGCTGCCTGCGTGGTGGTAGTGGCTGTGCTGGCGGCCCTTGCTGGCCCTGCCTTGCCCTCCTCCTCCTCCTGCGTCTCCTCCGTGCGGCCGGTTGTAGTTGGTGTTCGTCTTCTTCTTGAAGTTGGAGTACTTGCAGTGCTATCAGGTCCCCCAGGGCCAACATAGCTAGTCCTGCCGGTAGCATTTCGGAGTGGGTGTGGTTGTGGGAGGAGACTGGGCGTGCAATTTATGTGTTTTCAGGCTGTATGGCCTCCACCTGTGGTGATTCATTCCACCTGTGCAAGCTGCTCTCCCCTTTGGGCGAGCACGTCCCGCACACAACGCTGCAATTCGACGAATGGCATCTTGCTATTGCAATCATGTATTTGTACCCGATGGCAGTGTAACATTGGTTGATATGTTCATTCGGCTATGGTCCCATTGTTTCACATACTATCTTTGCAGTCGCGAACAGACTTGTGAAGGGTCAGTGGAACGTAGTACTCGAGTAACGGTGGACCCTCATGCAACACTGTACCGAGGTTCACCGACGGGCGGGGCGTCCCATTTGTGAGTGAAGGCAGTTGCCATTTTCACACACAGCCGCACTAGATGGATTAATTTGTGATTTCAAGCGGCCACAGATGCCTTTTCGACGTGATGTTGCAAATGAGGAATTCGAAGGGCGGCGCTTTCGGTTTTCAGCTAGCGGCGAGGAGATGCCCACAGGTCTGACTGCAAATATAACGTTCTATTGTTCAATGTCCTTGGGACAGGGGCCATGGCGAGGATGCAATGATTGATATGAATAGTTTGGGATGCGCAATAGCGAAGTGGGCGATGAGGCCGGACGTTCCCAAATACATGTTACTTCACAACACTGGAATTACGGGCTGGGGCACAGTGGATTTTGCAGGCTGCATAACGCACAGACTCAATGGAAATTTCACATGTTATGTGAGTATGGAAACAGGCGTTTTCATTACGGGATGAGGGAATGATGTATGGATGCATGGACAGATGATTTGATACAGAGTTTGCCATGTACAGGGCTTCTTGGAATCTATCCGCCTCCCCTGCGCTATGTGATGCAGGGCTGCCATAGTGGGACCATCGTCTATCTGGCCTTGTTGAGCCCTCCCTGTCTCGACGCGCCTTCAGACACTTGTGTCTATGCACGTTACCAATCCCATCTGATGGATTCTGTTTTAACAGACGCATGCACAGGTACACTCGTTTGTGATGGTGTTTTCACCTCGATATAGATAGTTATGATTCGCAAGTGGTTTTTGGGTGGTGATGATCCTTTGGAGTGGGCTAGCATGCATATGGCTGTGGATTTGGTGTGATCATTGAAGTGAGTAATTCAAATGTAGTTCTGATAGCCATACTATTCTTTTTCATTTCATTTGGTTGACAGGTATCTCCTCCCCTTTTGCCACTGCCATCTGTATGCCACTCCTGCAGATGGATTTTACTCCCGACACCTGCTGCTTCGTGTTAATCAGTGGAGCAGCATTACGATCTTATGGGACGATCGCCAATGGGCCACATGCCCTTACGCAGTACTAGTGGCTAGGAGCAACATTTCGGCCTTTCAGCTGGACTAGTGCCTCCCTATTGGGACGGCCCTGCGGTTCTAGGCGCTTCCATGTTGCCTTTTCGTACGAGAATGTAGCCCCTGTGTACCATGAAGGAACAGGGCGTCACACAAGAAGTAGCTGGTCATTTATTGCGGATGCAGCCCACAATGGTGAAATGTGTTTTGGAGTTCATGGCCTAATGGCTGTATGGGCTTGGTGAATTTGTTGTGCATTAAATTTCTATTCTGATATGAACCGTGTAGCGTTCTTCTTTGCAAGTGATGTGGCATATTCCTATTTGGGGAGTGATGTATTGTAAGGAGATCTGCATTGGGTTCCAGCTTCGGAGTATAGTTGCGTGGTACTGTGCTGGGCGCGTTTGCCTACGAAGCCCAGTGAGGTCAGGGATAAGGGCTGCCAATATCACTGTTTTGATGATGTCATGCTCAGGGGCGGGGGATTAGCTTTTGTGTAACAGATGCCGGTCAGCCAGTTGGATTGGTGGAATGATGTGTTTATCGGAATATTGCTGGTCACAGGTGCCTGTGTTTGCCTGCGTTTCTTGGTGGGAGACTGAGGTCATGTCCATTTGTATGGCTTCTGTATTCGTGCCATCTGTGCCCAGCAGCTCCCATTGGCCCCTCTTGAGATTCATTTGTTCGTTGGCAGGCATGGCTGACTAGTACATTTCACTGGTTGCATTGTGTGACTTCATTGCACCTACGGGGAGTTGTACAATGGGGCCAGGGAGCGGTGTACAGGCACTCAGTGGGGCCGTTTACGGTTGGTTCGCGATGCCGTACTTCTCACCATGGCGGAATGGTACTTTCCGCCGTGCTTGATGGCGTTAGGTGCATGTCCGCTAGGGTCAGAATTCGCGTACCGTTGCGCCATGGTGGTAATTACGGTTTGGCATGGCGCGCGCGCGCGTACTTGGTGCAGTTAGCGTTGGCGTTCACTACGGTGTCGCTAATGGCATCGTACTTTGCGGTGACGGGTCATAATCGCACCGAGCGCTATTCGATGGCGGTATTGCATTTCCGCCATCGTTTTTCGATTTCCGCCAGGGTCGTAATGAGGCCCATAGTGTTCTGGGTTGTTTGACCGAAGTGTAATTATTTGCGGCGGAATTGACCGTAGTCAATTTCGCTGCAAATTGATTTGCACTTCAGCCAAACAACCCAAAATGTACCTTTCACAACCACCCCAACCCCTCCCCTACTTAACTGCTTGGTCGCTGCCGTTCCCCTGCAACCCTGCAGTGCCAGGTCCGTCCCTCTAACGCGGGTCCGATCCAACTCCGCAGGGTCCCTTTTTCGTTATTTTCTTTTTTTTCTGTCCCTGCCTCCAATTTTGATGAAAAAGGGGAAAACACTTCTGCAACCACCCTAGACCAAAAATACTGAACATGGGGAGCGGGTGACACCCTGCAAAACACATGTTCAGTATTTATAAAAATCGATTGATTAGTACTGGACGAAATAGGTCAAATTGTAACATTCGATAGATTTTTGTCCTCAAAATGAGCAGTAC
Source organism: Ambystoma mexicanum (assembly GCF_040938575.1). Taxonomy (NCBI): domain Eukaryota; kingdom Metazoa; phylum Chordata; class Amphibia; order Caudata; family Ambystomatidae; genus Ambystoma; species Ambystoma mexicanum. Next base: position 913,918,913 of record NC_090936.1, read on the forward strand.
TTTGAATAGAATCGTTCTCCCGACAGTGTTCTGCAAGCTACCAGCGCCTTTCATGGGTACAGGCCCTCCAGGTGCCTGCCGCTGTAAAATGCGATGCAAAAAATGCATTTTTATCCTGTTTGAGGAACAGAAATGCAAGCGACACAGCAGCGGTTCATACCTTAAAAGAAATGCATGACATGGTCAGGAAAGACCCTGTCATGCAGTGGCAGCCCCACATCCCGTGCGCGTAGGGTTGCCTACAATTTCTGCACATTTAAAAGTGCATCTTGCTTGGAAATGAGGGATGGGCTTCTGCCATCTGAATGGGCGCGCATATAAAATGTGCTCGTTCATGTGTCCCTTGTGGATTGGGCTGCACTTTTTTGGGGCGCAAGTGATGAGATGTGTTAGTGCATTTCATTTCTTGTATAAAAAAAAGTTGAGAACCTGGCCCCTGAGTATTATTTTTTTAAAAACCGTAATGTTTGCAGATTACTTAAAAAAAATGTAAAAAAAAAAACTTTTTTTTAAAGATGCTATTTTTGCACAAAACGGCCTTTTTTGCGGCATTTTGCGCAAAACCGCCGTTTTCGCTGCATTTTGCGGGATCGCAAAATCGCTATAAACTGGAGGGTCTGCATATTATCTAATCATATATCATATCCTCAGATAAGTATGCATGTACATGTTGCATACTTTTATGTTGGACTGTCAGTTATGCATGTAGCAAGATGTGGTTGGATGGAGATGTGACTATGATGTGACCGTGTCTGCAGAATACACTTGTGTCACTGCTTCATTGCTAATATTTTGTAAAGTTAGCTGCTGTCATGTGTATGTGGGCACACGTCAATGTGCTATGTTCACATGTGCATGCCTCATCATTGTAACTTGTCATTTTGCTTTCACTCGTGAGACTGGATTCATTCAGATTTCCAAGCATGGGCCTGTGTGTGTGAGGCAGTTGGTTGTTAACTTATGATGATTACATTCTAATAATACAGTGGGGGGGATTACACATACATTGGCACTTATGATTGATTCCTATGTTTTATCTTCTGTGGTGAACCAGAAGAAGGAGTCGGACAACTCAGTGACCTGGTCTAAGGATTTTATTTAAATTAAAAGAAAACAGCCTTTGATTAGGTCTAACCTGGATGATCCTAGCTTTTCAATGAGCTCGTCAATACTGAGCATCGAGTAATTAACAAAAGTAGAGATGGAAGATCATTTTCTAAAATCTATGCAAAATCTCCATGATATTTCTGGTTTGGCTACCAACACAATGGGAGATGACTGCAGACTCTCTGATGGCTCATGGAGTTCAGTCTCGATAATCTTTTGCCTCACCTCCGGGATATGGTAGGGTTTAAGATTCACAGTCCATCCGGTTGGGTTTGCTGATATAGTGAAAACAATTCTGCAATCTACCGGGTTGCTCACAAAAGACCTCTGGTAACTTTCTCACCATATAGTAATTTAAAAGGAAAACAGCCTAGAGATGCAAGAGATGTTTTCCCAACCACAAATAAGGCCCAAGGAATCATAACATCCCAATTTCTGCCATTTGCCTCTAATAACTTGTGGAGAATCATTTTCAGGGTTTGATTTAATCTCTCTACTAGGCCATCTGTTGGGAGATGATAGGCAGAGGCCCAAAGAGACTTCACGGTCTGTGGAACAACAGAAAAAATAATCGTGCCTTCTGTTCCTGAAAGAATGCTCTCCTTCAAAAAGCCATATAAAAAAACAAACACACTTGAATTAAGGACACAATTAAAGTGTTCATGTGCAATAGACAGTACACATACACAATCTATACACATCACAGTAAATACAATACATTTATCCGAGGATGCCATCAAAAATTGGTCTAGTACACTTTAAAAAAGGGGCAGGGGATTGACATACATTTTCAGGTATGATAAAACACCACAAAATACAATCACAAGTGATGTAGATGTAGAGGGCTGATCAGCCTTGGCACAGGCATTTTACTGGGGGACATGTGTGCATGCTTCTGGTGTGTGTTTAGTTTGATGCCTCATGGCCAATGTACGCATGTTATATGTGTTTCAGCAACCTAGCTGTCACTTTTTTTTTTTTTATTGGTTAAGTATAGTTAAACCTTAAACATTACATCCTTATTCCTTTAGTAAAAACATTGTTCCTTTGTTAAAACTTCCTTAGTTCCAATTTTCATCAGGCAATAACAAATCATTGTCCTAGTCTCTCCGTTATCTTATGATCCACTGCTCCATTAATTCAAGATTTGGGCAATCAAGGTAACTCGATACTTAATTATCTAGGACTACTCATAACGTTCTCTTACAGATCAGATCCTTACTCCTCCTGATTCAAGTTCAACATTTCAACAAATTTCAATGCATCAAGAGTTTTGCCAATTTTTTCCACAGTGAAGATTCTTTCCCAATAGTTTTCTTCCGTCTCCTCGGTGATATTCATTATATAGCTTTCCATATAGATCTCTCTTTTGCATTTTAAGACTGGGCAAATTAACATAACATGTCTTATCGTTTCCAGTTGGTCCTTCCGTTTACAGAAACGACAATATGCAGCTGTTCTGTCAATTTGTCTTCTTTTCCATTTCACTTCTCTGCTATTCCAGATGTTGAGTCTGCAACGCAGCAGCAGGTCCCGGTAATGCTCAGTTGGAAATTTCAACAGATATGGAGGTAAGATGTTCAAGCCTTTTTTTTCTCAGATGATGTTATAACATAGATTTCTTCTCAATCTTTGTTCCTGGGTTTCCTCCCAATCTTTTTCCCGAATCACTCTTTTTGCTTTATCCGGGTTATTCTTTAGGGTATCCTCGAGATTTACTTGCTCCAACTGAGCCTTACATCTGCTTTTCCAATCATTAAGCATTTTGTCTTCATTCAGGATGTTCGTCTGGGCTAGAATTTCAAATGGTTTTGGTGGTATGTCCAGAATGCACTTTCTATACAATGATAGGGTTTTCCAAAGTACGACAGAGTTTATTGATTGGAGTCTGAGCTCAGTTCTAATGAGCTCCACTGGTAATGAGGTTGGTAGGCACAAAATTTTACGCCAAAAATACGCTTCACAGAGATTTCAAACCTCCCATCTAAGGGCTAAGAGTGCTTCAGTGCTATAAGTGATGACCGCCACCACTTTTTGCTTGTAGAAGGTTACAATTGGAGTTAAAGAAAACTTCCCATATCTGCGATGTAAGCAAATCCCTTGGTTTGTCAGAGCCACTAGTTTTTCCCGGATCAAAGAGTAGTGCGCCTGTTCGTTGCAGTTTTTATTTATCATTATCCCCAGGTAGAGTGTCATTTCTACTTCTTCCAAATTCTGGTTTTCTAATGACCACCTTATAGTTTTTCCGGACTGTCTCCTGCCCCGACTAGATTTCATTGTTAAGATCATGGATTTTTTGATATTCATCTTCATGCTATTTTCTTTTAGGTAGTTGTTAAAAGACTCAATCCATCGTTGTAGGCCTATTGCTGTTTGATCGATGAATACCGCATCATCAGCGTACAGCATCCAAGGTATTTCTTTTCCATTTATTTTCGGCGGAAATGCACAAATCTTCTCCTGAGCTATGTTCATATCAGCCATATATAGGACAAAGAGGAATGGGGCTACTGCACAGCCCTGCTTGATTCCTCTAAAGGTTCTAATCCTCCTCGAGAGTCCCCCATTGCTTGTAATTTGGACTTTGAGGTATCAGTCTATAATGTTTTAATAGCTTCAAGTAGATCCTTAGGGCATCCCCAATTTCTCATCTTTGACCACAAGAGCTCTCTATTGATTCCATCGAAGGCTTGTTCGAGGTCAATAAATGCAAGATAAAGCTTTTTTCTCCCGGCTAGTGTCTTTGCCTTCAGCAAGTTGATCAAAAATAGATTCAAGGCGGTGCCAACTCCAATTACAAAGGCTGTCTGTCTTTCGTCTAGGATTTTCGCCTCGGTGGCCCATTTTTTTAGATCTCTCAATAGCAGTGATGCAAATAGCTTGCCAATTGAGTCTAGGAGCGCTATGGGCCTATAGTTCCTAGGGTTTTCACAATCTCCCTTCTTATATATCGGTACTATATAAGCCTCCGTCCATGTAGCTGGTATTTGTTTGTTTTTTATGATTTGTTGAAATAGTATATATATTAGATCCGTCCAGGTCTCACAGTTTTCTTTTAGTAATTTGTTGGAAATGCCATCTGGGCCAGCTGCTCTTGAGGTACTAAGTTTTTTTATCAGGATTCGGATATCATCCTTATCAAAGTTCAAGGCCCAGGGAGTTGAGTCTGAGATCTCTTTTATGGTTTTTCCCCCACTTTCAACTTCATAAAGAGCAGTGTAGTGTTCGAACCATTTGTCTTCTGAGACTTGATTGATACCTACGGCAGATTGATTGTGCTCGCTGTCTTTAAGTAAGTCCCAAGTACTTCTAGCGTTGTTTGTCGATATGGCTGCTATCATTTTTTCGGCATCTCTCTGCAGTCTTAGATATCGAGTTTGTCTCAGCCAGTTTTTATATGTTTGTTGACATTTTCTCTGGAGTTCGTATCTTTCTGGGCCGTTTTTCTTTTTTATGAGTCTCAATTCTGACCTATATTGTTTCCTTCTTAACACAAGTTGTTCATCATACGCATGTTTTTTTTTTAATGTTCTTTTTTTTAGTTGGATCATACTTAATCTCGTGGGCTTCCAACAGCAATTTGTAGTCAACCAGCTCCTCATTGTTGTTTATCGCTTTTTTATATCCTAGTACTAAATTCGGGATTGCCTGATTTTTAATTCTCAAACGGTTTCTTCCCCCTGTAGCCTCAGTTTCCATTGTTCTTTCGGTTCCTCTATTAGTTCTTATTTCCCATACGAGTTCAGTTGCTAACAGGCAGTGATCACTACTCGTTTGTTTTGTTATTGAGAAGGAAAGTATCCGCTCCAACGTGTTTCCTCCCACAAAGCAATAATCTAAGCAAGCACCTGATTTCCCACTGTGCCAAGTATTGGCCCCCTGGAGATCTCCCTTAGTCTGGCCATTTACCATCTTCATCTCACGGATTCTCATTTCTTGCATCCATACTTTTTCCTTTTCTAGCAGATGTTCAGTAGCTTTGATCTTACCATCTTTATCCAGCAGTTTGATATTTAGATCGCCATTTAATATTATCAGCTGGCCATTCCCCTCCATCATGGACTGATCAATTACCTCCATGATTGACGTTATAAAGTTCGTCTGACCCTGCATATTCTCGCTCCAGTAGACATTAATCAGGACCATTTGTTTCGGGATTTTTGGGCATTCCACTTCAGATGTTACTTTCAGGATTTGCACATAGGGGTTTGCTGTCAGATGTTCCATTACTTTTAGTGAACATTCCAGTTTCTTAAGTATCATGAGGCCTCCAAACGGTCTTCCCTTTGGCCCCTTCCTAGCCGGGTTTGTGTAGACCTCATAGCCCTCGCATATAGGGGGTTTACGTAGCCATGATTCTTGTATTGAGATAAAATCATATTGGGTCAGGAAATCGCATTTACTAGAGAGCAGATGTTTGAAACCTCTTGTGTTCCACGATACACAACGGATCCGGTTCTGCTCATTCTCCGTACTCTATTGTTTCTTCTTGGAATTCAAAGCATTTGCCATCCAGGCCCATTCCTTTCCCCGATTATCTGCTTTAGTGGGTTTGTTCTTATCCCTCCTTAAGTTTTCCGAGTTATCCACTGTGAACCTCAGGGTTTTCAATATCTCCTTACTCTTTTTAGTTGATAAAGACTCTTCCTCCTGAGACTCTTTCTCTTTTTTACTTTTTTCATTGTTTTTCTTCAAATTTTCCCACGGAATTATTGATCTAGTTTTTACTGAGATTTCCTTCTTTGTCTCCTTTCTTTGTTCTGTTTGGGCTTTTTCTTTTAATTGTCTAGATTCCTCGCCCAAGTCCTCCAGTAGGAACCCTCTTTTTCTTAAAGTGTCTGACACTTCCAAGAGTTTCTGCTTTGTATTTTTAGATGACAAGTGCAAGATAACTTGGTCTAGCCTCTGTTCCTTTGGGAATTCCACTATTTTTATATCTTCCGTTGATATCGTCCTTGGTGACAGGGCTTGCTTGCAGAGCTCCACCACGTATCTTCTATTTAAGATCACCCTTCTTGGTCCATTTGCAGCTGTTTCTAATTTCAAATAACATCCTTTGAGTAAAATGGATTTCTTCGGGGGTGATCTTAGCGGTAGCTCTTTCCTTTTCTTGACTTCAATGTCCTTTTTTTTCCCTTATCAGTTAATTCTTTAAGACAAGGGTTGCCCTGGATTTTTTTTTCTATCCTCCCCTCATTCACCATTTCTTTTCTTTTTTGTTCCAGTGTCTTAAATCTAATAGATTCCTGGTCAGAATCCAATTCAATTTCATTTGTGCCTGGTCTTCTTTCTTTTTCCCTGATGTTTTCTTGGGCATTTTTCTTGTGGGGCTTTGGCTTCAGATCTTCCTTAGATTTTTAGGTTAGGTCTACTGTTTCCAAATTGTCTAAAGTTTGCCAGTCTGAGATACTTATGCTATCCCAGTCTTCCTTCTCACTATCGGATTCCATCAACTCAATAAGATCACTCAAATTTGCTTGCTGTTCTGGATCCTCCCTGCTTTCTTCCCTTAACACCTTTTCTTGATCTTTTAGTCCCTCGGTCTCTATATGTCCACTCATACTCATCTCTCTTCTAGATTTCTTGGCACAATGTGTGTTCTCTCTTTTTGGTGGAGTTCTTAGATTTCTCAAAAAGGCTCTTGAACCATTTACTTTACGTTTAAGGGATTCATTTTTGGTTTTTTTCCCTTTTTCATTCACTGCACTTGTAATCTCCTTACCATTTCGATGGGTCGGATCCTTTGGCGTCTCCCATACAAATATTGCAAAGAAAGATCGTTCTAAATTTGCAGAGGTCAGCTTGTTAGTCTCCTTTATCCCGGACGGGATCAAGATCACCTCCTCTTGATGTTGCTCCTTTTGATTCGGGAGGTTAGTTGCATCCTTTTTCAATTTCATTGGTCCCTTGCCTTCTTTAAGTTTTGTATCAGGACAATCCTCCTTATTCCTTTGGTTGTTGTGTTTGTGGGTGCTTCTCATCCATTTACAGTCTTCTAGGACCGCTTCCATTAATACAGATTTATCAGTCGCATCTTGCGTAGCTAGATCACTGAGGCGAGATTGCCAAATTTGAGTTAGTTCAGCTTCTTTGTTTGTTCTTTCATTTAAGCTCTGCAGGGCCGAGGTCATATTAACATGATTCTCTTTTATTTGAGTGTTGCTGATGGTTACCTCTTGAACAGAATCTTTAATTGCCTCATAGAGCTTAAGAAAAGGGGCCAATGTTATAGTTAGCGAGGACATAACCACTTTTTCAATATGGTTCAAGTCTTTTTCTCTTTCAGTTTTACAGGCCTTAGTTATTATCCTTAGAATTTGTTTATTCCATATGTCTCCTGTAGGCCTGTTTTCCTCTTCCAAGTTTAAGCGGCTGGCTAAATTGCTTCCCGTTCGGTCCTCCCTTACTTCTGCATTTTCCATACCTTCATCCACCCTAACCACTGGCAAAGTTTTATTTCTCCCGTCCCAAAGTGGCAAATGAGTTCCTTTCAGGGCTGTCATATTTTCCCGATGGCCAAAAGGAGGTATGGCGGTATTCTCAAACTGTTCTTTATCAAAGGCAGCCATTTTTTGTAGGGTTTTCTAGACTCATGTCCAGTCTTTCTTGAATTATTGATTCACTGAGGTCCACCCCTATCCCATCTTTAGGAACTGTTCCGAGGACCTCATCCTCTATTTGTAGCGTCTTCTGATTACCTACCATGTCTTCAGATGGATTAGTTGTGAATAGGTTTGACTTTGTTGTCTCCTTTTCCTGTGTGGAGATAGAGTCCTTACCTGCTGGCACTTCATCAGGTGGAGCTACTTTCTCCTCGCAAATATCCTCAATTGTTATTTCAGCTACTTCATTGGATTCTAGAATGCTTTGTCCAACTACTTTCCCCTCACAAGTCGCCTCAAATACCGCCTCTACCTGGCCTGGAAATGTTGATGGGGAAAGCATTTTTATGATTTCTCTTTCCGTGGGAATGGTACATGCCATGGGTAGTTCTGGAGAATTAGGTGCCAACCACAGCTTATCACCTTTTTCCGCCAACTGTGAGAGTGATTTTTCCATATTTGATTGATTGTCTCCCACTGATAAGCTTTTCCTTTTATCAGTACAAAATGGTAGTCCACTTTGTTTTAGCATCGTAGTTCTCACGGTTTGCTCCGGACTCCCATTTACTTCTGGGAGTGAAGCGAATCTCTCTCTTACCTGCAGGCGTCTTCTTAATCCTGTTCCTTGCGTACCCTTTGAGACCGGGATTGACTTCATTCTCTCGAAGGGGTCTTCGTTATCTCTCGCCTCAGTAGCTTCGCACAGCTGGTAGTCGGGCAGTACCTGTACCGCCACCGCAAGCAGCCAAACAGCCTAACAGCTACTTCAATCCACAACAAGCGATGCCCTTTGCGCGCCAGGCTTAGCGCCGCAAGGGTGTCCGGGGGCAGGTCTTATTGCACTTCCTGATGTCGTCACAGAGGGCTGGCAGGGGGCGGAGCCAACTAGCGCAACAGCGCTAGAGCCTGCACGGCCCTCTCCTCGCAGGCAGGCACCTTAAATCCTCCAACGGCTGTCAGAGGGCAGGTGAGGGGGGTGAAGAGGGGTCGCAGCCACAGCCTAACAGCTCCTTCAATCCACAACAAACGATGCCCTTTGCGCGCCGGGCTTAGCGCGGCAAGGGTGTCCGGGGGCAGGTCTTATTGCACTTCCTGATGTCGTCACAGAGGGCTGGCAGGGGGCGGAGCCAACTAGCGCAACAGCGCTCGTGCCTGCACGGCCCTCTCCTCACAGGCAGGCACCTCAAATCCTCCAATGGCTGTCAGAGGGCAGGTGAGGGGGGTGAAGAGGGGTCGCAGCCACAGCCTAACAGCTCCTTCAATCAACAACAAACGATGCCCTTTGCGCGCCGGGCTTAGCTTTGCAGCTTCAGTGCTTTGGCGTACAGGCATGATGTTCATTGATACACATAGTGTGTGTGGATGTGTCAATCACGTATGCTGTGTGCGCTGTGGTTGGCATATCACTTCATTTGTAAAGGTTTTCATGTGTGCTGATTCATGGTGGGGGTTATTTAAGGTAGGCATTGTGGCATTACTTTGACTGACTTGCCCATATGGCCAAGTTGACATGTATTTCACCCACAGGGAAGGAAGCATTGCAAGGGTGTGGGTAGCAAGCTATGGCTGAATGATGCCATTTACTGTGCAGCGGCAGTGCATGTTTGCTTTCATTGTATCAGTGGTGGTTGAGTATGATTTGAACTGTGTGTCTACTGGTGGCGATGTGGATGGACATTTTGTGATAATAGGTATTTTAGGAACATGTTTTGGGTCTCTTATTGAGGATGGTTACACATTTATTTAGGTGTTTGGCCAAACGTTCTCCAGCGCTGGGACATTTGATGAATGTGGAGACAGCTCATACACCTTTGCCCATTTACTACATCAGATTGCTCATTCTTCTACATAGTGTACTTTTATGCTGCCACGCCGGTTTGGGTTGCCCTTTGGCACTTGATTATCTATGTGGATGTGCTCACACTTCCACACAGATATATATTGTTAGCATTGTAGATGATGAAAAGGATATTGGATCACTTAGATTTAATGGCTTCGGATCACTTAGATTTAATGGCCTCCCCACCTCACATGAGGACTATATCACATGAACGGCAAATGAGCAAGGGGTTGCAGAACAAATCATGTGGTTTGCTGTTGTTGTGCAGCAGAGTGTGATCCAAGGGGATTGCATGAAAGAGGTGACTATTGTGTTATTTCCAACCCTGCATCCAAGTGATCATGTTGGAGGAGGAGATCTTCAAGGTGTAGTTCAACGGAAGACACAGGCCTGAAGAGTTGAGGGAGGTAAGTGGTCCACACTGAACTGAGCCATAAATCTTCAAAGTGCAAAGCTGTCAAGTGTCCTTGCACTTACAAACATGATAAGGCTGACACGGCCATCATACTGTGCAAGGCCTGAAAACCTGTTCCACACCTTGTACAGTCTGTGAGTGGGTGTTGTGGTCCATTACAGTAAGGTATGTCACTGTAACCGTTTCACAACAGATTGTGAGTATGGGCCAGCGTACAGTTCTGTGTTTTCACCAGCCAACAGGATAAGTACTTTATTAAGGATTGGGGACACAGATAAGTGGAGGTACTAGGATGAGGACCTGGTAGGAGTGGAAGTTATGGTGATTACTGGTAAGTAGTCCTTAATTACATCTTTGCCACTGGTCCAGCCAATGTCACACTTCACATTGTGGTGCAGAGTATTTTGACAGCACTACGTTCATTATGTTCTGGGGGTGTGTTGTGGGCGCCCCGGGCGATATTAACTTTTCTTTGCATTGCAGGATGCTGCATACATTTCTTTCTGTGTATCAGCTCCCAGCGCAGAGAGTACATTTGGGCAGCACAATGTTTGCCCTTGCGCTAACTACTTTATGCAGAATGAGTACTTTTTCTATACATTATGCACACAGTTATAACCCTCGTGCTCTCCTAATGAAGGGGGCCGGTACAGGACCGACCCCCTTCATTACGGGAGCGCCTATTAAGAGGTTCCCTTTGGGGGACCCGTATCAGACATCTGGTAAAACCAGACGTCTTTTCCAGGTCCCACGAGGGGAATAGGGAGGTAATAACGGGCCACTTGTAATGTGCCCATTATTACCTCCCTCTCCATTTCCATTGAGCCCTATGGGGGCTCAAAATGAAATGGGAAATGGTTCCTGCAAGGAGGAATTACCGGGTCCTCCTATGTCGGAATGACCCGGTAAATCCCCATTGCAGGAACCCGGTAATGGAGCCCGGTTTGGAGGCAGCCGTAGGGCTCAATGGGAATGGGGAGGAAGGTAATAACAGGCACATTACAAGTGGCCCGTTATTATCTCCCTCTTCCCCTCGCGGGACCCGGAAAAGACGTCTGGTTTTACCAGACGTCTGATCCGGGTCCCCCAAAGGGAACCTCGTAAATGGCGCTAAAGTAATTAAGGGGGCCGTTCCTGGTGTCTGATGTCTATGTAAACATTCAGTGAGTGACTTGTGACTTAGGGACTGTGGTGTTGGTGTGTGTATGTTGTTAGCAGAGAGTTAGTATAGAGTCTGTGCAAGTTTGTCTGACTAAATGTATGCTCATGGGTCAGGGCATCTATGCAATATCTATCGTTACTACTGCTGTAAGGATAGATACTGCAAAGAGACCTACCAACCAGGTGTCTAATAATGTCTCAATAGGCTCTTTTATTTTCAATTGTCTAAACCAGGGAGTTACAACGGACATCAACGGACGTCACACAAGCTCGATCAATGAATTTCAATCTTAAAAACATTCTTATATAGCATAAATTCATAATACGTGATGTCATACTACGTGGCAAACTAAGAAAACCTATGTGAATCGGCCCATATTATAGCATTTAATTGGCTGAAATAAAGAAACTTGGAACTCTTTGCAACTTAACAAGGGATGCCTTGTCGTCTCACATTCACTGTTATTCAAGGACTGATAACCAGTTTTGGCTGCTTCATCCATTGACGCCAGGCCAGACCGCCTCTCTTGCTCTACCTTCGAGCTTCAGTTTATTTCTTTGCTGGGACACATGCATAACTATCAATTCTCATTTCGCCATGGGTCTGAGCTTACTAAAAATTTGACATTGAATATCCAGACTGTATATAACGGCGACACCGGCTGCAGTCTACTCACTGAGTGTAGCCAGCCTTTACAATTACTTAGTCTACTTGCGTTATAGCATCTGTACAGTTATAAAACGGCTTTCATTTTCTGCAGTGCTCTTCACACGTGCAATCTTCATTCCACACACGTAAGCTTACTCAATTCTTTATTTGGTCATCATATTCTATAAGGACTATACATCCTCTTCTTCAGCCACTCTTTTCAGTGCATATCTTGCTTCTCGTGATGTCACCAATCTTCTCTTTCATTCATCTTCAAATTCCTTCGGGGATCTCCTCCAAGAGATTGTCATCTCTATGGGGATACATCAGATAGGGTTTTCTCAAGGGGTACCTTGTCTAAAAAGCTATTCATGGAATAGGTACCAATACAGGCGTTGCGCATGTCGCAATAGTCGGTTTCCAACACATAGGCAGAATGGTGGCAGGACTTCCTGCAGAAGAATTCAGCTGCTCCTCTACAGAAGGACAAGCTTTGGAGTTGCCTTAATGCACAAGGGAATTGTAGCTGTAGATACATTTGAGGTTTTGCTGGGCCACAAAGACGTATATCAACTTTGCATTTGGAGAGGGGAATCATGTGGGTGAGGGTCGAGAAACTATGTGGGCTTCTCATAAATGGATGTAGAAAATCTGCAGCAGGAGATAGAAGAGCAACAGGTGGAGGACACAAATGCGGACCACTAGTAGATGGCTCAGTAAGACGAAGAAACCAATGCCTCTGTACCTGGCCTGTCCTTGCAGATCTAAGTGTCCCATCTCAAGTTTCAGGCAGGACAGTGGACATACTCATCCCATAGCCAGAGGCGTAGACAGGGGAGGACCTGAGCGGGCAAGGCCCACCCACAAATTGTAATTGACCGCGTTGCTATGAGCTGGAGTGGCGCCGACAGTGCACAGCATTTTTTTTTGTTGCACCCCTCCTCCCTCCGCTCCACGTTGCTTTGCGAATGAGGAGGACAGTGCACTCAGCGCTGGTTGTTATGCAACCACTTTTTTCATGCAAAGGTCGGCCCCAGGCCAACCATGTCTGCACAGAAGCGTTGGGCCACCCCTTTCAAGGAGCACCGGCGCCTTGTTTTTTTAGGAGAACAGGTCTCCAGATTTCAAAACCGTGTCCACCTGGCCTGTGCACTGACTGCCGTCTCTTGCTCTGGCAGCTGCTCTCTTTGTTTACAGCAGCTCTGTGTCCAGGCTGCTGCTGCCACTGTGCGTGTGCCGAACGACCGAAGAAGAAGACTCTTCTTCTGAAGATAAGCACTGAGGTGTCAGCAGCAAGCCGAGCGTTATGTTAATGTTATGTTATGTGTAAATGCCTGCATGTCATGAATGCTGGTGCGTGCGTTTTTGTATGTTAAGTTATGTTCTGCGTGTAGTGTCTAATGTCTATGTAAACATTGAGTGAGTGACTTGTGACTTTGGGACTGTGGTGTTCGTGTGTGTATGTTGTTAGCAGAGAGTTAGCATAGAGTCTGTGCAAGTGTGTCTGACTAAATGTATGCTCATGGGTCAGGACATATATGCAATATCCATCGTTACTATTGCTGCAAGGATATATACTGCAAAGATACCAACCAACCAGGTGTGCATTAAGTGCCAAAGCATTTTGGCAGTGCTCGGGTCAGGGGGCTTGCAGGGGGGTAAGAGGCCTCGCAGCCACTTCATTCTGCTCTACATTCAGCGCAAGCGCCTTCATGCCTGTCCATTGCCCTCCTTCAGTTACAGCCCCTGGTGCAGGGAAGTAACCAGCATTGCAACAGTGGGGAGAGGGAAGGGGTGCGAGCCACGAAAAAAGTCCTTCTAAAGTGCTTTTCCCCACTTTCCCCACAAATGAAGTGCACACAATTCAGTCTCAATCACACCCCCAAACCACACACCTCTGCCCCCTTCTATTTTTGTTTTGACATTAGTGGCTGATGGCATTTTAACACATACCAAAACAGTTAAACTGCAGGATCATAACAGATGCAGGAAACTCATCTATTAGAGCTCTTCCAGGCGCTCTTGAGCAAAATAAATGCAAACCTCTTCATATGTATATGGATTGCACCAAAAGTTGTGACTTCATACAAAAGGACATTACAAGAAGCATAACCAGTCTTTGATACTTGGACGCATCATGCAGGTGAGTGCAAGTGACTAAGTGGCAAATAACGTTGTGGTGCAAAATACCTAAATTGCACTTTTATTATATATGGAGCATAGGCATTCTTTTTTTTTAATAATAGCATGATAAATTAATGTAAGTTTTGAAGTGAATCAGAACCACTTACAGAGCTACAGACAAGACACAGTTTGATTAAATGATTTGCCCAAGATCACACACTTTGGTTAAATGGTGAAACTGGGATGCAGACAATTTAAGTAACTGAGCACATCTTCCCAGGCTTAGTTGATATAGATTTTTATTAAGGGTTTGCGTTGCATTTCATGTACTTAATAATACTTTATTTATAGCAATGCCTTGGAAGCAAACCACTTTACATAACAAACTAGCATTTCAAAGTAAACTAACTATGCACTATATATTGTCATAGAAATATATTGAGCAATACATCTATGGCTTTAGTTTTATTCTCCCCATCATGCCTGCAGCATCATGCAGATTTATGTGAGCCTAACAAATCAACCTTGGGTTTTAAAGCCATTGTCATTATTTCATAAAACATTATCCACCCTTCTCACATCTGATCAATCCCTCCCATTTCTAAAGGGACAAAAGGTCCCTGCTAACAGTCCCAAAATATTTTTGGAGGGCTAAAGCCCACCCAGCCTGCTCAATGGCCATTGCAGTAGTGGGGGGCAGGGGCATGTTGTCAGTGGTGTGGGTGGTAATGAAGGGTGGGGGTAGGTGTTGAATGTGGGTGCCATTGATATCAGATGCTGGGTACTTTGCATAAAAACGAAGTACATTTTGGGAACATAAGAATGGCCGCTAATTTATAAAACATGTCTGATATTAATTCAAATGTGCATTTCTTCTGAGCATGCAATGCCACTTTGTATAATGGTTATTTGTTCTCTCAAAATATTCATCATGACAGTAAAATGTGTGCAAAGCGCTAGACATGTACACAGCTTTGGAGCATTTCATTGATTGAGTGTGGACTGTTCTGGTAAGCAATGGACAACTTTCAGATGCAGCTTTTTAAGGCATTGCATATCATTGCTCACTGCACACATTGCGACTTCAAAAGCACAGCATTCAGCAGACTTGGGGAGTCGAGGGCAGAGAGATTCCTCAAGTTTGGGAGGGCATGTGCCACGGGTCTCCAAGGAACGACGTCTGGCAACACAATATTTGCTGGAGTGCAGCTCTGCCTTGTTCCGGCCCAATTCCTTCCCTGCTTTGATAGGTATTTAAAAGTGATAGGATTTATTGCACTGGAAGGCCTTGTGATCTTGGGCAAAACTGTTCTGGGAATATGTAGTCACTAGTAGGGACTTTGTAGAGACTATTGAAACATCAGTGACATGTTTAATGATGGGGCACACAATTTACCCAATTGTAAACATGTGCATATCAGTGTTTGTTTTATTTTAAGAAATGAGCATGTTTCATCCCAGCCCCACCAATAACTTAGGTGCCTAACCCCAAAGCAACTGTGAAAAGGCGTTGGAGGATGTAATGAAGAAAGAAAAGGGACAGTGAAAAAAGGGTTGGAGGATGTAGTGAATGAAGGAAAGGAAATGTGAAAAGGGGATTGGAGAATGTAGTTAGGGAAGGAAAGGGAATGTGAAAAGGGTGCTGGAGGTCGAGTGGAGGAAGGACAGAATGTGGGCAGGGGGTTGAAGGATGCACTGAGGGAAAGAGAATGTGCTTAGTAGGTTGAAGGATAGAAAATGTTTTCAAAGGGTTAAAGGATATAGTCAAGTAAGGACATGAAGATGATTTGAGGACGCAGTGAAGGAAGGAATGTGAAAAGGGCGTTGGAGGGTGTAGCGAAGGAAGAAAGGGAATGTGAAAATTGGGTTGCAGGATGTAGTGTGGATTGGCCCTCATTACGGGTCCAGCAGTAACCATGCCGGTAAAACCGGCAGATAGCCGCCAGACCCTGGGCCTCATTACGACCTCGGCAGTAGCCATGCCGCTATTGGCGGCATGGCTGCTGCCGAAATCGTGTCCGGTTTCCGAGAATGAGGAATTAATGGGCCATTCTGAGTTCGGAGGGCCCGGTAATTCCTCCTTCTAGGAACCCGGACCCGGACCTTCCCCATTCCCATTTAAGCCCCCATAGGGCTGAATGGGAATGGGCGAGGAAGCAAACAACGGGCCGATTACAAGTGGCCCGTTGTTTTCTCCCTCCTTCTCTCACGGGACCCGCTCTGCACGTCTTGTGAAACCAGACGTGCGAACCGGGTCCCGCGAGGGGACCTCGTAATCAGGTGGGACGGGGTTGACGGCGCTGGCACCTTTACTGGTGCCGTTAACCCCATTCCGCCTGGGTTATAATGAGGGCCCCTGTAAACAGTTATCGGCACCTGTCTTGCCGGTAACACTGGGGTATTACAACCTCGGCTGCCGGTAAGTCAGGCGCCAGTAACTATGTTGTTCCCCATTCCTATAGAGTCTTATAGGACTCTATGGAAGTGGGGAACACGGAAGCACCGGCACTGTCAATAACAGTGCCTGTGCTTCTTTGAAAGTCTGTTGGCGGGTGCCGGTCCACCCAGCAAGTCAGACCTGTCGGGCAGGAGGATACCCGTCCTTCAGACTTGTACTTTGGCGATCTGGAAAACAACTGTGATTGTATGCTTACCGGCACCATTGTTTCCGGACTGGCAAAGTTTTAAGGAGGGCCAATGTGTCCAAAGAGTTGTAGGATGTAGTGAAGGATGAATAGAGTAATTGCACCGATTTGTGTAGAGTGTTACATTAAAGACAGACTGCTATAAAAGAGTTGTAGGTAGTGGGAAAATGACAGGAATAGTTATAAGTTCGGGTAATGTCATAGAACAAAAGAAATGGACATGAAGGGAAAGTGGAGATTTGGTTGGAAAGCTATTCAAGTGAAAAATGTAGGAAAGACCACAAGTTTTTGACATGTTTAAAACAATCCAAATATTTAGTTAAAATAATGTATCAGTTGTCTATTACACGTGTGCATCTTTCACGCAATGCATTATCCTAATAATATAGAACTGTATGTAATGTATACCTGTGTCCAAATGCATATACCATCCATGATTTCCTTTTTGATAGCAATATCTCAATATAACTAGCCTATCACTTATGTAGCCACTAACATTGTAGTGTCCAATCAAAAGCATATTTTCATAGTACAGTAGTGGGCGGTAGATCTTTCTGGGAGTTGTTTATGTTAAATGTAAATGCTGTTCTTGTCAGGGCATACTGACGTCAACATTTGATTTGCCCAGGAAAAACAAAATCACAGTCTGATGATTTACAGATATTGTCTACTTACAAATCATGTTCATCTCATAATTTTTAAAATATGAATTTGATGTTTTATGGAAGTCTGTTTGAGGAAGCATACTATTGAAAAGTTGATTATATCAGCTAACCAAATAAAAAAAATATATATAAAAAAAGAAGCTTACTACTCATCCAGTTTTTGATCCATTATTTTAGCAAAAATGTGCAGGTAAAATGCACGCTTTTACCTAAAAATTCTGCGGGCAGGGGGAGGGACACACCCTACCTTCGATCTGTGGGGGAGCTTTCCTTGGGGTGTGCCCAACTACATTGGCTTCAGGCCCCATTTGTTGAACAATCCTGGCTACGCCTCAACTCCCAGCAAATATTATGTTAATTCAACTGTTGTTTGATTTATTAACTAAGTTTTCTTAATCACAATCAATAGCAATCGCTTGTGTATGAATGAGTCATTTTTGTGTGGTTGTGTTTCAATCTGAATATCACAAGTGTAATTCCATTGAATACACCCTATGAGTACATATCATTGCATTCAAAAATGACTTCAATTGATAACTCTCACAAAATGGGTGCCTTGGGGAATATGCTAGCTACATGCCTGAAGTGGCAAGAAGAATGCTGTGGGTGGTCGCCCAATGGAGTGGTGCATGTGATAAAGTCAAAACTAAAAGCAAAACTATTGGAATTGTAAAGAGCAGAATACTGTTAACCTTCTATCTGGTAACCATAGCACAGTGGCGTATCCTAAAAGTGCAATTGCAAAGCAATATTTACGACTGAAATTTAATATTAGTGCAGCTTTATTGACCCAAGGTGCCCATATGGGAATAGCACGGCATGATCGATATTGCAGACTGTGCGGCACAGACAAATTAGAAAGCCTTGAGCATGTATAACTAGGTTGTGAAAGTTTAGTGGGTTGAGACACAGCTATCTGAAAGCATACATCAATAATGTTAATATGGAAGACTTAAAACTGTTGTGGATTACCTTTTGAAATGGCTGTGATGAAAATTTGATATTTTATCTAGTTTTATTCTATTGGAAGTGTGTGGACATTTTTAACATTGTATCCTGATAATGCAACCAATCTTTTTGTGTTTTGTTTTTTAATGTATATATATGATGGTTTTATTATTTTAGAATGTATAGTTTTTTATGAAGTAGATGGTCTTTATTTCTTCACTCAATGAACCTTTTAGTCATGATAGATTGCACAGGATTAATGTACCTGTACTATACCCTACCGCCAAATAGCTGGAATAATTGATGTTATTTTAATTTATTGTTACCATGTATATTTTTATATGTTGTATGTACAAAGCCATGTGGCCGTATTAAATAAATAAATAAATACATTGATAGAAAAGACTGCATGACTCGAATATCCTGATGCAGCAATCCTCCCTCCACCCTCGCTCTGAACATTTCTGTTATCTTTTGAATACTCTTTATTGGGAAAACCTTAGGTGCTCTGTCAGAACTTCAGAGCAGCATGTTTTTTTGTTGTTGTATATTCTTTTCATACATGTTTTATTGAGTAGTTCTAACAGAACCATAACAGCACAGATGTTAGTCGCTGGTAAACACCAATGTCTTTGTTAGAATTCACATTAGTGTAGCAGTGCAAGTTCAACATCTCAACAGCATATCAGCAATGTGAGAAAAGGTAGCTACAGCATTTATTCTGCTGGTTCAGTTCAGAAATGCCATCTCCTCCCATACCAGGTAATATTTCAAAATACTATTTTTGTTTAAGTTGCCCTTACTAAATAACATCAAAAAATGTATTACTTCCCCAGTCTTCAATACAGCTGGCAAAATGTAAGCCCTCAATATAAGTTTGCCGGCATTCTGCTGGTAATTCTGGCGGGATACCAGCAAATAGGACTACCGTTACCAATGCCTGATATCCCGGTATTACCGGGATTTTACATGTGCCGGCAATGGCAGTCATTCCCCATCCTATTCCATGGAGTAATAGCAGTGCCGGAAATACGGCTGACTCTTGCCGGCGGGGGGCCTGATTTACCTTCAGCTCTGATAGTTCCGGGACTTTTTTTTTATTGTCCCTACGGTTCGGCCATGTGTTTTTAAGCATAAATCGGTAGATCGTAGAAAACTTTCCTATGGACCATACCCGACTTTTCGTCCATTAACGCACTCGAAATCAGCCGCCATTTTCTGATAATCCTCTCACTTGCCGCATCGCCCTGGCTCACCTGCTTTTGCGGCACTAAATCAAATCCCCCGCCCCTGAAACAGACTTTATCAAAACATTCATATTCCCCGCCTCTATCCGTGACGTGACTGAGCTGCGTAGGCAAACGCGCCCAGGCGTCTTCTACGCGACTCCACACAGAACCCGGAAATCAACACAGATGAGCTCACACAACACAGCGCGCCACAATCGGGAATATGAAACTGTACTTTTAAATTAAACTTCAAGATTGTAAATTTGGTAAAGTACATTTATTTGACATCAAATGTTTTGAGAATATTCAGCGATTTTCATTTTTATTTGCTCACGTTCCAAAAAGTTCGTTTTGAGGCACGCGATGTTCCTTTGCTGTACACAGGGTCTTAGATCATCTCACAATAAAGCGCCACAATTCGGAATATGAAACTGTGGTTTAAAAGCAAACGGCAAGATTGTACATTTGGCAAAGTACATTTATTCGACATCAAATGTTTAGAGAATATTCTGGGATTTGCATTTTTCTTTGCTCTCGATCCAAAATAGTTCGTCTTGAGGCAAGCGATGTTCGTGTGCAGTACACAGGGTGTTGGTTTACGATAAAATAAGCTCTTCGGTCGCACTGATAATCGCATGGCTGTTCCAACAACGAGGCACTAGGCCACCACAACGGTCTGTATGTTGCATCTAGCCGTTAGTACCGCGTAAGGGCATACTTGTACTTGGCGATCGTCCCATAAAATGGTCAGGGTGGTAACGTTGTTCACGCGGAGAAGCAACTGGCGGTTAAAAAAACCATCCGCCGGTGTCTGGTACTCGTGACACATGCAGTAATGCATGATGTACCTGTTTGAAAAACATAAAAAATGAAATTAGTCTCACCATCAGATCTTTATTAAAATTATTCATTTTATATATTAGGTCGGGAAATTATTTCATAGCTAGGACAGTGCAACTGGGTATTATACATCAAGGGGTGGCTGTAGGATACTGAGACAGTCCCCCAGTGCAGGGGTTGACAGGGAGGCAGTGCAGGTGGAGAGTGGAAGGGCCCAGGACCGAGGTCGCAGACAGTGGACCAGTTGTAGCAGGGGAGAGGGAGAGAGAAAGCAGAAGCAAAGAGGAAGGTTTTGAGGTGCTTCCGTAAAAGGAGATGGTTCTCCTCAAGATAGTGGCGGTACAAAACAATATGCCACATAGAACGAACAAGTACAACTTAACCCGTCTTTAAAGCTACTGTATAGTAATTAAATTGCGGTATAAACTCATCTAAAGAGTTACTTACATTATATTTGCATTTTCCATTGTGTCTGTGCGTAGGGCAGCCCCGAAATACCACTCCTTCTATGCCGACGTTATTTCTTCTAATGAACGAACATGAAATGGCTTCATTATCGTTTCTTACGTTATTGCCCCACACCCCCAAAAAGAAGTCTTTCGGGATGGTCCCGGCCTGTCAAGGTCAAATAACAATACAACCTTATACTGAGTCGTGGGCCATTCCGGCACCCGAGCAAAAAATCAAAGCAGCTGACCTTCACTTTGAACGAGCGCACATTCCTATTTAGCAACATTCAGTGTAAGGCCATCTCACAGGACTTGAAATTTACACTCCATTTTTGCATTTTGTCTGCGTGCTTTGCAGCCCCAGAGAACCATAAATACGGAGACATTCTATATTTTTTGAAAAATGATTTATAATACTGTTTGGTTTAATTTAATGCGCAGATGAACAAGGTTGGATAGACACATTGCATGTACACTGAGCAATCACTTTAATTTACACATTACATAGATACACATATTCAATGGGCCTGCGACATGAGGAGACTCGAGAGAACAGACAATCAAATTACAATCATTTAAACCGTGATGTGTATTTCTCAATGAGCTCTTCTTTAGGTGGACATGGAACAGAGGCAATGTTGGGTGGCAATGCAGTTGTCCCCTGCACAGGTTCGTTCACAACTCCATTTATGTGCCTATCTAGGACGTCAACAATAAGTCTCTCAATAAACTCATATTGCATATCCTCAAACACTGGTTTGATCACCCATTGTTTACTTCTTTTAGTGAAGGCCTTATTGTAGCGAAGCGTCCCTAAAGTTCCGGTCGTCCTACTTTGTTGACGTCCAACATTATGGTTATGTGCCAAGACCGCTAGAAGAGTCCGATTTATCATGCCCTCCATGCCAAAATGCAATCGTTTTGGCCTGTACTTTAGGCACATATTGTGGAACACCTCCAAATCTCCTGTGTGGCAGAATTCCGTGAGTCCCCTCAAATCTCTTGTTATAGTTTTATCAAATACAATCTTTTCAATGGCTTTGTGAGTGGGTGATGAAGGAATCAACCACTTCTTCTTCCGTGCCTCCTCTGTGGACAAATGGCCATGTTCACAATTGTGGAAATGTTGGTTTGTGTTCCAACGGTGAACGTTTGTGCAGTGTAGCATTACTGATCGCCATTTTTCCAGTAGAATTTCCAACGACCCTCCACATGTTTTTGAGCTCCACCAAAGATGGTTGCTGATTGACTTGGACCACTGTGAAATACCTTGCGTTTCTTTTTTTTTACCTGCAGCAGACATTTTTTTATTGATTGTTTTTGCAAGATGCCAAACGTCAAATTGGTGATTTATATTTTTGTACTCTTCTCTCATTGTCTTGCCAATTGAAACGTGTCTGTCCGTGGCTATCAGGTCGATCACCATTCCCCGCGATTGTAGTTCTTGCAATGATGCTACAAAGCCAACTTTCTCCATGGCCACTGAGGATGTACTTTGTGACACCTGCACGACCACCGAACTCACAATTTTCTTACTTTCCATGTCCTGAAAGTGGTAGGTGCAGTACTTGGCTGAAAATCCTGGGCTGTCGCACTGTCCATCACCGGCTAGCCTGAACCGTTTGCCCGCGAATGTACTATCAATAGACATTTTTTCCATTCTCCAAGCTTCGCTAATGGCTGGAAATAGATAATCGGTTTGGTATTTGTAGAACTGAGTTTTCGCAATGAAATGGATTCCCACAAACTGAAAGAAAGACTCTAACTTTTTAAAACTTGAACCACTAAAAAGTGCAGCCGCTGCACAAAGTAGATTGCCTGCTGGCAGTTGCCCCAGCATGGGTTGTGCAGACCATGACAAAGGATGATATTTTGTACAGGTGGCATGTATTTTAAGGTTAGTGCCTCGAATTGCACGAGTCACATTAATCAATGGCTCCCCACATACTTCCCCACCAACCGAATGCCCACATTTCATCCGAATAATAATATCAATCAAACAACTATCGAATACAATGAATTTGGCCTCTTTCCTTATACTGTCACTCTGCATCCCAGCTGGTTCGGCCTGTAACGTTGAGGACATGTCACTCACATGAAAGGTAGAATCTATGATATCGTCTTCCGCTATGTTCAGTGATATTGATGGTGTTTCATTGTCGTCCACTTCATTCTCTTCCATTGCAACATCTGTTCCTTCTCCGGTGATGGGTGAATAAGACAATTTCTTCAACTTTCTCGCGGTCTTAGTTTTTGCGGGTGTGGATTCTGTGAACTGATCTCCGACTGCATCCGAACTACCAGGAGGACATTCACTATCAATGGCTGGATGTGGTATAGCTCCGTTGTCAATCACTTCATATTCTTCCCATTGGCACGATGCATCTCCAGTCTCAAGTCCCTGCCAAAAGGTTTGACAAGCAACATCTCTCGTTCGCTTCACTGTCTGTGTAGATCTAGTTCGTACACCCACTCGCAACTAGAGGACAGATTGGAAAAGGGATGTTCAGTTTAAACACAACTTACAGTATTGAACTATTAACAGTGAAAAACAACATAATATAGTGACCAGGACACTAACCTTCTTTTGCTTTCTTTTCTTTGAAACGTTCTTGCCTCGAACTTCAACATCAGGACGCTGTTGCTCCGACTCGTGTGTGCATGTCTCCACTTCCTCTTGCGCTGCAACGACTATATTTTCATGATAAGCACATCCATCACGCACTGAAACTCCATCGACTCCCTGAAACATAGAACTTTCATTAGTATGTATAATAATATCGAAAACACAAAATGTACTTGGGGACCAATACCCACGTACATCTCAATAGCAAAACACGAATGAACGCTTTGTGTAGAACATTCAAACGACAATTATTCACGCATTGTTGATCTAGTTAGATGGAACTGTCAAGATCCATACCTCGGGCTCCTCATAGACTTCCATTGATGATATTATTGAAGATGATGCTTCAGTAACTCCCTGAAACACAGTAATTGCATTAGTATGGTTTTCTATTTTGTTAAAAAGAACATAAACTTTGTGCAGGCGTCAACGGCTCATCTAAATAGACCTGCACAAATGATCAGTTGTCTAAAATAAATAATGGATATGTAAATATGATTCGATTTGCTCGATCGTTGGAAGTGTCACCACCCAGAGATCTGCATCAACTACTAGGGGTGATGTCCTTGTAGAAGAAGCTCCGTCATCTCCCTGAAACATAGTACTTGCGTTAATAAAGATGGAAGTATAGCGGATGTAATCATGTCATATGATTTCGCTTGATCGAACTGTCAGTATCCATACCTCGAAATGCATAAGAACATCAAGGGACGATGTAACTGCGGTGCACACTTCTGCAAGCTGTTGCGCCGACCCGTAACTGCATGCTCCCCCTTCTTCTTGGACTAATGCTCCATCGACTCCCTGAAACGTAGGACTTTCATTAGTAATGAACACAATATTGAAAAAAGAAGACACATAGGAGGGCGACGACAGAAGGACATATCAATGGCTAAAAACGAAAGAAACATTGTGTGTAACAATCACGCTACAAGAATGCAAGATCTGATGATCTCCATCGATGGAACTGTCCGGAAACGTACCTCGAGCATCTGAGTGACATCAACGGTTGTCGTCAATACGTTGGACTCCTCAGCATCTCCCTGAAAGACAGTACTTGCATTATTTTGGGTAACAATAATTATAACTGAAAACAAAGACTAGAGGACGAGTACAAGGGTGTACCATTAGGTAAAATAATTACACGATAAATTAAAACTATTGATTTACATGCCTAAAAAAAGTCAGTGGCAGAATAGCCAAGTAAGATTACCCGATAGGCGCTTGAAGTGGCTGATGACTGCAATAACGACACGGATGGAGAATCTTCCGCCTTCATATTGAGTGGATACATAAATGGGGAAATTATTGTTAGCTAATGCTACACACTACCGCAAGGCCGAGAGATAAATACGTAAACTTGACTCACCAGTGGAGGGATGTGGACGAATAGAGTGGGAATAGCGGTTGAGATCAATTTTCGCCTCGCTCGCGGTGTGTTCTTCTTTATTAGCAATGATGTGGAGTACATGTCTGAGCTAAAGTGCCTGCTGCAGATGCGGTATCGATCACCCCTCTTGTCCGCAAAGACTTCTAGGACTCTACTTTCAAGCTCAGACGGTGGATATCCGCAATATCGGACCCATTCTCTTATCTGATCTATTGTCTTAGGGAAAACATGCATTATAGTACCTTCAGATTTATTATGTGTCTTCGAAGGGCAACCGCCAATGGAACAGGCAGGCATTGTGGAAAGTTCTGAAAAGTAAAGATCAACAATTCTCTATGAATACCAATGTAAACTCAGAACATGTGACTAGTTCCTTGCATGTACTGTCTTGAACAAAAAGAAATTGGACGCAAAATGATTATGGTACATGGCCTTACCTTGACGAACAAACAGTTAGATGCAGGGATCAGAGTACTTTCTTGTCGTACAACAGGGAGCAGTTCACTGGTTGCAAACTGAGGAGTTTCCTCGGAGTGGTCACGGAAGTTCACAGAGACGAAGAGCAGATAACCAGCACCTTCACGGGTTGACTAGCAAAGCGCAAAGAAGTGCTCATTAGAAATATGAAGTGGGTTATAAAGAATTCGAAACAGGGGTGTGTTTGTGAATGAATGACGTCTATATGTCGTGGCATTATGCGGATTGCAGGGGGCCGTCCAGCGTGAGGGGGGATGCTTGGCAGGAGACACGGGGTCTGGAGGTAGACATGGGAACAACAACCCATGCTCTATAGACCACTTTGAAGTGTACACTTTGGCACCTCTTGGCCTTTATCGCTCCCTGACAGCTCCACTTGGCAGCACAAGTACCCCGGTGCGAACTGCCTTTGATAGGGCGGGGGGTGGATTGGGGCGCTGGTCGTGCAGACAAGACACAGGAAGACTCGTGAATGGAGACACACTTATGTGGATTGCAGGGGGCCGTCCAGCGTGAGGGGGGATGCTTGGCAGGAGACACGGGGTCTGGATGTAGACATGGGAACAACAACCCATGCTCTATAGACCACTTTGAAGTGTACATGGTCTTTGGCACCTCTTGGCCTTTATCGCTCCCTGACAGCCCCACTTGGCAGCACAAGTACCCCGGTGCGAACTGCCTTTGATAGGGCGGGGGGTGGATTGGGGCGCTGGTCGTGCAGACAAGACACAGGAAGACTCGTGAATGGAGACACACTTATGTGGATTGCAGGGGGCCATCCAGCGTGAGGGGGGATGCTTGGCAGGAGACACGGGGTCTGGAGGTAGACATGGGAACAACAACCCATGCTCTATAGACCACTTTGAAGTGTACATGGTCTTTGGCACCTCTTGGCCTTTATCGCTCCCTGACAGCTCCACTTGGCAGCACAAGTACCCCGGTGCGAACTGCCTTTGATAGGGCGGGGGGTGGATTGGGGCGCTGGTCATGCAGACAAGACTCGTTTGCCGCAGGGCCTCACCAAGGAGAGGCCAACTAACTGCATGTAAGAGGCAGGCTGCAGGATCTAGTACATGGAAGGCAGGGGGGTGACTTTATAAATACCTCACCCTCCCAGGAGAATATATGGGTGCAAAGGTTATGTGGATTGAAGGTGGGCGGCCAGCGTGAGGGAGGATGCTGGCCGGAGACATGTGGTGTGACAAGACAAGCACAGGAAGACTATTCAATGGAGACACACTAGATTCATTTAAAAAATGAAAACAACCATTGTTAAAATATATGTTGGGTTTTATTTTAGATCTTAATTTCAATTGAACATAAATAATAAACATTACACATTGTAAAGTTCCGGTTGCAGCACATCCAGGGAAAATCTGCGGTATTGTCCACTGTCGCTTGGGAAATGTTGTCTAATGGCAAGTACCGCACAGGCAGGTATTACTCTCCGAACGCGGTGTCCGAGCCTCCCGTGAAGCCACCAAGTGAAGCAACGATAGGCCACCAGCCTGTACCACCTGTGAAAATGAAAGATGCAAACTGTATTAAAATGACAAAACTTTCTTATCATTCTGCTTTGAAAAAAATTCTATCTAGAAAATGCACAATATGGACCCAATTTACATGCATTCGAATGATATGTAGATGTAATTTTATATGTGGGAGACGACCATGACATAGTAGTGGCATCACTGACATCAAAACCAGAGTATACTTACTCGTTACTCGGATTACGCGGACGAACAGTGCCGCGAAGTTCGTGCATAAGCACCATCATCATCCTCAACACGGTCCGTGAGAGGCAGGCTTCCCTGAACTCTGGCAGCTCGGTGATGCATTGCAGACTTGGCTCGCCTTCCAAAATGTAGGCCAAGCACCCGGAATTTTCACGGCAGCAGCAGTTCTCCTCCTCAGTTGGCATTAGCTCGCACTGATTGCACGTGCACCAGGTGGAGACGCCGTCCATGCGACATGGTCCAGGCTCTTCATCCGTTGACTGGTCCTCCCAACTGCCGTCCGAATCCCCATCGTTTTCGCGTGCTTGCCTTTCCAGTAGTTCTTCCTCGGTGTACTCGGGCTCGTACATATACGGCATTATTGTAGCCATTGTGTGGTAAAGAAAGTAAAATAATTTACAGAGATGGTACAGGTGTTCACAAGGCCTAGAAGTGGCGAAGGTAGCTGACCAGAGCACAGAAACGAGTCACAGAATACTCAAAGTAACACAGAGAGAGTAATGGAATCGAAAATCTGCTGCTGTGTGTTGTGAAACGGTGTGTTTATACTTATTGAGGAAAGAGGCGTCCTGCCATTTCCATGGCGACTCTTCATTAGCTGAGGCGCAGCGATTGTTGACACGAAACGTGCTTTGGCGTTGGGAAATGGGCAGTACGCGTCTGCTGATGCCAGGCTCAGGGGCGGGGGATTTGATTTAGTGCCGCAAAAGCAGGTGAGCCAGGGCGATGCGGCAAGTGAGAGGATTATCAGAAAATGGCGGCTGATTTCGAGTGCGTTAATGGACGAAAAGTCGGGTATGGTCCATAGGAAAGTTTTCTACGATCTACCGATTTATGCTTAAAAACACATGGCCGAACCGTAGGGACAATAAAAAAAAAGTCCCGGAACTATCCTTTAAGTGAGTTAAGTCAGCCAACCCCCACTGACAAACTAGTGTATGCCAGTCCGGAAACATGCTGGTATACGGAAATACAAGAACTTTTTTTTCTAGACGGCATACTTGTAATTAGGCCCTTAGTTAAGAAATGTCATTTTGACAGGATCCCGGCCCCTTGCCTAGCACCTTTAAAACATGTTTTATTTTCAGCAGCTCGTCAATTACTGATCTTCTGAAGATTGACATTATGCCAATGAGTAGGATTTCTGTTTACAGGTTGCCTATTCACATGTTCACATTTTTTGGGATCTGCTGTTTCACCTATAGGGCTATGGTACTAGGCAATCTCACCTAATGGGCAGAAACATGTCACATCTCTTCTGATTGGCTAGCCCAAAGTTCAACATTCCCGGTTGTCGGGCCAAGATTTTTCTAGAGATAGGGCGTGGGGTGTGTGTGTGTGACCATCCCTATTTGTATTTGTCCTTCTTCAGACTCTTTCTGTAAAGCCTTGCAAACCCATCTATTTCAAGCGTGCGCTTTTCATTTTAATGTCCATTTAAAGAATTGTTTAGTTTTATTTTAGATGATATTTTAACTAATAATACTTAAGTGCTATTTTAAGATATCACTTTATTACTTTTGTTTGTTTAGTGTACATTGATGAAATGACTGTCCAGCATGGATATCTTTGGGTCAGGTTTTTGTTCATAGAGTTAAAAAACCCAAAGATATCCCAGTCTGAATATCTACCTCTTATGGTTCTTAATTCCTCAGTTCTTCCGTTAATAGACCCCATGAAACCCTGCCCTCTCCATACCAGAATTATGCCTGTGCCAAACAGCCAAACATGCAACCCGCCATACCCTGCTACATACACTCAGCAGGCACAAATAGCATGTGATTAAACTCTCTCCATTTCTAAGGTCAACAATTATTATCCTTGCCCTGTTCCATTTCTCCTACAGTACTCTGCACCAACAAGCAGTCAAGACACACCCAGAACACGAGCTTTTCTCTTCAACACGTACACTAGCCATGTTCAAACACATTCTCAAGCCAACATAGGAGGGCTGGCAAAAACTATCAACACTGCTCTCAACTACACCCAGAAGAGGAGGAGGAGCCTCTTTGAGGTTGTTCACTGTTATCACTCGAAATTCCATGCAATCGCCTCTCAAACTGGTCTCTGCCCCGCTCTGGTCTAAGCTCTTCCCTAATTAGCTATCCTACATGTTGTCTCCCTTGTCTATAAATTCTCCATCTACCATATGTCTCCTTTCCTCATCTGTTCTTGCCTTATTTCACTTACCCCATTCATTACATCTCCCTCCTCACATCTCTATCATTTCTCCTTCACATTCTCACAACCTCTCTCTTCCCTCTATACCACCTTTCTTTTTCATTATCCCAATGAATTACCCTTCTTTCTGTACAAGTATACATATAAATAGAGTATGAACAATGTAAACATGCATCTTGAGCTATATATACTGATGGATGTTCAGCTGGGTGTTATCACAGGGTGGTTCATGAAGACTTTGACGTTGCAGCTCATAAGAATTCCATGGTAATCCTAATTGGAATTGGTTATTTACAACGTGCTTAATACCCAGAGGTTTCTAAGCACAGATCTGAGGATTGAACCTGTGTTGCTCTAAGTCGTCTTGCTTCCAAGGCAAGCACGTTGCCCATGAACTATCCTCCCGGATGGTGGCTGTATCAGTGATAAGCAGGGGTCTGTCTCCTTCCCTGCTTTCCCACTGTTTGTGGGAAACAAGGAAAGTATTTTGTGTCAAGGATGGACCATATCAGAGGGTTTTGGTGCTAGTATGAACTCGGTCCTCTGTCCATATGGCCATTGCTTCACTGACAATCAGGGTGGTGTTGGAAATAAATCTGAGTGTATGTGTCTGAGTGCATGTATGTCTGTCTGTGTATATGTAAGTGTGTGTGTGTGTGCGCATGTGCAGAGGGGTTATGTGGGCTTGTGTGTGCATGTGCGTGCATGTGAATGAATACAGTGTATATGCATGAATTTGAGTGTGAGTGCAGTGAGCATATACTCTGGTTATGCGAGCTGGTGGTAGGAGGGGCGAGGTCAAGTGCCAGCAGTGAAACCTTAAAGACAAGATGGAACATTCTTTTTACAGCGGCATTACTTCCTTTCTGGATTAAGCCATCATGAGAGTTTTCCTATGTGGGAATCCTGGCAAATATTAGCACAGCCATCATGGACATGTTTTGGGATGTTGCAAATTTGGATTGTTCTTGGTTGCCTCCACCATGTCTTCATTGTGGTGTGTCCGGCTGGCTGAATGCCCTGCCCATCTTTTCTTTTGAGCAATCAAAATCTGCTTGGTCAGGTTCAACAACCTTCTATTGGCCATCTTCACATTTGTTTTCATTCCTGGCTGTTAGTTGCCCTGTGAAGAATTGCCATCTAACAACTGTGTAGAAGCCCTGGCCTTTTTAACATTTATATTAAATGTAAAATGATGCAGGTATTTCCCAGTGAGAGAGGATGGTCTGCTGACTAGACCTCCCATTTCCGCAAACATAGTGGACAGCTGTGACTTGCTGTATCAGTGTCCTCATCTGCAGTGCCTGCTCCCCTTTGGCACACCCAGCTCAGCTGTGGAAGAGTTATGTGTATTCTGGTCAGACAGCCTGGCCCCGCCAAGTGACAGGGCAGGGCAGGAGAGTGCCCAGAATTCTTACTCATCAACTGGCAGTTTGATGGTAAACCTGAAGCCACCTGTTGTGTCCTTGGTGACTGGGTCTCCTAGCATGCAGGAGCGAAGTCCTACATGTGAAGGAAAGTAAAAGCTGCAGAAATTCTGTTAAAATAAGATTTGGTCATTTTTTGTGTCAGTGTTTCTGTCATTTGTCCCATCATTTTAGGCCATTTTCAAATCGTATTTTGTTTTTCCACATTCTAGAGAGCACTAGGCTAACAAGTATGTGGTGGAATGATGGGCAGCAAAAGATATTGTTACTGGTTTCCAATAGCATAAGGGCCTCTTGCCACATTAGCCAGAGTCTTGCCATTTTTAACTAGGCCCCATCATAGCTGTACATTTCTGCCATTCAGGGTACTAGTCCGCAGATCTGAGCCTCTGTCTTTCCATTTATTTAAACTGTATTCCTGCTTCCCCCAGCAATCGTTCAGCATGCCAAGTTCCTTGGAGGAAGAGTGAGGTGCAGCACACACATTATTTATTGTTGCAGGGCCTATTTGTTTGCAGGAGCTTTGAGTGAAATGTAGAATAACAATTTGTGTCTCAACGCTAGATGAGTACAATAGTTGAGTGGAGACAATGCTATAGCATCAAACTGGATTGTGCGTATACTGACTCCTAGGGAGTGCTGGGCCAACGGGGTCTGCAATAGAATGGCCTGGTAGTACACATAAATGTGAGAAATTAATTTCCAAAGAGTGGGGCCTCAGTTACAATTTTTATGAAGCCACCTGGTTCTCAAGAGATATCCAGAAGAATGTAGCGCTAGGGATAGCAACATGTTTCCAAATGGGAGTTGGAGAAAGTGTTTCAGCGTAATCTGCTACAAGGCCTGGGAAATGTCTGGATTGCAAATTGGCTGAACTCATGGGAGAGGATTTTACTGTGTCTATTTTTCTTGACTTCACTGTTCACACTCACTGTTCATTCAGAGATAGTTTAACTGTGAAGCGAGTCTGCTTTTATTTTACTTTGCCGTCCTCACCTCATTTGAATTCATATTGGTTTTAGCATCTATAGCTTTTAATCCCTTGGAACCTGTCTTTTATAAGAGTCTTTTATTATGTTCTGTACTGCTGCTATTTCTAGATCTTAATTGAATTGAGTTTGTTTCCCAATGTGCAATTTAAAACAGAGAGATCCTGCTCTGAGGAACTACACTTGCCTGTAAAATTGTAGTTTCCCAGAGCTTATTTTTTCGATTCGTGGCACGAACACACCCGCGCGAACGGGACCAGCCGGTCTGTGGCAGTATTTAATCCACTGACCATGCTATCCCCTCAGAGATAGTTTCAATGTGAAGTGATGCTGCTTTTATTTTACTTTGCCATCCTTTCGTTATTTTATATCATATTGGTTTTAGCATCTATAGCTTTTAATCCCTTGTAACCCTTCTTTTATAATAGCCTTTTATTATGTTCTGTACTGCTGCTATATCTAGATCTTAATTGAATTGAGCTTGTTTCCCGACGTATGATTTAAAACAAAGAGATCCTGCTCTGCACGCACGCGACCCTGAGAAACTTCACATCCCTGCGGTATTGTAGTTTCCCAGAGCTTATTTTTCATTCCCTGATGCAAACGCGCCGGCGTGAACGGGACCAGCCGGTCTGTGGCGGGACGAGCGGCTGCGATGCTGATCACTCTGATATTTTAGATATGGGAATTGTAGAGGTCCTGAAACTTGGCTTTTGGATATCCATGGTCCCGTGATTGAGCAGGTAACCCCCTCCTGACTACGTCTTCTTTGGTAAACATCAGGACGAGAACCAGGGTGGTGGAGTTGGTATTACATGCAAGAAGACATTGGGAATGTATGAAGTTAAAATAGAATGTGAAGTGTGTGACATACTCCACACTATAATCATCCCCAATCACAACTTCAGCAATTATTTGTTGGTGCTCGATAGGCCCACTGGAGAATCTACAAAGTTCATCGAAGGACTCGTTAGTTTTTTAGCGCCCATGCAATAACCTAATTCTGCTGTAATTATCTTGGGGGAATTGAACATCTGGAGGGGTGATTCTAAAGATAAGAAAGTTTTAGAATGTGAGACACTCTTAAATAATGAGAATATTGTCATTCACAATTTTGATCCAACATACACCAAAGGAAATATCCTAGATTGGGTGGCTAGTGATAACATCCCACTCACTGAGGTGACAACTAACCCTTGTGTGTGGTCCGACCATTTTTCCATCATGTGCCGGATGAAACTCCCTTCCGCTGCTCAAGCATCAACAAGCATCAACATGAACTACTTTGTAAGGTGCTAGGTAGAAACTACTGTGCAATTGCAGTGGGAGACCTGGCAAAGTTTATGGACACCTTATTGATAAAAACGAAAGACGCAGATCACCTAGACACCCTTATAGAGATGTTTAATAGTGACATGACAATGCTACTTGACAGAATTGCTCAATCAAAATTGAGAATCGTAAAGGAAAAACCTAACCAGCAAAATGGAGCTAGCACAGTTGAAAGCCAAAAAAAGGCAAGCAGAACACGCCTGGCTGAAAGACCAAAACCCTACAAATAAGGCAGTTTGGAAATGCAAAGGAAAGCAATATAAAGAGAGGATCACCGAAGTAAAACGTGATCATTATAATGATCAAATAAACAAGGCAGGGAACGAAACTTAAGAACCTTTTAAATTATCCAAAAGTGGGAAAATCCCAGAAGGCTAGCGCATAAAACCTTCCTAGGAAGATTGTGATAGAGTGCAAAAAGCATTTGCAGATAAACTGACACTTGCTCAGAATAAGATCAGGGATGACCTGGATAGGGTGAAAAATGCTGCAGTAGTGATGAACCCCGGTGATGAATATCAAAATATGTCAGTTGATAGTCCTATACTCAGCCAAGGGGCCCAAAATCTGGGGGAATGCTCCACGGGTTCAGGTTTGCCATAACAACTACCCAGGAAATTAGGGAGACCATTAAAGCCATGCACCCCACTTGTTGTCCAGGGGACATTGTACCATCTAGGTTTTTTCTGGAGCATCAGGACATCTTTGCCCCCTTCCTATGCAGATTTGTCAACTCCTTCTTTAAGTATTGCACAATCCCACAATTAATTAAGGATGTGGCTGTGACACCTCTGTGGAAGAAACAAGGTTTGATCCGAAGGATGTTACAAATCTGCAACCGATTACTAGCACACTGTTCTTTCTTAAACTGGTGGACAAAGTTGTTGCTAGGCAGCTTCAAGTACTAATGGAAGCAGCAGGAATCTTTCACAAGAAGCAGCCATGATTTAGATGCGCCCACACCACGGAAAGCGCCTTGGTCGATTTACAAACCCAAATGATGGCCGCCTTGGAGAGAAGTGGATCAGGGCTGCTGACCCTTTAGGATTTATCAACAGCCTTTGAGCTCTTAGACCATCAGATACTATTGGAGAGGCTGAGGTTGACGGGGAACTCTAGGAGGAAGCAGTACATTGGATGAGATCCATCCTGGATTCCCACAGCAGGCATGCATGTCCCCATTAGTATTTAACATATACATTCAGCCAATATGTGTGGAGCTTGAAAGAATTGGATACTTCTTTACGAATTATTCAGACGACTTTCAGTTGTCCATGGACATCAGTCGGATCTATGCAGAGGACCAGAAAAAGCTTAAAGACATATACATGACTATTAAGAACTGCATGTCCGTAAACTGGCTGTGTTTGAATGCAGGTAAAACAGAGCTAATGATTTAAAAGTCCAAACAAGCCAGGGAAAGCTTTGATCGGGTTTATGATAGTTTTTAATTGAGGACAAACAGATTGCAGTTGCACCCTGGGTGTGTTCATGGAGGCCAACTTAAATGCTGTTGCTCACGTACAGTCGATTGTTAAAAATAAAAACTATTATCTTAGAGTGTTAAGACTATTTAGTCCTATGATTTCCAAGGACAATTGAGCCAAGCTGTTCTGGGCTATAATTCTCCCTTGCTTAAATTATTGTAACTCCCTCCTCATAGGAGCCAGCAAAAAGGCCATACAAAATATCCAGCAACTCCAGAATGCAGCCATGCGTATTGTCTACAATTTGGCTTGGATAGACCCTGTATCTTCAGTGCGGAAAGAGCTACACTGGTTACCAGTTTCAGCCAGAGTTTTGTTCAAGATATTGACCCTGGCCCATAAATGTGTGCTAGGGATAGCTCCACAGTACCTCAGAGAAAGGTTTCTTCTATACCAACCTACCAGAGACTTACGATCAGCCAAAGCGCACTTCCTTAGATTGATAGCAAAAGCCTGGAACAAACTGCCCAAATCATTGTGGAAAGAGGAAAACCACATTGCTTTCAGAAAACTTCTAAAGATAAGATTATTTGTGTAAACATCTGGTCCCCCTAGACTGTCTTCATCTCTCTGTTTTATGTTTCAGCGCCTGGGCGCCCTAGGGCTATGGCGCGATATAAATAAAGTAACATAACATAACATAACTGCATGATTGGGTCATTTTGGTGGGATTGCACATCAGAAGTTACATGAATTTGTTTTAACCAATGAGGGTATGCCATTTTAGTAAATATTACCAGGCCGATTCATGGAATCAACGTGCGCCAAAAAAACGGCGCACGCGTGCAAAAACGTGCGATTCGCCGTGAAATAGCAAAAATCGCAGTGCAAGTGCGATTATCGCAGTGCAAGTGCGATTATCGCACAGAAAACATTGCACATCTATTCATGGAAGTCCGTGCACGCGCAAAATGTGGGATGTGCGCTGAAAAAGTGCGTGGAGCACGCTGGCGCACGCTGGCGCACGCTGGCGCACAGGTCATCGAACGCCGTGCGATAAGGCCACAGCGAATTCGCACATAGCGCGGCGCACATAACAAAAGTAGGCGTAACACGGGGCGTTACACGTAGAATGGGGAACAACTTGTGAAAATGTGGGCGTCACGGGGGAAGTACAGGAGGCAAGTGCGCAGAATGCCCACACGCTCGCCTACAACACGTATTCATGGAATCGAATAGGGAAAAACAGCGCACGGCCAAAGACGCGCACAGGCCCATACATGTCCGCCACACGAAAGCAGGCGGTAGCGTCCCTGCGCAGGAAAAAAATGTGCGCCAAAGTTCTACACGCGCGAGAAGTACCACACGCGATCGGGCCTGGGGGAGCATGTGCATGTATTCCAGGGGTGCGCAAGAAGTTCCACATGCGATTGGGCCTGGGGGAGCGTGTGCGTGTATTTCAGGGGTGCGCGAGAAGTCCCACACGCGATTGGCCTGGGTGCGTGTATTTCAGGGGCTCGCAGGTGTTTTCACATGCGATTGTCCTGGGCGCGTGTATTTCAGGGGTGCGCGAGAAGTTCCACACGCGATCGGATCTGGGGGAGCGTGTGCGTGTATTTCAGGGGTGCGCGAGAAGTCCCACATGCGATTGGCCTGGGTGCGTATATTTCAGGGGCTTGTGGGTGTTTTCACACGCGATTGTCCTGGGCGCGTGTATTTCAGGGGTGCGCGAGAAGTTCCACACGCGATCGGGCCTGGGGGAGCGTGTGCGTGTATTTCAGGGGTGCGCGAGAAGTTCCACACGCGATCGGGCCTGGGGGAGCGTGTGCATGTATTTCAGGGGTGCACGAGAAGTCCCACACGCGGTTGGCCTGTGTGCGTGTATTTCAGGGGCTTGCGGGTGTTTTCACACGCGATTGTCCTGGGCGCGTGTATTTCAGGGGTGCGCGAGAAGTCCCACACGCGATTGTCCTGGGCGCGTGTATTTCAGGGGTGCGCGAAAAGTTCCACACGCGATCGAGCCTGGATGAGCGTGTGCGTGTATTTCAGGGGTGCGCAAGAAGTTTCAAACGTGATTGGCCTGGGTGCGTGTATTTCAGGGGCTCGCGGGTGTTTTCACACGCGATTGTCCTGGGCGCGTGTATTTCAGGGGTGCGCGAGAAGTTCCACACGCGATCGGGCCTGGGGGAGCGT
This sequence comes from Ambystoma mexicanum, assembly GCF_040938575.1. Classification (NCBI taxonomy): domain Eukaryota; kingdom Metazoa; phylum Chordata; class Amphibia; order Caudata; family Ambystomatidae; genus Ambystoma; species Ambystoma mexicanum. The sequence continues at coordinate 913,955,365 of NC_090936.1, forward strand.
GTGTGTGTATTTCAGGGGTGCGCGAGAAGTCCCACACGCGATTGGCCTGGGTGTGTGTATTTCAGGGGCTCGCGGGTATTTTCACACGCGATTGTCCTGGGCGCGTGTATTTCAGGGGTGCGTGAGAAGTTCCACACGCGATCGGGCCTGGGGGAGCATGTGCGTGTATTTCAGGGGTGAGCGAGAAGTACCACACGCGATTGGCCTGGGTGCGTGTATTTCAGGGGCTTGCGGGTGTTTTCACACGCGATTGTCCTGGGCGCGTGTATTTCAGGGGTGCGTGAGAAGTTCCACACGCGATCGGGCCTGGGGGAGCGTGTGCGTGTATTTCAGGGGTGCGCGAGAAGTTCCACACGCGATCGGGCCTGGGGGAGCGTGTGCGTGTATTTCAGGGGTGCGCGAGAAGTCCCACACGCGGTTGGCCTGGGTGCGTGTATTTCAGGGGCTCGCGGGTGTTTTCACACACGATTGTCCTGGGCGCGTGTATTTCAGGGGTGCGCGAGAAGTCCCACACGTGATTGGCCTGGGTGCGTGTATTTGTGGAGAGACAGCTCCGGCGGGGGCAGTTGTTCCTGGTGGTGGATGCACGTCGGGTCTTTGCCAAGAGAAGAGATGATCTCGTCGTCGAAGGAAAGTGAAGATCGTGCACCACCAGGGAAGAGACCAGCCGCGGAGTGCTCCGTCACAAGGCACCACCTTTTGGTCGCGGTGCAGGGGTAGTGGCTATCCGGTTGCCGATGTGCTCTGCACGGGCAATTCGACCACTGCGTCCTGAAGCGAAGAAAAAGCAAAGGGGACTGGTTGTTCCCACCGGTCAGGGGAAGAGACTCTCCGGCGGGGAGATCTCCTCTGTCGTCGGGAAGTGGTGAGTCAGTTCCGCAGGGCTCCACCGGAGGTGTCGTCGTTGCAGGTCGGCTCAGCTTTACCCTCGTCGGATTCTTAGGTCCTGTGGTGACTTCTGAAGATCCAGTCCCAAAAGCCTTGCTTTTATGCAGAAAACCCCCATTCATTCAGCCTAGCTGTCAATCAAAACACACTAAGTGGTGAGCGGGGTGGCTCACCACTTGGACCAATCACACCAGAGTGCGACCGGAGTTGGCAAGGCAACTCAGTCCAGGGTGCCGAAACCCCCTCCCACACCCCTGTGGTAACCCAGACAGAATGGCACCACTTTGGAGGGCCTCTGTGTAGAGGCCCGCCAAAAGTGGAACAAAGGGCTCAACCTTTGGTTTAGGAGTCATAGAGATGAACACAGACGCCATTTTAACAACCGCGTTCTGGCAGAAAATACCAACCAATAGATTTATTTACGATAAATAAACCAGTGGTATGTTAGAGATTAACGAGAAAAAGTATTAACCTCCAACAATGGGAAGAATCCCATAGGGTTATATTCGGGGTCGAATATAACAAGTAGTTTCCACTGCCACCAGCCAAAACTCGACGAGGGGGGATGGGACAGTGCCCCCTCGAATAACAGACCCAGGAGTAATCGAATAGGATGGTTTGTACTAGTTCTGTTAGTAAATTTAGGACTAGTAAAGCCAATGGGGACTTTATATTCCCGGGGAGACAGTAGTCAGTCCCCGGGTATGGAGTCTATGGTGGAGGTCCGCTAGGACGCCCCAGTGTTACGGCACGGAGGGTCCGTTGTAACACACATAGCAAAACGTATGAGACCCTATAGAGTAAAAGACCCCATAGCCCATAGAACACATTGACATTCAAAGGATTAACACACATTCATGTCCAAGAGTGGGAGAAAAAGTCTCACTCTTGGCAGGATGGAAAAAAACAAACTCCAGAAATCCAGCAAAGCTGCTTGGGGACTCACTAGGTTAGGACATTCAGTCTAAACAGAGAATTCTCCCTAACAGACACATTGTTATGTTATGGAAATGCCACGTAGAGCCATTTAGAATGACACATTGTTATGCTTTGTAGTTATGCATTGATGAAGACATGTATGCATGTAGAGTGTGCACTTAGAAGGAGTTTGCATGTAGCTAGTGCTTGCATTGCGAGAAGAACGCGTAAACGTTAGGAAGCATTTAGCTGGCATTTGAAGCCATTTCTGATGGAGACAGAGAAGTTGTTTGCGCCGCGGTGTGCGAAGATTGTTTTGAGTTAACAGTGTACAAGTATTCATAAACATTGGCAGAGAGACACAGATAACACAAACCCTTGTCTGAGTGGGGAAAGTGAAGGAGGCTAATCAGCATTGCTGGTGTGCCGCGGACACTGCAAGCAAAGATTGGGGCCATGGATGGAGCGACATGGGGAGATGAGAGAAGTGCTTTGTGCATGAGGAGAGATGGCCTATTCTCTGACAGAGAGAGAGATTTTGTGATGCCAACAGAGCCTACAGTGGAGTGAATGACAGTGAATGGAGAAATAGGAGGCAGGCACCGCACACAGAAGGCCAAGGCAGAGATATGATGTCCAATGTCACGCTGACTGAACACACAGTGACTAGAACATGCAAACATAGATTGGCAGGCACTGCCTCAATATAGAATGCTGAGACAGAGAAAGAGACATTCTTAGCTTAGAGAATGTAAGTAACCATAGAAATGAGTGCGTCATTGGAAGAGTATAACCAAGGGGGAGAGGGGACTAGCTGGAGTTAGTTGCTGTGGGAGATGGTGATTGATGGAGTTCGATGAGGGAGAGGTGTCTTGGTGCAGCAGAACCTGATGAGGCCTTGATGAGATCGATCTGGCAGAGTGAGAGACTGAGGCCCGGCTCTGAATGACTGGCTGAATGACAAAGACAGAGCTGGAGAGGAGAGAGAGAGATGTCAAATGGGAAGTATGGTTTAAACTGATTGATTAGAACAGACACTCACACAAAGAGGGTGAAGGGGAAATCAGACAGGGATTGTTTAGAGAGAGAGTGCGAAGGATTGGTGTGGATTGGTGTGGATTGATCCTGCATGAAGGAGAGATGCTTGCATTATACTGCATTAGAATCACAGGCTTGCATTACAGGCTTGTATTAGAGACATGAAAGGCTTATAGTTATTGCATGGTAGATTTGCACCAGAAGCATAAAAGGTGCAAATTCGATATTGGCTAGAGTTTTAGCATTGCCTGCAGTATGCTTTGCTGTGCATAAATAAATGTATTTCATTGTTACAGTTGAATCGATTCATGTGTTTTCTGTGTGTCTTATGTTATTTGTGTCCACAGTAGTAAGATAGGAGTATATTGTTTTGTTGTTAGAAGTAATCTAGGAGTAACACAGTGCACATAGGGCCTGAGATACGAAAGAGGGAGGGGGGGGGTGTCTAAAATTGTCTAAGACAGGTGCATGGTTGCCCAGGGAGGTAGGGATTGGTTTTCTGACTAACAGTTCCTTTCACTGAAGATTTACCCATCACCATTGGCACACAAGTATTGTCAGCACCTTTATTGTATTCATGACATACTCCAGTTAACGTCCTGGGCAGGGACATCATGAGCAAATTGAACATGACCATTTAATTCACTGAGGAGGGCATAGTTTGTGGCCCTAGTACTCTATGGAACGTGTCACTCCACCTAGATGTGTTCTTCTATGGGCTAACAGTTCTGTCAGGTTTGGTTCCCGGGATTGAGAAAACAATAGACATACCTGCCGAATTTCTATTTAGACCAACCATTCTTCTGGAGGTAGCACCAGGTACCTTTACAGACATTCAATTTAGACACAGTGATCACTAAGGCAGACAAAGTAATACTGTCTGCCAGAGACGAGAATAACATTAAATGGCATACAGTCCTATATATTGACCCAGCATAGCAATTGCAAGAGGTGTCTGATGAGCAATTGTTTGAAGACACCGATGACACAGGGGAGATGGTGTTTGAAACCTGTATACCCAGTCAGATAATTATCGAACAGACAGAAGTACCCCATACCGTGCACCTTGCTAAGACACTGGCACCACACCAGAGGAAAGACTTAGAGAAGGTGCCCAGAGGATTATGTACTACTAGCCCCCATGATGTAGGCCTCTTAAAAAGGATAGAGGCAGTTCACATCAAACTGAAACCATGGGGCAGTGTTGCCCTGGGTCAAACAATACCCCATGACCAAAGAAGCAGATGAAAGGAATTATCCCCCCATTGTAGCATTATGGCAGCAGGGTGTAATAGTTCCAGCAGAGTCCGCAAGCAAACACAGCTGTATACCCAGTGAAAAAAGGGAAAGGAGTCATCATGGAGGATGGTTCAAGACTTATGCCTATTGAACAATATTGTAGAGGCAGAATTCTTAGTGGTCCTCAATCCCGCCATCTTCATTTGCAATATCTTCACTGCGGTGATCCAGTTCACAGTAACAGACCTCAATAATACATTATTACCCATCCCATTACACCCTGAATCACAGTACCTCACAGCATTTACCTATAGAGGACAGAGGTTCCAATACATAGTATTCCACAGGGGTATTGTGTGTCGCTGAGCACTTTCAATAGGGTACTGCAAATGGACTTTGGAAACCTAGAGGTACAGAGCACAGTAATTCAGTTTGCACACAACCTCCTAGTGTGTAGCACAACAGAAGAGCGGTGTAGACATGACTCAGCTGTACTTTTGACTTTATTGCCAGAGAAGGGATACAAGGCCAACAAAGAGAAATTGCAATACTGCCAGCAAGAAGTTGCATACATAAGGCAGATAACATCAGCAGCAGGGTGCAGCGTCACACCAGACAGGGCAGCAGCAGTGCACTACACTGTGCAGCCAATCGTGGTCTAACAGATGCAGCATTTCATAGGATTATGTAACTATTGTCGGGCCTGTATATTTGATTACTCCACCTACACCAAACCTCTAATTCAGGGGTTAACAGAAGTACAGAAAGTTAAAAGACGCATTATCTGGACAGATGAGATGACTAAATTGTTCCAAGAATTCAAATAATGCAATAAATAATGCACCAGTTTAAGCAACGCCTGATTACCATGAATAATTCTTCCTGTTCTAACATTCGAATGGTCAAGTGAGAACAGATGTCCTCACTCAACAGACGTCAATGGGACACAAGCCTTTGGCTTATTACAGTGGTCTCTTAGACCCAGGCTAGAGAAATCGAAATCCACTTTCACCACAGAAAGAGCATGAGTATACAAGCTCATTGTGTGCACCCCTCCGTTCAAATAGTGATATGTCACACTGTTAATCCAGCAACATTCACTGTGGAGCCAGCACAGCAAGATGGCACAGTGAATGATTGTGCTACATACAAAGACACCCATGTTAGGGAATACCCACTTGAAGAAAGTGAAGTGCACTTTGTTGATGTGTCATCAGTGATTGATCAGAGCACTGGGGTCAGGCACACAGAGCCAGCAGAAGTGAGGATTGATGAAGGTAAATACAAAGTAATATCTAAGGTACAACTGCCCTTGCGCTACTCAGCTCAAGGAGCAGAGCTCCTAGCACTAATAATAGCATTAGAGATAACAAAAGCGTGCTTCACTACCATTTACTTAGATTCAGCTTATGTCACATCAACAGTGCATTCAGGGCTCTCCAGAGGTTTAGGCAAGCATTCCAAAAACCAGATGGCCTGTGCAAAACCCTGCCTTACTTTCTATGTTAATCGATGCATTGGCATTCCCTATACCAGTTGCAGTAGTGAAGTGTGCAGCCCACACCACAAATATAGACCCAATTGATTATAGTAGCGACGCAGCAGATTCAGCAGTAGAAGCAGAAGCATATCTGGAACTGAAAAATCCCAGTGTCCCCTGAAGAAATAGTACAGCAGGTAGAACTAATGATTCATTTTAATGCAATCCCAGTGACCAAAATATGGTGTTGCTTATCCCCCACAGATTTAATTAGGAGACAGAAAATTTCAGGAAGAGCAGTCATGCCTTACAGTTGCCTTCAAGAAGTTGCACTACCCTGCACATGTATCCAAGCTATACATTGCAGCTGAGAGTAGCAAAACAAGAGGAGTGATGTCTGGAATGTTTAGAATACATCTTAACCTCTGGAATTGCTCTTGGCATCCTTCCCGACCATTGATCTTCATCTGCCAAGCCATTACAAAATGAGAAAGACCATATGAGGATAGCTCAGCGGCAAGGTGCTCGCCTTGGAAACAAGAGGACACAAAGCAACACAAGTTCGGTCCCCGGGTCCGCGCTTAGAAACCTCTGGGTATTAAGCGCGTTATAAATACGCAACTAAAACATATTCCTGTAACAGCGCCTCTGTGCCCCCGAGCTGTGTGAGCGCTTTAAAACGCAAAATAAATAAAAATAAATAAATAAATAAATATGCAAATAAGGCTTTCTGAAAACTGTGCCTGTGGTTATGATTAATTCAAAACCTTCAAGGCATTATCCTCTTGCATTGCAGCTGACTTATAGGAAGAATGGTTTGTTCCCAACCTGCAAGAACATCTTGAAAACTTCATAATTAATTGTACCACATGTCAAATATACAGTACAGGTCGTACACTTAGGACATTGAAAGCAACATTGCCTCATCACTCAGGGCCATTTCAACATCTCCACATTGACTACGTGGCCATGGTTAACAGGTGCAGCAACTTCCGTTATCTAATTTGTGTCATATGCTCATCCTCTCGTTGGCTTGAAGCAGGTCCCTCTATCCCCCCTGATGCTAAATCTCCAGCCATATTTCTAGAACGTGAAGTATTGACCTGGTATGGAATATGTGATTCCTCAGATCTGACAATTGTACTCACTTCTTAAATGAGCTTTTCAAAGAAGTTTTATTGGGCAAAAAGCCCAGATTGTGCTCAATGTATCACCTGCAAGGCAATGGGATTGTGGAATGCCTACACGGCCTATTGAAACACTGTTATGCTAGGATTTTCAACACATTGAAAAAGTGTTGGCTTTATTATCTGCCACTAGCATTATTTGCTGATTGTAACCAGCTAGGGTCAGATCATCGTCTTCCTCACTAGATAGTAACAGGCAGTAGGCTGCACACTCCATCTAACCCTCACGCACAGCCCCCGATGCTTACAATTCTGCACATATTCTTGGTGATGAATTTCATGAATATTTTAGGGAGTTATCCAAATGTGTCTGTCTTATTTCCTGCCAGATCAGGCCCCATGCAAGACAGCTAGCTCAACCAGCGATGGACGTACCAAAAGCACAATGTGGTTCAGTGATTCCACAGCCTCAACAGCTCCCGGGCAATAAAATATTCATCCGAAACTTCATACAGAAGGGGAATCAACCAAGATTCGGAGGGCCCTACATTGTCATCTATGCCACGATGAGGGTGTATCCGTGACCAGAATTAGGAGGGAATTTTCAAACACAGTTTATTTAGGCAGTGTTAAAGATGTGCATCATCCCAAGACTACAACATGTGGTACAACCACATGAAAGTAGTGAGAAGAGTGAAGTCAAGCCGGCGGTAATTTTGACAATTTAGCCAATTTTCGGCGGTAAGGTGGAGCTTGTACCCCCAGCTTTTTGCTGGATGAAAATTCGCCAAAATTCTTCTGGAAAAGATCGAATCGGAAGCAGCCTCTTGCAGAGTCTCTGAGTCTCTGAGTACGATTCACGTGATTCAGCCCGACTCAGCACGACTCACGTGAGGTGCGGCTTGATGCGAGGTCCTTTCCTCTGATTTTCAGCCCGGACGTGGATGCGGGCTATGCGGGCTTTGCGTCGCCTGGAGCAACGCCTGGAGTGAGAGGCAGTGAGCGTGAGTGAGAGAAGCCACCAGCTGTTCCTCGAACGGCCGAGGTTGCGTGGGAGAGAGGCTGCCTGCTGACCCATATCCTGCTGCAGGAGGTACAGGGTACAGGGTATCTTGTGGTCTCGCGGCCCGGTTTGCAGCAGCAGGGTGCGACTTGGACCAGCAACGGCTGATATAGCGCCTAGAGAGGCTGCCTTGCCGGCTCATGACCGTGTGAGCAAGGCTAGTTGTGGCAAAGCTGAGCGAGGCAGCCCAGAGGCAGCCCAGAGAAGGCTGTGGAAGTAAGTTATTAAGCCGTGGGTCTCCTACACTCCTGGGGGCAGGTGGGCTGCGCTATCTGCAAGGAGCCATTTATGAACTTGGCTGCCTATTTAGTGAAGGCCCTTTCCTTTAGTGAACCTGGTGAGTCGGCGGCCCTTGGAGGTGTGGTAAAGTGGAGTAGCATCTGGAGCTCCTGGCCTCTCCCGTCTCGGCGTTCGGCTCTGGGAGACGGGGGATAGTCCATTCTGTGCTCTGCTGTCTGCTTTGGCGCTGCTCTGTGCCTGCTCTGGAGCTGAGTAGCACTATACGAATTGTGTCCTGGGGAACACACTGATATAGGTAACTCCTGTGGTGAGTTGAGTGCTCAGGGCTCGCCCAGTGCTGCTAGTGCTTCTAGTGCAGAGGGACCTGTTGTGGTGCTGTGGGGCCGGGGTGCGTAGGTGCGTAGGTGATTTACGCCCTTTTAGTGCCAGAAGTGTCACTGCTCCTGTGGAATGGACTCTCGCACAGTTTTGTCGGGCACCTTGGACACCAGTTATTGACCCCTCCATCCCCCGACCATCCCCCGACCAGTTTCCTCTCTGTTGTTGGATCGGGTGTCCTCACGGGTGCCGTGATTGAAGATAGAGGATTGGTCACTGTGGCAGAGCAAGCCAGGTTTATATGCCAGCAGGAGACTGCAGAGTAGTGTCTCTTTGATCCTGTTGACCAGGCCTTGCTTTTTTTGTATGGCGGCATGCTGAGTGATTAAACATAGCGGGAGACTGTGGAGCGGAGACTCTTTGATCCTGCTGACGGGATTTCGTCCTCTCGTAGGGCGGTGTACTGAATGCCTAATCACAGTGGGAGACTGTGGAGTTTTTGCTATTCGACCCCTCTGTGAATTCCTGCCTTTTCAAACTTACGAGCAGTTGTGTGCCGTGTAATTCATATAGTGGGAGACTGCGGAGCTTTGTCTCTTTGATCCCGCTGCTTAAGCTTTCCTTGCTCGAACCTTCAACTATCTAACTGTGAACGTCAGTATTCCGTGCCGTTGAATTCAGCGGTATCAAACAGAACTGCTTTACAACTAGCTGGTGAACAGACCCATTTTTGCTTTCGTCATTTTCATTTTGCTTTCTGAGATTTATTGTGCTGATTTCTCTGATTCTGTGTTGTAAGTATATAATAAATATTAAAAAAAAATTAATAAATTTAAAAAAAAATGTAAATATAATTTTTTTTTTTTAAAAGAGGAAATATATCCTTGCCCAGCTGTCAGCTATAAGGCAGCACCCAAAACCCGGAGTTGTGATCGTAGACCGGGGGCTGTCAATTGTACGAGGAGCAGCTTGGGGCCATTCCTCTTACGTGCTTTCCCTTCCTCCTTTTAAGGTAACTCTGCCCCTTTTCCCACAATCTTTCAGGTATGTGCTCTAAATAGCACTGTTTGCTGTTAGTTGTTGCCTTATATGTCACTTAGCTACCAGCTTTCAATGCTCCTAGCACACACATTGATGTAAATGGTACTAATATTTACAACCTGCTAAAGCGAACTGCATCAAGCTTTTTGTGACATACCATTTACCCGCCCTCCCCAACCAACGTTATTATGGCGAATGGCTTGAGAAGCCTTAAGGGCAACTTGATTACCCCTTTCCCGATGTCCGCTAGCAAAATTGACTCCCTTGTCTGTCCCGGAAAATCCACATATATTGAACCAGCCGCTTCTGAAGATCATGCACTGAGTGTTATCAATCAAGAGCCCTCTATATCCTCTCAGGCTCCACATATCACCCAAGTGCACGCACAGGGAATTCCCACTTCCCCCATCCATGATCCTTTTATGGAACTCTCCGCGCCTTCTACCCCTGTTCCCTCTATTAGTCCTGAGGTGCGTCAAGCCATTGACGATTTTAGAAGTTGTTCAGAATCACCACTGGCCTACGAAACTGGCAAAAGGCAACATGAGGTAACACTGGAGAAAATGAAGGCATTAGATCAGGCGATTTGCCGTTCCATCGGCACTTTGACTCCAATAGTCTTTAACTCAGTAAAAAGGCGCATGTCCTTTCATTCAAATCTACCAAAATACACTAAAAATGTATTGGACATGAGTACTGAAATTGTGGATGATATAAATAAAGAACCATTGCCATCTCAATCAATTTTATCTCTGGAACCAGGGGTAAACCTAGATAAATCCACCCACCTCCCTCCATCTCCAGGTGAGAGATCAATCCATCACTCCCCAGGTTCATTTCTGGTTATCATACGGATCCTTGACCTCCTTGACAAGGGCCATGACTTGACTCATCTTGAATTAAAGGAGATCAAATCAATGCTTTTACTCATGTCCTCTAAGATGGATCGCATTGAAGGATTTATCATGGCCGCTGAAACGATTAAAAATCTCAAATCAGATCCAATTCTCAATCATGTTAGCGTGTCCAATCCAGTAATAAAAAATAAACATACTCAATGCTGTTCCGTACAAACACTTATAGCCTCTCCACCTCTTCCTGAAGCTTTGTCAATTCATTCCACATGTACCTGTCAAAATGCTCCTTTGAGCTAAAATTAGCAATAGAAAAAATGAACACTATCATAGCGCTATATACTCCAAATCCTACGCCACATCAAAACGGTCCAGGAAGCCCAACAGAATTGCGTGATGCACTTGAACAAATGCATCCAGACCCTCTGGAACAGCCATTAACCGAAGCACCTATCGGTTTTATGTCACGAAGAGCTAAAAAGCTTCACAAAAGGGCTGTTAAAAGGTATGCCAAAAGAAGAAAAGAGGCGCTGTTCAAAGGCTCTACACTTCAAACTGATCCACTTGAACAAGCACCATGCATTGCAACTGATATAATTACAGATGATGACCACATTGACCGTCACCAACTGTCCAAAGAAAGCCAAGAAGCCCTGATACCACCCACAAAAGCTCATTTGAAAGTATGTAATAATGTAACTAATACCTTAAAAACTCCATCCTTATTGGTAAACCCAAACTCTTTGAATGAAATTAATCTTATGAATTCTGTTAACAATGAACCATCAACACTTTCTAGTGATAGTATTGAAGTACCAACAACATCCAAACGAAACAATAAAAAAGTCCAGATGACTCCTAATTATCCACCAGCACTTGTGGCACTATTAAATGAGCAAGTAACGGCACAATTGTCCGGTTCCAAATCAAACTTAGCCAACTATTTCCCAATATCTGGCAGAATTTGCACTACTCGCTATGATGATACCGGGCCATTAGGACTTCCTGCTACTACAATAACTAAAACTTACAGCGAAGCTTGCGCACATGTTCCCAATTCAATTTCAACCTTGTCGGGTATCACTGATCCCCCAAATACGACCCTCCCAATATCTTCAATAAATGGATGTGCAAATCTCGGCTCAATACCTATATTATCAGTAGTACAGCAGCCATCTATACAGCCGAATAATGCTAATTCAACTATTTCTAATGTTTTACCACCTATTGTTCCTGACGGTCTAAATGCACCTGTTACTAATACTTCTAAAACAGACCAGCCTCTGCCAGCTCGACCAGAAATAATTGTCAATGGGCAAGGCAAAATTACATCTCTCACAACTTTATCCCCTACTAAATCACTGTCCTCGTCAACAATAAATCAGGACCACCAAAGTGTTCCATCCTCCATTGAGCGCAATTGCACAAAGATGCATGGTCCTCCTCAATATAGATCTGCCTTAGAAGTATCACCCTCCACTACTTTGACGCAATATGACATTTTAAATATTCTTAGGAAAGAACTTGATGATCGTTTTATGAGATCTTCCCTGGATAACGAATCAACCAACCCAAACACGACCAGTCACCATAAACTTCCAGCTCTTTTTAACAGCCCCCTGGACCATCCTGCTAAAATGCTAGAACTACCCACTGATAACATCCAACAGACTACTGTGGAAAAGCACCATCTTGTGGGTTTTGAAGGAAAATGTGATCTACTTAGAACAAATCGCATCAATAGACCGTTTCTTCTAACCTTATTTAGTCAAATCCCTCAACTACGGATGTTTAAATCTGAAGACATTTTGAGAGTATCACTTTCTACTTAAAACAATTATCGGTCAGTGTGTTACTTGTCCTCTGAAACAGTTTTAAAATATCTATGGTTTAATCGGGAAGGCATAAAAGAGGAAGGCCTTGCTTTAAGCTCACTGGAAAATGAACAAGAAGCGATGAAATTCATTCAGTACAAATGTCCACAGGCTCCCACCTCTGATCTCAATGCTACTCCACTATATAACACCAAAGAAGGAGATGGAGCCATTAATGAATTGCTAAACAAAGTGGCCATTTCTCACGATTTGTCCCAATGCTCAACTCCATTCTTAAATCTAAAGAATCCTCTACTCAATCGTAGCTTCCCTCTAAAACTTGTTTAACTGTTCAATCGTGGAAATCTTGTGGCTATCATAATCTTATGCAATGGCACGCAACGATTGATGGCCACAATAGGCCTTCAATCATTATGATTTAAGAAACCATGAAAACTGCTATCTTCTCGCTGCCCGACTATACAACTCATTGCATTCCAGCGATAGCTTCAGCTGGTCATCCCTCCGGAAGCATCCTTAGAGCAGTTGATAATGCGCTGGGGTTCGGTTCCAATATTGTGTGGAAGGCTGCAAACATATTAGCAGTACTATTAAAGACAGATCTTCTCCAGTACCAGCATTTAATCATCATTACAATATATTGGAATCCCGCACACACTCCAATTGATGAGATGTTTGATCTGGTGGACTCTTGCCTTGAATTTATCATTCACGAATACAAGAACGTTGAAATCATACTAGTCGGCGATTTCAACTGCGATTGCAGGACCACCACTGAGCTTAGAGGCTCAAAAAAATAATAATATCCTATCTAAGCAGAGAGGTACTAAATGGCGCAACTTCTTAAAAGATTGGGATTTAGACATCATTATTCCTGATTCGCAAACGATATGGACCACATGGTCTAGGGAAGCTAAATCCTCAACTATTGATTTTATTTTCGTTACTTACAATTTACTTACTATATCTACTCCATTAAAAATCATCTCTACTTCCTACGGCGACCATGCTCAAATCTTTGGCACCCTGAAGATTAATTTCACCATTCTTGCAGTTGATTCTTCTACAACGCTATGTGAAGTTGATCGTCCCCACCTCTCTCTTAGATGGAGCCAAGCTCTATGCAAACAATTTATTCAATACGTAACGTTGGCTATTTCCAATCGTCATATTTCTGCTAATTTCTCTATTAATACCACAGAGATAAATTATCCAGAAATCATTCAGGCTGCCATATCTCTTTTCAGCAAATATAGAAAAACTGTTACTACCCATCGCCATTCATTTGATCCCCTCTGTAAAATGCAGAAGCGTGAAAAAAACAAAGCTCTTCGAGCTCTGGAAAAAAATAAGATTATTTCTAATAATGCATATCAAAGACAGCACAACCGTATCATAGCATCCTACAAACAAAAACTTAAACATTTAAGAATTTTAAGACACAATGAAATCAATTGCAATCTTATTAGAGCAATTATAGCTCATGATACGCGCACCATCTGGCGAACCATCAAAAATAACCAGACTCAAGTTCCATTATTATCATTACACGCCATTTCTGAAGCAACCTGGCACACTTATATCACGCACAAATTTCGGATGCCCGATCAATTCCAGAATACCATCATCAGTAAATTAAGATACCCAGACCATCCGCGCTTAAGCTGGTCTACTGCTGATATTACATGGGCTATTTCTAAATTGAACCACTCCAAATCTGCTGGTCCTGATGGTTTTCCCCCCTGCCTATATAAAGCAGATCCAGATTTATGGGCCCAAATTTTAAAAAGTAAATTTGAGACCATTCACAAATCAGGAATTGTACCTATCTCCTGGCTATCGGCTAATATCCTACCGATATTTAAAAAAGGAGATCCCTCTCTACCTCAAAATTATCGGCCTATTGCCTTAATAGATACAGAGGCTAAACTGTTCGCAATCTTACTTCTTTACGATATAGAAAAATACATCGAAACTCATCAGTCATATTCCAAATATCAAACTGGATTTAGGAAGGGGATGAGCACCTCGCTCAATGCCTTGATAATGGCATTTACCATCGCTGGAGCAAAGCCAAAATCTGCTAACCCTGTTTATATTGCACTGATTGATATGACTTCAGCCTTTGACACAGTCATTCGGAACGTACTATGGTCCAAACTAATAAAAATGGGCGTACCCCTAGTGCTAATATACTGGTTCATTGCTCTTCACACTACTACTTCTTATAGAATCAAACTTACCACAGAGGGCCGCTTAACCAAACCAATAAATACTGAAATAGGCCTAAAACAGGGCTGCAACTTAGCCGCAACCTTTTTCAATTTATACTTAGCAGATCTTGACAATGGCTGGGATGGGCAAAGTTTATTCTCTCTGAAAATTGGGCTCATTCATTTGAAATGGCTCGCTTTCGCAGATGACATCATCCTTTTTGATCCAAGTCCTGGTGGCCTTCAAACCAAAATACGGTATTTGAACAATATGCCATAACTCATAACTTAGCTCCTAACCCAGAAAAAACAGCAGTGATGAAATTCGGTGTCCAGAAGAGAACTCGAAAAACTCAATGGCATATTATGCATACTATTACCCCCTTAAATATTGATACCATCTACCTAGGCTACTATTTAGCTGAGAAAAACTCCATCAAAACATGGACCGATCTATTGAACATCAAGATCCGACCACTGACATCACAGCTAAAAATAATACATGCAAAGTATTGCAAGTTCTCATTAATGCCCCTCGTCGAATTTTTCACACTGAAAATTGAAAGTGCCATTCTCTACTCATTAGATATCTGTTTGAGTGAAATGGGCTTGATTTTAGATCAATTGCAAGGGATATCTTTGAAGCGAGCGATGTCTCTTCCAATGTCACTGCCCAATGCAGTCCTAAGGCCTCATAGCGCTATCCACACGCTGGAAATGGCGACTTCTCACCAATTTCGCAAAAATAACATATCCTAAACCAAACTCCCTATACATAGACATGAAGGAATCAATTAATTCAAGTCCAACGACTTCCATGGTCCAATATTTGACAAGAATTAATGCCATTCTGAAGGAGGTTAATGTCGCAGTGGAGGATGTTTACAATAGACCTGCTTATGCCATAAAAAAGCTATTTGAGTTCAATTGGTGCAAAACTATTGACCAGATAGGTTCATACAAACTTTATAATGAATACTATCTTTTTACCAAAAAGCGGACACCAAGATACGATCATATTACTCTATTTCCCTGCAATCATACCCGCAATACTTTCTTACGATTTAAATTAAATCTGTTGTACACCAAAGAAAGAACTGCAAATTGGATTGGTAGCAGGATGAATAGCGAAAAGCAGTGCAGATTTCCGATGTGCACTGAAACCACAGAATCATTAAAACATCTGATTTTATATTGTCCTCATTTTAAATATGCAAGAACTGTCTTATTTATGGATTTCGTAAACATTAATTGTATTGATTGTTTACCATTTTTATGGGCCCAAATGATGCAAGGCAATCACAAACCTCTTATTTTTGCCCTCACAAGATTTTGTAAAGTGAGCTAGATAAACATGCGAACATGAATGCTTGAAACCCATATATGTAAATCCTGGTATTCTAAAGATGGACCAATATGAATGATGTAGAATTTTCTTCAACTTCGTTACACCTAAGAATGTTTGTATTTGCACTCTCTCAAATTCAAATTCAATAACTGCCTTGCTCTTTGCACATGTGCTATGTCCTTTTATGAATTTATATTGAATTATAATTTTACATGTTTTATGAATTATACTGTAACAATTATTGTGCTTTGAATTTTGTAAAGGTTCTGTCATTTTCTTTGATAGAACCACATGCAAATACATTTTTTTTTAAAAAAAGAAGTCAGGCAATCCTTGCAATGTGTGTTCTTTAACACCCCGATGCAACAGGCACACCCAGACTTTTTATATGACACGAATTGCCACTAGACGTAGTCCAATGTTGAGTGCATATTGCTTATGTAGGGTGTGAGGATTGATTCAAGGGCACTGGGTCTAAGCACAATGGGTAGAAGATGACACCACAGCATACACAGATGACTACATAAATATAAAGAAGATGGCAGACACAGAGAGTCTGAAGAATCTTATACTGGAAAATCATACAGTAGGCCAGAGGAAAGGTGAAGATGTTTTTATGGTGCTACCCCTAATCAGGTGTCTTGATGAAGTAGGACAGGAACAGATTCAGTGTAAAACAAGAGCTCCAGTGCAGATGTAAGATGTTGTTTATTATAGAGATTAATAGGTCAAAGGGCTGATGACATGCACAGCAGGAGGGGTGGTTGAACTATCAAAAAGTATTGCAAACAAATGAGACTTGTTTTGCTGTTTGGGAAATGTGTTAAGAAACATATGAGAATTGTCCAGAATGAGAAGCCTGCCTGTGTACTGAAACTCACACAAATCTCTTTGTGTTTCAGATGCAACAGCAGCACACATGTAGAGACTAACACACACAGTGTAATATGACCATTGATCTCCCAGACATCAGAGGGTGAAAGCAGCCCTCATGGACTTATATTTGATTTATGGGGGTATGGTCTCCACGCAGTTGCCAAACCCTCTGGAAGGGTGTGTGTTTCTTGGCAACCCTGCTGTCTCCCATTCTTATCCCAGATGTCAATCTCACCACAATCAGCAAACACCCCATGTCCAAACCAGTGCACCTATTTCATCAGTGTGCTTGGAGCTCTTTGGGCTTGCAACATCATCAACAGACTATTGATTTCTTCTCGGACTCCAGTGAAAGACTGATAGTCCCTAGGAAATTAAGCTGTTTGGTAAAGCTGAGACATGATTTTCCTCTCTTCTTGCTCATAGTATATGGGCATCAGCAAATGTAAAATGTCTCCAAATAACCAGGTGGGAAATGATTCAACAGGCCAACGAAACAGAACACAGACTAAATGCCATTAGGGAGGAACTAAGAGCCATTAGGTTGACCACCCTCCAAAACAGATATGCACTTGACTTGCACACCGCCATGGAAGGTGGTGTCTGTGCAAAGATAGGTAATTCATGTTGCACTTACCCACCTTCCAATGATGCAGATAATGGCACCTTAACCCAAGCCATGCACTCACTACACACTTTGCGCACTATGATGGAGAAAGAAGGGGGGTTGCAGAACAAGATTGGTTTATGTTATTTATTTTTTATTTATTGAGCATTTATATGGTGCCTACACATCAAAAAGTGTTTCCAGGTGCCACAAGACAAAGGGGTGTGGGGGGAAATAACAGTAATGATCCTACTAAGCCTTGTGACATTCATAGTGTGCAAGTGCAATAACAGGACGGTGCAAGGAGAGGGAGGAGGGAGAAGTGCAGGGGGAAGGGGGCCAAGGGGCAGGGTAAAGTACTAAGGGAGGACCAGGAGGGCAGGTGCTCAGTGAAAAAGGGATGGAGTTAACTAGTGTGAGCGAGGGGGCTGGACCAGACTCAGTAGTCTAGTCAGGGATGGGAGCCCAAGGGCAAGTGCTGGTGGACAGGGCGAGGGGGAGACTGGTCAAAGGAGGGGCTGGCCCCAGTAAGGCTCATGAGGGATACAGGCAACCAGACATTGAGGCAGGTGGATCTAGCAGGGGAGCCGGAGTGAGGAGGAAAAAATGTCTTGAGAAGCTTCTGGAATTTAAGGAGATCTGGCCCAAGAAGGAGAGTGGCAGGAATGCCGAAGAAAGTGATCTACCCCCCACTCTCTGCTTAGAGAAGCATCTAACCTGCAGAGAGTTATAGGTAGAAGGCCAAATAATTCTATCATAGGGGTACTTGGGGTGAGAGAGTTGGATATAGTGTGGTCCCAGGTCCCAGAAAGCCTTGTGGGTGATGCAGAGGGTCTTCGATTTCATCCTTGGAGCCACAGAAAGCCTGTGGAGAGCGTTTAGGGCTGGAGAGATGTAGACCCTGGGCCTGAGGCCAAGAAGAAGTCTCTCAGTCCTATTTGGGATTAGCTGTTGAGGGCGGAGGGAGGAAAGAGGAAGATTAAGGAAGAGGCTGTTGCAGTAGTCAAGCCTATAGTTAACCAGAGCTCTAGAGACATTGAGTTTCTGGTGAAAGGTGAGGAAAGGGAGAATGCCTCTGAGGAGATAAAGCTGAAAGTGTGATTTCATGACAAGGTCAGAGATGTGAGGTGAGAAGGAGAGAGAGGAGTCAAAGATGACACCCAGATTGTTTGCCTCACAAGAGGGTGAGGCGAGGGGGGCCAAGGAGGGCGGCTGGAGAGTAGAGGGCAGGATGGGGCAGGAGTCCCTATCAGAAGGATATCAGTCTTACTGGCATTAAGGAGGGAAGCTTAAATGAGAGCTGAGAGTGTCATCAGCCTAGCATTGAAAATGAGGAGAGAAGGTGGAGATCAGGTGGGGGAGAGGGGAAAGGTAAATATTGAAGAATCACGGCTAGAGTATAGAACCCTGAGGGACACTGCAAGTGGAGAGTGAGATAGAGGAGAGGAACGGGCCTAGGTGAACTTCAGAGGGCCTATTCGAAAGGAAGGAGGTCGACCAATCCAGTGCCCGGTCAGTAATGCCTATGGTTTCACAAAGCCGATTTATGAGTGTAGAATGGTTGACTGTGTCGAAGGCAGAGGAAAGATTGAGAGGATGAGAACAGAGAGAGTTTGAATCAAGGCGTGAGTGGCAATCATGGATGTTCAGGAGAGCAGTTTCCATGCCTCTTGAAGCTCTGAAGCCAGAATTGTGGTCATGAAGACAACCTACAGATTCAGTGTGATGGATTAGTTGTGAGAAGACCATTATTTCCAAGAGTTTGAACGAGGAAAGGAGTAGTGGGGATAGGGCAGTAGTTAGCCAGGCAGGAATGTTCGACATTTGGCTTTTTTAGGAGGGGCTGCACAAGGGAGTGCTTGAGGGTTGATGGATAGGAGTCAGTGGTGAAGGAGTGGTTACAGAATTTAGCCAAGGAAGGAGAATGAGAGGAAATGTTGTCCTTGATAGTCATCAATGACATTTGCGATGTCATCTTTCATGTACTGGGTTTTTGATTTAGCAGTGCACAGTGGTGGTTTGAGTTATGGTTGCTTAGCTTATTATAACTGGTGAGTTTCTGGGGGTTTCGGTTTTACTTGTAACCATAACATCCCTTTAACAATGATTTTTTTATTTTATTTCATAGCTTTTTATTAGTGCAATTTAACCATAATGTCCCTTTAACAAAGTTTTTTCTGTGAATTTCATCAGTTTTTATTAGTGCAACTTACCATAACGTCCCTTTAATACATTCTTTTCAGTGAATTTCATGGGTTTTTACCATTGCACCCTAATTTGCTACAACTTACTAATATCATACTTACCCCTATATAGCAACATTTTTCTCCAATGTAGAAAATTTCACCTTAAAAATCTGCCATTCCCCAACTTTGAGCATCATTTTTATCACTTCTATACACTTTTTGAAACTTTGTCAACTGTTTTTGTGCTCGCCGACATTCGCTACTCTTACTCATTATCCATTAACAATCTAGCAAACAGCACATAATTGGAAGAATATTAGGATAACTGCTATTTATCTTAGATATGGCATCAACTATTGCCATCCCTCCTCCCCAAGTGCCACCACTAACTGGAGGACCTACACAACAAAAAAAGCGTACTACTTCGAAAGACAATCAAGAAGACCAGGATGATGAGGTAGAAGAAGTGCCTTCCTCTAACACCCAGAGAAAATCATGGGTGTGGCATTTCTTCACCACTGTTGGGAATGTACCAAAGGGTAAAGCTACCAAAGTGAAATGCATTGAGTGCAACGTTATACTCAGTTGCAGACAACCTGGACAGTACTGCTATGGGACCACCTTCATGCGGCGCCACACCAAATCCAACAACACCAATGCTCTCAGAAAGGCTGTTCCTTTCTTAGGAGGTAGTAAGCTGCCTTCCTCTACCTCATCTTCCTCAACCAATGCTGTAACCACACAGATTACCTCTGTAGGACACAAAATCCCATCAGCTACCTTGCAAGCAATAAAATAAGCTGTTGATCCATATCTTTTGAAAACAATAGTACTCTGTATATACTGCAACACACCACTTTGCAGGGGGAGCAATTTCGAAGTGCTTTTGAAGCTGTGATCAAGGAGTATGGGAAGCACTGCCCTCTACCTTAGATTTAACACATGTGCAACATCTTCCCATGTCCATCTGTCCCTCCATATGTGTGGTTGGTGCCCCTTCCCTCATTTCCCTCCCCACCTTACTTTCTGGACTCTCCAGCAATAAATAAATAAAACATTAATTAAAAAAAACATAAACAAGTTACCTTTAGGAACCACATTTCACAGTAAAATAATAGAACTAAAAAAAACAAGCTTATAGACTCCTTCTACTTTACAATGTTCAGTAAAGTAGTTAGATTCAATAAGATTCTCCAACATTCCCATTAGCATTTTCTACTATGCTAATTGAAATAATGCACAATTGTATACTAGAGAAAAAGAAAAAAGCACTGAAACTAATTTCTGTCTGAAATTCTTTTCTCTAGTTTACAATAAACACCATAATCCATTGCCATTTATAACTATCCAAAGTCTCTGCATTCCTCTGTCTAGCCGATGCCTTATTAGAAAACCCGTATTTCACATGCACACCATCACACAAAACAGCCCTTCTACACTGTTCACTCTTATGTTTGTAACACTCCCTCATTACCTGCTTTAAATCATTCACACATATATCCACCAATCACTTAAAACAACTCTAAATATAGCCTATCAACATATTAAACTTCCACCCACCAACTGCCACTTAACAATTTTCTACAAATCTGTTGCATCTACATTTCCCATACGTATACCAAAAATGTGTACATAATGCTCCTATAAATGCACATAGTCATTGTGCAGTGACAGAAGTGCATAAATAAAAGTGGCAGCACGGATGGACAGGGAAGTGCCAAAGTATCCCAAGATGGCAGGCCACAGGCTTACTGCTGGGGCAGAGCAGTCCCAAGGGTGGGGTACATCTTAAACGTAACATCAGTTTAACACAGTATTTTCTTTCAATGTAATAGTTTTTTATTAGTGAAAATGTTTCATAATGTTACATCACTGTATATAAGTTATTAATAATTCCTCTTTTAACATATATGAAAGAACTACAAACCTCCTTTAACAAACATATTTTTTGTAACGCATACTTATGTGAGTCGTTATCCGCAGAGCATACCTCAATAGGCAAATCGGAGTAGACATTTGTCCTTGCCACGGCAGAAAAGTTATATCCAACATTTTTGTACTTAGGTTTCGACAATTTCTAAAAAGTAAAACACAGGACAGATTTCCAAAAGCATACTTTCAGGTCCATGCTGATGCTCCTCGCACAACTTTGCTGCAATCCCGTCCAGCACTCCGGGCTGCAGCCGCAAGCAGATTTTCTTTCCCTATTTGAACCTGGAGCTTCGGCCATGCCTGATAGCCGCAACTTTGCTGCCCCATCCAGCACTCCGGTTTGCAGTCGCACGTCGATTTTTCTTTCCCATTTAACCCTACAGCTTTAACCATGCTGCATGCCCCAATAAGTAAATCAAAGTACATAATTACAGGGCGGTAGAATGGGTGGATCCAATTAAAAAATGGCCACTGGCACATGATTCGCACTTCCCTGTGCTCCGTGCCAGGCCTACTAAAGGAGACTATGAAGCAGGCAGAATACACTAACAAAACACATGAAATTCTCCTCCCGTCACTAGAAGACCGAACACAGGGGCACCAGTCAAAGAATTGGACATAATCAACAAACCAACGCCCTCTGAGAGTCCCACCCCGGGGACAAGGCACTGGCATTTAGCTGGGAGGGGCCCGCTGTCACCGCAGCTGGCAGCTCCTTACCGAGGCATACTTTGAGCTGAAGCAAAACGGCAGAGGGCTCAAAGAAGGTGGAGAGGGAGCCCCAGAGAAGACAGGCTGGAGAAAGACCCCCCCCCCACCCTGGCAGTACACTGAATGTGTGGTGAGCCGTTGCTGGGCTGCACACTAAAGTGGGGGCCTTCAAACGGGGAGAGGAAGGTGATTACGGGAAGGGGTATAGTGCACTGGGGAATCTAGGAGCAACACATCTTAAGATCACTACCCAGAAAAGAAAAGGGAGATCCGAGCACCCCAAGCCTATACTAGAAAATAGAAGGCCCATGTGCCCCCTGAGGTGGCCTACGCGGCGCATGCAAGAAGCTTAACACTATGCCTAGACACTGCAAAACCTAACCCCTGTCGCAAGCTGCACCGGAAGATTAGAAGAGCACAATTCTGAAATAAAAAGACACAGCTATGACGGAGGGGTTCAGTAAAGGACTGTGTGGCATATAAACATAGCTAGAGGGTGAAAGACACCCACACAGCCCAGATCTGAGTCTCAAATATTGGCTCCTTATCTAATAGTAAAGGGTCACATACAGAGGGAGAAGCCATCTAAATCATACTCGTGGGAACCCCAGTACAACACATAAAGGTACGCCAGAAGAGCCCTGGGTGATACGCAGTCTCCAGAACAACCGCAGCGGGGAGTGGTGATTTGCAGCTAGATTAAACACACCCCTGGCCTTTCGCACACCGGCTTCGACCAAACACAAAACCCACCCTACAACACAGATGTAAAGCGCCACAGGAGGGGCACAAACTGTGGACCAACAATACTATATCTGGCTGAAACCAAGAAACCAAAAGTTCAGTAAATAAGGTGTTAATACCTGCCGAGGAGGGCAAGATGGGGAGAGGGGGAGATAGCTGAAATTTGAAAAGGAACAGAGATCTGCTCCCCAATACCCATCCATTAACCTGCCCCAAGGTCATCAATTAAAATGATAAGGAAGCTTCAGGCAGTTCCCCTCAGCCCCCACAAGAATACAATACCATACTAAGGCCACGGGATATAGTATACGAATCCCAATATAGACCGGAGGAGAAGTCTAAGGTCATTTAATCCTTTCCGATGGCAAGAACGAAGGGGAAGATGACCTCAGCACTACAGGGAGCAACTCTGGATCCAAAAGGGGGCCAACTAGAGCGGTACTGGTGACAACACCTCAAGGAGAACCCTGAAAGTGGGACAGAGAAGAAACATAGAGGAGGAGAGGATCCCCAGGGGATAAGCGACATGGCGCTTAATAAGGAGGACCTGAAGGATTGTGTTCAAGGATTGGTGGAGAGGATGACAGCGACTTTTATTCAATCAAATTGCGAGCCTCAAGGAAGAACTAGAGGGCTCCTTGAACAAGGTCGGAGAGTAAATAGACATCCCAGGGAACAGAGTAGATGTTACGGAGCAAGGCCTGTCAGAAATCACAAATGAAGTACGACAAAACTCAAAACTAGTAGAACAAATTGCTATAGCGACAAACAATTTGGAAATTCAGGTGGAAGATCTTGAAAACCTATCCTGAAGGTCTAATATTAGAATCAAAAGCCTTGCAGAAGCAAACACGGATGTAGAATTAAATACTGTAGTGCAACAATGCTTCACGCATTTACTATTACCCACTTTACCAGAGGACTTTTCGATAGGCCGCATCCAAAGGGTAGGTCCAAAAATATCTGGACCCGGAGATAGACCCAGAGATGTGCTGGTGGCGTTGGGCCCGTAGGAAGTCAAAGAAAACATTATCTGTGTGGCAAGGGGTCAAACATCTATCACAGTTAATGACTCACAGAATCTTCTTTTTCAGGACTTGGCTTCGACTACATTGCAGAAAAGGAGAACAATGGACCCTGTGACAAAAGCACTATCCGATAAAAATATTCCATACAAGTGGACCTTCCCGTTTGGGATACTATTCTCATGGGACGGGAAACAACATAGGTTCACTGCATACACTGAAGGCATCTCAATTCTAGGGCTGGAGGAGGAGGAGGCTGAATCTAGGGAGAAACTACGGGGCCCCCCGGCAAGGAAACAAGCCATGGGAATGGACTGTCTGGCATGGGAGGAGAGAAACTTAAAGGACCGCTCACCAAACAGAGTGGACAAGGTGACTGATAGAGAGAAACAACATTGGAGAATCAGTGGAAGAGAGTCGAGAAGAAGATTTCCGTGTACATTCTTAAGCCGGGGAGAGGGAAATGAGATTTAGTGATTTGATGGGGATAGAAAGAGAGAGCCTGGGTGAGGATAGCCTGGCCCAGACAGAGGCAGGCATCCGGCTGGTTCTGGAAATCTTATGTAGGTTTTTGTTACACCTGAGTATTCTGGAATAGAGACGGCTCCCAAGACTCATTGGGATGAATCATTGGATGCTGGGACCAGACCAGGAGAGGGAAGGGAGGGAAGGGAAGGATAAAAGGTAGTTTTGGGAGGATAAGACAGGGGTGGGGGGTTGGGGAGTGTTGGCTCACTGTCTTAGTCTAGGGAGGCACCAAAGGAATCAGATACAAGGTATACACAAGCAGAAACAGACATATAGTAACAATGAACATAAATATTCTCTCACATAACATATGGCGTCTGAACACCCCAATAAAACTGAAGATATTAGAAGCGCAAGTTAAATGAGGGGCAGCAGAGATAATAATGCTCCAAGGGACTCACATTAGAAGGGTCCAGATACAGGTTCCATCTACACCAATTCTCGCAAATATACCAAGCAAATGCAAATGGAAAAAAGCTGGAGTCCTCGTAGGCATCAGAAACGTGTTGGGTTCTAAGGGCTACGTACACAGCTAGACCCAAATGGTAGATACATTTTTATCTGAGTATTTTTGAAAGCAAGGTACTAACAATAGAAACATTATACACTCATAACTTGAGACAAGAAACATTCATAAACTCAGTTCTGAGGAAGCTGGAAAACTTCTCAGAGGGGGAGGTACTCTTGACAGGGGATTTAGATTTGGCCTGTGACCCTGGGAGGGATAGGAGTGGCCAAGCAATTACCTGAGGCCAGGGACCATCGAACACATTAAGGGACAAGTTCACAGAAATGGCTTTGAAAGACTTCTGGAGAGCTATAAAGGGCAGCAAGGTGGCTATACCTGCTTTTTCACATACACCATACTTTTTCCAGAATTGACTACATATGGGGGAACCTCAGCGTACTGGGGTTGATAAAGAACATAGAGATGGATCCGATCTCACTATCTGATCATGCCCTCTTGAAAACCACATTAAGGGGCTGGAAAAGGGGCAACCTACTGTGGTCTTGGACACAACCAAGGGAAATATTACATGATTCAGTCATAAGAGAAACGATGAGAGAGAAAATAGTGATCATATTGTGTTAAACAACACACCAGGTACACCCATGGATAATGCATTGGACACCTTTAAGGCGGTGCTCAGAGGGGAAATAATCTCACTCAAAGCACAGAGGACCAAACAGAGGGAAAAGTTGGAGGAGGCTATAGAAGCCAAACCGGCCAATGCTCAAAGAGATTTAGCAGTGAATAGGAACAAGGAAAATTATCAAAAGATAAAAGATGTGAGAAGACATAGCTGCTTCAAACTGAAAGGGTGGAGAAAACCCTGCTTAACCTAAAACAGCGATACTATATGAAAGCAAACAAGACAGACAGACTCTTAGCAAGACAGCTGAAACAGCGGACTTGCAACCGCAATATAAACAGAATAAAGTAAAAGATGGTTCAGTTTCAACGAACACAGAGGACATTATAAACTCCTTCTCAGCATATTATAAATACCTATAGTACGCAGAGCGTCCGGACCACCTAATAAAACAAGAGCATCTAGATAAGCTACATATGCCAAAAGTAAGCCCAGAAGATAGGGAAATCCTATAGGGAGAAATAACAGAGGAGGAAGTGGAAAAGATGATAAAGCTGCTCCCAAGCAATAAAGCGCCGGGTGAAGATGGGTTTCCAGCTATTATTTATAAAATACTAAGCAAAGACCTTACACCTTGTTAAAGTAAATTATTTAATTAATTTTGACACAGCGAGAGAATAACACGCTCTGTGGGATACCTTTACCAGCCCAGCAGAACTCCCTTGCACCACCAAACTTCATTTTCAGCAGTTACAAGAAGAATGGCTGTGTAGGGTCTGCTGATCACATATTACCCTGCATCACCAAAACAGCATTTTTAGCAGTTGCAAAAGTAATGGCTGTGCTGGCTCTGCTGAGCACATATGGGGCAAGATGGAACATAGAACATCCCGAGAATGGCTGCAGTTATTTTCCTCAAATGCATCAAAAAGAAGAATTCAAAGACAGCCTGGCTCAGCACTGCTATGCTGCCAGCTGAAGACTTCCAACTGAAAGAGAAAATGTTCTGTGTTTAAAATGACACTGGTGCTAGTTCCATCTTTTCACCATTATACTCTTTGGTTCCAGTAAAACACATCCATGCCCATCTATCTTCAGGGTGAACACCATCAAAGGAGGGCCATTCCTCCCTGAAAGGCACTGTGTGTCAAGTAAAATCAGAGAAATTTCTTTCAGACCGTACAGCAAGGGTTTACTTTTTCAACAAATGAACACAGGCAAATCTCTTCACAAGAAGCTCTCTCTCTCCTTTTTCTTATGTCAGTTTCAAAGAACCCTTTTCTCGAACAGATCCCTGTGTATAGGAAATTGACCAGAGCTATGGAAATGTTCTTAATGAAGATGTGAGGAAAATCACATTTGTAAATGACGAGGGAAAGTAAAATGAACCTGTGTTGCACTGCTCTGCAAAGCAGTGAGTTGTATATTGTACAAGCTCAATGGAAATAATACTGTAACATGCCCAGAAACAAAACTATATATGTTGGGAAGAAAAGCTGCCAACATATAGGTAAAATGTACTTTGTATAGTTTCTTTTTCCCCACAAAAAGAACTTCAACATCTTGGCTAGGCCCAGAAATTGCTGTCAAACTATTTTTTGCAAGACAGGCACTTCTAATGTGCCAGCCCAATGGGAAAGGACGTTCCTTTACCACATGAAAGACCCAGAGGTGTGGGAAGTGGCAACTTTGTCAGACAAAGCGGCATTGCTGCAGCATGGGACAATGGACAGCCCTGTCACTGAATATAAAGGGGAGTCATGGCAACCTCTGGGCAAAGCTGACCAGAGCATGACATTTGGCTTGGGTGTTGAAGGACTCCCCATGGGAACAAAGCCAGCCCTTGTGATTGGGAAGACATTTATTTCAGTAATCTAAAGAAGCATTGATGTCAAATGTTGCCAGCTTGAAAGTAATTTTTGCGCCATGAAAATAAGACAATGTGGATCTTCCTAGCATGCTGGGGACGCGAATGGCATTTAAGTGACATTTCTGGGGAAAGCGTACATCGTACATTTATGAAACTTAAATGCAAATATGTCCAAGATTGATAAGCTTCTGTGTACCCATTTGTAGATTTATTTAATATTTGGGGAAATATTTGCCATAGAAATTGTGAAAGATTGTCAGAAGGACTAAACAGCATCGTTCAAACTAGGGGTTTGGAATAGTATGCTCCATGTGAAATATGGTATTTGCCTATCTATTTTTTTTAAGAGTGACGTCTATAAATATAAGGGTTTTGTTTCATAACTGAATTTGGCAAAAGTAACTATGATATAACAAAGCACCTCATAAAAACACACACACTAAACCTGAGTCACTTCCTTCAGTCCAATCTGCTTACAGGGAGGCAGCGACATTTACAGCCTGTCCTATCCCATCTTAGAGGTAGGTCTAGGTTATTTCCTCCCACAAAGTAAAAATCCTCTGATGTCATCCGCCCTATATAAAGGGGAGAAATTCAAAATTTAGGACATTCAAAAAATCCAGCATTCAAAAATCCAACCTGCAAAAACCAGAGATCCAGACATTCAACACTCATCATTCAAGATTCCAGACTCCAGTGCCAGACCAGGGGTAGCTGATCCAGATCCATGCAGTACCTCCTATCCAGGCAGAACCACCATCCACAACTAAACTCCTACAAACATCCCAATAACTCAGGGAAAAGGGGGAGAAGGCTGCTGAACCCTTTTGGGATTATCCAGTGACCAGACCTGCTTTGCCTAGCTGATGCACCCCGCTGTCCACTGTGACCAGATCCCGGTTGCCTCACTGTGTTCCTAGAGGAGAGCCACCGCTGCACAGTGACCAGACCCCTGTCCAGAGACCCAGCTGGCTGTCCAAATTACCCCATTCAAGTGCTTTTTGTGAGTATCACTCTTCTCCAGTAACCAAAAAGCTGCATCCCTTACTTTGTTACCTTGTATTATGTCCAATCCCATAGAAATCCTATAAATACCCTAGTAAATTCTTAAATTGTCAGAATCATCTGTGTATCCTGTCCTTAGGAAAATCTGTGTTAATCTCCATGTGTTAGCGCCATTCTTTCCAAATCATTTCAGTCCATTGTATAAATCCTTAGTACTATTTGAAATAAATTAATTCCCATATAAAGAGGCACACGGCGTGAATGGGTTAACATTGCAAATGAACCTTCTTGCGGGCAGTGTCCTTATTTAATAATCTAGCCACTAAAAAAATTGTCTCTGTAGAACCTGTCCTTTTCCTCTTAAAACCGATTTTGCCCGTTTAACTGGTTTTATTATAAAAAACGATTTACTTCTCCTACAAAGAATCCCATACTGTCTCCATCAAGAGTCACCCTTTCACTTTAGTATCATACCTGTCATGTGCATTTGTACCTTAGCATTAAAACCAACTTCTGATTTTAATTGTTTAGCTCATTTCTGAAGTTGCTTGCCTATTTTAAACCAGCGAAACGAAGCAATTGAAATTTTGCCAAGTGTGATTTTGCTGCACTATTTTTTTCCTTCCAAAGTCGATTCTCTAAACTGTATGCACGTTGTTTAGTACATTGCCTTGTAGCTTGTACGTTTTCTTGCCTCGTTAGTACAGCCAGACACATTCTTGCCATATCCGTTCAACCGCACAGGTAAAATCACCATTCAGTAATTCCGAGTGCCATTTTGCTCATTTTTCAAGGGAGCTTAATCCGATTTTGGCCTCCCATTCAGGGGTGGTAGGTCAGATTTTCATTCTGATTTGCGCCTAATATATCTGACTCCTTGCTACCCCTCTCCACCCACACAAAATTTGGTTATAAGTGGTTTGAGGGAGTGTTGCAGGGGGAATGCCTAACTGTGGTGCTTTTTGAAAATACTACCCGAAAAGTAATCTTGCGTTCATTCATTTGTACATTGAGTATCTGATGTTAGACGGTTAAACTAAGTGTATCCTATCATTTTCCTGTGCAATTATCACAACGCTGGTGATTGCTGCCCTATATTGAATGTGTTTGATTTTTATTCAACATTAAAAATAAATAAATATTTCATTATTACACACCGGCCTGGTTCGTGGTCCATTGCGACACGGGGTGTACGTTAAGGGGGGTGTGAGACGGGTTGGCTGCCTTCTCAAAAATTGAATCTGAATGTAATAAACTTAAAAGGGTTTTATTGTGTGCCGCATCCTTGGCCAGTAGAAAGAGTCCTAGTCTGGAGTGTGCCGCATCTTTAAAATCCTTAACAACTCAATGTCAGAGGCGACAGTGATCCTCTTTGGGAAACCCGAAAATACTTAATTTGCAGCTCCTATCAGCCCATAGAGCTGCTAAATCTAGATGCAAAAATATACATGGGGATCTTAGCTGCCAGATTGAAAACCATCCTTCCCTATGTGATAGGTCAGGATCAGTCAGGCTTTAGAATGGGGAGACAAACTTGGGACAATACTATAAGGGTGATACATGTTGTATAGTAAACGGAAATTAAACAGGTCCCTACAACACTGATCTCCCTAGATGTCGAAAAGGCATTGGATCACGTAGAATTGCTAAACCAGTTCACAGCAATGAAACATATGGGGTTTGGACAAAGCGTTAAACAAATGCTAAGAGCGAATTATAAAGACCCTTCAATACAACTATCCAAAAACGCTCATTTGTTCAACACTATACAAATCGAGCGGGGGACCAGGCAGGGGTGCCCCGTCTCCCCTCCCATATGCTATTTATTTATTTGTCAAATAGACAAAACCAAACTATAAGAGGCATTCAATTTGGGTGGGAGACTCATAAAATAGCTGCATATGCTGATGACATTGGTGAAAGCAGAAACGTCAATCCCGGCGCTGGTGGCAGTGCTGGGGGAACAAGAACAAATCTGAAATAAATATGACTAAGTCAGAAATGCTAGGACTGAGCCTATCAAAGGAGCAATCCACCACCGTGCACAATTTCTCCCCCTTCAGAATCACCAGAGGCAGTATAAGATATTTAGGGGTAAAGCAAACAACTAAACATTCCTACCTGTATAAAGCAAACTACCCAGACATAATAAAGAACACAGTTTGTTTGGTTTAGGCTATCTTGCTATGATTGCTAGCTCCATCAAGTGCATGGGAAACGTATACATCCCTCCACTTAAAACATTCCCGGGCTGCCACTTCTCAACGTTATGGGTTTGTGCAGCTGTGGAGAGATCTATTTTAGTCACTACAGGTTAGAAGTGATTTAACAACTAAGCAACCATAATACAATTATGGTAAGGTATTTATATAACATTTTCATTGCATTTTTATTATGTAAAGGTGCTTTAACCGCCATGGGTTCACCCTCCCCCCAATGCCAAGGCCTTTTTGGTGATTTTGGTATTTCACCATTCAATGCCTTCTAATGTTTTCTCCTTCATTAACCCCTTAAGTGCCAAGGACAAGGTATCTCGTCCTTGGCAACAGGGAGGTAATCGCAAGGACGAGATACCTCGTCCTTGGTATTTAGTTTTTACATAGGAATTGCTGCTGCAGATATTGTTTCATGAAGGTATCAAAAACAGTTTTTAGTAATACACATTTTTTGATGAAAAGCTGAGTTGATCGTTCCTGGGCCATAATCTTTGATGTGTAGAGACTTCCATGGGTTGATCCTTGAATATTTAATTTTTGTATCTGGCCCTTTTTGAACTCAGTGCGGCCACAAAATGTGGGTGACAACCCCCAGCAGTCCCCTCACATATCCCCACACACAGCCTTAATCCCTAAAGAAACATTATCCCTTTTTCAGACTTGGCATTTGTACTTTTTTACATTATATACTGCTGGTTAATTTCTTGGCGACAAATCTCCTGCACAGAAAAATGCCTGTGGTGAATATTCTGAAATGAAATCACTGGTTACTTTGCAGGATGAAGATAGATCTCAATAGTGCGGGCCTCAATCATTAAGCTATCTATCTGATCTAGGTTAGGAGTGGTAATACACAGAATTTAGCAGCATGGAGGTGATGTGATGCATCTCCCAGCTTGAATGGTCGCCTTTTCCCCATGGTATTCCCCGCCTTCTGAGCCTCCTGGGAGGTAGGAGACAGCCACCGTTCCACCTGGGGTGAAAACCATCGCTCACGCCACACCACCATAGTTTTCTTCGCCCCTTCACCACCTCCCCCACACACACCATTCCATCCCAGGCCGCACTTACCCACAGCCACCTCACCAGTTGCCTCCTCTCAGTCACTCCTGCTGTCCTGCCCATTTCACCATTTCCCTCTGCGCTGTTTCTCAACTTAGAAAGTCAATGGTGTTGGCACCCCAGGAATCATGTCACTCGGACCCCAGCACCATTAGCTGAGTGGTAATGCCTCTGACATCCGGAGATATTGTGAAAATGCGTTATTGATCCATGGGACACAGTCCTTCCAGAACGTCCAGCCACAAATGGTCCGCATTCTTTGCAGTATGTGTTTTACGTCAGGACGTGAGTTGGACTTGTTGTCTCTCTGAATAGCGGACTCCATTTATCAAAGCTCAAACAAATACACAAATAACCTCCACTGCATTTCATTATATGTATGTAAATGTACCTCATACATATTCAGTGTGTATATCAAGAGAACACGATTTGATTTTAGTACACAGCGCACCAACAACCCAAGCTCAGTTCAGAACAATAGTATCTTTCCTGTCCCATTACAATTGATATCCACCATGTTACAAGTATACTGCGGCAATTACAAAAGACAGCGTCCTTTAAACACGAAATACATTTCAAACACACGGTCAGAGAAGGCAGATGTTCTTTGAAGGGCAAAGATTAATTACCACGAAATGAAAACATTGATACACTCCCGAATCCCAAAACTCCCCAACTAATTCATGAATGTGTCTTAACATTTCATTGCATTAGTGGTTGGTCTTTTACTTTAAAATTGCATTTCCTGGCTTTTGACCTGCGATCTCCGGGTTTCTAGTGTTGTTTGGGAGAGTGTGTGTTTGCAGCTGAATCCAATTATAATTGAAACGGATCATCTCGGCTATCAGCTTTCTTGAACACATCCAATATAAAGCCAGGACTACAAGTGACATTTTGGAAACGGGATACACGGAATAATAAATCATTCAAGCCTACAAGACTGCTATGCTTTCTACCACTGCATCTGCTATCCCTGGTATTTTATAAGACGTCAACTAACACTAATGCCTTTCCTGGGCTGGATTAAAATCTGCATCCACAAAATCCAGACTAATTGTAAAACTGGTAATGCTCCCAGTATTCCTCCAAGTAAGGTTCTGGTTTGCATATCGTTTTCTGCATCACTATAATACTACGAGACAAATCCGACAAACAAATGTGTACAATTATTTTAATATCCTCAATCTGTACAACATATCGAATACATCTCAAGGATTCTGTCACTAAGTGGTTTTATTCAACTCAGCGGGCCTCATTACGACCCTGGCGCTAATGGGTTAACGGCGCCGTAAAAAGCTGTGGCGCCGTTAACCCATTAGCACCTGATTACGAGGTCCCTTTTGCGGGAACCGACCTTAAAGTAGGGACCCGCAAAGGGACCTTGGTGCTAAGTACGGTACCACAATTTGTGGTACCGTACTTAGCGCCTTCCCCATTCCCATTGAGGCCTAGGGGGCAAAAATGGGAATGGGGAAGGGCCATGGAGGAAGGGGGAATTACCGCCCCACCAACCTTGTAATGGGGTGGTAATTCCCCCTTTCTCCATGGCGGAGTCGGTAAGTTACCGGCATGGACCATGGTGCTATTAGCACCATGGTTTTCCGCCTGGGTTGTAATGAGGCCCAGTATGTTCTGTGAAAAATGACCATCCCTATCATCAAAGTTTGATTGCTCACAGGAGTAGATATGTAGCAAGCAAGACCTGATATATTTATTTATTGTTTGTACAGCACAAAAAAGAAAGCCCAGAGGCTTAGAGGTGCTTAACAAGAAATGAGGAGAGGGTAGAGATCAGGAGCAGCACATCTGATCTTTCATGTTTCTTTCTCCACATTGCTGTTCCTCCAATACACACCTTTAGCTATAGCCAAAGTGAGCAGGTTGTTTTGTTACCCATATATTTCATACAAATTCGGTATGTAGTACATTTTCTCTGTGTAGAATTAATAGATATAAGATTTAAGCAGTTTAACATATCTTTATTTTCATAGTACTACAACACTGATAGTGATACAACACTTATCGCAGAAACTGAATAGCTTTAAAAACATTAATCATGTAAAATGGATGTGAAAAAAGAAGACTTAAATGAAAGCAGCGACAAAGTATAATTTCTGATTCAGGGAAGAGTAGAAAGACCAAGGGCAACATGTGTGACAGTTTACCTGCAACTAATGTGATGAATCAGCAATAATTCCGTCAGAAAACATAGCCTGGTGCCCTTCTCATGTGGCATGAGACGCTTTCTGTTCCTGACCTTGGGGATGGTGTTCTGCAGGAGGATCACATGAGGGGGGAAGCAGGTCAGGAGGTATGAAAACCCCCTTTTTTAACTTTCCCCAAAGGCAGACTCTTCTAATGTCTTATTGTAAAATAACCAAAATAAGAAAATCTAACATTTTGCATTGGGGACATCAAGTACTGGGACGAGGAAAAGGGCAGAACAGGTGCAATGTTGAAAGGAGTAGTGAAATCATTAATGCAAATGACCCATACCTGAGGGTGACTGAGAAGCTTAAAATGCCCCCTCAGTTGCAAGCAATGAGAGAGAAGGAAAAAAGCAGCAGTAGCATTAAAAAGCAGTAGTAGCATGGTTTGTGCAGGCTGAGGGCGTCTGTGTTACAAGCTAAGACTTACAAGCCTTGCTCAAGCCAAGAGAGACATTAAACCAGGGCAAATACAACACAGCCAATATTTCCAACAGTAGAAGGGGGCAAATGAAAGGTTCATAAGCTGTGAAACTTCTTGCACATACTTGGTACAACATTTGATGAAAGCTGGTATAAACTCATATTGTCAAAACCAAGGGAGAAGCAGAAAGAAACTCTGTCCCTGTCAGTCTTTGGTTATTGGTGTATTAGGGAAAGAAATATGGCAATAAGGCTTCCGTTCTGGGGAAAATATATCCAGAAGGAGAGCTGCATCATTTGTAGAAGAATATTAAAGAGCACCAATGTGAATCTTGTTTTCCCTGAAGAGTTGTTGAAGGTTCTGAAGCTGAAATCTGTTACTGTGAAATTGTTGTGAGCCTCTTGGCAGTTGATCTTAACCACAAAAGCACTGTTGTTGTGAAATGTTGTTCGGGCAGGGGAGTATACCCGGATGGCAAACCTTTGGAGAAGTAGGCCTGGCATGGGAGTAAATGAGGTGAAAGTTGAAGACGTGCTACAAACTGTTCCTGACAGAGACAATTTGATTGCTGATGGTGCTAAAAGAAAAGCAGTCTTCAGCTGTTACAAAGGAACTATATATCTTTGGAATTAATCCATTGTGGCAAATCATCCTGACCAAGACAATTATTGTTGCCATTGATGAACTGAGAACTTGCTGAAGGAAGAAGAAAAGCCTTCTATTTTCTGTGTTTGAACTTTCCTTTGACAAGTTGTATTGGCATATAACTGTGTTGAAACTTTTGTGGTGAACCAGTATTTCCTTATTTTCTTTCTTGAACTGTGTAGCAGAATCCTATATAAACCAGGGGAAAAGGGAATTTGTCAAGTTCTAACTAGAGACTGTGCTTACATTAGGAAATCAATCATCATTGTTTTGAACAGCTATGCATTTCCATGTTTATTTATTGTATGTATACGTGTGAGGGACACATATCCTTTGTTTTAGTGCTTCCTTTAGTTTATTTTAGGCACAGAAATCCTCATCACGGAAGGAATAGTGAGATGTTAATCCAACCTTCTAATACAGTAAAATGGCATTTGTTGAGAAACCTGCGCAAAGTTGTCCGCCTCACATTTCTGACGCCTCACATATGGTGTCACTGTGGGATCAAAATCAATTGATACAAATTGGTGACTCCTCAAATTTGAGAAACTATGGAGGAGATGTTAAAGCATTGATGCAAAATAATGGAAAGAAAGCATACCAAATTTAAGCTGGGGAACAGATCACCCAAGGAATGGTGCAGAGGGCTATGTTCCCGAAACCAGTAGTGGTGAAGAATTGTGACCAAACTGGAAGAGGTACTCCATATTTTGGGAAAGCAGACCTTGACTTGATAGTCCCAGTTAAAATAGAAAGAGAAGAGGAGACTATTCCTGACTTAGCTTTTGCACAGTGTAATGATCCCTTACTGGCCAAAACCTTTAATCAGTTAACAAGTGGAGAGCAAGGGAGAAGAAAGAATGGTTAATTTTTATTTTCTTCTAAATCCTGGAATATTGTATATTGATGGCGTAAATCCTTCTGGTAATCCTAGGCCTCGAATTGTGATCCATAAAAGTCTCAAAAGTGGTGTACTAGAAATGGCACATGCTTATTTAACCAGGGAAATTTAGGGACAGCCTAAACACAAGCCCAAATTGTTAACAGATTCTATTGGCCAGAAATGTATACAGATACAAAGAATTGTATGAATGCATTCACAAGTGTGCCTGCGCTTTGCATGGCAATTCCTACTAAAATAAAATTATAGACAAAGGTATATTTATATTGTACACTTTTTAAATTGTCTACATCATGGAACCTACCCATGCCAAATGTATGTTTTGTAGCATGTTGGGAAGTATGCTGTTCATTTTGAACAGACACACCCACACACCTCTATCCAAGCATTGCAGACAGCTTAAAAAAAACTGCTTAAAAGTAAACAAAATTTGAAAAGGGTATATATTTTACTTTCTACATTGTCTAACCATGGAACCTACCCACATGTCAAATTTCAAGTTTGTAGCATGTTGGGAATTATGCTGAACATTTCAAACAGACACACATACAGATCCACAAATGTCCCTTTTATATATTTAGAGATGTGCTATGTGTCATAAAATTAGCACAACAATTCCCCATACAGCTCCTTCACAACCTTTACCTATTATTGATGTTCCCTATTCTAGAATTGGGATGGATATAGTAAGTCTGTTACAAACATCCAGGTTGAGTAATAAGTATATATTAGTCATTTTAGAATATTTAACCCGCAACCCCAAAGCCTTTCCCCTTAGAAACAATACTTCTCAGCAGAGCTTGCAACATTTGCTTTCTTTTTTCCTGAACTGAATTTCAAAGAGAAATCTAACTGATCAAGGGTCTACTTTCATGAGTAAACGTATGGCTTAAGTAAAAGATATCCTGCAGATTACAACTCTGCGCACCTCCATTCATCATCCTCCGACTGATGGACTGGTTGAAAGATTTAACCAAATCTTGAGACACATCTTGAAGAAATGTGTGGAGGCAGATGGGAAGCAATGATACCCTGGGCCCTATTTGCTATTCAGAAAACTCCTCAGTCATCTACCAGAGTTTCTCCCTTTGATCTATTATATGGAAGGGAACCCAAGGATGTGTTGGACATGTTACGTAAGACTTGGGAAGAAAGGGAAACAGCTACTATTCCATTGTCACAAACTGCCCAAAGGCTAAAGAACATGACTTCAGTAAGGAACCTAACATGACTAGAGCTTAAGAACATCAGAAAAAATGTTATAATAAAAAGGCAGTAATGAGATATTTTTCCGTAGGCCAAAAGGTGTTGGTTCTCCTTCCATCGTCCGACAATGAGATGCTTTCTAGGTGGCATACACCATATGAGGTTCTAAAACAAATGGGACCTTATAATGAGAAAATCTCCAAGCCTGATGGGAACAGTAAAACTGAAATTTGTCATGTCAACCTACTTAAAGAATGGAAAGAAGACCCAGAGAGAAATACATCAATCATGCTAACAAGCCTTTTATCTGAAGAGAGTGAAGCCAATCAGTTGATATCTCCTGTGTTATCTCAGAATCATAAACAAGATCTATTAGACTGCCCGCAATAATTCCCTGATGTGTTTAAAACTGAGCCAGGAAGAGTGACAGGAGCGTATAATTTCATACATACTCCCCCTGGACAAGTAGTCACCAAAAACCCTATAGAATCTCTGAGAGTAGAAAGAAAATCATTCAGGAAGAATTAGAGGCTATGTTGAAAGCCAATATTATTGAACCATCACAAAGCCCTTGGTCTTCCCCTATTGTTTTAGTTGCCAAGCAAGACAATTCTCAGAGGTTCTGTATTGATTTCAGGAAAGTTAATGAAGTATCACAGTTTGACAGCTATCCAATGCCCAGTATAGATGACTTGATTGACAGATTAGGGATGCCATATCCCTTTCCACCATCGACCTAACTAAAGATTATAGGCAGGTGCGACTCAACCCAGGGGATAAACCCAAGACTGCTTTTTACACCCACGTTGGGTTTTTCCAATGTAAAGTATCATGCTTTGGGTTGTATGGAGGCCCTGCTACCTTTCAGAAACTAATGTATCAAGTTTTGTGACCTCTGTCATCATTTTTTGGGGCTTATATTCATGATATTATTATCCAAAGCTAAACCTGGCCTGAACATATGTCGCATTTGTACCAAGTTATTCAGACATTAAGAAAAGCCGGACTCACAGCAAACCCAAAGAAATGTCATCTAGCTAGATCTGCTGTAAAATACTTGGGATTCTTTGTCGGGAATCGGATGATTCAACCTCAGATGGATAAA
This sequence comes from Ambystoma mexicanum, assembly GCF_040938575.1. NCBI lineage: Eukaryota > Metazoa > Chordata > Amphibia > Caudata > Ambystomatidae > Ambystoma > Ambystoma mexicanum. The sequence continues at coordinate 913,993,311 of NC_090936.1, forward strand.
GTTGAAGCAGTTATGGAAACTCCATCTTCCAAGACTAAAAAGCAACTACAAGCCTTTTTAGGCATTGTTGGTTATTATTGCAGATTTATTCAAAATGTCTCTTCTGTTTATGCCCCTCTTACGGATAAACTTAAAAACACTGAACTAGAGAAATTTAAATGGCAGCCTCAAGACCAAAAGTGTTTTGATCGATTAAAGCATATATTGTGCAGCGAGCATATTCTCAAGGTAACAGATTTCAATCAATCATTTATTTGGCAGACTGATTCCTCACATATTGGTCTTGGGGCAGTATTATCTCAAAATCCTGATGGCATAGAGCAACCCATCCTCTATATTAGTAGAAAACTGTTTTCCCAGGAAAATAATAATGCTACCCTTGAATTAGAAGCCCTGGCCATCAAATGGGTCATTTCATATTTGAAATACTATTTAACAGGTAGAACGTTCAGATTAATAACTGATCACGTGCTCCTTAAATGGTTGAGTTTTAATCAAATATGTACGAATGCCAGAGTCATGCACTGGTTTTTAGATCTACAGCCCTGTTGTTTCCCTGTTGAGCATTGAAAAGGAAAAGAACAAAGTAATTTTGATTTCCTCTCTTGATTCCCAATAGAGGCTGAAAAGACCAGCAATATTAGGGCAAGTGTATGTGATGAATCAGAAATGATTCCACCTGAAAACCTGGCCTGGGATGGGACCCCTCCCATGTGGCCTGAGAAAGGCAGACATTTTCTGATCCTGACCTTGGAAGTGGTGTTCTGCGGGAGGATCACACGAGGGGGGAAGCAGATGAGGAGGAATGGGAAACCCCCCTGTTTAACTTTCGCCGAAGTCCCACTCTTCTAATGACTTATTGTAACAAATCTGAAATAAGAATATCTATCTTTTACACTGGGGACTTCAAGTCCCATAACCCCCTAAGTACTGGGATGCGGAAGAAGGCAGAAGAAGTGCAATGTGCAGGAGTAGTCAAATCACTAATTACAAATACCCACACCTGAGGGAGACTGAGGGGCTTAAAAAGAACCCTCAGGTGCAGGTCATGAGAGAGATGGAGAAAAGCAGTAGCAGTAAGAAGCAGCAGCAGCAAACTGGTTCATGCAGGCAGCCAAAACAGAAGCTGGAGGAGAGATAAATACGCCAGTATTGTTGTGTGGCAGATATCATCTGCCGGTCCTGAGATGGTCTGTGCCTCTCGGAATCTGAAGGGGGTGACTTTGTTAAAAGCTAAAATGTACAAGCATTGCCCAAGCCAAGAGTGACTAAAACCGAGGCAAATGCAATTTAACCAATATTGCCAAAGGCAGATGGGGGCTGATGAAAGGTTCAGAAGCTGTGAAATGTCTTGCCCATACTTGGTACAACATTTGGTAAAAACTGGTATAAACTCACATTGTCAAAACTAAGGGAAAAGCAGAAAGAAACTCTTTCCCTGTCAGTCTTTGGTTACTGGTGTAGTACGGAAACATGAGTGACAAACAGGCTTCCCTTCTAAGGGGAAAAGATATCCAGAAGGAAAGGAGCATCATTTCTAGAAGAATATTAAAGAGCACCAATGTTAATGCTATTTTCCCTGAAGAGTTGATGAAAGTTCTGAAGCTGAAATTTGTTGAATACTGTAAAGTTGTTGTGAACGTCTTGTCTGTTGATCTTAACCTCAAAAGCACTGTTGTTGGGAAATGTTCGGCAGAGGAGCATACCCAGATGGAAAACTTTGGAGAAGCAGGCCCAGCATGGGAGTGAACCAGTTGGCAGTTGAAGAAATGCTACAAAGTGGTCCTGTCAGAGAAAATGTATGTGGTTTATGGTGCTAAAAGAAGAGCAGTGTACAGCTGTTACAAAGGAGCTATATTTCTTTGGAATGTATCCGTTTTGGCATATCATTGTCATGATGCCTACCTCCAAGGAGCCAGGTCCGACCCAGCAACCCGAGAAGCAGGCATCATTCCCCCTAGGGAAGTGCCAGCGGGCCCAAGCTGGGGCCCTTTGGACATAGTCCTGGCGCCTTAGGCGCCAGGGTCATGTTAGACCCCTGTCCTGGCGCCTTAGGCGCCAGGCTCATAAAGCTAGACATATGTTCAAGTGTTTTAATGTGCACTTACCTGATGCAGACCATGCTGCTACATCCAGGCCCTCTTGAGGCCTGAATGGAACTACTTTACCTGTGGGACTACTTTCCACCTGGGTGTGGTCAGGGAAGGATACATACCTGATCGGTGGAAGGATACATACCTGGAACTTCTTCCAAAGCTATTTAAACCACGCCCGATCAGCAACTCACGCTTCGCGTTGTTCTGCTCCTCGCAGCTGGACGCTCACCGTGTCAGCTCCTGCATCTGGACTTCAGCCACGCCTGTCAGCATCCTGGGTCGCCTGCAAAGGGAGATAAGAGAGAATTGGGGAGAAAAAAGACCTTATCAGCTAAAGCTGCATCACGGAGACATCACACCGACGATCCTGAAAGGGAAGACATCATTTTAAAAGTATTTCGCTTCGATCGCTGCAGCGCTGCATTTCACTCACCTTTCCTGAGCGCCTCCATCTTCAGCAGCGATCATCCGGATCCGCACCCACTTCTCAGAGCCTAGAGAGAAAAAGACAAGAAGACAAGGTGAGAGAAGGAAGGGAATAGGAAAGGCTCAGTTTCCTTCTAAGACTTACCTGTTGGGTCATTCCCATTTCATTTCGGGTCCTGCCGCTTCCTGGCATTCCGGACCCCGGCCCCTATGGGGAAAAAAGACAAAGACATTGAATGAGCGAATGCAAAGACATTACCTGAACGCTCATCCAGAACTTACCTGTCATTTACTGGAACTGCACGTTTCACTTCGGGTCGGCGCCATATCTCCGGCATTCTGAACCCCGGCCCCTAAGGGGAAAAAGACATAAGCATTAGCGCTTGCCGCAATAAGACAATGAACATTATTATTAAGCTTGAACTTTTGAACTAGCAACAGAACTCTTACAGCGCCTCACCTGAATAGTCAAGCTTATTTTGAACTCCCATCAAACCTCAATCCAGTGAAGTAACTGGGTTTCAACGCGCCCCTGCATCAGAAGCAGGATGGAGAACTCATCCTTCCAGACCCTAAGGTGAGACTTCACAGGGAATCATGGAAGGGTATTGTGGAGGGTTGGAAGGGAGTGGGAGGCTTGAGCATTATTCCGTCAGTAGGTAATACTCCCTTTTCACGCACAGGGGAATATTCCTGCGAGCCAGAAAAGCCAGAGTAGAGGGGCCCTTCCTGTCCATCTTCAGAGTCCTGCGCTTCACCATTGAAGAAGCATCAGCACTCGAAGCCAGACCTGCGCCTCCGTGGGAATCAGGTGAGCGTGACAATCATACTGAATAAGACAATTATTGTTGCTATTGATGAACTCAGAAATTGTCTAAGGAGGAACAAAAAGCCTTCTATTTTCTGTGTTGGACAAGTTGAAGTGGCATAGAACTGTGTTGGAACTTTTGTGGTGATCCAGGATGTCCTTATTTTCTTTTCTTGAATTGGGGAGCAGAATCCTATTTAAACCAGGGGAAGGGGAATTTACCAGTTATAAAGAGAAACGTTGGTTACATTGCAAACGCAGTCATCATTGTTTTGTACTGACATGTATTTCCTTGTTTATTTATTGGGCATATGTGTGTGAGGGACAGATATTCCTTGTTAGAGTGTTTACTTTAATTTATTTTAGTCAGGGAAATCCTCGTCAGGGTAGGGATAGTGAGGCGTTAATCTACATTTCTAATATAATAAAATGGCATTTTTTGAGAAACCTTCACAAAGTTGTCTGCCACCGATTGTGGTCTGATTGACATTTTTATTTTGGGATAATGGTTCTCTAGATAAAGCCTTTGTATATATCAACCCACAGTGGAGCCCTCACTTGCAAGATATATTTATGCCATTGGTAACCTTCATCCTTACTCGCAAAGCCTTCCTCATGTCGCAATCGTAGAAATTTGGTGGTTTATGGATGGAAAATGGGTTTGGTATGGAACACAAAATCAGCAGGATGTAGATTCCAATAACCTCTAAGCCCTCAAATTGTGTCTGGCTTGAGCCAGATTACTGAGTTAATATTACAGTGTCCACTCCATCTCCCTTTGAAACTATGGCAGAACCTGGAATGCTTTGCTTTCACACTCCTCGTTTCCAGAATGGAATCATGCACACTATCCTGGTATGCAAGGAATACTTAGACTCTTACTCCACAGAGATTTAAAGAAGCTTCTCAAGCTCATCAATCGTGAGTTACTAGAGTGGAAAATCTGCCAGTAACTCTAACCATCACATAGCGACAGATTTATGTTCCCCATATGTAAGTTGACAATATTTAGTGGATCTGTTATGTGTTGGTTTGCTAACAAAATTGTTGCATGGAAAGGATACACAGTTAAAATGGATTTTTACAATCCCGCTGGTAGACAGATTATAGAAGGCCACCTTAGTTCTGGGGAACAGGGATACACTGAGAACTTAGCCAAACCCAATCAAGGCAAGCGTGGAGAATGGTCAAGAATTAGCCTCACGAGAAAGTGAGTGGGTCCAGGAGTCCACAACGAGTCCACACAGTGAAGTACACAACAAATCAATTTAGACATTCAAGTACAAAAATACTCTATTATAGACCCAAAAAAACACTATAAGAAATGACATAATCAGGTAGTACTATCGCATAACACTTATTAATAAAACATATATACAGTCACCTTTAGGTTTGTAGGAATGTATACAATAACATATTCAACACAAAAGAAGGTAAGTAGTGATTCAGTAGAATTAAACCAACTCACAAGATTGATACCCTAAGTTTATAAATCAAATCCCTATGATATTATATGGCGCCTTGTGCTCAAAAGTCCCAAAGCTTCTTTTCAGGAGAGGGGACATGTGTTGGAAGAGTTCTTTTGGTGGTAAAAATGTTCTAGAAGATACTTCAACGATGTAACTGGTTAGTTAAATTATGTTCCTATCTTGAGAGACAACTTTTAGATCAAACAATCAAAAAGCGGTGGAATGGAATAAACCAACATTTATTCTAAGTTTTATTATAGAGTTAACATGAATGGCTAATGATTTACAAGTACTCAACCCCCTGACTTTGATTTTCCCAGTTGTCTTGGTGACTCCACTCGGTGGTCGCTGGCGGCTTTTCAGCCATTGGTTCCAGTGCAGGATCTCTACAAGGTTGCAGGTCTGAGGTTTCTCAGGTCAGCTGATGGTGCAGTTTGCGAACCCTGGTAAAGAAGGCAAGCAGGATTCAACAATTCAGGACTCTTCTGGACACCTCACAGCACACAGGGAAACACCTTCCACCGATGGCCATTGCACAGAGGTGATGGCAGGCGTATCTCCAGTCATGGTTGAAGAAGACCTCCCAGAACAGGATCCCTTGATGCTGGGAAGCTGAAACTTGTGAGGAAGGTTGCTTGTGGCATGATCGAAGTTATGGGCACAAATCCAGAATGGCTTTTGGTGAGGTAGCCCACTGGAGAGCTTGTCAGTCAAATGCATTGCCTAGGTACACTTCCCAGGTTTGAATTACTGCAGCAGGCCTTTGCAGATTAGGTAGTTCAGCAGCTTTCATATTAGTGATTCCAAAATTATTCCACTGAAGAAGGTCAAGACTTTAGGTGTCATTTTTGATCAACACCTAAGTATGAAATATTACATTGGTAGTTTAGTATCCTCAAGTACCTACTATATCAAGCTCCTTGTATTCGTATATTGTTTATTTATAAAGCGCAGCCAGGCCCGGGGGCATATTGGCGCGCAAGTTTAGATCTGGTTACAGTTACATTTGAATGCGGTAAGCAAAGGTTACAGTGGTTACGGTTACAGATAAGTACAGACATTAGTAATACAGATACATTCATCCATGTTGCAATGTTCATGTGGCAGGCAATGGAGGCTGCCGATAAAATATAGTATAAAATAAATTAAATTATTTACAATACGTACAATACGTACGAAAATACGTAATTTCTCACCTTAGACCTTTCATCACCAAAATGAATGCAGAAACCATTGCGACAGCAAGTGTTGGAGATAAGCTGGACTATTGCAGCAGCCTCCTTGTGGGCATTAACAAAACTGATTGCAATAGGATACAGGTATCCAGAACTGGGCAGTTCGTGTGGTTGTGGGACTCGACTGCTAACAATCACGCACAAATGCATGCAAGGTGTCATGCCGGTTTACCTGCAGGATCTATTAACTGAAAAAATCCATAGGAGAGCGTTGAGCTCCAACAATCAGGAGTTATTGTCTATTCCCAGAAGTAGGACAGTGAAGGCTTCTAATAGAGCTTTTCACCTTGCAGCCCCTAAGGCTTGGAACAAATTACCATTGCAGCTCAGATGTCTGAAATCTACTGAGCTCTTTGAAAAGAAACTCAAGACCCTCCTGTTCACTTGAAGCCCTTTCTACTGGTTTTTGACCTGGGGAATGTTCCTTGGTCTGGTATGTGGGTGTTTTTATGTCTGTTGCGCCCTTAAGCCCACGGGTCCATGGCCGCACATTACAAATATTTAAAGTATAGTAAAGGGGTTCACTGGGGCAAACACAGGAATGGATGCCAGGCCTCTTTGAGAGTCGTCCACTGATCTTCATGTATCTGCTGTTCTACAGAGGATACTTGGCTCCAACACTAATCTGATGAAATGGCTGCAGGAGTCCTCTTCTTATCCTAAATTTTCAAACAGCCAGCAGTGGTCCAATCAGGATTTAACTCAAGCCCCACACCTAGACTTTCAGTGCCATGGATGTGGAGTGGGACCGGACAGTCCACCCACACACATGGCATGCAGTAGCCTGCGAAAACAGCCGCTTTCCTGGGAAAATGCATGACCATATACAGGATTTCCTGAATAGAGTAGGCAAGAAGAAGAGCAAACAACAATATGACAAGTGAAAAATCTCTTGGTATGGCTATTTTAGGGCTCTAGCTACGTTCAGTAGCCAGATGCAGTAAATGCAAATGTGCACACAGAAAAGAATCCCAAGCGTAAAAAAGGCATGGGTGATACAAAGGTATCCCCACTGCACTGCATTGTAAGATGCTGTGTGCACTTTTAAAAAGTTACCAAAACGTAATAAAACAAAAGAGAAACATTTTTCCCAGTACTGATAGTCTGAAAGGGTGGATCATTTTCGCCATGACAAAATGAGTGAAGGACCAGCCCAAGCCCAAGGTTTCACTTTCATATAAAAAGTCAGGACAAGTTAAAAAAAAAATGATGTACTGGGAAAGCTGCCTAAAGAGAAATCTTTCCTAACAGATTCCTCCCACCCTCGTCTTTTGAGAACATTATTTTGAATTGCGGGCTCACTATCCTCTTGTTTTAACTCTACCATGAAATGATGGACGGTCCATTAACAAAGTTCACAACACTGTCTTTGCAATAACTTCCCCAAGGAGTCTCTGGTCAACGTCGACGTTTTTCACCTTTTCATCAAGATAGTCCACATCCAATAGCTAGAAACCCTGTTTTGAGTTGTGGGGGTCAGAGGTTGCCAGATTACGTCAAAGCTCTGCTGGTATTTGAATCCCCACACCAATGAGTCTTATTTAGGTTGCATAATTAATTTCATCTGTTTTGAAATAAACATAGACGTAGAGTTGGAATGTAGTGATAGAACTGAGTTATGACTAGTTACAGATACTTTGTTATTTAAATAAGGATAGGTGTAAAGGATGTGTGTATTTGTATGGAATGGACTTCTATCATTGTTGCCCTCATTGCCTTAGAATTTATCATAGCAAATCAGCATTTTAATTGTCAAAATGCTGCAATATGATTTCGTTCTGTTAAAATTGCAAACCAGAACATACAACATTTATTCGTGATTGTGATTAAAATATCAAGGAGAGAGGTTGTCTGATAACGGTGCAAATCTAGTTGTACAACCTTTTTAAAACAGAGCTATGATGAAACTGTTTTGCCATGATTTTTATAAGATGATTGCACACATAATGACATAAAGACCCATTCTAACAGTTCCCACCACTATGAAAAACCTTTTTAGAAATATCAGACCTGAAGCTGTCGGGGCAGCAGCGTTGTCAACTTTATCAGCCTGGATGCAACCTAGAATTTAATCATAAGAAAAAACTCCTCTATCTCCCTGAGATTCACTATTAAAGACAGTATCATTTGAAGATGTTTAAAAAGAAATACCCTGAAAGTGAGTACGTCATCCTGGGCGGAGAGTGGTGGAACCGCCTTCCACTGGTGTGGTACCACCAATCCTTTCAAAACCAGTTTCAAAAAGAATTCATTTTCAATGGAATGTATTACCATATCCAATTCATCCCATGGTTTTCAGACAAAATGTGTATTTTTTCTTTTTTTAAAGTTTCTTTTATAACTATTTCAAACAAAAGATCTTTCCACTCTTAAGAGCCTTTTTTTAGATCTCTTAAATTCCAGAAATAAACCATGATTCACTGTTTTTAATGTTTTTCCTTCCCTCCGTCACATCTCTAAATTGAGGAGCAACTCTCCTATGAATTTTTGAAACCAGTAATTAAAACAGATTTACAACTCCATTTTGATTGATGCTCTTTGTTATAATATTCCTATATAAATTAACTATATTATAGAGTTTATCAAACTCTCTTCTCCCCAACCTAAGTATAAGTAACCAGTGAAATAATTGTATAGACTCTTTCCCAAACGGCAGAAGCAGGGAAAGAGACCACCATTCAACAGTGAGAGGCTTGTGATCTCTTTCAGATCGAAAAAAGGAATTGCTAATTCTTAAGCATTTCTAAGAATGTAGCAGTTAACCAGGCAATAAAAAAACAATAGTCTCCTTTTTCTGTAGAAATATCAAGTGTATGAAAGTTTATATGTTCCTAAAAATGTACACAATATATGTTATATTATTAGTATATATGTTGTACACATTATAATTATTATGTATACATAAATCTCCAAAGTTCTACAAGTTGCTGAGACTTGAACCATGTGGGGTATCCTTCCAACAACCATACCGAGAAATGACAACCATATAGGGAAAAAGGCTAGGTGCACCCTTTTTGAGAAGAACAAAGAGCTTTATGTGTATACAAAAAGGAAATAGCGATAGGGTATTAGAAGTCCACTGTCGCAGAGCGCTCTCTCTTCTTCAAAGACAACAACAGCATGTTATAACTGCAAAAATCCCCATCTATGAGGCACACAATATACAGTGTTCATCACTCACCCTCCTTGGCTGCCTCCTATTTAGATACTACTAATCACATATAGATCCCCAACTCATGGTCACGTCTTCTCTGAGTACAACTTCTACACATGTGGGTGACAATCTCTTCACCATGGGTTACTGTAAAATGATTGCTTACATTTCTGAGAGCACTGCCCTGCCCTAAGATTGAATCACATGATGTGCACCTGGCTGTCAACATGATCTTAGTGGATAACTTTGAGGTTAGTCTGGTCCTGGTGAATAAAGCAATTATTTTCTCATCCCCAACACACAGGTGACCCCATCATGCCTCAGAGCCACCCTTTGCTCTCCCTGGTATAAATCACATGCCCCGATGTCCTCTGTTCCCCCCTAATCAGCTACTCCCCTTGAGGGGGCAGGGCTCAGTGTCTTACACATCCCACTTATCAATCTAAATTGTGGAGGATTTAGCAGTTTTGCTCCTAGCCATCTGGTAGTTCAAATGGAATGGTAATTATCCTGGGGGGCGCTGGTGCCCTTAACCTCAACTGGTGTTTTGGCAACTCAAAACCACTGCCCTGTCTCACATGGGTTTGTCCTTCATGACCGGCTGCAGCCCTTGCTCATGTTGAGCCACTCACATTCCTTTCTAATTTCACAACACTCTAACAGGATACATTTTCGTAGATGTGTGCATGTTCCCTACCTCACCTGGGTGTGGAAATGGAATATCCAAGCACAATGCCTTGTTGTTCTGTGTTTCCAACATGGCCTGTGAGGATTGAAAAACTGGGATATGGTCAACACAGAAGATTTTTCAATCAAAAAATTGCGGTTTGCGTTCAAACGCATGTCAAATCTATGCAACAAATAGGTGCACACATTCAGGGAAGTGCCCCCCGTGAATGACCAGCCCACTTTATGGAACACACAACCTGTGGTGGGCCATTATAAATGTGGCAAATGTTCAGTATGCATTTTAACATCGAATATAAAAGAAATAGACCTGAAAGGTCGAAAATGGACATTAAAATATTTTTCCAATTGCAATACCAAATGGGCAATATATGTGATTAAATGTCCTTGTGGTCTTCTGTATGTTGGCAAGACAAAGAGACCTATAAGACAAAGGATCTGTGAACACAGATCCTGTGTCAAGAATAATGTGCCAGATAAACCACTAATGGCTCATTTTTCGTTAGTCAAACATGCCCATGAAGATATACGTTGGTATATCATTCAAACACTGGGACCCCGTCCAAGAGGAGGGAATAGGGATTTAAATTTGAGAAAATTGGAACAAAAATGGATTTTCGACCTCAATACGGTGAAAGATGGCCTCAATATCGCCATCAAGTGGGGGTTGTTTATCCATTAAAAAACAAGCCATTTTCAATGCCAATTGGTTTTTTGGCATGTACATCATGGGGACAGATATAGATTTGATTTAGCCTTTCTTCGGCCAAAATACCCGTTTTTTTTAAATAAAACAAAAAAAACAAACATAAGATATCTTGTTCTAGATAAACATTTGTTCGAAAAAAGATTTTGTTCTGAAAAATCTGTTTTATGCAGGCAATGCTTGGTAGAATAGACACTTGGTATAACTAGAAAATATGTTTGTTTATACTGAGCTGAGGCAGTAATACGCCTTCATTTTTGCTGACACGAACAAAAGTATTGTGAGTGAATATACCCTTCAAGATAGCGGGTGCCATTAAATCATAATAGGTTTGGAAACGCGCTGGTGTCCATTGATCGACCGGCGCCCAATAAGAGAGAAGTACATGGTACTGAAAGGCAACGTCATCAGGTTTATGCGAGACGTAAGGATCACGTTACCAACATTGGTTGCAGTGGGTCCAAAGCGGAGGCTGGGACGCGAATGAAACAATAGTAGAAGACAATTTGGGAGTCATTCAGGTAACTATTAGACAAATAGAAGATGTAATGCAAGTGAAGTAATGGGGACAACGATCTGAGTCTTTGATACCATGTCTCCCATAGATTTGCACGATTGATCGCTGACGTTAATGCGGGCAGAAGGGCAGTTGTTATTCTGTGAACACTTTGCAGCCTCATTAGAAGCCGGTGCGGCTCTTCTTTTTGTGTGACTTACGTTTGGTAAGTTCTGATATTAATGGGTCCGTTAATAGAATGACTATAAACGTGAGAATGTTGGGCCAATAAAGATAATATCATTATCTATAATAGGTACAAGAAACATCAAAAACACCGAATGGGGTTTCCAGTTAAGCCGTAGATCATACGAATGAGACAAGAGGTAATGAGTTGCTTATATTAAATAGAATATTTGGTAAAATATGGGCAGACACACAAAGTTGTGATAAGGGTCGACACTTTGTCAATTCAGCTATAAATGTCTATGTGTAACAGAACAAAAAGGACGTAAAAATGACATGGACATATTAACTATGGAAATATAATAATTTGGTAATTGAGAATAGATAGCCCTTAAGCTAAAAAGAATAATTAGGATATGTTGACCTCAAGATATTCGGACACACCACACGAAACCAGAGATGATATTAATGCAGGTTTTTGTCTGTTTTTAATTTGTAGGTTGTATGGCACATATTGTGGTCTTGACATGCAACACGTTGAATGAAACGACGTGAAGTGAAACAAACAAAAAAGTGTCCTGTAGACAGATCCAACGAGAAATATAAAGGAATATTGTTGTATATGGTATTTCTGAAATAGACGTTGGTTCTAGAAACATATCTGAAATGTTGACACATCTATCTCCCTTAAAAAGGAGCTGTGACATCTACTCTCCTAGAAGAAAGAACTTTTTAAGAGGGTTTATGATTGTTGTTGGCACATCAAATTATAGTAACACTTGATGTTTTGATGCACACACACTAATAATGAAATAGTGTTTTTGAGAAGAATGACTTATTGTGTGTTCACCACTTGTATAATTATTTTTTATAAGCATAGTTTTTATTATGCATATGTATTACAAATGTATACATATTAAAATATGGATGTTATTTTTGATAAACAAGAGCTATCTCTGGAATTCTGTTGAATAGAAAAAGTGTGGATAGGTGTCAGGTGAATATGAGGCACATCCTTCTGTCTTAAAGGGTGGAAGCGGTTTTTGTGGGATTTCTTTGAGTACATGCTGTGAGGATTCAGGCCTACAACGTGAGGCCATGCCCACCTGCCTCGCTCTCGTTCACTCGCCGCGGCTAGGAAAACCCACCCTCAGGCGAAGCCGCGGAGAAGTGAGCGAATTGGGCAGCCTGCTGTCTGTGAGCTGCTGGGAGTTATGCTCCTCCGTACCTGCCTGCAAGTTGTGTCATCTGCATCTCTGGTGCCTGTGATCTTGACCGCATTGCTGCACACAGCAGCCTACACCTGTGTGTCCTTGTTTGCAGGCATTTCCATGAGGAGCTCTTCAACAGTTGGTAGGTGACCAGAACAACAATGTGAGGCCACGCCCACCTGCCTCGCTCCTGCTCACTCGTCGCAGCTAGGAAAACCCGTGCTCAGGCATAGCCATGGTGAAGTGAGCCAAGCGGGCAGCCTGCTGTCTGTGAGTTGCTGGGAGTTCTGCTCCTCCGTACCTGTCTGCAAGTCATGTCATCTGCACCTCTGGTGCCTGTGATCTGGACCGCATTGCTGCAAACAGCAACCTACACCTGTGTGTCCTTGTTTGCTGGCATTTCTGTGAGGGGCTCTTCAACAGTTGCTAGGCAATCGCAACAACAATGTGAGGTCACGCCCACCTGCCTCACTCCCGATCACTCGCCCAGGCTAGGAAAACCCACTCTCAGGCAATGCCGCGGCAAAGTGAGGCAAAGTGGATCCTAGCTGTCTGCAGCTGTCCACAGTGGTTCCGCGGCCAACGAGTACACAGGCATGCTGCAACCCACCTGCCTGCTCCTCCCAGTACCCTCCCAGACAACCCATTCCGCAGGCTGGTCCTCCATGTTATTATTATGTTGATGTAACTTATTGAAAGCACGTTCATTAAGGTATCATGGTGCTATGAAAAAGAGATATGGAGAAGGAACAGTAGCAAACGCTTATTGAAATAGGTAGGTTTTCAACCATTTCCTGAAAGCTAGTTGACTGGAAGATTGTATCAAGGCCAGGGGGAGCTCCTTCCACAGTTGAGGGGCAGCGACTGAGAAAGCTCTACTTCCAATCCAGGCACGGCGAAAAAGAGGAAAACAAGAAGACCAGCAGAAACTGAGCATAGCTGTCATGTCGGGAGGTAGCGTATGAACTTGAAACTAGTATATTCGGCCCCCTGATCATGCAACACCCTGTGTACCAGATAGGGGGATTTAAAAATAATGCGCTGAGACACTGGCAGCCAGTGTAGAGACCGCAGCACAGGTGAAATGTGAGCTCCATAGGGGGAGCCTGTTGCTACTCTGGCTGCTATGTTCTGAAGATGCTGCAATCTCTGAATTAGCGCTTTAGGCTGAGCCAGATAAAGCGAGTTGCAGTAGTCTAAACGACTGAGCACCAAGGCTGCGACCACAGGCGGGCAAAGGTGAACTGGAATGAGGGGGAGCACCCTCTTAAGTCTTTTTAGATGGAAGTGGCCCGCCTGGCAGACTGCCGTCACTTGAGCCGCCATAGAGAATGAAGATGAAATAACTACACCAATGTTCTTGACCTTGGCAGATGGAACTGGAAGAGGGCCCAGAGAAGAAGGCCAAAAGAAAGACACCTTAAGTGAAGAATCAGGTGGTGAACCAACCACCAGCACCTCCGCCTTGTCTCCATTCAACTTCAGCCAATTGTGGCTCATCCATTCCCCCACGGCAGTCAGGCACTGATTCAGGTACAACGACATCTCAGTCTGATCGTGATCCAACTGTATTAGGATATGTGTGTTGTCGGCATATGAATAGCACCTGATGCCGAAGGAGCGGATGAAGCACACAAGAGACCAGATGTAAATATTAAAGAGGATGGGAGACAAGGCAGATTCCTGGGGGACACCACAAGTAAGTCGGAAGAGAGCAGAGAGAAAGGGAGGGAGTGAAAGAATCTTTGTTCTGTCGGTCAGGAACGAGGTGAACCAGGTAAGAACCTGGCCAGATATTCAAACCTGGGCCGGGCGGCTGAGCAAGATGGGGTGGTTAATGGTATCAAAGAACGCAGAAAGGTCTAAAAGAATCAGAATACCAACCCCACCAGTATCAACCAGCCTGGCCATGTCATCCTGAACCGACACCAGCGTGCTCTCCATCCCCCAGCCAAGTCTGAAACCCGACTGGGCGGGATTGAAGATCCCGATGGACTCCATGAAAGAAGAAAGGAGAGCAGAAACCAGTGACTCCAAAGGTTTAATGAGGAATGGTAAGAGAGAAACTGTATGATAGTTAGATGGTAGCAGGGGATCAAGCACCAGCTTCTTAAGGAGAGGAATCGCCATCGCAGCCTTGAGCTCAGTAGGAATGCAACCCTGCTGACAGGACACATTTATTGCTGTTGTGATCTCCGACAGCATCTCAACAGAGATATATTTCATCGCTATCATTGGAATGACATCAGACGGTGACCCTGACTGGATGCGCTGGAAGGCAACAATCACATCAGTCTCAGAAAAAACAAGAAAGGAGGACCAGTCGATTGGAATGATCAGGCTCATATGAGTCAGCACATCTGAAGAAGGGGTAGACATGGTCAACTTGATATTGGCATGAATTGTTTTGATTTTTTTCAACAAAAAAGAGTGCCAGAGAATCACAAAGCTCCTCTGGGGGACTAACAGATGGAGTCAGTGTAGCTGTAGAAGAAAGATCTCTAACCACTGAGAAGAGCGCCTTCGGACGGCATAATGAGGATTCACTTTTATGGGCATAAAATGTTTTTTTAGCTAATATAATCGCTGCCGAATACTCTGAGGCGCAGGATTTATAGTATTGTTTAAGACAAGGATTGGAGACGCAGGAACAATTGGAGATATTAGAAGAAATCCCCATCTTCAACATTTCATGTACCATACTGTCCAAAGAAGAAACTTCACTACTAGCCAAGGGACTATCCTTCGTTCCCACTAATCACACAGACTTGTTTAAGTTAGACCTGGAACTTTCCAACTTTTTTAGGATGATCAGACGAAACGCTTACTTCAAGGACAAAGAGTAACTAACACAGCAAGAATTTCAATAAAAGGTAGCAGGCGCTCCTCTCCAGAAATAAATATTTGCAAGGGACTTGGGGTTGGTCACCCTGAGTTACCTGGGGGCAACCAGACGTGGACTCCCTGCTCACTGTGCTCAGAGAGGCACAGCTTCACCTCACTGATGAGGCCCAACAAGGCTGAAACACGTGTATGGGGTTGCTGTTGGTACTCTTGTTCAGAGAGGAATTGCCATAGCATTTTGGTGCTGGACTGCCCATGTGGGCGGGACAAAGACTGATATGCAAATGGATATTTCACATTTGTGAAAGGAACAGTGAGCAAAAAGCGTGTGCTGCAAATTCTCATCTCAGAACAGTTTATCATGCCATGTCCTTTCTGGAGAGGAGCGCCTGCTACCTTTTTTTAAATAACACAGCAAGAACACTCAGGCCTCAGAACTACCAGATACCTCCATCCATTGTGTCATTTGAGAAATGTTTAAAACAGGAGATTAAAAAACTGCAAGAAACTCCACAACAACTCAGACACAATCTAACCACAGGAAAACAGAAGTCCCTTAAGACCCTGGAAGGAAACAAATCCCTGGCAATAAAAACTGCAGACAAGGGAGGAGGGATCGTTGTCCAGAGTACCAACCAATACAAAGAAATGGCCATGGGCCTCCTGAATGAAGAAGGCAACTATAAAAAACTGAAACAAGACCCTTCAGCTGAAATCAAAATCAAAATACAGGAAATAACAAGGTTTCCTTTGCAGCATAACTGGATTTCTGGAAAAGAAGAGACCTTGTGAACACCTCAGAGGGCAGAATACCTGCTTTTTATGCCCTCCCTAAACTGCACAAAAATAACATTACCCCCCCCCCCGCTCCCTGAGGAGACCCATCGTTTCAGGTTGCAGCTCCACTCTGGAACCGACTGGGAAGTTTATATGGACATTAAAAGTCTCTATATGACTATCCCTCAAGATACAGCAGTTGAATGCATCAGATACCATCTGACACATCACATAACTCAGAAGAGGGTCCCGACCAACTTCATTGTTGAATTATTGGACTTAGCACTAACCAACAACTTTTTCTCATTTGATGATGTCTTTTATCTACAAACTTGCAGCACAGCTATGGGGGCAGCTTTCATCCCATGTATGGCCGTCATTTTCATGGCAGAATACGAACACAGCCATGTGCTTAACATTTCCAACCCATTCCTCGATAACATCCAAATATGGCATGGTACATAGATGACATAATTTTCATTTGGAAAGGGCAAAATGACCCCCTAGAGAACTTCTTTAATTGGATTAACTTACAAACCCAGGAGATCAAGTTCACCACGAGTAACAGCAACCAGGGGATTAATTTCCTGGACCTTACCATCACACCTAGAAACAACAGGTTGTAATGTACTATATTCAAGAAAGACACAGGGCCTCATTACGACCCTGGCGGAATGGGTTAACGGGCTCCGCAAAAGGAGGCAGATCCGTTAAACCCAACACATTACGAGGTACTCTCGCGGGACCCAGTAAGGACGCCTGGTAAAACCAGGCATTGTTACGGGGTCCCGCGAGGGGAAGAGGGAGCAAACAACGGGCCATTCGTAATTGGCCCGTTGTTTGCTCCCTCTCCCATTCCCATTTAGCCCTATGGGGACTGAAATGGGAATGGGGAAGGTCTGGGCCTGGGTTCCTGGAGGGAGAAATTACCGGGCCCTCCAAACTCAGAATGGCCAGGAAATTGCCCATTCTGGGAACCCGGACGCGATTTCGGCGGCAGCTATGATGCCCATAGAGGGATGGCTACCGCCAAGGTCGTAATGAGGCCCACAGACAGGAACTCTGTCCTCCATTACAGAAGCCACCACCCAAAAAATCTACAAGAGAACCTTCCTTATGGTCAATTCTTAAGGATCCGTAGAAATTGCACTGAGGTGGAACAATTCAAGTCACATGCAATGGTGCTGTAGAATAAACTGGCAGCCAGAGGTTACCCCAAGAAACTGCTTAAAAATACGAAAAAGAGGGCACGCTTCACACCAAGAGAATCGTTACTCTCACCTAAACTGCAGAACCCCACCAATGAAGATACCATGACATGTGTCTCCAAGTTCGGATCCTCTACCACCAAACTCAAGGGACTCCTCAAAAAGTTCTGGCCCTTGGTACAACTGAGTTTGCCAGGAGAGCCCACACCGAGAATGTGTTATGCTCACCTGGTCTCCGCGGTGACGTTGGGGCATGGTTGCATCCCTCCCTGAACTTGAATCACCCTCTTCAGGCCTCTCCCTCAGTAGAAAAGCTGTGAGCTGTGGTACATGGTGATACTGCTCCTGCGTGGAGATAAGAGTGTTTGAGTGCGCCAATCTGCGATTGTTGTACATCTCAAACCCTTCACCACAAAGTACGGTTTCTGAGAGCATACTCCGGCCCATAAAGCTCACCTGTGAATTATGGAAGATAAGCTTTCCATCCTGCTACTTCTGGCAGGGGCACGTCGAATGGGATCTAGTTCCTTCACTGATCCCTGATAAGGATTAGTCCATTCCAGATGCCGCTATGCTTCTCCTTATGATTGGTAAGTCTTTCTTGAGCTCTTGTGATGTTGTTCATTCTGTTTAATTTCTTTATATGTTGCTCCTATTTATGCCCGCAATAATGTCTCTCTTCTGTTTTCTTCCCCTAGACGGAAATGCGCCCTCAATGCAGCTGTGAGATGCGAGACACAGCCGGATGGAAGATGGATGCTACCGCAATGTTCGACACCAGGTTAGTAATGGTTTAAGGACAAGCGTGAAGTATGGCAAAGCGCAACCTTAAACTAACTGTGTTTTTTCGATGTCTAACCTTGTCTTCTGTTTTTCCTTGCAGGCGCTGCTGTTGACGATGGAGCATGTCGTGCTGCAGTGCCAAGATGAAGATTTCGGCATTCCGGAAAGTGTAAAGATGAATACTTGGTTCGCCTAACAGATGTTCAGGTAAGAACAGCTTCCCCCACTTGGTAAGTATGTTGGCAGGAAGCAGGATGTCCAGGAAGCAGCATCTTCAAAGGTAAGTCTGACCTCAGGCGACGGTGAGCGTTACGCTGCTTGCAAGTGCAGAATAATGCAAAGCGTCTGTCTTGAGGATCGGGGCAGCTTATATAGCTGAGATCGTGGGCACCCACATTAGGGCCGGCTTACCAGCCACACCCTGCTACTCCTAGAGAGTGAGCATGTGCGAAGGCAATCCATTAGCAGCCACACCCAAGAATACACTTGGGGCTGCTTAATGGATGGATTGTTCAAGGTTAATGCATCCTGCTTAATGGATGGAATGTTCAAGGTTAATGCATATGAAGTGCTATGTCCATAATAAAAGCTTTTTGGTGTTAAACGGATGTTCTTTTTTACTTTTGTTCATGAGCCTAGCGCCAAAGGCACCAGGACATTGTCCACCCAGGTCTCCTGTGAATGCGACCCCTGCAGGCCTGTTCCCCTGACTTCATGACCCTGACAGAATGGCATTAAAGCGGTCCAAGAACCTTAGATATGTTCACTCATGCCAGAACTGGTAGGAAAACTACGAGAACAACTATGTGGAACATGAGGGAGATTCAAGGCCATCATCCCTGTGGTACCTGCACTGCATGC
Source organism: Ambystoma mexicanum (assembly GCF_040938575.1). Classification (NCBI taxonomy): domain Eukaryota; kingdom Metazoa; phylum Chordata; class Amphibia; order Caudata; family Ambystomatidae; genus Ambystoma; species Ambystoma mexicanum. The sequence continues at coordinate 914,012,258 of NC_090936.1, forward strand.
AGCCAGACCAAAAAAAATAATTCTATCCTTTTAGACAACAAAAAATGGCAACTGAGACATTTCTTCGAATTGCAAATCATCCAATCTCATTTATGTCATTGAATGCCCCTGTGGCCTTCGCTATGTGGGCCAGACGTCAAGACTAATCAACAAAAGGATCGGAGAACATAGGTCCAGAATTCGCTGTAGAACACATACAGCACCCTTAGTATCCCATTTCCTCGAATTCCAGTATGGTCCAGACAACTTTACATGGTGGGTGGTGGGCAAAGTGGTGGTGGCAAAGTGCTGGACAAAAACCAGCACCACCAGTGCTCTTCAGAGACATGGTGGAGGTTTAAGCTCAAATCTGCAAACAAGGGTTTAAATGAAGCCCAACCTACTGGTACATATACATGATCCCGGTAGGCTCCCTGGACATGTAGGTCTCTTGTCCTCTTTTTCTCTGGCTCCCTTGGCCAGCTTTTCACTTCCCTTGTCTGCCCCTTACCATCCTAACAGGGCATTCCCTCTAGTACATAAGGCATCCTTTTGATGCCTGTGGAAAGCTTCTTCTCCCCCTCCCCCCAGTTGACCACTTCATTGCCAAGGGCATTCCGTGTTCTTTTACACACACCAATGGCTGCCTCTCACAATATTGGGACCGCCTTGGCCCCTTCTCCGGCAACTGCTCCTCTACATTACGAGGATTCTACGCACTTGATGGCTAGCTTGCCCATTCCCATGACTACAGAATGCGGACAGCAGTGCGCATGCACCCCTCAAGTGGCCGCTGCTCTCCGTTATATGCGCAGCATTGTTAGCCATACAGCTCTCCTTGCATACAGGAGTCACTCAGGAGCAGCTTCTGCTTCTCTTGCGGTGGATTTAGTCTCACAAACCCTCTGTTTTCTACAGTTTCCCACATGATTAAATGTAAGAGACACAGTGCTATCTGTCCACACAAGCATTTTCTGTGCCTCCACTTTGTCCATCCGCCCGCTAGCCACTTTACTCCTCTGTCTCTGATTATAGGGGACTGCTGCAATCTTCCCTCGGCATCCACCAGATATACAGGTCGATGTGCATTATTCCTCTCTGCAGCAGCTAACTATTGATGGGATGGGCAGATTTTGATCCACACTACTTTGTATCCAGCTTGCTCAGTCTCACAGCCCCTCCACATGACTTACACACTTTCCCTACCCTGTTCTTCCTGTTCCCCAGCCACCGACTCCATTGGGGATCCTCCACTTTCCCTACCCATCAGGCTCTGAACCATCTTCCCTCCTTTTCCAGAGGGACCAGACCCAGGGACTTGCATTCAAGGTCAGTGAGGCACTGCATGTGCACTAACCACACCTCATTTTATTATGTTTTATTCTTTGTTTATAAACAGACACACATGTTCACTGCTATGTACCCGAGTAGACCACAGATCATTCTACTAATTAACCGCCCTTTTTCACATGTCCCTCATTTAGGGAGACCTTTTCCTGGCCCTAGAAGAAGGCTTCCAGCTCTTCAAGCAGAACCGTCACAGGACACTGCACCTCCGGTGCCCTTACAGTCCAATGGTTTAAGATCGAGACATCGACCTACCAATAGGACACCCTTCTGCCTGGCAATGGTAGACCTTTTTTCAAGGTTTCCACTTAGGAGTGTGATACTATACACACCCCATTGGACTCTGAATATGTGTGCAATTGTATGGCACTTATAGGGCTCTAACTTTCTCCCAAGCCCAGTTTTGTCCCAGATGTTTAAACATGGTGTTTGCTTTGTACCACTATTGTATGTTAAAGAAAGAATAATTTGTTTCATACAAGTCAAATTCATGTGCTTAGTTATGTTGATAATCACCTGTTGTTGAAATACTCTTTCACGGTATTACATTATTGTTGTTTTGTTTTCACATTGTATTTAATTGTTAAAATCACATATTATCTGTTTGTGGACCCTAAAAAGTCCCTTTCAAGTGTATCTGTACCTTACAAACTTTCCTATTGACTAGCAGTCAATTAACCACTACTGCTTACGTATAGGTAACTTTCTAATACTGCATATCAAAATAATATCAGCAGCCAAATAATTAAAGCTGTTTAAACACTACTCAGTACGAGTGTGCTTTTGAATGTGATGCTTTGGTTATTAGTGAGACAAAGCGGTTCTTGTCTCAGTGATACATTACGAAGGAAAACAAGTTTTCATGAAATGGTTGCAATTCATGAAATTTGTTGGTTGGACCCTCCACCCCATGTTTCAATCTATTTCTAGCCCACAGTCCTGCCAGACCTTGGGCCGTCCCTCTAGTTATCACTATAATGTCATGACCTAACAGGGCCATGATGTATCATATATTCCTTTTTATGCTGCTTTGGAAAGGGGGTACTGTTTAACTCTGGGTAACTTTGCATCTGGCTTCAATGTGATACATATTGGTGTGACACTCTGCAGGATCCCTACTATATAAGAGTTACTGGTACGCAATGTTTCAGGTACCTGAAATAGGTCCTCTTGGGCAAATGAAGGGGCACCCCCTACCAATAGTAGGGGACATGGGGCATGTTGATATTGTATCATTATCTCACAAGGAACGCACACTTCCAATTTTATCTCCCCATTATTGTCCATATTCTCAAAGAGGTCCTCATCTGCTATGTCTCTCAGGGCTGTGTTGAGTCAATACACAAAATTGTGTGCCACTCTCCCCTATCAATGTCTCTTGCAATTAACACAATCCTTTCCTGCAACACTCCTGTGTCAAGCAGGATAATAGTTCCCGCAACAAGATATTGCGGCTTGGTGTGTCTGGACAAAAATTCAGAGGGCACCCGCAGAACTGATTGGCCACTTGTGGCACTGCACTAAGAAGTACTGTGATCCCATGCATAAACATGTCAGGGGTCACTGGTATTCCTCTCAGCACTGTGTCATTTCCCAAGGCATGTATGATGAACATAACCCTCATGTAGCAAATAAAGGAGGTTGAACACACCACTCCCCTGTCAGTAAGCGAGATGGTCATGTTGAGATTACTTAAAATATCCTTACCCAGTAGATTTATGGGGGTTGCAGTAGAAAACAACAATGGTTCCTGTATCTCTCTGTCTCCTATGTTATTGGGTAATTCTTTTGTAAATAAAACTGATTATACTGCCCCAGAGAAGCCCTGCATGCTCACTACCTCACCTGACAAGGGAATCCTCACTCACCAAAACACAATTTCAATACACAATTTCATTACACCTGTATCCACCATGAAAATGAATGGTTTATCTCCTCGCCCACCAAGGGTTCCTCTTCTGGGTTGGCAGTGACCAATAGGACTCAGGATGCTAAGTCTCTCAGTGGACTGTCCTAGTATGGATATGTGTTGGTTCCTGGAAAAACAAATGGGTTCCCTCAAACCACTGTGGCCCCTTGATAATGTGTCACTGTGCCATTGGGAGCTGTGTGACTATTCTGCACATGGGGATCCTGCTGCTGTCATGGTTGAACAGTGCATGTTGGTGCACCACCAGAGACTGGGCTGGTTAACTGTGGAAGCAACGGTGAAGGAGCCGACATGGCTGTGGGCAATGGGGTGCCATAGGGAACTGCTGGGGATGCTTGTGCATAAGGTTTGGGGTATGGGGCCGGATCACCCTGAGGGTATAGGTACACCTGCAGCTGCGGGTACGCATCTACTTGTCTACTCCTTCATTCTCTTGGAGTGATCTGTTCGCCCACACGTCCAACACTGTCCTGCTCCTCTTCCACATGGCCCCATACATCCAAACCCAGCTTGTCCTCCTCAGAACCCTGATCCCCACCCACCTCGCTGGTACTCCCCTGGGAACCGTCTTTGGTACTGAGGCTGGCACCCACCATTCTAATCATATTTACCTCCCTACACAGGTGCCATCCTTACATCTGCCTGAACACCTCTGGGCTCTGCCTGCCCTTCCGTCTGTACCGCTGTAACTGCTCCTTCCAAGGCAACCTTCACTAACTTTTTCTGCACCAATTTTCTTCCTATATTTGCGCTCTCTGAGCCTTTTCCTTCTTCTTTTCTTTAAGCCATTTACAATGGTATACAATAGTAGACTGTATTTCAGCCCACCCCTTAGCTATAATCCCCACTATCTTGTCAAGAGTTTTCTCTACTTTCTCTACTTTCTCAGTGAGTCCCCTTTTTACTACAAAATAGAAACATGCTCCTGTAATTGCAAAATGTACTGAGTGGGGTCTTCATCATCCGGCATTGTCGGCTGTATTATTGACTGAAGTTTCAGCGTATCTGGATACGTGTGCCACAGCGGCAGCCATACTTGGGCCCTAATGTCATTAAAATGTGCCCCCATCATGGCTCTCATCCCCTAACTTCACTCCCGGGTACCCTGCCTTGACCCAAATGTCATCTGCCTGGTCACTCAATATTCAAACAGATAACCTTTTCAGATCCCTGACAGCAAAGGTAGTGCCATCCGTCTGCTTCTCAAAGGTATATATCCACTTACCTACTCCAGCATTGAGAAGCAGGAGTGCCTTTATCAGATAATGACATTGTGGACCCATGTTATGTATTGTGCCGTTCCTGGCCTCTTAAGCACTAATGCAAATGCAACCATCTCATCTATCATATCCCACTCCTCTTCCACCGGGCGCGTTCGGTCATAGCCATCATCAGAGTGTACTGTCCCATAATCCAAACTATCCACCCACCTTTTCCTTCTCTCCTCCCTCTCTTTATCAATATGCATATCTTTAATTGCAGTACTGCCAATTCTAAACACAATGTTTCTCCCTCTCCACTCATCAGTCCCAACTGCTCTTTGTCCATCTACCCTACCTAACTTCAGCCTGGCTAGTTCTTCTGCCTTTCTCAGTGCTTCTTCCAACTCCTTCTGTGGATTTCCAACCATTTCTCCCTGTGTTCTAGCTCTCGCATCTGCACAGGCTATAGGGTTGGGGGGGGGGGGTTATGAAACTGGGTTGGTGTGGGTGGTGGAGCAGCAGTAGTGGGCTAAGGGGCGTAAATTGGATTTGTGTATCCAGATGCAGGGTGGCCAGTAGCACCCTAGCAGAGGAGAATAACGTGCTTCAGCAGGGGACACTGGGGCACTCTGGCCGGTAGGCATGTTAGTGGTCAAGACACATGTTGTGGGCCAACCGTTTACCGTCTTAGGGGGATTGACAGGAACATCTTCCAAGTCTTCCACCATTTTTCACAATTCTTACACTTCCTTTCTGATTTTCAACTTTTTCCCTAGTTGAACAGGGTTGCCGGTTCCATTGTAGCTGCCCCACTATCACTGTTTTACAATATTTCTACTAACCACACCCCAAACTAGGGGGACTGTTCTCCTCCTGCCAATGCCCCAACCTTAGCCTCACTCACACCCTGCTGTGCTCCTCTCATGCACGTCCTGACACCACCCGCAAATCTCCTCTCACACATCAAATACAGGCCATCCCCTGGCCTCTCCTCGTCACAATAAAACAAACAATAATAAACTCACAATAAAGACTAACTTTTCATTCCCACACCCCCTATATATCGGGTGAGGAGACCCCAGGTCCGCAAGGGGCTTCTACCACAACTACTTCTCATTCTCACGCCCTGTGTTTACTGGGCAGAGAGATCCCAGGCCTGCTAAATATGCAGAGCCACCAACCATACCTTTTTCTTCATTTCACAGCTCTGTCTTTTTCCCTAGTGATATAGGAAAGGGGCAATTTACACCACAATCATATATGTTATAACCAGACCAACCTACATACAATGTCACTTGGTCTTCCACACCTTCTACTCTTTCCTCGCTCATTGCACTCCCATCATTCATTACACCCTCACTCACACTCCCATCCCTTACCCTGCTTGTTTTTCTCTGCAAAAGGTGCACTTATATCTATGTGCTTTACTGAAATCCACTGTGATGGGGTCCGGTTAAGGGTCAGCACAATCGGGGAACACACCCTGCTCCAAAAAACAGACAGGAATTCTGATTACACAGCTCCTATACACCTCACCAAGCTGTGCTTATACAAAACAAGGAGACTGGTCCCTGCAGGTGGGCACAGACCCTCCGGGTGTGTGGCCAGGATTCCTCCATCCTCGCGAGGGAGTCTGTGATCATGTCGGGTTCTCCGATTTTGTAGGGTAACCTTCCAACAACCAGACTGAGAAATTACAACCCTCTAGGGAAAAATTCAAGGTGCACCCTTTTGTGAGAAGAACACAAGCTTTATTTGTATACAAAAAGGGAATGGTGACAGGGTTTTATAAGTCCACTGACGGCACGTTATAACTGCAAAACTCGTCATCTATGATACACACAATATACAATGTTTATCCGCAACCCACATTGGCTGCCGCCTAGTTACATAGTACTGATCACATATAGACCCCCCAACTCATTGGTCACGTCTTCTCTGACTCCAACTTCTTCACAGGTGGGTGACGATCTCTTCACCTTGGGTTACTATAAAATGATTGGTTACGTTTCTGAGAGCACTGCCCTGCCCTAAAACCTAATCACGTGATTTACACCTGGCCATCAATATGAGCTCAGTGGATAACTTTGAAGTCAGTCTGGTCCTGGCAAACTCTTTTCTTTTCCCAACACAAGCGGCCCATCATTCCTATCTGCAATAATCTTATAAGAATTGGTATCACCCTTTGGCATCCATGGCACAAATCACAGGCCTTGTGGTCCTCTGTTCCCCCCGTTTCAGCTACTCCTCTCAAGGGGACAGGCCTAAGCTTCTTACAGGTCCCTCTAATCAGTCTAAATCGTGAAGGATTTAGGAGTTTTGCTCGTAGGCATCTGGTAGTTAAAATGGAATGGTCATTATCCTGTGGGGCGATGGGGTCCTAAATCTGAACTGGTGTTTTGGCAACTCGTGACCTCTACTTGTCTCCCATGGGTGTGACCTTCACGACCAACCACAGCCTTTGCTCCTGTTCAGCTGCTCACATTCTTTTCTAATTTAAAAAGGCTCTAACAGGATACATTTGTGCAGGTGTGCACATGTTCCCTTCTCACCTGGGGGTGAAAATGGGATATTCAAGCACAAGGCCTTGTTGTTCCGTGTTTTCAACATGGCTAGCAAGGATTCAGGCCTGCCCGCAAATACAGTATTGAGACATGCTATATGTGTTATTTGCATACAGTGTGTTTAATTAGCACTCTATACAGCTTGTTGTTAGTTTTCCTTAAACCTATGCAAGTCTCCACAATAATCATGCCCCACACTATTCACCTCTATCCGCAAGAATACCCCTCCCCTCATGTGTATTTCGTGCGCATTAGCCGGTTTTTCACAATATGAATCGTTTGGGAGGGTCTGGGAAGTGAATGTGCTTCCCAACAACTGCCCCAAAATTGGGGAGGTTGAAGTTGTGCATGAACCACCCCACACACCCTTACAGTTCACTAAATATCGGCACTCACAGATTGAATCACATCACCCCAGTTCTCATTTCACTAAACCTGCCCCCACTTCAACCTCCCTGCACACTGAAAAGGGCATGAATTACGCACAAGGCTATTCATCTGAATGTCCTTAAATAGACGACTAATAAACTCATGATCTCAAGAGGCTGCAGATCCCTTCACAGCAAGGAAACGATTTTCCTCGAATCCCCAACTTCAGTGATAGAAAACTCCAAATCAAGCAGTTGTGGGCAGTGCCCAAAACATCTGCACTTCTTACCCTCCTTGGCTTCATCTGGCTCATCACTTCTCACCTTCAGGAAATAACTTACGACTATACTTTTCAAGACACAAACCACCAGAAAGATGTTATCTGTCTCATTGCTGATAAAAGGAATATTTTTGCACCCATGCGATCCAACCCAGTATATCTGTTGTCCTTTAGGCGCTGCTAAATTCCATTGATTTTTATTGCGGATTACCCTCTGACTTACTGTGCCCAAATGTTTGCAGTCCTATTGCTAGCTGGCATAACCTTCAGTAGTGCCCTCCTGAACTTTCACCGCAACACCATATTTATCAAATCAAGCATTTCCTTCATGTGCACTTAAAACTCCATCTTACCTTGATGGCAAACTCAAAGCCATCACCCATATAAACACCAGACAAGCCAGCCAACACCTATTTCACATTCCACGCTGCAAAATCACATGCACACAAAAACAAACATTTACCCAGGTCATTGAAAACCTACCTCCTCACATACACACTGCACCCTCCATCACCACTTACAGGAAGAGCCTCAAAACATACTTGTTTACCCACACATAAACCTGCCCTCCTCCACTGATATCACTTGTCTTTCCTAATCTTCCTATCCTTTTTATCCTTTCCTGAAATAAATGTTGTAAACCCTTTTTCCAACTCCCACCTTCTCAAACTCTGATCCATGTAAGGCGCTCCAAAACCTAAAATAAAAAATCTATACAAAACAAATACTCTTCTTCCACTCACCCAATTTCTCTAATTCAGCAACTCTTTGATGATCAATCCCTATACCTTACCTACTTTCAAGGTCTGTATAAATTTCACTGCCTATTGCTTGCCTTCGTCCATTCTGTGACTTAGCAATTGCTTGCATGTCTGCTACTACATCATTTCTACATATTTATACACTCACTAACCGCTCTTCAAACAAACATCAGCTTCCCACTCAAACTTCTTTTTCCTCCTGGTTTTCTCCCCACCATATCTCACTGGTCTTCGTGAATGATGTGAACATTGTTGTTTCCAAACTCCTATTTGCTTTCTCTTACTTCTTCTCCAACTTACCTCCTATTTCTCACGTCTCTGAATGCTGTTAACCCACAATTTGCATTTTACATTTGGTCACAGTCTCTTCCTCTCCTGTTCACTGTAATCTCCAGCAACTTTGAGTCAATTCCTGACTCTGACCGCCCCCCTCACTTTGATGATGCATGGGTTCTCACTTGCTATCATATGGGTTTAAATCGTTCCTTTCTCCTTCCTACCCACACTCTAGCTTCTCTCCTTTCTTGTCATTTAATGATGGATGTTGATGTTTAAAATGTGCTTTTTAGATTTACAACAAATATATTTTTATGGGAGCTTCTACCTGTCTTACAAGTGGACAGGAGCTAAGCAGTGGACCCACACATCCAGATGTCACTAAAGAGGACATAGACAATGAGGACGTTCTCAAATAGAGCAAGCAGGTATGGATGTTCCCACTACCAACCATGTGATCTCACACACATGTGACTTCATGAAGGCATGTTAGTCTTAACATGGAGGGGTTCAAGCGCAATGGAGAAGGGATGGTCTTTGGAGAGGCACTGGGGGTTTCACCATGACTTTCCTAAGCCTACTAACCATGGAATATTGAATGTTAGCATGGGATGCATGGTATGGTCAGTTAATGGAAAAAGATATGCATCCCACTTCAAGACATGCAGTTGGATTCTGTTCTATTTGTCAATTTTAACATCAATACATCCAGGATGGCTAGTACTAGGAGGTATAATTTAAGCAGACGACATATTGTAATCACACAGTAGATAAGATGGGTAAATGGGACTCACATTTACAAGAGCACTTGAGGTGCACTCAGTAGGACGAACACATGTATTGACAGACATTGGTGTAGGAGCAAGTTTGCATTTCAGACTGATCAGATGAATCAGTGATCATAGACATATATAAGCCAGTGGAAAATATAGTATTGTTAACAATGTGTATACTTTGACATAGAGCAATAGAAACACTTATAGTCTTATCACAGAATTAAGATTGTACTCTTTTTTGGGCAAAACTAGGTTCCGTTAAAGAGAAGGATTCAAGCGTTTGTAGCTGGACATGTATACAGAGGCTATTTGATATGCTTTCTGAAGCAGCCAAGGACTGACAAAATGGTTTATAATCCTGAAACTATTCCAAATAGATGGCGTGGACATGGGTTCAGGATTTCATCCCTAGAGCCAGTGGCATAGTTTCTATGTTCAGTGAGGCAGGGGAGAAAGGTGCTAGTTTTTGGAGAAATTCTGCCTGCCTGGTGCTGTGGAGAGTGAGAAAAGCACAAGGCCTGACGTAAGCCAGTGCAAAGAGGGCACACATCCTTATCGATGACACACCTCTGTAAGACAAATTAAATGAGTGCCTACACCTGAGGAGAGGGGTCCATGTAGCCATATAAGAAGCTCTATTTTGTCTGGACCCTGCATCCTAAATGGTGCTGATGTGACTTCTTCATGGAACAATGTTGAAACTGAAGTGAGGTTGGGGCCAAACAATTGAGACCATGATGAGTGCTAACCTTTAAGGCAGATTACAAATGTAGTGCCCCGGCCCTGGAGATAACACCACAGGAACACAAAGAGCAACAGAAATACTGGATGTAGGCGTCTGTCAAGGGTAGTCCACTGCATGGTGGAGGAAAGATGAGTCCTAGAGGATGATGAGCCATTGGGATATTCGTGTGGTCCTTTGGGGCGAGGGGAACTGCATGTTGGTATCAGGTTGTGAATCCTATGAGAACAGTTTGGGGAATTTGGTAAATAGAAGGGTATACCTCTGGAAGAAATGAGCAGGGAATCTAGCACCTTGCTCAACAGTCTGATGAACACCTGACAAATGCCTTGTGCTTCCAGCAATGGGTATTGCCCTGGGGGACTAAAATCCCAGAAGGCCACTGAGCATTGCATCTGGGTATGGTAGAGTAGGTTTTGAAGATGAAAAAGGTGCCTGTAGACCTTTCTATGATACAAATAGTCTTGACACCCATAACCCTTAACATGCAGTTTATCATAATGGAGTTTCTAGCACTGTTAGGGTTTTTGTCATAGTTTAGTTTATTCATTTGTATTGTGCACCAGACCCGAGAGTATGAGGGCGCAGGAGCAGCATGGTTATTCAAAGCTTGGTTACAGGTTGCTTATACATATCTTATACATATCACTTACAGTGTTACAGTGAGGTACAAAGGGCAGTTTTACAAGAGAGGTATAGTACATTACAGATATTTTAAAGCGTTTGCAGATAAGTATTCATTCTAGGATAGCGGCAGTGTGGTGTTAGGTTAGAGGTGTAGTGATCTTTGTTCTTTATCCATTGGATATAATTGTGCCTAAAGTGTGTAAAGGTTTGGGGTGTCCTGGGGGATGGTGGTAGGGCGTTCCAGTGTTGGGGTGCCTTCACCTGGAAGCTGTTGCCGCCCATTTTGGTGCGTTTGAACCTGGGGACTATGAGTAGGTTTGCCTTAGAGGTTCTGGTAGGTCTGTTGGGGGTGTATTTGAATATTAGCGTTTTTTTGGAGCGTCTGAATTTTGTTGGTGATTTGCTTGCTGGCTCCTACGTAGAGGGCATTACAGTAATCCAATTTGGATAATACCAAGGCTCTGGCTAGTGTAATGCAACTCTGGGGGGATAAGAAGGGTTTGGCTGCTCTTATAAGCTTACATGTGTAGGCCGTGGAAGATGCCATGGAGCTAACCTGTTTGTGGAAGGTTAGGGCGGAGTCGAGGTATGTTCCTAAAGTTTTCACTTCTTTAGCTACCTTGATCGGGTTCCCGTCTATGATGAAGTTGGTGTAGTTTTGGTCTAATTTGGTTATGTTTGTAGAGGACCCAAGGATGATGAGTTTCGTTTTGTCATCATTCAGGCATAGACTGTGCGAAGCCATCCATGCCTGGATGATGAGGTACACCTTGTTCACCAAGGCCAAATCCTGGTTGTAGTCTCCCGTCAGCGGGATGAGGATCTGTGTATCATCAGCGTAGTTGGTGTAGGTGATACCCAGGCCATCTAGATCATCAAACAGGGGGCTTCGTGCACACCTTGTACAGAGTGGGGGAGACGCAGGAGCCGTGAGGGACTCCGAATGTGATGGGGATGGGGTCGGCAGTGGCAGTGGTGGAGAAGACACGCATGGATCTGTTGCTGAGGAATGACTCAATCCAGCTGATGGCTTCTTGGGAGAAGTGCGCAGCTGAGTCCGATGATTGCATAGGATTTTGTGGTCAACTAGATCGAACGCCGCAGAGAGATCTAGTAAGAGTAGTAGTGCAGTTTTATTGTTGTCTCTGATGGTGTCTATTTGGGCTTTCAGATCAATGAGGGCTGTTTCAGTCCCGTGTAGGAGTCTGTAGCCTGATTGTCGCATACCTAGGAGGTGGTTTGTTTCCAGGTGTTTTTGGATTTGTTGGTATGCTGTCTTGTCTAGTATCTTGAGCAGGAAGGGGACGGTGGTAATGGGTCTGTAGTTGGTCGGGATAGAGGGGTCAAGGGAAGGTTTTTTAAGGAGGGGGAGGACCCAGGACTCTTTGAGGTTACTGGGGACTGTTCCTGAGGAGAATGAGGCGTTGATGAGTCTGGTGATGAATGGCGAAAGGTCTCTTGCCGCATCTTTAATGATTTGTGGGGGACAGAGGTCGCCTTTACAGTTAGATGGTTTGAGGCTGAGAATGATTTTTTCCACTTCTAAGGTGGATACTTTGGAGAAGCTGAAGCGAGTGGTGTTGGGTGGGGGGTAAGTGGGTGAAGTGCTAGGGGGGGTATTAATGGGGTTGGTTGATTTGGTGAGGGAATCTTTCTTGTTTCTAATTTTGGTTTGAAGGCCTATGACTTTGTTGTTTAGTGCATTTTGGACACTAGTGCACCATTGTTTGTTCTTCATGCAGGTATCTGGGATAAGCACAGGTGTTTCCAATTCTTTGACAATTGTAAACAATTCTTTGGTGCTGGAGTTGGATTGTGCGATCCTCTGGTTATAGGATTCTTGTTTGGCAGCTATGATTTCTTTTTTGTAATTGGCCTTGATTTTGTTAAGCAATAACTTGTTGTGGTCTGTGGGAGACTGTCTCCAGACTTGTTCCATTTTACTTTTTACTAGTCGAAGCGTTTTAAGGTGACTGGAGAACCATTGGTTGAGGTGCTTTTTAGGTTTGCTTTTTCTGAGTTTTAGGGGTGCAATGGAGTCTAAGGCTGTGCGCATGGTATTATTATATCCTTCTACGAGGTCATAGGGGTCGGAAGCCGGGAGTCGGTTGAGCGTAGGGAGGATGAGTGGGATCAGTTTTTCCACTGTGATATTTTTCTTGCTTCTCGCGGGGATGGCTGCGGCTAGCGTCAAGTTAGTTATGGGGCTTGAGGCTTCAAGGGAGAAGGAGAGGAGATGATGGTCAGACCAAGATTGAGGTGAGTTATTGATGATGAGTGCAGCGCAGTTATGGTCTGCTACCCAGTCGAGGGTTCTTCCTTTGTTGTGGGTAGGGCCGGATACTTTTTGTGTGAAGCCTAGTTCAGACAAAGTGTTATTAATGAGGGTGGCCTGGTGGTCTTTGGGGTCTTTGTAGCCTAGGTTAAAATCACCTAGGAGGAGGCATTGCGAGGAGTTTTTTAGGTTATCGGTGAGGATGGCACTGAGGTCTTCCTCGAAGGATCCCAGGGGTCCAGGCGGTCTATAAAGTAGGTGGATGGATATCGTTTGGGAGTTAGCAGTGGGCAGCTTGGCTGTGAGTGCTTCGCATGATGGAAGAAGTGTAGCCGAGTCTAGTCTGATGTTAAGGTGAGTTTTGGCGATGATGGCCAGGCCTCCGCCTCTAGATTCAGTTCTGCCTGCTCGGATGATGGTGTGGTCATTGGGGATGGCTAGCGATAGGGTTGGGCCTGCGGCTGCATGGAGCCAGGACTCTGTTATGGCTAGGAAGTCTAGGTCTTCGGCTAGAATGAGGTCTGCGATGTCCGTGGCATGGGCAATTACGGAGCGTGCATTGATGAGGGCCCCTTTTAAGGGTGGGGTGGTGGTTTTTGTAGGCGTGGGGGTGGTCACTGTATTGCGCGCTTTATTTTTGGTAGTCGTGGTATTGAGTGACTTTGGTTTGAGTTTTTTTCGCGTGAGGTTAGCGCAGGTGCTAATGGTAGTTCGGTTGGTAAGTTTGGATTGGGTGGAGTCTCTGGCTCGGGGCTCATGTAGTCTAGGTAGTCTGGACTGTAGTCTGGTAAGCCTGTCTGAGAGGCTTGGAGGAGAGAATTGGGGAAGCATGAGGGTGTTGCTAGGCTCTACGAGGCGGGGTAAGGTGTAGCTGACAGTACTGAGGGCAGAGCTAGGCGGGCATGTGGATTTGAGAAGGTGGAGAATGATTCTCAGCAGTATTGAGTAGATGCCTGGGAGGAACATTTTGTTAACTCAGTAAGGAGGTCATAAAAAAGGGTACAATACAGTGTGTAGGTGGATTGAAACAGCTAGTGCGGCTTACCTAGATTCGAAATTCCAGCAATGGGGCAAAATACAGTGTGCGGGCAGGCAGAACTACTTCAGAAAGTAAGCAGGGTGCCCCTAAATTCAAATTTAGCGGGACAACCAAAGTGGCGTTGAATCACAGTGTAAACAGGGCACATCTAAATTCACAACTAGCAGGTCAGCCAGGATGGCACTGAATCATAGTATATGCAGGGCACATCTAAATTCAAATCTAGCAGGACCACCAAAGTGGCATTGTATCACAGTGTAAACAGGGCATATCTAAGTTCAGAGTTAGCAGGGCAGCCAGAATGGCACTGGATCACAGTGTAAACAAGGCATATATAAAAACAGAATTTTGCATTGTGAGTCAGACTAGTTAATGAACAGATACTTTGAAGCAGATAGCTAGGGCAGGGAAGCGTGGCTTCAGTATGGTGGGGTAGCAATGGGGGACTAGTAGACTAGCTGGTGTGGGAACTTTGGCTAAGCATAGCAATCAAGCAAGGTAGCTCACGTGGTAGCTCACAACTGCAGCAATTGAGTCTTGAGTTACAGTAATGCGTGTACCTGTGGGAAGTTCAGGTTCAAGACAGGTTGCAGGGCTTAGAGACTGGGCGCAGACCGCAGCACGTTCAGCTCGGTCAGGCGGAGCCTTGCTTCGTGTGCCTTCCTGAGTTGTGCCGGATACGCCGCTGGCTTGTGTTTGGTCCTGAAGGCAGGCACTGGGACCAATCACGTCGAATTCCTGGGTCAGCCAGGGAAGCTGGGTTGGGGCAGCTTAATGGTAATGGCAAGCGGCCATTTTGGACTACCTAGGTCCTCGTGTTAGGCAATGGTGGTCACCAATGACCCGTGATGGTATGCCTGTAAGGCTGGGGTTCACAGCCTCAAAAATCACATAGGGTCGTCTGCGGCGGGTAGAGGAGAATTCCGGTGTTAAATGTGGCAAGAATGCAGCGGACAAGCAGCACTTTCTGAATGCTGCTATAATAAGCCAACGGGCTTACCTTTGGTGCCGGAGGGGCCCCGAGGTCTCTTCCTCGCGAGGTCTCTTTCTCTTTCAAAGACACACTCAAACACACTATTACAGTTGTAGTTTCCCCCTTCTGATAAAGATTATTGTCACTTTTGATGGTGCACATTTAATTATGGAGGATGCATTTTGATGACTACGCCCATATAGAATCTGTCCGTTGATCTCTAACAGCTCATCTGCAATTTGTAAATACACTCATCCTGGATCGATCTTTGTTGCCAGCCAGGCTAAGACCCAAGCCGGTTTTCCCTTTCTCCAGCTCGATCATTTGCAGTTCTCCAGGCAAACTCCCATAGCGCTGGGAGATCTTTTCTGGTTAGTGTTCAACTGACGCGACTCATCCAAAGGGTTAGTGCAGCTGAAGGTAGACTTAGCACAAGAGCTGGACTTCAGGAAAGGCAAGGGTTTTCATAGGGCTATTACATAACTTGGGTGTTTTTTTAGTTTTGTGGTAAATTGGTGGTAAAGTGGCGGTAGTTTAGTATTATGGTACAGAAATGGTGAGCATATTTATAATACTGCCCTAAATGATTAGACTAGCATTTCCACCTTTGGATTTATATTTTGTTTTAGGGTTGGGTGTAAGTACTAATCACCAGACCTTACACTTATAGGAACATAATAGCACCATCTGTTATGCTGATGACGTATATACAACATCAGCCTACCGTATTTCTGTTCAGCTTCCAGCATCCACAGCTGAACACACACCAATGCATCACAGATTTTCTAGCTTGCTATATAGTTCTACAACTTTTATTTTTGACTCTACCACCTGCGGTATATGCACTAAGGCACTTACTTGTTACCTCCCCTCCTTTTAAAATAATCACCAGAGACACAATAAAACAATCCCACTATCTCAGCTTTTTCCATTTTTATACATGTGTTAAAATTAAACTAGTTACAATAATACATCTTATTTCGGTTCACAATTAAAACATTTGTGTGTTCTTAGCAACGCCTCAAAACTGACGCGGTTATCTAAGAGAAGCACAGCACAATACATAGAAACTTTTTCTTTCATTGGCTTTTGTAAGTCACCATTAAACGTGTAAGAAAAAACAGTAAACACTTTTTAAAAAATAAACATTTGTCCTGACTATCTCATGAAATACGCACATTCAATCGTCCGCGCTTCTCAATTTCCACAGATACTCACATTAAACTGTAAAGTCTCTGCGCTTTATCAGGAAAAGCCCCCTCACTTCTGTGGGTTATTAGCAAAGAAAGTGTTGCAGATTCCGCACTGTTTTCGCCATCCCCGAAGGTCAGCTTACAGCTTCAGCTGTTCAATAGGCATGGACAGCTCGGCTCTTCCCTCTGTCTGCTGCTCTCCCCTTCTTCTCTGGACAGCCAGAAGCAAAAAGAGAACCCCTCACCTTCTCTGCCTAGATCAGCCCTGTCAGTCAAAACGACCTACTGCCTTTTTTGCTTCCTGCACAGTAGAATAATGCTTTCAAAATGAATGAAACGGCAAATGCATCCTCTTGCACGTTTTACTTCTACCGAATGAAAAACGGAATTTTCCATCTGAGTCACTTTGCATTTCAATGTTAGATGGAGCACTAATTGAATAGGGTTCAATGTTATTTAATAGGGACTTGATAATGGGTTAATATGTGTTAGTTTCACAGATGGCAAATTCACTTATAACATGAAGCTTTTTTACACATGCTTAGTGCATTTAAATCTGCTGTCTTTGCATCCATTTTGCTGATTTGATTGAAAACCTAGTTCACAGTCCCCATGAGCCCAATACATTACCTTTTAATTTGCTGTCTCCACTTGCACTAAATAATTCACCATCTCTATTTGCACTTATTTCTACTGACTCCACTGAAAATAATGTAATGTCATGTACTACTCAACATTGGAGTTTTGTAATGTCATGTATTATTCTACATCTCCATTCTTTTCCTCCTGCTGTGATCGCTTGCGACATCATGGAGGGAGGAATAATAATCAATTTTACTACAATGCGTGTGTCCCAATAAAAATGAATCTCTCTGGTAGAATTCAATATTCTCCACCCTCCTTTTCCATAAACTATTATAAAAACAACAGTTGAAAACAATAATACAGTAATAAGAACAACAATATGTGTATCTCCCATTTAAGTGTCCATATCTGAAATGTAAATGTCTACATGTAACAAAATAAAATGTGCACTCCCGACTGAAGTGTTCACATTAAAATGTCCATATGTAAATGGAAAGTCCATATTCCAAAATAAACACCATGGACTTTGAATCATACTCTCACACATATGTTTGCATTCCATGGAATAAGGAGTCTCTCCCATGGATACACCAAGAAACAGCACAAATGTGCTACTGTATGTGAAAAACAAAACTAAAAAAAAACTTCTTCTCCATATCCACTCCCCAATTTGGTGGAACACAGCATAGTAATATGCTCCATAATCCATAAAATTAAAAAAAATGAACAAAAGCGAAGATGAACAAAACAAAATGAAGGTTATGTATTTTCAGTTCCTGGTACCCAGAACACACAGGAGCACGCCTCTGGGATGTCCTGTCCATCAGTCTCTGCATCAACACTGCACATAACACTGTCATCAGCAGAATCCCTCCAGTCTGTCACTCCATGGAATCTCCCCACAGATGTAATCTTTTTGGCATCACAGACGCCTTATCTTCACCTCCATTCTTCAGTCTGGGGGCTTTCCCGTGGCCTTCGATCCTGCAGCCTCCTCCAACTGTCCAGCATCCCAAGGAACCGGCCCTGCCGGGGTAATGAATTAGTAATCTCTGGAGTAAATGGAAAAACACAGAGTAAGTACTTAGCACAACACATTTGCCTATCCCTCTTCTGCTACAAGGCCTGAAAATACAACTGGAATTCTGATTCAAATACAGTGGCTCCCTGGGTTTGCCTCCCCCATACAGAAAAACATCCTGCTACCAAATGTCAGGGGAGTCCAGTTTGATTCAACGTCATATTATGACGAGAGAAACAACTTTTAAATGTCATGCGTGGATCTAGCACACTTCTCCTTACCCAACAGGCCTTGCGTTTTTTACTTATGGAGTGAAATCTTGTGTGTACTATATCACACTTGCTCTTGTGTCACTGTGTTACATGTACTATGAATCATTCTCTGTTTAATGGGCATGCTAGCAAACAAAACTACAATGTGTTTTCATGATCTTATTATATCATTATAAGGGGCTTCTACCACAACTACTTCTCATTCTCACGCCCTGTGTTTACTGGGCAGAGAGATCCCAGGCCTGCTAAATATGCAGAGCCACCAACCATACCTTTTTCTTCATTTCACAGCTCTGTCTTTTTCCCTAGTGATATAGGAAAGGGGCAATTTACACCACAATCATATATGTTATAACCAGACCAACCTACATACAATGTCACTTGGTCTTCCACACCTTCTACTCTTTCCTCGCTCATTGCACTCCCATCATTCATTACACCCTCACTCACACTCCCATCCCTTACCCTGCTTGTTTTTCTCTGCAAAAGGTGCACTTATATCTATGTGCTTTACTGAAATCCACTGTGATGGGGTCCGGTTAAGGGTCAGCACAATCGGGGAACACCCTGCTCCAAAAAACAGACAGGAATTCTGATTACACAGCTCCTATACACCTCACCAAGCTGTGCTTATACAAAACAAGGAGACTGGTCCCTGCAGGTGGGCACAGACCCTCCGGGTGTGTGGAAAGGATTCCTCCATCCTCGCGAGGGAGTCTGTGATCATGTCGGGTTCTCTGATTTTGTAGGGTAACCTTCCAACAACCAGACTGAGAAATTACAACCCTCTAGGGAAAAATGCAAGGTGCACCCTTTTGTGAGAAGAACACGAGCTTTATTTGTATACAAAAAGGAAATGGTGACAGGGTTTTATAAGTCCACTGACGGCACGTTATAACTGTAAAACTCGTCATCTATGATGCACACAATATACAATGTTTATCCGCAACCCACATTGGCTGCCGCCTAGTTACATAGTACTGATCACATATAGACCCCCCAACTCATTGGTCACGTCTTCTCTGACTCCAACTTCTTCACATGTGGGTGACGATCTCTTCACCTTCGGTTACTGTAAAATGATTGGTTACGTTTCTGAGCGCACTGCCCTGCCCTAAAACCTAATCACGTGATTTACACCTGGCCATCAATATGAGCTCAGTGGATAACTCTGAAGTCAGTCTGGTCCTGGCAAACTCTTTTCTTTTCCCAAACACAGGTGGCCCATCATTCCTATCTGCAATAATCTTATAAGAATTGGTATCACCCTTTGGCATCCATGGCACAAATCACAGGCCTTGTTGTCCTCTGTTCCCCCCATTTCAGCTACTCCTCTCAAGGGGACAGGCCTAAGCTTCTTACAGGTCCCTCTAATCAGTCTAAATCGTGAAGGATTTAGGAGTTTGCTCGTAGGCATCTGGTAGTTAAAATGGATTGGTCATTATCCTGTGGGGCGATGGGGTCCTAAATCTCAACTGGTGTTTTGGCAACTCGTGACCTCTACTTGTCTCCCATGGGTGTGACCTTCACGACCAACCACAGCCTTTGCTCCTGTTCAGCTGCTCACATTCTTTTCTAATTTAAAAAGGCTCTAACAGGATACATTTATGCAGGTGTGCACATGTTCCCTTCTCACCTGGGGGTGAAAATGGGATATTCAAGCACAAGGCCTTGTTGTTCCGTGTTTTCAACATGGCTAGCAAGGATTCAGGCCTGCCCGCAAATACAGTATTGAGACATGCTATATGTGTTATTTGCATACAGTGTGTTTAATTAGCACTCTATACAGCTTATTGTTAGTTTTCCTTAAACCTATGCAAGTCTCCACAATAACCATGCCCCACACTATTCACCTCTATCCGCAAGAATACCCCTCCCCTCATGTGTATTTCGTGCGCATTAGCCGATTTTTCACAATATGAATCGTTTGGGAGGGTCTGGGAAGTGAATGTGCTTCCCAACAACTGCCCCAAAATTGAGGAGGTTGAAGTTGTGCATGAACCACCCCACACACCCTTACAGTTCACTAAATATCGGCACTCACAGATTGAATCACATCACCCCAGTTCTCATTTCACTAAACCTGCCCCCACTTCAACCTCCCTGCACACTGAAAAGGACATGAATTACGCACAAGGCTATTCATCTGAATGTCCTTCAATAGACGACTAATAAACTTATGATCTCAAGAGGCTGCAGATCCCTTCACAGCAAGGAAACGATTTTCCTCGAATCCCCAACTTCAGTGATAGAAAACTCCAAATCAAGCAGTTGTGGGCAGTGCCCAAAACATCTGCACTTCTTACCCTCCTTGGATTCATCTGGCTCATCACTTCTCACCTTCAGGAAATAACTTACGACTATACTTTTCAAGACACAAACCACCAGAAAGATGTCATCTGTCTCATTGCTGATAAAAGGAATATGTTTGCACCCATGTGATCCAACCCAGTATATCTGTTGTCCTTTAGGCCCTGCTAAATTCCATTGATTTTTATTGCGGATTACCCTCTGACTTACTGTGCCCAAATGTTTGCAGTCCTATTGCTAGCTGGCATAACCTTCAGTAGTGCCCTCCTGAACTTTCACCGCAACACCATATTTATCAAATCAAGCATTTCCTTCATGTGCACTTAAAACTCCATCTTACCTTGATGGAAAACTCAAAGCCATCACCCATATAAACAACAGACAAGCCAGCCAACACCTATTTCACATTCCACGCTGCAAAATCACATGCACACAAAAACAAACATTTACCCAGGTCATTGAAAACCTACCTCCTCACATACACACTGCACCCTCCATCACCCCTTACAGGAAGAGCCTCAAAACATACTTGTTTACCCACACATAAACCTGCCCTCCTCCACTGATATCACTTGTCTTTCCTAATCTTCCTATCCTTTTTATCCTTTCCTGAAATAAATGTTGTAAACCCTTTTTCCAACTCCCACCTTCTCAAACTCTGATCCATGTAAGGCGCTCCAAAACCTAAAATAAAAAATCTATACAAAACAAATACTCTGCTTCCACTCACCCAATTTCTCTAATTCAGCAACTCTTTGATGATCAATCCCTATACCTTACCTACTTTCAAGGTCTGTATAAATGTCACTGCCTATTGCTTGCCTTCGTCCATTCTGTGACTTAGCAATAGCTTGCATGTCTGCTACTACATCATTTCTACATATTTATACACTCACTAACCGCTCTTCAAACAAACATCAGCTTCCCACTCAAACTTCTTTTTCATCCTGGTTTTCTCCCCACCATATCTCACTGGTCTTCATGAATAATGTGAACGGTGTTGTTTCCAAACTCCTATTTGCTTTCTCTTACTTCTTCTCCAACGTACCTCCTATTTCTCACGTCTCTGAATGCTGTTAATCCACAATTTGCATTTTACATTTGGTCACAGTCTCTTCCTCTCCTGTTCACTGTAATCTCCAGCTACTTTGAGTCAATTCCTGACTCTGACCGCCCCCCTCACTTTGATGATGCATGGGTTCTCACTTGCTATCATATGGGTTTAAATCGTTCCTTTCTCCTTCCTACCCACACTATAGCTTCTCTCCTTTCTTGTCATTTAATGATGGATGTTGATGTTTAAAATGTGCTGTTTAGATTTACAACAAATATATTTTTATGGGAGCTTCTACCTGTCTTACAAGTGGACAGGAGCTAAGCAGTGGACCCACACATCCAGATGTCACTAAAGAGGACATAGACAATGAGGACGTTCTCAAACAGAGCAAGCAGGTATGGATGTTCCCACTACCAACCATGTGATCTCACACACATGTGACTTCATGAAGGCATGTTAGTCTTAACATGGAGGGGTTCAAGCGCAATGGAGAAGGGATGGTCTTTGGAGAGGCACTGGGGGTTTCACCATGACTTTCCTAAGCCTACTAACCATGGAATATTGAATGTTAGCATGGGATGCATGGTATGGTCAATTAATGGAAAAAGATATGCATCCCACTTCAAGACATGCAGTTGGATTCTGTTCTATTTGTCAATTTTAACATCAATACATCCAGGATGGCTAGTACTAGGAGGTATAATTTAAGCAGATGACATATTGTAATCGCACAGTAGATAACATGGGTAAATGGGACTCACATTTACAAGAGCACTTGAGGTGCACTCAGTCGGACGAACACATGTATTGACAGACATAGGTGTAGGAGCAAGTTTGCATTTCAGACTGATCAGATGAATCAGTGATCATAGACATATTTAAGCCAGTGGAAAATATAGTATTGTTAACAATGTGTATACTTTGACATAGAGCAATAGAAACACTTATAGTCTTATCACAGAATTCAGATTGTACTCTTTTTTGGGCAAAACTAGGTTCCATTAAAGAGAAGGATTCAAGCGTTTGTAGCTGAACATGTATACAGAGGCTATTTGATATGCTTTCTGAAGCAGCCAAGGACTGACAAAATGGTTTATAATCCTGAAACTATTCCAAATAGATGGCGTGGACATGGGTTCATGATTTCATCCCTAGAGCCAGTGGCATAGTTTCTATGTTCAGTGAGGCAGGGGAGAAAGGTGCTAGTTTTTGGAGAAATTCTGCCAGCCTGGTGCTGTGGAGAGTGAGAAAAGCACAAGGCCTGACGTAAGCCAGTGCAAAGAGGGCACACATCCTTATCGATGACACGCCTCTGTAAGACAAATTAAATGAGTGCCTATACCTGAGGAGAGGGGTCCATGTAGCCATATAAGAAGCTCTATTTTGTCTGGACCCTGCATCCTAAATGGTGCTGATGTGACTTCTTCATGGAACAATGTTGAAACTGAAGTGAGGTTGGGGCCAAACAATTGAGACCATGATGAGTGCTAACCTTTAAGGCAGATTACAAATGTAGTGCCCCGGCCCTGGAGATAACACCACAGGAAGACAAAGAGCAACAGAAATACTGGATGTAGGCGTCTGTCAAGGGTAGTCCACTGCATGGTGGAGGAAAGATGAGTCCTAGAGGATGATGAGCCATTGGGATATTCGTGTGGTCCTTTGGGGCTAGGGGAACTGCATGTAGGTATCAGGTTGTGAATCCTATGAGAACAGTTTGGGGAATTTGGTAAATAGAAGGGTATACCTCTGGAAGAAATGAGCAGGGAATCTAGCACCTTGCTCAACAGTCTGATGAACACCTGACAAATGCCTTGTGCTTCCAGCAATGGGTATTGCCCTGGGGGACTAAAATCCCAGAAGGCCACTGAGCATTGCATCTGGGTATGGTAGAGTGGGTTTTGAAGATGAAATAGGTGCCTGTAGACCTTTCTATGATACAAATAGTCTTGACACCCATAACCCTTAACATGCAGTTTATCATAATGGAGTTTCTAGCACTGTTAGGGGTTTTGTCATAGTTTAGTTTAGTTTATTCATTTGTATTGCGTACCAGACCCGAGAGTATGAGGGCGCAGGAGCAGCATAGTTATTCAAAGCTTGGTTACAGGTTGCTTATACATATCTTATACACATCACTTACAGTGTTACAGTGAGGTACAAAGGGCAGTTTTACAAGAGAGGTATAGTACATTACAGATATTTTAAAGAGTTTGCAGATAAGTATTCATTCTAGGATAGCGGCAGTGTGGTGTTAGGTTAGAGGTGTTAGTGATCTTTGTTCTTTATCCATTGGATATAATTGTGCCTAAAGTGTGTAAAGGTTTGGGGTGTCCTGAGGGATGGTGGTAGGGCGTTCCAGTGCTGGGGTGCCTTCACCTGGAAGCTGTTGCCGCCCATTTTGGTGCGTTTGAACCTGGGGACTATGAGTAGGTTTGCGTTAGAGGTTCTGGTAGGTCTGTTGGGGGTGTATTTGAATATTAGCGTTGTTTTGGAGCGTCTGAATTTTGTTGGTGATTTGCTTGCTGGCTCCTACGTAGAGGGCATTACAGTAATCCAATTTGGATAATACCAAGGCTCTGGCTAGTGTAATTCAACTCTGGGGGGATAAGAAGGGTTTGTCTGCTCTTATAAGCTTACATGTGTAGGCCGTGGAAGATGCCATGGAGCTAACCTGTTTGTGGAAGGTTAGGGCGGAGTCGAGGTATGTTCCTAAAGTTTTCACTTCTTTAGCTACCTTGATCGGGTTCCCGTCTATGATGAAGTTGGTGTAGGTTTGGTCTAATTTGGTTATGTTTGTAGAGGACCCAAGGATGATGAGTTTCTTCTTGTCATCATTCAGGCATAGACTGTGCGAAGCCATCCATGCCTGGATGATGAGGTACACCTTGTTCACCAAGGCCAAATCCTGGTTGTAGTCTCCCGTCAGCGGGATGAGGATCTGTGTATCATCAGCGTAGTTGGGGTAGGTGATACCCAGGCCATCTAGATCATCAAACAGGGGCTTCGTGCACACCTTGTACAGAGTGGGGGAGACGCAGGAGCCCTGAGGGACTCCGAATGTGATGGGGATGGGGTCGGCAGTGGCAGTGGTGGAGAAGACACACATGGATCTGTTGCTGAGGAATGACTCAATCCAGCTGATGGCTTCTTGGGAGAAGTGCGCAGCTGAGTCCGATGATTGCATAGGATTTTGTGGTCAACTAGATCGAACGCCGCAGAGAGATCTAGTAAGAGTAGTAGTGCAGTTTTACTGTTGTCTCTGATGGTGTCTATTTGGGCTTTCAGATCAATGAGGGCTGTTTCAGTCCCGTGTAGGAGTCTGAAGCCTGATTGTCGCATACCTAGGAGGTGGTTTGTTTCCAGGTGTTTTTGGATTTGTTGGTATGCTGTCTTGTCTAGTATCTTGAGCAGGAAGGGGACGGTGGTAATGGGTCTGTAGTTGGTCGGGATAGAGGGGTCAAGGGAAGGTTTTTTAAGGAGGGGGAGGACCCAGGACTTTTTAAGGTTACTGGGGACTGTTCCTGAGGAGAATGAGGCGTTGATGAGTCTGGTGATGAATGGCGAAAGGTCTCTTGCCGCATCTTTAATGATTTGTGGGGGACAGAGGTCGCCTTTACAGTTAGATGGTTTGAGGCTGAGAATGATTTTTTCCACTTCTAAGGTGGATACTTTGGAGAAGCTGAAGCGAGTGGTGTTGGGTGGGGGGTAAGTGGGTGAAGTGCTAGGGGGGGTATTAATGGGGTTGGTTGATTTGGTGAGGGAATCTTTCTTGTTTCTAATTTTGGTTTGAAGGCCTATGACTTTGTTGTTTAGTGCATTTTGGACACTAGTGCACCATTGTTTGTTCTTCACGCAGGTATCTGGGATAAGCACAGGTGTTTCCAATTCTTTGATAATTGTAAACAATTCTTTGGTGCTGGAGTTGGATTGTGCGATCCTCTGGTTATAGGATTCTTGTTTGGCAGCTATGATTTCTTTTTTGTAATTGGCCTTGATTTTGTTAAGCAATAACTTATTGTGGTCTGTGGGAGACTGTCTCCAGACTTGTTCCATTTTACTTTTTACTAGTCGAAGCGTTTTAAGGTGACTGGAGAACCATTGGTTGAGGTGCTTTTTAGGTTTGCTTTTTCTGAGTTTTAGGGGTGCAATGGAGTCGAAGGCTGTGCGCATGGTATTATTATATCCTTCTACGAGGTCATAGGGGTCGGAAGCCGGGAGTCGGTTGAGCGTAGGGAGGATGAGTGAGATCAGTTTTTCCACTGTGATATTTTTCTTGATTCTCGCGGGGATGGCTGCGGCTAGCGTCAAGTTAGTTATGGGGCTTGAGGCTTCAAGGGAGAAGGAGAGGAGATGATGGTCAGACCAAGATTGAGGTGAGTTATTGATGATGAGTGCAGCGCAGTTATGGTCTGCTACCCAGTCGAGGGTTCTTCCTTTGTTGTGGGTAGGGCCGGATACTTTTTGTGTGAAGCCTAGTTCAGACAAAGTGTTATTAATGAGGGTGGCCTGGTGGTCTTTGGGGTCTTTGTAGCCTAGGTTAAAATCACCTAGGAGGAGGCATTGCGAGGAGTTTTTTAGGTTATCGGTGAGGATGGCACTGAGGTCTTCCTCGAAGGATCCCAGGGGTCCAGGCGGTCTATAAAGTAGGTGGATGGATATCGTTTTGGAGTTAGCAGTGGGCAGCTTGGCTGTGAGTGCTTCGCATGATGGAAGGTGTGTAGCCGAGTCTAGTCTGATGTTAAGGTGAGTTTTGGCGATGATGGCCAGGCCTCCGCCTCTAGATTCAGTTCTGCCTGCTCGGATGATGGTGTGGTCATTGGGGATGGCTAGCGATAGGGTTGGGCCTGCGGCTGCATGGAGCCAGGACTCTGTTATGGCTAGGAAGTCTAGGTCTTCGGCTAGAATGAGGTCTGCGATGTCCGTGGCATGGGCAGTTACGGAGCGTGCATTGATGAGGGCCCCTTATAAGGGTGGGGTGGTGGTTTTTGTAGGCGTGGGGGTGGTCACTGTATGGCGCGCTTTGTTTTTGGTAGTCGTGGTATTGAGTGACTTTGGTTTGAGTTTTTTTCGCGTGAGGTTAGCGCAGGTGCTAATGGTAGTTCGGTTGGTAAGTTTGGATTGGGTGGGGTCTCTGGCTCGGGGCTCATGTAGTCTAGGTAGTCTGGATCGTAGTCTGGTAAGCCTGTCTGAGAGGCTTGGAGGAGAGAATTGGGGAAGCATGAGGGTGTTGCTAGGCTCTACGAGGCGGGGTAAGGTGTAGCTGACAGTACTGAGGGCAGAGCTAGGCGGGCATGTGGATTTGAGAAGGTGGAGTATGATTCTCAGCAGTATTGAGTAGATGCCTGGGAGGAACATTTTGTTAACTCAGTAAGGAGGTCATAAAAAAGGGTACAATACAGTGTGTAGGTGGATTGAAACAGCTAGTGCGGCTTACCTAGATTCGAAATTCCAGCAATGGGGCAAAATACAGTGTGCGGGCAGGCAGAACTACTTCAGAAAGTAAGCAGGGTGCCCCTAAATTCAAATTTAGCGGGACAACCAAAGTGGCGTTGAATCACAGTGTAAACAGGGCACATCTAAATTCAGAACTAGCAGGTCAGCCAGGATGGCACTGAATCATAGTATATGCAGGGCACATCTAAATTCAAATCTAGCAGGACCACCAAAGTGGTGTTGTATCACAGTGTAAACAGGGCATATCTAAGTTCAGAGTTAGCAGGGCAGCCAGAATGGCACTGGATCACAGTGTAAACAAGGCATATATAAAAACAGAATTTTGCATTGTGAGTCAGACTAGTTAATGAACAGATACTTTGAAGCAGATAGCTAGGGCAGGGAAGCGTGGCTTCAGTATGGTGGGGTAGCAATGGGGGACTAGTAGACTAGCTGGTGTGGGAACTTTGGCTTAGCATAGCAATCAAGCAAGGTAGCTCACGTGGTAGCTCACAACTGCAGCAATTGAGTCTTGAGTTACAGTAATGCGTGTACCTGTGGGAAGTTCAGGTTCAAGACAGGTTGCAGGGCTTAGAGACTGGGCGCAGACCGCAGCACGTTCAGCTCGGTCAGGCGGAGCCTTGCTTCGTGTGCCTTCCTGAGTTGTGCCGGCTACGCCGCTGGCTTGTGTTTGGTCCTGAAGGCAGGCACTGAGGCCAATCACGTCGAATTCCTGGGTCAGCCAGGGAAGCTGGGTAGGGGCAGCTTAATGGTAATGGCGAGCGGCCATTTTGGACTACCTAGGTCCTCGTGTTAGGCAATGGTGGTCACCAATGACCCGTGATGGTATGCCTGTAAGGCTGGAGTTCACAGCCTCAAAAATCACATAGGGTCGTCTGCGGCGGGTAGAGGAGAATTCCGGTGTTAAATGTGGCAAGAATGCAGCGGACAAGCAGCACTTTCTGAATGCTGCTATAATAAGCCAACGGGCTTACCTTTGGTGCCGGAGGGGCCCCGAGGTCTCTTCCTCGCGAGGTCTCTTTCTCTTTCAAAGACACACTCAAACGCACTATTACAGTTGTAGTTTCCCCCTTCTGATAAAGATTATTGTCACTTTTGATGGTGCACATTTAATTATGGAGGATGCATTTTGATGACTACGCCCATATAGAATCTGTCCGTTGATCTCTAACAGCTCATCTGCAATTTGTAAATACACTCATCCTGGATCGATCTTTGTTGCCAGCCAGGCTAAGACCCAAGCCGGTTTTCCCTTTCTCCAGCTCGATCATTTGCAGTTCTCCAGGCAAACTCCCATAGCGCTGGGAGATCTTTTCTGGTTAGTGTTCAACTGACGCGACTCATCCAAAGGGTTAGTGCAGCTGAAGGTAGACTTAGCACAAGAGCTGGACTGCAGGAAAGGCAAGGGTTTTCATAGGGCTATTACATAACTTGGGTGTTTTTTTAGTTTTGTGGTAAATTGGTGGTAAAGTGGCGGTAGTTTAGTATTATGGTACAGAAATGGTGAGCATATTTATAATACTGCCCTAAATGATTAGACTAGCATTTCCACCTTTGGATTTATATTTTGTTTTAGGGTTGGGTGTAAGTACTAATCACCAGACCTTACACTTATAGGAACATAATAGCACCATCTGTTATGCTGATGACGTATATACAACATCAGCCTACCGTATTTCTGTTCAGCTTCCAGCATCCACAGCTGAACACACACCAATGCATCACAGATTTTCTAGCTTGCTATATAGTTCTACAACTTTTATTTTTGACTCTACCACCTGCGGTATATGCACTAAGGCACTTACTTGTTACCTCCCCTCCTTTTAAAATAATCACCAGAGACACAATAAAACAATCCCACTATCTCAGCTTTTTCCATTTTTATACATGTGTTAAAATTAAACTAGTTACAATAATACATCTTATTTCGGTTCACAATTAAAACATTTGTTTGTTCTTAGCAACGCCTCAAAACTGACGCGGTTATCTAAGAGAAGCACAGCACAATACATAGAAACTTTTTCTTTCATTGGCTTTTGTAAGTCACCATTAAACGTGTAAGAAAAAACAGTAAAAACTTTTTAAAAAATAAACATTTGTCCTGACTATCTCATGAAATACGCACATTCAATCGTCCGCGCTTCTCAATTTCCACAGATACTCACATTAAACTGTGAAGTCTCTGCGCTTTATCAGGAAAAGCCCCCTCACTTCTGTGGGTTATTAGCAAAGAAAGTGTTGCAGATTCCGCACTGTTTTCGCCATCCCCGAAGGTCAGCTTACAGCTTCAGCTGTTCAATAGGCATGGACAGCTCGGCTCTTCCCTCTGTCTGCTGCTCTCCCCTTCTTCTCTGGACAGCCAGAAGCAAAAAGAGAACCCCTCACCTTCTCTGCCTAGATCAGCCCTGTCAGTCAAAACGACCTACTGCCTTTTTTGCTTCCTGCACAGTAGAATAATGCTTTCAAAATGAATGAAACAGCAAATGCATCCTCTTGCACGTTTTACTTCTACCGAATGAAAAACGGAATTTTCCATCTGAGTCACTTTGCATTTCAATGTTAGATGGAGCACTAATTGAATAGGGTTCAATGTTATTTAATAGGGACTTGTTAATGGGTTAATATGTGTTAGTTTCAAAGATGGCAAATTCACTTATAACATGAAGCTTTTTTACACATGCTTAGTGCATTTAAATCTGCTGTCTTTGCATCCATTTTGCTGATTTGATTGAAAACCTAGTTCACAGTCCCCATGAGCCCAATACATTACCTTTTAATTTGCTGTCTCCACTTGCACTAAATAATTCACCATCTCTATTTGCACTTATTGCTACTGACTCCACTGAAAATAATGCAATGTCATGTACTACTCAACATTGGAGTTTTGTAATGTCATGTATTATTCTACATCTCCATTCTTTTCCTCCTGCTGTGATCGCTTGCGACATCATGGAGGGAGGAATAATAATCAATTTTACTACAATGCGTGCGTCCCAATAAAAATGAATCTCTCTGGTAGAATTCAATATTCTCCACCCTCCTTTTCCATAAACTATTATAAAAACAACAGTTGAAAACAATAATACAGTAATAAGAACAACAATATGCGTATCTCTCATTTAAGTGTCCATATCTGAAATGTCTACATGTAACAAAATAAAATGTGCACTCCCGACTGAAGTGTTCACTTTAAAATGTCCATATGTAAATGAAAAGTCCATATTCCAAAATAAACACCATGGACTTTGAATCATACTCTCACACATATGTTTGCATTCCATGGAATAAGGAGTCTCTCCCACGGATACACCAAGAAACAACACAAATGTGCTACTGTATGTGAAAAACAAAACTAAAAAAAAACTTCTTCTCCATATCCACTCCCCAATTTGGTGGAACACAGCATAGTAATATGCTCCATAATCCATAAAATAAAAAAAAAATGAACAAAAGTGAAGATAAACAAAACAAAATGAAGGTTATGTATTTTCAGTTCCTGATACCCAGAACACACAGGAGCACGCCTCTGGGATGTCCGGTCCATCAGTCTCTGCATCAACACTGCACATAACACTGTCATCAGCAGAATTCCTCCAGTCTGTCACTCCATGGAATCTCCCCACAGATGTAATCTTTTTGGCATCTCAGACGCCTTATCTTCACCCCCATTCTTCGGTCTGGGGGCTTTCCCGTGGCCTTCGATCCTGCAGCCTCCTCCAACTGTCCAGCATCCCAAGGAACCGGCCCTGCCGGGGTAATGAATTAGTAATCTCTGGAGTAAATAGAAAAAACACAGAGTAAGTACTTAGCACAACACAATTGCCTATCCCTCTTCTGCTACAAGGCCTGAAAATACAACTGGAATTCTGATTCAAATACAGTGGCTCCCTGGGTTTGCCATACTGGAACACCTGAAATCAAATTCATTGTTATACAAAAACAAAACAATATTTCACCATGCACTCAAAATAATTCTAAAAATACACACCTCCCCCATACAGAAAAACATCCTGCTACCAAATGTCAGGGGAGTCCAGTTTGATTCAACGTCATATTATGACGAGAGAAACAACTTTTAAATGTCATGCGTGGATCTAGCACACTTCTCCTTACCCAACAGGCCTTGCGTTTTTTACTTATGGAGTGAAATCTTGTGTGTACTATATCACACTTGCTCTTGTGTCACTGTGTTACATGTACTATGAATCATTCTCTGTTTAATGGGCATGCTAGCAAACAAAACTACAATGTGTTTTCATGATCTTATTATATCATTATAAGGGGCTTCTACCACAACTACTTCTCATTCTCACGCCCTGTGTTTACTGGGCAGAGAGATCCCAGGCCTGCTAAATATGCAGAGCCACCAACCATACCTTTTTCTTCATTTCACAGCTCTGTCTTTTTCCCTAGTGATATAGGAAAGGGGCAATTTACACCACAATCATATATGTTATAACCAGACCAACCTACATACAATGTCACTTGGTCTTCCACACCTTCTACTCTTTCCTCGCTCATTGCACTCCCATCATTCATTACACCCTCACTCACACTCCCATCCCTTACCCTGCTTGTTTTTATCTCCAAAAGGTGCACTTATATCTATGTGCTTTACTGAAATCCACTGTGATGGGGTCCGGTTAAGAGTCAGCACAATCGGGGAACACACCCTGCTCCAAAAAACAGACAGGAATTCTGATTACACAGCTCCTATACACCTCACCAAGCTGTGCTTATACAAAACAAGGAGACTGGTCCCTGCAGGTGGGCACAGACCCTCCGGGTGTGTGGCCAGGATTCCTTCATCCTCGCGAGGGAGTCTGTGATCATGTCGGGTTCTCCGATTTTGTAGGGTAACCTTCCAACAACCAGACTGAGAAATTACAACCCTCTAGGGAAAAATGCAAGGTGCACCCTTTTGTGAGAAGAACGCAAGCTTTATTTGTATACAAAAAGGAAATGGTGACAGGGTTTTATAAGTCCACTGACGGCACGTTATAACTGCAAAACTCGTCATCTATGATGCACACAATATACAATGTTTATCTGCAACCCACATTGGCTGCCGCCTAGTTACATAGTACTGATCACATATAGACCCCCCAACTCATTGGTCACGTCTTCTCTGACTCCAACTTCTTCACATGTGGGTGACGATCTCTTCACCTTCGGTTACTGTAAAATGATTGGTTACGTTTCTGAGCGCACTGCCCTGCCCTAAAACCTAATCACGTGATTTACACCTGGCCATCAATATGAGCTCAGTGGATAACTTTGAAGTCAGTCTGGTCCTGGCAAACTCTTTTCTTTTCCCAAACACAGGCGGCCCATCATTCCTATCTGCAATAATCTTATAAGAATTGGTATCACCCTTTGGCATCCATGGCACAAATCACAGGCCTTGTTGTCCTCTGTTCCCCCCATTTCAGCTCCTCCTCTCAAGGGGACAGGCCTAAGCTTCTTACAGGTCCCTCTAATCAGTCTAAATCGTGAAGGATTTAGGAGTTTGCTCGTAGGCATCTGGTAGTTAAAATGGATTGGTCATTATCCTGTGGGGCGATGGGGTCCTAAATCTCAACTGGTGTTTTGGCAACTCGTGACCTCTACTTGTCTCCCATGGGTGTGACCTTCACGACCAACCACAGCCTTTGCTCCTGTTCAGCTGCTCACATTCTTTTCTAATTTAAAAAGGCTCTAACAGGATACATTTATGCAGGTGTGCACATGTTCCCTTCTCACCTGGGGGTGAAAATGGGATATTCAAGCACAAGGCCTTGTTGTTCCGTGTTTTCAACATGGCTAGCAAGGATTCAGGCCTGCCCGCAAATACAGTATTGAGACATGCTATATGTGTTATTTGCATACAGTGTGTTTAATTAGCACTCTATACAGCTTATTGTTAGTTTTCCTTAAACCTATGCAAGTCTCCACAATAACCATGCCCCACACTATTCACCTCTATCCGCAAGAATACCCCTCCCCTCATGTGTATTTCGTGCGCATTAGCCGATTTTTCACAATATGAATCGTTTGGGAGGGTCTGGGAAGTGAATGTGCTTCCCAACAACTGCCCCAAAATTGAGGAGGTTGAAGTTGTGCATGAACCACCCCACACACCCTTACAGTTCACTAAATATCGGCACTCACAGATTGAATCACATCACCCCAGTTCTCATTTCACTAAACCTGCCCCCACTTCAACCTCCCTGCACACTGAAAAGGGCATGAATTACGCACAAGGCTATTCATCTGAATGTCCTTCAATAGACGACTAATAAACTTATGATCTCAAGAGGCTGCAGATCCCTTCACAGCAAGGAAACGATTTTCCTCGAATCCCCAACTTCAGTGATAGAAAACTCCAAATCAAGCAGTTGTGGGCAGTGCCCAAAACATCTGCACTTCTTACCCTCCTTGGATTCATCTGGCTCATCACTTCTCACCTTCAGGAAATAAATTACGACTATACTTTTCAAGACACAAACCACCAGAAAGATGTTATCTGTCTCATTGCTGATAAAAGGAATATGTTTGCACCCATGTGATCCAACCCAGTATATCTGTTGTCCTTTAGGCCCTGCTAAATTCCATTGATTTTTATTGCGGATTACCCTCTGACTTACTGTGTCCAAATGTTTGCAGTCCTATTGCTAGCTGGCATAACCTTCAGTAGTGCCCTCCTGAACTTTCACCGCAACACCATATTTATCAAATCAAGCATTTCCTTCATGTGCACTTAAAACTCCATCTTACCTTGATGGCAAACTCAAAGCCATCACCCATATAAACACCAGACAAGCCAGCCAACACCTATTTCACATTCCACGCTGCAAAATCACATGCACACAAAAACAAACATTTACCCAGGTCATTGAAAACCTACCTCCTCACATACACACTGCACCCTCCATCACCCCTTACAGGAAGAGCCTCAAAACATACTTGTTTACCCACACATAAACCTGCCCTCCTCCACTGATATCACTTGTCTTTCCTAATCTTCCTATCCTTTTTATCCTTTCCTGAAATAAATGTTGTAAACCCTTTTTCCAACTCCCACCTTCTAAAACTCTGATCCATGTAAGGCGCTCCAAAACCTAAAATAAAAAATCTATACAAAACAAATACTCTGCTTCCACTCACCCAATTTCTCTAATTCAGCAACTCTTTGATGATCAATCCCTAAACCGTACCTACTTTCAAGGTCTGTATAAATGTCACTGCCTATTGCTTGCCTTCGTCCATTCTGTGACTTAGCAATAGCTTGCATGTCTGCTACTACATCATTTCTACATATTTATACACTCACTAACCGCTCTTCAAACAAACATCAGCTTCCCACTCAAACTTCTTTTTCCTCCTGGTTTTCTCCCCACCATATCTCACTGGTCTTCATGAATAATGTGATCGGTGTTGTTTCCAAACT
Source organism: Ambystoma mexicanum (assembly GCF_040938575.1). NCBI lineage: Eukaryota > Metazoa > Chordata > Amphibia > Caudata > Ambystomatidae > Ambystoma > Ambystoma mexicanum. The sequence goes on from NC_090936.1 coordinate 914,046,722, forward strand.
CCTATTTGCTTTCTCTTACTTCTTCTCCAACTTACCTCCTATTTCTCACGTCTCTGAATGCTGTTAATCCACAATTTGCATTTTACATTTGGTCACAGTCTCTTCCTCTCCTGTTCACTGTAATCTCCAGCTACTTTGAGTCAATTCCTGACTCTGACCGCCCCCCTCACTTTGATGATGCATGGGTTCTCACTTGCTATCATATGGGTTTAAATCGTTCCTTTGTCCTTCCTACCCACACTATAGCTTCTCTCCTTTCTTGTCATTTAATGATGGATGTTGATGTTTAAAATGTGCTGTTTAGATTTACAACAAATATATTTTTATGGGAGCTTCTACCTGTCTTACAAGTGGACAGGAGCTAAGCAGTGGACCCACACATCCAGATGTCACTAAAGAGGACATAGACAATGAGGACGTTCTCAAACAGAGCAAGCAGGTATGGATGTTCCCACTACCAACCATGTGATCTCACACACATGTGACTTCATGAAGGCATGTTAGTCTTAACATGGAGGGGTTCAAGCGCAATGGAGAAGGGATGGTCTTTGGAGAGGCACTGGGGGTTTCACCATGACTTTCCTAAGCCTACTAACCATGGAATATTGAATGTTAGCATGGGATGCATGGTATGGTCAGTTAATGGAAAAAGATATGCATCCCACTTCAAGACATGCAGTTGGATTCTGTTCTATTTGTCAATTTTAACATCAATACATCCAGGATGGCTAGTACTAGGAGGTATAATTTAAGCAGATGACATATTGTAATCGCACAGTAGATAACATGGGTAAATGGGACTCACATTTACAAGAGCACTTGAGGTGCACTCAGTCGGACGAACACATGTATTGACAGACATTGGTGTAGGAGCAAGTTTGCATTTCAGACTGATCAGATGAATCAGTGATCATAGACATATTTAAGCCAGTGGAAAATATAGTATTGTTAACAATGTGTATACTTTGACATAGATCAATAGAAAAACTTATAGTCTTATCACAGAATTCAGATTGTACTCTTTTTTGGGCAAAACTAGGTTCCATTAAAGAGAAGGATTCAAGCGTTTGTGCTGGACATGTATACAGAGGCTATTTGATATGCTTTCTGAAGCAGCCAAGGACTGACAAAATGCTTTATAATCCTGAAACTATTTCAAATAGATGGCGTGGACATGGGTTCAGGATTTCATCCCTAGAGCCAGTGGCATAGTTTCTATGTTCAGTGAGGCAGGGGAGAAAGGTGCTAGTTTTTGGAGAAATTCTGCCAGTCTGGTGCTGTGGAGAGTGAGAAAAGCACAAGGCCTGACGTAAGCCAGTGCAAAGAGGGCACACATCCTTATCGATGACACGCCTCTGTAAGACAAATTAAATGAGTGCCTACACCTGAGGAGAGGGGTCCATGTAGCCATATAAGAAGCTCTATTTTGTCTGGACCCTGCATCCTAAATGGTGCTGATGTGACTTCTTCATGGAACAATGTTGAAACTGAAGTGAGGTTGGGGCCAAACAATTGAGACCATGATGAGTGCTAACCTTTAAGGCAGATTACAAATGTAGTGCCCCGGCCCTGGAGATAACACCACAGGAAGACAAAGAGCAACAGAAATACTGGATGTAGGCGTCTGTCAAGGGTAGTCCACTGCATGGTGGAGGAAAGATGAGTCCTAGAGGATGATGAGCCATTGGGATATTAGTGTGGTCCTTTGGGGCGAGGGGAACTGCATGTTGGTATCAGGTTGTGAATCCTATGAGAACAGTTTGGGGAATTTGGTAAATAGAAGGGTATACCTCTGGAAGAAATGAGCAGGGAATCTAGCACCTTGCTCAACAGTCTGATGAACACCTGACAAATGCCTTGTGCTTCCAGCAATGGGTATTGCCCTGGCGGACTAAAATCCCAGAAGGCCACTGAGCATTGCATCTGGGTATGGTAGAGTGGGTTTTGAAGATGAAATAGGTGCCTGTAGACCTTTCTATGATACAAATAGTCTTGACACCCATAACCCTTAACATGAAGTTTATCATAATGGAGTTTCTAGCACTGTTAAGGGTTTTGTCATAGTTTAGTTTAGTTTATTCATTTGTATTGCGCACCAGACCCGAGAGTATGAGGGCGCAGGAGCAGCATAGTTATTCAAAGCTTGGTTACAGGTTGCTTATACATATCTTATACATATCACTTACAGTGTTACAGTGAGGTACAAAGGGCAGTTTTACAAGAGAGGTATAGTACATTACAGATATTTTAAAGAGTTTGCAGATAAGTATTCATTCTAGGATAGCGGCAGTGTGGTGTTAGGTTAGAGGTGTTAGTGATCTTTGTTCTTTATCCATTGGATATAATTGTGCCTAAAGTGTGTAAAGGTTTGGGGTGTCCTGAGGGATGGTGGTAGGGCGTTCCAGTGTTGGGGTGCCTTCACCTGGAAGCTGTTGCCGCCCATTTTGGTGCGTTTGAACCTGGGGACTATGAGTAGGTTTGCGTTAGAGGTTCTGGTAGGTCTGTTGGGGGTGTATTTGAATATTATCATTGTTTTGGAGCGTCTGAATTTTGTTGGTGATTTGCTTGCTGGCTCCTACGTAGAGGGCATTACAGTAATCCAATTTGGATAATACCAACGCTGTGGCTAGTGTAATGCAACTCTGGGGGGATAAGAAGGGTTTGTCTGCTCTTATAAGCTTACATGTTTAGGCCGTGGAAGATGCCATGGAGCTAACCTGTTTGTGGAAGGTTAGGGCGGAGTCGAGGTATGTTCCTAAAGTTTTCACTTCTTTAGCTACCTTGATCGGGTTCCCGTCTATGATGAAGTTGGTGTAGTTTTGGTCTAATTTGGTTATGTTTGTAGAGGACCCAAGGAAGATGAGTTTCTTCTTGTCATCATTCAGGCATAGACTGTACGAAGCCATCCATGCCTGGATGATGACGTACACCTTGTTCACCAAGGCCAAATCCTGGTTGTAGTCTCCCGTCAGCGGGATGAGGATCTGTGTATCATCAGCGTAGTTGGTGTAGGTGATACCCAGGCCATCTAGATCATCAAACAGGGGCTTCGTGCACACCTTGTACAGAGTGGGGGAGACGCAGGAGCCCTGAGGGACTCCGAATGTGATGGGGATGGGGTCGGCAGTGGCAGTGGTGGAGAAGACACGCATGGATCTGTTGCTGAGGAATGACTCAATCCAGCTGATGGCTTCTTGGGAGAAGTGCGCAGCTGAGTCCGATGATTGCATAGGATTTTGTGGTCAACTAGATCGAACGCCGCAGAGAGATCTAGTAAGAGTAGTAGTGCAGTTTTACTGTTGTCTCTGATGGTGTCTATTTGGGCTTTCAGATCAATAAGGGCTGTTTCAGTCCCGTTTAGGAGTCTGAAGCCTGATTGTCGCGTATCTAGGAGGTGGTTTGTTTCCAGATGTTTTTGGATTTGTTGGTATGCTGTCTTGTCTAGTATCTTGAGCAGGAAGGGGACGGTGGTAATGGGTCTGTAGTTGGTCAGGATATAGGGGTCAAGGGAAGGTTTTTTAAGGAGGGGGAGGACCCAGGACTCTTTGAGGTTACTTGGGACTGTTCCTGAGGAGAATGAGGCTTTGATGAGTCTGGTGATGAATGGCGAAAGGTCTCTTGCCGCATTTTTAATGATTTGTGGGGGACAGAGGTCGCCTTTACAGTTAGATGGTTTGAGGCTGAGAATGATTTTTTCCACTTCTAAGGTGGATACTTTGGAGAAGCTGAAGCGAGTGGTGTTGGGTGGGGGGTAAGTGGGTGAAATGCTAGGGGGGGTATTAATGGGGTTGGTTGATTTGGTGAGGGAATCTTTCTTGTTTCTAATTTTGGTTTGAAGGCCTATGACTTTGTTGTTTAGTGCATTTTGGACACTAGTGCACCATTGTTTGTTCTTCACGCAGGTATCTGGGATAAGCACAGGTGTTTCCAATTCTTTGATAATTGTAAACAATTCTTTGGTGCTGGAGTTTGATTGTGCGATTCTCTGGTTATAGGATTCTTGTTTGGCAGCTATGATTTCTTTTTTGTAATTGGCCTTGATTTTGTTAAGCAATAACTTGTTGTGGTCCTTGGGAGACTGTCTCCAGACTTGTTCCATTTTACTTTTTACTAGTCGAAGCGTTTTAAGGTGACTGGAGAACCATTGGTTGAGGTGCTTTTTAGGTTTGCTTTTTCTGAGTTGTAGGGGTGCAGTGGAGTCTAAGGCTGTGCGCATGGTATTATTATATCCTTCTACGAGGTCATAGGGGTTGGAAGCCGGGAGTCGGTTGAGCGTAGGGAGGATGAGTGGGATCAGTTTTTCCACTGTGATATTTTTCTTGCTTCTCGCGGGGATGGCTGCAGCTAGCGTCAAGTTAGTTATGGGGCTTGAGGCTTCAAGGGAGAAGGAGAGGAGATGATGGTCAGACCAAGATTGAGGTGAGTTATTGATGATGAGTGCAGCGCAGTTATGGTCTGCTACCCAGTCGAGGGTTCTTCCTTTGTTGTGGGTAGGGCCGGATACTTTTTGTGTGAAGCATAGTTCAGACAAAATGTTATTAATGAGGGTGGCCTGGTGGTCTTTGAGGTCTTTGTAGCCTAGGTTAAAATCACCTAGGAGGAGGCATTGCGAGGAGTTTTTTAGGTTATCGGTGAGGATGGCACTGAGGTCTTCCTCGAAGGATCCCAGGGGTCCAGGCGGTCTATAAAGTAGGTGGATGGATATCGCTTGGGAGTTAGCAGTGGGCAGCTTGGCTGTGAGTGCTTCGCATGATGGAAGGTGTGTAGCCGAGTCTAGTCTGATGTTAAGGTGAGTTTTGGCGATGATGGCCAGGCCTCCGCCTCTAGATTCAGTTCTGCCTGCTCGGATGATGGTGTGGTCATTGGGGATGGCTAGCGATAGGGTTGGGCCTGCGGCTGCATGGAGCCAGGACTCTGTTATGGCTAGGAAGTCTAGGTCTTCGGCTAGAATGAGGTCTGCGATGTCCGTGGCATGGGCAATTACGGAGCGTGCATTGATGAGAGCCCCTTTTAAGGGTGGGGTGGTGGTTTTTGTAGGCGTGGGGGTGGTCACTGTATTGCGCGCTTTGTTTTTGGTAGTTGTGGTATTGAGTGACTTTGGTTTGAGTTTTTTTCACGTGAGGTTAGCGCAGGTCCTAATGGTAGTTCGGTTGGTAAGTTTGGATTGGGTGGAGTCTCTGGCTCGGGGCTCATGTAGTCTAGGTAGTCTGGACCGTAGTCTGGTAAGCCTGTCTGAGAGGCTTGGAGGAGAGAATTGGGGAAGCATGAGGGTGTTGCTAGGCTCTACGAGGCGGGGTAAGGTGTAGCTGACAGTACTGAGGGCAGAGCTAGGCGGGCATGTGGATTTGAGAAGGTGGAGAATGATTCTCAGCAGTATTGAGTAGATGCCTGGGAGGAACATTTTGTTAACTCAGTAAGGAGGTCATAAAAAAGGGTACAATACAGAGTGTAGGTGGATTGAAACAGCTAGTGCGGCTTACCTAGATTCGAAATTCCAGCAATGGGGCAAAATACAGTGTGCGGGCAGGCAGAACTACTTCAGAAAGTAAGCAGGGTGCCCCTAAATTCAAATTTAGCGGGACAACCAAAGTGGCGTTGAATCACAGTGTAAACAGGGCACATCTAAATTCAGAACTAGCAGGTCAGCCAGGATGGCACTGAATCATAGTATATGCAGGGCACATTTAAATTCAAATCTAGCAGGACCACCAAAGTGGCGTTGAATCACAGTGTAAACAGGGCATATCTAAGTTCAGAGTTAGCAGGGCAGCCAGAATGGCACTGGATCAGAGTGTAAACAAGGCATATATAAAAACAGAATTTTGCATTATGAGTCAGACTAGTTAATGAACAGATACTTTGAAGCAGATAGCTAGGGCAGGGAAGCGTGGCTTCAGTATGGTGGGGTAGCAATGGGGGACTAGTAGACTAGCTGGTGTGGGAACTTTGGCTTAGCATAGCAATCAAGCAAGGTAGCTCACGTGGTAGCTCACAACTGCAGCAATTGAGTCTTGAGTTACAGTAATGCGTGTACCTGTGGGAAGTTCAGGTTCAAGACAGGTTGCAGGGCTTAGAGAGTGGGCGCAGACCGCAGCACATTCAGCTCAGTCAGGCGGAGCCTTGCTTCGTGTGTCTTCCTGAGTTGTGCCGGCTACGCCGCCGGCTTGTGTTTGGTCCTGAAGGCAGGCACTGGGACCAATCACGTCGAATTCCTGGGTCAGCCATGGAAGCTGGGTAGGGGCAGCTTAATGGTAATGGCGAGCGACCATTTTGGACTACCTAGGTCCTTGTGTTAGGCAATGGTGGTCACCAATGACCCGTGATGGTATGCCTGTAGGGCTGGGGTTCACAGCCTCAAAAATCACATAGGGTCGTCTGCGGCGGGTAGAGGAGAATTCCGGTGTTAAATGTGGCAAGAATGCAGCGGACAAGTAGCACTTGCTGAATGCTGCTATAATAAGCCAACGGGCTTACCTTTGGTGCCGGAGGGACCCCGAGGTCTCTTCCTCGCGAGGTCTCTTTCTCTTCCAAAGACACACTCAAACACACTATTACAGTTGTAGTTTCCCCCTTCTGATAAAAATTATTGTCACTTTTGATGGTGCACATTTAATTATGGAGGATGCATTTTGATGACTACGCCCATATAGAATCTGTCCGTTGATCTCTAACAGCTCATCTGCAATTTGTAAATACACTCATCCTGGATCAATCTTTGTTGCCAGCCAGGCTAAGACCCAAGCCGGTTTTCCCTTTCTCCAGCTCGATCATTTGCAGTTCTCCAGGCAAACTCCCATAGCGCTGGGAGATCTTTTCTGGTTAGTGTTAAACTGACGCGACTCATCCAAAGGGTTAGTGCAGCTGAAGGTAGACTTAGCACAAGAGCTGGACTGAAGGAAAGGCAAGGGTTTTCATAGGGCTATTACATAACTTGGGTGTTTTTTTAGTTTTGTGGTAAATTGGTGGTAAAGTGGCGGTAGTTTAGTATTATGGTACAGAAATGGTGAGCATATTTATAATACTGCCCTAAATGATTAGACTAGCATTTCCACCTTTGGATTTATATTTTGTTTTAGGGTTGGGTGTAAGTACTAATCACCAGACCTTACACTTGTAGGAACATAATAGCACCATCTGCTATGCTGATGACGTATATACAACATCAGCCTACCGTATTTCTGTTCAGCTTCCAGCATCCACAGCTGAACACACACCAATGCATCACAGATTTTCTAGCTTGCTATATAGTTCTACAACTTTTATTTTTGACTCTACCACCTGCGGTATATGCACTAAGGCATTTACTTGTTACCTCCCCTCCTTTTAAAATAATCACCAGAGACACAATAAAACAATCCCACTATCTCAGCTTTTTCCATTTTTATACATGTGTTAAAATTAAACTAGTTACAATAATACATCTTATTTCGGTTCACAATTAAAACATTTGTTTGTTCTTAGCAACGCCTCAAAACTGACGCGGTTATCTAAGAGAAGCACAGCACAATACATAGAAACTTTTCCTTTCATTGGCTTTTGTAAGTCACCATTAAACGTGTAAGAAAAAACAGTAAACACTTTTTAAAAAATAAACATTTGTCCTGACTATCTCATGAAATACGCACATTCAATCGTCCGCGCTCCTCAATTTCCACAGATACTCACATTAAACTGTGAAGTCTCTGCGCTTTATCAGGAAAAGCCCCCTCACTTCTGTGGGTTATTAGCAAAGAAAGTGTTGCAGATTCCGCACTGTTTTCGCCATCCCCGAAGGTCAGCTTACAGCTTCAGCTGTTCAATAGGCATGGACAGCTCGGCTCTTCCCTCTGTCTGCTGCTCTCCCCTTCTTCTCTGGACAGCCAGAAGCAAAAAGAGAACCCCTCACCTTCTCTGCCTAGATCAGCCCTGTCAGTCAAAACGACCTACTGCCTTTTTTGCTTCCTGCACAGTAGAATAATGCTTTCAAAATGAATGAAACGGCAAATGCATCCTCTTGCACGTTTTACTTCTACCGAATGAAAAACGGAATTTTCCATCTGAGTCACTTTGCATTTCAATGTTAGATGGAGCACTAATTGAATAGGGTTCAATGTTATTTAATAGGGACTTGATAATGGGTTAATATGTGTTAGTTTCACAGATGGCAAATTCACTTATAACATGAAGCTTTTTTACACATGCTTAGTGCATTTAAATCTGCTGTCTTTGCATCCATTTTGCTGATTTGATTGAAAACCTAGTTCACAGTCCCCATGAGCCCAATACATTACCTTTTAATTTGCTGTCTCCACTTGCACTAAATAATTCACCATCTCTATTTGCACTTATTTCTACTGACTCCACTGAAAATAATGTAATGTCATGTACTACTCAACATTGGAGTTTTGTAATGTCATGTATTATTCTACATCTCCATTCTTTTCCTCCTGCTGTGATTGCTTGCGACATCATGGAGGGAGGAATAATAATCAATTTTACTACAATGCGTGTGTCCCAATAAAAATGAATCTCTCTGGTAGAATTCAATATTCTCCACCCTCCTTTTCCATAAACTATTATAAAAACAACAGTTGAAAACAATAATACAGTAATAAGAACAACAATATGTGTATCTCCCATTTAAGTGTCCATATCTGAAATGTAAATGTCTACATGTAACAAAATAAAATGTGCACTCCCGACTGAAGTGTTCACATTAAAATGTCCATATGTAAATGGAAAGTCCATATTCCAAAATAAACACCATGGACTTTGAATCATACTCTCACACATATGTTTGCATTCCATGGAATAAGGAGTCTCTCCCATGGATACACCAAGAAACAGCACAAATGTGCTACTGTATGTGAAAAACAAAACTAAAAAAAAACTTCTTCTCCATATCCACTCCCCAATTTGGTGGAACACAGCATAGTAATATGCTCCATAATCCATAAAATTAAATAAAATGAACAAAAGCGAAGTTGAACAAAACAAAATGAAGGTTATGTATTTTCAGTTCCTGGTACCCAGAACACACAGGAGCACGCCTCTGGGATGTCCTGTCCATCAGTCTCTGCATCAACACTGCACATAACACTGTCATCAGCAGAATTCCTCCAGTCTGTCACTCCATGGAATCTCCCCACAGATGTAATCTTTTTGGCATCTCAGACGCCTTATCTTCACCTCCATTCTTCAGTCTGGGGGCTTTCCCGTGGCCTTCGATCCTGCAGCCTCCTCCAACTGTCCAGCATCCCAAGGAACCGGCCCTGCCGGGGTAATGAATTAGTAATCTCTGGAGTAAATGGAAAAACACAGAGTAAGTACTTAGCACAACACATTTGCCTATCCCTCTTCTGCTACAAGGCCTGAAAATACAACTGGAATTCTGATTCAAATACAGTGGCTCCCTGGGTTTGCCTCCCTCATACAGAAAAACATCCTGCTACCAAATGTCAGGGGAGTCCAGTTTGATTCAACGTCATATTATGACGAGAGAAACAACTTTTAAATGTCATGCGTGGATCTAGTCACTTCTCCTTACCCAACAGGCCTTGCGTTTTTTACTTATGGAGTGAAATCTTGTGTGTACTATATCACACTTGCTCTTGTGTCACTGTGTTACATGTACTATGAATCATTCTCTGTTTAATGGGCATGCTAGCAAACAAAACTACGATGTGTTTTCATGATCTTATTATATCATTATAAGGGGCTTCTACCACAACTACTTCTCATTCTCACGCCCTGTGTTTACTGGGCAGAGAGATCCCAGGCCTGCTAAATATGCAGAGCCACCAACCATACCTTTTTCTTCATTTCACAGCTCTGTCTTTTTCCCTAGTGATATAGGAAAGGGGCAATTTACACCACAATCATATATGTTATAACCAGACCAACCTACATACAATGTCACTTGGTCTTCCACACCTTCTACTCTTTCCTCGCTCATTGCACTCCCATCATTCATTACACCCTCACTCACACTCCCATCCCTTACCCTGCTTGTTTTTCTCTGCAAAAGGTGCACTTATATCTATGTGCTTTACTGAAATCCACTGTGATGGGGTCCGGTTAAGGGTCAGCACAATCGGGGAACACACCCTGCTCCAAAAAACAGACAGGAATTCTGATTACACAGCTCCTATACACCTCACCAAGCTGTGCTTATACAAAACAAGGAGACTGGTCCCTGCAGGTGGGCACAGACCCTCCGGGTGTGTGGCCAGGATTCCTCCATCCTCGCGAGGGAGTCTGTGATCATGTCGGGTTCTCCAATTTTGTAGGGTAACCTTCCAACAACCAGACTGAGAAATTACAACCCTCTAGGGAAAAACGCAAGGTGCACCCTTTTGTGAGAAGAACAAGAGCTTTATTTGTATACAAAAAGGAAATGGTGACAGGGTTTTATAAGTCCACTGACGGCACGTTATAACTGCAAAACTCGTCATCTATGATGCACACAATATACAATGTTTATCCGCAACCCACATTGGCTGCAGCCTAGTTACATAGTACTGATCACATATAGACCCCCCAACTCATTGGTCACGTCTTCTCTGACTCCAACTTCTTCACAGGTGGGTGACGATCTCTTCACCTTGGGTTACTGTAAAATGATTGGTTACGTTTCTGAGAGCTCTGCCCTGCCCTAAAACCTAATCACGTGATTTACACCTGGCCATCAATATGAGCTCAGTGGATAACTTTGAAGTCAGTCTGGTCCTGGCAAACTCTTTTCTTTTCCTAAACACAGGCGGCCCATCATTCCTATCTGCAATAATCTTATAAGAATTGGTATCACCCTTTGGCATCCATGGCACAAATCACAGGCCTTGTTGTCCTCTGTTTCCCCCGTTTCAGCTACTCCTCTCAAGGGGACAGGCCTAAGCTTCTTACAGGTCCCTCTAATCAGTCTAAATCGTGAAGGATTTAGGAGTTTTGCTCGTAGGCATCTGGTAGTTAAAATGGAATGGGCATTATCCTGTGGGGCGATGGGGTCCTAAATCTCAACTGGTGTTTTGGCAACTCGTGACCTCTACTTGTCTCCCATGGGTGTGACCTTCACGACCAACCACAGCCTTTGCTCCTGTTCAGCTGCTCACATTCTTTTCTAATTTAAAAAGGCTCTAACAGGATACATTTGTGCAGGTGTGCACATGTTCCCTTCTCACCTGGGGGTGAAAATGGGATATTCAAGCACAAGGCCTTGTTGTTCCGTGTTTTCAACATGGCTAGCAAGGATTCAGGCCTGCCCGCAAATACAGTATTGAGACATGCTATATGTGTTATTTGCATACAGTGGCCCTCATTACGACCCTGGCGGAAAGTGACTGACCTGACCGCCATAGCGTAAATAGCGTTTCCGCCATTGCACGACGGAGCAAAGTGCGGCTAATTCCGACCCATCGGGCACGAGCACTACGCCATGGCGGAAGTGCAAAGTCCGCGATGGCGGAAATGACCCCAAAACGCCCCTCACCGCCGTCGTACGGCGCCCAAGGTGCAATTCCGCCACCCATCTTAGCGGTCACCGTAATGAGCGGCAATCGGAAAGTACGGTGACCGTAAATATACGGAAACGGAAGCAAAAACATGGTCCCGGAACGGGAAACAGCACGCCGTACACCTATAAAATCAGAATTCCCACACAACCATTAAAAACACTACCCTGAGACACATCCCAACCCGTCATCCACCCTAGTGAAAGCAATAAAAATGGGAAAAGTAGCGAAAAAAGCGTGCGACCGCAAGCGGCAGGTCCACTTCTCCCATGAGGAACTCACCGTGCTCACAGAGACCCTCCAGGAGAATGCTGCCGTCGTCTTCTCGACGCAAATGACCAGGACGGCACTTGCGAACAAGAAGGCCATATGGGCCCTGGTGGCACAGCGGGTAAGTGCGGTGGGGACCGCACCCCGCAACCCACAGCAATGCAGAAAGCGATGGGACGACCTGCGGATCCCCGTCCGTAGCATACTTTCTGCCAACCGAAACATTGCCACAGCTACCGTGGGAGGATCGGAATCACCCATCAAGTTGACCCCCTGGGAAGAAATCTGTGCCTCCACCATTGGAATGGAGAGTATAGAGGGAGTCGGAGGGATGGAGAAAGGAGTGCAGACATCCGAAGAATCAGGTAGGTGGGCCAAATTAAACAATGCTAAATCCACAATGTCCAATCATGTGAAGTACCATGTGTCCACATAGTCCAACAGTAACACATGTCCAGGAGAACGTCCACATACATCGGCCAGATAGCGCACTTTAAAACTCACATTAAATACATAAATAATTAAAAATCCTAAAAACACCCTCTACACGTGCAGCAGGCACACCCTAACTGCAGGCTGCAAAACAACTGCATCCTCAATCCACACAAAAATGAAACCACCTCCAAGGCCCCGACCCAAATCACCCTCAGGTACCACCCCAATGCATGTGATACATTGCCATTCCAATTTCAACAGACCCATTAATAACGCTCGCCCTCCTTTACTCCACCACAGGGTCCGATTCAAACGACGAGCTCCAGGACACCCCTACCAGCACACCTGCAGAGAGGGCCAAGACCAACGGCCAAAGACCCTCCACCTCAGCTGCACGCATCAAGACACGGCAGCAGCACAAATCAAGTGGCAGCACACAGGAGGGAACTCCAACAGGCACCCCAGCAGCCAGCATGCCCACAACAGCACCACCACTGGTCCCCCCAATGGATGCCACAGAAGGCACTGCTTCTGGTGGCAGCAGCACCATAGGTGACACTGCATTAATGGCAGCATGCTCCGACACAGAAAACGGGGATGTCGAAGTAAGATCCATCCATGACCTGTCTCAATCCCCCTGTCTGTTTCATCCCGTACACCATGAGGATACCACGCAGGGGCACCCACAAGACGACGACTGGCCATCCCCCACAAGCCCTGTGGCAAGGCAACATGAGGTGACCAGCCCCTCTGTGACACCACCGCAAATGGCCATGGCACAGCAGAGGCAACAGTCCCTCGACCAGGTGATCGTGCAACAGCAGCAACTGGCCACGCTCCTCAAGGACCATGCTGATGAATGTGGGGCTACTAAGGCAGCCATAGAAACATCAACTGAGACACTTAGGGCAGAAATGGAGAGAAGCACAGAGAGCCTGAGAGTACAAATGGAGAGAAGCACCGAGAGCCTCAGGGGGGAACTGCATGCGACGTCCAAAGACGTATGTGCTGAACTTGCCGCTGTGCGCCGTGTGCTCACTGAGCTCTCACAAACCCTTAGGGACATGCATGGACGTGAGCAGGCAGAGACATCATCCGTTGCAAGTTCCGTCCAGGGCAGCCCCCAACGTAGATCTGGGAGGAACCTGCGCTCCACAGGCAGGGGTGCCCCTGATACCCAGAGAGGGGCCTTGCAATAGCGTCTGCCCACTGACTATGAGCATCTTCAGACACTGGTGTTCGGGGGGAGGTGTGTTGGGCTCACTTGGGTGGCGGGTCGATGGGGTGTGTAACATAATTTCACATATGCTATAAACAATGCACGATCATCCAATGAGATGTGTGGACATTGATCTTTGTGTACGAGGCCTTTATAGGCGTACAGTCCATATTGTGCATGTTCCAGACACACACAGTGCCACAAGTCCCGTGTCCATGTATCAGCCACCAGGCGTGAGTGCTAGAAGCATGAATCAATGAGAATCTGACGAATGTCACGGCCCTCCTGTGCCTCGCAGACTCCTTGAGGTGCTGCCACATCCCCACCCTCATCATGACCATCTTCAGGTGCTTGCAGTTCTGCGTCAGGGGGCATGGGCACATTTCTACGTACGCACATGTTGTGTAGCATGACACATGCCATGACCATCTTTGCAACCTTCACATGGCGGTACAGGAGTGCCCCGCCAGACCTGCTGAGGCAGCGGAAACGAGTCTTCAGTAGGCCGAATGCCTGTTCTATGACTACATGGGTACGTGAGTGGGCATGGTTGTAGTCCTCCTCAGGCTGGTTCTGTGGGTTCCGGAGTGGTGTAAGGAGCCATCTCTTCAGTGGATACCCGGCATCACCTGTACGTGGACAATAAAGGATGTTTGTGGAATGACATTGCTACGTAGGCCCCACCCCCCTTCCTGCCAGGTCATTGCCGCATCACATACCCCACATTATCATGCATGAAATGAGACTCACCGAGTAGCCAGGATCTGTTCCCTGCGTGTCGCTCCATGTAGCGTGGTATTTTAGAGTTCCTCAAGACCATAGAATCATGGGTTGATCCTGGAAATTGTGCACAACAATGTGTAATGATCCTGTTGGAGTCACACCATTTGTACATTCAGAGAATGAAATTGTTTTCGGTTGCGGTACTGGGCCTCCATGGCATGTGGGACGACCAATTCCACATGGGTGCAGTCGATGGCACCAATGCAACCCGGTATGCCGCCAAGTGCATGGAATCCCACTTTTGTGTTCGTAATTTCCTGCTCCGAGCGTGGTAGAGAGATGTAGTCGTCTGCGTGCTTCAGGAGGGCATCGAGCACTTGCAATAGTGTCCGTGAGAACAATGGCTGTGAAATGCCATGCAACTGTCCGACTGTGTGCTGGTAGGTGCCTGTGGCCAGGAAGTGGAGTACAGACACCACCTTCAGTAGGGGTGGAATGGCGGTTGGGCTATCTATCATGCTGACAAGGTCAGCCTGTGTCATGTCCACAATGGCGGTTATGGTGTCCCGGTCCAAACGGTAGAGGGTGTGGATCTGCTCATCCGTGAGGTCGAACGGATGTGCTCAGAGGCGTGGGATTGCGGGCTGCCTGCGTGGTGGTAGTGGCTGTGCTGGCGGGCCTTGCTGGGCCTGCCTTGCCCTCCTCCTCCTCCTGCGTCTCCTCTGTGCGGCCGGTTGTTGTAGTAGTTTGTGTTCGTCTTCTTCTTGAAGTTGGAGTACTTGCAGTGCTATCAGGTCCCCCAGGGCCAACATCGCTAGTCCTGCCGGTAGCATTTTGGAGTGGGTGTGGTTGTGGGAGGGGGTTGGGTGTGCAATTTATGTGTTTTCAAGCTGTATTGCCTCCACCTGTGGTGATTCATTCCACCTGCGCAAGCTGCAATCCCCTTTGGGCGAGCACGTCCCGCACACAACGCTGCAATTTGACGCATGGCATCTTGCTATTACAATCATGTATTTGATCCCGATGGCAGTGAAATATTGGTTCATATGTTCATTCTGCTATGGTCCCATTGTTTCACATACTATCTTTGCAGTCGCGAACAAACTTGTGAAGGGTCAGTGGAATGTAGTACTCGATTAACGGTGGACCCTCATGCAGCACTGTACCACGGTTCACCGACGGGCGGGGCGTCCCATTTGTGAGTGAAGCCACTTTGCATTTTCACACATTGCCGCACTACATGGATGGATTTGTGATTTCAAGCGGTCACAGATGCCTTTTCGACGTGATGTTGCAAATGAGGAATTCGAAGGACGGCGCTTTCGGTCTTCAGCTAGCGGCGAGGGGACGCCCACAGGTCTGACTGCAAATATAACGTTCTATTGTTTAATGTCCTTGGGACAGGGGCCATGGCGAGAATGCAATGATTGATATGAATAGTATGGGATGCGCAATAGCGTAGTGGACGATAAGGCAGGACGTTCCCAAATACATGTTACTTCACAACACTGGAATTCCTGCCTGGAGCACAGTGGATTTTGCAGACTGCATTACGCACGGACTCAATGGAAAATTCACATGTTATGTGAGTAAATAATCAGGCGTTTTCATACCGGGATGAGGGAATGATGTATGGATTCATGGACAGATGATTTGATGGAGAGTTTGCCATTTACAGGGCTTTTTGGGATCTATCCACCTCCCCTGCGCTATGTGATGCAGAGCTGCCATAGTGGGACCATCGTCTATCTGCCCTTGTTGAACCCTCCCTGTCTCGACGCGCCTTCAGACACTTGTGTCTATGCACGTTACTAATCCCATCGAATGGATTCTGTTTTGACAGACGCATGCACACAAACACTCGTTTGTAATAGTGTTTTCACCTCGATTTTCATAGTTATGATTCGCAGGTGATTTTTGGGTGGGAATAATCCTTTGGAGTGGGCTAGCATGCATATGGCTGTGGATTTAGTGTGGTGATTGAAGTGAGTAATACAAATCAAGTTCTGATGCCCATACTATTCTTTTTCATTTCATTTGGGTGACAGGTATCTCCTCCCCTTTTGCCGCTGCCATCTGTATGCCACTCCTGCAGATGGCTTTTACTCCCGACACCTGCTGCTTCGAGTTAATCAGTGGAGCACCATTACGATCTTATGGGACGATCGACAATGGGCCACATGCCCTTACGCAGTTCTAGTGGCTAGGAGTAACATTTCGACCCTTCAGCTGGATTAGTGCCTACCTAATGGGACGGCCCTGCGGTTCTAGGCGCTTCCATGTTGCCTTTTTGAACGTGAATGAAGCCCCTGTGTACCATGGAGGAACAGGGCGTCACACAAGAAGAAGCTGGACATTTATTGCGGATGCAGCCCACAATGATGAAATGTATTTTGGGGTTCATGACCTAATGGCTGTATGGCCTTGGTGATTTTGTGGTGCATTAAATTTCTATTCTGATATTAACCGTGTAGCGTTCTTCTTTCCAAGTAATGTAGCATATTCCTATTTGTGGTGCGATGTATTGTGATTAGATCTGCATTGGGTTCCGGCTTCTGGTTATGGTTGCGTGGTACTGTACTGGCCGCGTTTGCCTACGAAGCCCAGTGTGGTCAGGGATAGGGGCTACCATTATGGCTGTTTTAATGTTGTCATGCTCATGGGCGGGGGATTAGCTTTTGTGTAACAGATGCCGGTCAGCCAGGTGGATTGGTGGAATGATGTGATTATCAAAATATGGCTGGTCACAGGTGCCTGTGTTTGCGTGCGTTTCTTGGAGGGAGACTGAGGTCATGTCCATTGGAATAGCTTCTGTATTCGTGCCATCTGTGCCCTGCAGCTCCCATTGTCCCCTCTTGAGATGAGCCTGGCTGCTCAGTCACTCTGCCAACTTGTGTGGTACATGCTTATGCTGATGGTTGGTTTGTTTAGTGGCAGGAGTACAGGGCTGGTGCAGTCTCACTCAAGATACTGCTTTGAATGTTGCCTTACACTGGTGTCAAGCGATGGGGGGCCTGTTTTTGTTTGTCTCATATTTCAGTTCATGTTGCTGTACTTGAACCTTCACATGCCTGTGCTGCATCAGTGCGGCAATGGTGCCATGGCGAATATGGATGGCCACTCACAAGGCACTTGGAGCCCCTGGATTAATTTGTTCGTTGGCATGCATGGGTGACTTGTCCATTTCACTGGTTGCATTGTGTGACTTCATTGCACCTACGGGGAGTTGTGCAATGTGGCCAGGGAGTGGTGTACAGGCACTCAGTAGGGCCGTTTACGGTTGATTCGCGATGCCGTACTTCTCACCATGGCGGAATGGTACTTTCCGCCATGCTTGATGGCGTTAGGTACATGTCCGCTAGGGTCAGAATTCGCGTACCATTGCGCCATGGTGGTAGTTACGGTTTGGCATGGCGCGCGTGCGCGTACTTGGTGCAGTTAGCGTTGGCGTTCACTACGGTGTCGCTAATGGCATCGTACTTTATGGTGACGGGTCATAATCGCACCGAGCGGTATTCGATGGCGGTATTGCATTTCCGCCATCGTTTTTCGATTTCCGCCAGGGTCGTAATGAGGGCCAGTGTGTTTAATTAGCACTCTATACAGCTTGTTGTTAGTTTTCCTTAAACCTATGCAAGTCTCCACAATAATCATGCCCCACACTATTCACCTCTATCCGCAAGAATACCCCTCCCCTCATGTGTATTTCGTGCGCATTAGCCGATTTTTCACAATATGAATCATTTGGGAGGGTCTGGGAAGTGAATGTGCTTCCCAACAACTGCCCCAAAATTGAGGAGGTTGAAGTTGTGCATGAACCACCCCACACACCCTTACAGTTCACTAAATATCGGCACTCACAGATTGAATCACATCACCCCAGTTCTCATTTCACTAAACCTGCCCCCACTTCAACCTCCCCGCACACTGAAAAGGGCATGAATTACGCACAAGGCTATTCATCTGAATGTCCTTAAATAGACGACTAATAAACTCATGATCTCAAGAGGCTGCAGATCCCTTCACAGCAAGGAAACGATTTTCCTCGAATCCCCAACTTCAGTGAGAGAAAACTCCAAATCAAGCAGTTGTGGGCAGTGCCCAAAACATCTGCACTTCTTACCCTCCTTGGCTTCATCTGGCTCATCACTTCTCACCTTCAGGAAATAACTTACGACTATACTTTTCAAGACACAAACCACCAGAAAGATGTTATCTGTCTCATTGCTGATAAAAGGAATATTTTTGCACCCATGTGATCCAACCCAGTATATCTGTTGTCCTTTAGGCCCTGCTAAATTCCATTGATTTGTATTGCCGATTACCCTCTGACTTACTGTGCCCAAATGTTTGCAGTCCTATTGCTAGCTGGCATAACCTTCAGTAGTGCCCTCCTGAACTTTCACCGCAACACCATATTTATCAAATCAAGCATTTCCTTCATGTGCACTTAAAACTCCATCTTACCTTGATGGCAAACTCAAAGCCATCACCCATATAAACACCAGACAAGCCAGCCAACACCTATTTCACATTCCACGCTGCAAAATCACATGCACACAAAAACAAACATTTACCCATGTCATTGAAAACCTACCTCCTCACATACACACTGCACCCTCCATCACCACTTACAGGAAGAGCCTCAAAACATACGTGTTTACCCACACATAAACCTGCCCTCCTCTACTGATATCACTTGTCTTTCCTAATCTTCCTATCCTTTCTATCCTTTCCTGAAATAAATGTTGTAAACCCTTTTTCCAACTCCCACCTTCTCAAACTCTGATCCATGTAAGGCGCTCCAAAACCTAAAATAAAAAATCTATACAAAACAAATACTCTGCTTCCACTCACCCAATTTCTCTAATTCAGCAACTCTTTGATGATCAATCCCTATACCTTACCTACTTTCAAGGTCTGTATAAATGTCACTGCCTATTGCTTGCCTTCGTCCATTCTGTGACTTAGCAATAGCTTGCATGTCTGCTACTACATCATTTCTACATATTTATACACTCACTAACCGCTCTTCAAACAAACATCAGCTTCCCACTCGAACTTCTTTTTCCCCCTGGTTTTCTCCCCACCATATCTCACTGGTCTTCATGAATGATGTGAACGGTGTTGTTTCCAAACTCCTATTTGCTTTCTCTTACTTCTTCTCCAACATACCTCCTATTTCTCACTTCTCTGAATGCTGTTAACCCACAATTTGCATTTTACATTTGGTCACAGTCTCTTCCTCTCCTGTTCACTGTAATCTCCAGCTACTTTGAGTCAATTCCTGACTCTGACCGCCCCCCTCACTTTGATAATGCATGGGTTCTCACTTGCTATCATATGGGTTTACATCGTTCCTTTCTCCTTCCTACCCACACTCTACCTTCTCTCCTTTCTTGTCATTTAATGATGGATGTTGATGTTTAAAATGTGCTGTTTAGATTTGCAACAAATATATTTTTATGGGAGCTTCTACCTGTCTTACAAGTGGACAGGAGCTAAGCAGTGGACCCACACATCCAGATGTCACTAAAGAGGACATAGACAATGAGGACTTTCTCAAATAGAGCAAGCAGGTATGGATGTTCCCACTACCAACCATGTGATCTCACACACATGTGACTTCATGAAGGCATGTTAGTCTTAACATGGAGGGGTTCAAGCGCAATGGAGAAGGGATGGTCTTTGGAGAGGCACTGGGAGTTTCACCATGACTTTCCTAAGCCTACTAACCATGGAATATTGAATGTTAGCATGGGATGCATGGTATGGTCAGTTAATGGAAAAAGATATGCATCCCACTTCAAGACATGCAGTTGGATTCTGTTCTATTTGTCAATTTTAACATCAATACATCCAGGATGGCTAGTACTAGGAGGTATAATTTAAGCAGATGACATATTGAAATCGCACAGTAGATAAGATGGGTAAATGGGACTCACATTTACAAGAGCACTTGAGGTGCACTCAGTAGGACAAACACATGTATTGACAGACATTGGTGTAGGAGCAAGTTTACATTTCAGACTGATCAGATGAATCAGTGATCATAGACATATTTAAGCCAGTGGAAAATATAGTATTGTTAACAATGTGTATACTTTGACATAGAGCAATAGAAACACTTATAGTCTTATCACAGAATTAAGATTGTACTCTTTTTTGGGCAAAACTAGGTTCCGTTAAAGAGAAGGATTCAAGCGTTTGTAGCTGGACATGTATACAGAGGCTATTTGATATGCTTTCTGAAGCAGCCAAGGACTGACAAAATGGTTTATAATCCTGAAACTATTCCAAATAGATGGCGTGGACATGGGTTCAGGATTTCATCCCTAGAGCCAGTGGCATAGTTTCTATGTTCAGTAAGGCAGGGGAGAAAGGTGCTAGTTTTTGGAGAAATTCTGCCAGCCTGGTGCTGTGGAGAGTGAGAAAAGCACAAGGCCTGACGTAAGCCAGTGCAAAGAGGGCACACATCCTTATCGATGACACGCCTCTGTAAGACAAATTAAATGAGTGCCTACACCTGAGGAGAGGGGTCCATGTAGCCATATAAGAAGCTCTATTTTGTCTGGACCCTGCATCCTAAATGGTGCTGATGTGACTTCTTCATGGAACAATGTTGAAACTGAAGTGAGGTTGGGGCCAAACAATTGAGACCATGATGAGTGCTAACCTTTAAGGCAGATTACAAATGTAGTGCCCCGGCCCTGGAGATAACACCACAGGAAGACAAAGAGCAACAGAAATACTGGATGTAGGCGTCTGTCAAGGGTAGTCCACTGCATGGTGGAGGAAAGATGAGTCCTGGAGGATGATGAGCCATTGGGATATTCGTGTGGTCCTTTGGGGTGAGGGGAACTGCATGTTGGTATCAGGTTGTGAATCCTATGAGAACAGTTTGGGGAATTTGGTAAATAGAAGGGTATACCTCCGGAAGAAATGAGCAGGGAATCTAGCACCTTGCTCAACAGTCTGATGAACACCTGACAAATACCTTGTGCTTCCAGCAATGGGTATTGCCCTGGGGGACTAAAATCCCAGAAGGCCACTGAGCATTGCATCTGGGTATGGTAGAGTGGGTTTTGAAGATGAAATAGGTGCCTGTAGACCTTTCTATGATACAAATAGTCTTGACACCCATAACCCTTAACATGCAGTTTATCATAATGGAGTTTCTAGCACTGTTAGGGGTTTTGTCATAGTTTAGTTTAGTTTATTCATTTGTATTGCGCACCAGACCCGAGAGTATGAGGGTACAGGAGCAGCATGGGTATTCAAAGCTTGGTTACAGGTTGCTTATACATATCTTATACATATCACTTACAGTGTTACAGTGAGGTACAAAGGGCAGTTTTAGAAGAGAGGTATAGTACATTTCAGATATTTTAAAGAGTTTGCAGATAAGTATTCATTCTAGGATAGCGGCAGTGTGGTGTTAGGTTAGAGGTGTTAGTGATCTTTGTTCTTTATCCATTGGATATAATTGTGCCTAAAGTGTGTAAAGGTTTGGGGTGTCCTGAGGGATGGTGGTAGGGCGTTCCAGTGTTGGGGTGCCTTCACCTGGAAGCTGTTGCTGCCCATTTTGGTGCGTTTGAACCTGGGGACTATGAGTAGGTTTGCGTTAGAGGTTCTGGTAGGTCTGTTGGGGGTGTATTTGAATATTAGCGTTGTTTTGGAGCGTCTGAATTTTGTTGGTGATTTGCTTGCTGGCTCCTACGTAGAGGGCATTACAGTAATCCAATTTGGATAATACCAAGGCTCTGGCTAGTGTAATGCAACTCTGGGGGGATAAGAAGGGTTTGTCTGCTCTTATAAGCTTACATGTGTAGGCCGTGGAAGATGCCATGGAGCTAACCTGTTTGTGGAAGGTTAGGGCGTAGTCGAGGTATGTTCCTAAAGTTTTCACTTCTTTAGCTACCTTGATCGGGTTCCCGTCTATGATGAAGTTGGTGTAGTTTTGGTCTAATTTGGTTATGTTTGTAGAGGACCCAAGGATGATGAGTTTCGTCTTGTCATCATTCAGGCATAGACTGTGCGAAGCCATCCATGCCTGGATGATGAGGTATACCTTGTTCACCAAGGCCAAATCTTGGTTGTAGTCTCCCGTCAGCGGGATGAGGATCTGTGTATCATCAGCGTAGTTGGTGTAGGTGATACCCAGGCCATCTAGATCATCAAACAGGGGCTTCGTGCACACCTTGTACGGAGTGGGGGAGACGCAGGAGCCCTGAGGGACTCCGAATGTGATGGGGATGGGGTCGGCAGTGGCAGTGGTGGAGAAGACACGCATGGATCTGTTGCTGAGGAATGACTCAATCCAGCTGATGGCTTCTTGGGAGAAGTGCGCAGCTGAGTCCGATGATTGCATAGGATTTTGTGGTCAACTAGATCGAACGCCACAGAGAGATCTAGTAAGAGTAGTAGTGCAGTTTTACTGTTGTCTCTGATGGTGTCTATTTGGGCTTTCAGATCAATGAGGGCTGTTTCAGTCCCGTGTAGGAGTCTGAAGCCTGATTGTCGCGTACCTAGGAGGTGGTTTGTTTCCAGGTGTTTTTGGATTTGTTGGTATGCTGTCTTGTCTAGTATCTTGAGCAGGAAGGGGACGGTGGTAATGGGTCTGTAGTTGGTCGGGATAGAGGGGTCAAGGGAAGGTTTTTTAAGGAGGGGGAGGACCCAGGACTCTTTGAGGTTACTGGGGACTGTTCCTGAGGAGAATGAGGTGTTGATGAGTCTGGTGATGAATGGCGAAAGGTCTCTTGCCGCATCTTTAATGATTTGTGGGGGACAGAGGTCGCCTTTACAGTTAGATGGTTTGAGGCTGAGAATGATTTTTTCCACTTCTAAGGTGGATACTTTGGAGAAGCTGAAGCGAGTGGTGTTAGGTGGGGGGTAAGTGGGTGAAGTGCTAGGGGGGGTATTAATGGAGTTGGTTGATTTGGTGAGGGAATCTTTCTTGTTTCTAATTTTGGTTTGAAGGCCTATGACTTTGTTGTTTAGTGCATTTTGGACACTAGTGCACCATTGTTTGTTCTTCACGCAGGTATCTGGGATAAGCACATGTGTTTCCAATTCTTTGATAATTGTAAACAATTCTTTGGTGCTGGAGTTGGATTGTGCGATCCTCTGGTTATAGGATTCTTGTTTGGCAGCTATGATTTCTTTTTTGTAATTGGCCTTGATTTTGTTAAGCAATAACTTGTTGTGGTCTGTGGGAGACTGTCTCCAGACTTGTTCCATCTTACTTTTTACTAGTCGAAGCGTTTTAAGGTGACTGGAGAACCATTGGTTGAGGTGCTTTTTAGGTTTGCTTTTTCTGAGTTTTAGGGGTGCAATGGAGTCTAAGGCTGTGCGCATGGTATTATTATATCCTTCTACGAGGTCATAGGGGTTGGAAGCCGGGAGTCGGTTGAGCGTAGGGAGGATGAGTCAGATCAGTTTTTCCACTGTGATATTTTTCTTGCTTCTCGCGGGGATGGCTGCGGCTAGCGTCAAGTTAGTTATGGGGCTTGAGGCTTCAAGGGAGAAGGAGAGGAGATGATGGTCAGACCAAGATTGAGGTGAGTTATTGATGATGAGTGCAGCGCAGTTATGGTCTGCTACCCAGTCGAGGGTTCTTCCTTTGTTGTGGGTAGGGCCGGATACTTTTTGTGTGAAGCCTAGTTCAGACAAAGTGTTATTAATGAGGGTGGCCTGGTGGTCTTTGGGGTATTTGTAGCCTAGGTTAAAATCACCTAGGAGGAGGCATTGCGAGGAGTTTTTTAGGTTATCGGTGAGGATGGCACTGAGGTCTTCCTCGAAGGATCCCAGGGGTCCAGGCGGTCTATAAAGTAGGTGGATGGATATCGTTTGGGAGTTAGCAGTGGGCAGCTTGGCTGTGAGTGCTTCGCATGATGGAAGGTGTGTAGTCGAGTCTAGTCTGATGTTAAGGTGAGTTTTGGTGATGATGGCCAGGCCTCCGCCTCTAGATTCAGTTCTGTCTGCTCGGATGATGGTTTGGTCATTGGGGATGGCTAACGATAGGGTTGGGCCTGCGGCTGCATGGAGCCAGGACTCTGTTATGGCTAGGAAGTCTAGGTCTTCGGCTAGAATGAGGTCTGCGATGTCCGTGGCATGGGCAGTTACGGAGCGTGCATTGATGAGGGCCCCTTTTAAGGGTGGGGTGGTGGTTTTTGTGGGCGTGGGGGTGGTCACTGTATTGCGCGCTTTGTTTTTGGTAGTCGTGGTATTGAGTGACTTTGGTTTGAGTTTTTTTCGCGTGAGGTTAGCACAGGTGCTAATGGTAGTTCGGTTGGTAAGTTTGGATTGGGTGGAGTCTCTGGCTCGGGGCTCATGTAGTCTAGGTAGTCTGGACCGTAGTCTGGTAAGCCTGTCTGAGAGGCTTGGAGGAGAGAATTGGGGAAGCATGAGGGTGTTGCTAGGCTCTACGAGGCGGGGTAAGGTGTAGCTGACAGTACTGAGGGCAGAGCTAGGCGGGCATGTGGATTTGAGAAGGTGGAGAATGATTCTCAGCAGTATTGAGTAGATGCCTGGGAGGAACATTTTGTTAACTCAGTAAGGAGGTCATAAAAAAGGGTACAATCCAGTGTGTAGGTGGATTGAAACAGCTAGTGCGGCTTACCTAGATTCGAAATTCCAGCAATGGGGCAAAATACAGTGTGCGGGCAGGCAGAACTACTTCAGAAAGTAAGCAGGGTGCCCCTAAATTCAAATTTAGCGGGACAACCAAAGTGGCGTTGAATCACAGTGTAAACAGGGCACATCTAAATTCAGAACTAGCAGGTCAGCCAGGATGGCACTGAATCATAGTATATGCAGGGCACATTTAAATTCAAATCTAGCAGGACCACCAAAGTGGCGTTGAATCACAGTGTAAACAGGGCATATCTAAGTTCAGAGTTAGCAGGGCAGCCAGAATGGCACTGGATCAGAGTGTAAACAAGGCATATATAAAAACAGAATTTTACATTGTGAGTCAGACTAGTTAATGAACAGATACTTTGAAGCAGATAGCTAGGGCAGGGAAGCGTGGCTTCAGTATGGTGGGGTAGCAATGGGGGACTAGTAGACTAGCTGGTGTGGGATCTTTGGCTTAGCATAGCAATCAAGCAAGGTAGCTCACGTGGTAGCTCACAACTGCAGCAATTGAGTCTTGAGTTACAGTAATGCGTGTACCTGTGGGAAGTTCAGGTTCAAGACAGGTTGCAGGGCTTAGAGACTGGGCGCAGACCGCAGCACGTTCAGCTCGGTCAGGCAGAGCCTTGCTTCGTGTGCCTTCCTGAGTTGTGCCGGCTACGCCGCCGGCTTGTGTTTGGTCCTGAAGGCAGGCACTGGGACCAATCACGTCGAATTCCTGGGTCAGCCAGGGAAGCTGGGTAGGGGCAGCTTAATGGTAATGGCGAGCGGCCATTTTGGACTACCTAGGTCCTCGTGTTAGGCAATGGTGGTCACCAATGACCCGTGATGGTATGCCTGTAGGGCTGGGGTTCACAGCCTCAAAAATCACATAGGGTCGTCTGCGGCGGGTAGAGGAGAATTCCGGTGTTAAATGTGGCAAGAATGCAGCGGACAAGCAGCACTTTCTGAATGCTGCTATAATAAGCCAACGGGCTTAACTTTGGTGCCGGAGGGGCCCCGAGGTCTCTTCCTCGCGAGGTCTCTTTCTCTTCCAAAGACACACTCAAACACACTATTACAGTTGTAGTTTCCCCCTTCTGATAAAGATTATTGTCACTTTTGATGGTGCACATTTAATTATGGGGATGCATTTTGATGACTACGCCCATATAGAATCTGTCCGTTGATCTCTAACAGCTCATCTGCAATTTGTAAATACACTCATCCTGGATCGATCTTTGTTGCCAGCCAGGCTTAGACCCAAGCCGGTTTTCCCTTTCTCCAGCTCGATCATTTGCAGTTCTCCAGGCAAACTCCCATAGCGCTGGGAGATCTTTTCTGGTTAGTGTTCAACTGACGCGACTCATCCAAAGGGTTAGTGCAGCTGAAGGTAGACTTAGCACAAGAGCTGGACTGCAGGAAAGGCAAGGGTTTTCATAGGGCTATTACATAACTTGGGTGTTTTTTTAGTTTTGTGGTAAATTGGTGGTAAAGTGGCTTTAGTTTAGTATTATGGTACAGAAATGGTGAGCATATTTATAATACTGCCCTAAATGATTAGACTAGCATTTCCACCTTTGGATTTATATTTTGTTTTAGGGTTGGGTGTAAGTACTAATCACCAGAACTTACACTTATAGGAACATAATAGCACCATCTGTTTTGCCGATGACGTATATACAACATCAGCCTACCCTATTTCTGTTCAGCTTCCAGCATCCACAGCTGAACACACACCAATGCATCACAGATTTTCTAGCTTGCTATATAGTTCTACAACTTTTATTTTTGACTCTACCACCTGCGGTATATGCACTAAGGCACTTACTTGTTACCTCCCCTCCTTTTAAAATAATCACCAGAGACACAATAAAACAATCCCACTATCTCAGCTTTTTCCATTTTTATACATGTGTTAAAATTAAACTAGTTACAATAATACATCTTATTTCGGTTCACAATTAAAACATTTGTTTGTTCTTAGCAACGCCTCAAAACTGACGCGGTTATCTAAGAGAAGCACAGCACAATACATAGAAACTTTTTCTTTCATTGACTTTTGTAAGTCACCATTAAACGTGTAAGAAAAAACAGTAAACACTTTTTAAAAAATAAACATTTGTCCTGACTATCTCATGAAATACGCACATTCAATCGTCCGCGCTCCTCAATTTCCACAGATACTCACATTAAACTGTGAAGTCTCTGCGCTTTATCAGGAAAAGCCCCCTCACTTCTGTGGGTTATTAGCAAAGAAAGTGTTGCAGATTCCGCACTGTTTTCGCCATCCCCGAAGGTCAGCTTACAGCTTCAGCTGTTTAATAGGCATGGACAGCTCGGCTCTTCCCTCTGTCTGCTGCTCTCCCCTTCTTCTCTGGACAGCCAGAAGCAAAAAGAGAACCCCTCACCTTCTCTGCCTAGATCAGCCCTGTCAGTCAAAACGACCTACTGCCTTTTTTGCTTCCTGCACAGTAGAATAATGCTTTCAAAATGAATGAAACAGCAAATGCATCCTCTTGCACGTTTTACTTCTAGTTTTACTTCTACCGAATGAAAAACGGAATTTTCCATCTGAGTCACTTTGCATTTCAATGTTAGATGGAGCACTAATTGAATAGGGTTCAATGTTATTTAATAGGGACTTGATAATGGGTTAATATGTGTTAGTTTCACAGATGGCAAATTCACTTATAACATGAAGCTTTTTTACACATGCTTAGTGCATTTAAATCTGCTGTCTTTGCATCCATTTTGCTGATTTGATTGAAAACCTAGTTCACAGTCCCCATGAGCCCAATACATTACCTTTTAATTTGCTGTCTCCACTTGCACTAAATAATTCACCATCTCTATTTGCACTTATTTCTACTGACTCCACTGAAAATAATGTAATGTCATGTACTACTCAACATTGGAGTTTTGTAATGTCATGTATTATTCTACATCTCCATTCTTTTCCACCTGCTGTGATCGCTTGCGACATCATGGAGGGAGGAATAATAATCAATTTTACTACAATGCGTGTGTCCCAATAAAAATGAATCTCTCTGGTAGAATTCAATATTCTCCACCCTCCTTTTCCATAAACTATTATAAAAACAACAGTTGAAACCAATAATACAGTAATAAGAACAACAATATGTGTATCTCCCATTTAAGTGTCCATATCTGAAATGTCTACATGTAACAAAATAAAATGTGCACTCCCGACTGAAGTGTTCACATTAAAATGTCCATATGTAAATGGAAAGTCCATATTCCAAAATAAACACCATGGACTTTGAATCATACTCTCACAAATATGTTTGCATTCCATGGAATAAGGAGTCTCTCCCACGGATACACCAAGAATCAGCACAAATGTGCTACTGTATGTGAAAAACAAAACTAAAAAAAACTTCTTCTCCATATCCACTCCCCAATTTGGTGGAACACAGCATAGTAATATGCTCCATAATCCATAAAATAAAAAAAATGAACAAAAGCGAAGATGAACAAAACAAAATGAAGGTTATGTATTTTCAGTTCCTGGTACCCAGAACACACAGGAGCACGCCTCTGGGATGTCCTGTCCATCAGTCTCTGCATCAACACTGCACATAAGACTGTCATCAGCAGAATTCCTCCAGTCTGTCACTCCATGGAATCTCCCCACAGATGTAATCTTTTTGGCATCTCAGACGCCTTATCTTCACCTCCATTCTTCAGTCTGGGGGCTTTCCCGTGGCCTTCGATCCTGCAGCCTCCTCCAACTGTCCAGCATCCCAAGGAACCGGCCCTGCCGGGGTAATGAATTAGTAATCTCTGGAGTAAATAGAAAAAACACAGAGTAAGTACTTAGCACAACACAATTGCCTATCCCTCTTCTGCTACAAGGCCTGAAAATACAACTGGAATTCTGATTCAAATACAGTGGCTCCCTGGGTTTGCCATACTGGAACACCTGAAATCAAATTCATTGTTATACAAAAACAAAACAATATTTCACCATGCACTCAAAATAATTCTAAAAATACACACCTCCCCCATACAGAAAAACATCCTGCTACCAAATGTCAGGGGAGTCCAGTTTGATTCAACGTCATATTATGACGAGAGAAACAACTTTTAAATGTCATGCGTGGATCTAGTCACTTCTCCTTACCCAACAGGCCTTGCGTTTCTTACTTATGGAGTGAAATCGTGTGTGTACTATATCACACTTGCTCTTGTGTCACTGTGTTACAGGTATTATGAATCATTCTCTGTTTAATGGGCATGCTAGCAAACAAAACTACGATGTGTTTTCATGATCGTATTATATCATTATAAGGCATGCTTTTTTAAATTCCTCTGTTAGCTCTATTTTCACTGCATCTACTATTTTCATTCAACCAGTCTCAATCTGCTCAAGCCTATCACTTTGTGCTTTGGGTGACAAGGCTTTATCTGGTTTACGTGTACGAAGGGCTCTGTGGCCACTTCGCCCTCCTTTTTGATAATCTTATATACCACATGGGATACTTTGTCTATAATTTCAAACGGCCCTTGCCATGCCACAAGAAACTGAGAGTTTTTATGCTTACTTTTCCTAAAGTGGTATTCATACACCTGATCACCTACCTACTTGTATTCTCTTACAGATGTCTTCCCATCAAAATATGTTTTTGCACCATCAGCAGCTCTCTCTAGATTTCGCTGCATAAACACAAATGCATGCTGTAAGTACTTCCTCAATTCTTCCACATATTCGTGAAGTGTTTGCTCATGCGTCCTGTACAGCAAATGTTGTGGCAATACCATTTTTCTTCCTGTCAATATCTCATGAGGGCTGATACCTGTCGCCTTAGCAGAAGGTGATATAATGGACATTAATACTAAAGGCAACCGAAGATCCCAAATAGATCCTGCCTCAGCTATACATTTTTTTAGTATGTCTACTGTAGACCTATTGCTTCTCTCCACCTCCACCCCTGAGGAAGATGGCCGATATGCAATGTGCAGTTTCCTTTTCACACCAAGTATCTGCCAACTTTATACATCAATGCGCTAGTGAAATGACTTCCCCGGACTGATTATATTCTTTGAGGTAAACCAAAAATATGATTCACTGATAGTGTGGCTGCTGTTTGCGTACTGCAATCCGGTGCAGGAATGCATTCCACCCATTTGGACAGCGGACACACAACAGTTAATAAATATGTATTTCCCCTGGCTGATCTTTTTTACAGGCCCAACATAGTCGATTTGCAAATCTGACCATGGAAGGGTCAAGCCTCTTTTCATTAATGGAACCCTATGCATAGGTGAGCGCCCATTTCCTCATCTGTCAGTTTGTAGATGCTTGCTTTTTTGCACATGGGGTAGGCAATATATATTTAAAACAGAGAGAGAGAATGGGAGAGAGTTAAAGATAGAGAGAGTGACTGGAAAAGGCAGTGTGTGCTAGTAAAATGATTTCTGTCTGTGAGAGGCCAGTGGTAGGTGTACAGGTTACCGGTTGTTTAGCCTTAGTTCTTTTACCTTGTGAAGCCTGCTTTCTTCTTCCCCCAGCTAGCCGACTCCCCTCTAAGATGTCCTACCATCAGGTAGAGCTTTTAGCACATCAATGTTGTTCAAGCGAGCTCACTCCTTTGATCCGATCACACTCTCACATATTAGTTGCTTTTCAACCCCAAAGGACGTAGAACTCTTGGGCTCGTCCCTGTGGATAACATATTCACATCTCTCTTTGCCAAACCCATACAATGTATAATGGCAAACAGGATTTGGGTGCTTCTCAACTGCTCCCCTAAACACCACAAGTGTTGCATCAGTCCCACTAATGGAAGACGCCAACCTTTTTCTTACAGAGAAAATAGCAGTGAGGCCACCAAAAGAAGCGGAAGGGCACAATACAAGACAAGTTATATTACACCTACAGTTGTAAAAAAACTTAATTTCCCCCCAGGAGACTGTCAAGTAGGGTGACAGTGATGTTTGTGGGGGAAATGCTAATGTTAAAAGTCTTTAGTGATAACAGACACTAAACCACCACATGGTAAGTAGCTGACCTTAAGATGGGTAGCCTCTAGAGAGGAAGGAGCATATGATGTGGGCAGTGTGTCATCCCAAGATTGCATTCTGGGGAGAAGGTTCAGGAGGATAAGGGACCATGGTCCCACAAGGGAGAGTGAGAAATGAATGATGCAGATTGAGAAGTATGTGTATGTCCAGTGGCAGAGTGGAGCAGCACAACAAGAAAAAGAACATTAAGAGGACGTTTATTGCCTCTGAATTCTCTAATTTCCCCTGGATTAACACTTTATTGACCAACTAAACCCAGATCCTGGTAGGGAAAGCTAAGGAAAAAAATGGTCCAGTTATCAGATCATGGTCTTGGAGCAACGTAAGAACTAAAACTGACAAAGGGAAATCAGCTAGTGGCATGCAGACACAGCTTTAATGAACTTGGGAGTAATAGAGGTAGAAAAGGTGTCATAACACTGATAAT
Source organism: Ambystoma mexicanum (assembly GCF_040938575.1). Lineage (NCBI taxonomy): Eukaryota > Metazoa > Chordata > Amphibia > Caudata > Ambystomatidae > Ambystoma > Ambystoma mexicanum. The sequence continues at coordinate 914,077,944 of NC_090936.1, forward strand.
TAAAAGTGCAAGGAAGGCTGACCAAAGTCCCACATAGTCACGCCACAAAATGTTGAGACAAATTGAATGTATTCCAAGGCAAAAGGGTAAGGTGGAGTGAAAATGGAATTCCGATTCAGCCACTAACTCACAGGCTCAGGAGCAGGGGAGATACCAGGCATTTACACTGTAAGAGAAGAGCAGGGAAGACATCACAAAGGCCCAGACCCCATGATAAAAAATCTGAACACATTGCTGGACAGATGCAATGACATAGAATGTGAAAATACCCAGGGGTCTTGAAGCGAGAAGCGGGATACCTGGATAACAACATTGTTTATTCTCAAACTCTTTGGAGAGGTTCTCCAATTAAAAGAGAATCAGAATCTGTTAAGAAATTGTTCCCAGGTTCAGACAACAATAGACAGTGTGGCAAAACGATCATATTTGTTTTCATTAGGATGTTTCGAAGAGTGTGCAAGACAAGACTCTGGCACTCTGAAAAGCCTGCATAGAGCTGACAAAAAGTTATATGAGACACTTAGGGGGCGATTCATTGAATCTGGAGCAGAAATGGCGCAAGGGCTTCTTGCCAAGTAGGACCTGGCGCGAGCCGTCGCACAGAAAACATATTGCGTGCCACACGTATTCACGGATTTCAAGTTGCATTACAAGTAACAACAAGCTGTGCGAGAACACCCACAACACGACCTTAAGCACAAAAAAACCAAGCTAAAGGACTAACACAGCGCAAGCCTTCGTGCCACCCCTGTCCGAGCATCCAGAACCCCAGTGAAATCCCGCTCCTCACCTCGCAATACCAGCCCGCACCTAAGAGAAAACATGTGCCCTCCCTCGCAAGCCCAGACCGCACCCCAGTGAAATTGCGTGCCTCACCTTGCAATCCCAGGCCACTCCCCAGAGAAAACGCATGCCCTCCCTCACAAGCCCAGGCCGCACCCCAGCAAAATCACGCGCCTCACCTTGCAATCCCAGGCCGCACCCCAGAGAAAGCATGTGCCCTCCCTCACAAGCCCAAGCCGCACCCCAGTGAAATCGGACGCCTCACCTTGCAATCCCAGGCTGCACCCTTGATAAAGCGCATGCCCTGCCTCGCAAGCCCAGGCCACACCCCAGTGAATTCACGTGCCTCACCTCGTAATCCCAGGCCACACCCCAGAGAACAAACATGCCCTCCCTCGAAAGCCCAGCTGGCACCCAAGCAAAATCGCATGCCTCAACTCGCAATCCCAGGCTGCACCCCAGAGAAAGTGTGTGCCCTCCCTCGCAAGCTCAGGCCACACCCTGGCAAAATCACGTGCCTCACCTCGCAATCCCAGGCCACAACGCAGAGAAAATGCGTGCCCTCCCTCACAAGCTCACACTGCACCCCAGCAAAATCACGCATCTCACCTCGCAATCCAGTCTGCACCCCCTAGAAAATGCGTGCCTTCCCTCGCAAGCCCAGGCCACACCCCAGTGAAAACACGCGCCTCACCTCGCAATCCCAGGCCTCAACCAGAGAAAACGCATTCCCTCCCTTGCAAGCCCATGCTGCACCCCTGCAAAATCACGTGCCCTCCCTCACAAGTCCAGGCCGCACCCAGCGATAAGGCAGGCCCCCCTGGAAAGTGTAGGCTACACCTCTTACAAAACATGAGTCCCCCCTACAACCTCGGCACCAATCCTGTCCACATACTCCCCTACTGCACATCCACAACTGTCGTCCAGACACCATCCCCAGCCCCCCTCCCCTGTGATAACCCCCATGGGCAGCCCCGTCCAGACAGGACACCCCCACAGGCAGCCCCCTCCTGACTGGACACGACTCCCCAGCCCCCCTCACCTGTGACAACCCCCACAGACAGCCCCCTACAGGCTGGACACCCCCCACAGGATTTATATCATTGCATCGAAAACGATGCATCGAAATGCCAATGCATCGAAAAAGATGCATCAAAAATAAAATTGACATTCTATGTTTTACATTAAAAGTACATATCCATCGAATGGATATGTACTTTTAAATGTAAAAGATAGCATTTTGATGATTTTATTTTCTATATTAAAATGTTACATGGAGCTGACCAGTGCTGACATTTTGGCAGTGGCCAGCTCCTTGTAACGTTTTTCTTTTTTTTTTAAATATATTGGGGGGGGGTTCCCCCGCCCTTCAACCCCCACACCCACCCCCCTTAACCCTAACCCTAGCCCCAACCCTAACCCCTAACCCAACCCTTAATCTAACCCTAGCCCCAACCCTAACCCTAATCTAACCCTTAATCTAACCCTTAATCTAACCCCAGCCCCAACTCTAACCCCTAACCCTAACACTAACCCTAACACTATCATCGAAATTAACCATCGAAAATTATTCAATGAATATGCTTTTCAATGGAAAGTCAATTCAATGAATACTTTTCAATGGTATGGTATTCAATGGTATGCCTTTCAATGGAAAGACCAGATACCCCACAGGCATCCCCCTCCAGAATGGACACCACCCCCAACCCCCACTCACCTGGGACAAACCCCACAGGCAGCCCCCTCCAGATGGGACAACCCCAGAGAAAGCCCCCTCCAGACTGAACACCACCCACAGGCAGCCCCCGCCAGACTGGACAACCCTCACAGGCATCCCCCTCCAGACTGCACACCACCCCCAAACCCCCTCACCTGTGTCAAACCCCACAGGCAGCCCCCTCCAGACTGGACAAACCTCACGGGCAGCCCCCTCCAGACTGCACACCACCCCTAACCCCCCTCACCTGTGTCAACCCCACAGCCAGCCCCTCCAGACTGGAAACCACCTTCCAGCCCCCAGCCCCCCTCACCTGTGACATGCCATTTATGCAGCACCCTGACAGTCTCACACAATACCTGTGCAATTAATGTCTGCAGCTTATCTGAACGTCTGTGGTCTGCCAACACCACGAATTGAAGCATCAACATGTGGTCCACAAATCCGACAAACTGGAATCACCGGAGTTCCATCCATGAGTGGAACATCTGATCACACACCCTTCCATGCCTTAATCATCCCCAACCATACACATGTGAAAAGTGAATGCAAAAACATGTGCATGTTGCTCATGGCACATTGCAAAGAGATCAAAGCACAGTGACAGAATGCATCACATGCCCACGACAGAAGCAAACCTACCAAAAGTTGTTGCACGATCCACAAACAATGGCCAGGCATGTCACAGCCTGAGCATGAGTGACCTGTTTGGCAAAATACCTGTCTGGGAATAATCACACACCAGGGCCATGCATGGGTGATTGTAGGGCAGTCAGAGAGAGAGCATGACTCACAGAGACTGGAGAATTGTGCTGCCACTTTGAAAGAGCAAACATGGCCCACTCCTGCATTCCAGTGGTAGAGGTTGAGCAACACATGAGAGAAGGCATCGTGTGACTGCACATGCTTGTGAACATGTCTGCATGACATGGGTTTTACACAGCAATGACAGACTAATGTGCTATGAACGTGGCCATGGAACACTCCCACGTGAGCATACCTCCATCCACCCCAAAAGCACTGATGCCAAACACACAGTGATGCTGCACAGATAAATGCTAATGGAAAAATACAGTGCAGACCCAGTCGTCTGATGGACTCACCCCCACATGTCAGGCACATGTGCATCCTGCCATCCGCAACCAGCCCACAAACAACAACACACAAGCATGCACACCACAAAACACATGACTTGCAATGGAGAGATGCACTGGCTGAGAATAGAACTATCAAAGAGGCCGACACACAAATGAACTGCATGAAGCGTGGAATGTAACAAACAGAACAATTTATTTGAAAGAAATATGTACAAAAATAAACTTGGAATGAAGCGCAAAGTTGTCCATGGTAAATATGTATTGATATGAATATCTTATGCCTAAACAACGATATACAATAAAAACGGGGAAGGAATGTCTTGAAAGTCTTTGTAAAATAATAAAGAAAGAAAGGAATCCTACACCTAAAGAACTGGTGTTCACAGGCAGCGGGCTAGTCCAACTCCTCCTCTCCAATTTTACTTAGCCTTTCCACCAGGGGTTAGTCCAGCACCACGTCATCACTCCTCATGCGGGTCTCCGTTCTTGCCTGGAGAGCTTGCAGGGTCTCCAGCATTTGCGTCTCTTTCACCTCGGCCTCCCTCCAAGTGGCCTCCAGGGTGGCAGCCCGCCTCATTGCCCGACACAGCGCAATCTCAGCCCTGGCCAATACAATCTTTGCTTCCTCCATTGCCTGTGAACTTGTCGCTGTCTGGATATGCACAGTGACCACCTCAGCTGATTTGCCTTGTACTCCCAACTTGGGCAGGAATGTTGGCTCCACCAGATTGGTCAATGTGGGTGGTAGGGTGCACAAGGGGCCTTAGTGGTATCTGGACTAGAAGGCACCCTGGAGGACGACTGGTGCACAGAGGAGGAAGATGAGGAGGGCGTTGTGGCAGTGAACATCTCATGGAGAACAACACAGAACAGACATGTTGCAAGCCAGAGGAGGAGGCAGCATACCTCACTGTGATAATGTGCAGCAGACTATGTGTAGCCTGCACATCATCACGAATTACACTGTCCGCCTCGCCACCACTGCCAGCAGGGGTAGCACATAGTCCCAGATAGCAACACCAGATGGTAAGGGGGTGTCGGTCTGGATGGGCACATCAGCCGATACCAGGTGGTGTGTCTGGGTGGAGGCATCCAGACAGGAACATACTGCTGCATCCGATGGCCCAGGGACCAGATTTTGCACAGACACCTCCACGTTGGCCTGCACAGCCTCATGCCCCTGGGACATGATTGCAGTAGATACGCCCACCACAACACCCCCACCTGACCCCTTGGGCTGGGCTGTAACAGCCACCTCCTTCCCCTTCCCCTCCGCCAACCTGTTGACTCCATGGCGTGTTACGCCATGGCTGGCCCCTGTGTGGCATCACCTGTCTCCACCGCAGCTGAGGAGTCCACTCCCACCTTCGCCCACTCCCACCTAAAACCTTCTTGAACTTACCCCCAGCAGCCATGCCCGATGTGACGGGCATAGCCACAGTCACATTGCTCCCGAAGTACTGCTTTCATGGGGCGTGGCTGGGACCTGCGCCTCTGCCTGGTGGAGGCATCTCTGCTGCTATGCTCCACAGCACTATTTCCACTTTCTTCATCAGATGCAACTGTGGAAAAGGAGACACAAAACAGAAACATTAGTGTACTGCACCAATGGGTGCATGGCAACACCAACATTCACAGGAACATGACTAGTCAAGGGAACAACCATCAGCCTCCACACCCGCACACATGGACATGCAATCCACATCCATGAAGACACATGCCTGGCCATCACTCCAGACATTCACATCAGGCTACTTACCATTGTTACAACCGGTCAATTGCGTATGCTCCACACATATGCATCATTTGCACATGCACATGTCAGCATGCCACAGCAACAAGCACATTCACATGTCATGCACACACATCAACTGAGAGGCCACAAGTATTGTGATGACCAATCACATCAGAGTCCCGTGAACTGTAATCCCTATACGTGAATAAGCCAGACATTCAAATGTACATGTTGCATCCATGTGTTAGTGATGCCCAACCATACATTTCCATTTTCGGCACATACACATGAACATCAGGCATGCATATGATGCGGGTAACACTACCTTACCTGTCACACTTGTCACACTGGCACGTCTCAGACACAAGCAACATTGCATGTGCACGGTCTGAAGGCAGCACTACACCACACAATGCAAGTGATAGCTCACTCAAAATACATATCGTCTGAATACACACATAGAGAGCAATGTCTGGTGCATGCACGCAGACATCCGTCTCAGAAGCATACTTGCTGCAAGCCTAAGAGGTTCACTGCCAACATGCAGCAACATGCACCATAGAACATTGCACCACATGGATACTCACCATTCGACTCCAGACGTTCACGTAACTCGCAGATCTGGGTGTGCAGCGCCGAGTAGAACTTCTCCAGGACCTGCATGTTGGTATTTGACATCCAGCACCTGCCTTCATGGTGCACCTCCCCAGTGGCACCGGCCTTAATGTAGTGCCTGGCCTTGCTCTGGGTCCTGGATTTCAGGTCCTCCCAGCATGGTCTTGAAGGTGTGGGACGCCACCCACTCTGCCTGATGGTATCCATTATCCTGTCCCAGAGCTGCTGGCGTCCTTCCTTGCTGCGTTGCATCACTGGGTTGAAGAGGGCATTATAATGCCCCAGCACCTTCTCCACCAGTATGTCAAATTCCCTGTCGATTAAGTTGACAGCCCTCTGACTCACTGCCATGGGGTTGCCACTCTGGTCTGAAGATGCTGGTGCAGACATGGCAACCCCGAGGCAGGTGTGGGTGGGCAAGTTGGTCCTGGCTCTGGGCTGTGGAGCGGTGGTGGTGGTATAGCACGGTTGGATTCCGATGAAGCAGCTGATGTGATCACAGGGCCAAGAACAAGAGCATTGGTAATGACTGCACAGCAGGCACACCAAACGCAGTGCAGGTGGACAGCAAGAACACACAGTAGACAGGCAGCAGCAGATGGATAAGTAGGAGGCTGGTAAAAAGGCACGGAGCGTGGGCCTTTTGTGTATTTCTCAGATAGCAGCCGAAATAGAGTGACAGGACTTTGCATGTAAAAAATGAGCATGGACGCGAGAAATCCGAGGAAAGGTCCTCAGCGGGTACCTTACATGACACGCGCTGCATGCTGGCTTTCAGCACGCCATATTCGGGGATACCTAAGTACGTGTAGAAGCAACTCCGACTGTGCATGCAAATGGGAGGAGACGAACAAGTGGAGTACCATGAATTTTGGGGTGCCACACAATCTGTTTACTTCAGGGACCATACAAACTTCTTATTTTGTTTGTTTGTTTGTTTGTTTGTTTGTTTATTTGGTAATGTGCGCCAAACACTTGGGTAGCCGGGCGCAACACATTACATGAAAACTTAAGCTTGTTACAGTATTTGACATGAATATGTAGAACACAACAGCAGAAAGATCAAATTTATATAAGAATATATACAAACATATGTCTATAAAACACAGCGGTAAGAAGAACAAATATGTACAAGAATATATACGAACATATGCCAAGGAACAGGGCATGTCTTGGGATGTCCAGGCAGAAGGTAGGTAGAGGCTAAGGTGGGAGTAAGCTAGGTGTGAGTTGGGTTAAATGTAATTGGCGCGCAGCCATTTGATTATCTTATGCCTGAATTTAGGGTACGGTTCTTCAGTTCTGAGGTCAAGCGGTAACTTGTTCCAGCAGTGAGCAGCTTTGACAGGAAAGCTTGTTCCTCCCGCGGTGGATCGTTTAAATCTTGGAGTCTCTAGTTTGAAGATGTTGGCAGATCTCATGAGTCGTGTGGAGATTTTCCACGTGACAATTTTGGTGGGGGACTTGTCTCTGTGCATATGTGAGTCTACTTCTGTACTTTTCGATGCTAATGATGCGTCACATATTCATTTTGTGAACTATGGTTTCCCCTATGTATTGCGTACCTCTATTCTTACCTTCAGTGTAGCTATCCGGGGTTCGTCTATGCATTTTTGGTGTTGCTGGGTGCCACTGCAAATCACGTACTGCTTTTTTCTTTTTTACGGAAGCTATCCTGGTCTCGCGTACACATTTTTCCATTTTCTTTGGGTGCCTGTGCATTACGCATCCTGTATTTTTGAGCCTGGATGGACCCAGAAGTACGCCTTCCATCACGTACACTGCCCCCTCTCTCTAATTGCTCAGGACAATTGCTTGGTGTGCCTTTAATTTTTCACTTACCGCTGGAACTTGAGTGGAAAGGCCCCAAGAGAGAAAGGGGGCTGCAGTGGCTGGGGTCAGGGCCCTCCTGCAGAAGCACCTGTCCCATCCCCAAGGGTCCAGGGACCTTCTGAAGGAATCAGCTATCCCAGCCCCAAGGATCCGGGGACCTCCTGCGGAAGCAGCCGTCCCATCCTAAAGGGTCCAGTGATGTGAAGCTGCAGTACTGTCACAGCCACGAAGAGTAAGCGACATGCACCTAGGGCAGCTGTCCCAGCCCCGAATGGTAAGGGAGGTGCAGCTGCAGCAGCTGTCTCAGCCACAAAGGTTAAGGGATGTGCGGGACGTGCAGCTGGAGTAGCTGTCCCAGCCCCAAAGGTTAAGGGATGTGCAGCTGAAGCAGCTGTCCCAGCCCCGAAGGGTAAGGGATGTGTTGCTGGAGCAGCTGTCCCAGCCCCAAAAGATAAGTTATGTGCAGCTGAAGCAGCTGTCCCAGCCCACAAGGTTAAGGGATGTGCAGCCGAAGCAGCTGCCCCACCCCAACGAGGTAATGCCATGCCCCAGGCCACTAGTGGTCCAACATCTGGACCCCAGAGTGGTTCCAGCCAAACAGGGTCAACACGAACACCAAATGGGAAGAACGCAAAGCCTGCACAGCAGGAACAGAGTGAACCCCATGGCATGGCACAGGACACTGGCCCTTTGAGGAAGAGGAACTTCCATGATGAACTCCAGATCATCATGGACTATGTGACCATGCCCCGCCATGATATGTGCCAGCAACCAGAGAGCACAAATACACCTGCTCATCATATGCTGCATTGGCAGCATGTCACAGATGAGATCAATGGTTTGAGAAGCGCACTGCTGCTCAGGTAGTGAAGCGCTGGAATGACCTTACTTGTTGCACCGATTCCAAGCTGGGTGCCAACCTCACTTCTGCTCTGGCAACTGGAGGGGCGTCACCAGAGGAGGAGGAGCTGACCGAGCATGAAAAGGCAATGAGCCAATTTATTCCAATGGAGCAGGTGCGATGCATGGGAGGCCTGCCAAATTACGAGAGCACGTCCAGTGAGTGACCAAGATTGTGCATTCTATGTATGTGTAGTGAAGCATCACCAAGATGTATGATTGTGGTGCACATCTGGCTGCATTTGAATGACTGCACCGGGTGGACCATGGTGTGGTGTACCGACTCCTGTCCAGTGTACTCAAGGGTGGATACAACCCATGTGTTGTACATGAGTTGAACATGGCCATTTGACAGTACTCATCCCTCACTAGCATACCCCCCAACATATGCAACATGATACCACAACGTGCCCTCTTGTTAGTTGCATCCTTGATGTCAGTGACTCTTCTCTGCTAGACATGTGCTTGTGTCTGAAAAATGAGTCAGACTTCATGCCTTGCAGGGTATAGATTTTATATTCACACATGTACGTATGTGCTTCCATGCTACATAAACCATCCAGGATCACAACCAAAACACCTTACAGCATGCCCTGAGTGAGTGTGCATATGTCTAGACTGTGCACATCCCCACTGCTATTATGGCAATGAATCCTGAGTCAAATGAATATGAGTCCTGATCCCTGTTACCCTCCCACACTCATCACACACTCCATGGGTCCATGGCCCTGTCCCTCTTTTGGGTCACTGTACCTTGTTCCTATCTCCAACTCCATCAACTTACTCTCTCCACTTCATAGACCTCAGCTAGGTGGTCATACATCAACTGGGACTGTTTCCTTTTCCCCACACTTACGGCATGTTCCCACTGTGTACAGTCCCTGTGCCAGGTCAAAACTGGTGTGGCATGTGATGGATGCAGACTTGGAGGTGAATATGGGTGTGTGCGTGTTGACATGTCATGTAATTGCATGGCACAGAGCCACGTGGCCATGCCCATTTCACTGGTATTAGTCAACAGATAGCTGTGCCATGTGCCATAGTTTGCTTGCTATCAACCCTGCGTGTTGGCAATGTTTCCACTGGTGGCATGGCCCTGAACAGGGAATGTTGTTGCCAGTCTGCATATGCCATGGTCAGATAGCTTCTTGTACATAGTGTGTGGATGCTTTTTCTCTCATGGTGACATGCCCTGCATTCTGTTGCATGACAGCAATGTGATAGACACGTTTACTGTAGACACGTTGCACACGACTGCACATATCTTTTTCTGTCCATGTTCAGGTGAGGAGGCACCAGATGCGGAGGAGGAAGATAAGGAAGAAGAGTCTGTGGTACTTCAGACACCCAGTGGAGGATGTGGTGTAGCAGGCAGTGAGAATCCAGACCACAGACCATCCTGAGCCTTGTTGCAGACAATTCTGACTCTATGGACTCCAGTAGCTCTGATGCTGAACCGGATGTGGAATCCTCAATGCTGGCAGAGGTGAGTGCAGCAATGGGTGGAGCAGATGGGGCCTATGAGTCTGCAGGGTGTCAGTGCGTTCACAAGGGCAGTCAGTGGTGTCACGCCTGTCTGTGGTGGTTAAGGCTGCAAGACCACACTCCCAAATATTGGTTTCTGGTCCTGGGGCAGATGTCCATGGGAGGGTCGCAGTCCTAAAGTTAGAGAAAGTGGCATCAGAGGAAGGGCCATTCTCCCACGGATCAGGCAGGAATGGGCCCGCACACATGAGGGACGTGTGCAGCCTGGGCAGACAGAGTGGGAGCAGCAGATGCTGCGTTCCACACACCAACAGGGTGCTTCCTATGACAGTTTGGCTGTGGGGATGGATGGGGTGGCCAGTTCCATGACCCCCCAGCAAACACAGGCAGAGCAACAGCTGCAGGTAATGTGGTCTACATGCTGCTCCGACAGGCTGTGCATGAAGGCCAACATCAGCGGCCGAAGGGCAGATCTGAGGTCTCTAAAGGCATGCCTGCTTGCAGAGGGTCGGGCACATAGGGAAGGCCTGAGGCATGAGTTGTTGGCCCACAGAGCTGCAATCCATGAGGAAGAGGCAGCCACCAGGAGACTGTTCCGCCTGGAGATGCTATCACTGAGGGAGACTATCGCGGCGGACCTCCATAGCACCCATGAGGTTGTGCATGGTGACCTCCAAGCCCTCAGGCTGCTGGTGCATTTATCAGTGTCAGGCATGGCTGCTGCCACAGAGGACCAGGCCAGGGGACAGTGTGGTGAGCCTCCAACACTATTTCCACCTTCTGATTCAATGCAGGATGGTGGTGCCAGCAGAGACATGCCTCCCGGTCCACCATAGTCGTCCCGTCCATGAGCCCATGGAACGGGTTTAATTGGTTTATTTTTTTTCCTTGCGCCCATGTGGAAGTTGACATGAACCCTGTCCCTAACCTAAACTTAATACTCCAGGCCTGGATTTTGGCATTTCATTATGGGGTTGCCCTTTCCCGGTTTTACTTTTATTATTTTACATATAGGTGTGAAGTTAACATCTCAAGGCAATGACGTTTGCAGTGGTGGACATGCATGCATGCATAGTGAGGTCAACTTGCATGTTTGCATGGTGGTACACAGGGTAGCATGTGCAGGTAACTATGGGTTCAGTGTTCCCTCGCACATGTGTGCTGTGTGAATGGTACTTCACTATGCCTGTTGTGATGTCTTCTCCCATATTGTTTCAGTAATCTGTGATCTGGCGGTGACTGCTGTCCCGGGGGAGACACCCTGCACACTTTGACGTCCATGCTCCCCATGCCCTCCAGCACACACTGTCCTCTGGTACCTATTTTGAAGACACAGTTCCAGGTGAAGGTGATGCAGATTCACTCCATGCGGATGCAGTCAGCGGGTAAGCATTATCACTGTCTTGCATGTTGAGCATGCATCATTGGTCACCATGTCTGCTGCATGTGTAACGTAACCTATATGTGGTTTGCATGCTAATTTGATTTTAATTTTGAGCCATTTATAAACGTGCACACAATAAACTGAATCGAATGACGCAGGTGAAAAAAACAGAGCATAAGGATCAGTTATATGATGGTAGTATCATTGAAATCACAGTAAAAGAACACATTTATTTGAAAAGGTGAGTTTTTAGGCCTGCTCAAAAAGCTAAAAGGGATTTGGCTTTCCTTAAGTTCAATGGTTGGCTTTTCCACAATCTGGACCCAACAACTGAGAATCTGCAGTCTCCCCTTGATACACATTGGGCCTCATTACGAGTCCGGCGTTAACCGAGGCAGTAAAACCGCCTGGTTAATGCCGGACTCGTATTACACCATTCCGCCTCCGTGATTCCCGGAATTACCGGGGCTTTACAACCCCGGTTTTCCGGGAATCACGGAGGCGGAATGGTGTAAATCCCCATTCCCATTGAGTCCTATGGGACTCTATGAAAATGGGGATCATGGAAACACCGGCAGCATCTCGTAATGCAGCCGGTGTTTCCTCGTCCGCCTGCATGCGGGAGGAGTTAAACCCTCCAGGTCAGACCTGGCGGGAACATCACCTCCCGCCTGCAGGGGTCGGACTCAGGTGGTCCGGAAACAACGGTGGCGGCGGGTTTACCGCCACCGTTATTTCCGGACCTCCTGGGTCGTAATGAGGCCCATTGTGTCTGTGGCAACACTTAGGTTTGCCGAAAGGACTGTTACGGGTGAAAAACGCAATTGTGAAGCTATATAGGTATAGAACAGTACAGTAATACTTATGATGGCAAATGCCAATTGATACACCCAAGAAGAGAAGAGCACATAAGCCTCAGAAGAAGAGCAGTGGCTCGAAACATGTGCAGTGTGAATGTATCTGTTTTCAATAAGTAGAAATGTATCTTCCGACCTTAGGGCCTCGGGCAGGATGGTACAAGTTCAAGTTATCCCTTAGCCATTAATACATTTGAACACCAAGCAACTGATCTTGACTTTTATACAGTCCTCCAACGGCAGCCAATGAAGGGAGTGGTCCCGGCCTGAGATTAAGGTGTTTTTAGGTGCACCAAACACTAATCTGATGTCTGCGTTTTGTGCCTTTTGTAGGCAATAGATCTGTTTAGCCGGGACTCCAGCAAGGAGTCTGTTGCAATAGTCTAGTTACGAATTGACTAAGGCTCCCAAAACCACAGCACGGTCAATCTCAAGCACATAGGGGAGCGCTTGCTGCAACAGTCGAATATTATAAAAGACTGACTGCACTTTGGCTGAAACATGGCCCTCATAGTCCAGGTCAATCTGTCATATGCATCCCGTTTATTTATTTTTACCCTGGAGGTATATTTAAGTCTTGAGTCCAGAAACAGGGGTGATGGCTGGTTGCTATTACCCTCCAATAAACGGTCCAAAAAGGATCACCTCTGTTTCTCTTGGGATTAAGCTGTAGCCAGTGTTGTGTCATCCATACCCCTATTTCTTTCAAATATCTACCTACCTTAACAAGGGCATTAGCAACGTCATCGAGTTTGATATACAGCTGTGTATCATCAGCATATGAGTGGAACCTGATATAGTGTTTCTGCAGTATGTCCATTAATACATGAAGTAGATGTTAAATAAAAGGGGAGAGAGTGTGGAGGCATGTGGTACACCACAGTATTGCGAGAGGATTTTAGATATGAAACCTCCCACCTGTACACGTTGTTTACGCCCCACCAAGAATGAAGCGATCCAATCCGGATCACATGTGTCCACGTTCCCTATGTTTTTTAGGTGGTCTAGCAAAATGCCATGGTCCACTGTATCAAATGCAGCAGATAGATCGAGCATTACAAACAGGGATAGTTTACTGTCATCCCCTGCCTGCAACAAATCATCCCATACCGCCATCAATGCAGTTTCCACCCTGAATTTAGGGCAGAAACTGGATTGTAGAGGATGGAGAAGACCCTTGTCCTCAATATATTTCTGAAACTGGATCATACACACCTTTTCCAGAATGTTTCCCGGCCAATGCACGCCGGCAATAGGACGATTATTCTGATGATCCTCAGGGTCAACGCTGGCCTTCTTTAACATCGAAGAGATGACTGACACTTTTAAGAGATCTGGGACCGGCCCCTGCGTGAATGATGCAGCAACGAACTAGGTCATAAAAGGATTACTCTAATGAAATCTGCTTAGCTGCAAAGGCAGGAATTGGAAAAAGTAAATTGTGGGTTTGAGTTTCAGCAGAAGGGTAAAGATATCCTCCTCTGATACGTGCTTGAAAGTCAACAGAGCAGTCCTAGTGATTACGTCTTCCTTCAATACAGTGGTCTCATTCATGACATTCGGGGAGGCCATGTTGTCTAACTCCCTTTGGCACTTGATACTATCCTGAATTTTCAAAATCGTGTCCATTAAGAAGGTATTCAGAACATGTACATGGTCTACAGATGAGTCCTTCAATGGAGTAGTCATTTTAGGATTAACAAAATGTGAAATCACTCTAAATAGCTCTTGAGGGTGAATCGCTGCAGCTGTAATCTTTCCAACTAAGACATTGGATTTTGCTCTGAAAATAGCTTTTTTCTAATTAATAAAGAGCTATTTTCACTAACAAGACATATTCATGCAGCTTTGAGGAGTACCATCTACTCTTGTTATGTACACTTGCTAACATGCTGGTATGATTATTAAAGTGGTACTCATGTCACTGTGTTTCCTACCTTGGACCATTCATCTATGGTTGCACATACTGTGGTGTAGTGCATGTAATTGGCCATCTCCAATACAGGCAGTGTACTGCTTGATGTGGCATTTTCTAGGATTTCTCTCTCAGTGTCACTCTCCCTCTCTCTCTCTCTTGTGGTACGCTGCACTCATGAGCAGATCACAATCTATGCCCTGTCACCCTCTTGCTCCCTGTGGTGCTTCTGTAGTTGGTGCTCTCTGCATATTTTTAGTATAGATTCATGTGTTGTCATACATGTGCATGTTCTTTCTGTTGTTACTATGCATGTCATTGGATTTATGGGAAGCGTCTCCTGATGGTGTGCATCGTATGCAAGGCAGGTGGGTACCCTGTGCAGGTAAGTGAAGGGCATTTGCAGGTGCTTTGGTTGTGTTTCATTGGGAGTCTTGCACTATGTTGGATCACTTAGGATTGACTTGTTCTATGGGTCACCAGTACATCTTAACGGGTGCATGTTTCACAGGGTGTGGTTCTGGTGATATGTCTGAGCATGGTATTCTTTCTATGTATTGGTGGGGCCACTGGTTTCATTTTCTAAATCGTGGCAGTTCCAAATGTGTTCGCATTTCATTGGTGTTTGGGATTGAGTGGCATGGGTGGCTGTTTGTGGCCTGTGACAGATGTTGATGGTTGTGCTGGTGTGTCTCATTGCACTTTGACCATGTGTACTGAGGGACAGTTCACATCCCTTACAATGTTTGTGGGGTTATTGATCTACGGCACATTTGTCCTCTCTTGCTTAGGGTTCCCCAATTAAGGTGTGCAGCACCAGTTACAAGCCACAACCATGTGAACATTGATGCACATTTTTGGAATGCTATGTTGTGTACTAGCACATTACATTTAGTGGTGTTGGTGTTTTCACATGCATGTACCATGCATGCTGCACCGTGGAATTTGCAACTTCAAGTTGACCGCAACTGGGTGCATGGTACTGCTGCATTAAACTGAATGCAGTATTTGACCAATTGTATGCTGTCACAATGAAATCTGCATTGACCATGCATTTTTTGTTTGCAGCCTACATTTAGCATGCATTTATTCTTGCTTGCTGTATCACATTGCTTAGTGTTGTCTGCTTATGTCTTCCATGGCAGTTTCCTCGGTGGCAAGCCTTCCATTCTGACATTGGCCTCTTTGAATTGATGCAGCAAGCATGATCCTACCATGAGTTCAAGAAGTAAGTATTTGTGTAGTTGTATTCTTGTGCTTTTTTTATTTTTTTTTTATTTCAAACCGTTGTTTTATTAGTTCGATCAACAAACTTTTACAACTTTTATAAAAAATATATTATATATTTTCTTCTTAATAAACAGTTAAAACATTTCTTTTTTTTTTGTTTATATCTATTAATCCTTTCCTGTGTGCAGTTGCATTTGCATTCCAGGAACAATTTATATACATATAAGTAACAATCAAGGTAATTCGTTTTCCTATCCAACAGGTGCACGCAGTTTAAGCATCTTCTTATTTACATAATGTTACGAAAGTCCAAGTGGTAAAAAAACACTGGTACTCAGGCTTTATTACAACACTTAAGGATAGATTCTTAATTACCCTGGAGGTTCCAGATATTAAAATGCACTTCTAACTTCTAAGTAAGCTTAAGTATGAAGAAAGCCAAACCGCTAACGAGTGTTATGCAAGATTATAACAAGAGATCAATATGCTTTACAAAAACAAAAGTGATAGAAATGCAGTGTTCCTAACATCAGCAACTAGCCTGCCCCTTGTTCATTTGAAACCTCTTCTCAAGTTCATTATTTATGGTCATTAAAAGTCTACACAGGGCTAGTATAAAGCTTGTTCTCGTTCCCCACATACAGGCTAACCAAAGCCATTCCCTGGTTTCCTCAGTTAATACACAATTAGTTGCAATTGTTAATGCACGTGTTGACTCAAAATATGGACAGAATATGACTAGGTGTTTCAGGGTTTCTTTAATAGAACCATCATTACAGAGCCTGCATCCTGACTCCGCTTCAACCTTCCAATATGTGCTCCAGCCACTAATTCGTTCCAAGGTAAGGGATTGGTTCAATTTAAAACGGAAATACGTTTCCCTAGCTTTATTACAGGGAAACTGAATTATATAGGGTTTGTGCGGACGTCTAGAGGAGGAAAAGCGCAGTGCTTCCTTAAAGCCATTTAAGGCCTCCATTCCAGATACCGTTTTACACCAATCATTCTCTATAATACGATGTTTCACATAAGCCGGTCTAAATTCTAAGTCTGCTGGTACAAGTGCAATTTCATCCAATAAATGAACCATTTGTGCGTAATAAATTGTGACAGAAGATCTTTCAGACGCAACCATTAAGAGACCCAGATCTTCATACAAACAATTCTCAGGTGGATATAACATTCTGGCGAAGTTAGCCAACAAACGCCAGTTACGGCGTGCAGATAGAGCAGTGATACCAAGTTCCTGCCTTATTAAGATATTTGGTGTAGATTTGGCTAACCTCAAGGCTCCCTTCCACATACAGCCTTGTAATTGATCAAGATATTTATTGATATTCACTAGGCACATGTCTAAGGCAAAAAGAATAACGTACTCCACTTTTAAGATGTAAAATTGTAATAGTGGCAGCAATGAAAATGTACAAAACTTTAGATATACTATCTGCATTTGTGTGGCGAGGGGAGCCGTTTTCTTATGTAGTACCTCTTTCCACATTGCTAAAGAGTGGGAATCAGTTATGGTATATCCAAGATATCGAATTTCAGGGACTGTGTTTATAGGAAAATTTTCAATCGTCCAATTGCGTGTGATGTTCTTCCTCTTGCGATTCCTGAATACTACTATATTAGATTTTTCCATGTTACATTTTAAGTTGTGGGTAGAGCAGTAAGATGCAAATAGATCTAATTTAGTTTGCATACCTTTGGGCGTACGATCAAATAATACAATATCGTCCGCAAAGGCTAGCCATTGTATTTTAAGATGTCCAAGCCTTGCTGGATAAGAAATCAGGTTGTTCCAAATGTCATTGATGCCACATAAATAGAGATTGAAAAGCGTAGCTGCTAAATTACATCCTTGCTTAACACCCAGGCCGATCTTTATTGGATGTGTAGTTGCACCTTTGTCGTTCACCCTTACCAAGTAGGTAGTGTTCGTGTGGAGCTTAGATATCAGTTGTATAATATACTCAGGTATGTTCATGGCAGACATTTTTTTCCACAAAATGAGCGTATGACAGAATCAAAGGCGGAGGTGAGATCTATAAAAGCCATATATAGTGGACCAGGGTCTCTATTTTTATGCTTGACTAGGAGATGCGTCATTATTGTAGCATTTAACGGAGTTCCCATCCTTGCGCGGAATCCAATCTGGTACTTGGACAAGATCTTAAGCTCTCCAATAACCGCTTGTAATTCACCCAAGAGCAAGGTCGCAAACACTTTAGCGGCAGTATCAATTAGCGCTATCGGGCGAAAATTACATGGCTGCGACCTTACTCCTTTTTTGGATATTGGTACAATGATGGAATTGAGCCATGAAGGGGGGGTATCAGCAGTTGTCAGCATATTATCAAAAAGTTTCTTAAGATTCCTAGCCCATATTTCAGGCTGCCGCTTCAGAACACACGATGGGATCCCATCTGGCCCTGCTGCTTTTGAATATTTTAGAGAAGTTATCGTTGCTGTAATAGTACATATATCCCAGCGTGGAAAAGAAGTGGGGGATAAACAGGTCCATTTATATTCGATTTCTACAAAGGCTGGAGGGAGGGCACATTTTTCTTCAAAATAGGTCATCCAGTCCTGTGCAGAAATCAATGAGGACTGGTCTGAGGTGAGTACCGATGTTCCCGCCCTGAGCAAAGCCCAAGTGGATCGTCTATCCCTGTGGCAAAGTGTGCTAAACATTTTCTGGTTGTCCTGATTGTGAGTAAAATGCGTATGATCTCTGCATCTATTCCGATATCTATTTAATACACTTTTTTCCCTATCAAGTAATCCCCCCTTGTGGGTGCGGTTTTAAGAATATGTCGCAAGGCCACCCTTTTAGATCTTTTAGCTACCAGAAGGAAATTAGAATTTTGTGGGATAGATCTCGAATCGGAGTGCAAACTATACCCCCGCAAGAATTGTAATACTTCAGTTGTTATTCTAGTTATAGCGTCAATCTCTCGATTAGGCGAGTTACGATGGACACCAGACTTGCGATATGAATTCAGACGTGCAGAGATCATATAATTTACCCTGTCACAGAGTTTAGTGGCCCATCGAATTGATAGTCCAGGCCGATCCCCTTCCAGAAACCGTTGTTGCTGGTCCATGGATAAGTGCACAACGTCCAATTGGAGATTCAAGTGCATCATATAATGGTCACTATACCCAGGATCATATATTGCGATGTCCTTAGAGTGAGACTGCAACGCTCGCGATATGGCAAAATGGTCTATGCAAGTCGATCTATCCCCTCTTCTCCAAGTATGGCACCGATCACTAGAGCAAAACGGGAGGATGTCAAGTTCCCAAGATTCTAAATAATCTTGCCACAATTTGCCTCTCTGTCATGTTTGACGAGTGCCCTCACAATCTGCAGGGTTAAATCTAGTTTTCATACAATAGGCGTTGAAATCACCTCCTAATACAATGTCGCATGTGGGGTGAAGAGCGAGAATTTCGTCAAATAGCGTGTCGAGCTCCTGGAATGCACCTGTTTGATTGAGCATTGCTGGATTGTGATATAGGGATACCAAAAGAAGAGGAGTCGGCCGAGAACCTTTAAGGATAACTAATACGGCCATCATTGCAATTGCCTTAAAAACGTCTAGCACCAATGCATTTAGATTGGTGTTTATGCATATCGCCAGACCCCCATACGGCCGACCGCATATGCCACATTTCGCCTTTGTTTGGAGAACAGTGTAGCCGGGCAGCAAGAGTTTGTGGGCACACAAAGTTTCCTGGCATAACATGATATCACACTTCACTTCTAGATGAGGGTTACTAAACCATGACTTTAGATTGGTAAACCCACATGAATTCCAAGACAAGATAGATAGGGGAGCAGGCTTGTTAATGAGGAGTATTATTCATAGCTGGTTTTCGAGTATTTTGTAAAGCGGCTAACCATGACCAGTCCTTACTGGTATTAGATAAGCTTACTAGTTGTGCAATTACCTCTTTACCTCTGCATTCACCCCACTCTGAGAATCACCAGGGGCCGAATTTGGCAGTTGTGCAGGGGGAGGCGCCAAAGACGTTTCATTAAAGGAGATAGCATCATCGATTGAATCGAACGGATACGGCATTAGTCCAATAGAACGTAACTCCTCCGTGTATTGCAGGAGGAGGTTGGTGATAATAGCCGATTGCACCTTGCACACCATACGATGGTTTTGAATAGGAGGCAATGTTATCCATTCAATATCATTCGTATGCAACGTACGCAGGCCAGGGATGCGGTTGAAGGCTTGCATCAAAGCTGAACGATTAAGTCGCTTTGCGCCATTCTTCAATGATATAATCTCCCATCCTATGATGGTGGTGGACTGTTTCGGTACATCCCCCAATACTTCCGAGTCGTCACCAGGCCGACCTGGAGATGAATCGTGCTGGTTTTGCTTCTCACTCCCTCCCTTTGTGTCCTGCACAAGTGGAGACTTCTTAACAGCCTCCCGCACATAGCCGGAGTGTAAGGACTGCCGGCGTTCTTTGCTTCCTACAAACCGTGCCTGCAGCGGTCTCCATGCCCATCTCCATCTGAGAATTGCATGAAGGAGTCTCATCTACTCTACCTCTTTGAGTGATTTTATTATCTATATGTTTAAAGAAGTTGGGTAGTTGCGTCTGGGATGAGGATGGTCCTAACTCCTCCATAGGGGAGTGGGTCTTTTGAAGGGGCCGTTTCTTTGGATTTTTGATGGAAATTATTTCATCGGGGTCCAAGTTATTTGCAGGTAATTTCAGTACTGCAGATTTAGACAGAGACTTGGCTGCACTATTACTCCCAATTTTTATTTTATTTTTTTCATTTACTTTTGCATGGGGGATCAAATCCTCTTGGGAAGCTTTGGACGCCTTTTTTCTATCTGCTTTCCTTTTCAAGGCACGGAGGAATAATCTTTTTTCCTTCCTAGAGATAAAGGACCGCTCTGCAAGATTTGGGAGGATTTCGTCATCAGCAGATTGGCTCTTCTGAGGAGCAAATGGAATATTATCAAGCTCCGGGACAGGTTGGGAGGTGGTCTCAAAGAGTTTAGTTAGTGCTGAGGGGCTATCTGGATAAATTACCTGACTCCCTTCCATGGAGGTTAAGGAAAGCCCCACTTTTTCCACCTCCTGGCTAGGTTGGAGTAAGAATAGCAGCTGTTCCAACTTTTGAGCGTGTGCTGCAACTTCCCTACATAATTGAGCATGCGTAAGAATTTGGCATGTGGTATCAGGTCTCGGGGCAATCAGAGTTTGTGCAAACGATTGAGGGAATGCATAAGTAAGTGTGGGCGCCTTTGTAATGTTAAATTCATTCACTGGGAAATCTGATTCATCTGTTTGAGTAGTCACAGAGCTTTTTGAAGAGATTTCCCTTTCCGACGGCTTCTGGCCGTCTGATACCTGTCTAAGGCTATCTGCAAATATGAAGCCTTCTAATTTGTTGATTTTTAGTAAAATTTCTGTCAATGCTGTTTTGCAATCTCTTAATTCGTAGTGCGTGTACTCATATCCACGATCCAATAAATTAAGTATTCTTGTTAGAACTGGATAGGATGCTTCAAAAGATTGCATATCCCCGGTGGGTTCCAGAATATCAAACCCCAGTGGGTGATTCGAATCTTTTTTAGGGGGTGAATTCAAAGGATCTGTTGCCAGTTTATTAATACCGGGTGGAAACCGGATAGGGGAAGATGGCCGGGTAGGGGACGATGGCCACGAACTGGATACAGGAAAATTGGTGGACTCGGGAACATTGGATAGAGGTGTTGTAGAGATGTTTAAGTCCTCCATATGTAGAACATCTTTACAGTGAATATGAACATCAGCTCTTTTGCCTCCCGGAAAGGTGACTGGTGTCGGGGCCCCACTGATAACCTTAATGTTTTTCAAGGGCAGCAAGTACCACCGGGGCTAATATGGAATTATCAGAGGGGGAGGAGGGGGAGTCTTCGATAGGAGGTTCTAACTGTGTAGGTACGGTATCCATCCGCATGCTCAGGAAGCTTTTACGAGCTGGTTTGGGTGCAGGCTTCCTAGGGGGCAAATTAGACTCAGAGGGGGAAGATTTATTTATGCCCGCTGCGAGTGCCCGTGAACGAGCGTAGGAGAATGCCACCTCATGTTTTATTAAGTCCTGATCAGTAATTGGACCCCAATGCGCCGCTAAACCAGCGCTTTCACCCAACCTTGGAGGGTCGCACTTCCCAAAGTCCTTGGGAAGTGACATTTTTTTATTTTTTCGGCTTTTTTTCGTAATTTTACTGGGATACGATTTCAAGGGGCGCCCACTGCGCAAACTTGAAACCATTGAACCCACACGTGCAAGTTTAGACACTGAAATGAGTGATAACAACTTACATGACCCGTGCTCCCAGCCTCACTGCCTAACAGCCCAACAGCCACTTGGAGCCCACTTCGATGCGCGCGCGCGATGCGCGTGCGCAAGGGCTACATAGGAAGTTCAGGCTGTGAAGGGGGAGGGCGATGGGCGGGGTCAGTCAGGGAGTGATTGATGTAATGTCCAATGCTGCGTTTCGCCGTCCAAGCACTTCCTCTTGCGCACGGCGCTCGTGAAGCACTCAATGTCACACAAATGTGAATCCACTGGAAAGGAGCAAGTCCAGCAGCGAGTCCGGGCAGCCCAACAGCCACTTGGAGCCCACTTTCGTGTGCTTTGTATCACGGCTGAACTCTACAAAATGTGCAGGTAGCTTGCAAACCCACCCGCTGTATCTTTTGCCCTTACTCCTTCACAGACCCTATGTAATGCACTTGCCTCTCACTTCTTTTAAAAAACAATGGACATATTGAACATCCTTGTCACGCACTCTTCCAACACAACCTTCTCCCTATACCCCCACTACAACTCAACCCCCTCCTTCCTCCTTCTCCTCCTTCACTCCTGTCTCCCCTGAAGAAGTCATCAGAGTTGGCAACTCCATGAAGGGCTCATCAAAACAGGTTGTCCCATACTCATCACGAACAATCAAGGGCAACATCTCCTCTCTCACCCCTGCTCTTGCTGATCTCTGCAACCACTTCTTTGCTACTTGTTCTTTTCCATCCTCCTTAAGCACTCCCCTGTGCGGCGCATCCTTACAATAACATCTGCCGACCATTCCAGCCTAGCCAACCACCGCCCCATTTCCATCACCCACTTCATTGGAAAACTGCTCGAAAAGTCAGACGTCCCCCAACACAACGACCATACTGAACAGGTTTGCAGTCTTCATGACCAACAGTGTGGATTCCAAGCTTCCGGAGCCACAGAACTGCTTTCCTGAACACCTGTGACAAACTACTTGCATTCCTCAATTGTAAATCCCCTGCTTTACTCATCCTCCTTGATCTCTCTTCTACATTTGACACAGCAAACCATTCCATCCTCATAAAAAGTCTCCATGATCCACTTGGTATCTTGGAGACTGCCCTGGACTGGCTTAGCTCATTCCTAATTGACCATTCCTCCTAAACCATTCTTGGCTCTTTCACTTCCCCTACTTCCACCTCCACCTGTGACGTACACCAGGGCTCCATTCTTTTGTCCTGCCTCTTTAACATACACATTTCTCAGCTGGAAAGTGTCAGGGCCTCCTTCTCCCCCAGATTCCAATGCTATGCTGACGACAGACAACTCTTCCTCAAAATTCCTACTGATGCCCTTGCACCTTCCTTCAACTCTGACTGCCTCTGCACCATCCAGGCATGGTGCACTCCGAATTACCTCTGCTTCTATGCCAGCGAAACCTAGAATCTCCCTATTGGATCACCTGCACCCTACTTCTTACCTTAACTCTGGCCTTCCTCTATGGGATTTCACCCTGCCCCCTCTTCTGAAGCCAGGTTTCTTGGAGTCATCTTCGACTCCACCCTTTCCTTCATCCCTCATATTCATGACATTTTCAATAAGTGCCACTTTCAGCTCTTCCTTCTCAAAGTAACTGTACCCTTCCACACCTTCACCCAGAGACTCAATGTTACCCTTGCTATGGTTCTCTACAGGCTAGACTACTGCAACAGCCTCATCCTTAGTCTTCCTTTGTCCACCCTGCAACCCCCTCCAGCTTCCCCAGAATAGGGCAGCAAGACGCATCCTTGGCCTCAGGCCCAGGGACCACATCTCTCCTGCCCTACAAAGCCTCCACTGAATCACAGTCTCTGCACAGATTAATTTCAAATTCCTCAGTATCATCCACAAGGTATCTGGGGCCGGGGACCACTCTATCTTCAATGCTTCCTGATCAAATACTCCCCTTCTAGACTCCTGGCTTGCTCTCGCACCAACTGCCTGCCAGTGAAGCGGTTTGCTTAACAGAGAGCTGGAGGTTGATTGGTTTGCTCAGTGGGCTGCCTTCTGTGTAATAGCCTCACTCTCCCTATGCGTCTTGAGCAGGACCGCCTTATGTTCCCAAAAAGCATGAAGACCTTTGTCTTCTCCTCTTCCTTCTACTCCTCTCTTCCCTGCTAATCATACAGTAGCATGACGGATGTGCAGAGCCCTTCTGTATCCTCAGGCCCTGACCCTCCACATCTCTCATCCAAGCCACTGTCTATACTGCACTTGCTCAGGCTCAGCCTCACCTTGGGAGGTTGGACTTAGGTTTTTCATTTCTTTTCTTAGCACTTCACCCCATGCACTTCTCCATGTGCACCTCATCAGCCCCCACCCCCACTACACTTGCACATTCTGAACACTCACAAGGCATGGCACATTCGTCTCCGCTCCCAGTTATTCTCATGATTTGTAATTGTATAAGCGCCTAACAAGTGACCAATACATAGATTCATAATTAAATGTGCTCCCATGTCTGTGTTCAGTGCACTAGACAAAAGGTTAAAACTCAAAAGCACAGACGGGACAAATTAGTTGTACAGCTATCACACAAAGGCGGGGTCCCCCTCAATGAACAAATTAAAAATATGATTCTGTAGAGCCACACTCATACTAGAACGCATGGCTGTCATAAACTGTATTTACTGAACGTATTAAATGGCACACAATTGAATATAAAATACATTATTTATTCTGTAGGCTCAAGGGTCCTACAACAAAACATATCAGCAATTTAATAGGATCTGCTTCCAATTGCACAGATACAGTAAATGTATAACAAAATGATAAAACTTCATCTCAGACCAGTGAATCAAAACAAATAATGCATACTAGGTGGCCCACTAGGCAGGCTATGAATATGCAATTAGAAGATATTATAACAATAAAAAAAATGTTTTCAAATCACAGGCGGGAGAAACAATACTGCAACAAAGAAAGAGCTGCAAACATAAATCAGACATGTTGACACAGTTAAAGGAACTCAATCCTATACTGCCAACAATGTCTAACTCAGAGTGTATGAGCACAAATGTTGCATGAATAGTGGATACAAAATATTCAGATCTAGATACACATCCCAGGTTCAATGCACTGTCACAATACTATGCAGGTGATGGCATGCCTTTGTCATGTCATTGTTAGTCTTCCAGGGTTGTCCCTGCTTTTTTGTGTGCTCGATTATCTGCATATTTATTTTATTCGTTTTATTTCATGTATTTCCATTTGTAGAGCGCACCTAACCCAGAGGTATGTGGGTGCTTGTTATAGGACATAGGTGAAACTGTCAACTGGCATTTTGCATGATATGGATGAGTAGGCATAATTCAATATAAAAATGACCGAGATTACGCAGCTTGAAGGAGTGAAGGTAC
This sequence comes from Ambystoma mexicanum, assembly GCF_040938575.1. Lineage (NCBI taxonomy): Eukaryota > Metazoa > Chordata > Amphibia > Caudata > Ambystomatidae > Ambystoma > Ambystoma mexicanum. Next base: position 914,103,191 of record NC_090936.1, read on the forward strand.
AGGTCTTGTGTACAGAGCCAGATTTTCAATTCTGGGCGGAAGGAGTATAGCTAATGTTCTAATTCGAGTGTGAGAGGTAAGACGTTCCATTGTTTGGCCACCACTAATGGGAAGCTGTTGCCGCCTGCTTTAGCTCGTTTGAATTTAGGCATGGTGAGGAGGTGGGAGTTGATGGCTCGGTTGGGTCTCTCAGAGTGGTTTGTTTGTTTGTTTGTTTGTTTGTTTGTTTGTTTATTTATTTGTATGGCGCACCTTACCCAGGGGCAACAGGGCGCAGGCAAAAGATAATTCGAAGCTTACAATGTTGCAGAAATATACACTTTGAAGTAGTAATAAAAAATAATCAGAATTACAAGGGTAAGAAATATACAAATCTTCATGCATACAAAGTCAATATCTATGCAGGGGTAGATATACAGATATGTACAGGGCTGTTAGAGGCGGGTAATCCTGAAATAAAATATTCAGGATTACAGGAATAAGAGGTATACAAATCTTTAAGCATAAAAAGACAATATCTATACAGGAGGTAAGTGTACAGATGTGTGCAGGGCTGTTAGAGGCGAGGGCAGAATCACGAACAAAAGTGTCACTATCTATACATGGGTGTAGAAAGTGCAGCTAAATACAAGGGTTGTTGGAGTTAAGGTGACTGATGAGGTGTCTTCTAAAGTGCAAGTATGGTTGGTCAGCTCTTAGGTTGTGTGGCAGAGAGTTCCAGAGCGTGGCAGCTTTCACCGGGAAGCTGTTCCCGCCAATGGTGGAGAGTTTGAATCTGGGAATTATCAGACAGTTGGAATTGGTAGTTCTTGTTTGTCGGGTGGAGGACTTTCTCTTTACCTTGTCCATCAGATAACTGGGGGCGGCATTGTTGAGGGCTTTATGGGTTAGGGAGGCCAACTTTAGTTTGATTTTGTTGTCTGTGGAGAGCCATTTCTGTTGGCGTCTGGTGGTAGAGATATGATCTCTCTTATTAATGCCGAGGGCAGCTCTCAAGGCATTGTTTTGTAAGATTTGAAGCCTGTGGATAATGGCTTTGTTGGCACCGCTATAGAGGGCATTACAATAATCAAGCCTAGATAGTATGAGTGCTCTTGCCAGGATCAGGCAGCTGTCATTGGATAGGAATGGTCTGCCTGCCCTTATTAATTTGCACGTGTACGCAGTGGTAGATGCTAGTGAGTTGACCTGTTTAGTGAATGACATAGTGGCATCCAGATAAAAGCCAAGGGTTTTTACTTCCCTGGATACTCTGATGAGATTGCCATCTATGTTGAATTCGGCATATTCAAGGCCTAGTTTCTTGATATTAGCAGGGGTACCTAAGATGATGAGCTCTGTCTTGTCATCATTCAGGCATAGACCATGGGATGCCATCCATGCCTGAATGATGAGATATACCCTATTCACCAACTCTCTGTCCTTACTGTGATCCCCTGAAAGTGGGAGGAGAATCTGAGTGTCATCAGCATAGTTAGTGTAGGTGACACCCAGATGGTCCAAATCGTCGAACAGGGGTTTGGTGAAGATGTTATATAGTGTGGGGGAGACGCTTGAGCCCTGCGGGACTCCGCAAGTGATAGGAGAGGGGTCTGCTGCTGCTGAAGGGGAGAAGACTCTCATAGTTCTCTCACTCAGAAAGGATTCAATCCATTTGATAGCTTCTGGGGAGAAATGAGCAGCTGAGTCAAGGTGTCTGCAGAGGACCTTGTGGTCGACGAGGTCGAAAGCCGCGGAGAGGTCGAGTAAGAGGAGGAGTGCTGTTTTGCTCTTGTCCCTCAGATCATCAATTTGGGTTTTCAGATCGATGAGGGTTGTTTCCGTACCGTGTAATGGGCGGAAACCTGATTGTCTGGCGCCTAGTAGCTTGTGTAGTTCTAGGTATTTTTGAATCTGGACATAGGCAACTTTGTCCAAGATTTTCAGAAGGAAGGGTACCGTGGTGATGGGTCGGTAGTTGGTGGGGATGAGGGGATCAAGCGTCTGTTTTTTGAGGAGGGGAGCACCCAAGATTGTTTTAGGTTGGAAGGGATACTGCCAGAGGAAAAAGAAGCGTTAATAAGTTTAGAGATAAAGGGCGACAGGTCTCTGGCTGCGTCCTTTATTATGTGTGCAGGGCAGATATCGCCTTTACAGTTTGATGGTTTAAGAGAGAGGATGATTTTCTCGACCTCAAGGGTGGTAGTTTTAGAGAAGGTGAATGAGTTAGTGTGTGTACTTGGTGAGGCTTTGGGCGGAGATGTGGGAGGGTTAGTGAGGTTTAGGGAGTCTTTTTTTAGTTGAATTTTATTTTGTAAGGTGTTTATTTTATTTGCTAGTGCTTGTTGGATGTCTGTGCACCAGGTCTGGTTCTTAGTGCAGGTGTCGGGTGTGGCAATGGGTGACTCAAGTTCCTTCAGTATGGAAAAGAGCTCCTTCATACTTGAGTTGGAGTTGGCAATGCGGATGTTATAGGAATTCCATTTAGCTAAACAGATGTCAGCTTTGTAATGCCGAGAGATTGTGTCAAGGATGGCTTTCTTTTCACTGGAGGGGCATGATTTCCAATCAGCTTCACTTTTTCGCTTTTTTAGGCGGAGGGCTTTGAGTTCGGGTGTGTACCATTTGTTTAAATGGGTTGTTGGCTTGCTGGTGCGAAGTTTGAGTGGGGCAATTTTGTCCAAGGTAGTTAACATGATTTTATTATATTCGTGAACTAGTGTGTTGGGATCTAGATTGTCTGGCAATGCGTTTAGGGTTGGAAGGATAGCTGGGATGATTTTTTCTATTGAGATATTTTTCTTGTTTCTTGTGAGGTAGGGTGGTGCCAGTGACACGGTTGTGGTAGGTGATCTGGAGGTCAGTAGGTTAAATGAGACCAGCGAATGGTCGGTCCAGGGTAGTGGTGTGGTGGCGGAGATGACCGCTGAACAATTAGCATCTGCAACCCAGTCTAGGGTTCTACCCTTCAGGTGGGTGGGTAGGTTGACTTTTTGTGAGAGTCCGAGTGATGAGATCGTATTGGCTATGGTGGAGGCATGTATGTCTGCTGGGTCGTTGAACCCTAAGTTAAGGTCCCCTAGTAGTACTAGTTGTGAAGTGGTTTTCGCATTGTTAGAGATTAGGTTGTGTAGATCTTCCTCGAAGGTTCTGAGTGGACCTGGTGGTCTGTAGATCAGGTGGATAGTGAGGGATTGGGTATTATTTATGGGGAGTTTGGCAGTGAGGGATTCACACGATTGCAGAGTTTGGGTCGGGGCTAGTCTGAGAGCTAAGCTTACTTTAGATATGATGGCGATGCCACCACCCCGGTTACCTACCCGGTCCTGCCTAGATATAGTGTAGCCGTCTGGGATGGCCAGCATTAGAGATGGGCCTGCTGCATTGTGGAGCCACGTTTCAGTTAGAGCAATAAAGTCTAATTTATCTTTGATAATTAGGTCTGCTATATCAAGGGCGTGTGCGACCAATGATCTGGTATTGAGGAGAGCTCCTTTGTAGGAGTGTACATCCGTTTTTACCGAGATGTTTGTATGAATGATAGGTTTGGACTTGGCTGTGGGGATAGTGGTGCCTTTGGCGGAACTTTTGGCTTCGCATTTGGAATCAGACAGGAATCTTCGGGGCGGCTCATAAAGTTTAGAGAGTCTAGCGCGAAGTTTGTTGTTTCTTTCAGTGGTAGTGCAGGGGTGGGTGGCAAAAGTTGTAGGTCCTGACTTGCAATGATATCTTGGGTAGGAAGGGTCAGGATAGTACCTAGTTGTGTGGGAGTCGTTGGTGAGACTAGTGCCTGGTTGGGGAGGGGGGGCTCCTGAGTCAGTATCCTGGATGGGCGTGTCTGGGGATGCGGGAGTGGCCATTGCACAGAAGATGAGTAATATAGTTAGCATTTTCTGCAGTACTGCGCTGGCGTTGTGTGAGTAGAGTGGGAGTAGCAATGTAGGTGTTATCTGAGAGATGGGGTAGGCAGGGCGAGAAGCAATACAAACACGTACAGTACAATTCGGGCAGGGCAATAAAAGTGCAGTATGCAGATAGGGCAGTGACACCTAGATTCAGTTGTGATCAGGGGGTGAACTTTGGATTGCAGTAGGAGCTCTGTGGGCTCTGGGAGGACATAGGTGGCTTTGTAAACAGAACATGTGCAGGAATAGTGGTAGGCAGCAAATATGCGGTGGGGTAGCACCTAGATTCCAAATAGCACAAATAGGCAAAAATGCAGTGGGGTAACACCTAGATTCCAAATAGCACAATTAGGCAGAAATGCAGTGGGGTAACACCTAGATTCCAAATAGCACAATTAGGCAAAAATGCAGTGGGGTAACACCTAGATTCCAAATAGCACAATTAGGCAGAAATGCAGTGGGGTAACACCTAGATTCCAAATAGCCCAATTAGGCAAAAATGCAGTGGGGTAACACCTAACAGTCTTGTGGTGCACACGGGTTATGCACTTTGGTTACTATTTCCTGGGGTGTCACAGACACACATAGTGCTGGAGATAATGGGTAGCTGGGAGTAGTGCAGTAGTGTTGGCCGAAAGTTACCTGGAATAAGATGGGCATAGGGTGTGGCGGACGGCAGAATCGGGCAAAAACAGGCACAGAAACAGGTGGCAGCGTTGGCTTACCTGGAGCAGTAAGGGCAAAGTTCCTGGCCCCTGGCTCCTATGGCTCCAAACAGGCACCCAACAGGCCTTAGTATGGCCTTCGTGTAGGCCGCCGGCGTATCCGCCTGCCGGCGGATGCACGGATGCAGAAGGAGGCGGCCTCAGCCTCGTTTCGGCGCCGCGATGCGCCCGGCATTAGGAGGTCAGGCAGGCCTCGGGACCGGGTCAGGCAGGTCTCTCGGGACCTCCTTGTCGACGCTGGCTGCTGGAGGCGGCTTCAGGGAGGGGGAGAGGGCTCATGCCCTCTTCCCTAGGCAGGTAGTGGAGAATGGGGGGCACAGGCACCCAACAGGCCTTAGTATGGCCTTCGTGTAGGCCGCCGGCGTATCCGCCTGCCGGCGGATGCACGGATGCAGAAGGAGGCGGCCTCAGCCTCGTTTTGGCGCCGCGATGCGCCCGGCATTAGGAGGTCAGGCAGGCCTCGGGACCGGGTCAGGCAGGTCTCTCGGGACCTCCTTGTCGACGCTGGCTGCTGGAGGCGGCTTCAGGGAGGGGGAGAGGGCTCCTGCCCTCTTCCCTAGGCAGGTAGTGGAGAATGGGGGGCATAGGCACCCAACAGGCCTTAGTATGGCCTTCGTGTAGGCCGCCGGCGTATCCGCCTGCCGGCGGATGCACGGATGCAGAAGGAGGCGGCCTCAGCCTCGTTTCGGCGCCGCAATGCGCCCGGCATTAGGAGGTTAGGCAGGCCTCGGGACCGGGTCAGGCAGGTCTCTCGGGACCTCCTTGTCGACGCTGGCTGCTGGAGGCTGCTTCAGGGAGGGGGAGAGGGCTCCTGCCCTCTTCCCTAGGCAGGTAGTGGAGAATGTTTGTTGTTTGTTTGTGTTTGGTAATTTTGTTGGCAAGGTATTTTGGGGCTGTGTTAACAATGCTCTAGTGTGTGATGGAGAAGGTCATAAATTTGATGCGGTTTATGATGGGTAGCCAATGGGCAGTTCGTCTAGCGTCTGAGATTTGTATTGTTGGGTGTTGTGATATGTGATGTCTCCTTATTTTCATGCAGCATGTTGACTGATGCGTGCGTTGTGTATGTGCTATTGGCTAGTGAATGGGTATATGTGACATGCACATTTGCTGCATGTTATTGAGGGGGACAGGTAGTGTGGGGGATGTTGTTGTTAGTGTGTGTTTTGTGTGTTTGATTTGCATGCAGTGTGCAGGTGTTGCTGCATGTGTGGTGGGACACATGTTGATGGTTATCTTGTGAGTTGTTGTTTGTATATGTTTTATGTCACTCAGGGAGGCCTGTGGGTCTTGAGTTGTTGGGTGCATTGATGTGTTTCATTTCATTTTATTCATTGTCTGCAGAGCCTTCCGTCAGTGAATGAGGGCTGTTTCCTGTGATGAAATTTGAATGGCAACTGCATGCACAGGTAAGAGGTACATTTATCTTGATCGTTATGAAACTGATACTTTTGTTGCTGCATATCTGGATATGGTAATTCTGGTGGGTTGCTCTCTTTGTCAGAATGGTCTATTGCCTCTTGTTAATATTTCTTTGTGGATGGGGTTTGTGGTCATGTTGACATGTTGAATAACTTGTGTGACTATACTGCACTGATTTTTTATACGCCACAAGAGGGACAGGTTTGTACACTTCACTGACAAAGTAGGATATGTGTGCAGCGATTTTAAATAGTGATTGTTGTATTTTGTGTCCATGTAAATTGTTGAGGACATCTATGGCTTGCAGCTCAGGAATGATGTTTCAGGATTCATCAATGCTGATACATTTAACACGTATGTTAGCCATATCCACCAGAGCACCAGGAGACCACTAGAGTCAGGACAGTGCATCATATCAATATCCTTTAACTTTAAACATGCAATGATTTTGGTGCCAAAGAGGTGATTTAATTAAATGGTTGGCCTGGCAATAGTGGTGTCATCACTCTTCAATGCGTTTCTTTTGGAAACACTAAAATAAATGTCTTTTTAGTTCTAAGGGATGCACACAAATGCGCACTTCCAAAGGCACTTTTTCAGGGTGGTTTTGTGGGCACAGTGGATTGGCCCATTGTCATCATTGAATGGCACCTTGGATTTGGCGGGATTGTGTGCACTCCACAGGGGAAGGATTTTATGTGAAACAAGATTGCACAAGCTGGGTGTGTGTAGCCTCTCCGCGTGCCCTTTGTCCAGCCATATGCAAGCGGTATGTCTGTGGGTGTGGATTGTGTGCCACCACCATGTTCACCGGGACGCCATGCCATGTTGCAACATTGTGCAGGACACATGCTGCCACAATGATACTGCAGACTACCGGTGGTGCATATAGCAACACACCACCAGAGGGTTCAAGGGAGCGGAAACTTGACTTGAGCACTCTGAATGTGCACTCCACTATGCCCCAAAATGCATTATGGACAGTGTTTTACCTTGCCTGGGGTATGATGGGGTTGCGTATGGGCGTAATCATGTATGTGCTCAGAGGGTTGCCACTGTCCCCTGTAAAGGTGAGAATGGTCGTCATTGTCATTTGTTGACAGTATCTGTCGGTCTGTGTGCAACATGCTTGCAGGTGCATGTCCATTCATACTCACCAATGAGCGATGTGTTGCCATGCTCCCCAGCTTCCAGGGCCCGGTGTAGTTGGGACATCCTGACGATGTAACTATCATGGGTGCTGCCAGAATAGTTGGCATACACTTCAGTAATGATACCCTTGGCATCACACACAACCTGAATATTGATGGAGTGTCAATTTTTAAGTTTGTGGTAGATGTGCTCTGATGCTCAAGGTGGATGTAAAGCAACAGGTGTGCAATCAATGGAACCTAGCACTTTTGGGAAGTGCGCCACTCCATAAAAATCCTGGACCAATGCTTGCCTTTCTGCCAGTGTTCTGGGCATATTGATATGCCGGCAGACAGAAGAACATGCAGTTATGATAGCCAACACCTGGTATAAGCAGCTTGACTGTGTGGCCTGGGAGATGCCACCAACTATGGCAGTGGTCCGCTGGAATGAGCCAGTGGCCAAAAAATGCAGAGCAGTGAGCACCTTTTGCAAGGGGCTCAGTGCTTGGGAGCACATAGTGGGTAATGTGAGGTCATCTTCCCACTCTGTGACCAGGTCTAGGATGATAGGGTGGGGTAACTATACCTGACATAGACCTGGTCATCAGGTATCCCAAATAGGCTGGTCCATGGGTGGAAGATCCGGACCCAGGGCATCCTCCTACTCCTGTGGTGTCCCAGGATGACTGGTGCAACAAATGGTGCATTAATCATAACTATATAAATGTGTTTGTTGATCGGGCATGCTTTTTATGCATTTGTTAGTGTGCATGTTGATGTTTACGCCTGTGATTGTGTGGCATAGGTGTTTATGGATTTGCGTGTGGTTTTTCATGTGCCAGTGTTCCCTGTACAATTCCATCAATACGGTTGTTTTGCACATTTATGACCGGTGCGATTGTTTTAAGGTGGAACGTCCCTCGTAACACCCACATTTTTGTTTGTTCTTCCTCATTCCAGGTGTTCCGCCTCCTTTTTAGGTGGCTGCGCTAGCCCGGCCGGCCCTTGCTTTGGAGTCTCGTGCAAGGCATTTGTTGGTTCGCACTTACGTTTTGGACTGGCGCAGATTCCTCCCAAGTCCCAGGCAAACACCGCACATTGTGTTCCATGAATCCACGGACAGGGACTTGTGTGCGATTCCATGTGCAAGTCCTGTTTTTTCAGCACAGATTATTCCATGATTTGGGCAATTAATTTCTTTAGCTGAAAAGGGTGTATATCCTTTGCAGCACACAACACAGTAAAGCCAGTAGATGCCCACATGCAGTCGGTGGAGACTATTCATTGCCAATACCCATGATGACACCTAACATTAACAGCAGCTCAGTGAAAATGCATGGAGCATGGCATTTATAAATGGACCAGTAAAGAGAAATAGAAATTATATTAGTACCCGGCGAAGGTCAACCAAATTGGAAGAAACATTCTGAATGGCCCTCGCCAGGTCCATACCTTGCCGGGAATCCCTCGGCTGGGATTCCATTCCTTTGTCCCCGACAGGGGGTGTGGCAGCCCCTCAGCCAATGATGAAGCTCGAAGCAGGGCCATCCCTGCTCCGAGCTGCCACATGGCTGGAGGCTGCCTTTGTACCCCGCCGGGGATTCACGTACGAACCATGGGAAAACATTGGTTATTGAGAAAAGGATGTCTGAGAGAGGTGTATTCAACTTGTTGAGCTGCCAAATAAAGAGTACTTACCTCGGTGGCCACACCACTACAGTTATTACTGATCAAAGAGCTCAAGGATAATGACGGATGCTGATTAGTAATTTGGGATAAAGTAACATGAAAAAAATTCGAACATAGCCTTAAACACGAGTGCAAGATGGAACAACAGTAGAATTTGCATGGGCTCACTCTGTGATGTAGGTGGAGATTTTACTGAGGTACTCAACACATTTACAGAAATATTGTAGGCAACAAATAAAAGACGCTCGTGAAACAGATTTTTTAAGACCATTAAAGATGGATGGCACTGGGGATACTTAGGTGATGCACTATCCTGTAGATAGAAACTACTTCTTTCGTTTCACTGGCCCTTGGTACATCATCCAAAACTTATCCTTGGAATCACAGGAGACCACCAAGGAGAAGACAGATTCAGAATATAAGCAGGTGTGTATTCTGTTAATGCCCAGTAGTGGTAACTCTAGGGAAAGGCAGCCCACAGGAAGCAGAGACTGAATACTCAATACATCCATTCGGACAGAAGGTGAGCTGGGAAAGTGCTTGTCAAAAGCAATCTCTAGGTATTTTAGGACAATGTTAAGGTTGGGATGGTAGGACAATCCACTTGAAGAGGAGTGATATTAAGGCATGGGCTAGAAGAAAAACTAAACAAAAAGTCATATTAGAAGGACTACAATCCTGAATATAACTTACAGAAAGGTGGAATGCAGAACTAGCCATGAAAGCAGAAACTAAAGACCAAGAGAGAATCATATTTTTACTAATAATATAACTTAATTCAGTTTCCACAATTTAACCCTATTTCTGATTCTGGCAGGGACTGCTCCATAACCAAAAGCAAACCCTCCAGGCTTGTTCTGTCCATCGTAACATGTTGATTAAGATGTAATTGCTATTTTGAGCAACTCTGCCAATAACAACTTTTATTTAAAGAATTCTGTTTATGTTTTCTTTTATTTGCCTATCAATAAAAAGTATTCTTAATATGACACGGAAGGCTTTGGTAGACATAGGGAAGAGCCACCGGGAATGTTTCAGGTAATTCACCATTGGACATAGCAAGGAGCAATGCTCTTGTATGTATGTTATTTTCTTTTTGTTCCTTTTCTTGTTTTTAAAAAATCAATTTGTGTTGTTTTCAATGTTTCCAAACATTGTAATTAAAGCATCTGGGGTTGGAGGGACAGGGTGTGTGATTCCCACATCAATAAAAGAATGCATAAAGGTGTAAGAATGGCCATGTCCAATGACAGCTTCCTTGTAAGTGGTCTCCTGAGTTCAAGAAAATCTAAAATTAAAATAGAAGAGCACTGTGATGCCGTCATGACCTGCTAGTCGCCGCTCTCCACCTGTAGTAATGTTTACTCTACCTACAGCATAGTCAGGACCAACCTGTAACCCGGTCCGCATTAGCCACTGTAACTTTTATTCCTCATTCCATATTCTCTGTACATACTTTTCTTTTCTTGGTATATTCTACTCTTGTATGTAAGCACTCAGAGCTTGGACTAATGTACGCTCTGTCTGTTGTAATATGATGTTCGTGCAACGATATGTAACCCTGCTGTACACATGATTATGCGCCCAGTTACCCGAGGGTTCGGATGCGCTTTATAAATAAACAAACTAAACTAAACTAAACTGTCAAAATGGTTTGAACCCAGCTTCCATCAGTGTTCCCTTTTGGCACGTCTGGTTAATAGACCCACTATTTTTATTTCATTTTGTACTGGGTAAATCTACTTAAAAACAATATTTTATATAAATAGTTAAATAGTGTTTGTTTAATTATAGGCCATTTTCAGGCATAGTTTACACTGAGAAATTTAGAGCATTTTAATCAAGCCCACTTCAACTATTTGATCCCAGTTAACATGGCCAATATCTTTTCCAAAGTCTCATTCATCACTTGACATATCCAAGGCACTGGTTATGAAGCCTTTGCTTCACGGGATGCGGACCGGCACGCATCTTTGAAATCTCTTGATAGCGACGGCTCCATTCTACACGCCGTTTGGAGACGGGATCTCCAGCCACAATCTGATTCTGACTCTGGAATGATCCACTTACCTGCAGGCTCCACATAAATTGCATACCCATCTCTGGGTTTGATTGATTGACCCGCACGCCGGCTCCCGACATGACTCACAGCTTGTCTGTAGCCTTCCAGTTTTGACACATCGGGTTTCTACTCACCCTCTGCTCTACTGGCTTCGGGCCCCTACAGAGGAACCTGCTTCTTGCAACTATGGTTCCACACAGTACCTGTGCATACTCTGCACGGGCCCTCTCCTTGGTCACACTGATCATTGGAGCTTCTTTTCTACCCCCCCCTCTTCTCTGTTCAGAGCGACATCCGCAGGTCCAGATGAAGGTAGCCTTCACTGCCCGCCGAAACGTCTTATTGGACACGTAATCGCTATACGGCCCATTTTTCAAAATCAGCAGGAATATAACCACCGACGTTGACCTAGGATTGGTCTCTTGATAAACTCCCATCAGCTGATCCTCCAAGTTACCAGGAGGACCTGACCTCTGGCATTGGTTTGGAACCACGTATGCCCTGGGCTCCAAACCTTAGGACTTGACATTTGGTTCTTTGGCCGTGGCCACTAATACACCAGACTCTGGTGGGGGTCGCATTTGATTGCTTTGCCCTATCACACACAACCAGGACGTGTTGGGATTTTGCTTTTTGTTGTTTCCTTCTCCTCACTTTGTCTTTTTAACTCATTATATAGACTGTGTATCCAGCTACACATCTTGTGGATGTTTTTTGTTTGAAAATGCTTATTTCTTGACAAATACCAGAGTCTATGTTCCACACTATTCAATGCAATTCACTGTACACTTTAATGATCATGGTTTCTGTTTTTGAAAGTACCATTTTTTTGTAAATGCTCCTTTCGGAGATCATGTCTATTTGCTAGACAATAACTGTACAATTAATAAATAGCCACTAAGCTATCACAGTCATTTTCCTCATATATTGTCTTTTGCTCCAAGGAAGCAACACTCGATGCTTCGGGGTAGCCTGAGATATCAAATTAATTAGATAGCCAGAGTATTTGGGTTCAACATTCATTGTTTTATAGGCAAATTAGTCTTAAGCCTTCTGTTCGTAGAGCACCAGACAGAAAAAACAGTGTGTGTAATAAGATAAATATTTTTGATGGGATGAGGTCAGTTCCTTGTTTGTATAACAGCATTTTCGATGCCCTTAACCTGACCTTCCCAATACATAGGGTTTTCCCTCCAGTTTACTTATGAAGCCTTTGCAAGCTTGTAATCTTTAACGTGGCACGAAACATCAGAATGCACCGGCCGTCATTGTGGCGATGGTTTTCAGTGCATACATTTCAAGCTAGTGATGCCACATGTTGGCAACACTCAACCTTCCACGTTGGCAGTAGTTTGGGTCTAGCGTCGCACTATGGAAAGGGTGGAGAGATGCATTTAATTTTCCTTTTGGTAGCAACGATAATAACAATAATGATCATAATATTAATAATATGTGTAAGAAAAATAAATGTGTGGGAGTTGGTTTGGGGAGATGCAGGGTATTCGATTGTGGCAAAGGGTGCATCCTGTGTCAGCTGATATTAAAAAGTCAAAGACATGTAATGAAAATAGTAATTTAAAACGTGTTAAAAAGAAATGCATGCAAAAACAAATATAAGCAAAATGAATAATCATTGGCTGGAACAGCGAAAACCATCAAACTTGAGAATGTATTTGGTACAAGGTACAATGAATGGAAACGTATTAGGTATAGGTTTATTTACTTTCAAGGACCTGCAAGGGCATTGCCGTGTGTGAGTCAAAACATTTTGCGAATTTAAAATAATATGCAGAGGCTGAGACTTCATTGTTTTCTTAATGGATATTTCCTAAATCCTATCAGGATATGTCAGGATCGTTCTCTACACGGTTTGTAGGCCCTTCACTGCATATGGATGAGATGTCTGGGACATCTTTTTTTCTTTGCAAAGTCACCCCCAGAACAGATCTGCTAGAACTGTTCCCCCCTACATCCCATGCTATCTAATGGGAAATAAGTGTACGGAATGTGCTTTACAGATCTGGCGCCTATCTCTGAAATGGCTGGAAAAAGAAAACACCGGCAGCCAACAAAGTGCGAGAAGCTGAGGGGGAGAACAGCATGCCTGAGTTCACTGGGGAACATGTATTTTGTATTGCAGTTATTTCATTTTGGAATGTACCCATTGACTGAATCAAGCAGAGGAAAGTCTTTGTGGATACCAAAAGAAAACCCCATTGAATTATCATGGTAGGGAAATATTAATTTATTCCTGCGTATACTCCTGTGGTAACTCTTCCAGTAAAGCTGTATGTGTGCCTTGCTAGAGAATAAGAATAAAGTGAGTTTGAGGTGATTAACAATTGAAAACTGCAACGCATGATTAACTTTTTTGTTTCTGAGTGATAGATCCGAATGTACAAAACTCTTCAGTGAGTAGAATTCAGGTGGATTTTCAGAATGATCAACAAATATGAACTCACGTGTCATCATCATCATTCTGCTTGCATTGACAGGTTGTTCTTATTCTCAGTGGTGTCACATGGAATTAAATGCAATGCCCATGCATCACTATGTGCAACACGTTGAGCAGTATACATGATCATTGCATGTTTGCTATCTTGGCAGCCTTCGTTCACGCTTCTGATCGAGCACTGCATGTTTAATTGCTGTGGCGATTTTATAAAAACGCAGATCAATTAAACATGCATGCAGGCAAGTGCATTGCTAGTAAGCCTATGCAAACCTATTTGGCCATAACCCAAAACAGCCAAAGACTGGGCGTTTTGTTCTGAAACAAGCTTTTTGGCACATTATCAGTGGTTTGGTCTACAAAAGCCTAATTAAGGCATAGGGGTTCAGTTTTGGGATCAGTCCTGTTAGACCGGGGCGAAGGAAGGCGGTTGCTACAGCAGTTAAGGGAGTAGGTTTTAGTTGTGGGAGAGAAGAAAATGAATAGGATTGAGTTGACAGAGAGATTGAAAACTGACATTGGGCCTCATTACGACCCTGGCGGTAGGGGGGTTAACGGTGCCGATTACCCCTTACCGCCTCATTACGAGGTCTGTTTGTGAGACCCGCTAAGGACGTCTCGTAAAACCAGGCGTCCTTAGCGGGTCCTGCGAGCAGACCAGGATGCTAACAAACGGCCCATCAATAACGGGCCCGTTGTTGGCATTCTCCCCATTCCCATTGAGCACTATGTAGGCTCAAATGGGAATGGGGATGTACCGGGTCCGGCTTCCTTGAATGGGGAAATACCGGGCCCTCCAAGGTCGAAATGGCCCTGTATTTCCCCATTCAAGGAACCCAGACACGGTACCCGGCATGGGGTAGCCATTCCACTAAAAGCGGCATGGCTACCTCCATACTTGTAATGAGGCCCATAGACTTCAGCTGAGGTAAAGCTAGAAAATAAATATATTATTGAGTTGAGGGAAACATAAAATAGTCTTATAGTTCTTTAGAGGCATGAGGACACAATATTCAGTTGTTGTACATCAATGCGCTTTTCATAATGAAAGAAAACATGTGTTGCTTTTGTAGAAAAAGTGTAACACATCTTTGGTGGTAGAAGTAGATTAGAATCAGTGTCTGTAAATCAGTGTGCAACAACAAGTGCCATCTTTTGTGGCTATGGACGCAAGGTAATTTAGAATATTAACAAGTTGAGAGAACTAAAATGGGCCTGGGGTGGGGTGGAGGGGAGAGGGGCGTGGAGGGGAGGCATGCAGAGGATGTTCAGCCCAATGCCTCTGCAATAGGAGGGGGAAATAGGTTGCAAATGGCATCTCCTGATGAGCCGCAAGAATCAAGACACAGCGCAGAGGGGCGGGATATGGAGGATTCCTGGATTGCTTCTCCAGCAACACTCATTTTCACTGATGATGAATATGTGGAAAATTCTGCTGATAGTGATGCACAGGACAACGGAGGCCCATTTGAGCCAAGACAAAAAGACATGATTTTGAGGTGTACAAGGAGGAGGATAATGGGAAAGTTACAGAGGGAGAAGGGAAGAACAAAAGTACTGTTCCTCTGTTGTATTACCAGACGAGCTTAGGAGGACATATCTGTTAGGCTCCACGAAAACCTTGCACTTTGAGAATCCATTCATAGTGCGGCAGGACAATGAATGACAGCATGTTTCCACTGCTTTCCCAATACAACTTTACCAGAGAAAGCTGGGACGAAGTTGGGCTCCACATCTTCACTGTGTCCTATTTGCAACACCACGCATAGGACTGTGATAGAGACCAATATCGCAGCACTATTATGTGTAGCCAGTCACCATACCACCACACGTCACTCAGTAAACCCATACAATGTTGCTGCTGTCGATTCTGCCAAAGGTCTAGTCCAATGCAACATTTATAGATGCCATTAGCATTTGTATCACTAAAGTCCAGATCAGTAGTACTCCCCCAATATGTGTTTTATTTATTTGTAAAGCACTGGGACTAAGCCCGTAGGCATGGAAGCGCAAGACACGGACAGACACCACAAAAGAGTCAGTTCATGCAGCAGACACAGCTCAACAAGGTCCAGAGGTTTAATCAAAGAAGATAGTTTTCACCCTATGCTTAAAAGCGGTAACGAGGAACAGGATCTGAGGTCTCGTGGTATGGCGTTCCACAGACGAGGGGGTCCTATAGGTAAACACCCATCTGAGACAAGGGTCAATTTTGCTTTGGCAATCTGCAAGAGGCCTGAGTTATTAGTCCTCAAAGTCTAATAGTGAAGAACTTTTCAACAGTGGAGAGATGCATGACTGTTTTATCTCAGAGGGAACATAGCTCTCTTGAAAAGAGATATTTTTAAATGTAGTGCTAAGAGGAGAAAGTGACGCAGAACAAGACATAACAATGGTGGCCGGGCAGACATCACCTCTACAGTTTGTGGGTTTTATTATCGCAAGAATATCCAACAACTCTGCTCCCCCTACCTCCCTGAACTTGAACTATGGTACAGAGGTGATTAATCTACTGCCCTTACCTGCAACAGATGAACTGCCCTGAAGCCCCTATATTGGCCCTGATTTCACCTTTGCTGTTTTCAAATGTTTGTACCATCGCAATCTGAATGAAGGTACACCAATTCACATCTTTGACAATTGTGGGAACAATGGGGTGAGGGTCTTCCAGTTCTCACAGGCTTTTAAATAGTTCACTCAAGTCAAATATTGCCTCCTTGATTCTTTTGTTATGCAATGTTTGTTTTTCCTGTACAGAGTGATTTTATAATCATTGGCAGTAGTGGCGTAGTTTGTCCTCTATTTTTCAGACCTTTAAGTTTCAGAAGTTCTTCTGAATATATGTTATAACCGCACTCATGCACATAGAATCACTTTCCAACAAGGCACACAATGGTACCATTGACATTTTTTTCAGTTCTCCCTGTAAAATGGAAGCCATAAACCGGAGCATTTTGGGCTACTACAGTCTATACTATAATGCAGCATGACAGATTAAAAAAATGTTTGCATTTTTTAAATGCACTCATGTGTTGTGGTGCATTCTAATGTTCTCTCAGCATTAACTCGTTTCTTGTGTTTTTACTGAATTTCAAAAATGTAAAATATTGCTTTCAGAAAGCAAATCATCAGTCCCATGTCATCAATGACAAATTGGTAAATTCAAAGAACTGTGCAACTATGCTGTTCAATGACTTTTACTAGACTTTGTGATGATTCATGGGAACACATCACTTCTCCCTGGGAGGAACCCCGTTCCCTGTGAGTCTAGGGAGGTGAGGCCACTACCCAATAATCGCCCTGAGGGTTGTGGAAAGTGGGACCTCACAGGCAGAGACTCACCTCATGGGGATAGGGATCTCCCATTCTGTTAAGAAACATCCCTGACCCCTTTTCTCTTGGGATCACGTTCTTGTCAGAAATCCCTGAAAAGAGTACTGTCTGTTATGGTCAGGCCTCCTTTGTCTTTGATCCAAAAATCAGTATGACCCAGACAAAGAAGAACAAAAGAGATCTGCAGAGTAATAATAGACTGGTTGGATATAGTAATGAGAAGAGTTGTCCCCAAACAAGCATAAAGATCACCTCAACAACTGATCATAATATTGCGAAGGGTTGGTGCCAAGGAAGCATAAAGATCACCTCAACAACTGGTAATAAATAATACTGAGACGTGTTGCCCCCAAGAAGGCCGAAAGATCATCAAAACAACAACAACAAAGAAGGACTTGACCTCTGCACTGGGGAGAGCACCAGCCCCAGGAAATAAAGATTGAAAAGGGACTAGGAAGAAGAGAGAGCAGCCAGTGTGAAGCCAGCCCAACCTGGCAAGTTCAAACCTGTGAATGCGAAACGACAAGGACGCTAATTCTCAGTGATGAGGACACCGAACAATGGTCAGCGGAACAAGATGTCAGAAGCCAAGCTCCTGAACAACAAAAGAGACAGAAATAAACCAGCACTGGCATGACCTCGAGGAGGTGGACCATGTGTTCCTGCAAATGCGCCAGAGCCGTGTGAGCCATTCTCGATACCCATAAAATACCATCATCTTGGAAAACGTCAATCATAATACCAATCTTCAAGAAGGGAAATCGATGCCTACCTGCCAATTACCGGCCGATAGCCCTCCTCGATGCGCCGGGGAAGGTATTTGCAAAGATCATTCTATCCCAATTTAATGCTTGGACACTTCGTTCAAACTTACGCGATCCCCATCAAACAGGATTCGTGGCGGGCATGGGGACTTCAATAAACCTTTTTTGCCTAAATGCAATTAAAATGCAGTGTCTTCACGGGGAGCAGTCAGTTTTTATTGCATTTATTGATCTCCATGCAGCCTTTGACTCTGTTAGCCGGGTGCTTCTAATAAATAAGCTGCGGGGAGATCATTGTCCTACAATGCTTATAGACATAATACATGCCCTCCATTCAGATACATCAATTAAGGTGCGATTGACTTTGGGGGGCCTTCTGTCACAAAAAATCTCGACTACAAGAGGGCTCAAACAAGGGTGCTTATTAGCATCTGCCATATTTAATTATTTTATTCAGGATGAGAGATTTGAACTGCAGAAGGTTGTCTCAGATTCACCAAAAGTGAACGGTTACCCCATACAAACTCTTCTTTATGCAGACGATCTAGTCTTAATTGCTAGGACACAAGTGGGACTTCAGCGCCTCTTAAATGCATTTATGACATATACTGTGTCTAATGAACTGAAAGTGAATTTCACTAAAACACAAATTGTTGTATATTGTCCCAAAAGATGTGGAACCTCATATGTATGGTCCATGAACAACATACCGATCATGAGAGTGCCACAGTACGACTATTTGGGCATTGTGTTTGAGACTGGCAAATACCCAAAGGGTCATATTTTGCGCATTGAAATGAGAATAACATCGTTCACATCACAGGCTAGTATGTTGATGCATAAATATGGCAAATTTTCGGTCTTACCAGCTTGGCACTTGTGGACAGCAAAAGCTATTCCAGCACTTTTATATGGGCTAGAAACCTTTCAAGATATTCCATCTGACTTGTTAACAAAATGGGAGGGGAGATATTGGCGTCGTATCTTGCATTTGCCAAACTGTATACCAGTCCCTTGGTTGAGGTACGAGCTTGGATTAATTTCATTACAAGCCATCATAAACTGGCGAAAATGTGCTTTTCTTAGAAAATGCTTAGTTTCTACTCATGCTCAAGCTTTCTTGAAACGTATTTCATCACACTTATTCACAAGTAAGCATCAGTTTATTACATCATGGCTATTATCTGTCTATCAGGTGTTAATTGAAGCAGAGATTTCACTAAACCTTTTGCTATATAACCCAGATAAGGCGAAACTAAAAATATATCAAACAGACTGGATTGCTAATAGGCAGAGATGTCTCACATATGTCAATGCTGATGCAATCCGATTTCCTCACAAAAAAATGCGCATATTGCCTGTATATTTAATACGTTGTCCCTCAGCCAAATGCCGACGTTCCATCATGAAATTGCGTTTTAATTTATGGGACACCAAAGATCTGTTGGCAAAAAGAAAATTAATAAACCAAGCAGAAAACTTTTGTCGGTTTTGCTTGTTGACGGAGGTACGAGAGACCATGAGGCATCTTATTATATAATGCCCTGTTCTCCGTCCACTTCGTGAAATACATTTTGCACGACATTGCAGCTATTTACAGCTTGCATCTCAAGACCTGACCTGGTCTTTAATTTTAGAATCAAATTATCTCCCATTACAGATTGCCACTATAAACTTTCTTCAAAGTTTACAATTAGAATTGGAATCGAAATGAATTGATGTTGTGATATCTTGGTTCAACTTTCTGATACTCAGTGATTAGCTAAATCTGTGATGTTTTGGATGAATTTTATTATTTTTTTTTTTTCTTCTTCTCTCTTTTTTATTTTATGTATAATGTTGTATTATAATGTTTTAAATGTGTGATTATTCATGTATTTATACTTAAATTTTGTTTGAAAGGTTGATTAATTTCAAATAGAACAAATAAACCAAAAAAAAAAAAAAAATAGACTGGTTGGATATAGTAATGAGAAGAGTTGTCCCCAAACAAGCATAAAGATCACCTCAACAACTGATCATAATATTGAGAAGGGTTGGTGCCAAGGAAGCATAAAGATCACCTCAACAACTGGTAATAAATAATACTGAGACGTCTTGCCCCCAAGAAGGCCGAAAGATCATCAAAACAACAACAAAGAAGGACTTGACCTCTGCACTGGGGAGGAACCAGCCCCAGGAAATAAAGATTGAAAAGGGACTAGGAAGAAGAGAGAGCAGCCAGTGTGAAGCCAGCCCAGCCTGGCAAGTTCAAACCTGTGAATGCGAAACGACAAGGACGCTAATCCTCAGTGATGAGGACACCGAACAATGGTCAGCGGAACAAGATGTCAGAAGCCAAGCTCCTGAACAACAAAAGAGACAGAAATAAACCAGCACTGGCATGACCTCGAGGAGGTGGACCATGTGTTCCTGCAAATGCGCCAGAGCCGTGTGGTCTAAGTCTCGGCAGAGCCGCAAGGATGGAGCAGGGAATGGAGTGAAGAAAGCAGGAGATACCAAAGCTATTTGAGTCAGCCCAACTCCTCAGGAAGAACTGGCAACACAGTCCCGACACAATACAGGTAACAGGAACAGCAGGAGACCCAGTAGGGATTTGGGGGCGAATTCAGAGTCCCAACTAGCTTGGGAGTAATCTCCTTTGTAATAGTAGTGATCCTAAGAGAATCAAGAGTCAAAAGAAACTTGGGGGGTCCTCCCTTATCACAACCGTGATACTCAGAGGACCAAGAATCAAGAGAATCTCAGGAGTAATCTCCCTTGTCACTGTAGTGATAATCGGAAAATTAAAAGCCAAGAGAACCTTGGGAGGAAGCTCCATCATCATAGAAGGGCTAGTCCATGATTCAACAATCAGGAGTGAATTGGGAGGTGTCTCCCTCATCGCAGTTATAATCCAAATAGGATTACAGAAGTGATTAGACAACAAGAGCTGGTTGGAGGTAATCTTCAGAACATCGTAAAATGGAGAAGACTTACTACAACTGTAAAGCAGGGTTTCAGAAACCACTGCAAAGTGGTCATGAAACTTTTGAGGACTATTGCTAAAGAATATCACAAGCCAGCCCTCAAGTCTGTGAAAGGTGGGTCAGGAGAAGGGAGTAATTTTCCCCAACCATGCTTTCTTTGTTTAATCAGAAGTTAAAGCAGAGGATTGCTGGAAAAGAGATAAAAGACTGGACCATTCTACCAGGAGAAGGGACTCATCATCCTGGTATTACTTATCACTTGCATATTGAACCTTTTTTGTAGACTAGTGGTAGGGTAAGAGTAGGTTTTGCGCAGAAGACGACACAGAGGAGTTAATGTCTTCAAATTTTAATACAGGTTTGTTAAATCGTGACACCTCTTTGTCCGGATCATTACTCCACCTCACCACAAATAATGTTGGGTAATATCACCTCACACCCTCTTTAAGGACTTTCATTTTTTGTTTCTATTTTATTCAGCTCAGTTAATATTATAATTGCATTCCATTGTAGAGTGATGCATTTTCCATAAATCTCCAACATGTCAAATACACATTGAGATTTCTTCTCTCTTTTGCAGAAGATTGAATAATTTGCAAAACTGAAGATTGAAGGCTGGATTGTTAAGAATTAATTGTAACCAATGGCATTCCTCTGAGCACTCTGCTGGTCCAACAATTTCCACCTGCCATGCCAATACAGAAATACTGCAAGCAAATTAGGTTTGGTTTCACCACAAAAGGGTAAGTCAAGCCCAAATTACTAGTCAACATTTGATTTTTTCACACAAGAAAACACGCAACTGTAGAAATGTTTCAGCCTCGTTGGGTGTGTTCAAACCTATCTGGTAGTGCTTTACATTCCATACATGAAAATGGTTAGTATGTAAGAACCCATGGATTATGTGACAAGTTATTCCTTGGGATAGTCTTGCAAGTCACACCCAGTTGCTTTCTCAGTCATTCACTCCATCCAATAAATGTATTTCATTCCGGATTACCTCCTTTATCTTTGATTATCTCATTTACTCCTTTCTCATGGTTTTCACTCCATTTTCAATTCTACAGAATGTGCTAAACCTTCCAGCTCATTGTGACCTTCTACACAATTGGAGCGACACTCCTTCAATATTTTCTGGATTGTGCCTGAGTCAAAGGCTAGTTATGTCATCTAGCATTTTCCTACCCTCTTGTTCAGTGGCCAATAGGCCACCTACTAGAAGAAATGTGTGATGCAGGAGCATGTTCCTCTCCATGACCTCCTTCACTACCTTGGAGTTTAGCTCATCTTGACTGATGTTTGTCATGTAATACAAAGGGTATGTGCTATCAGGATATCTGAGTCTGCCCTGCTCTGCCTTCCCAGATTGGGCAACTCTCACAGGGCTAGCACCATCACCAACAAGCTGAAGTGTTTGTGTTAGTGGGGGCATTGATGACAACATGGGCCTGCTAGTAGATGCTGTAGCTGGCAGGATTCTTTGAGGACAGAGGGACTTGGGCAGGCTAAGAGGTCAGGGGGACATTGGGCTGTGTGTACCAGTGTGTAGGAGACGCAAATATATCCTCCTCTGATGCACCAACAAACACTCCCTCATTGCCATCTCAACTACTGAAGGGTACTGTGGAAGTGGGGTCAGTGGATGCTGACATTTGTGAACTAGGACTGTCCTGGCCATGTCTGACTTTCATGTGTTTGTGTATTTTTCGGTATACCCTGGTACACTGACATCTTGCATAGTTTACATATCACTGTCCATTCCTTCACACTCACAGTATTCCCCTCCAGCAAGTTAAAAGGGCCCCATGCACATGGAGAGCTAGGAAATGCCTGGCTTGGGGTGAGTGTGTCCACTGTCCTGCCTGAAACTTGAGATGGGACACTTAGATCTGCAAGGACAGGCCAGGTAAAGAGGCATTTGTTTCTTTGTTTTACTGAGCCATCTACTAGTGGTCAGCATCAGTGCCCTCCACCTGTTGGTCTTCTGTCTCCTGCTACAGCTTTTCTACATCCATATATGAGCAGCCCCACATAGTTGCTCCACCCTAACCCACCTGATTTCCCTCTCCAAATGCAAAGTTGATATACGTCTTTGTGGCTCAGCAAAACCTAAAATGTATCTACAGCTACAATGCTCTTGTGCATTAAGGCAACTCCAAAGGTTGTCCCTCTGTAGAGGAGCAGCTGAATTCTTCTGCAGGAAGTCCCACCCCCATTCTGCCTATGTGTTGGAAACCGGAGATTGCGACATGCACAACGCCAGTAATGGTATCTATTCCATAAATAGCTTTTTAGACAAGGTACCCCTTGAGAAAACCCTATCTCATGTATCCCCATAGAGAAGACAATCTCTTGAAGGAGATCCCCGAAGATATTTGAAGGGGAATGAAAGATAAGATTGATGACATCACGAGAAGCAAGAGACGCACTGAAAAGAGTGGCTGAAGAAGAGGATGTATAGTCCTTATAGAATATGATGACCAAATAAAGAATTGGGTAAGCTTTCATGTGTGGAATGAAGATAGCACGTGTGAAGAGCCCTGAAGAAAATGCAAGCCGTTTTATAACTGTACAGATGCTGTAACACAAGTAGACTAAGTAATCGTAAAGGCTGGCTATACTCAGTGCTTAGACTGCAGCTGGTGTTGCCGTTACATAGAATCTGGATATTCAATGTCACATTTTTAGTAAGCTCACACCCATGGGGAAATGAGAATTGATAGCTATGCATGTGTCCCAGCAAAGAAATAAGCTGAAGCTCAAAGGTAGACCAAGAGAGGCAGTCTGGCCTGGTGTCAATAGATGAAGCAGCCAAAACTGGTTATCAGTCTTTGAAGAACAGTGAATGTGAGACGCTGAGGCATCCCTTGTTAAGTTGCAAAGAGTGCCAAGTTTCTTTATTTCAGACAATTAAATGCTATATTATGGGCTGATTCACGGTCTCCTGTCACGTGAGACCAGGATGAAAATAGTAGTGGGCATGCAGACCAAAACTTTGATAAGAACATTGTTACACTCCTTTATATTCCCAGAGAAGAGAAACTACTACAAGGCCAAGTTCAAAGACAATCTGAATGGTAAAAGGCATAAGTCATGATGGATGTTAAGCTAATTGGGCGGGGAGGCACGGTCAAGTCCACCCACCAGCACCTGAGGTACCATTTTACGTGCCGCTGGTGAGTTGAATGTTCCAGAAGGGTACAAGTGTGCCAACCAATTGCAGAAGGCCATATAACGAAGGGCCTTATAGTTTGAGAGCCAATGATATGCTGTGTAATTAATAACTGTTGAAGACGACTTGCAGTAGGGGTGGGCATAAGTTGTCCACCTGACTGTAGAGACCCATTCACAATCCAATCCCCTATAGAAAGTATACTTAGATGTTCCATTTAAGCCAACCACAATCTCACATAGATTTTCTACATCATGTATTATGAATTTATGCTATATAAGAATGTTTTTTAGATTGAAATTAATTTATCGAGCTTGTGTGACATCCGTTGATGTCCGTTGTAACTCCCTGGTTTAGACAATTGAAAATAAAAGTGTCTATTGAGACATTCTTAGTCAACTTCCTGAGTCGGTTTTATAATTTAGTGTAAGAGTTATTCTGTATCCCCTTCCATGGAACGATGTGTTACCTCAATTAAAAAGGATCATAAGGCTTCACTTGGTAGCATGTTGGATGGTTTGGAATTAAGACCCATTGACCTATAGACCCTAGAGTTTCGGACGATGGAGCACCCTCTGCCATCTAGCGAGAATATTGCAGGTTTCCTGTGGAGAGCGGCTGAATAGAAATCTTGCAAGAAAATGGAGACAGCGGGCAGGGTCCCTCTTTGAAGAAATTGCTACCCAGGCTCTCCACAGGTAGGGAAGGTGAAAGTGGTAGATTGGAGGAGGGAGCCGATACCGAAGGCCTCGAACTGACCGAGCGAATGGTGAGTAAAGTAAGGGGAATGGCAAACTGAGGGGATGGGATTGTGGTAGAAAGTAACGCGAAAGTAATGGTAAAAGTAACAGGAGATTTTTTTTTGCTGTAACGATAGAGAGAAGAGAGCCTGAGATTACTAACCCAAGGGGGTTCTAGAAGAGATTATCTCAGACTCCAATCGGAGTAAAAGTAGGTTACGTACAGGACAGGTCCATATAAGGAGATAATCTACACTCTGAAATCAGGGTATTATTAAGGGCAAAATGATGAGGGTGATCACTGTGATTTAATGTGAAGAGTCGACTAGTTTGTCTGTTTATGTATTTATGTTGAACACGGGTGTAGAGGAGTGACACAAACAAGTTGTGCGAGAATTGAAGCTAAGTTAAGAAGTTATACTGTCTAAGGCAACAGTCGGTACCGATCTAGAGGTAGATTGAGATTATTGAAAAATAGACGTTTTGAGCGGGAGGTGTTGGAGTGTGCTCATATTTGTTGTTTTTATGAAAGTACTTTTTGTGAACACTGGTAAGTATTGCAGTCAATTTAGACTCATCACAATGGGAGACATTACTCCTCTGATGCATTTATGTAAGTCATTGCCAAAACATATGCCCAAACTCAAACAGTACAGTATGGAATAGGTAAAGGGCATGGCAGATAAAATGTTCATGCCATGGCCACAAGGGGGATCGCTGTCAAAGTGGTATTGTAACACATGGTCACATACTTGCAAGCTGCGTACATGGGGAAACAATTGGAGAAAAAGCTAGCTATTTCAGAGCTTTGGAAAATGTACCAGGAAGAGAGAGAGGATCTGCCAAATGAGGAATGGTTGCTTAACCAGTGCAGGGCGGAAGGTGATGAGCCTTCTGTTCCCCTTACCTCGCCGGAAGTAAACAGCAATATCACGGAAGATGTAGGATTGTATCCATTAAAGAAATTGAAAGTGGCGATAGGGTATAGTAATCTGATATATGAACTGCCTGCCTATAACAGTGACGATAGTCCAGAGGAGAGCAAAAGAAAAGAGGAGATCTTTAAGATCTTTCAAAACAAGGAGGAGAAAAGTGAGCGATCAAATGCATTGACAGACATAGAAAGAGAGATTAAGAGATGAAAAGAGAGAAGGATAAAGCTGATGCAGTAACGCTCGTACATAATGAATGGATGGGAGGACAGATATTACTCAAGCTAGATGGGAAAAGCATTGGGGAAGTCAGGCAACAGGAAGATCAAGATGAACAGGATAGAAAAGACAAGGAATGGGAACAGAGATTAAAATAGGAGGAGCAACAAAAGAAGGACGAAATGGCAGAAGTGCAAAGAAAGTATGATAGTAGGCAGAGAGCAATAGAAGAACAGGATAGACAAGGAAGAAAAAGAGAAGAGGAGGAAGCACAGAAATTAAGAGAGAAAATAATATAAAGATGAAAAGAAGAAGTAGAAAGAAGAGCAGGGGCAAGGAGAGAGGAGATAAGACTAGAAGAGGAAAGGGTTAGATGGGAAGCAAGAAAGCAAAGAGAGTTAGACAAAGCAATATAATGGAAAAGGAAACAATGGGAGTGCGACATTGACCACATTCAAAAGGAGTTAATGGAGCCAAGTCCAGTAATAAAATGGGTCAGTATAGAAGAGTTCCTCCCATTACAGGGTCAACGTCAGGGCCATCTAGAGTAACCTTAGAAGAGAACTTCGATATAGGAAGCATCGGAGAAAGGATCGATAAAGCCTACCAATACTTAAGAGAAGATAGCAAATCAGAAAGTCGAGGGTAGGAGATCAAACTCTAGATGAAGGGGACGAGAGTCACACTAGTTGGGGACTAAATTGTCAGACAAAGAAAGATAATATTTCTGTGGGGAAGTGGGAGGAGGTGCTTGTGCCCTAAAGGAAGCCTGCAGGCAGGCGAGGAAGTAGGATGGTCTTATCTAGAGAAACCAAAGGATAGCATGGCAGATCCCATAGTATATCCAGAGCATCCCAAAGGACGATCATATAGCGAGAAGGGAGAGTCACCGCCATATGTGAGTAGTTTAAGATCATTGCCAGGAAGAAGGTGATCATGATCCACTATGGAGAGGCAGATGATGGGAGCTGATTGCTGGGTAGGATTTAGGCAGTTTCACTTATTGGAAAAAGGGGGAGTAAGACCACAGTACATTTCACGGCCACAGATCGTTAAGGATAATTTAAGGTGCAAACTCCCCAGTTTAATGGCAGCTGTGGGAAAATGGTTTTATGAATTAAAAAAAATGACAAGAGGAAATACCTTGCCAATAGGGGACATTAAGGGTCTCCTAGCAGCCATTCTTGGTGAAAGAGCTGATGACATTTGGAAGAGAGCAGGCTATTCAAGTGTCACAGCACAGAATACAGAGCATGATGGAGCACCGTTTAATAATTGTAGAGCAGATGTCTGGAGGGCTCTGAGTGTGCAGT
This sequence comes from Ambystoma mexicanum, assembly GCF_040938575.1. NCBI lineage: Eukaryota > Metazoa > Chordata > Amphibia > Caudata > Ambystomatidae > Ambystoma > Ambystoma mexicanum. The sequence continues at coordinate 914,130,000 of NC_090936.1, forward strand.
ATCCTGACACATCAGACATGGGTGCAATTATGACACGTAAGATGAAAGAGGACCAGGATCCGCTTGCTTACATTCAAGACATTCAGGAACGCTGGATTCTTGAAACTAGCGAGCCATGGGGAAAAACAATGGCAATATTTTACCACATTTTATGTCAGGGATTGACCAAGCAGGTACAAAGTCAACTAAAGAAGCAAGTGGGAATGGAAGCGAAGCAATGGGCTGAAATACAGTTGACCATGGTGCATTAATGTTGGCTGTTACAGGAGAAGAATAAGAAAGACAATGCTAGAAAACTTGAAGAAGCCAAGTTAGTTCAGAAGAAAATGTCAAAATATGCCATAGAAAGGGCGGTATTCATGAGCAGAGAAGTAGTGGGCACATCGCAGGTGAATAATCAGCACCCAATGGACCAAGCGCAGAATGAGTTTGTACCAGGAGGTAGAGGCATGGGCTGCCGAGGAAGGGGTGGATTTCAAAATAATCTAGGTCGGTTTCACAATGCAAAGAATGAGAATCAGTATGCGCAAGGAGGGTTCAACCAAGGGGGACTAGTCAGACGGGCTCCTCATATATGTTGGATATGTGGGATGGCAGAGCACATTGCATGCATTTGCGGAAGCCAAAGGGTATGGACAGAATGGCCAAATCTCAAGAGGGGGGACAGTTTATTCTACAGCATATTGTTCACAAGCTAGGGAAGGGTTTGCCCAAAATCAAGCAATGTATCTGGCACAAATGCCGCAAATGCAACAGGCGCACCAGCCACAGCAAGCAGCATTGAATCGGCACAAGGATTCAATGGTGCATGATCTGACTGTCCACCACAAGGACAGTCAGAGCATGCACCCATGCAGATACAGCAGAATGCAAACACAAGACAATTATTGACCCCTACAATAGGGGGTGTCACTGTGGTGGGAGGGAATCCTTTCACAGATAAAGGGGCATGCATGTATCCACAATAGGACAGCTCACAGGGCGACTGGATGTGTTTAGTACTATCATTGACACCAGACCCCCAAGAGGAACTAAGGGTAGATGTGACGATAGGAGGCAAATCTTTCTTATTTTTATTAGACACTGCTGCTACTCATTCATGTATACGAGAAGGAAAATATCCAATGTCGGGACTTGCCATGAATGCTCAAGGGTTCTCTGTAGCTACATGTCGAGTTCCTTTTACTGATGAAATGCCAGTGTTTATAGGAGAATGTGACATGTCTGTTCCATTGTTGTATTCACGGCAGACACCAGTTAATATTTTGGGAAGAGACTTAATGACAAAACTTAACATGACAAATTATTTTTCTGATGAAGGCATAGTGTGTTACACTCCAGGGATAAATTATATGAATGTAGGTGAATTTATATTGGCATGTACAGAGCAAATGACTCTGCGATGTGTGCCAGTGGAATGGATCTTTGTGATCATTGCTCCGCCCGTAACTGCTTGGGCCAAAATGCCGACACCAGTTACGGCGCGGCGCAGTGATCATATGGATCACTGTGCCCCCTTCCCCTGACCTGCATTACCCCTCCCAACGCTCCCACTCCACTTACCTTTAGGGCGGAACACGCCGCCCGTACTCTGCGATCCCTGCAGTGTCAGTTCCTCCCACTAACGTGGGTTGGAGAAGACGCTGCAGGGTGCTTTTTTTTTTTTTTCTTTTTCTTACGTGTCCCCCGCTTTCCGAAATGGTGAGCGGGGGACACCCCTGCAACCCCCAACCCCCATTACTGCACCCAGGAACAACAGGGGACACCCCTGCAACCCCGCTCTGCTTGGGCGCAGTAGATGTCACCCTCATTTTCTGCACTATCCCCCTAGAGCTAGATGCAGCCATAGTACGAGGGTAAATAGCAATGCTCGAAGGAACAGATGACGAGGCTAGACTATGGAGAACAGTGATTGCCATTGAGGAAGGGTGTAGATCGACTGATGTCACTGATGATGACATGTTCAGAGATGATCCATCAGGCAATGAAGTAATATTCTCTATGAGTATTACATATTGGATTAGAATTGAGAAAAGAGAGATCCCACAGCGAATGGCTATAATGCGCTAGCGTCCAGCATTCTTTGACGATGACTTGGAGAAGGTGCCAAGCGCCTTATGGACTACAGGCCCTTATGACATAGGCCTATTGAAGGGTTAGTGGAGTCTAAGATAAAATTGAAGCCAGGAGTGATTTTACCTCATGTAAAACTGTACCCCATGTCTCGAGAGGCTGATGAGGGTATTTTAAATACTATTTCAGCACCGATGGAAAAATGTATGCTGGTGCCGTCAGAATCATTGCGCAACAGCGCTGTGCACCCTGTGAAAAAATCAAAGGGAGTATCCCAGTAGAAGCGCGATATTTCACAGTGATTAGTTTGAACAATTTGTTTTGTGAATCCTGTTGCACAAGGACTCACAAGACTTGACTTCCTTTATGTTTCGCCAAATCCATATGAAACATACTCGTTTGTCTCACCGGTCCCGTGAGTCCTCATCGATCTTTAACAGAGTCATACAGATGGACCTAGGCAATATTGATTTGAAGAGCGCCGTGATACAGTATGTAGATGACATTTTGATTTGTAGCATTACAGAAAATAAGTGCAGGCAAGACTTGATTCAGTTAATGACTATCCTAGCAGACAAGGTATACAAAGTAGGCAAAAAGAGTTGCAGTACTGTCAAGAAGAGGTGTTATGCATAGGCCAGTTAATCTCACATGAGGGAAAGAGGGTAACGCCTGAAAGAGCTGAGGCGATCATGAAAACTGCAAAACAGCACACAGTAAAGCAGATGCAACCGTTTTGGGACCATGTTATTATGGTAGAGCATGGGTGTTGGACTATAGTTTGTACACAATACCCCTTTTGCAGGTTCTAAAGAAAGTATAGGAGAACAAGAAAAAAATAGAATGTAGATAAAATTTGAAGAGTTGAAGAAAGCAATTGTTTTCACACATAAATGGAACAGTCATGACAGCAGTGCTTACACAGAGGACTACATTAGGGTATAAACCTCTGGCATATTACAGAGGGATTTTAGACCCAGTTATGAAAGGACACTCCCCTTGCGAACAGTAATTGAGAGCCTCGCAATTGAGAAATCTACAAGTATTGTAATGGGTTGTTTTATGACGCTTTTTGTAGAGCATGCTTTGTTTGCCATTTTAGAGAAACCCAAGGGTACATTGACATCTCAGAGAGCCTCTGTATATGAAGTTATAATATCAAATCCAGAGATTAAAATAGATTTAAAATAGTGAACCCTTTCACATTTGTAGCTGAACATGTGGCAGAGGGCGAGCATGTGCATGATTGCACCATTACACAGAGTTTTATAATGATATACCACATTTAAAGGAAAACGCGCTGTCAGAAGGGGAGATTCTCTTTATTTATGATTCTTCGAAAATTGATCAAACAAGTGGAGAAAGGCATTCTGGTTCCGCTGCAGTGAGAAATAGAGCAGATGGCAAATTTGATGTTGTAGCAAGTGCAATACTACTGTCTCACTTTTCAGCAAAAGCGTCAGAATTGGTAGTGCTTACTGTCGTGCTCGAAAATCATGCAGGGCAGGAAGTGACAGTGTACAATGACTCTGCCTATGTGACGTCAACCCTACACGCAGGGTTAGCACATTGGAAAAGAAGTGGCTACATCTGAGCGGACAGCACGCATCTTTATAGGATAGAATTACAAAGGCACTACAACTCCTAGTAGCCATAGCAATAGTTAAATGCGCAGCGCATACTAAAGAAACTGATTTTATTTCTTGCGGGAATAAAGCCGCAGATGCAGAAGCCAAAAGGGTTGTGTAATCACCAGATATTTTAAGTTTTGATAATCCAGATGTTAAAGAGAAAGTAGTCACAATTATGGTGGAAAACGAAGGATTTAATCATTTAACAAGAACACAATTAAGGGAGATTCAAGGCAGTGCACCGCAGGAAGAGCAGGAATTATGTAAACAAAGGGGTTGCTCTTTATCCCCCACAGAAGCATTATGGCGGCAGGACAGTACAGGAATACCAGTGATGCCAGTAGCATTGTAAAGGTAGCGCTTGGACAGCTGCACTACCCTGCGCATGTAACTAGGGAAAGTTTTGCTGCAACAATTTCAGAAGACTGGTTCATGTCAAATTTGTTAGAACACGTTGCATTTTATGTAGTAAACTGCATTGTATATCAAATGTTTACTGCTGGTCATACACTATGAACGATTAGAGGAGTAATTTGATTATGTTGAAATGCTGCAAGTATGTAATGGATACAAGTATCTGATAGTGGTAGTGTATCCCTTCTTCAGGTGGATTGAAGCAGATCCCTGTACACACCCTGGTGCCACTTGCACAGTGAAGTTTTTAGTATGTGAAGTCTCTCCAAGATGGGGAGTGTGTGAAGTGCGAAGATCCGATAATTGATCACATTTTGATAATGAAGTATTTGAGCACTAAGCACATGTTTTCTTCTGCTTATCACCGTGCAAGTGAACGGGATATGTGAGAGAGTCAACAGCCTTCTTAAAGAGAGGATCACCAAGCTTAAGTTAATGTTGAAAAGAGATGGCTATATTGCCTGCCCTTGGCTTTATATGCCCTAAGGAATCGGCCTGGTTCGGCCCACCACCTCACACCCCATGAGCTACTGTCAGAGAGGTAAATGAGTATGCCTTTAACTCCTCCATCGAGGAGTAGAAATGATACCTAGAAAACATCAGAAATGATAGGAAATGAGTTACGTGCACATTTGACATGTATGATCACTAGTATCTCTGTCATTTCAGATCAACTCAAGCGTCAGGTGGGTCGGTCTCAGAAAACAGATGAAAACCATTCAGCAACTGGATCTTCAGAACTATTATCAGCACTGAGACTCAGCATGTGCAGACTCGATTGATGACAAAGAAGAAGGACGATAAGGCAAAGACTTGATAAATGCAAGTTTGTTTTTGGACTGTAGCTCTCCCTGGACACTCCTTATAGATATTATAACAGGCGTGCAAGCTCCTTGCTTGAGTCACAGGAATCTATGAAAAATTAACTTTAGAAAGTTGTTGATGTATTCTAAACATGCATGAACTAGATTTCGAATTTGGATTCGACAATTGTAAGCGTGTGCAGTACCCCGATTCCTTTCTCACCGAATATTTGTGCGGCTGAGTTTATGGCTCTCCCGAAAGTAATGTACATTGTATCGTGCTTGCTGTTGTTGTGTTTAATCTTTGAGCTTATCCCGCCCTTGTTAGAAGAGATGTGGGCATCCACATGTTTTTTACAGGATCCTAAGAATGGCCCTGTAATAAGGAGGTTGCTTATAGCAATAGAAGAGGAGCTACTGCAAGTACCAAATATACTACAGTTGCCAGAGTAGGGTTTTTTCTTCCTTAAATTGAGAATAGCAACATGAGGATTTCTGAAAATGGTACAGTTTTAGAGAATGAGCAGGGCCAACCAAGTCCAAAATGTCACAAATGATGGGGATTAATATGTTGTTTTATGATATACTTATGTGCCACCATGTGTTTTGTCTTTTTGTTTCTTCTGTTTAGCATTCCCTTTCATAACGCTCCTGTTAAGATATCACTACTCTGATTCCTCCTACTACGGTTACTGTTCTTGATTTGTTTACTTACACTAAGGTAGACACTACTGTGTTTCCTCATCAAGAGATAACTCTTCTTGATATACTTCATGATTACTATATGAACAGATTTAGTAATAGTGCGAAGTAAGAGAGATGCTGAGGAAGATAATGAAGGAATAAACACATATCTAGACACTACAGCACATTTGTGTAATACCATGTGGTATCAGCGCATGAAAAAGGTAGGAGAGAAAACATCCAGGAGAATTTTTATGTCTGTGCCCTCATACTCTATGCCAATGATGCAACGCAAACTTTCATTGCCAGAGTAATTTCAGAGTATGACGTCAGATGTCTCATTCATCTGCAGCATGCATGACAAAAGGCCAATTTCAAGGAAGTTGGGCCACTTTGCGATGGAGATTGAAATGGTAATGTTTGTTCCAGGATGATTATATCAAGACCACACAGATGGAAAAGGAACCTGCGTGGAAAGGCAAGTTGCTTACATATCCTGAGAAAGGACATAAAGATGTGGTAGTGGCAGAGATGAAGAAACTGAATTGCCCTGACAAAACAGAAATGGCTGGTTGGATGGCCTGGATGTTGGGCACGAACACAAGTCTTAGTTTATGGTCAAGTAAAAACCACGAAACGATACTAAGCAGACCTGATGTCCTGCACAGCTCATCTATTTAAATCAGAATATTTTCCAGAAGTACAAAGAGTGAACGATGCTTGTTTAAAGTTGTGGGCTAACCACGCCAGACTATTGACATAGATAGAAGATGAATCAGGCCCAATGATGGTGGTTCCATTGATAAATGTGACATTATGCTTCCAAAGAAAAGGAAAGAAATATGTGAGGAAAAATAAAGGCTGTAAAACTGCAATTGGTGTTATTAGGATGGGAGCAGGGACAGCCGTCCTGATGGATCACTATTGCGCTTGTGTGTCCAGAGCCTATATGAAGTTACCCAAAGACTGGGGAGGGACATGTTCCCTAGTTCTTATCCATATCCAGCATTAGTGATTCCTAAAAGTGACCTGAACATTGGAGAGTTTCCAAAGGCAGATGCCAATTTAAGAAGGAGAATATCACTTGAAGCTCTCAACTAGACAAGGAGGGAGAATTAATTTTCAGCAAAATTAATAGAAGCCTTTGATGCTATTCGATATGAGCACAGGTTGTTCAGCCAGACTTCAGCAATATTCGCAACTATCTTTATGTCAGGAATGCAGACAATCAACACTCCACAATGGTATTCAATGCTATCAAGGAAAAATTGAGGGCCATAACATTAATGACCATGCAGGACAGTTATGTCTTTGATTTGATCACAGAAATGGATGGAGGAGTCTGTGCCAAAATTGGGCCATCAAGTTGCACGTTCATACTTTCTCATGATGACGATAATGAGACCTTGACAAAGGCCATGGTGTTGCTAATGAAACTACATGACGAGATGGAAGATGAGACAGAAGATATTGAAGATTACAGTTTGTTTGCATTAATCTTCTCATGGGTTCCACAATGAATGGTGAACATCTTTAAGTTTCTTGGAGCGATATTGGTAATAGTGATATTTGGATTCTGTGTGATCAGGATACTAATCACAAAGTGTAAGAAGACAGCAAAGAAAATAGTAGGAAAAAGATCATGATCGATGTCAGATCAGGATTTAGACCCAAGGAGCTGACGGATGAAGAAATCAGAAAATATATAGAGGCCAGCATTTTAGCACCTAAAGGAACAAAGTTCTTGCATCCAAGAAATCACAGGAAGTACGTAGAATGATGGATCTACTGTATTCCGAATGGACAATGTAGCCACATGACCTGGAGTGTCAATGAACATGTAAAATCAGCAGGATAAGGGAGGAGTGAAGATTTGGACCGCGAAGAGACACTTCTTCAAAAGAAAAAAATCAAGATGTGGGGGAATGGTGAAGGAGTGGTCGATGAATCAACCAGAGGGGGGAGTGTAGAGGAGCATCTGAATGCCTCTGCAGGAAGTCCCGCCCCCATTCTGCCTATATGTTGGAAACCAGAAATTGTGAAATGTGGAACGCCAGTAATGGTGCCTATTCCACGAACAGCTTTTGAGACAAGGTACCCCTTGAGAAAACTCTATCTGATGTATCCACATAGAGATGGCAATCTCTTGGAGAAGATCCCAGAAGGAATATGAAGATGAAAGAAAAAGAAGATTGGTGACATCACAAGAAGCAAGTGACACATTGAAAAGAGTGGCTGAAGAAGAGGATGTATAGTCCTTATAGAATCTGATGACGAAATAAAGAAATAAAGAATTGAGTAAGCTTTTATAAGCTTTCATATGTAGAATGAAGATTGCACGTGTGAAGAGCACTGCAGAAAATGCAAGCCGTTTTATAACTGTACAGATGCATATATATATATGTAGACTGCAGGCAGTGCCGCCATTATATAGAATCTGGATATTCAATGCCACATTTTTAGTAAGGTCAGACCCATGGACCCATGGAGGAAGAAGGATTGATAGCTATGCATGTGTTGTAGCAAAGAAATAAGCTGAAGCTCGGAGGTAGACCAAGAGAGGCAGTCTGACCTGGTGTCAAAGGACGAAGCAGCCAAAACTGGTTATCAGTCCGTTAAGACCAGTGAATGTGAGACGCAGAGGCAACCCTTGTTAAGTTGCAAAGAGAGGACACCATGAGTTCCAAGTTTCTTTATTTCAGACAATTAAATCCCATAATATGTGTTGATTCCTGGTCTTCTGTCATGTGAGTCCTGGATGAAAATAGAAGTGGGCATGCAGACCAGAACCTTGATAAAAACATGCTCACACTCCTTTATATTCCCAGATAAGAGAAGCTACTACAAGGTCAAGTTCAAAGACAATCCAAATGGAAGAAGGCATGAGCGATGATAGATTTAAGGCTAATTGGGTGGGAGGCATGGTCAAGTCCACCCACCAGCACCTGGGGTACCAGTTTACGTGCTGCTAGTGAGTTGAATGTTCAAGAAGGGTACAAGCATACCATGAGATGATTTCTCTTCCCTTATCTCTTCCCACCCCACAGTCAAGACCACTGGCTTGACTTGATACTGTACAAATCCCAGTGACTTTCATTTGATGAAATCTTACCTGTTGCCTGGTCTGATCATTATGCTAGGATTTTTAGTATTCAGAATTATACCCTTGCATTTCGAAAAGCCTGTCACTCTGTTGGAATTATTTTCAGCACTGCTACCTTGCGGTTCAACTTCGACATGCAAAGAATATTTTCAATAAAATGTGTTGGGGGGTCACATTGGAACTCAACAATAAAAAAATTGCAAAAGTAGTCAAAAAAGGAGTGTACACATGTAAGATGTGATGCAGCTAGGATAGCTATATTCAAACAGATCGCGGAACAGAACTGCATGAAAAAGCACTGTCAAAGAAACGCCCCTAAATCTAAGACTTTTATAATAATCAAGTTAATTAACATTAGTAACTTTGCAACATGAAAAAACACACCACACAAAACGGATTGGTGCTCACACATTATATCCTTATACAAAAACATACATTATTCTCTGAAAATTGGGTCCACAAACCTTCCCACAGCGCCCACAATTAAAATTTGTGATGTCACAATCCAACCCCCACTTCGCACATCATAATGACATTCATTGAAACATTTGAGATGACCAGCAGAACTTTATTGATCTGTCCCGGTAATCTCATCTAGGTTCTCATGAGAAGCGGTCCCTACCATAACACTGCCAGTGCATTAAATACTGGTCACGAACACATTGAGGACCTGCTCGGGGCGGCCGAGGGTGGCCATGAGACCTCAAGAATATATGACACACTGCTAGACAGCGTCACCCAACGAAACCTCCAGTGTAAGGCGGCGTGGGAACAGGAACTAGGATCACAATTCGAAGACAATGAATGGGGGGCCATAATGGGATACCACAGGAAAGTATCCAGGAACGCCAGGTTCCAACTCATCCAATTCTACATTACGAATAGAGCGTATCTCACACCAGACGTCATCTCCAGATTTAGTGGAGCTGTGACCACTGGGTGCCCCAAATGCAACGAAGCCCACGCGGCGATGATACATATGTTTTGGGGATGCCCCGCCATTCAGTCTTTCTGGGCCCAGGTCAAAGCCAAGGTGGCCGAGGCGAACATCACCCTAGAAGTTCATACGCCAAAAGCATGCATCCTCGGCATATACCCCAGAAGCAAGAAGAACAGACCACTCAATAAACTAAAAGACCTAATGTATATACTGGCGAAGAGACGCATTGCAATGAATTGGAAGCGCCCGCGGGCCCCCTGCTTGTTGACTTGGTGGCAAGACCTCCGCAAATGGACGAACGCAGAGACAGCGGTCTGGGAGATGGCGCAGTGCCAACAAAGGCAGGACACCTCAGACGACCTACTACAATGGGTGGAGCTAACGGTTACGCTGTTCAGCCCCAACATGGGAAGCTCCTCTGGCGATGACACAGATGACCCACAACAATCACGTGGATGAACTGGTGGTGTAACACGTTTGGGCCCGGACAAGTTGGGATAGGGAGGGGGGAGGGTGGGATGGGTGTGATTGCACTTTGTTTTTTGTGTATGTTCACGTTGATGACACAATGAAAATAATAAAACAGATTAAAAAAAAAAAAAAAAACACTGCCAGTGCATTGAACCACGGACGAACTGCTATACAAATGGTGCATATTAAGAATACTTTGACTTTCTTCCAAGGTGAAATGTACTAAGGGGCCATTTCAAACCTCTGTGGTTCTTCTGACTCCATCTAAAAATCATGTTTTGCAAATCATGTTGAATTATTAAAATGGTTATGCTCTATGTGTCTGTACACAGGACCCAGGGGTTCTAATCTGTGACCTCGAAAAAATAACAACCATGGGTTTACCATACCAGCCTGGGATTGTGGGATCTGCAATGTGCTACCAGCCACTGCGGCTTTGTTGCAGATCAAAACAGCTAACACGTTTGCTGCAAAGGTGTGCCATAAGGCCTATTTACTGTGTTTTAGCCTACCTCTAAGTTTGACTTGTGTACCAAACAAAAGGAGCCCCTCTCCTTTTACAGTGCTACTCTCATAATTGAAACATGCACACCTTTTCACCACACAAAAATTGCATTTTTATTACATTATTCCCCCTTTTATTGAGGTATCAACAACAAACTCTTTTTGTGCCTCCAACTCCGTCTGCTACTTTATCTTTGGGAATCCACATTTTTTTCAGTCTTGCCATTTATCCCTCAATTCCCTCCCAACCATCCAGAGTTTGCCCCACCCATGTACACCCTGTGCCATCCTTTAGGCATGAGATCCAGAATTGTTGATAGTTTTCTAAATCTGCCGGTTGTGTAAACACCCACCCTTCAGGATCTCCTATCTCTGTTATTGCCGCTTTCAATGTTCTGTTTGAAACCTATCCATCGGGTATCATTGTGCAACAGCTGCTCCCAAGCTTAGCACAGACCCCTCCCTTGATAGCCGTTAACAGGTCCAACAAATACCTGTCTTGGAGGGCCACCAAGCGTAGCCCCCTCATCTCCTCCTTAATTGCATTCAAATCCTTTGCTGTTAAATTTGCCAACTGCAGTAGCACATATCTGGTCAGCTGCAACCACTTTGCATTAGTGGCGGCCTGGAAACCTGGGAACAGTAGTGAGGTAATAAATGGTGCAGCCGTTGAGAACAACCTGAACTCATCTGAGATATCGGCTGGGTTTTTTGCACTTTTCTCTGAAAAATAGTTGTTTGCCTGCTCCTTTCTCCTTATTGATTTTTGATCCTCCTATAGCTGTGCCATTTTTCCCAGAAATGTAATGTTCAGGGTAGTGCAATTTCGTGGCACCACCAGTGCAGGGCTGAGCTAGAGGTCAAGGGCATAAACACCACTCCAGTCAGACAGAAGCTGGGCATAAGCCTTTTATCCAGAGGCTCACGAGATTTCCATCTCCATGGCAGTCCCCTGAGTCAGCACTGCATTCTGCATCCAGAGTTATGGCCAGGTATGTAGACCCACTTGATTTGAAACACAAAGGGAACCATGAAAAGTTCTTGATGTCAACTGGTTGATGCTTTTCATTTAAGCAAGTTAATGCATGTACATATTTTCCCCAGGTTGCCCTGCAAATGTTATTCACCATGACTGCCATGTTTTGTTCAAAACCTACCAATCCTTCAGCATGACATTTCATTATTCTCCCCCTCCGATTGGCCCCATACCACACTGTTTCCTCTATCCTCATCAATGGCCTTGTATGACAACAGCGTATGCTTTGCCCCTCCTTACGTGTGCACCATACTCTCTTGTGGTTGTTTATGTGTTATTCCCCTTGTTTAGGAACCTCAGTGACATATTCCACTACCTTATGCCGGGTTTACACATTTTCAAACATTTTTGTTCATTTTACGAAATTGTCTTCATAACATTTTCCCCTTCATCCACCCATTGAACCGTCTCCTTTTTCCCTGGAATAAACGTCTAGTCTTGCAGAGGGACAAGCGCATTAGGCATCCTGCTTCCTCATAGGACACAGCTTGGTACAGAAAAAGTCTGGCCGTTCCTATCACATGTGGGATGAGAGAGCACATGTAGCAAGTGCCATTTGCCCTCTCTCTCCCCACACGCAACATTTTGTTGTACCAAACAATTCCAGTTGATGATTCTAGCTCCCCTGCATTGCCATGATGAAAAAAATGGACCTACTTGTTTCCGTATTTATTTTCTCATTCGATTGTGTTCTACTTTTTCTCTTAAAACCAAATATATTAAAAACATTAATCCTATACTAAAACATATTAATACATCACACTCCAAAACACTGAAAGCTTCAGATAATTGTTTAGAGAAATGTTAATCATTTTCTTTTGCTTGTTTGAAATATGTTGTCTAAATACTTCCCATCACGTTGTGCTTGGGGAGACAGAGCTTTTGTCTTTGCATACGTCGGTGATATGGACCCATCCTCGTCACTTCTCAATCTTCACGGCCGAGAGTGTCGAATAGATCAAGGTGTGTGGGCCGGTGAAGTGCTCCTCCTTCCATTTACAAATGTAATATTTGGCAAATATCTTCTCCCTGGCTAACGAGGTGCTGGTGGTGGAAATTTTCCTGATTGTATTTTGTTTCTACTTTTTATATATTCATTTTTATCAGTGCCTTTCCTGCCCCTTCCTTCTTTCTTCATCCTCGGGCGATTTGAATCAGCGCATGTTTTTACACACTGTATGCCCGATGGAACTACATTTCCCAACCCTTGTGTTGTTCTTGGTGGCTTTTATTTAGCTTACAGATGTGACTGCACCGGGCGTGACTAAGCCAGTTAGTGGTGGTTATATAAGCTCATCATTCTTTGTTCTTCTTGATTCCTCCTCAGCTGCACATTGTTATGCTCCAATTTTACTATGCTCTTTAAAATTGTGATTCGTGATTAATTCTTAATTATTTTATTTTGTTTCTACATTTTATATATTAGTCTTTATCAGTGCCTTTCCTGCCCCTTCCCTCTCTCTTCATCCTCGGGCAATTTGAATCAGTGTGTGTTATTACACATTGCTTGACCAATCAAACTACATTTCCCAACTCTTCTGTAGTTTTTGGAGCCTTTTGTTTAGCTTGCAGACGTGACTGTGCTGGGCTCGACTAAGCCGGTTAGTGCCGGTTCGTGTCTGGTGCGTGACACCTGTGCTCTGTTGAATTTGTGGGATGCCACTCCTACTATCGCAAGTACTTTCTTGGATTTTTGCATCTTATCAGTACATGTTCATTTTGTCTCGTTCAGGGCTCTTCATGAGCATACAGAAGAATGGGAAGGCCAGGTTGGCAGCACAACTACAAGATGACTTACAGGTGGTCTCATTGCCCGTGCATACCGCGTATTCCCCCAGCCATAATGGGCTTACTATTCCTGGCTTCTGTACATTATCTGCAGGGTTAGATTGTAATGCTGCCTCTTATGATACACCTCACACTTACGCCAATGTTCAGAACTCCCTGGTGATCGACTGTACTGTTCCGTCACTTTTCCCATGCTCCAAGTCCTCGGAAGACTGTGTAACTAATATCAGTGCTGCAAAATGCCCTTACATCGCTCCCACCACAGTTTATGTCATCCCCACTGTCGCTGCTGATTCTCTGCTTCACTTTGCCCTCCTTAACACACGCTCTCTCCGACTACATGTAATATAGATTGTGGATCTCCTCACAACCTCAAGCCCTGATCTACTAGCAATTACTGAGTCATGGCTCAATGAAGCTAGCCCTTCTGAAGCCCTACTGACTATTCCCAACAACTACTAATGCCTTTGGGCTGATTGCAATGCCTGTCGAAGGGTGGGATAACTTTATTCTTAAAAACTTGCTACATTACCACCTGGTCCCCCATGAGTCGCCAGCTGAAGATGAATCTCCCAAAGTGACATTGAAAGTTTCAGAGAACATTTCAGTCTCCATTATCATCATTTATAGACCCTCCAGGGCACATCCTTCTTTTGAGGAACAGCTACTAAGTCTTTTGAACAATATCACTAAGACCAATGCTCCGGTCCTGGTGATGGGTGATTTTAACCACTGGGCCGATGCCACTTCTGACGCTGTTACGGCTTCCTTATTAGGAGCTTTGGACACCATTGGGTTTTCTCAAAGTGTGTCAGGAACTACACATATTGAAGGGCACACTCTTGATTGGGTCCTTTCACACCATTCTATGGTAGTAAATCTTGTCATTGCTCCTTGTATCTGGTCTGATCATTATTTTCTTTCCATTTGTGTCAACCTCCCGAGGCCTCCAACAAGACTAGATACCAACCCTACATCGGTTATTCAACTCAAACCTGGAAGAGCATAACCCCCGTTAAACTTTTTTCTTTATTCCTTGATAAGCTTGGCTCCATAGAGGACTTTGCAAAGGTCGATGAACTAGCCCACCACATTATCGATACTCTGGAGGGCGCTATTAATTTCTTAGCACCCATAAAAATTGGTCTGTAAAAAGTGAAACCCTAAACAAAGTCTGGTTTGATGACACCATTATCCATCTTAGACCCCAGAAACGGTCTGCCGAACACTGCTGGCGTAAGAACTCCTCACCCTCCAATCTCGCCATTTATAAATCACTGGTCAATTAATTCAAGGAAGCTATCATTTCGACCTAAATCTCCCATGTATATTTCTAGGATTCACAAGCTAAATCCAGCTCTAAAGAATGATTTGCCATCTTGAATGAATTTAAGGGCAAGCCATGCACCACACCAGGCCCAGTGAAGGATAACGATTGGTCCCAAATTATCCATAACGCCTTCATTGACAAGATCACCAACTAACAAAGTTCCATCTTGTCCTGCAGAACTCATGTAATACCATGGAAGATCTCAACCCTGCTCTTTCTGAACATTGTCCACAGAGAGCCTTCAACACTCCCACATTTGTATTTTCTCTGTGTACTGAGACTGTCATCTCTCAGATCATCACTTGCATGAAGCCCACCTCATGACAGGGGGATGTTTATCCCTTTAGTCTCTATGTCAGCTGCATTGATGTGCTCTGCCCCTCGGTAACCAAGTTAGTCAATCTCTCATTTGCTGATGGGTTTGTCCCGCTCTTTCTCAAGGAGGTTTGGATTACTCCTCTTTTGAAGAAGGACAATCTCGACCCATTCTCTGTTTAAAATTATCGTCACATAACAAATGTTCCTTTTCTTCTTAAGATCCTTGATAAGGTGGCCTACATACAACTTCAGAGATTTATTGAACAAAATTACATTCTCGCCATCCCCCAGTCAGACTTTAGAGCCGGGCATGGCACTGAGGCAGCCATGTTGGACCTTAAAGCAAATCTACTGAACATTGTCAACCTTGATCAACCAGCTCTATTGATGCTCTTGGATCTGTTCTCTTGGATGACCTTGTGGGCCATGTCATCCTAGGAGGACAGACTTCATACCACAGTAGGTTGCTGCACTCGGGCTTCTCAATGGATTGCTTCCTTTCTTGGCACCCGGATTGCCAGAGTGATTACTGGGAGGACTCTTCAAGGCCCATTCCAACTACTTGTGGCATTCTGCAGGGGTCTTGCATTTTGCCATCTGTGTTTAATGTCTACATTATACCCCTTTTGAGACTCTTAGATGATCTGGGTGTCCAGTATCCCTATTATGCTGCTGATACCCAGGTCCTCATGAAACTTACAGGCTTGTATGCTCAGGATTTAGCCAATCTTAATACTATCTACTCTGCCATCCATATCTCGATGGCCACTAACTCCTTGGCTCTCAATGCTAAGTAGACCGAACTCCTGATTGTAGCCTTCAACCTGGAACTTTAAACATTACCTCAGGAATAGAAGAGCTTCTCTATTCTTAACACCATCATCCCAGTACCCAAAAAGGTAAAGAGTCTTTGGCCCTCATTAGGAGGTTGGAGGTAACCAAGCCACATTTAGCGGCATGGTTGCCTCCTTACCGCATACCGGGCCCGGGTTCCTCAAATGAGGACTTATCGGGCCATGCCAATCTTGGTGGACCCGGTAATTCCTCGTCCAAGGAACCCGGACCCGGTCCATCCCCATTCCCATTTGAGCGCCCATAGGGCTCAATGGGAATGGGGAAGGAGCTAAAAACGGGCCGTTTCTAATGGGCCCGTTGCTAGCTCCCTGGTCACCTCGCAGGACCCGGTAAGGACTCCTGGTTTTACCAGGCGCCCATTGGAGGTCCCGCGAGGAGACCTCATAATAGGGCGGAATGGGTTTACCTGCACCATTACCGGTGCCAGTAAACCCATTCCGCCAACCTCCCAACAAGGGCCTTTGTGCCACTCTGGATCCAAAGTTAACTGAATCAGTATGTTGCCCAGATCAGTTTCTCTTGTGGCCTAGTCAATAAATTACTATCTAATAACTGGCCTTTTGTGTCACATGACAATGCAGCCATCCTCGCCACCACCCTTGTCAATTCCTGACAGGAGTATTGCAATAGTCTCTTGAGCGGCTATTCCCAGCTCACCCTAACATCCCTTCAGATTTCTCAGGATGCAGCTGTTCGTGCCATCTCCGGTCGCTCTAAACGGGCTCATGTTGTGGCCTCCAGGCAGGATCTTCACTGGCTTCCTGTGAGTCATTCATAAGCTTCTCATGCTGACACAAAAATGTGTACTCAACACAGCACCAGAATATCTAGCGGATTGCCTCCTGCACTATGTCCCCTCGCGCATCCTCAGATCTAAGAACCAACTTAAACTTGTGGAGCCTAGATTTAAACTGGCAAAAGTTGGCAGTCATAGCGTTGATGTCCAAAGCCCTATTGCCTCGAATGACCCACTGCTATGACTACTGAGTTTAAGAAAAGGCCGAAGACTTATCACTTCAACCTCTCCCCTGATTAATTCTACCAAGCTTTTCTGTTGCTCTTCTCTACCTCCCTCTGACTTTGAATAATCTACTACTATCCTTATCCGTTCTCGTTTGTCTTGTATGGTCGTTTTTGGTGCACTCTGAGGCCCTCGGGCATGTAGCGTGGTATATGAAAAAAATAATAAATGGTCTGCTTTGAGTTTTTGGCCTCGTCTGCAAGGATATATAAGGACAGGATTTTGTAAGTTCTTTGACATATGTATCAAATTCCCCAGCAAGACGAGGAGTATGCATCAGAGATTTCACGTGATGGCGAACAGGGGCATGCATGCATTCTCCACCCTGTATCAATCTTCATTGTGTTGATCTCGTCTGGGTGTATTGCGCAGTGCAAACAAAGCAAGAGGCAAGCAGTGCACTAAGGTTTTTCCAAGCATTTTCGGGAGCTTTTCCAAGTGCACTTTAACAAGTCTGTTCATGTTCTCTACCAAACCATTGGCTTGTGGATAATACACTGTGCATAATTTATGCTTTATCCCCAGGAGTGATGTTATCTCTTTTATTAAATCATTAGAAAAATACTGCCCATTGATAGAAAGACTTTCATCTGAGATACCCCACCTTGGGAACACCTCCATGATAAGGAATTTGGCCGCAGAGCAGGAGTCATTATGGGCACAGGGACCAGCCTCAAGCCAACATGAGAATGGACGTACCACTACAAGAAGGTACCTATAATCTCTCTTGTATATCTACCTAGTCAATATGCAAGTGCCGATGGGGCCTTTCAGTCGCGGGAATGTTCCCTGCACAACTCTCAATGTGTGACCTGGTTTGATGCTGGAAATGTATTGGAGGGACATGGCCTCCATCTACCTTTCCTATACTCCCTTATCATGTGTGTTCCGTGTTGTTTTCTGCACAGGAGTCCAGTTAGGACTCGTGTTAGTGTGGGTCCTCGTCTTTTTGGTTATGGTGAACAGAGACCCTTGGGATACTCTTGTGGCACCCATGGGTGGGGGCACAACCCTGTATCCCTGGTGTATGTTTTTGGGCACCTCTGTGTGCCCACAGAGCAAGGTATGGGCTGGTAGCAGCTACATTCTGAATTTGACAGGTGATTTGAGTATCCACCATTTTGGGATACCCAGGCCCTGCCTGTCATGATCACTGCTTCCAAGGAGCCAGGACCAGCCCAACATCCTTGGAAGCAGGCCCCTAACCCTAATCCTAGGCACCAGCCGGTCCCCACTGGGACCTTTTGGACCTTGTCCTGGCGCCGGTGGCACCAGGCTCATCAAAACCATCGGTCCCGGCACTGGAAGCGCCGGGCTCATAATATGTGTGAAGGTGCTTGGGTGGACTTACCTGCAGCAGACCATGCTGCTTACTTACCAGCCACTTAGAAGTCATCTGTGAACAGGAACTACTTTCTTACCTGGGTGGGGCAAGCTCCACTCCCTGGATACAGCACTGGAACTCTTCTGGAACTGGAACTCTTTTCTTACCTAGGCGGGGCCGTGGAGGAAGACGCCTCATCACTCCAAGGCTATTTAAACCACACCCGATAGATGAAACGTGCTTCGCGTTATTCTGCATCTGCAGCAGAACGCTCACCGAGTCTGTTCCAGCCTTTCTTCTTTCGATCCTGAACCTGCAAGAATTATACTTACCATTCCTGTATCCAGTCAACAGCAGCACCTGCAAAGACAAGAAACAGCAGGTTAGCAAGGCAACCTTCACTCGCAGTGCTTACTCACCTGATCCATCGGCTGCTGCCATTTCTTCACGCTGCACCTCCGCCTGTGAAGACAAAAGCATTGTTATTACTTACCGGAACTCCGCGAATTCCTGATTTCTTCACGCTGCATCGCCGCCTGTGAAGACAAAAGCATTGTTATTACTTACCGGCACTCCGCGAATTCCGGATTTCTTCACGCTGCATCGCCGCCTGTGAAGACAAAAGCATTGTTATTACTTACGGGCATTCCGCGAACTCCGGCGCTGCAACCCAACTTCTGAAAGACAAAAGAAGAGACATTAGACAGGTATTTACTTACGCCCATCGCGCTCGTCGCAATAGAACGCCTGCAAATACTCCGGCGTTTCTTCAGCACGAACTAAGCTGCAAGGGAAAAAGACAGTTAGAGCGCTTGCATTTACTTATGCATTTCCAGGCGCTTCACTCCATCTTCCATCTCAAGAGTCCTGCAAGACAAAAAGGGAAAAGCATTATACAGAGTCCTGTTCAATATTAGAGTGCCACGCACCTAAAGACTATAAAGACTAAAAAGGTGTCTGGAAACTCACCGCTCGTGCAGTTAACGACGGTAACGATCCTCTGAGTTCAAGAGGCCTATGTTTCACCAGTGAAGGAACTGGCAACCGCACCCTGCACCAGACGCAGATGGAGAGTCCAGCATTCACCTATCTAAGCTGAGCACGTTGACCTGGGGGCTCTACGGAGAAGCTAGGAAGAGAGAGAGAGAGAGAGGGACATTCAACAACCCAGACCATTAACCCCCATATTCTTTCACCTGCAGAAACCTCACCCTACGAGTTTGACACACAGTGCGAAGAGGTTCGACCCCAGAAGCCAATCGAGTCCTGCACATCACTTTTCGAGTCACAGACACCTTCCTGCCAAGACCAGCGCCTCCGTGGGAATCAGGTGAGCGTTACAGAACGCGAAGCCCACCGCAAAACTCCTACCCAGGCGCAATGGAAACCTCAGACACTGATCAATTAGCCCAGTTGCTCTGGGAATTAAGAGCAGAAGTACATGCAACTCGTCAGGAAACAAACTCTCTAAGAAGAGAACTGATAATTTCCAAGGAGCGAACAGAGGACCTCGCTAGGCAATAGCTACAAACGCAGGCAGGACAAACACCTCTGCCCGCTCCAGGAGGAAGTTATCCTTCTGCATCATCTTTAAATCCAGTGCAAATCAATCTACCCGGTAATGTGCCCTTGGCTCCGCCCGAACACTTTTCTGGTGACCCAAAGAAATTTGCAGTGTTCATCAACCAGTGCCGCCTACACTTCTTATGTCGACCAGCTGCATTCCCAACAGACCAGACCAAGGTGGCTTTCGTGCTTTCTTATCTCAGTGGCAGCGCCGCAGATTGGTCGATCCCTTTAGTCACACAGGATGATCCGGTTTTACATGATTTCCAGGCCTTCCAGTCCAGCATGGAGAAACTGTTCGCAAAACATGCACAAGGGCAGGCCTTGGACAATGAACTTCTTTCATTACGACAGGGTAATCAAGACCTCTTGACTTATATAGCCTCATTCAACAGACTTATAGTGGAAACTCAATGGCCCGAGGATAAGAGAATAACGCTTTTCTACAGAGGCCTGCGTGGAGAGCTCAAGGATGTGTTAGCTCAAGTTGTGAACCCTCCACAAGAATGCTCAGACTATATTGACTTAGTTGTCCAATTGGACCACAGAACAGGAAGGCTGATCGTTCTAAATTTGATACCCGAATGTTTTCTAAACCACAGACCTCTACTAAGGGAGCTGACACTGTGGAACCCATGCAAATAGGGGGCATGAAAGGTCCTTTAACCCAAAAGGAGCAGGAAAGAAGAAGACAGCTGCAATTATGCCTTTATTGCGGGAACTCAGGGCACTTTCTTCGAGACTGTCCAGTGAAACCAGCTAAGAAGGCTGTAGGAGCCGCAGATACCTGTACCACAAGTTCTGAGCAGGGAAACGACCTAGCCCGGCAAGTGTAGAGGTCCTCTTGCCGAGCGTTAAGATCTGTCCCGTGACCTCGCATTTCGTGGTGCCCATGGTCCTCATTAGTCCTGAACGTCCGGATCGCTTGCATGCAATTGAAGCTTACATCGACAGCGGAGCAATCGGTAATTATGTGGACCGTGAAATGGTATCAAGGATGAATCTACCCCTTGTCCCTAAGGCAGTAAAAGACGTCATTACTACAGTGGATGGCACGGACATAGCCTCCGGACCAGTAACGCACGCCACCCAAGAAGTGACGCTAGTGAGCCAAGATGGACACCGGGAGAAAATCGTGTTCGATGTGATCAAGGCCCCTCAGTTCCAGATCATTCTGGGAATCCCTTGGTTAGAGAAGCACAATCATCAGATCGATTGGCGAGCAAAGACGGTTCAGTTTCCAGAATGTTTTACCACTTGTTATCCTCGGCCTGATGTTTCACTGGCGGCAATCTCTTCTGAGGTTCCCAAATTACCTCCTGAATACCAGGAATTCCAAGATGTCTTTCGGAAGGATCAAGCTAACACCCTGCCTCCTCATAGGTCTTACGACTGTCAAATAGATCTGATACCCGGAACAACTCTTCCTTGCAGTAGGATTTATGCCCTCACCGAGCCAGAGAATCTTCACCTCATATCTGGACCAATACCTAGCTAACGGGTTTATCCGTCCTTCAAAATCTCCAGCTTCATCGGCTTTGTTCTTCGTTCCGAAAAAGGAAGGAGACCTTAGGACTTGTATAGATTACCGCGCCCTGAATCAAATCACTGTTAAAAACAGATACCCGTTACCTTTGATCCCTGAACTCCTGGACCAAGTCAAAGACACATGTATATATACAAAGTTGGATCTCAGAGGAGCCTACCACTTGGTACGAATAAAAGAGGGCGATGAATGGAAGACGGCCTTCCGCACCAAGTATGGGCTATTCGTATATCAAGTGATGCCCTTTGGACTTTGTAACGCTCCTGCCGCTTTCCAATATTTTATGAACGATGTCCTTAGAGAACTCATAGATGTGTGTGTTGTTGTCTACATTGATGACATCCTTGTCTATTCATCATCTGAAGAGGAACATCAGAGACACGTTAAAAAGGTTCTCGAGAGATTGCGTCAACATAACCTTTTTGCTAAGCTTGAAAAATGCGTTTTCAACGTAACTGAAGTTGAGTTCCTGGGATTCATATTGTCACCTAACGGAGTCCATATGGATTCAAAGAAAGTCGATGCAATCATCAAGTGGCCATCACCAACCTCTGTAAAAGGAGTTCAAAGCATGTTAGGCTTTGCTAACTTTTACCGCAGATTCATTCCTGAATTCTCTCGGATAGTCGAGCCCATCACCGCTCTGTTAAAGAAGAACAAACGTTTTGAGTGGTCTACTGAAGCAGAACAAGCTTTTCAGGATTTAAAAGCTAAATTCATTTCTGCACCTGTTCTAAAACATCCTCGCCCGGAACTCCCCTACATCGTGGAAACGGATGCTTCTAGTCTTGCTATGGGGGCAGTTTTATCACAAAGAGATCCGGTCACACACCAATTACATCCTGTAGCCTTTTGGTCCCGCAAATTCTCGGCTCCCGAGATCAACTATTCAATTACAGACAAGGAACTTTTAGCTATCAGATCGGCCTTTAAAGCCTGGCGGCATTATCTTTTGGGAGCCAGACACACAGTCACCGTAATGACTGATCACCGCAATTTACAATATCTGAAGACGGCCAAAGCTCAGTCTTCCAGACAGCTTCGCTGGGCTCTCTTTCTGGCTGAGTTTGACTTTATAATTACTTATCGACCAGGCAGTAAAAACGGAAAAGCTGATGCCCTCTCCCGGATGGGAGTAGATGAACATTTGACCAACCCAGAACCAATACCCATAATCCCAGAACAAAGGATTTTGGGTTTGGTCAGCGCTCAATCCTTTGA
This sequence comes from Ambystoma mexicanum, assembly GCF_040938575.1. Lineage (NCBI taxonomy): Eukaryota > Metazoa > Chordata > Amphibia > Caudata > Ambystomatidae > Ambystoma > Ambystoma mexicanum. The sequence goes on from NC_090936.1 coordinate 914,152,628, forward strand.
AGACATCAAGACTACAGTCAAATCACTCCTAACTCCGGCCGATTTGCAGGACTGGCAATTAAAGGGAAAAGAATTCTCAGTGGATCAAGACCTACCATATTTCCGAGGACGATTGTACTTGCCCTGTGAGAAAATACAAAAACAAGTAATCTCCTGTTATCACGACTCTCTAATGGAGGGTCACCCTGGCATTACCAAAACCATGGAAAAGATCAAAAGACATTTCTGGTGGCCATCATGGAAGAAGGATATTAGAGACTTTGTAATCTCCTGCGGTGTGTGTGCCCAGAATAAAAGTCAGAAGGAGAAACCAGCCGGCCTATTACACCCTCTAGACATTCCTCCCTGTCCATGGCATACCCTGTCCATGGATTTCATCACGGACTTACCTCCATGCTCAGGGTATAATACCATTTTAGTAGTCGTGGATCTATTCTCCAAGATGGCTCACTTCATTCCCCTGAAGGGCCTACCTTCAGCTTCAGTATTGGCCTGAGAATTCTTAGAAAACATCGTTCGGTTACACGGTTTTCCCTCGGTTTTAGTCTCCGATAGGGGAAGTCAATTCATCTCCCACTTTTGGCGAAGTTGCTGTCGTCTAGCCCAAATTGATGTAAGACTTTCAACCAGTCACCATCCCCAAACTGACGGACAAACCGAGAGGACAAATCAGACTCTAGAGCAATATCTACGTTGCATGCTCCAACAAACTGAAAACCCTTGGAAGGATATTCTTTGGATCGCTGAATACGCTTACAACAATTCGACTCATTCTGGAACCGGGAAGACTCCCTTCTTCCTATTATACGGACACCATCCTAGAACCTCTAACCTGGATCCTCCCCAAAAATTTGAAACACCTGCTGTGGATCACTTGCACTCGGAGATCACCCGTGCCTTTAAGGAAGCCATTGCCCATCTGCAAAGAGCTAAAGCTCAATTCAAAAAAGGAGCAGATCGACACCGTAAAGAGGCCCCTCACTACGCAGTAGGAGATCAGGTCTGGTTATCCACTAAGCACCTGCCTCTAAAAGGACCCCGCACCTTCATCCCGAGATACCTTGGACCCTATCTCATCTCTACCATAGTTAATCCGGTGGCTGTCAAATTGGAATTACCTGCGCATATGAAAATACATCCAGTATTCCATGTCCCCTTATTAAAACCAGTACAACCAGAAACCCGATTGACTGAACTCCCAGAACCTGTTTTGGTAGATGGAGAACTTGAATTCGAAGTAAAGAACATCCTAGACTCCAAAATCTCCAAATCTAAGTTATATTATCTGGTTGATTGGAAAGGATACGGCCCCCAGGAAAGGTCTTGGGAACCCTCAGAATATGTCCACGCACCTCGTCTGCTCAAGAAATTCCATCTGAATCACCCTGACAAGCCAAAACGCCCGGAGAAGACACGCTTAGGAGGGGCCTTGAGGGGGGGTGCTGTCATGATCACTGCTTCCAAGGAGCCAAGACCAGCCCAACGTCCTTGGAAGCAGGCCCCTAACCCTAATCCTAGGCACCAGCCGGTCCCCACTGGGACCTTTTGGACCTTGTCCTGGCGCCGGTGGCACCAGGCTCATCAAAACCATCGGTCCCGGCACTGGAAGCGCCGGGCTCATAATATGTGTGAAGGTGCTTGGGTGGACTTACCTGCAGCAGACTATGCTGCTTACTTACCAGCCACTTAGAAGTCCTCTGTGAACAGGAACTACTTTCTTACCTGGGTGGGGCAAGCTCCACTCCCTGGATACAGCACTGGAACTCTTCTGGAACTGGAACTCTTTTCTTACCTAGGCGGGGCCGTGGAGGAAGACGCCTCATCACTCCAAGGCTATTTAAACCACACCCGATAGATGAAACGTGCTTCGCATTATTCTGCATCTGCAGCAGAATGCTCACTGAGTCTGTTCCAGCCTTTCTTCTTTCGATCCTGGACCTGCAAGAATTATACTTACCATCCCTGTATCCAGTCAACAGCAGCACCTGCAAAGACAAGAAACAGCAGGTTAGCAAGGCAACCTTCACTCGCAGTGCTTACTCACCTGATCCATCGGCTGCGGCCATTTCTTCACGCTGCACCTCCGCCTGTGAAGACAAAAGCATTGTTATTACTTACTGGCACTGCGCGAATTCCGGATTTCTTCACGCTGCATCGCCGCCTGTGAAGACAAAAGCATTGTTATTACTTACCGGCACTCCGCGAATTCCGGATTTCTTCACGCTGCATCGCCGCCTGTGAAGACAAAAGCATTGTTATTACTTACGGGCATTCCGCGGACTCCGGCGCTGCAACCCAACTTCTGAAAGACAAAAGAAGAGACATTAGACAGGTATTTACTTACGCCCATCGCGCTCGTCGCAATAGAACGCCTGCAAATACTCCGGCGTCTCTTCAGCACGAACTAAGCTGCAAGGGAAAAAGACAGTTAGAGCGCTTGCATTTACTTACGCATTTCCAGGCGCTTCACTCCATCTTCCATCTCAAGAGTCCTGCAAGACAAAAAGGGAAAAGCATTATACAGAGTCCTGTTCAATATTAACGTGCCACGCACCTAAAGACTATAAAGACTAAAAAGGTGTCTGGAAACTCACCGCTCGTGCAGTTAACGACGGTAACGATCCTCTGAGTTCAAGAGGCCTATGTTTCACCAGTGAAGGAACTGGCAACGGCACCCTGCACCAGACGCAGATGGAGAGTCCAGCATTCACCTATCTAAGGTGAGCACGTTGACCTGGGGGCTCTACGGAGAAGCTAGGAAGAGAGAGAGAGGGACATTCAACAACCCAGACCATTAACCCCCATATTCTTTCACCTGCAGAAACCTCACCCTACGAGTTTGACACACAGTGTGAAGAGGTTCGCTCCAGAAGCCAATTGAGTCCTGCACATCACTTTTCGAGTCACAGACACCTTCCTGCCAAGTCCAGCGCCTCCGTGGGAATCAGGTGAGCGTTACACTGCCATAGGAATCAGTGATTTCCTGATAGGAGACAAGATGCCCCCTGGAGCCTCTTGCTTTCTATTGCCTGTTACCATGTTTTCCCAAAGTCCTGGGAAGCCCTGACTCAGTCCCTTCCCCTGACTGGCTGTTGTGTTGAAGAACCATATATGTGAACCCTAGAGGCTCTTTTACTCAAGGTTACATGTCGTACTATGGATGGAATGGAGAATAACTTCTTACTCAAAGCAGTAAGACTGACTCAGGAAGTTTGCAAATAACTCAGTTTTAATAACAATAGTCTAAAACAGGGAGTACAACATACATCACCGGACGTCGCACAGCATGATCTTTAAGCATTTCATAAAAAAACAAGTGTATACTAAAAGTTTGTCATAAGTGATGTCATATTACATGGAAAATTAAGAAAACCTGCAGGGGATTGTGGTTGGTTCAAGTGAAACATCTAAGTATACTTATTATATTGGATAGGATCATGATTGGATCTCTACAGTCAGGTCGGCACTCATGCCTTCCCCTAGTGCAAGTCATAATGCAAGTCATCATCGACAGTAATTAGAAACACAACACTTTATTGGCTCTTAGACAATAAGCCTCTTTTTAATATGGCCTTCTATAATTGGTGGGCAAGCTTGTACCCTTCTGGAACATTCGATGCTCTAGCAGCACGTAAACTGGTACCCCAGGTGCTGGTGGATGGACATGACCATATTTCCCCACCTAATTAGCCTGACATCTCTCATCACTCATGCCGTCTGCCATTCACATTGCCTTTGAAGTTGGACTTGTAGTAGCTTCTCATCTCTGTCTATGTTCAATCTGGTGCACCATGCCCATCATCTATTTTCACCCTGGCTCATGTGATCAAAGACAGTGAATTTGCTTGTATTATGGTATTACATTGTCCTTAATAAAGAAACTTGGCACCCATGGTGTTCTCTCCTTGCAACTTATCAAGGGATGCCACAGCTTCTCACGTTTTACTGTTCTTCACAGCTGATAACCAGTTATTGGCTGCTTCCACTCTTTGACATCAAGCCAGACAGCCTATTTGATGTTGCTTCAAATTCGAGCCTATTTTTTCTGCAACACACATGCCTTCCAATACGTCTTCCTTCATGGAGACTTGCTTACTAAAATGTATCATCGACTGTCCAGAACTCTATATACATGTATGTTGGTGGCACTGCCTGCAGTCTATGGGCCTCATTACACATTATGCGGTAAAAATCGGAAATTTACAGCATGGCGCTATTAGCGTGTCTTCCCTCGCAAAAGACCGCTAATAGCGTCCCATTACGAGTTTGCGGACACGAGCATAGCGCCATGCCGTAAATGATATTACCGCCATGCCGCAAAAATCCACAAAATGCCCATTACCGGCCTCGAACAAAGTGCTGATAGCACATCCTCCCTCACGCAACATGCAAATAGCGGTCACCGCTATTAGCGGACACCGTTAAAAAGCGAAACCGGAAATAGCATCATCGCACAGGAACGGGAAAGAGAATGGCGGCCATCTTTAAAAACACAATCCATTGCCATCCTCTGCATCCAGGACATCTTTCCGGAGAACTCTGACCAAAAACAATCCAGGACTGCCTGAAGATGTCAAAGGCCCTGAAAAAAACCTCTGATCGACAGCGGAAAGAAAAATTCACACCAGAGGAGCTCATAATGCTGACTAGCACACTTGCAGCCAATGCCGAAGTGGTCTTCGCCAATGATATGTGCCGGGAGGCTATCATCAAGAAAAAGGCCATCTGGGACGAAGTTGCCCGCAAAGTTAGTGCGGTGGGCACTACCACCCGCAGTGTGAAGGACTGCCGCAAGAGGTGGGACGACCTCCGGCTACGTGTGCAGAATATCCTATCAGTCAACCGCAACCTTGAAATGGCCACAGGACCTCTGAAGATGAAGGAGTGGGAGGAGACATGTGCCTCCACAATAGGAGTCGAAGCCATAGAGGGGGTCGGAGACATGGAGCATGGTGTGGCCATCTCATCTGATGGAGGTGAGTGAATACGTCAAACAATGCACAGTGAAGGGTGAGGGGGTACCCCAAACATGTGTCGATGACCAGGCCATTGATCCTGCCACACACATACATGCATGCATCACCATATACACGTGCAATACAGACCCATCAATGCATGACCAACCCGACATCCCCATTACAAGAATCACTGATGAATAGGCCCCAATGCATAGAGCAGCATGACGTGAACATTCTGCATGAGGCACCTAGACCCATTAACGATGATGTACCCTATTTATGTCATCCACAGGATCACTGACAGACACTGGAGACACAAGCACTGCAGCACATACTCCCCCAGCAGCCAAAAAAGCCAGAATGCATGAGAGAGGTGACACCACCACCACCTCCAGGGGAACTGGGTGGACAGTCCATCTGCAGAGGGCCAAGGGCAGCAGGAGCACCATTTCATCACAGCCTGAGGGCACAGCTCTTGTTGTAGCTGAACCCACACAAGTGTGCCCCATCATTGCTGAGATGAGCATGGAGGGCACGCACTCCGCAGCCACCAGCTCCACTGGGGAGGCAGCCGCCACTGCACCGGCCACTGACGAGGAGGACGCAATCGACGTCCTACAACTCATCCTTGACCCCAGCCCAACATGGTCCATTGAGGGGAGTCCAAGGGCAACGTCCGGATCTGCTACCCAGGGAGCACATGACACCCACACTGTAGAAGGTGCATGGAGCCCTCAGCTGTCCTCACCGGATGCCGGAAGCACGGACCAGGGCGCACCGTCCAGCCCAGCAGCACCTACCACCCTGACAGACCTTGCAACCATCACCCGGAGGCAGGAAGACATTACTGCGCTGGTTGCCCAGCATGTGGCCGAGACAGGCCGTCTAAGGGATGACCTCAAAAAATATGCAGGGCAAACAAAGGAGGCCATTGAGGCCTGCACTGACAGGATATGCCAGGAAATGGGCCAACTCCGCCAGGCCATTTTACGTATTGGGGACATCATGGAGCAGCATCACCAACCCCCAACACAGGATCGACCGGGAACCTCCTCCTCAGCAAGTTCCCAGCAGACCAGCCCCCTGCGCTGCTCCCTGCGTAACCTGAGGCGGCCCACATCACACCAACCCAATGTTGGTGGAGGCCCTGATGCTTAGCTCCACCAAGGACCAGGTGGCACATGTGGTGCCGGAAACGTAGACACTGTGAGACTCACCTGGGTGTTTTGGGGGGAGGGGGGTAAGGGTGCATTTGGGTGTTTTGGGGGCAAGGGGAGTAAGGGTGCATTTGAGTGTGTTGGGGGGAGGGGGGTAAGGGTGCATGTGGGTGTTTTGGGGGGAGGGGGGTAAGGGTGCATTTGGGTGTTTTGGGGGGGAGGGGGTAAGGGTGCATTTGGGTGTTTTGGGGGGGAGGGGGGTAAGGGTGCATTTGGGTGTGTTGGGGTGTTGCACTTCTTATCACATTCTGTTCAATACACACTGTTCTGAAGTTGAAACCCAAGCGTGGTCTCCATCATTGCGTATGTGTCATTTATCTTGGACAGGGTCCTTTGTGGGACTCCAAACATGCACCAGGGCAACAATATCCGTCTCCGTCCATGCTATTTCACCTTTGTGCCTGATGGGATTTCAGAATCAGATTCTGACGCACATCGTGTGCCTCCTTGGCATTGCCTCTTGCATGTCCTGCCGGGCCATTCCACCCTTACTCATCCCCATCCACATCATGCTCTTCTGGTGGTTGCATGTCAATTTCAGGTGGCATTGGCACATTCCATCATATGCACATTTTTTGATGCTCTACACATGCCATGGTTATCTTTGCCACTTTAACACGGCTGTACAGGAGTGCCTCACACAGGCTGCTTAGGCAGCGGAGCATTGGAAGGCTGACTGCCAGCTCTATCACGACGCAGGTACATGGATGTGCAATATTGTTGTCCTCTTCCTGCTGGTTCTGTGGGTTCCGTACATAGAATTGCAGGAGTACAAAGTGTGTTATAAATTGATGCATATATCTTGAACCTTATTTTTATATAAAGAACTGTGTTAGCACATAACATAGTGTGTGGACATTCCTTTGTGGGAGCTTGGGGACTACACTGTACTTAAGAATCAATCAGCACGCATCACCTTCTGAGAGCTTAAGCCTTGGTTGCTCATCCATGTCTACCATATAGAGAACCTTGGCTGAGGTTCTCTGTGCTTCTACTCTGCCAAATAGAGGGCAGGAGTACATATACCTCCCTCCAGTCTTTACACTGGTGGAAGCAGTGGGATTCTAATGGTTTTAAGAATCAGTGTGTAACCTTGCCACCTAAAAATTATCAACATGTTGCTGATTTAAGGTTTTGTGGTGTATACTGGGATAACTACATTACAAGCAATGGAATCTATAGCAAATGGCAAATTGACCAGGATGAGCTTAGAGGCTCTCCAGAGTGTGTGTGAAGCCAGAGAGTTAGAGTTTGAAGATAAGTCTAGGGCTGAGCTGACAGCTACTTGTGTGGACTATCAGACTGATTGTGATGCTCTTTATGAAGGGGGAATGAAACCACTGAGGACCCTACCCCTGGGGTTATTACTGAATCTGGTTCAGGGATTGCCACCTCTCCTATTCCGTCTATTCCAAAACCCAGAATGTATTCTTCAGGGAATACCTTGGAACTTGAATTATTAAGGGCCTTTGAATATAACATGTTGGAAACTGAAGCTGGATTGAATAAAAAGGAATTGGCACAACAAGTGATACTCAAAGATGGGGATCTCGAAGTAAAATCCAAGGCAATTGAATGTCAGAGAATCCAGCTATAGAAAGCTAGAGTGTAGACTTCACCCAAACCGGTTGAGAGTGTCAGGTCCCCCACCACCAAGTTTATGAAAGATTTGGTTGGCATGTATGTGGAAGGATCTGACATCCCCAAATGGATAGAAACATTTGAAATGGCTTGTGGAATCCATGATGTTAATGAAAGAGATTGGGCTAAGTGTTTGTTAAGTAGATTGCCTCAGACTGGTTGTGACTGTATTCTGAAACTGAGTGTGGAAGAAAGGGAGTTAGTTTGAGTGCATGAGAAGTGATTTGATTACCAAGGTTGGCAAGGCACCTTCCCAATACCTTAGATGGTTCAGGGAATATAAAAAGAGAGAGAATGTTACTTGGGTTGACTTGGCAAGGTCCCTACCAAGGTCGAGCCCAAGCAAATATATTCTGTTGCTTGTGTAAGGATACGACTGATATAGAGAAAAAACATTTTGTTAATTGTTTGCAGTGCAACAGAGTCAATAAGATGGAACATTTCAAACATTTTGTACACAATTTATAATTTTTTAAATATCAACTACTTATAGGGCTGCTTGATGGAAGATCGATAGGTTGGGTTGATGCTGGCAATGGAAAGATAGCTATTGATTATACATACATTATTAGATGAATATATTTAGAATGTATGGATTATTCGGATGTATATTATCATTATCTAAATGTAATATGAAATATAATCTAAATGCATTATCTAAATATAATATGGAATTAAATATGGAATGAATGTCAGAATAATAATTTGTTATTTTCAGTGAAAGGTTTTAGTAAACTAAGCACAAAAAACAAATATGTGCAATGCTATCTATTACACAGTGCATCCATCAGTAGTGCCATTAATACAATTCATTTTTAGTCCATCTAGTAGGTGTTCTCTTTAATTATGGCATATCATCCCAAAATTGTATTCAAAAATTCAAATGTTTTGGCCAATTATCTCACCAACTTTTTCTACAGCATCCATCTCTTATAACCACCAACCGGTTTCGACTTATACAGCTAATGTTCTAATTGGGTGACATCTAGTTTGGGGGAATGTTCTGCCCACCCCAAACAAGGCAACAATGTTCATTTATATAATAAAGTTCATTTTATGAACCTGGGACCCCAATCTAAAAATATTGATTCCCAAGAGCCTATCTCCCCTTTTTGGGACAAGTACGTGCAGGGCTAACATAGAAATAATTGAATCCATTTCCCTTCCAATTTCAATAGTAACAGCAATGACAAATAATCAATGACTGGGCACATCACATTTCAATGCTACATTTACTTAAATATACTTGTGTAAACACACACATAACCACGTATACATTTAGTTTACCCTTAGTGCCCATCCACTATGGATTGAAAAAGGAATGAGGACTTGTGCAAAGCTATAATTTGTTAAAACCAAATTAACTTAAAACGTCTCTGACCATCTAAACTGTTTATTCCTTATTCATTGCAAATGCATGTTTCCCTTCTCACTTAATGGACCTGTTCAAATTTCAAAAAGCATTGTAGAAAACTCAATTGAAATACTTTTGACTTGACGTTCCTACATTAAATTGCTTGTAAAGATCAAAATGGCTGTTTAACACGCCCGTTTGCTAGATTACCTTTAGTAGTTCTTCTATTGCATAAATGTGTAAAAGTGTACATTTCTCATTTGCAATGCACACATAAAGGTGGGAACACGTGTAATGGTTAATTGCCCTTTCCCCCTTTGTCTTGAATGAGTTGGTGCTAGTAACAGGTCTCTGCTTTGTGATATAACCAGAAAATGACCTGAGTTACATTGTTTTTCTCTGTATGCACAATGTGAGAGAACCTTTTTCTTCGGAATACTTATTTTGTGCTTGATCATTAAACAGAGATGGAGGGCCATGGAACCTCCCAGTATACACACCATAATGCCCTATTCTGTCAAATCTATGTCTCCAGAAGCACAAGCACCTCTAAAATATTTATTCATTTCTCAGTATGTCAAGTCAATATACATACCCCAACCCTTCAGTACTCTCACTAATAAAAAAAAGTGCAGGGATTGAATCTATTCCCCTTTAGAATGCTGCTCTCCTCAAGAATACTTCCCCTTAATAGTATTTGTAGATATTCATGTATTTTGGCTACCTCACAGACAGGACAGCACCCTCTTAAAGACTGGTTAAATTCTTCACCTCTACATCTGGTCGGCATCAGTTAGCAAGATTGTATCAACTTAACTTCACAGTCTGGTACCCTTATTTCTGTTTTGAGCATGTTTGTTGTCTCTTTCCCTGAAGAAGGCCTGGAGGTTTACCTCCAGGTAGGCCTCACTTAGAGGGTGTAGCTAGTAAACCCAAAATGGGTACAAAAGGAAAGCTATTTATTCCATTCCCATTTCTATTGTTATCAATTCACCTTTCCCTCCTTCTTTCCCTCCACCAGTAAGCCAGTCAGTCAGTGAATAAATGAAACGGTCTGCCAGAATCTATGGATTTGAACTTTAATAGAGCATAAACCTCTACCATTAAAGGTGTGTATCATTTGTCTAATCTTATTGGTCACCGTATGTGATTGGACAGTGTTCCAAAAATAACATCACACTAAACCAACCACACCATACTCATTGGGAATGTTAATGAAGAAAGCAGTCTTGTGGGACTGACCACTACAACCAGTTTCCCTCCCATGTTATGTTTTGTCATCTTGAGGATTTCTACATTAAATAATTGTAACTTTCTAAAACAGCATATTCTACACATGTGATTACTAAATTGTTCATCTGATTACTTTAGCTTACCTGAAACAAATAATGTGATTCTCCTCTGGGCACGACATATGGTGGATGAGATACAGATTTTAAAAATTTTAGTTTAAACACTTGTATACAACAATTTCATTCTTATCTCAGAATAACAGGCTCAGTGGCACCAACAGTGAGATAAGTGACTCATTGGTGGGCACTTTTTCTTTCTGAAGATGTCCACATTTTCTAAATTTACTTAATGATCATAATGTCACAAAATATGTCATTTTACATCCAGCTGATAGAGAGTTTCACCGTGGACATTGTTGTTCTTTTAAACATAACGCCTTAGGCCCTTTTGTTCAAATGTTGCAAGCGAGAATATGATTCCAAATGTAAAATTAAAAAGCATTTTTCTTATTTTAAAAATATTACATGGCATCTCCAGTTAATCTGCTTGGTAACAGGGCATCTGATCCTTTAAGCTCAGAGCAGGGTTATTTATTACTCCTTTGAAAGCTGTTGTCATGGAACAAGTTATTTGATGCTGGGCTGCTGGCAAGGGACATTAAAGACATAGTCACACCTTCTTGAATTATTCCAGCATCTGCCTATCCCTTTGTCAGACACCCAGTCTCCAAAGGTGTCAAGGGTTTCCTTCAGGAAAGGCCTGGCTGATTGACAGGTCAGATTATTTGAGAGGGGCCACTGGTCAGGATGAATTCAGTGTATATTTAAATATTTTAGCCTATTCACATAGACAGAGGAAATTGTAAATGGGGGTAGGGGGTATTTGCTTTTATTACAAGGCCTGGCTGATAATCTACTCCACGCAAGGTCATACACTTTCATAAATGAGTTTCAACTGCCAGTGTTCACACTTTACTCATGGGAAAGCCAGCCATCACATGTCCAGTAGTTGTTGGAGGATGCAAGGCCATTTGGCTGTCCAGTCTCAAAGCAGCTTTTTTCACAAAATGTAGTTTTTACAGCCATTTTGCTTTCCACGTTCCTTTTCCTTTCCACAAAACTCATGCAGACAAAATGCAGGGGCCATTCCAGTTTTTTCCTTTCCTACAAAATGTTGTGATTTTCCGCTCAGGTTGGCCTGTATATTACTTTGGACATATGCTCTTGTTATATATGGGCTACAAACATGTTTGTTTTTAAAATGGCACTTCTCTTTCTTGTATTCTTTTCTCAGGCACACATTTCCCTACAGAATCTCCCCTTTCACTTACTTCTTGCAGCAGCAAGGAGACATGAACTTTGGAGGTGTCAGGGGGTGCTTTCTATTTCTTCTGGGTTCTTTTAGGTTGAACTTCGATGAGTCTTTCTTCCATCATGTTTTCTTTCTTGGGTCTTTTTACGTATCTGGGTTTTTATTGGAAGGATCCTTCCCTGTCCCTCTGCTCTGGAAATAATTATCTGTTTAGTGCACTAAAAAGAGGGGTAGAAGGGCAAGTTTAGTAACACTTAGAGACACTTTTTAGGAAAAAAGTACATCCTACCATACTATGTTCATTAACTACGACATTCATCCTTCTACTGTTATCTACAACTATTTGTAGGCAGTCATCCTCTTGCACTCTTATTTTATTGCTTACTGTTTTTTTTCATTCCTTTTTTTTCTCTTCTACAAGTTTAATTTTTAAGGATTTCTTTCAGCCCTAACTTCGGATCGCTCATGAATGATTCTCAAAGCTGGTCGAGGGTGACAGATTTTCAGTTGATTGATATGACTCATTTTATTCTCAGTTAGATCTCCTTTTGGGATGCAGATGTCATAGGGAATAGGAGAGATCTTATCAATGATTGCAAAAGGTGAACACATCTTCTCCTGTGGTTGTTTTATTTGAAAATTTTAGAGATAAACCCTGTCACCTACCTCATACTTCATTTTATTGATTTTTAATACATACTCTCAGCAGACTTTTTCATATTGAAATGGACATATGCAAAAGCATGCTGTAGGTGTTTTCTCAAATTCTCAATGTATTTTTTTGTATTGTGTATTTTTTTGGCATTTATAGCGTGCTTTACTTCAAAGCGCTAAACATGAAACAGTACAGTACATTAAAAAGAAGATTGATTCAATCACAATACATTTTTAGAGTAAGAATGGGGACTGGGGAAGATAGTTCCTCATATAAGTACAGAAATAAGGGTAGAAAGTAGTAGAACGGAGGGGGGATGGAGTCCAAAGATGACAAATAACTGGGAGCAAGACCAAAGAAGAACTTAAATACAATACAAATAAGACTGGAAGAAAAAGACAGCCAACCAAGTGAGGACAGATTGCAAAATTGAATCACTGGGGCATAACAGGTAGAGAACGCATATAGAAGATTTGAAGATAGACTTAAGAGAGGCCAAATGAGAAAGATGAAGACCAAAGAGAATAGTAAAACAGTAAAAAAGCTAAGAGAAAATAAGAGATGAAATCAGGAGTTTGGTAGAACCAAAGGTCAGAGAAAAGCAAGCTTTGCAAATATTAAAGAGAGAGAAGCAACACGAACGGGTGAAAGTAGAAATGTGAAGGGAAAAGGATAAGTCTGTGTTAAGGTAAAGACCGAGATTATGAGCAGTGCTGGAAAGAGATATAGAGGGGAAAGAGGGAGTGGAAGGGGGAAGGATTAGTGGTGGCAAGGAAGAAGAGATTTTCAGATTGTGAAGAGTTTAGAACAAGAACGTGGTCTGACATCCAAGATTTGATAGCAAGTAAGCAAGAAGATATGTTATCGTGGCTAGCCAGAGTAAATGAAGAGAAAGACAGTTGCATGCTATCTGCATAAAAGTGGTGGGAAATCCCAAAGGACGAGATAATTGCAGCAAGAGGAAAAGCGTAAAGGGAGAAGAGAAAGGGGCCAAGAACAGAGCCTTGGGGGATGCCATGAAGAAGGGGAAAGGTTTCAGAGGAGTAACCAGCCCAGGAGACAGAATGAGTGCAGTGAGAGATAGGAAGGAAACCAGGCAAGAACAGAGTTAGCAAACACAAAAGAAGCCAAGAGCAGAGCTTGATCAACGGTGTTGAAAGCCATGGACAGATGGAAAAGTATGAGAAGAGAGGAATGCTTGGTGTAGCGAGACACCATTAACCAGACCTACAGTGGCATTTAAACAGAGTAAAAACATCAAAGATCTTGTAACCCGGAATGAGATATCTTTAAGAAAATGCAGCTAAAACACAATCACTGAGACATGGAAAATGCCTCCAGTGACAGGGAATTTCCCCTGCAGACACTGTATCTATTGCCAATTTACCAGCAGGAGCACGGAGGTTGACCTTGGCTTAGCCTCAACGTGGAGACAGAACAAACATACTAACTGCAACTCTGCAATGGTGATCTATGCCATTTGGTGCCCATGCTCAAAGGTTTACTTTGGAAAAACAGACAGAAAAGTGAAATCAAGAATCGGGGAACACAAGCTGTCTGAAAAACAGAACAATCAATGCCCCCACGGTGGATCATTGGGTTGAAAACATGCACTCACCTGAGGATATCAAGTGGACATGTTTGTACAAACTATTGCCCAGCATGGACACTAACAGAGACAAACATACTTAACTGCGCAAGGAACAACAAATTATTTTTTTGGTCTCAATGAAAAGATCGACTGGATCCACGTATAGCATGAATCTGCATGTGCACCTGAAACATATAGCACACGTGCACCACCAGCTCAGAATGGAGCAATGGATGGCCTTTGCTCTCCTATCTCTTGAAGGTTTGAGCTTTCCGCTTACTAATCATACCATCTTGTAATTACAGCTACTGCACTTACGAATCACAGGACTGGAAGCATGGGCCTTTTCGAATTGCCTGTGTGTGTTAGTCACAGCACATACTGTAGTTGCTCCAGCCTTTTTAGGTGCATTTGTGGGGCCAAGAGCTATAGGGGCGCTTCCCCCCTCTCCTTTCACTGTGTTGTGTCCCTTTGCATTATTTACGGACGTGTCATCTCATTGCATTCATGATGAAGCTGTGTGCCATTGTCGGAATCCGAGTGGAGCGGTCTCTGCCCCCTCAGGGAATGACAATGTAGACGCACAAGATCTTTTCCACTAATGGAGAAGTATGCCATCCGACGCATGATACAGTATTTCAGATGTCTCGCGGGTCATGTGACTTTACACTTCCGGATCCAGACGTGTCGAGACCCGGACCACGCAGAGCAGTGAATACACTTTGTGTAAGTGACCGGCCTGGTTGACGGTGTGTTCGCTATGTCGGGACACTGGGTTATAGCCACATTAACAGGGAGGGAGACTGGGGAAGTGGATATCTTTCTCCATCATCCTCTCCTAGAACTGTCTTCCATTCCGTTTCTTTCTTCACCCTAGCATGCCATCACGCTGAGCTGCTAAGCACTTGGGTCTAACAGTGGCTGGACAATAGACTTTTCCAGTTGACAGCACACAGCGACGCTGTTACACCACTTTCACTTGTGGCAGTCATGATTTGACCTTCCGGTAGAAGCCTAGAATGGAAGACCTGTTAAGTAAAAATAAGGTAAAACTCCACACCTTGTTCATAGTGGCTTTATATTAACTTCCTTGTACCGATGATTAGAGCTGCTCATTTTAACAATGAAACCCAGGTTAGTCCCCCAATCAGTTTCCCTAAGCATTCTTCCACAGTACTTTCCTCCATTAACCTGAGGATTTCCAACCTGTTGTACACCACTTGCTCTCTGCGTTTAAACGTAGGACTTAAGGCTGGATGATTGTCCTCTTACCCCTCTACAGAACACCGTCTGGAACTTCATTAAGTGTTACCCGAAAGGCTCATGTTAAGCATTTAACTTCTAGCCATCAGGACACATGAACCACAAGTGTTGTAAACTGGAGCAGTATAGGCTTATTTTCGTCTTGTCTCTGGAATGACATATGTTCATTTGTCCGTAGACAGCTCACCGTGGCCTACGCTGATGTTGAGTGAGGTAATGCGCACATTGCATTTTCCGTTTCAGTCTCGCTTTCCCTTTGCATGATGATACCTACTAGCCTACTAGTGTATGCCCGTTGGGCCATTAGGGTGCCCCCTTTTGTACTGTCCCGATGAACCTTTGGGTCGTAATTACATATTGCCGATTTGTGGACATGTGTACAATAGACAGAGGGACATTGACCCCATTGTCTTCTCTATTTTTCACGTGATACGCAGAGTTACCAGTGGCCACGTTCTGGACACACCATCCACCTTACACTTAGACTACAAGGTTCGTGAAGTGTTTCTCTAGCGCTTTTTGGAGCGCTCATCGTAATTTAGATTGTTTTTCTAGTAGACAGGATATTTTCCAGTTTGGTCTAGCTGGTTTGCACATTGCTTACTACAGTGCACTTTAATTTCCCCTGACAATCCCTGACGAATTTCCTTGCATCCCTTGCACCCTATGTTATGAAAAGAAACATGTTGGAAGTAACTGCTGTTAGCATGTGGATGAATGAGTGATGGTGAGATTGAATGGAGTGTTGGATGTAGTTTACATGCGTATTTGCATGGCACACAACACTTTCTTGACACCACTGACGTTATAGGGCAATTGATTAATAGCCAATGATCTAACTATTTGCTGTCTGCTATAAATCTGCACTGTTCTAATTGGTTTGAGTACTCATCTTTGCTGGGATGACTTCATTTTGTGTTTTCATCAGTTCTGTAAAAAAAAGGACCTTAATGTTGTTATCATTGTGAGCAATTTGGGGTGCTATTTTGTATATGAATAAAATTGCATATGTTTTGTTCTATTTGATTTTGCTTCATAATTTAATGTTCTAGGAGCAAACACTTTATTGGATTTCACTGGTTTCTCCCTGGCTATCACTTGGCAAAAATAGAGCTGGTAGCCCCTCTAACCTTTTGTGTTTGTATCTAAAGGTGATGTACCTAAATGAGGGTTGGTTAGTAGGGGGCATTGTTATTCCCTCAACCTCTTGTTGTGTTTAGTGGTAACAAGCAGAGAGCAAGGAATTAAAAAAGAGAGAAGAGCAGTCCAGGTTGAGTGACAGGGATGGAAGCCCGATGGGAGAGAGGGAAGAATAGAGTAATCATTAACAAAGGTAGAAACCTGAGTATAGACTAGTTTGTCGAGCAATTTCGAGAGGTAGGCAAGAAGAGAATTTGGACAGAAGTAGAATGAAGAGACGTGTAAAGAGATGGCTTCTTAAGAAGAGGGAGAATAAAACCATGCTTAAAGCAAGAAGGAAAGATCGATGTGAAAGAGAGGTATAAAGGTGAGTGGTAACATGTATATATGAGGTATTTATCAATGTCTGCTCCTGAGTTTGATAAGTCAGGTGTTGAGGTAATACCATTTTTCATCCAGTAATACATTCAAATGGAGTCATCTTGGTGGCAGAACAATGTGTAGCTCTGAGGGTCATCAGGACAAGTGGCAATCAGATGGCCAACTTGTTTCAGAATCAACCGCAAACTTCTTCAAGCTACTCACAATTAATTTGTTATATCTTTCTACATAGATGTAGACTTTTCTTTTCACTCCTAATAGTTACCACATCTTACTCATTGCCACACCGGTAAAGTGACTTCCTCTGTCAGATTCAATCCTCTGAGGAAGACTGAATGAGAAAAGATGTGGATGATCATCAAAGTGGTGTCTGTCTCTACCATACAATGTTGCCTTACAATTTGGGGCAGGAAGTCACTCAATACACTTATTGAATAGGCATGTATTGTTAACATTTGTTTGTTTCCTCTAGCAGAATGAGCTAGGGAATGAGTTACTGGTCGAAAGAAGTTTACTTACAAATCATACCATGATAACATAATTCCTTGTTTCTGTAGAGGAGCTCTCAGTTGATATTGATATTGATAATTTATTTCTATCGCGCTCATACACAAGTGGAACTGAGCACACACAACACATCTCCTTAGATAGGAATTGACATCCTGCTCCTTGTGTGATCAGTAAGCGACTTCTTGGAGTGTGTCAAGAGTCTTTTGAAATCCCCTATGACCGGCGGGAACTGAGTCATGAGCATGGTTTTACATCAGATGTCTGAATGGGACAGGTACCACCCACTGGGCACACCCAGATTGGGGATTCCTCACCAACAGTTAGAATGTCCAAACACAAAGGTATTTGATCTTCAAAATGAGTTGCTGAAAGTCCACTGTCAGTGTGAGTTTGTGATCTGGTTACTGTGGTTACCTGGATTTTTCCCAACAGTTGTTCCATATCAATGAAGTCCCCCTATAGAGCTCCAGTTTTCACCAATTGGTCAGCCAAATCATTTCCAGTTACTCAGGCCCCTGATGTAAGAAGATTTCTTATGACATTACAGTTAAATCAGTTTCCTACAATGAGTACCTTGGGTCCCAGATTGGGAATATTGGTTAACAAAACAGGCTGCCGATTGTGCAAAATGCAGCATCAAATGGAGATCAGCCAGCACATTGGGCCTCATTACGAGAATGGAGGTAATGAAAAAAGGAAGGCGGAATGGTAATAGCGGCATCGTTAATGGGTCTGGGTCGTTACGACCCGACAACCCGCCAATACCGGCACCGCCGTTACCGTGCCCCCTCATACAGGCATGGGAGCGAATACCGACATGCTGGTAATTGGAGGACATCACAACCCACGCGGGCATGCAAATACCGGCATCCCAAAGGCAGTAAATAGGGGCTGGACGATGGCGGCCATACAGGCATCGCGGACCACCCGTAAACAACAAACAGCAATCAAGGCAACTGGCACAGGTGCACACAATCACCACAGGTGGACTCAATGGAGTGTGGCCCACTATAAAAGGAGTACACCCACACACCACACCCCTTCCTACACCAAAATGCTACCACTAGCTGTTGCAATCATGGCGCTGGAGGACATGCCAACAGCAACTACAACAACTACAGCAGCAACAACAGGCAGCACAGAGGAGACGCAGGAGGAGAAGGAGGGTGAGACAGGCCCAACAATTACCACCAGTGCAGCAAGTAGTTCCAATCAGGCAGCCGCCAATCCCTTGCATCAGACCCAGCCCATTCAATCTAACCCCTGACCAGATCCACACCCTGGACTGGTTGGACTGGGACACCATCACCACCATAGTGGACATGATAGGCAATGACATTGCCAGCCTCATAGAAATACGCACTGCCATCCCCCCGCTACTAAATGTGGTGTCTGTGCTCCACTTCCTGGCCACAGGCACCTACCAGCACACAGTGGGCCAGCTGCATGGCATTTCACAACCACTATGTTCACGCATGCTGACCGAAGTGCTGGATGCCCTCCTGAAGCATGCTAGCACCCACATATCCCTACCATGGACTGCCCAGGAGCTAGCCGACACCAAAGTAGGCTTCCATGCACTGGCAGGCATGCCCAATTGTGTTGGTGCCCTGGACTGCACCCATGTAGAATTGGTAGTCCCCCATGCGGTAGAGGCGGTGTACCGCAATCGCAAGCTATACCACTCCATCAATGTGCAGATGGTATGTGACTCCAGCAAGATCATCACACATTGCTGCGCGAGATTTCTCAGATCAACACATGATGCCATGGTGCTGCGTAACTCCACGCTACCCTGTCACATGGAGCGACATGCTGGACCACGTGCCTGGCTGATTGATGAGTCGGCCATGGCAGTGCATTGGGGTAGGGATGTGTTGCAATGCAGGTGGGGCCTGGGTGGAAATGGGGGGGTCCATACACCACCTGGGTGGGAATGCGGGGATGCATACACCACCTGGGTGGGAATGGGTGGGTGCATACACCACCTTGGTGGGAATGGACGGTGAGTGGAGAATGCACGCAGAGCTAGTGACACCTGACCTGAACCCCCAACCCCAACAGGCACACATCTGACCATTAACGCATATCGATGACCACAAGTAAGACGCGCAACCTGACCACCATGCGTATGTCAAGCAATTCATGACTAAACAGGATTGCAACTGTGCCAATGTGGCTAGTGTGTCCATGCACAGTGTGGAATACACAGCATAAATGGGAGGCTAAAAATTGTCGTACAACCACAGTACATCTGCCTCAGCATGCATTATTTCACCCTGCATCATCTATTGAACGCCATCCAGACTACCGCACCTCATAGCAGTATAGAATGCATCTAGGTAACATTTGTGCATACGTACAGGGACATGTGCATGTCCACACAAAATAGCTGCGACCATGACTGTGATTCCTGAAGGTGGCAGCTCAGAGTGACACACACCTATTTGTATTTGTTTGCTGGTGATGCAGGATATCCCTTGAAGCCGTGGGTACTTACCCCTGTGCGAAACCCGCAGAACAGGCATGAAGAGGAGTACAATCGGGTTCACACCCGTACCCGTGTTGTGATTGAGCAGAACTTGGCCTGTTGAAGGCGCGGTTCCGCTGCCTAAGCAGGTCTGGTGGAGCACTCCTTTATAGGCCTGAGAAGGTGGCAAAGATCACCATGCCTGTGTCATGCTGCACAACATGTGCATCCGGAGATATGTACCACTGCCACCTGACATTGACATGCATGCCCGGGGTGAGGATGATGAGGATGGAGACGGAGGTGAAGCAGCAACCCCTGCCAGTACGTGATGCACAGGATGGCCATGCAGTACGCCAATCACTGATTCATGAATACTTCTGAACCACAGGGACTTTAATAGACATATGTCAGTGACACACCGGGTCCATGTGGACATGCACACAGGGAATGTTGGGATTTGGGCACTGAACACCGTCATACATTAAATGGATACACACAGGGATTTCCACGCCTGCTGCAAGTCGTGGCCGCTGCATGTGCAGCAGGATGAATGTCAGTACCTGTGTTTTGGCCCCCAGACAGTCTCTCATCAGCACTGCCGAGGCATTCACTGTGGCTGTGTTGGCTGGAATGGCGGCTGTGGTCCCTGCTATGGCTGTGGTTGTCTCCCGCCTGGTGTCCTCGCCATCCGCTATGTATTGGCACAGGAGCTCCATCATCGACCCCTGTCGGGCCTCAACCCTCACCAGCCGTGACTCGAGGGTGTTGGTGGGAGCAGGCATGGTTGGGTGTGCTGTCACGGGGCCTGCATTCTCAGTGCTGTCCTCGAGGAAGGGGCCAGGTCCGAATCATGCAGGCAGAGATCAGCACTGCTGTAGGTGGGTGAGGGCTGATTTTGGGGCGGGGGCGTGGACATGGGGCTTGGGATGAGTGGATATGCCAATTCCGTGACTCCTTCCTGGTCCACATTCTCCTCCAATTCATCCTCGGTGGTGGCCAGTGCTTCCAGGGACTCCCCTTCCACTGGTGTGTGTGTGGGCAGCTGGGTCTCGACAGTGTCAGGCACACTGGCTGTAGGTGTTGTCAGCTGGGTCTCGACAGTGTCAGGCACACAGGCTGTAGGTGTGGGCTGCGAAGCTGCCCCGGAGGTGGTGGTGTTGGTTGCCCTTTTCTGTGGCCAGGACATGGATGCCCTTGTGGTGGTGTCCTGGCTGGCATCTTCTCCATTGGTGCCTGGTGGGGTAGAGGGAGATGCAGGGCATCAGTGATGGTGTTACATGCCAGATGCATACTATGGTGCTGTGCAGTATTTCATTAATCATGCATTCATGTCTTACAGGTGTGTGACACAGGGTAGTCTGAGGGAGCATTTTGGCATTTGCTGCATGGCAGGTGGCATGCCGTTGTATTGGGGTTAGTGTGATGTATTACATGGGCACAGTCCATGTGTGTTGGCTGTGTGTTGGTTATGGGATTCACACTCTGCATGCAATTCTGTCTGGCAGGGTTTGGCCCTCCATCTGGACCTGGATATGTTGATGTGTGTGTTAGGACATGCATTGCCTTGCATAGACTTTCTTCCACATCACTTGTGCTATGTCATGGTTTCCCCTACAGGGATCTGCAGGGTCACTCACCTCATTTTGGTGATGTTGCCACACCCGTCTCCATCTCCCCAAATCCCTCGATGGACTCCCGATTTATGAAGGTGCTTGCCGTCTCCTCCCAGGTGGTCAGTTTGGCAGGAGAGTGGGGACCCCACCTGTGGCCATGGCCTCCCTCCTGTTGCTTCCAAGAATGTTACGGACCCTGAGTCGGAGGTCATCCCACATCTTCCTGCAATCCTTGACACTCCGTGGGGTGGTTCCAACAGCGGAGACCTTGCGGGCTACCTCCTGTCAGATGTCCTTCGTCTGCTGCCGCACCTCACGCTTCAGGTGCTGTGATTTGATGACATCAGCATGTGCGGCGAGGTTGTCTGCAAGCATGTTTAATTCAGCATCTGAAAAGCGATGTTTCCGCATGCGGGGGGTGGTCTTCCGGGTTGCCTTAGACATAATGAAAGTATTGCCACTGAGCTCTCCTGGAAACGACTGGTGGTTTGGGAGGATTGCAATGGATTGTGTTTTTGAAGATGGGTGCCGCAGTATTTCCCGTTCCGACGCGATGATGTTACTTCCGGGTCTGGTATTATGAGCCCGGTATTAGCATGTTGTTATTACCGGTTCGGTATTAAGGGGTTCCTCCTAGGCGGTGGCGGTATCGGCGGGTGCCCTCGTGATCACCTGCTATTAGTGGCATCATGCGAGCACAGACACGCTCGTACCTCCATGCTGGTAATGACCCGGTTTTTACCGCGCTAATCGTAATGAGGCTCATTGTTTCTTGATGCTATGCTTCAGGTCCCTTTTATGTTAATTGCCCTGCTGACTTTGTTCATGATCTAGATAACATTTAAACAATTTTTTTCTGGAAGAGATGTTTGTTGGTGAGGAATAGTAATCTAAACATGGCCTTGTTAAAACTTTGGTTAAGTTAGTGCTTTGTTGATACTGGAGGAGAATTGATTGGGCTCGTTTTTATTAATCATTTTTAGGATCTTTAAAAATGATCATTATATAGTTTTAACATGATTTATAATTATTTATGGATTGTGACTAATATTTCTGGGATATTAATTCAATGTTTCTTGCAGTATTATATGATTTTATGGATGTATAATTTATGGTGACATTTTTTTTAGCAATATGGTAGGAATACTCTTCAACATGAACTGTTGGTTTCCACTGACAGGTGTTTTCTTCATATACCATGTTTGGGGACACCAGGTATGCTGCCATATTCTCATTGATGATTAGATTGTCATCCTCAAACACTGTTCATCAGCATAAGTATGTAAGTTTTCCATACCTGGAGCTATTGGGCTCCACTTATTTTGGCCATACCTGACCTCCACAGGAAAGCTTTGAATTTACAGAATCCAAGAACTCATTCTTGAATTTGAGACATTCCCAGCCCATATTCTATCACTTTGGAGATATTGTAATGGTTGTGGCAGGTCTCCACTATGATGTGCTCCCCATGGATAATGGGTGATCATTTTTCGAAGCCCACACTGTTGCCAGAAGGGCCTTTCCATACTCATTGAATTTCTCTCCCATGGAAGATAATGTTTTGCTTGTGTAGATTATCCTGTTGACTTTGTCATGTTTTAGATATAACACCACCAAACAGGTATCTCTGGAAACCAGTCTCAAATAAATAACACCTTATTCATGCTAGAGTAAGCCAAACAAGAAGGATTCTTTTGAATTCCTTTACTGCCTCAGATTGTGCTTCACCCCATTTCCGCTTCACCACGGCCGTCAATAAAAGAACCAAAGGTTGAGTTATCTCTGCATAATCCTCAATTAAATGATGACTATGATTAATTAGTCCAAGGAGGCTTTGCAACATATGCAGAGTTTTGGGCCTCTTTAATTTGAGTAATTTCTCATCATTCTTTTTCTGTGGATTGAGACCCTCTATTGTGATTACTTGTCCCATAAAGTGAACTCTGGTTTTACACCATTGTACTTTCTGGAAATGTAATTTCGCACCAGCTTTTAAAATACTCATCTTATAAACTGTTGTATGCAAAGGGCATGTAGTTCCAAGTGTATTGTTGACCCCTGAAGGTGAAGGCAAGTGTATACTGATCATCCCTATTCAGAGGTACTTTCCAATTACTGTTTGTCACATCATGTGTTGAATACACCTTTGGTCCTTGGAGCTGAGCCAGTTCTTAGTCATTATAAGTCATCAACATTGACATGTTGACCCATTTATTCAGCTGCCTCAGGCCAGCACAAAGTCTCCATTGGCCTCTTTGATTTAAATTACCCAATAATGGTTTTTTAAAGGTACTGAATAATCCCACTGGATTCTAGATTTCTGATCATCTCCATTAGTGAATCCATGGATGCAAGAGGCAGGGGCATTGTCTTACAAACATGGGAGCCTTAGGTATTGTTGAATGGATAGTTGTATGCCCACAATCATAGGAGTCACATGAGAAGATACTCTAGACATTCACAAATATCTGTCACACCTGTCTCTATTCATGGGTCTCACTGGTACCTGCTATACTCATCTATTCTTTGACAATCTGCCTGAAACTCTGCCTGAAACTCAGAAACTCACAAATGCCTCTGGTTTTGATATTTCAGAAGTATCCTACAGTTTTGTGGAGAGATCTATAGTAATTGGGTTTACCTGGATAGTGGGTTACATGTATTCAAGGTAGTTTAATAACTCTAAATAGTAATACATTTTTCCAAGATGTCACAGGTACCCCATAAGGGCATGAAGAATACACCATAAACACCCCTACTCGAATATGAATCTTTTCTGGTCAGATACTATCTATCGTGTCATAGTAATCTTCAGGAATTTGATATATAATTTATTTTTCTAAATCAATATAATAGTATTGGGAATCAACCGAGATTCAAATAGAGGTTATTGCACCCATAAAAGTACTTCGAGGATTTCTGTTATCTACCAATATTCAAATGGTGTTGGTCTTCAGATCGACAAGTGTTGTTGGATGTAGGGACAATCCATGTTGTTGGAGAGTATGTCTCAAATATATAAATGCTTCATGAGTGTCAGGGTTTGTCCTCTTTCTATTTTGATTGGTACTGTACATTGTTCCACCTGTCCTAGGATAGTAACCTTTTATTTTTACTTGGACTTCAATTGAATAGGGCAAACGTTTAGCTGACCAAAATGCTTTTTCAAATTGCCAAAACACATGGGCCCTCATTACGACCCAGGCGGTAAGTGATAAACGATGCCGGTAAATGATTACCGGCATCGTTTTCCGCTACGTCCGATCATGACCCGTGACCGTTAACTACGATGCCATTAGCGGCATCGTAGTTAACGCTGCCGCTAACTGCGCCAAGGACGCGCGCACGCGACCTGCCACACCGCAAATACCGGCATGCGCAAAGCTACGCAAATGACGACCCAAGCGGACATGCACCTAACGCCATCACCCAGCCCGTTAAGTACCTTACCGCCATGGTGCTAATTACGCCATCGCGAACCAACCGTAAAGGGCCTTGTGCAGTGAATCCAGCTGCCACAGGTGCACAGAATCAGCACAGGTGGAGGCAATACAGACTCAGGAAGTACAAAAAGAGCACACCCAACCCCTTCCCACACCCAGTCACACTCCACAATTGATTCCAATAGGACTAGAAATGTTGGGGCTGGAGGACCTGATAGCAATGCAAGTGCTACAACTTCAACTACAACAACAACAACAACAGGCTGCACAGAGGAGACGCAGGAGGAGAAGGAGGGCAAGGCAGGGCCGGAAAGCCCCACCAGCACAGCCAGTGGCACCACGCAGGCAGCCCACAATCCCACGCATCAGAGCCAGTCCATTCAATCTCACCGCTGAGCAGATCCACACCCTGTACCGTTTGGACCGGGACACCATCACCGCCATCGTAGACATGATAGACAACGACATCGTCAGCATGATAGAAACACCAACCGCCATCCCACCCCTACTGAAGGTAGTGTCTGTACTCCACTTCCTGGCCACAGGCACCTACCAGCACACAGTGGGACACTTGCATGGCATTTCAAAATCATTATTCTCACGTACACTGATCCAAGTGCTTGATGCCCTCCTCAAGCACACAGACGACTACATCTCATTACCACGGTCTGCCGAGGAGATTGCAAACACCAAGGTGGGTTTCCATGCACTAGCCGGCATACCTGGTTGCATTGGTGCCATTGACTGCACCCATGACAAATTGGTGGTGCCACATGCCATGGAGGTACCGTACCGCAACCGTAAACTATTTCACTCAATCAATGTGCAAATGGTCTGTGACTCCAACAGGATCATCACACATTGCTGTGCCCGATTCCCCGGAGCAACCATTGATTCAATAGTCCTTCGGAACTCCACAATACCACGCTACATGGAGCGACATGCAGGGCCAAGATCCTGGCTACTCGGTGAGTCACATGTCATGACCATGGAAAAGTGAAGTGGGTAGGTGAACGACGTACCAATGCATACTCCAGGGGGGGGGGGATGATGCATACTCCACCTGGCCGAAAGGGGGGGGGAATGATGCATACTCCACCTGGCTGAAAGGGGGGGAGGAATGATGCATACTCCACCTGGCTGAATGGGGGGGTGATGCATACTCCACCTGGCTGAAAGGGGGGGGATGATGCATACTCCACCTGGCTGAAAGGGGGGGGGTGAAGGTGTGCCCCAACCATGACACAACCATCTGCAAGTGCATTGTACTAATTCACACCACATTGACCTCAACGAAATGCACCTACATGCACGCCACCAGACACCATCCACTGAAAGGCCTGTCCCCCATAACTGCGCACGAAAGAGGCACATGACGGACAGAAACATCAACACACCATCACACAGACAGCAAGGCCCACAAAATGTCCCTATCAACATCAGCATTGCTCACTGGGGTCATGATGAGGTTGACAGCAATGTTGCAATGATGTGAGCGTTGACATCACTGGACATGTGCCAGGCCACCAAAACAAACGGCATGAACGAACACAGTGGATGGGCACTCACAAGGCACTTGACCCCCCTGCATACATTGGTTGATGGCATGCACAACATTCCATAAGAGCCATGAGCATATACTGGTCGCATAGTGTGAATCAATTAGTGCATTTAAAAGAGGTCCGGAGTAACAGTTGGATGCAAGCCATGGTGGCACGTCATGTTCTGAAATAGACGTCATGACTGACACATACATTCTCACCCACATACAGGGGATGCAGGCTATCCCCTGAAGAGGTGGCTCCTTACAGCAGTCCGGAACCCACAGAACCAGCACGAGGAGGACTTCAACCGTGCACATACACGTACCCGTGTGGTGATTGAGCAGGCATTTGGCCTATTGAATGCACGGTTTCACTGCCTCAGAAGGTCTGGTGGGGCACTCCCGTACCGCCATGAGAAGGTGGCAAAGATCGTCATGGCATCTGTCATGCTACACAATATGTCCGTCAGATGCAATATGCCCCTGCCCCCTGATGCAGAACTGCAACCACCTGACGATGAGGATGATGAGGGTGGGGATGGGGCAGCACCTCATGGAGGCAGCGATGCGCAGGAGGGGCGTGAAATGCGTAGTACTCTGATCAACCAATTATTCTTGCACACGCGGATGGGTGGTGTCACTTGGAGATGACGATTGTGTCACTGTGTGCGTCTGTTATATGGACACTGAGGACTGTTTACCAATAAATCACACATACGCAATGAGCAATGTCCACACATGTGATTTGTGCAAATATGACAAGTGTATTGTGAAAGTGATTTTGTTGAACACACCCACTCCCTCCTACCCCCTCCCCCCTGACCTCCCCAACACACCCACGCCCCCCTCCCCCTGAACTCCCCAACAAACCCACTCCCCCCTCCCCCCTGAACTCCCCAACACACCCACTCCCCCCTCCACCCTCCCCCCTGAACTCCCCAACACACCCACTCCACCCTCCACCCTCCCCCCTGGAATCCCTACAAAGGTGTGAGTAAGTCTGTGCAGCAGTGTGTGATGTAGGATTTCTCCACTGTCCGGCCATTATTGGCAGCCCCCTCCCCTGGCCCCTGGGGCACCCCTGCCTGTGCTGTGCAGGTTCCTCCCCGATCGGCGGATGGGGCTGCTTGGTGTCGAGCTGGCACCCGTGGAGGTTCCTGCCTGCTCATTTGGACGTATGTCCCGAATTGTCTGCACTAGTTCTGAGATGACGTGCCACACAGCGGCGAGTTCTGCGCAGATGTCCTTTGTGGAGGACTCAATAGCAGCCTTCACTGTCTCTGCACATTTCTCCATTGCTGCACTTGCCCCCCCACAGTCTGCAACGTGCTCATTAAGGAGCGAGGATAGTTGCTGCTGCCGGGTGACGATCTCCTCCAGGGTTTGTTGGTTCCTCTGGCCCATGGCTAATGGCAGTAGTATTCCCATTGGGCTGCTCACCTCCTGCAGCGGGGATGGAGTGCCTGGCCAATCCTCATCCTCTAACTGCCCCTGTGTGGCATCCGCATGCGGGCTGCTTAGGGACAGGTAGGGGGAATGAGGGTGGGCAGTGGGGCTTCCAACATCAATCTCCGCAATGATCCCTGCTTCGCTATCGGAGGAGGCTGCAATGGCAGCGGTTTCCCCAATAGTGCTGCTTGCAGCAGAGCCTGTCCCTTCTGTGGGCACGATTTGGGTAATGACCGCTGCTGCTGCTGCTGTGGTGCCTGCTGGGGTAGCTGTCAGTGCCCTGTCCTGTTTTCCTGGCAGGGATTTTGGCTGCTGTGGGGTTTTCCTCGGGACGGCAGAGGTGGAGGGTTGTGGTGTTGGCACAGTTGTCCTGGCCCTCTTGGTGGGTGTGGAGGCAGTGGTGTCCTCATCCTCAAGGTCGGAATTTGAGCCTGTGGTGGAGCAAAGGAGGGAAAGTGTTATTGATGGGTCTGCGGACATTGGGCGGGCATTGTGACGACTGACATCTTATCAGTTAGTACATGCGGCACATTTGAGGCAGGGGCATACAGGTTGTCTCCCTTTTGTGTGGAAGTAGCATGGAGGTATGTGGGTGCCTGCAGTTAGGGTCTGCCTACTGCATGTGTACAGAGTGGAGATCGGATGTGTCTGTGGGCAGTCTCCTGCTGATGTGTTGCATTTACACTATGGGGCAACATTGTACTTCACATGAATGTACTTTGGTGAATTTTGCATGGCTTGATTTGAGCCACCTACCTGCATCGCCTGATGTCGGGGCTCTTCTCTCCATTCCTCCTACTCCTTCTATGCTCTCCATTGTGGAGGCACAGTTTTCCTCCCATGGCTGCAATTTAATAGGGGACTCCGATCCTCCCCCGGTTGCCGCGCCCAGGTTCCTGTTAGCCGATAGGATGCTCTGGATTCTGAGCCTAAGATTGTCCCACCGCTTGCGGCACTGTCTGACATTGTGGGGTACAGTCCCCACGGCACTAACCCGCTGAGCTACCAGTGCCCATATGGCCTTCTTCTTGGCTATGGCCGGTCTTGTCATTTGGTTGGAGAATACCACTGCAGCGTTCTCCTGGAGGGTCTCCGCAAGCATGGTAAGCTCCTCTCTGGTGAAGCGGTCTTGCCGCTGGCGGTCACAGGCTTTTTTTACCACTTTAGGCATTTTCTTGCAGGAAGAAGGTTGCTGATGGTATTTGCCGGGTCTCAGACCCGGATGTCCAGTGGTTGCGGAGGATGCCAATGGATTGTGTTTTAAAAGATGGCCGCCATGCTCTTTCCCGTTCCGCCACGGTGACGCTACTTCCGGTTCCGCTTATTTACGGTCACCGCTAATTGCGGTGACCGCTAACTACGGTCACCGCTATGAACAGTGGTCGGGGTGGCGGTAGTGCACCTTGTGCGGCATACGATGCCAGTAGGTGCCGTTTTGGGGGCATTAACGCCATGGCGCAGTTTACATTACCAGCATGGCGTAATGCTCGTGCACGATGGGTCGTAATGTCCCGCTTTTTAGGGCTTTGACCCAGCACGTAAACGTTAGTTACGCCATGCCGGTAATGTCGTATACTTACCGCCTGGGTCGTAATGAGGGCCATGGTGTTACCCCCCAATCTTGCACATATGTTGTTATTAATAAAGTCTAAATAATTTACAAATTGATAGAGAATATCACTACCCAGGCTCAATTCGGTGACACCTCTAATAATCCAAAAACAAGAGGCAATTGTTTTATCACCAACTGACATTTTTAACACTTAGGCAGTATATCTTTAGCATCTTGGTTTGTTAGACCAATTTCCCAGTTATTTATCAAATTAAAGAATGGAATGGTCTAATATATTTGGAGTTGCCGAAACAGTGCTTTGCTTACAATGCTATTTCAATTGTTTAGGGATTCTGGTGAGCAAAGTAGCTTCCCCTCCATATATCTGAAGGGGAAAGAATGTGTGTTCAACATTTCTTTGAATTCCGGTGAAATTATTAATACATTTTTCAGGACTTCTTTCAGAAGAACAATGGATTAATTTGGCGTCCTCCTGAGTGAAGAACTTCCTTCCAATGTGGAAGACCATTTGTTGTTGAGAGGAGGTTTCATTTTCATTTTTATTAGCGCCTTCCCCATTCCCATTGAGCCCTATGGGGGCTCAAATGGGAATGGGGAATGGCACTGGTGAGTGGGGAATTACCGGTCCTGCCAACCTTGGAATGGACCCGTAATTGCTCCATTCACCAGGGCGGAGTGAGAACGAGTTTGGAGACAGCCATGGCACTAATAGCGCCATGGCTACCTCCAACCTCGTAATGAGGCCCAATGTGTAGGGATGTCAGCATCAAAATGAATAGTGTTCAAAATAAACTTAACTTTTTCCAGCTCTTCAGTTTTAATCAGCGTCTCCTTCACCAAGTTCACAATGATTCAGGGTTCCATTCCACAAGAGTTCAAATCTTCAGATTTTCAAAATAGCACAATTCCTTGAGAGACTTCCCAGCTCTTTTGGCATCAGTATTTTACACTCGTTTGCATAAGCAGTGCTGTTTCTTGACTTTAAAATCACATAAGCGGCTGTCGCAAAAACACAAGCTCCTTTATGGATACTTTCCTTGGCTTTTCCATACCGGGGGCACTTGGTCTAAGTGCAGTTGTCAGACCGAACAATCTACCCCTCACAGGTCACACAATCGATACCCCTTCTTGACTGATTTCCATCAACAGTTGGCCACTGCTTCATTTGACAGTGAAGCTTGGTTCTTTCATCAATGTCACACCCTTCTAACACTGTACCGTGGCTTGATTGACCACCTTGCACTTTGTTACACTTTTCTGTATTCTTCTAGCTCTAGCCAATACATGTTTCCTCTTAACCTGCAGTTGCTTGCACTTTTTTAGGTAGGCAATTACTTGATTTACCCTCTTATACTTTTCTTGTTATTCTCTTGACATTGCCAATATGTGTGTCTCAAACACTTCACTCCATGGTATCTGTTACATGCACCACCTTTCTTTCACTCCATGCACGAGTGCTCCAAACTTGCTTAATCTCTGTGTGGCATTCAGAAGTGCTTATAACAGCTTTTAATTTGTTCAGTGTTCAAAAGTACATGTTTCGACATTCAAAAGTACTTCCAATAATGTTCAGTTCATTTGGTATTCAAAGGTATTTGTGTCGGCATTCAAAAGTGCTTACAATAACTTTCACTTTATTCAGCATTCAAAAGTACTTGTTTCAAGTTCTCGGAGTGCCCCGGTATGAGTGTTTCCATTGTCTCCACTCAGCAGCTCTTTTCTGTTTCTTTCACTCCGCATTCTGCTTCCCAGCTTCCACAAGCTTTGCCTCCATCGCGTCAGCCACAGAGAGCATCGCTCACTCTCCTGGTTTCCAGTGGTGGCTTGGATTCCTGGGCATACCAAAGCTCCTGCTGTGTGTACCTGGAAAGGTGGGTAGCAGGACTTCCAGACTCTCTCCCTGCCAACCTCGGCCTCAGCATCTCTCTCTCCTGTTCAACACGGCTCCCGGCTCCGGTGTCTCCAGCTTCCTTATCTCGAGCCTGTTCCTCTTTGTGCTTTGAGGCACAAATGACTGACCTTTACCAAGAATGCTTGGCCACAAAACAGCGCTTGATGCAAGACAATTTCTTATGACCAAATAGTTATGAGACAGAACTAATATGGTTGAGGTTGTTGGCAGAATCTCCACTTCCATTTTTATGGCCTGTTTAACTAGGAGCACCCCTCTATACCTGTGGAGACAGCTAGGAACCTGGATGTTCTGTTTTAAAACCAACTGACCTTTACCAATCAGGTAGATGCGGTAGCCAAATTGCACACTTTCATCTATATAATATAAGTAGATGTTCTAATCAGCTGGTTCAAGACCATGAACATCCTCTAGTCCAAGCAGTGGTTTTATCTTGGGTACAATATTGTTTATCTATGTACTTAGGTATATCGAAGAAGCTACATTTCAAACTAGAGGCTGTTATGCCAAGCGCCTTGATACTGTGCAGTGCAGGTGATATGTGTTTAAGAAAATGGGACCACATCTCTGGCGCAAGAAGATCGGTACGTTGGTTACTGATAGAGTCAAATTAAAATGCAGGTTTTAACACATATTTGGAAAATTGTAAAGGGGTTTTCCCCCCTGCAATCTCTCTAATGTTGCACAATGCTATATTTTAACCCGTTCTCTCAAGTCCACTACTAAGGATCTGTTGGTAGTACGCAAATACAATACTGAATCATTTGGAGGCAGATTTCTGGGCACATTAGGGTGTGGTCCATGGACAAACTTTGAATGACTATTAGAAATTGGTTTTGTTTATATGTTTTAAGTTAAGCCAAGCACCTTGATACTGGTTTTCCTGTAAGATGTTTGCTCCCTACAAATACATTTTACTACTAATACTAAAATACTCACTAAACAGAAAAATACATTAAGTTCCTACCCCTACTTTACCTCTGTCACTCAGTCACTTACAATCCAAATTCAAACCTCTTAGACTTCCATGCACACCTTAGTATCTCCTTATGAGGCAGTGGATCAACACCATGTAATCAAATGCAACACAAAGCTTCCATGCAAATTGATGGACTCTGCACAGCTTGGGTTAAAAGGGTTTTGCTTGCAGTGGCAGTAGTAATGGCTGATATCATATCTCAGTAGGACCTCCAGATCTGTAAAATGTTTTAATCCGGCAACATCTACTTCTGGGACTTTTCCACCCAACCCCCTTATCGGGTGCTCACAATTGTCATTTATTTAATGAAGTTCTTTTTATGAGCCCGGGACCCCCAATTTAACAATATGGATTCCCTACAGCCTCCCTCTCTTTTTGGGACAAGAAACATGCAGGGTTACACAGAATGTTTATTTATTAATAACATTAAAATAAATGAATTAATTTAAATATAGCCAAATATTGCATCTATGAAATTTCAGTTTCAATAGTAACTATAATGAAAAATAATCAATACTGTGGTCACATCACTTTTATATGCTACATTTACTTGAACAGGCTTTTGTGAACACACAGAACACCATCTATACAGTTGGTTTAATCTAAGCACCATCCACTTTGGATTGAAAAATTATTGAGGATTCCGGGAAAAGCTTTAATTTATTAAAAACCAGAATAACTCAGAGCTTCCATGCCTATCTAATCTTTCCACTTCTTATTCATTGCAAATGCACATTTTCCCCTCCCACTCAATGGACATGACAGAATTTAAAACAGTGTTCTGGAAAACTCAATTTAAATATTTTCTTCTTGACATTCATGCATGTAAATCGTTAGTAATGATACAAATATCTGTTTAGCATGTCTGTTCGCCAGATTGCCTTAAATGGTGCTTCTGTTACATTACCATATAAAAGTGTAAATTTAATATTTTCAATGTACAACATAAAGGCGGGAAAATTGGTAATGGTTAATTGCCTCTTCCCCTTTGTCTTGAATGATTTAGTGCTGGTAACAGGATTCTGCTTGGTGATGTAACCAGGAAATGACATCAATTGTTATTATTTTTCTAGCTATGCACACAGTGAGACATCCTTTTACTCACAGAATATATCTTCTGTGCTTGATCATTACACAGAGGAGGCAGGGGATCTCCCAGTATACCCACCATAAGCCATGTTCCATCAAATCACTGTCTTCAGAAGCACATTCAACAGGAAATGGGGTATTTGGTAGCAGGTGCAACTCTAAATTGCATACAGGCATTTCCTCGATTTGCTCCATGTACTTTTTGAATCTGGCCTTAAAGTGTTGCTTCAATCTACAATATTGTCTCAGCAGTACCAACTCATCAAGAAAACTGAGCTGGCTTCAAACAGTATTCAGTGAAACGAGAAAGTGAATTGTTTAGTGCCTCATTATGCGTTTGCTGGTCCGTGAACTACGGTACCGGTAAGCTTGCAGGTACTGTAGTTCCCGGACCGGCAAACTACGAGTTGTGCTCGCGGGTGCCTTTCTGCCCACCAGGTCGTTATAAATGGTGCTTGTGCATCCGACCTCCCCATTCCCATTCAGCCCCATGGGGCCGAATCGGAATGGGGAGCATCTTTTTTCCGGCACCCACGAATGGGCAATTACCGCGCCCAGTGGGGCTGGAATGCCCCGGTAATTGCCCATTCGTGGGTGCCTTAAAATATTGCAAGTTTGGTGGCAGCCTGCCGGTTTTACCGGCAAGGCTATTGCCAAACTTGTAATGAGGCCCAATGTCTTTTATGATAAGGTTACTTTTAAATATTGATATTATGTAAGAAAATGGGTCAAATACTTTAACAAATAAAGAATCTTCAAAGAGTGAAGAGGATGCTGTTTTTTTAAAGCCACAATTTTGAAAATGCATAGTTCTTTTTTTATTTTTTAAGGTGACTTGCCCATTTCTAGATTTCGAGGGGCCTGTGTGCAGATGTAAATGATGCAATGGCCAACCTCTGTGAATAAACTAGGGACCGGAGAGCAGGTACCCTTGACACAGGTGTTTGACAGGGTCCCCGCTCACATGTGTGTGATGTACATGTATATCAGAATCAAAAACCTTTAAAGGGCCTGTCATTCTGAAATGAAAAAAAAGAAGAAAACATTTGTAAAACCACTGTATTGTGAGACTATGGTGAAGGTCTTCATTAACAAAATAGTACACAGATGCTGATCCTAGCTGCACGGCTAAAACACATGTGTTTGCAGTTCACACTCGCTCTAGATTATATTATGGGAACCAAAATGTGCCTGATACAGTAGCATTAAGGATTTCCCATTTTAAAGATGTGGTTTCGGAACTTCTAAGGAACAGCATGCGTCTCACCTTTGAGGACTTCATTCAAGCATTTGAATTTTCTTTAGTAATAATGTTAGACACAGGCACACCTGAAGGATTAAGCAGAGCCATCTTTGTGTGCAATGAGCTTGGTTTTCTATAAAATATATATCAGTCAGAGGAAAAAAGGGTTTCCCAACTTTATAAACAGAAATTCAATAGAGGTGGAAAAAATTAACTTAATTAATAAAACATAAAACCATTATTTCAGAGAAAAGTAAAAGATTTAAGGATTGCAAAACATTTAAATAAATTAAAGATCAGAAGTATAACATCAGAATGATTAAGCTTGGATTCTAGAACATGCTCTCAATTATAATCACTGCCTAACTACTGAGCTGCATGTCTCTCCAGGCATAGATTAAAAATGGTCCTGCTGCCCAGTACCGAGAATCTGCAGAGATGTCTTCCAAAATGAAGAAAAATGACCCTTGCTTGCCCCCACCAGAAGAAACCAGAAATCTGTAAACCCACCATGGATCACAGCATTAGGGGAGGGGACAAATTAAACCATCTGCTAGAGCCATGCAGGAAAATGGTTCTGGGTTTAAATGAACACTCATGACTGCACTGATGCCTTAAGTTAAGATAATTAAGGGTTGCTTGGACAAGTTTAGAAAAAAGTAGAGGAAATGTGTGGCTTTGTTAGGAAACTTTGAGATCCGGAAAACTGCCACAATTCTGAATCACACCATCTGCTAGAGCCATGCAGGAAAATGGTTCTGGGTTTAAATGAACACTCATGACTGCACTGATGCCTTAAGTTAAGATAATTAAGGGTTGCTTGGACAAGTTTAGAAAAAAGGAGAGGAAATGTGTGGCTTTGTTAGGAAACTTTGAGATCCGGAAAACTGCCACAATTCTGAATCACAATCAATGAAATTAAGTGCTAATACATGCTTTGGGGGCGGGTTTTGCAGTAATGGCCTGCTAAACTGAGTCGAGGTGCGGGCTTAGGGCCATTACCGGACACGCATGCACCTACAAAGCATGAATAAAAATGATTAGCACTCTTGCCCTGTTTGCTAAACATGCTCTTTTTAATTAATTGTTTAAATAGATGTTTCCTTTGATGGATGGGTGCATGTGGTAGTGTGAAACACGCTGTCCCCTGCACACCTATTTGTATTGGAACACCAATCAATGTTTTAATTTTCTTTGTTCCTTTTACTCTTTGTAATAAAGAATGCAACAAACAAAATAGTTTTTTCTTAAGAAATACAAGTTTTATGTATACAAACGTTTAGTGTTTTCACTTTTATTGTTCCAATTTCTAACGTAAACAATTGTTTCATATGTTAACAGTCTGTTAACTAGTGACAATTTTCACACTCTGTGTGTTTCTCTGAATTTCAATGAGTCCAAAAAAGGTGTAAAAAAATCGACATTTGTAATGAATAACAAACACAACAATTGTTTCATTTATGCAGTTCTGCTCTACGCGTTTCGGGATATAATTGTTCCCTTCCTCAGGAGCTGTCAACTGAGAAATGTTCCATTCTATTTCGTTCCCATCTATTAATACAAATCAACAAATATATATAGGTCAATCTTTTTGCTGATTATCACAGTTTAAATTTGCTGTCATTATTCTCAAAGTGATAATCACCTGGATGTTATCCTGCCTTTATATTTACTATCCATGCGATTATTTAGCTTCTCACATTTGTTAGTCCCCCTAAAAAACAATAAAAAACATAATCCCAACTGGTTGTTGCAGTCCCATTAGCTTTACCATTTCAAAAAACTAGAGACTTTCAGGGTAATTCATAGAAATTCGCACAAAAGTGGCGCACGCGACTGGCGCACAGCATGCCCGTGCGAATGTCTGCGCCAGCTGCGTGCGCTAAAATCGATTTCCGCGCACAGCGTATTCATGGATTTTCGCATCCAAAACCAGCCGTGGCGCAGCGTGGTGCAGCGACCCTGCAGCAGCGCCAGTTACGCCCCCAAGAACGCCCTCGCGCAAGGAAAAGCCTTCAAAATCCCCAAATAATCGCAAAGTGCTGCGCTAACCCTGGACAGGGCTGGCAAACAGCAAACGCCAAGCGGGGAATGTGTATTTCAGTGGTTCGTGCGAAGTTCCAGACGCGATTGTCCTGTGTACGTGTGCATCAGGGGTGCGCGGGAAGTATCACATGCAAAATCAGCAGGGTACGTGTATTTCAGGGGTGCACGGGAAGTATCACACACGATTCCAGCAGGGTACGTGTATTTCAGGGGTGCGCGGGAAGTTTCACACGCGATTCCAGCAGGGTACGTGTATTACAGGGGTGCGTGGGAAGTTCCACACGCAATTTCAGCAGGGTACGTGTATTTCAGTGGTGCGCGGGAATTTCCACACGCGATTGGCCCCGTGCGAGCAGGGTACGTGTATTTCAGTGGTGCGCGGGAAGTGCCACATGCGATTGGCCCCGTGCGAGCAGGGTACGTGTATTTCAGGGGTGCGCGGGAAGTTCCACACGCGATTGGCCCTGTGCGAGCAGGGTACGTGTATTTCAGGGGTGCGCGGGAAGTTCCACACGCGATTTCAGCAGGGTATGTGTATTTCAGGGGTGCGCGGGAAGTTCCACACGCGATTGGCCCCGTGCGAGCAGGGTACGTGTATTTCAGGGGTGCGTGGGAAGTTCTACACGCGATTTCAGCAGGGTACGTGTATTTCAGGGGTTCTGGGGAGTACTACACGTGAATTGGCCGTGTGGGTCCTCCCAGGTGTTCGCTCTACAACCTCCACGGCCCCTGCAGGCAGCCCACACCACGGGGGACTACCCTGCACCCCTGCTCATGTCCCGCAGGCAGCCCATCCACCATGGGCATGCCCCCCAGCCAACCCACATGTCACCTTGCACTACCGATCAACAATGCATGTCTCCCACCCCCCCACCAGGGCAGCCTCCACCAGGCCCCCACCCATGTCTCCCACCACCCCCTACCCCCCAGCAGTCAGGGGCACCCTCCACCAGGCCCCCACTCATGTCTACCACCACCCCCACCCCCCAGCCACCAGGGGCAGATTCCACCAGGCCCCCACTCATGTCTCCCACCACCCCACCCCCCAGCAGTGCAGGGTCAGCCTCCACCAGGCCCCCACTCATGTCCCCCTGCACCCCCACCCCCCATCAGTGCAGGGCAGCCTCCACCAGGCCCCCACCCGTGTCTACCACCACCCCCACCCCCCAGCCACCAGGGGCAGCCTCCACCAGGCCCCCACTCATGTCTCCCACCACCCCCACCCCCCAGCAGTGCAGGGGCAGCCTCCACCAGGCCCCCACCCATGTCTACCACCACCCCCACCCCCCAGCCACCAGGGGCAGCCTCCACCAGGCCCCCACTCATGTCTCCCACCACCCCCACCCCCCAGCAGTGCAGGGGCAGCCTCCACCAGGCCCCCATCATGTCTCCCACCACCCCCACCCCCGAGCAGTGCAGGGGCAGCCTCCACCAGGCCCCCACTCATGTCCCCCTGCACCCCCACCCCCCAGCAGTGCAGGGGCAGCCTCCACCAGGCCCCCACTCATGTCTATCACCACCTCCTCCCCCCAGCCACCAGGGGCAGCCTCCACCAGGCCCCCACTCATGTCCCCCTGCACCCCCACCCCCCGGCAGTGCAGGGGCAGCCTCCACCAGGCCCCCACCCATGTCTCCCACCACCCCCTACCCCCCAGCAGTCAGGGGCACCCTCCACCAGGCCCCCACTCATGTCTACCACCACCCCAACCCCCAGCCACCAGGGGCAGATTCCACCAGGCCCCCCTCATGTCTCCCACCACCCCCACCCCCCAGCAGTGCAGGGGCAGCCTCCACCAGGCCCCCACTCATGTCCCCCTGCACCCCCACCCCCCAGCACTGTGGGGCACCTGCCAGCAGGCCCCCACTCATGTCCAACTCATGTTCCCCTGCACCCCCACCCCCCAGCACTGTGGGGCACCTGCCAGCAGGCCCCCACTCATGTCCAACTCATGTTCCCCTGCACCCACACCCCCCAGCACCGTGGGGCACCTGCCAGCAGGCCCCCACTCATGTCCAACTCATGTTCCCCTGCACCCCACCCCCCAGCACCGTGGGGCACCTGCCAGCAGGCCCCCACTCATGTCCAACTCATGTTCCCCTGCACCCCCACCCCCTAGCACTGTGGGGCACCTGCCAGCAGGCCCCCACTCATGTCCAACTCATGTTCCCCTGCACCCTCACCCCCCATCACTGTGGGGCACCTGCCAGCAGGCCCCCACTCATGTCCAACTCATGTTCCCCAGCCAACATGTCATCACAATCTAGATCCCCGGTCCCTATGGTCAGCCTCCAAATGCAAAACACCCACCCGAGTATTGCATCCACCCACTCAGAAATGGCAATAACATGATAGAACTGCAATTGCAAGTTTGGAAACGAACACATGTCCCTCACATACACCCAATGGGTGTCAGTGAATCTCAAAACCCATATCATGATATGCATGAAACCAATGAGATGATACTACACATTGAAGTTTGATCAAAAAATATTTATTAAAGAAAACATGAATTGAATCAAAAATAAACTAACAGAAATGGGAATGTAAAAAAAGTAAAAAGAAGCATGTCCATGAAAAAATGCAAAACCAAAAATCAGAATCCAAAGGAATGGTGTCCAAAGTCACAGTCCAGAAAAGAAAATCCAATGGGAAATTATAATTGAAAGCCATTGCTCCATGGGTAAATAGTAAAAAGAAAAGAAAATCCAACAGTGAACTATGTACAGGTGAACAAGCCAGGGTCCATGATCCCAACAAAAGAAATGAAACCTATCTAACAACACTACCTAATAAAAAATAACTATATACAAAAATGTGGCCCATTGTCCAAAAGGTCCAAAGAAAATGCAAAAACAAAGGAAACCTAACACTAACTACATAACTATTTACATAGGCAGCGGGCTAGTCCAACGGCTCACTGGATGTTGTCATGGGCCAGGGCATCATCGAACTCCTGTTCAATGGCTTGGAGGCGGGCATGTTCCCTGGCCCCGAGGTCTCGCAGGGATAAAGCAGTGTCCAGCTCCAACTCCCTGCGAAGACCCTCGAGGCACTCAGCCCGCCTCAGCGCCCTCCGCATGGAGTTCTCCGCCCTGACCATTGTGAGCTGTTCCTCCTCTGCCCGCTGCCACTCCGCACCTATGTGCTGGCCCAACCGCTCCCACACAGAAGCCACTCCCATTCCAGGGTTCTCCTGCCCTCCGGCCGATGCCTGCACCCCTGATGTTGATGGCCCGAGCCATGATGCCTCCCACGTTGAGCCTGCCGCTGCCTCCGACGCAACTGCCTGTGCCAGCATGACAGCATCCAGGCTGATGGTATCCACCGATGCCGTCATGCACATGCCCTGCCTGATGATGCCGTCACATCCTCCATCTGCTGGGGTCCAGTTGCTGGTGTGTCCACCCCTGCTGGATCTCCGACTCCCGACTGTGGCAGGGATGGGATCCCCACCGAGCCGGCTGCATTGGTCGGGGCAGGTCCACAGGGGGCCCTGGTGGCATCTGGGCCGGAAGACGGCATGGAGAACGACTGGTGCATAGTCTCCACAGAGGAGGAGAGGGTCGCCAGATTGGCCGACACATGTAGGAAACCCCCGACCATGGCCGTTCCCAACTGGGCCACGTCGGCACAGTGCTCTCCGTGATGACGTGCATGCTCCTCCCGGGAAGCACGCACCTCATCACGAATTGCACCTGTGCGCAATGCAACACAAATCAGGACCTTCTCCATACGGCCAGGGGTCCCCTCGTACGCAGGTGGAGGGGAGTCAGATGACATGGACATCCCCCCTGCCTGCGGACGTGCCTGGGATGGGGCATCCCTGCTGGTGCATGGTGGTGCAGTCACAGTGTCAGGGCCAGTGACATGCACAGGCCCCTCCACGGCGACCTGTGCTGCCTCCTGCCCCTGCCCCTGGACTGCAACACTTGCACCAGCAGGGATGCCCCCACCAGGCCCCATGTGCGCCTCAGTAGCGGCCTCCTCCTCCTCTGTGGAAACCACCAACCTGGATGGCTCCACCCCGTCTTCCGCCGTTGCAAGCCCCTGTGGGGGCTCACCCACCCCTTCCGCTGCAGCCGTGGGGGCATCCCCACCGCTTTGCTCCACAGAGCCGTCTCCGCCCCCTTCTTCATGTGACGCTGTGTAGAGGGAGACACAGAACACAAGCATCAGGGTACTGTACAATGGTCCCCTAGACAGGAAGCAATAGCAGATGAGTGGTACTGTCAAAGATCACTTCCATCATGTCCCTCCACAACACATGGTTCAGTGCAGGTAAAACACATGCGGTATCAGGCATGGCGCATGCTATGGACATTAGCATACATGTCCAAGTGATTCTTGAAACATACACTGTTGTTTTGGAACTCACATGCATCATGTGCCATGCCTATCACATGCACACACTTCACCCTAGTTTCATCCATCTGGCCTCGTACAACCCAGACACAGTGGATACAAGGATGACTAGGCTGCATCATTGAACCTGAACATTGCGACAGACATGTGTCATGCATTCCTGGCATTCACAAGTCACAGACACGCAGGTCAGACACGCAGACATGGACAGCATACATGTACATGGCATCAGCACCCATCCCTCACCCATGACTGGCATGCTTTCATGTGGCCATTCCGCATAGGGCAACCCATGTTGCATTTGAACACATGCACCAACCATGTGGTTCACACATTACTGGTCTCACATGCATGACGTCCCTGCACACACACATGCATACATGGCCTATGTCACACATACAGGCAAGTATCAGACAACCAGCACACTGCGACATGCCCTGTCTCACACAGCAATGCTTGGCCACTTACCGCTCAACTCCAGACGGGTCTGACTCTCAAGGATCTGGGCGTGGAGCGCTGGGCCTACGCATTCCAGGACCCTCATCTGGATGGTACTCATGCGTCCCGGCCCCCCTCCACGAGGCGCCGGGCCTTCAAGAGGGTCCTGGACCTGCAGTCATCCCAGCGCTTCTTGACATGTTGGTAGTCGCGGACTGCCACACCCTCCGCGTTGATGGCAGTCACGATGTCCGTCCAGATCCGAGTCCGTCCTTCCTTGTTGGCACGCTTACTTCCGAAGAGGGCATCATACTGCCCCAGGACTTGCTCCACCAGGACACCAACTTCGGTGGCA
The DNA here is from genome assembly GCF_040938575.1 of Ambystoma mexicanum. NCBI lineage: Eukaryota > Metazoa > Chordata > Amphibia > Caudata > Ambystomatidae > Ambystoma > Ambystoma mexicanum. The sequence continues at coordinate 914,194,401 of NC_090936.1, forward strand.
ATGAAGCTGGTGCCCCTCTGCATCTCTGGCCGGGGGTTGCCAGTGGTGCCAGATGTTGCAGTGCCCGACATGGCAACCCCAGAGGCAGGAGTGGGTGGGCAACTGGGTCCTGGGGCTGGGCTGTGGAGCGATGGTATCCCAGTCAGGAGTCTTCTGTTCCAGCAGGGGTGGACACAGCAAATGGACCCCTGCAGATGGCTGATGTGCAGGCACCAAATGGCAGGGCACTATGGCAGCAGGCAGGCAGGCAGCAGCAGATGGCTCGTGGGATTTACGTCTGCATGTAAATCGAGGAAAGGCCCTTAGCGCGTATGCATGTCAGCACGCATATGCAATTTCATTGGACCAAAGGCCCTTAGCGCGTGAGCGCGTCTGTGACGTGAGGCGCGCGGGTGTTTCCCTCATTACACGTGATGATAGAGCACACGTGGATTTCCACCAATCGCGTGTGGAACTTCCTGCGCACCCCAGAAATACACGTACCCAGGCCAATTGCGTGTACGCTCACTTCCCTCCGATTACACGCGATGACACTCGGACGTGCAGTTTTGCCACGTGTGCTCGCATATGCGATTTCTTTGGCCCAAAGGCCACCATGCGCAGCTGTGACGTCACGCGCATGGCCGTAGAGAATGGCGCGTGTAAAAATGAAGAGATACACGTCCGAGTGTCAAAGCGCGTAATTGGTGGAAATGGCCTCATTGCGTATGCGCGTCTGTGACGTGTGTATAAAAGGTACGTGTAGAATGCCATTTCCTTGTACATGCTTTTCGTGGAGAGCGAGTGGGTGAAATCTGTACTTCTTGTCGGTTCAAACGCGATTTACTTCACAGCGTTTCCAGTTCGTACTCCCTGTTACCTCTGACAGCTTTTTCTCTTTTCCTCTTTTTCCTGGGCCTGTTTCCTCAAACAGCGTTCCCTACTACTGTTGTCCTGTCTCCTCAGACAGCGTACACTTCTTCTTTTGGCGGGGGTGTTGCCAACACGCACACGCGCATATTTTTCACGCTTTTGTTCCTGGCGGACGGTGAGTCGCGCACGTATTTAACATCTGTGCTTGCCCGGTGTGTCGCGTACCCCTTCAGAGGTCATTCTAGGCTGCGTGTGACACGCATACGTTCATTCTTGTGTTCCTGGGTGCCACAGCGTAGTACAGGTTTATTTTTCCACGCACGTGGTCTAGGAGGGGTTGCGTGCACCTTACTTCGCTTTTTCGGGGTGCCTGTGTGTGTTGCGTGACCCGTCATCTTTCCCCAGGGGTGACATACAGCCTTGCTAGAGGACTAGGGTACGATTACCATCTGGTACCCAACCCCTTAGACCCCCAATTGCCCAGGACAATAGTTCACATCTACTCCCATACGCACAATAACATCAGTGCCATGGCTGGGAGGCGAACAAGCCGTAAGGGTGGCAAAGGTGGCCGAGCCCCAAGTGGTGGCCCTGGTGGATCCGGTAGGGGACGTGGCCGTGACTTGCAGGGTGCCCCTAGCCCCCCATGTGTGGAGGAGCAGTCAGGGACACCCATGCCCCCCCCCCCCCTGGTTGAGGTTACCGTGGCTGACACCATCCATGCTCAGCCCTTGTTGGACCAGCCCACTGTGGAACCAGACCTGGCACAGGGTGACTCCATGGCTGACTTCCAGGTCAGCAGGTCTAGGCCACGTGCGCCGGTGAACATTGGTGTCATCAGGCCACGTGGATCAGGGGCAGCTAGGGCATCTGCTGCCCCGAGTAGGCATGCTGGGGAGGCTGCAGGGGCAGCTGCGGCTCCATCCACCCCACCTCTCACACACCCATCCAGGACAGTGTCGGTCCAAGTCCATCATGCTGACATTCCCCCTGACACCATCACACTTGAGATAATGCCTGCACCAACTCCCATGCTGAGTGTGCAATCCCACGCTCCTGCCCCTAGTGTCCAGAGCGGCGCAGGACACTCCGGATCCCCACCACCTTCCAAGCGGAAGAGGAAGAGTGCTCGTCCAGTAGAGGCTGATGCCCCAGACACGGCTACACAGTCCGGCCCGTCAAGGAAGCCCAGCTTCAATGAGGCCGAACTGAATGCACTTGTAGAGTATGTGTCTGCACATGACCGTGAAATGGTGATTGTTGCAGGATCCCAGACCACACCTGCACAACGTCAGGCACACTGGCAGACCATTGCGGACATCATAAGTGCCCTTGGAATCGTGAGGCGCACAGCTAATGAATGCTACAAGCGCTGGAATGACCTGAAGCGCAGGGCAAAGAATAAGCTGGCCTCAAGTCATGCCGCAACTCTAGTGACTGGAGGTGGGTCTCCAGCAGACGACATAGAACTCACTTCACATGAGCAGGTTGCTGGGACCTACGTCATGGAGGAACTTATCCAAGGCGTGGGAGAAGTGGCAGATTATGAGGCATTGTCCGGTGAGTGCACATGCATGTGTGTGTCATCCATGTGCATGGTGTGTGTGGGAGGGCTTCTGTTTGGGTGCCAGGGAAGGGTGTGTGTGCCTGAGTGGTTCGGCTAACCCATGTGCCTCTTCCTAAACATTCTTGGCAACAGCATTTGGGTATAGCAGCATCCCTTCGGCCAACATTAGACATCCAGCCCAACACCACGCCAGTTGCCCTTGGAGTGTCATCTTGCCACTACACTGTTGCTTATTTACCTCTGTTTATTCAGGCAGATTGTTTGCATACCACCACTTTTACTCGGGATTTCTCAGCCCTATTGTCATATGTCTGACATGGCTATGGTACAGTGGACTGGCTCAGTTTCGTGGACATAATTAGTTTGGACATGTCCCTGTGCTATAGGACCATTTTTGACTGGCAGCTGCATGTTAAACATTTGAACCATTACAATGAAAATAATCAATCATATGAACAGACTGGACTGAATGAACAATTGGTGACCTCCTCTCCCTCTTCACTTCATGGCTAGGGTACATGCCATCTGTGTGATGGCATGTGTATTTGACCTGCCAATCACTGGCCAATGTGTGATGCTACTGCTAGGCAGCATGCAGCAAATGTGTTCATCTTCCATCTTGGTGTCATGAATGTGTGCCATCTGCCTCCCCATCACACGCAGTGACGGTGCATGCATGGGAGTGTTTTAGTCATGTGGGACATGTGTCAATCAAGTACTGTTTCTGTAGCCTCTCAGCCCTCATTGTGTGCCATAGTGCTAATGCCTGTTTCCATTTGTTTTCTTTTATGTCTTTGCAGGGGAAGACGCACCTGATACTGCTGGGGTTGTGGAGATGGTGCAGACCCAGGAGGGGTCTGAGGGCCGACCGACCACCAGTGAGGGACGTGGTGTGGTGGTGGGTGAGAACCCACAACTGCTGCAGGTCGTGCTCTCAAGGGGTGTCTCTGGCTGCACCTCCCCCGAGCTGTACCCAGGTGTTGATTCGGATGATGAGACCTATGTGCCGTCGCAGGTGAGTGTTCCTGGGAGGGATTCTGTTCTGTCCGACCCACCTGCACCAGGGTTAGAACCCTCAATGGGGATGTCAGTGTTGGCAGGTACGCCTTTGGTGGTTACGGATGCAGGGTCACACTCCGCGACATCTGATCCTGTTCCTGGGCCAGCAGATCAGAGGGGGAATGCAGTCCTGCAGCCTCAGGCAGTGCCGGCACAGCAAGGCGCAGTTTGCCTTGCCCCAGACAGGTGTGGTGCCCTCCAACGTGGTGGCCGTACGCCACCTGGCAATACTGCATGGGAGCAATCCATTTACGGTATGGCAACCCAACAGGCAGCATCATCAGAGATGATGGCTCAGGCCATGGATAGGGTGGCCACTTCCATTGTCCCCCCCAAAAGGCTGATGGAGCGACTACAGCAGGCAACCGACTCCATCTGCCAGTCACACAGGGAGGACATGTTGGCGTCCGACAGGGACAGGCGGGCGGCACTGGCGACTCTGCAGGAAGCCATCTCCATAGAGTCCCAGGTCCACAGGGAAGCCCTGAGGCTGGAACTCCTTCACCTCAGGGCGACTCTTGTTGAGCTTGAGGCTTCAACAAACCGAAGGACAGAACAGCAGCTGGAGCGTCTCACCCGTACGCTCTCAGCTGAGATGCAGGCAACTAGGGCGGAGGTCCGGGCATCCCGTGAGTTGTTGCATGGGGACCTCTGCACACTTATCCTCCAGAACGAGACCTACCACACCCGCATGCTTGCAGCCATGGAGGAACAGACTAGGGCTTTGCGTGGGCTGCCTCCCATAGTGCCACCACCTCCGGATGCAGCTGCAGAGGTTGAAGATAGCGACAGCAGTGATACTCCCACAATAGGGTAGCCGTGTAGGCCAGGAGCCCATGGAGGTGTTTTTTTTCCCAAGATCCACACAAGTGGGTTTTGGTGTGCACCCTGTCCTCGGACCTCCTGGGTGGACTCCCCAACCCCCCCGGGCCCATTAATGGCCATTTTTTTTTTTGGACAGTGTGTTGCCTTGTGTGGCTCCCGTGGGCATACGCTGCATTGTGGCTGGGCACATGCAGGCTTGTCATGGATTTGGTTCAGATGCTTGGGTTTTTGTCACACACACCCCTCCTGCTTCCCGTGTCCATGGGCTTGCAAAGGGTGTGCCCAAGTGACATTGACGTACATGGTGACATTGGACTCCCATGAGCTGTGTGGGCAGTCTGTAGTCAATACTGTGTATACATTCATAGTGCATATTGTTGTTGTATTGTACACTGCGTGGTGTATTGATATGTGCCTCTGCATCCATCTCATCCTCCATATTTGCAGGTCCATTCCTCATGTCTTCACAATGCGGTCCACCTTGGAACTGGAGACCATGTTGTAAGCAGTGCACCCACACTCTTGTTTGGCGCTAACACTGTATACTTGGAAGTGTTGGGAGGGCTGTCATCATCAGGTGGTGAGGCTAGCTAATTTTTAAGTCTGTAATGTCATGTTTAAGGTAGGTTGGAGGTTGTGTAGGTGATTGGTATTCTTGGTAAGTATTTGGTAATGTGGGTTGTAGGTCCTGCATTACTGTGAGCATTTCTTGTGTGGACATGTTTCCATTAGGGACACTGTAGCTGCTGACACTTGGGGCATGTTGTGGGGATTCATTTCTTTCCTCTCACATTGCATGACATGCCATGGTGTGTTGTGTGGCTGTGCCGGGGAGGGGGTGGGTGACATGGCACTGTTTTCATGTAGTATTTTGCAAGTGGATATTCATTTCTGCATCATGGAAGTGTCTTTTCATAACACTGCATTGGTGGTGTTTGTGTAGGTAGGGATGCACACATTGTGACACTTCCACATGAACAATCTCAGGCTGCTATGGTTCTGACAGTTGACAGTCCCTTTGTTCGTCTTAATTGTCAGGTCGAGTCATCATTGCTTATCAGATGGTATGTGCCAGGCCTGTGGGCACTCCACTGGGGTGTGATTTCTATGTGAAGTAATTAGCCACCAGCTGCGTACGGGCTGCCTCACCCCGTGCCCTCTCCCCTCCCATGCACAGCGGGCGTGCATGTAGTTGGGGATGTGGGGGCACCACCATGTCCACGGCCAGGCCCCGGCGTGTTGCAACATTGTGCAGGACACATGCTGCCACTATGATCCTGCACACTACTGGGGGCGCATATAACAGCTGCCCGCCAGAACGGTCAAGGGTGCGAAAGCGTGACTTGAGCACTCCGAATGTGCGCTCCACTATGCCCCGGGTTGCAATATGGGCTGTGTTGTATCTTACCTCAGGAGGCGTGATGGGGTTCCGAATTGGCGTCATCATGTGGGTGCTCAGAGGGTAGGCACCGTCCCCTGATGAGGAGTTGATGGGTATCATTAGTGGGGTAGTGACATAACTCTGCATCTGATATGCATGCATGTGCAGTGGCATTCATACTCACCAAGCAGCCATGTATAGCCATGCCGGCCAGCTTCTAGGTCCCGGTTTAGGGTAGACATTCGGTAAATGAAGCTGTCGTGGGTGGACCCTGGATAGTTGGCCTATACTGAGGTGATGATTCCCTTAGCATTACATACTACCTGCACGTTGATGGAATGCCAGTGCTTGCGGTTCCTATAGATGTGCTCAGATGCCCTGGGGGGACGTAGTGCCACATGGGTGCAGTCATTGGAACCTAGCATTTTTGGGAATTGTGCCACACCGTAGAAATCGAGGGTGGCAGCCTGCCTTTCTGCAGGTGTCCTGGGCAGGTATATGTGCCTACGGACTGATGGACGTGCAGTGATGATGTTCAAGACCTGGTGTAGGCAGCGTGACTGCGTGGCCTGTGACACCCCACCCACTATGGCACTTGTCCACTGAAATGATCCTGTGGCCAAGAAGTGCAGTACATTGAGGACCTTCTCCAGGGGGCTGAGTGCTTGGGAGCACAGGGTGGGTGATGTGAGGTCATCCTCCCACTCACTGACCAGGTCCAGTATTATGTGTGGGGGAAACCTGTACCTCCCATACACCTGGTCATCAGGCATCCCAAAAAGGCTGGTTCTGGGAGTGAAAATTTGGGCCCTCACTATCCTCCTCCTCCTTTGGTAACCCACGGCCACTGATGCTAGGAATGGTATATTCATCCTGGCGTATGAGCTTGTTTGTTGTTTGCGCGCACTTTTATGCTGCGCGGGTTGACGTACGCCTGCTTCATGCTGGCGTACGTGTCTCAGGATTGGACCATTTTTCAGCACGTCGTAGGCGAACGTGTGAATCTTCCTGCCCACCCCAGGAATACACGTAGCACGCTCTCACAGGCACAGTCGCGGGTAAATATTCCCGCCCACCCCTGGAATACATGTAACCCACTCTCACAGGCCCAATCGCGTGTGGAAGTTCACGCGCACCCCGAAGAACAAGTACGCAGGCCAATCGCGTGTGGGACTTCCCGCGCACCCCGAAGTACACGTACCCAGGCTAATCGCGTGTGGAACTTCCCGCGCACCCCGTAGTACACACAGCCAGGCAAATCGCGTGTGGAAGTTCACGCGCACCCCGAAGTACATGTACCCAGGATAATCGCGTGTGGAACTTCCCGCACACCCCATAGTACACGTACCCAGGCAAATCGCATGTGGAACTTACCGCGCACCCCATAGTACACGTACCCAGGCAAATCGCGTGTGGAAGTTCACGCGCACCCCGAAGTACACGTACCCAGGCTAATCGTGTGTGGAAATTCCTGCGCACCCCGAGGTACACATACCCAGGCCAATTGCGTGTGGAACTTCCCGCGCACCCCGAAGTACACGTACCCAGGCAAATCGCGCGGCTGGGGGGAGGGGTGGTGGGAGACATGAGTTGGACATGAGCGGGGGGCTGGTGGAGGCTGCCCTGCAGTGCTGAGGGGGTGGGGGTGGTGGGAGACATGAGTGGGGGCCTGGTGGAGGCTGCCCCTGGTGGCTGTGGGATGGGGTGGTGGGAGACATGAGTGGGGGCCTGGTGGAGGGTGCCCCTGGTGGCTGGGGGGTGGGGGTGGTGGTAGACATGGGTGGGGGCCTGGTGGAGGCTGCCTCTGCACTGCTGGGGGGTGGGGGTAATAGGGGACATGAGTGGGGGCATGGTGGAGGCTGCCCCTGCACTGCTGGGGGGTGGGGGTGGTGGGAGACATGAGTGGGGGCCTGGTGGAGGCTGCCCCTGGTGGCTGTGGGATGGGGGTGGTGGGAGACATGAGTGGGGGCCTGGTGGAGGCTGCACCTGCACTGCTGGGGGGTGGGGGTAATAGGGGACATGAGTGGGGGCCTGGTGGAGGCTGCCCCTGGTGGCTGGGGGGTGGGGGTGGTGGTAGACATGGGTGGGGGCCTGGTGGAGGCTGCCCCTGCACTGCTGGGGGGTGGGTCGGTGGTGGGAGACATGAGTGGGGGCCTGGTGGAGGGTTCCCCTGACTGCTGGGGGGTATGGTGTGGTGGGAGACATGAGTGGGGGCCTGGTGGAGGCTGCCCCTGCACTGCTGGGGGGTGGGGGTGCAGGGGGACATGAGTGGGGGCCTGGTGGAGGCTGCCCCTGCACTGCTGAGGGGTGGGGGTGGTGGGAGACATGAGTGGGGTCCTGGTGGAGGCTGCCCCTGCACTGCTGGGGGGTGGGGATGGTGGGAGACATGAGTGGGGGCTTGGTGGAGGCTGCCCCTTGTGGCTGGGGGGTGAGGGTGGTGGGACACATGAGTTGGACATGAGTGGGGGCCAGGTGGAGGCTGCCCCTGGTGGCTGGGGGGTGGGGTGGTGGTAGACATGAGTGGGGGCCTGGTGGAGGCTGCCCCTGCACTGCTGGGGGGTGGGGGTGGTGGGAGACATGAGTGGGGGCCTGGTGGAGGCTGCCCCTGGTGGCTGTGGGATGGGGGTGGTGGGAGACATGAGTGGGGGCCTGGTGGAGGCTGCCCCTGCACTGCTAGGGGGTGGGGGTAATATGGGACATGAGTGGGGTCCTGGTGGAGGCTGCCCCTGGTGGCTGGGGGGTGGGGGTGGTGGTAGTCATGGGTGGGGGCCTGGTGGAGGATGCCCCTGCACTGCCCGGGGGGTGGGGGTGGTGGTGGGAGACATGAGTGGGGGTCTGGTGGAGGGTGCCCCTGACTACTGGGGGGTAGGGGGTGGTGGGAGACATGAGTGGGGGCCTGGTGGAGGCTGCCCCTGCACTGCTGGGGGGTGGGGGTGCAGAGGGACATGAGTGGGAGCCTGGTGGAGGCTGCCCCTGCACTGCTGGGGGGTGGGGTGGTGGGAGACATGAGTGGGGGCCTGGTGGAGGCTGCCCCTGCACTGCTGGGGGGTGGGGGTGGTGGGAGACATGAGTGGGGGCTTGGTGGAGGCTGTCCCTGGTGGCTGGGGGGTGAGGGTGGTGGGAGACATGAGTTGGACATGAGTGGGGGCCTGGTGGAGGCTGCCCCTTGTGGCTGGGGGGTGGGGGTGGTGGTAGACATGGGTGGGGGCCAGGTGGAGGCTGCCCCTTCACTGCTGGGGGGTGGGGGTGGTGGGAGACATGAGTGGGGGCCTGGTGGAGGCTGCCCCTGGTGGCTGTGGGGTGAGGGTGGTGGGAGACATGAGTTGGACATGAGTGGGGGCCTGGTGGAGGCTGCACCTGGTGGCTGGGGGGTGGGGGTGGTGGTAGACATGGGTGGGGGCCTGGTGGAGGCTGCCCCTGCACTGCTGGGGGGTGGGGGTGGTGGGAGGCATGAGTGGGGGCCTGGTGGAGGCTGCCCCTGGTGGCTGTGGGACGGGGGTGGTGGGAGACATGAGTGGGGGCCTGGTGGAGGCTGCCCCTGCACTGCTGGGGGGTGGGGGCAATAGGGGACATGAGTGGGGGCCTGGTGGAGGCTGCCCCTGGTGGCTGGGAGGTGGGGGTGGTGGTAGACATGAGTGGGGGCCTGGTGGAGGCTGCCCCTGCACTGCAGGGGGGTGGGGGTAATAGGGGACATGAGTGGGGGCCTTGTGGAGGCTGCCCCTGCACTGCTGGGGGGTGGGGGTGGGGGTGGTGGGAGACATGAGTGGGGGCCTGGTGGAGGCTGCCCCTGGTGGCTGTGGGATGGGGGTGGTGGGAGACATGAGTGGGGGCCTGGTGTAGGCTGCCCCTGCACTGCTGGGGGGTGGGGGTAATAGGGGACATGAGTGGGGGCCTGGTGGAGGCTGCCCCTGGTGGCTGGGGGGTGGGGGTGGTGGTAGACATGAGTGGGGGCCTGGTGGAGGCTGCCCCTGCACTGCGGGGGGGGGTAATAGGGGACATGAGTGGGGGCCTGGTGGAGGCTGCCCCTGCACTGCTGGGGGTGGGGGTGGTGGGAGACATGAGTGGGGGCCTGGTGGAGGGTGCCCCTGGTGGCTGGGGGGTGGGGGTGGTGGTAGACATGGGTGGGGGCCTGGTGGAGGCTGCCCCTGCACTGCTGGGGGGTGGGGGTAATAGGGGACATGAGTGGGGACCTGGTGGAGGCTGCCCCTGCACTGCTGGGGGGTTGGGGGTGGTGGGAGACATGAGTGGGGGCCTGGTGGAGGCTGCCCCTGGTGGCTGTGGGATGGGGGTGGTGGGAGACATGAGTGGGGGCCTGGTGGAGGCTGCCCCTGGTGGCTGGGGGGTGGGGGTGGTGGTTGACATGGGTGGGGGCCTGGTGGAGGCTGCCCCTGCACTGCTGGGGGGTGGGGGTGGTGGGAGACATGAGTGGGGGCCTGGTGGAGGCTGCCCCTGCACTGCTGGGGGGTGGGGGTAATAGGGGACATGAGTGGGGGCCTGGTGGATGCTGCCCCTGGTGGCTGGGGGGTGGGGGTGGTGGTAGACATGGGTGGGGGCCTGGTGGAGGCTGCCCCTGCACTGCTGGGGGTGGGGGTGGTGGGAGACATGAGTGGGGGCCTGGTGGAGGCTGCCCCTGCACTGCTGGGGGGTGGGGGTAATAGGGGACATGAGTGGGGGCCTGGTGGAGGCTGCCCCTGGTGGCTGGGGTGTGGGGGTGGTGGTAGACATGAGTGGGGGCCTGGTGGAGGCTGCCCCTGCACTGCGGGGGGGTGGGGGTAATAGGGGACATGAGTGGGGGCCTGGTGGAGGCTGCGCCTGCACTGCTGGGGGGTGGGGGTGGTGGGAGACATGAGTGGGGTCCTGGTGGAGGCTGCCCCTGGTGGCTGGGGGGTGGGGGTGGTGGGAGACATGAGTGGGGGCCTGGTGGAGGCTGCCCCTGCACTGCTGGGGGGTGGGGGTGGTGGGAGACATGAGTGGGCGCCTGGTGGAGGCTGCCCCTGCACTGCTGGGGGGTGGGGGTGGAGGGAGACATGAGTGGGGGCCTGGTGGAGGCTGCCCCTGGTGGCTGGGGGGTGGGGGTGGTGGGAGGCATGAGTGGGGGGCTGGTGGAGGCTGCCCCTGCACTGCTGGGGGTGGGGGTGGTGGGAGACATGAATGGGGGCCTGGTGGAGGCTGCCCCAGGTGGCTGTGGGATAGTGGTGGTGTGAGACATGAGCGGGGGCCTGGTGGAGGCTGCCCCTGCACTGCTGGGGGATGGGGGTAATAGGGTACATGAGTGGGGCTCTGGTGGAGGCTGCCCCTGGTGGCTGGGGGGTGGGGGTGGTGGTAGACATGATGGAGCCTGGTGGAGGCTGCCCCTGGTGGCTGTGGGATGGGGGTGGTGGGAGACATGAGTGGGGGCCTGGTGGAGGCTGCCCCTGTACTGATGGGGGGTGGGGGTAATAGGGGACATGAGTGGGGGCCTGGTGGAGGCTGCCCCTGGTGGCTGGGGGGTCGGGGTGGTGCGAGACATGTGTTGGTGATCAGTAGTGCAAGGTGACATGTGGGTTGGCTGGTGGGCATGGCCATGGTGGATGAGTTGCCTGCAGGGGTGCAGGGTAGTACCCTGTGGTGTGGGCTGCCTGCAGGGGCCGTGGAGGGTGTAGAGGGAACACCTGGGGGGACCCACATGGCCAAATCATGTGTAGCATTCCCCGGCACCACCGAAATACACGTGCCCTGCAGAAATCGCGTGTGAATCTTCCGCGCACATCGGAATACACGTACCTAGGCCAATCGCGTGTGGAACTTCCCACGCACCCCCACCTAGCCAGGCCAATCGCGTGTGGAACTTCCCACGCACCCCCACCTACCCAGGCCAATCGCGTGTGGAACTTCCCGCGCACCCAGGAACACACGCACACGCTATTTTTCACACAGCGGGTGACCGTGCTTGTCGGTGCCCCTTTGCACCTCATTTGTCCTAGAGGGCCACTGTATGGGCCATTCATCATGGCTGTATATGGGTGCTTTTTGTTAGCGCACATTTTGGCGCACATTTTTTTCAGTCGCAGGGGCGCTACCGCCTGCTTTCTTGTGGCGTACTTGTTTGGCCCTGTGCGCGTCTTTGACCGTGCGCTGGTTTGCCCTATTCGATTCCATGAATACGGGTTGTAGGCGAGCGTGTGGGCGTTCCGCGCACTTGCCTCCTGTACTTCCCCCGTGACGCCCATATTTTCACGGGTTGTTCCCCATTCCGAGTGTTACGCCCCCTGTTCCACCTACTTTTGTGATATGCGCCGCGCTATGTGCGATTTCGCAGTGGCCGTGGCGCACGCTGTTGGATGACCTGTGCGCCGGCATGCGCGGCGCACATTTTTAGCGCACATCCAATGTTTTTCTCGTGCACAGACTTCCATGAATCGCTGTGCGCTGGTTTTCCTGCGATTTTCGCACTTGCACTGCGATTTTTGCACTTGCACTGAGATTCGCACGTGTTGGCACCTCTGCGTGGGAATTTTCGGCGCACATTAATTCCATGAATCGACCCCTTTGTTGTTAAAAAAGTATAACAAAAAAAACCCTCATCATGTATAGGCAAAGGAATACCTGTGTGTTTTAGTAGGTAGTGGTCCCCTCTCTTGTGATATTATTCAGCATGGAATGGCATGTGATACTCCACTGCTATTTAGGCCTACTTAGTCTATCTGATCTCATTCATCAACCGCCTCTAAAGGTAATGGAAACATCTATGTGCCTACCCCGAGTTTCATGCTCACAATTTCATTTTTCAACAATGTATGTATATTACATGAAGCTTATATGTTAACATATACCATTCTTACTAAATATTTTTCATTTTTACCTGATTTTCCACATCATATCATGGTTTATAGATAATCACAAGTATTGCATCAGTTGTGAAATACAGTTTCAACATTTTACACATCTCGACATTTTCAACATTTTGTGAAGCACAATTTGAACACTATCCAGATCTCTCCCCATGTAAAGACTCTTTACGTGGTGTAATCTACCTGTGTGTATTACTTATCTACACTGGTCATAGAAATCCACTCAAGTTGAACTCCTTGTGCATCCCCTCTGGTGTCAGACTTCCCAATTTCGGTATCCAGAATAGTTCCCTCTGATTTAATCGTTTACTATGGTCTCCTCCACTCTGATGTCTTTTCACAACTTCCAACACTGTCACTTTTAGTTGTGCTATTGTATGTTTTCTTTCTGAAAAATGCTGTGATACCGGAGATATAATATTGTATGTGTGGATGTTACTATTACATTCATTCCATAATTTTTTGGTCTTTCTTACAATCTGTCTGACATAAAATCAGCCACAGGGACAGCTGTGTCCATAAATTACTGATCTGGAGTCACAAGTTGCGTAATCCCTTAATTGTATTTTGTTTCCATTTCTTGGGGTCTTTCATAATTACCTCTCATAACATTGTTGCAATTATTGCAATTTATGCAAGATATCTGCCTGTCTTCTTCTTTCTTAATGTTCGTAGGTTATCAACTCTTTGACTTTCTGCCTTCACTAGTTGCTATTTTAGATTGTGCCCTCTCTTATAAGCAATAATCAGTGGTATAGGGAATAAAGCTAGTAGTTGGGGGTCCATTTATATGAACCTCCAGTTCTTTTTTATCCGTTTTGTGATGTGGTGACTCTGGCTGCTGTATTTAAGAGCATAAAGAAAAGGAACTTCTGGTGATTTGGTTTTTGGAATCAAGAGATCCTTCCTCTTTCACAAGCTTGCTTTCTCTTGTGCTCTTTCTATAATTTCTTTCGGGTAACCTCACTTGTCATTTTTCTGCCATTTTGGAGTTCTCCTCTCTTAAGGTGTCTTCCGTGGATATTACCCTCTTGAGTCGCAGAAAGTGGCTGTACGGCAAATTATATTTCATGTGTTGTGGATGTTGTCTGAGTTAATGTAATGAATTTTTACATCCACAGCTTTGTGGAATATATTTGTAGTCAGTTCTTTTCTTCCTAGTTCTAATTCAACATCCAGGAAAAGTTATGGTGTTCCCACTTCCATAGTAAATGTAATCCTTTCATGGATTGTGTTTAGGAATTCCAGTTGTTCCCCTCTCTAGATGACAAAAACATTGTCGATGTATCTTTTCCAACAGATGAACTTCTCCCTCCATTGTGTGTTTGTTAATATCTGTGTCATTTCCAAGTAGTACATAAATAGGTTTGCGTATGCTGGGTCCATAGAAGGCCCCATTGAAGTGCCAGTGGCCTGTAAATAGAATTGTGTCTTATAGCGAAAAGAATTGTTCACTAATATAAACTTGCTCAATTCTATCATTAGTATTTTATTAGCTCTACATACATCTCCTCTTAGTAGTGAACATTATAGAGCTTCCAAACCATCCTGGTGCGGGATTGAAGTATACAAACTCTGTACATCAAATGAGACGAGGATGTCATCTTCCTGTAAATCTCTTGTATCCCGTAGGTAAGTAGATATTATCTGTACTACCGGTTGAAGTGCCTTGTCCACATGAATTGCTAAGGGATTGAAAATGCTATCAGTGCCTGCCACTGTTGGTCTGAATGGTGAATTAGATAATCTTTTATGTATTGTTGGAAGTCCATAGAATACCGGTCTTATTGGGTGGTTATTAGTCAGGAATTGGTTTGTCTTCTCAGTGTTCCAGTCATTTTCCACTGCCTTTTCAAGAGTCTCCTCTATTATTGTTGCTAGATGTTTAGTTGGATCTTCATCAATTTTTATATAGGTGTTACCATCCTAGTACATTAATCTGGTTCTCGTAAAAAACAGTGTCCATGATTACGATCACCCCACCCTTATCTGCTGATTTTAGGGTTATAGTGTGGTTGTCTGCCAAGTCCTTTAATAACTGGCTTTGATGTCTCCTGATGTTGTACATCGAGGAGTTTCAGATCTTTCAGCATTTGTCCTTCAAACATTTTAATAGCGATGTTGTTGACCTGCGGGTCGAACTGGCTTTTTGGTTTTAATTCCAAAAATTCATGTGATCCCTCTGATCTTCTGTTGTTGGTTGCAAATCAAAAAATACTTTCAACCACATTTTGCGTATTAATCTGTATAAATGTACTTTTTCTTTTAGTAGATTTGAGTTCTGGGTTGGAATAAAGGACAATCCTAAATTTAATACACCCAGTTGATTTTTAGACAGTGTCTTAGAAGATATGTTTACAAACTAATTGTTATGTTTGTTTCTTAGGTTTCTTCTTGCCTCATCTCATCTGCCTTTAAAAGAAAAAAGGGTTGGCCGTTGATTTGATGTTGAAACCTCTTGTGAAGTATGAATATTCAGGCACTTCATCTGGGGTCGAACTGTTGTTGTCCTCTCTTCTCCACTCACAGTGGCTTCGCTCCTTGAATCACTTTCCTCCTGTCCTAAAGGTTTTTGGTTGTGGTCTCCGGGTTTGATGTTGGTCTAGTTTGCTGATAATGCTCCTGCCTTGTATATACTATGTCCTGCGAGTACTCTAGCATGTCCCTCGTGAATTTTTACATTTTCCGCTGTTCAATATACCTCTTGCAGTTCAAGACTTCAACATCAGGGCCTTCTGTACCAAAGTCTGTATGCTATTCAAGGTCTCTTATTCCAGAGGGCCTGATGCAACACAACAAAACATTAAAGTTGCTTTCTTCTCAGGATTTTCACTTTAACAACTTCTCAGGTGATTAACTGTTCACCCTGGGTCCCCCTCTGCCGGGCATAGACCCACTTTAACACAAAACCTTCAAATGGTCTCCCTCAGCCCAGGTTT
Source organism: Ambystoma mexicanum (assembly GCF_040938575.1). NCBI lineage: Eukaryota > Metazoa > Chordata > Amphibia > Caudata > Ambystomatidae > Ambystoma > Ambystoma mexicanum. The sequence goes on from NC_090936.1 coordinate 914,209,854, forward strand.
GGACCAAATACATGTACATTTTCAAACTTTCTCTATTTGATCAAAATAGAAGACTTTCGATTGTGCGTGGGATTTTGCTTGACCTGTCGCAGGACCACTTTGAGTCACATTTATTTGTTCTCTTTCAATTGATCTCCCTCCGCTGGGCAAGGTCCAAATGTATGCACTTCGTCACTTCTCAGCTGGATACCTTACAGAGACCTTCGGTTGATCACCCACATGGTGCGAGACCACTTTGTCAAAAGTATTTTAGCTTGCTTTAAAGTTCAATCACTCATCAGCAGTTTAGCTTCGTTTGCATCTCTTATCACATGCATTTTAACAATGTTCGTTCCAGCGCTCACCATACAATGTTGCTGCTTGCAACCTTGGCTTCAAAACAGACCAGTCTTGTATCGGTCTCCTCAACTCACCGGCTGTGTTGATTTCACTGAAGCAGCTTTTTTCCTTAGAGCCAAGTACAGTACTACGGTGGCTGGTGATTCTCCCTGCCTGGTAGGCGGGACACGGGAGGGCCCTGGGTATTTCCGACACAAAATGCAGGATTCTTCAGCTTGGTTTCCTGTTCTTACGCTTTCTATTCTCGAAGTCTCTGGAAAGTAATGGTTCCTTGCTGAAAAGTTCGAGGGAATTTCCCTCCTTGTGACTCCTTCAGTTCTGCTGTCTTTTCTCTCTTGCTCAGCTGCTGTCTTGAAACTGCTGTTTCCTCGTGTGCTTTGTGTCACTCAATGTGTACTCTTGTGCTCCGCCTTTTATCCATGTGGGGTAGAGTCATGGAAATAAGGTGTGGGTGATGGTCAGTAATTGCCTGACCTCGCCTGACTATTGTATTGAGACACGTCAGGTATACTGCTCGGCTGTTAGTCTGTTTTCTCTCAAAGCGGGCTGTCCGTGAGAAGGTGTTTATGTTGTAAAAGGGTGGGGGGGTTAGAGTTCCTAAATATCCTAGCTGGTGGGATGGGGTAAAGGTGTTCCAAGGAAGGGGACACTGTGTCTCACCATCTGGTGTCCCACTCCCATGCCCCGTAAACCCCTCATCCAGTTGATCCTCCCGCAATGATCCACCCCTAGGAACTGGATACAAAAGTGATGGCTGTGACCTGGGCACCTGGGTGACAGATTCCCAGGGGCAAGTGGGTGAGACACCTTCTGGTTTCTCACACTACTCCAAGAATATTTTTGGGTGTATATATATATGTATATATATATATATATATATTCAGTAAAAAAACTTTGTTAAAGGGATGTTATCGTTAAGCTGCGCTACTAAAAATCTATGAAATTCAGTAAAAAAACTTTGTTAAAGGGACGTTATGGTTCCAAGTAAAGCTGAAAAACCCGTGAAATTCGCCAGTTATGGTAAGCTAAGCAACCATATCTCACGCCACCACCCTGCATTGCTAAAACTAACACCCAGGACATCAAAGATGACATCACAAATGTCATTGATGACATCATTAGAACGCATTCGATGTCCGCAATTAACCAAAAGGGAGTTGTCCTAACAACACTATGCCTGTTGTACTGTCCGCAATCAAAATGCAACGGTTCTTAGAACACACTTGATGTTCGGAATGTCTGCAATTAACCAGAATGGGGGTGTCCTAAGGACACAATACCTGTTTGTACTGTTCGTATTTAAAACCGGAGTGTCCACACTGTCCGTAGAACATCTACGCACAAGCGCACCACACCCGTAGGTCCTACAAACATCACGCCTGTATGTAGCTGTCTGTCATACGTGTGTTACACTTTTAATTAGTTTGAGGACCCGAACACTGTCCGTAGAAGACCCGCGCGCATGTGCGCATCCCTCCGCTGCACATTTGGGGCCCTGGGGACAGCCGTCTCATTCGCGAACATTTCCGTGATGTCATCATGTGACCACGCTGAGCGTGTGTCCTGATTGGTGGACACTGTCCAGATCTCCGAACATTTTAAAAGTACTTTTCTGGACAATCCAAAGTGTTTTACAGTAAACGTTCAACATTGCACAAGTCCCAGACAATGTCCCAGCCGATCTACATACTTTTTTGAACTTTTTTGGACTTTCTTTGGTGTTCGAAGTGTCCACGGACAGTGCAAGTGTTCCCGGAGTGCTCACCAGCACCCCTATAAAAGGCCACACCCTAGAATTGCTCCTCATTGTGCTTTTGGCTATCTGACAGAGCATTGCTTCATACCTGCATTGACTGCCTGCATTGCTGGTGACTTCTGCCTGCTGTCTTCCAGATGGCGACCATGGCTGCTTCAGCTGCATCAGCACCACCACCCCCTAAACCACCACCACCTGCCCAAGGACCTGCAGAGGGGAACAGGTGTGAGGATGTAGAGGAGACAGATGAAGAGGATGAGGTAGTGGAACTCCTTGCTACCAGCACTCACCATGAGTCTTGGGTGTGGCGGTTGTTTACCACTCTTGATGGAGTGTCAAATAAGGTCACCTGCAATCAGTGCAAAAATGTGCTGAGTCGTGGAAGGCCTGGTTCGTACAGCTTTGTTACGACATCAATGAAGTGACACCTAAGGTCGTTCCACGGTGGGCTATTCACAAGGTTGTACCTTGTGATAAATGTAGTAGGTTGAGTTCCTCTACAACATCCTCTGTTTCCGCTCCTCTCACCACAAGAGACACTCCTGTGGGACAGCACATCCCTCCAGCTGCCTTACAGGCCGTTCATGATGCTGTTGACCCTTACCTTTCGAGGATCACAATATTGTGTATGTAATGTGACGCAGTACTCTGCAGGGGGGAGAATCTTCGGAGTGCTTTCGAGACTACCCTTTCTTATCCCCGTGGTTGGTGTCCCTTCCTTACCCTCCATCCCCTCCTTTCCTTTTGTGTCCTTTTCAGAGCCGTCTTTCACAGTTTATAAAATAGAAGTGATAAATAAATAATGCAGAAGTCCGCGGACAGTCCGTGGACATTTATTTTTTTGGGGTGCTGCCCTATCAGAACGATTGCACCTTTCTATGGGAAGAAGTGGTTGCTCTGAAAAGAGCCTTTTGATGTTTTTTTTTTGTGTTTCAAAAACTTCAAATGATTAAGACCTACTGTAAAATGTATTAATGTAATTACAAAAAAGGTTGCAATGCATTTTGTACATTTCGCATAAAAATCTGATTGTCAGCATAAGTAAGATAGACTCCATCTCTACGAAAAATGTATGTGCTACAAAACATAATATTTTCATTGTGAAAAGAGGACATGCCAACTCTTAAAAAGGCACAAACATCCTTATTGACATTGTGCCTCGCTTTCTCCATTTGTGGACCAAATGAAGAAGAACACAGCCACATTTGTCTCTGCGCAACACGAGAAAAAATTACTTGGGAATTTGGAAACATGTCCATGACCATCCCAAGTCCTTCTTTCATTGCAAATTGCAAAGAAATTCGAGACACATGTCCTAAACTGTTCCCTCCACAATGAATAATAATTATGTCTGGATGACGCCATGTTTCCAAAGTAGCACAGAGAGGTACCAAATCCAGCCACTTCATTCCACGCACTCCATGCCAGTGCACTTCCACATGAGGGAATCCAAGATTTGCAGCCACTCCACAGCGTTCTGCATGCACCTCCAACCAATGTATCCATGAGTCTCCAAAAATCCAGATAATCTGTTTTCTTAAACACACAGCCATAGCTATCTGTTCTTCTCTCAGGAAAAATACTTTCTGATAAACTCTCTCCTTACACAACACACTCAGTAAACCTTATTGACCAATCCCTTGCTCTGCTCATTCTCATTTGCATGCCTTTCAACCCCAAAATCCCAGTATGTAATATGCGGTGTCCGCGGACAACCGCCATGTCGGTGAACTTATCAAAAAATCTGAGCGTGATGAATTTAAATTTAAATAATGTACCCCATTTCCCCTTTGAGTTTGGCTCTAAAAAGAGTTTTTTTTGTTTTTTTGCAGATGCTTGAGAAACACCTGTTATTTAGTATTTTCTTTTTGATTTTCTTTTCTTACTTTACTCCTAAATATTCCCATAAGCTTCCCCAAAGCAACCCTTATGTTTCAAAACAGAATGGCATTTCCCATAAAAGATAAAGAAATGCCATCCTCTTTAAAATAAACAGAATTACTACAATCAATGTTCTCATTATTACAAAAGAACATACCAGCTCTAAGCATGAAAGCAAACATGCCTCGGTTGATTACACACGTAGCAATGTTTTGCTGAGGACAAAAAACAGAACTATTGTCCCTTATTGCCCTAGGTGCTAAAGCAGAAAAAATTACTTTGGCATTTGGAAGGATGTTCATTACTGCTTGAACCAAGTGTTCCAAATCTGCCAACAAAGTAGGGGCACTGACATAGCCCAGATGCAAAGCACCACAGTGCAAAACTACCACATGGGGACTGTTCATCCTACCCATATCTTCACAAACTTGTACAATTACCTGTACATTGCAATCAGGCACAGTGTTCCACACCACCTCCATTCCTTTAACATCAAAATTGTTTACCATATTCCTGCATTCAGCATACTGCTCTAAACCATGCACAAACAAATCTCCAACCACCAACACCCTTGCTTTCTCCACCTCTGCCATCTTCACTACACACAGCCTCTTTCAACACAAATCCACAACCTTAACACCTGATTGGCTAATCCCTACAGTCCCCTTTCCATGCTGGATTTGCTGGAAAACCCTGGATGTGGCACGCCCTGTCCACAGACAGCTGCGGTGTATGCAGAGCGTGTAACTCTTAGACAGCCCTTCTACCTTTTCCACTTCACTCTCTGTGCCATTCCCTCATTGGATACAGCTAAGCAGTCACACAACCATCCACCAATCACATCCAAGACCTCTACATCTAACTCCATCATCATAGTTCAGCACTTAAAATGTACTGTTGATCACTCTGAGTACAAGTCTCATGTCATTGGAAAGCACCTACTACAAAATCTATTTCTACTTGCAGCTGCATGCATATCCACATGCATGAATACAAACTACATGTATGCATGTTTTCTGCACAGTACATGTACAACTCTTATAAAATGCATATAAACAGGGTAACTGCCACTTAACCTGTATAACCTATAAAATGAACTTACTGTCATTTTTCCCATCTGCTATAATCAACTGTCACTTCCAAACCTGTCTGCTATCTAAATTCTTTTTTTACACACACATCTATCTTAAAAAGTGTAATTTAATATTAGAAGATGCGAGAAATAACAGCATAATTGTAGAATGACACTTAGTAGTGTATTATAAAATTACACACAGCCAGGATGAGTTCAGGCATCTTCATACATTCACACAGATAGACAATATCATTAGAAAAGCTCCCACCTGAAGTAACACCACTGACTCTACATCACATCCTTCTGCTTTATTACCCACACCTTCACAAATGCATACATTTCATGCTTTTCTATACAGTTTCTGCCATTAACCCTATAAAAGTAGCAAAATAAGTATGATTATTTCTTCTATCTCCTAACATCCAAAAATACAGCCTTAAGAAACCATGTGCGTTTCATACGCTTAGTATTATACTCATTTGCAAAGCATGTTCAACTAACGGACTGTTAGTAAAATATAAAGGCTGCACATAGTCAAAGGAAACTGCATGCACACATTATGTTCTGTTATCAAACAACAATACTACTACAAGAACATAAAAATGTATGTCTAAATGAACAGTGTTATAAACAAACAAATTTACTAACTTCTTTCTTTAAAAATTGCAGTGAAGACCACTCTCCTGAAAAGCAGCAGCATCTAAAGTACAAACAACAACTCAGAAGAAACCTGCTCATTCCAAACAAAAAAAGTAAGTAAAATACTACTGTAATGTTCTAACTGTTACTCAGACACACTGTGGGGTTTATTCATGAAATTTGTGCACCGAAAAACGGGTTTTTGTGCCCCATTCTGCCCACAAATCCCCATTTGTTAAACAGGGATTTGCAGGCAGAATGGCACACAAATCGCTGTTTTCCGGCGCACAAATTCCATGAATCAACTCCTAAAATATGACTGCTCCTATAAATCTTGATGTAGTGGCAAGTAACCATACCAAAAAAAGTATTTTACAAAAAATGTTCCGCCACAGAGTCCTTCAGAATCTTATGAAAACAGGAGAGAAATCATGCACAACCCTTAAAACCTACTGTAGAAAATTAATCTTAGAAGCTCTCATAGACAGTTCAATCCTTCTCAGAAGGAATTTATTTATTTTAGTGTTAAACAGAATGAAACCACTAACAAAACTACAAAAAAGACTTCTCAATAAACGAAATGTCAAGAAAAATAACTTCTTAAATATCTGTGGAGGCGAATGGAGTAACACCACAAGCACAGAACCATATTTCAATGAAGTAGCATAAAAACAAAAGCAAACAAACACAATTGCTATACATAGCAGTGGACGAGGGTATGAAAAACTTAATACCATAATGGAACACGAAATGCTGCTTACAAAAATATCCCCAGAAAACTCAGTATCACCTCTCCATCCGACTGAACCAAAACATCCAGTGAACAAATGGCTGTGCACGTCAATGTGTAACATTGGCAAAAAATCTTTCAAATCTTTATGCCAGTTCCTCAATCAGTATGTGAAAGGTAAAGACAAATTCAAAATGAAACTACTACAAAATATGGATACCTGTCCAGTGCGCAAATACACAGGACTACAAGAACATTCATTAGCCTGCATTTCAGGACCTATTTGCAAAAGCACCTTCCATCATATCAAAATGATATCAACACATCATTCAACCATTAGTAATCTAGTCCATAAACTGTACTATGCTAAAAGTCCTGCTTTACCATTGGGCAATTTAAATAACAATCTTCTACATGGTACAGCCAAAGACTGACTAGAAGAAATAGAGCATATCCAGAGAAAACATTTTGGAAGTGAAAGCTACTTACAAAATGCCATAGCTTTACAACAGACTGGGAACAATTGTTCAAATGGCAACCTTCTACTACACACATTCAAAAAAGAAATACTAAAATTAAAAATTACATCCGATGAAGTACCAAACCATGTTTGTGTGTGTTGCCGCAGAACTTTTTTATGAAAGTAGCACAAAAACTGTAGACATAGCATACAAAATAGAAGACAATGAAGATTCCAAATGGTTTGAATTAGCTCTCTACCTTGTAGCAGAAAACAAATACGAAATAACTGACCCCTTAATACTTTGCAGTTACTGCACTGCAAAAGTTGACAACAACCAAACTCCTTCGTGTGCTATCACAAATAACTTGGAATTATTCCCCCTGCCAAAAGCCCTGCAACAACTCAATTTATATGAGAGCATCATAATTCAAACATTGCACCCATTTCAAGCAATAATACACCTTCAACCAAAAACAGCAAAATTAGCTCCCTCTGAATTAGTGAAAGGCATTTGTGGCAAAGTATTTCAAAAAAGGTAGCAGGCGCTCTTCTCCAGAAAGAACATGGCATGATAACCTGTTCTGAGATGAGAGTTTGAAGCACATGCTTTTTGCTCACTGTACCTTTCACAGATGGGAAATATACATTTGCATATCAGTCTTTGTCCCGCCCACATGGGCAGTCCAGCACCGATATGCTATGACAATTCCTCTTTGAACAAGAGTACCTACAGCAACCGCATACACGTGTTTCCGCCTTGTTGGGCCTCATCAGTGAGGTGAAGCTGTGTCTCTCTGAGCACAGTGAGCAGGGAGTCCACGTCTGGTTGCCCCAGACCGCCTGCTACCTTTTTTGAAATATTTGTGGCAAAGTAGTTTATTTACCATTAGATCTGAAAGAAAATGTACACACTCTGAAAGTGCAACGTACAATAGACCAATCTTTAATTGTCTTAGTAAATGGTGTACCTACAAAAGACAAAAAAATTGGCAACAACTTGTGGACTTACATAAAGTTAGACAAACCTTGCAATATCTAAAAGACAATAATGAATACTACAAAGAAATTAATATTCAAGAAAACCTGAGGGAAACCATTGAAATAATTTGAGTTTACAGAAAATGGTCAATCTCAACTTTTAGATCCTGCTACAGTATCCAATATTTTAGACCAGTATACAATTCATCCATTATGATGCACTAGAAACGTACCAAAAGCGACAAACCAAAGGCTCACCAATCAGCAAATGGGAAAAAAGTATAGAAGAACATCCCTTTCCTCTACTCTTTCCTACTGGGAAAGGAGGAAGGTATGATGATAGACCTACTCAGATAACAGCATCAGAATACCACTCATTACAAATGTATTCTGAAGAGCCCATATTTAGCAAAATGTGAAATGCATATTCCTCCAACTCTTTGAAAGTGAACGAGCAACTCTACTGAGTTGCACAAACATTGGTATCAGGTACCCATTTTGAAAATATGTCAGCTACGCAATTACTACAAAAAGTGCAAGAAAAGGACTGGTTCTGATGTCATGGAGATGTACGTTGTATGATAAGAAACCTTGGCCCACCCACTTGGTTTGTTACATTAAGTTGTGCAGACTATGATTGGGAAAATTTACATGATTTGCTAAGCATATCAAACAAAAACAAAACAAACATAGATATGCTAACACCTGGAGAACTCTGCTTTCTAGATCCTGTTAATGTTTCAAGATATTTCCATCATTGCTTAATTGCTATGCTACACTTTATTTGTAATAAAACTGTTCCTCCCCTCAGAGAAGTGCAACACTTCTTTTGGAGAAAAGAATACCAAGCCAGAGGAGCACCACATATCCACATGCTTTTATGGATTAAAGATGCTTCTAAATTTGGTCAAGACAGTGATGCCACTGTTTTACAGTTTATCGAAAAATATGGCACTTGTGAAATTCCTTCACAAGCAACAAATAGTGACCTTCATGCACACATTTTACAATTTCAAAGTCACAGATGTGGGAAATATTGTTGTCACAAATACAAAAACAAAGGGAAATACTACACTAAATGCTGATTTGGTTTCCCTAGACGAGTTACAGAAACAGGTCAAGTAAACAACTTAATGTCTTCAGTTAGACACAGTGTTAAAGGTAAATCATCAAATAACACATAATACATAAAAAGAACAGAAGAAGCAAAATATATCAATGATTAAATGCAATCAATGCCCTCTTATGGAATGCAAACATAGATGTGCACGACATTGCAGAGAATTCCACTGCAGTTGCATGATATGTTAGAGCCTACTTAACCAAAGCAGAACAAAACAGAGTTTTAAGACATTTGGGATGACCTATCATCTGACAAAACACTGTCTAGAAATTGTACAGCTTAGGCATAAAAATGCTCTCTCATAGAGAATGTGGCTGCTATGAAGCTGCAGACCGTTTAACCGGTACTGCTTTGTATGGAAAATCTGAAAATATAGTATGGCTAAGTTTTGGTTCTGCTAAATCTAGAAAAAGAGTTCTTAAATCATACGAGGACATAGAAACAATAGCCATAAATTATCCCATTAGCCAAGACATTTTGAAAAACAATTTACTAGACACATACTACCCAAACAGGAGTACCACTTTGGAAACCATGCGTCTATACCACATAGCCCAAAACTTCACATACAAAAATAATATAAAACCAGATGAAAACAAAGGTAGATACAGAGTAACACATTTTGAAGGCAGCTTAGTGAAACTTACCAAACGAAACTTAATTAATCATATCAAATTGTCATTAAAAACTCCTGAACATAAAGAACTATGTTACATGACCCTGCTACAACTTTTTAAACCATGGAGAAAAGAAGAAGTGTTACTAGATATCTATGACTCCTATGAAGACACTTACAAAGCAAATGAAAGCACTATAACAGATGTAAACTTTACACAGTACAAAACAATGTTGCACAATGAACAGCAACACGAAGAAGAACTCCAGGCCCAACTAGATAAGGACACTCTTGACAGTAGTCAACCTTCTGTAACAGGAGGCCAAGAACCACTGGAACAGCCACTAATAGCAAATGCGACAGAATTAGCTACGACAGAAGCTGAACAAGGAGCAGCAAAGCATTTTCCAAGAAGTAACAAAAGAAATAGAATATGGTGTACAACATGAAAATAGAAAGTGTACTTGCCAAAACTACAAACCAAAATCATCAGCAGGTTCCTTCAACAATTGACAAACAACAAACTGTCAGCTGTTGTAACTGCCCCCACAGGTTTAGCTGCCTACAACATAGGCGGTGTCACTTTATACTGATTACTACTCCTTCCAGTAGAACAACAAAACAAATTAGATTACAAACTTTCCACAGAAGCTGCAATGGAACTACACAGAGTTTTGCAACAAATGAAAATGCTAGTAATAGATGAAGTGAGCATGGTCTCCGACCTAATGTTGGCTTTGATTCACCGCAGATTACAAGAAGTACTCAAAACAGACTATGAAGAGCTCTTTGGAGGAAAAAACATTATTGTTTTCGGAGATCTTCTTCAATTGACACCAGTGAAAGGTGAACCTATTTTTAAAACCTTAGGGCACAACTCTGCCGTAAAACTGTTGGCAGCATAGGAAATGTCAACATTTGGCAACATTTCCAATACAGAGAAATAACAGAAAACATGTGCCAGTATGCAGACGTCACATACACCAACATTTTAAAAAAAGTATTAGACTTTGTATACTATCTCAAGAAGCACAATCAATATTAAAAACCTGGCACAGCCTTGCACTCTATGGACATAACTAAGATGCTACTGATGTCATGGAAAAATTAGCACACAAAAATGTCAATTGTATATCCTTGATGCCAACCCTTGCAAGCTGTTCAAAATTCAATGAAACAATGTTAAAAAAAGAAATGGAACCAATAATTGAAATTTGCTCCACATACAAACTGGACGTATATGGTATGACACTACCCATGTGTCAAAAAGCCAGAACCAACACAGATGGTTTGGAAAACATACTAACATTATCTTTAAACTTTAGAATAATGCTTAAACGTAACCTTGACATGGAGCAAGGACTAATTAATGGAACACTTGGTACAGTTGTTGGCTTTCATGCATACCCACGTGACAACAACATTCAGTTTGTCAATATTCTCTTTGACAAACTATCAGAAGTTAAAAGGATAGGACGCTCAACAGCCTGATTCCTTCTTTTCAAAGACATGTATGCACGCAGAGAACCATTTTCTCTAACTCTAGCATACGCAGTCACCATTCACAAATCACAAGGTCTTACTCTAGATAAAGCATTGATAGATTTTGGGAACACAGTCTTTAAAGAAGGCATGAGCTATGTAGCACTATCACACTTACGTACACTTGACGGTCTATTTCTAACCAACTTTGATGCAAGTAAAGTAAATGCTGATATTCCTTGCATTCTAGAATACAATAAACTACATTCTCTGTACACCCCCATCTAAAAACCTATCCTGTTCCACAAAAAGCGAAACGTTGTAAAAAAAACGACTTCAAACAGAAACGAAACAGGTTCTCACTGCAAATCCTCCAAAGAGAGTAAAAGAAGCTAATACTTCATCAACTACTACAACCAAAGAAGAATCTACTGCTCAAAGTAACTCAGGTACTTCTTCAAAGAAGCAATACACACTCCAAAAAAAATCACTTAATGACTTGGACCAAGAACTATCAGGTCTATTCAAATTTTCAAATATAACTGGTGTAAATTTCTATGAAAATGTAGCAATAAATATTCTATTCCAATTGCCACCAATTATTGACAACATTTACTTACACAATATAGACCAATTGTGTTTTGCAAATGTTAGTCCTTCATAGAAACGCAACCAACAATCCTGACAACACCTACAGTGTTCATGGAATAAGACAAGAATTGGACTACTGTGTTGGAATGGTGAAATTCACTATAAACTCCGAAGAAGATCCACAAGAATTTCTAATGTACATACTACAAGTACTGGAAAACAAAAACATACCTATAAATGAAATCTTTCAGATTTCATACATGTGGAAACATACATGCACTCTCTGCAACCATGTGGCGCAGGAACAAATCCCTAATGAACCCTTTGTGTATGTATCTATACCTTACTGTGAATCCATTCCATTTCAGCAACTTGTACAAAATGCAAACCATGGCAGATTATGTACTACCTGCAATTCAGATAATCGCTCTACCTTACAAATACAAACATATAGTAAATACGTAATACTCATGCTTTTACGTTACAATGCAGATGGTACCAAAAACAACTGCAAGCTGACTGGATTCACACATGGTCAAGTATCACTTGGTTAGAAAACCTTCACAACAATAGGTATAATCTACCACTCAGGAGCCACAACCAATGCAGGTCACTACACTGCATATATAGAAAAGAATTGTGGATGGTTTGAAGTGGTTTGAAGGTAATGATAGTACCATTACTGTAAAGAAGAGATTACCAGCAACTGTTATAAATGCTTATTTAATATTCTTAAAACCAAAATTTAATAACAAATCTGTGCATAAACATAAAAAAAACTTCAATTAGAAAACTATGAACAGTTAGAATACGCCAAAAGGTATCTAACTGCCCCAAGATTCTGCAACAACAAACAGATAAATCAATACCACTAAAATATAAGAAGAAATAAACAGTTAGTTTACACCAACGGGTATCTAACTGCCCCAAAAATATTAATAACCCAACAGATAGATGAATAACTTGAAAGTATAAATGAAAAACCATAACCAGTTAGAATTCGCCAACAGGTATCTAACTGCCCCAAAAAATCAGCAACAAGCCAAAAGATCAAATATTAGCATAACATTATAAGTAAACAATTAGAATACACCAACAAGTATCAAACAGCCCCAAAAATCTGCAACAAGCCAACAGATCGAACATTAGCCAGAAACAACAAATAAACACTGAAAACAAAGAAAGAAAAATATTGTACCATAACAAAAAAGTATTTTTTTTTAATCCAGCATGGATTTTTTTTCCCACAGACCCAATGTTTTAATAAACAAACACAGAAACTGAGCAAATTGCACAGTACACTGGTTTGAAATATAGTACTTCTAAGGTACTAAATATGAGGGTCGAAATAATGCAGAAATGTCTATTAGGCAATGCAATAACTCATTATGAACTAACTACACTAACATGTGAACTTTTCTTTTATCACAGAAATTGAAAAAGAATACCAGTTACCCAAGTCATGAAAAAAATGAATCCAATCACAAAAAATCTAACAGTAAGTATATAATAATTCAACTCACAAATACTGCTCCATAACACAACCATTGAAGCAAACATCTAACCGTACACCACAATCCAAAATGTTTACTTCCATGGATATGTTATACTGCAGGGCTTGTTACCAAACTCTACAATCTTAATTGCATGACTTAGCCAAAACTTCACATACAAACTATATAAATCAAAAAGTACACAAACTTTAGATTTGTCGATATATGATGGATTTTTGATTCCATGGGTGTGTTATGCTGCGGTGGTTGTGGCTGGGGGCATGGCCGAAGCATAACACAACTGTGCTATATGAGCTACTTATACGGGATATTAATTACAATCAACACTGTACTAACAACACAAAATCAATATACTCAACTAAAATAGCCAGAAGTTCATTTTTTATGGCGACGGACAGCCACAGTGACCACAGACATGATGAACACACCAGGGGCACCTGCCACCTAAACAAATACAGCATTTGACCCATCTCTTACTCCCCCACCCTCCCCAAGCACTCTTACACACGAACACACATACCAAAATTGTATTTTTTCCCCGTTCGTCGCCGCGCTGTCTGTGGATGTCCGCGGATCCAAGATGGCGGAAGCATCAAAACAATACAACGTACCTCACGCTTCAAGCCAGCCAATCAGCGAACACGTCGCATGTCTGCAGACATGATGCAAGCCGATTAGCCAATCGATGTCCTGTCCGCAGAGCGAACAGGGAAATGTGCCCGCGGAGCGGACTTAGATATCACTAATTTTAGACCTACTTTTTGGTGGTTTTAAAAAAAAAACACTTGGGCGGATTTACACCAAATTTTCAAAAGCACGCTTTCGGGACCGCTGCTCCAGCGGTTTGAGCTGTAGGTGTGAGCAATGTTTTTTCCCCATTCAATCAATAGGAAAAAAGAAGTGTTGGGACCCCCCTTATAACTTTGCCCCCCCTGCACCAAACCTCACTAAACTTTGCAAAAAACTTCAGAGTAGGCCGTATACTTTTTTTTGCAAAGTTTGGTGAGGATTCGTCCAGGGAGAGCGAAGTTATAAGCTACCCAAAAAGTGTTCTTCCTATGGGATTAGCAACTTAACCATAACTACACGGTCCGTGTAATATCTATACCTATATATATATATATAACAATGCTGTCTTAGGTTGTACCTGCCCTTCACTTAGCCCAATTAAACTCACTCTACAATGCTTCAGCCAGATGGACCACTCTAGTACTGTCAAGGTGTTTGACAGTTCTAAACAAGCAAATACAGCAAGACTGTCCCATCCTAAACTAAAGCCATGGGGATGTTCAGATCAAAGCTTCTCTTCTCTTATCTTCACTTCCCTTCTCTTGGGTGCTGCTCTGTTTTCTTGCCCTATGAGGTGTTGGCAAGCATGGAGTGCCTGCCCCTACACCAACGGCACCCAATAGGACATCTGTGCTTCCTGCCTTTCTTCTCTACTTCTTCTCTTCTGGGAGCACAGAGGTTACTTGGCTCCCTCTCCTCCTCCTGTTCAATTCATCATGATGGCTGTAAGGAAGTCATGGTATCAAAGTAAGACAGACACAAGTGATCACATTTCAAGGGTGTTTATTAAACTGTAAACTGGTTGAGATAAACGCCTAATCTAAACCTATATCTAAAATAGAAGCAAGCTATGAGCATCAGATAATAATAATACAGTCCTAGCAGAGTCTAGTCAAATAAAAAGGGCCTATACTAAAAACAACTATTGCCAATCCTTACTGCTATGCTACAAAATAGTGTGGGATAATGTTCACAAGAAAAACAAGAAGTGTTCACAAAATGATAAATCAGAATGTTATGGCCGGGGTATACCTATGCCACATTTTTAGCATGGGACAAGGTGGGACATTTGAGCACAGCACACTCCTGGGCTTCTCTTTCACAAGCTTACAGTTAATTTTCTCTATATCAGGGCCTTCTGTGCAAAAGTCTCTTCTCATGCAAAGTCTCTTGCTTCAGAGGGCCTAATATTCCAAAATAACAAAAAACAAGTTCCTTCTGCTAATCTTCACATCAGGTGATTACCCTTCACCCTTGGAATCCCCTCAGTCAGGCCCCAATCCTTCTTTCAGTGTCAACCTCCAAAAGCACTTGCCAATTTAAACAGAGGCTTCTGAGGGGTGATCTCGTCTCGTTGGGTCACTCTGTTATGCTATGGCAAGTGCGGACTTCACAAAATCACAGTTCACACAGCTTTCCTCTCAGCCGGGCGCAAGCGCCTGTTTCACAATTCCTTCAGTTGCGTTCCCAATGTCACAATAGTGAAAACTTCTGCAACATGTAAAGGACTTTCGATTGTACAAGGGGTTTGGCTTGACTCTTGTTTGACCACCTTGACACATTATGCCGGCCTTCCCTGTGGCCTCTTGGTACTTGGTACTTGTAGCTTCAATACTCTTTTAGCTCAACACATTCTCTTTGCTCAGGAGAAGGGTACAAACCAGAGACCTTCGAATGAGCGCCCATATCTCTGGTACCAAGTTCATTCACAAAAAAGACTTCTGTCTACTAATCTTCTTAATGTTGCCACTGCAACCTTGAGCCTAACATAGTCCACTATCAGGTTCTTCCGACTCACCGGTTGTGCTGAACTCGTTAGCATTTATTTTGCTGCTGGAGTCAAGGACAGTACCACAATGTCAACCACATCTCCCCGCCCTGGCTATCAGTGCAGGAGGGATCCATATACCATTGACATCCATCACACCACTCACCAGCTGTAATTCCCGGTCTTATGTTTCTTTTGTCAGAGGCTTAGCGAGTCTGCGTTGAAAAGGGCAAGGGCAACTCCCTCCATGACATCCTTTTAGGTCTCGCTGCCTTTCTCCTCCATTTGAACTGCCTTCCTAGAATAGCTGCTTCCTTGTGCATTCGGCCTTGCCCTTTTATCCCTATTGGGAAGGGAACGGGCAGTCAGGTGTGTGGAGTAGTTGGCAATTGCCTGACTCTGCCTTGGGACATGTCAGGTAAACGGCTCTGCTATTAGTCCTTTGGTGCTCACGGTGTGAGAAAGTGTTCATGTTGGAAAAGGGGGGTAGAGTTACTAAATATCCTACTGGGCAGGATGGAGAAAAGGTGTCATAAGGAAGGGTATACTGCATATCACCCTTCAGTGTCCCACTTCTACTCCCCAAAGACCCCCATCCAGGTGATCCTCCCGCACTTGTCCACCCTCAGGAACGGGATCCAATAGTGATGGATGTGTCGTGGCCACCTGGATGACAGATCCCCGGGGACTAATGGGTAAGACATCTTCAGGTTTCTCACATACCCTACCTTCATGCGATGTAGCTGCAACTGTTTCCCAGGGGAACCGGGAAAGGAGGTCTACATTCCCTTGGCCCATACTTTTTCAGTTTCCACAGTGAAACTGTTGGGTTGCAGGTCCAGAAACCATTGCATGACACAAGGGATGGAGTCTTTGAGTTGGATAATCCAAACTAGGGAAGAATGGTTTGTGACGAGTGTGAACTTCCTTCCTAAGACGTAGTATCTAAAGTGGATAATGGCCCACTTGACAGCCAAGACCTCTAATTCCAGCACAGAGTAATTTGTTTCATGTGGGAAAAGCTTGTGACTTGTAAACAAGATGGGATGTTCTAATCTTTCTCAAACTTGAGATAGCACTGCTCCTAACGCTGTAAGGGAGGCGTCTGTTTGCAGTATTAACTCTTTGGAGAAATCTACTACCTTTAGGATCGGGTTCTGGCACAGGGTTTGTTTTAAGGTGTTATAACATATATATCATCCTCGTCCATCCATTCTAGAGTTCAGCGTTCTTGAGTTTATCAGTCAGCCTCACTGTTTTGTCTGAAAGGTTTGGGAAAAACCTATGGTAATATCCTATCAACCCTACAAAGGCTCTAAGAGCTCACTTAGTTTTGTATGTTGGTGTATCTCGGACTGCTTTCACTTAATCATGTTGAGGCTGTATGTTTCCATTCCCTCAAAGAAGCTGAGGTATTTTACAGCTGATTGGGCCAGTCTGCCTTTAGATGGAATAGCAGTTAGGCCGGCCTCTCTGAGGACTATCATAATAGTATAAAGATGGAAGAGATGGTCCTCCCAGGTTTTACTATAAATTACGATATTGTCAATATAAGCTGTACAGAAATCGGAATAGGGTTGCAGGATTTTATCCATGAGGCGTTGGAAAGTGGCTGGCACACTGTGCAAGCCGAAAGAGAGGACTGTGAATTGAAATAGTCCTAGATCACTGAAAAAGCTGTTTTCTCCTTAACTGGCCCGTATACTGGAACTTGCCAGTACCTTTGTGTTAAGTCAAAGGTGGATAGAAAGGTGGCTGCTCTGAGTTTATCAATTAGGTCATTGATGCGTGGCATATGGTAGGCGTTTAAGTCAGAAATTGCGTTAACTTGACGGAGGTTTATGCAAAACCTCCAGGAACAGTCAGTTTTAGTGACCAACACGATAGGGGAGGACCATGGGCTAAAAGAATGCTTGATAATATTTGCTTTAAACATTTTATTTACCTCCTCAACCATTATCTGTTTACGAGCTTCCGGGAGTCTATATGGTTTTAAATGAACCACTTTTCACTTAGGTGTTCTAATATAGTGGTAGGTGCCCTTTACTCTTCCTGGTTTTTCTGAAAATACATTGGGAAATGATGTAATTACATCCTTTAGATCATGTTGAATAGATTGCTTTGGAGGAATTAATTCAAAGCCTTCTATTTCTTCTGGAACCAAACAGGATAGTACTTTAGTTTGGGTGGCTGACAGGTTCTCTTTCCACTCTGTTAAGAGATTTATGTGATATAAATGGACCTTCTGTTTAGTGTCTGGTTGCACTACTTTATAAGTACAGGCTCCGGTTTGTTGTAATATTTAGTAGGGCCCATGCCACTTAGAAACAAGCTTGTTTTCTGAGGTGGGTAAGATGACCAGTACTTTCTGTTCTATGTAAAACGATCTTAAGCTCACCTTCCTGTCGTAAGTGGATTTTTTGCTGACTCTGGGCTTTTTCCATATGAGTACAGACTAGATCTCGAACAGGTCTCATATATTCTCGCATTCTAGTAGCGGTTTGCGAGATGGGAATGGGTGCCTCTTTTCATTCACCCCCAGGTTTCCCAGAGCATGTCCAGGAAATCTCTAGGCTCTCTACCATAAAGTAGGTTGAAAGGAGAGAATCCTGTAGAGGTCAGAGGGGTTTTCCATACTGCAAATAGTGCCCAAGGGAACATTCACTCCCAGTCTTTCCAGTCCTTATCTACCAATTTTCGTAGGATTAATTTCAGTGTTTTATTGAATCTTTCCACCAAGCCATTGGTTTGGGAATGGTACACAGAAGTTTGTAAGGTAGTGATATGGAGCAGCTCTTTGACTTCTGCCATATGCCTGCTCATAAAATTTGAACCTTGATAATTTAGTATTTCTTTGGGAAAGCCGACCCTAGACAAATACGGTAAGAGGTGTTTAAGGATTTGTTGTGTGGTATTGTTTTGCATTGGGAATGCTTCAAGGTATCTGGTTGCATAGTCAACAATTACAAGGACATGTGTGTTGCCTAATCTGGATGTTTCATGTATGTTCGTTTCTTTAAGTGCCAAGGACGAGTATGCTCATCCTTTTTGCATAGACTTGCATAACAGTCTGGCAGTTAAGGTGTTATAAATTGAATTTAGGCGTTTCCTTACATCTGCAGCCACCTTGGTTCATTTGTGTTCTCTGCCTTGTTTAAATGTGGAATTTAGGCATTTCCTTACATCTGCAGCACATTGGTTCATGTGTGTTCTGTGTCTTGTTTAAACATTGAATGAAGGCATGTCCTTACATTTGCAGCCACCTTGGTTCCCATGTGTTCTGTGCCTTGTTAAAAAGTAGAATGTTACACGTTTCCTTGCATCTGCAGCCACCTTGGTTAATGTGTGTTCTGTGCCTTGTTTAAAAGTTATTTTTTGTAAATGTTTAAGTGCTATATAAATGTCCAATAAATAAATAAATAAATAAAGACAATGTTGCTCACATACTACCATGGGGTGGGGTTGGGTCAAACCCAGTTTATAACATCTGCTCAGTGTATCATGGAGTCAAGGACAGAGACACGAGAAAGAGGTTCTTAGCTGATCTTTATTTTAGATTGTTTGCCTGGACCGATCTAATCTGATATAGTTGCTATCACTAACATTCTAATAGGCAGTTGGTACTTGCGCGATTCGCTTGTTCTTCCTTTAGTGGAGGTGGGTAGGTCTTAGCATATGTAAGTCCTTAATGTTATGGGTCTTCTGAGCAGAACATACAAGCAAAACCAGAGTGGGGAAGGAAAGATTGACTGGGGGTTGATAAGGCCTGTTTGGGACGTCCAAGGTATGTAGAAACGCACAGAAGGTAAAACAATGTTGAATCATCTGAAGTCAATAAAGACTGATATTGTATTCCTATCTCTCAGACACTGAGGATTGCAAACTCAAAAGAGACTCGGTCATAGAAGGGTAACACAAAATGTAAACTTAATTAATGTAAGGCCTCACAACCCTCATTCACCAAACTCTGAGCAATGGGTTGGTGATAACGATTATCAATGCAGAGTGTAGAATACTAATATTGAAGTAGATGTAACTAGTTCTGGTAAACATTTATATCCCAAATATTCACTATGTATGGGCTTTCTATGATCTCCTGAACACTCGTCTGCCTACTGCCACAATCAAACAAATATCAGAAGGTGATTTCAATCTTGTACTGGCCCCAGCCACAAATTTGAACTCTGGAATGAGAACTTCTACCAGAAAGATTGAAACATGCTGAGCAAATACAGGCATCACTATCCCTCCAGGACAATACAAATGCGCCAGCACCAAAAATACCACAAACTTACCATCTACCCAAGTCCACATGATGTACACTCCAGGATAGACTTGTTCCTTATCTCCAATCCTCTAATGAAAGAAATTCTATTTACCAAAAAAGGGAACATACACACCTCAGAGTATGCCCCATTCATGCAAGTTGGCAGTGTGGAAAGGTCCTCCCATCAATGGAGGTAAGACAAGCCTTGTTCAATGATAAAGATTTCTGCACCACACCTAGGTCTGAGATCCCACATTTCACCTGCTTGCCCATAGAAGAAAGGGGCAGGGAAACACAGACACACTTCTGTGAGAGGCAGGGAATGATTGCAGACATTCCTCAATAGGGAAAGTGCAACAATCTTTCAGGAGTATTTTGCAAATCTATGTGGAGTCATGCAAATATAAACTGATCAACTGGAGACTTTGTAGTTGGGATGGCGCTCAAATTGATCTAAGTGAGTGAACAAGAAAACATTATCATGGTGCAGGATGTGGAGTGAGCAATAAATCTAAGCAGCATGGCAAGTGCCGAGGACGAGATGGGTACCCAGTTGATAATTACATTTGATTAAAAAAAGAGTTCATACTGATTTGTACATGCTTTATAAAAATGACATGATAACAGGAATCATACTTCGATCTTTCAATAAATCTGTCATTTGCATTATCCATGAAGTAGGCCGGGATCCAAAATGTACAGGAAGCTGCAGGGCAGTCTCTCTCATCACCATGGATATTAAAATCCTATATACATTCTTCTAACTTCACTAGCAGGTCGCAGCCAAGTGGACTTTATCCAAGGAAGGAAAATGTTGGACCATAGTATATTGCTACATTATGTCCTCGACTAATTCAGAAGTAGGAGGACCAAAGGATGGGGGGCTCCTAAGCGATGACACAGAGGAGGGGAATCATCCCTCAATTGAAAAATCCTGGGCGTGGTCTTGGACCAGGTGTTGATAATGAGGGCACATGTGGGCAGTACGGTCTCGGCGGCTGTCTCTTATGTGAAATTTCTGTCGCATCTTAGACCATTTATATCCCAGGAAAATGCGGAATCCGTAGTGAGGGCTATTATCGGGGCAAAGATTGACTACTGCAGCAGCCTTTTGGTCGGTCTTTGTAAGGCCAACTCCAATAGACTCCAAGTTGTACAGAATGGAGCAGTTAGAGTGGTTGTCGGTTTATCCCACTGGGATCATGTCTCGGAACCAAGACGTTGCTTGCACTGGCTCCGAGTGGAGGCACGAGCCAGGTTTAGATTACTGGTTATCACCTTCAAATGTAGATTTGGCCTAATGCCATCCTACCTGCAAGACCACATTATTCCGAAGGTTAAGGGCAGGTCTCTAAGGTCCATTAATTGTAATTATCTGTTCCTCCCACGATCTAGAACGAAGAAGGTTGAGAACAGAGCCTTCTTCATTGCTGCTCCCAAGTCGTGGAACTTACTCCTGCCGGCACTGAGAGGCCAGACCTCCCTGATGGCCTTTAAGAGCGGTCTGAAGACCTGGTTGTTTGACTGATTTATTCTCATGGGCATAGGTAATGTCTCTTAGCTTGCCCAGCAGTTGATAGGTGCTTACTCTGTTTTATGTTTCTGTTAGCCTTTGTCCATGCCCTGATGCCCCAGGGTCCATAGCTGTGCATTATAAATAATTAAAGTAAAGTAAAAAAGGACGGCACTTAGATAATGTTGACTGGGACTTTGTTTTCTGACCTAATCATAATTAATTTTGGTGAGTGGTGCACAAATACAATGCAAGGCCTATGCTTTGGATCCAAGGTAAAGGTGAAGGTTAACTGCTACTGATCAGAAGAAGTAGAACACAAGACATAAAACAAAGCAAGGCTGTCCTCTTTCCTTGCTTTTGCTTTGGAAGATTTGACTATTATATCATGTTCAGAAGGGTGATACAGAGGCCTGCAAATCGGAAGTTAGATATATGGTGCATGCTGGTGACATGTTGTTTTTTCCTGGAAGATCCAGTGCGTACCTTTTTCTTCCTGAGCACAGCTTATGGAGAGATTTGAGAAAACAGAATCACTTTGGAGAAAACAACCACCATGCCCACGCTGCAGGTCACCCCAGATCGGGCTCTCCCTGAACGCCAATTGGACCACTCACAATTAGGCTCCTGAGTTTTATGTCAAGGGTAAAAGTCGCAAAAAATGTGCACCCACTACTTCAAGATGGCTTCATGGTCAGTAACATCATCAAAATGCTGGTCTTCCCTATGATTCTAAACATCCTATCGAATTCACACTTGCTGATACCACAGAATATCTTCTTAGTTATTGGCATTAACCTTGGAAAACTATTGATGAACTTCTGGTTGGAAGGGGAAAAGGGCAAATAGTTCTTCAAAAGGAGTCCAGACCCAGGCTGCAAATGGTGGTTCAGGGGTATTTTGCATTAAAGAATATTGCACTATGCCTTTTTTTTACACTCCTGGGTAAATGTGATGTCGGAACTGCCTACGATGATAATGGGATGATCTATGTGAATGAAGGCAATGACAGAATTGTTTGGCATAGTCGTAACCTTGAGAATGTCACCCATGTTGTTTCTGAATTGTTACCTGTGTTTATTGAGGAAGGGGCCTCGGGCCAAATGACTGCGAACACTATCCTGCCTCAATTTAGTCTGCTAATGCAGAAAATTCGTGAACAGGTATGTGTACACAGGATTTATAAATCTGCTTGTGAACGGACTAATATTATGATTCCTCGTAGGATGGGCAATGATAATAGAATTAGAGAAGCAAAGAAACATCTCCGTAATGCAATTAGAATGATAGTGAAGAAAACTGTTCCATCACTATCTTTCCAGGATGTTGCATGTCACATTAAAACACTCAAAGCAGATTATAAAAAGTGGGTTAAGCTACATAAAACGGAAACTGAAATACAATTATGGAAAAAAATCGCAACAATGGCTATGCCTAATAACAACCAAGGCATTTGGCTTCTCCTTAGAAAATATAAAAAACGTGATTTGTCCATTAATTGCATTTGTGAGGATACATGGGCCCTATACATCGAAGATACACTGGGTAAAACTGAACTGTCTGATTACATCCTCCCGTCGCCAGAAATCACATGGGACTGTAATGCATCTGTATCCGATATCATTAAGATCATTGACAAACTGAAAAATTCTCGGGCAGCAGGCCCTGACGGAGTTTGTAATGTAGTAATTAAAAAACAACCTGCTTTATGGGGTGCAGCATTACTCTTGTTATTCAAACAAGTTGATAGGTTGGGTGCGATTCCCCCATCGTGGCAAACTAGCCATATTCTGAGGGTACACAAAAAAGGATCTTAGGACAATTCGGCTAACTTTAGCCATTCTTGATGTATCTTCTAAAATCTTTACTAAAGTTTTGCTCCAAGAACTGAATGTATGGATTGCCGCCTCCAATATATTACCACCAAATCAAATAGGTTTTCGCGATAAATCCAGTACCACTCACAACCTCTTGTTACTTACAAGGTGCATGATAGCGGCAATTCTCTTCAATCTCTACTTGCCCGATATGATGAATGCTTTTAATCTAACTAATGCTAATCCTGTGAAAGAAAATGGTGTGATTGTTGGTTGGCTTGCTTATGCGGACGACCTGGTGATACTAGACTATACACCAGAAGGACTCCAGCATATGCTCGATGCCCTGGTGGCTTACTCTGCTGCCAATGGCCTAACTATCAATATTGATAAAAGTAAAATTATGGTCTTTTCTAAAAAACGAAGACTAAGAGATATTTGTGGTATCTAGACTCAAAAAAACTGGAACAAGTCACGTCATACAAATATCTTGGTATTATTGTTGACGAGAATCTCACTTGGCAATCCAAATGGTCAGCACTCCAGAATCGATTTATTGTGTCCACAAATGTTTGAGTACATTTATTGGCCGAAATAGCGGCTATTCTGCCACATCGGTTATAAACATCTATTTGGCCAAAATACGGTCAATGATTTTTTATGCTGCTGAGATACGGGGTCACTCTTTTGCCAAAAGCATGGTAGTATTTGAGGCTAAATTGTTGAGGAGGCTACTACGGCTACCACACAATCTCAGTGTAGAATACCTGAATTTGGAGTTTGCAATCAAAGGTATCTGGTGTGCCTATACATGCCAATGTGTACTGTCTTATGAAAAGGTGGTCACCCTAGCAAATGACACGATTATTGTGCTGTATGTGCAAGCGTATCTCTGTTTGGAAGGCAATATGCTTGTTGGTACTCTTGGCACTTTGCAAAGATCTTATAGAAAGTGGTTGCCTGGGAGTACTCCAGGTTTGTTAACAATTGCTGCACAAAAGAGAGACATAAAATATAACCAATGTTGCCTCCAAGTCAAACAGTGGTCCATATCTAGAAGAGTATTTAACCAGAATTATGCCTCCAAAATATATTGTGGCATATCCAAGCACTAGCACTTTCCGCACCTATCTTTTAATGAAATTTAATATGTCAAATGCATTGGCAACTAAAGGTGATATACTTAGTATCCCACAGGAAATGAGGAAATGTCGTTTATGTGGTAACGATGTTTATGAGTCACTTTACCACCTAATATTGAATTGTGAAAGCTTTACGACGATCAGAACCAAATCTTTTAAATCTTTTAATAATGCAATCGATATGATGGATACAACTGAACTATGGATGTCTTTTATGCGTGGTAACAACACCAACCTAATATACTACTTTGTCATATTTTATGTAAAGATTGTGGTGATTTTAAAATGTATTAAATGATGAATTTTAATGTGTATTGGATGATACATTTTAGAATTGTGTTGTTTTAGCTGTTGTATTGACCTGCATATGTTGTATTGTCTTTGTGTTATGCAAAGCCTTTCGGCTAAACGTATATCTAACCAATGAATAAATAAATAAAAGAATATCACATGACCTCTTCTTTATGCCAAGCAGCAAGTGTCTTGGTGAAGCGGAGTGTCGGGTGCCCAAAATGGAAAACACTTGCAAATATTCTTTCAGCAATGGAGCCGTAATCCATCTTCTTTAAATCAAAATTATGGATCAACGATCTCACCCAACAAACCTACTGTTATCAAGGGACCTTCACTGACATCGAAACATTAGAAAATGCATTGATTTAACACAACCCTCACCAGGCCATCCACATGTACCATCCACATGTGCCCTGGCTAGAGTGGATTGAAAAGAGGATACTTTTGTTATTTGAACAACAAATATAGTACTCTCTCTTAAATCATTTATGCAACTTCAATTTGGACTTCCTAAGAAATTGAATATACATTTGTCAAGAGACTATGCTACCAGTATCAAGCAAAGGGATATTTGGGAAAATACCAGCTTCAAAAATCAGAAAAGAGATAGCAGAGAACACGGGCAGCTTTGAAAATAACAGACAAGACTGGTGCACTAAACATAAACTAAAGTGGAGTTCAACAAACAACAATGTAAGATAAGCAAACATATGAGTGCAATAGAGGATCTCCTGACACAAGATTGCATTCAGGATGTAGGTCATATCACATCCAAAATGGAGGTACACTAAATAAAAAGGGACTTACAATCATATGGTCTGTACATATCTGAATATTAAGCAGTTCTGGCATGACAGGTTGGAAAGAATCACTGCTAGATTTCCTGTGCATCAAACGATACATTTTCCATCCAAAACTGCTTTCATGACCTATAGTTCATCTACATACAAGAGGCCTGTTCTTTTTGGCAGAATGTTAACTTGGATTGAAAAGCCGGGCAGTGGGATCTAGCTGCATTTAGAGGAATGTGGAATTTCAGAGTTTATCAATCAATTCATCAATGCACGGCATAGGATAGGCATCAAAGTTGGAGATGGTGTTGACCTGCCGGAAGTCTATGCAAAACCTCCAGGAATTATCAGGTTGAGTGATCAACACAATAGGGGAGGACCATGGCCTCTGTGAAGGTTCAATAATGTTTGCCCTCAGCATTTTTTTTCACTTCCTCAACCACTATCTGTCTTCGTGCTTCCGGGAGTCTATATGGTTTCAAATGGACCACTTTTCCCTTGAGATTTCTTATATAATGATAGGTTCCGTGTACTCTCCCCTAATTCTTGCAGAATACATATGGGAATGTTGTGACCAGATCATTTAAGTCTTCTTGTTTTTGTTTAGATAGCTCTTGGGGAATCAGCTCAAAATTATTTATTTCCTCCGGTACCAAACAAGACAGTATCGAGGCAGTGGCCACAGAAGGATTTTCTTTCCAATCCTTTAAGAGATTTACGTGGTTAAGTTGGGTCTTTTGTTTCCTATCAGGTTGGGCTATTTTATAGGTACATGTCCCTGTTTGCTCTATTACCTCATATGGTCCATGACACTTTCAGACAAGTTTATTTTCAGAGGTAGGTAAGAGGACTGATAACTTGTGTCCTACTGAAAAGGATCTTAACTTTACCTTCTTTTCATAGGTGGACTTTTGTTGGGCTTGAGCTTTTTCCATTTGAGTATAGACTACATTTCAAACGAGTTACATATGCTCTCGCAGTTGGGTAGCTGTTTGTGAGAGGGTATAGGTACCTCTTCTCTCTCTTGCCAGGTCTCCTATAGCATGTCTTGGACATCTCTTAGTTCTCTACCATAAAGTAGTTCAAAAGGAGAGAATCCAGTGGATGCCTGAGTGGTATTTCTTACTGCAAATAGGCCCCAGGAGATCATGCAATCCCATTCCTTCCCATCCTTATCTACCAACTTTCTCAAGATCATCTTAAGGGCTTTGTTAAATCTCTCTACCAATCGGTCCATCTCGGGGTGGTAAACTGAGGTTCTTAAGGTCGAAATATTGAGTAATTCTTTGACTTCACCTATGAGTTTGCTCATAAAATTAGATCCCTGATTTGTTACAATTACCTTGGGGAAACCAACCCTAGAACAAAATAGGTGTTTTAAGATTTGTGTTGGGTTGTGTTGTTCTGCATGGGGAATGCCTCAGGGTATCGGGTAGCATAATCAATGATTACAAGGAGATATTTGTTACCCAGTCTAGAGGTTTCCAAAGGTCTGATGCTATCCATACCAATTGGGGAGAAAGGAACTTCTATTATTGGTAAGGGATCAAAAAGCCAGGTAAGTAAATATGCACACTTGATTTCTGGCATATTTCACATGTCTGAATGAAGTTCTTTATGTCAGCATGGATACCTGGCCAGTGGAACATCCCACTGATATGAGCTTGGGTCTTAGATTGTCCTAAATGTCCCCCTGTCAAATGAGAATGTGCAATCTCTAGTACAATCTTCCAATGAGTTTTGGGGATTACTGAGTTTTACTTAGGCCTTCTCTGGAGGTAACCTTTATATACAGTAATCCTTGCTTTAGGAAGAAAAAAAGGCTTCCCTTTTCTAATCCTTCCCATTCAGCAATCACCTGTAAGAAAACCTCTGCGAGTGCTGGATCATTTTGTCGGGCAAAGGCTAGATCGGGAAGGATAATAGGTTCTTCTTCTTTCTTAGCTTCAGTGGTAGATGCTTCATCGGCTTCTCTAAAGTCTAAGTTACCTCTCAGTTACTTCTGGTTCACTTTCTTCAAAACGGGGAAATAGAGCCCTTTGAAGAAGTCCCTGGGAAATTTTGAACCCACAAGATATATCAAATGGAGTTTTGCCATGGCTCTGTATGAGAACATTTATGTCTCCCCAGAAGACGGGATCTATGATGCCAGCTAGGACATCCAGACCAAACTTCCAGGCCAGGCTAGATTTTGGGTCCAATCTTTTAGAACAACCCACCAGGGATATTAGGTCTAAGTCTGTGGGAATAATCCCTCTTCTTCCTGGAGGATAGTAGCTGCTCTGCTACTACAGATATCAAAGCTTATGGATTACTTTGTGGCGATAGAGGGATCTGAGCCTCTGTGACTTAGCTTCTGGAATGTAAGGGTTCCCCAATTTGTCTCAATTTAGTCACATCCCACCCCTGACACCACATGTAAGGAAGGCATGGTATCAAACAGTAAGACAGACACAAGTGACCACAGTTCAAGGGTGTTTATTGAACTTCAATTGGGTTTGAAAAACTCCTACCTAATCCTAAATCTAAAGATGGGAGCAAGCTACGACCATCAAATAATAATAACGCAGTCCTAGTGGTGTCTTGTCAAAATTAAAGGGCCTATTCTAAGAAACCTATTGCCAAGCCTTACTTCTAAATACAAATGGTGTGGGAAACAATGTTATACAAAAGAAAAGATATGTCAGGATAATTGAACTGTTAGCTTTCAGCACGGGACAAGGCAGCACACTTGAGCTTAGCACATACTCTGCATTTTCTAGCATAAGAATGCAGTTTGAAATCTCTGTATCAAGACCTGCTGCGCCAAAATCTCTTTGCCATTCAAAGTCTCTTATTTCAGAGTGTCTGATGTGACAAACAAATATTGAAAGTTCCTTTCTTCTTAGGATTCTCATATGCACAACTTCTCTGGTGATTCACTGTTGACTCCAGGTCCCCCTCCATCAGTCTCAGACCCACTTTATCACAAAACCTTCACTTGGTCTCCCTCTGCTGGGCTCATAACAAATTTATCTCATTTTCAAAATGTTCTTTACTGTATCAAATCAAAGATGTTCAACTGTGCGCAAGATTTGGCTTGACCTGACGCAGGACCACTTCGATTCACAATTCTTTGTTCTCATGTTAATACAATGCTTTAACTTTCACTTCTGCCCCTTCTCGGCTAGATAACTGAGCAAACACGCAGTGTGGGACCACTCTGTCAAAGGTATCACATCTTGATTTTCAAAGTTTAAACACTCATCAACAGTTCAACTTTCACTTGCTTATTTTATCACACGCTTTATTACATCGTTCATTCCAGCGATCGCCATACGATGATGCCGCTTGAAACCTTGGCTTCAACACAGACCGTTCTTGTATCGGTCTCGTATCGGTCTCGCCCACTCACCGGCTGTGTTGATTTCACTGATGCTGCTTTGTTCTTGGAAGTAAGGACGTTACCACTGCATCCCACCACACCATCCTTTGTCCCACTCCCCGAGGACCCCTCACCCAGGTGATCCTCCCACACTTGTCCACCCCAGGGCCCGGATCCAAAGTCGATGGACGTGCCCTTGACACCTGAGAGAGATCTGCAGGGACTAATGACTGAGACACCTTCTAATTTCTCACACTTTGTAGAACAAAGCGCTCCACTTCCTTTACAGTGTGTGTTGGTGATGGTCAGCTGGACTTCACCAAATAGGCTCACACTGTATCTCACCTGCGTTTTGAGGTGCTGCAGCTTCAGCAGGTCCTTTGCAGCATAGAGCACAGTAGCCTTTCATTTACTGTTCTTGAGTCTGCTGGTTCTGTCCCTGCTCATATTACAAACGAAACATGAGTTCAGTTCAACCACTGTTAGTTTCTGCTGCAGCCAGAAAGTGGTGAGCTTGTTGCCAGTATTTTTACTGATGATACATCATACACTTAAGCTGGAATATGTTTGGAACATCCTTTTATTTAGGTTCACATCAAAGGGCTGCAGCCTTCCCTCTCCTTCAGCAGCTTCCAACTGCCTTTCTTTAAAGCATCACATTCCTTGAGCTCCCTTACATTCTAGAGCTCTCTATGACATCAATGACAGATGTGGGGTTCTACCCTCCTTCTTCAATATCTCTCTCTTACCTCACCTCTTTCTTCAATATCTCTCTCTTAACCTCAACGTTTCCCTTATCTTTTAAGCATGGTTCCATCATCCCAATTTTACAGAAACCTACTTCCTTCTCACTACTTATTTGAAATGTTCCTCCTATTTCTCTGCTACCCTATCTCTCAAAATAACTCAAATGGTTGACCTATTCTCAAGTTTCTACTTTTGTTACAAATTCTTCTATTCTCCCACAATGTCAGTCAGGCTTTCATCCTTGTCACTCCACTGAAACTGCTCTCTCCTCTGTTTTGAACTAACTACTTACTGCACGCTATTCTAAACATCCATCCCTTCTTATTCTCCTGGACTTACCTGCTGCGTTCGACACAGTCGACCATTGCCTTCTACTGGCGTCTCTTTCTTCCATTGGTTTTGTCTCAAAGAACCTTTTCTGTTTCATGGGATGGCAAATCATATAAATATTTTTTGCTTGGCCATGGCATTTCACAAGGGTCTGTCTAGGCCCCTTTTCAGTTCTCTCTCTACACTTCCCCTCTTGCTGCCGTTTTTCTTCCTTTGTTCTGTCACACCACTTGTATGCTAATGACACTCAACATTTCCTTTCCTTTTCTTCTGAGATTCACCATACTCTTTCTGCTTGTCTTCTAGCCAGCAAATCTTGGAGGTCTTCTAACTATATCACACTTATTGCTAGAAAAGCTGAGCCTCTCTGTTTTTCCCGCTAACACATTTTCCCTGCCTCCTCCTCCGTCTTTTACTTCCTTCCCCCAAACCCAGCTTCCAATCTCGTCTACGGCTCGAAATCTCTTGTTCTAGCTTGACTCTTACCTATCCTTTTTTCACCACATTTCTCTAACATTGCGCGCTTGCTGCTTTCATCTAAACAATATCTGTAAAGACTGTCAATTTTTCACTTTTCAAGCTTCAAAACTGTTGATTTCTTCTTTGTTCTTTTCTCGACTCTTCTACTGTTCCTCTACTCTTTTTGGGCTCCTAACCTATGTTTTTAACTCATCTATTTGTCTCCTTTCTTTCTGAGATTCCATCTAATCTTCCCTCGCTACTCTTGGTTGGCTATCTTTTTACTCTCAACTCAAATTAATTTTTTTTATGCCTGGTCTTCAAGTCCCTTTATGGACTTGCTCCTGACTATCTTTCTGTCTTGGTATCCTTCTATACCCCTTCTTGTTCTCTTCACTCCTCTCAATATCTATTGGTAGCACCTCATCTCCTTTGTGCTCAATCTCGTTTTCATACTTTTAATCGTCTAACTCCTCTACACTGGAACACCCTCCCTTACTCTCTTTGTTCAATTTCTGTCTATTCTTTGTTTCATAAGTCATTCAAGTCTAATCTTTTTCAACATTCTTGATTGATTGTTTTCTTATTGTTTATACTTATTGTAATTGTAATTGTTTATTTTTAAAGCGCTCATACACAAGTGAAGTGCTTCAAAGGCAGGAAGCAACAAGGGAACACATTCGTCATTATGAGGCCTTGAAGATTCTGAATGATCTAACAACAATAGCTAGCATACTAGGCTGGAGGCATATCTGCTGGAGAAGTGTGTGACAGAAGGGTGAGGGGAGAAGAGTGGGGGGGGGTTCCTACAGATCAATAAACTCAAATACTGGCCTGGCAACATTACAAATTACTAGGTGGTTAGTGATCACAATACGCCTATGCATGAGAATTTAAAACATGCCCAAACAAAGGGAGGGGAGACAGAGGGAGGACAGGACAGACAGACCTGCTAGGTGTCGTATATTCAGGTTGCGAAAGTGCCCAGAACAGAAAGTCCAGGGGAGGGAGACAAGTGCACCCAGTCCATCAGGGGCCTGGGTTAAGTGTAAAGTGTTTGCCTCTCTCATGGAGCATATTGCAGTAGTGCTAAGCAGGGGGCAGAGACCCATAGGCAAGTGCAGGACTGGCGGAGGATCATTGGACCTGTGAGGCTCTGGATTTGCACCAGGCGACCAGATAGCTAACTGAGCAGATTGGGGAAGAGAAAGAAGGAGGGAAAGAGGTGCAGAGAAAGGAGGTTAGCAGGGGAGAGGGGGAGAGAATGAGGTAGAGAAGAGGAAAGTATTGAGAGGAAGGTAGGCTGTTCCAGAGGGAGGCACCTGCAGAGGATAAGGACCCCCAAATCTCTGTTTTCAGAAATGGCTCACCAGCAGAGATTTGGGGAAGGCCGAGTGGAGGTCTCTAGAAAGAGAGTATTTGGGAATAGAGCGTTGTAGATAGTAAGGGCCCCGGCCCCAGAAAGCCTTGAGGTCTATGCAGAGGGACTTGGCCTTGATCGTTGTAGTCACAGGGAGACAGTGGAGTGATTTCAGCACCACAGAGATGTGGTCCCTGTGCTTGAGGCCAAGGATACGTCTTGTGTTTCTCTTCTGGATAAGTTGAAGAGGTTGAGAGTAGAAGTAGGACGATTGAGAAGGAGATTGTTGCAGTAGTCCAGTCTAGTGAGAACCAGGGCTCTGGAGACAGTGAGCCTCTAGGGGAAGGTGAGAAAAGGTAGAATACCTCTCAGGAGGTGCCTGTTCTCACTGTTCGCTGTACAGCACCTTGGCTTAAGGTTCTATTTAAAATATAAATAAATACAAATACAAAATACATATCAGGTGAGCAACTATGTACATTGAAGACACTTGAAAGTATATACCCTATATAACACGTTGCACCCCTGCTGCTTTTGTAGACCTCTTCTGCGGCTTCCTGGCTTTCGGCAATGCGGGTTACAAACATCCCACAACTGGTATCCCTTGTAAAGAGAGTTGCACCCTGGCTGCATTATTTCACGTGTTTTGTATTTAAAATCATTAGTTCCAATTAAATGTCTTTCAGAGCTTGTTGGTCCCACATAGTGCTTCCTTTGCGTCTCGCTCTCACTCACGGGTACTACAGCGGACCTCCTCTGGTCTGTCTGCACTGCTGCCAGCTCTAGTATGACCATCGCGGTAAGCGCAGTGCTTCGGTGGAGCTCTGACAGCTTTGTGAGGTCTCTGGTTCATCTTCTTTATCGAATCAGGGAGCACATCCCCCACACAGTGTAGCTTTCCTCACTGCCGCTTCCAACGGTGCTTTCTCTGCACAGCCATTCATCTTCTCCCATGTCTGCCTAAGCTTGTGCTTCTTCTGCTTCCATAGCATACCCCGCATTCAGTCCTGCTGCCACCTCTGCAACTCCATCAGCGTCTCTTTTCTTTACCTGAAACTCATTGTGAATTTAAATGTCCCACTCAGGTGCTTCATACTATAACAACTAGACCGCTCATTGTGTTTTATGGTACCTTTAAAATTCAATAACTCTGAGTTCCTCTTCCTCGTCCCAGTACACCAGGCATTAGGGGTTCTGAGGTTCATAATGGTTTAAGTCTTTTTATATTTAGTTACATTTAACTGATTTAGGAACTGTGAGGTGTCACGTTTATGGGAGGTTATAAAAAACAGGTTGTGTTTACCCTTGGGTTCAGGACCTCCATCTAAAGTAGAATCATTACAATAAGAGGTTCTCATATTTGCTTTTTATACCCCCAATGTACCAACTTTATGTAGTTTATTAGACTTTTCATACTCTGTATTTTGGATAGTTCTAGGAGAGGGAAGTACTTTGACAGCATTCCATTAGGTGTTCGGGTATTAATGGAATCTCATCCTCAAAAGAAGATGAATGCTGTGTCCCTCCTAGAGGAGTTACCACTTCCACTTGACAACCGTCTCTTCCCATGTGATCCTCCATCATGTTACCACCCCCAGGATTAGGATCAGGTAGTGGCTGCCTTTCACTGACCACGTGGGAGGAGACTTTAGGCTGGGGTTTAGTGATGAATCCATAGGATTCATCACAGGACCTTCTGCATTGATTGTGGGCATTGGGTTGATGTTGCAGAGCTAGACCACATACTGCTGCTGGAAAACAAATTGAGATGACATATGGTGCTCCATCACTGTTTTCCATTTTATAGAGTGTTGTGCAGGGGTGAGGAATGAGGCATGGGGGGCACTAGCCTCTCAGGGGGGGGGGGTCTTGCTCACCTATGAAAGTGGCAGCAATTTGTGGGAAGGTTGGAGAACTTTATGAAACACTGTGTGCAGGGTCGGACTGGGACATAGAATTGGCTCGGGTACGAATGGAAAAGTGTCCCACGGTCAAAATGGCAATCATTCCTTTTCTGACAGACTACTTGAGTAGTACCCAAGAGTGAATATGTGTTGCAAATAGTGATTTAAAAGAATATTTGTTCAGTAACAATGGTCAAATATATTAGCTACAGAGTAAAGCAACTCATCAATCTGGCCCACTTTGGGCGAAAAGTGCCTCATTTTGGCCACAAAACTGGCCCACACTGGCAAGTTGGGCCTACAGTTCAGGCATTGCCCGATTGCCCTGTAGGCCAGTACAAGCCTGACTGTGTTGGTAGGCTCTGTAACATTTGTGGGTGGCTGCACCCTGTGGGAGAAACTGTGAACCATAATGGGTGCTTGGGCCGAGTGAAATCCTGAGAAACTTAAGGGTTAGATCAGGATTCAGTTTAGTCAACACAAAATAATGTGTAAGACATTCTCTGTTCAGATCTCCCCAGTCACAGTCACTGTTGTAGCTATCTGTTTCTCAACCACATACAGTACGAAACAACCCTGCTCTACCTTTCAGTGTCAGACTGTACTGGGATCAAATCATCATGATCATCATCATCCAAGCTGGTGTCTCAGCTCTGGGTACATAATATTCCATAGACCTCTGCATTGAAGTGACTGTCCATTTTCATAAATATCAACTGTTCATCATTTGGCTCTGCAAACATCTCCTGCAAAGGCACCAGATACACTAAAAACAAACTCAAAATGGATACTTGAAGGAGGGCAGTATAGCAATTTAACAGCAACTTGCAGAAGGGCCGCTGGCCAGGTGTACTGCTTGTTGTAGCAGTAGCATAACATATAATCATCTCCAGCAGATAGACATCAAGCATATGTGATGTCTGTTCCTGTTAGTGACCCTTCTGTATTCAAGATACCTGATTCACTGAGGAAGGTTTCCCACAAATTCTCCTCCCAGTATCCCATGTGTGCACTTCTCACAAATCGTTCAATAGATGTCAGACATTTACTGCTCATTGATGCCAATGACATCTGTAAGTTTAAAATGCCTGGTGTAGTTGGCAAAATGTTTGCGTTCTTGCACCAATTGATGTAACTACTGCAACAAGGCATCCTTGCACATTTACACAGTGTCTCCTTCCTGTGATGCTTGCTGCGAGTCCTCCTCCACCTGACATGTATGAATGAGAAACATCCACTTTACTATGGGTCCACAAATGAAGCCGGCCGCCTCAAGGGTATCCTTTAAATCCAACTCCACCAACACATTGACCCTCACCATTTTGGTTACATTTAACTCAATAAGGTACAACGGGAGGAGATCCTAACTAAGGAATGTTTTGTGATGGTTAACCTGCAGTGTGGCCTCCTTGAAAGGTTATAGTGCATTAGACAACAGTTGCCACTAACACAGTGTTCAAAATGTTTTATCTAGAGCTCTACTGGGGTGTTGCAGTAATATGTGATGGTATTGCAGTATTCTCATAACCTTTTGAGTGTAAAGTGAGTGGCCACTACAGTCTTCAGGTTGTGCTGTGGCAACTTGTGATGTACTTGTAGTTAGTGCAGTGCATTTTACAAATCAAATCTGGACCACAGAGACCATTTCTTTCATAGGCTCACAATAACTGAAAAAACGTGTGATCATCGGGTGAAGGACATGGGAAGAGCAGGGGACAATAGATGTCTTGACAATTTATTAAGCAGCAAGGGCTGTTGATCCATTGTCTGCTGCAACAAAGCCCAAATACAAACTACAATGCCTTAGCCAGTTTGTTTCTACCTCCTCCATCTTCTACCAGATGCAAAAGTCACTGAAACCCTGGCATTCATGTGGTTGCATGTTAGTGAAATTCATAAACCCACTAACCCCTAAATTAATTTGATACGTGTAATGAAGTCATGATATTAAGGTAAAACAGACACAAGTGATCACAGTTCAAGGGTGTTTAATAAACTGTATAAATGGGTGAGATACATGCCTAATCTAAACCTAAAATGGGAGAAAGCTACAACCATCAAATAATAATGATACAGTCCTAGTGGAGTCTAATCAAATAAACAGGGCCTATATTTAAAAAATAAAACAATTGCCAATCCTTACTTCTATGCTACAAAAGAATGTGGGATAATGGTCACAAGAAAAGAAAGAAGTGTTCACAAAATGATAAATCAGGATGTTAAGGCCGGGGTCTCCCTTACCCACGTTTTTAGCACAGGACAAGGCAGGACTCTGGAGCACAGCAAACTCCTGGGCTTCTCCGACTCAGACCAACCGCTCTCAATGTTAGCCTCCCTCAGTCGGGCTTAGACCAACCACTCACTGTGGACATCCCTCAGTCGGATTCACACTTGTCATCACAATGTTTTCAGGTGCCTTACTGCTCACGCTAATTCGCAGGGATTCCTCAACCGGGTTCATATTTGCCAAAATACACTTTGCTTTACCACAATACAGGATTCACTTCCCTTAACTTTCTCCCAATATCCCGCTGTCAGATTCACATTGCCATCTTAGTATAGTTCAAGAGAAAGTCATTCTAGACCCCTTAGGTTCTTCCCTTACCTAAGTCTGGGTCGAAGCCTCCTGTCAGGCTTCACACAGTTCTATCATCACAATGAATTCACAGGCACCCCTCAGTCGGGTTGACATTTGCCAAAGTACTTTGCTTCCACAACGTGTCAAAGACTTTCGACTATACAAGGCCCGTATGGCCACTTTGACACCTCAAGCTGGCCTCCTCTGTTATGAGAATTTTAATTTCTGTGCTAATTCCCTTAAACCTTAGAGACCCCCAGCTCTTTTGCTGGACTCAGGACTTTTACATTTTTACCCTGGAGTAAATGAGACCTTTTTCTCACTCTCTCATGTGTTTTTACCTTATTTTGACTTGGTGTTTTCACTGTTTTTGGAGTCTGACAC
Organism: Ambystoma mexicanum; assembly: GCF_040938575.1. Taxonomy (NCBI): domain Eukaryota; kingdom Metazoa; phylum Chordata; class Amphibia; order Caudata; family Ambystomatidae; genus Ambystoma; species Ambystoma mexicanum. Next base: position 914,246,548 of record NC_090936.1, read on the forward strand.
ACTCCATAGGCATCTGCTTTTTGTATGGTGACACACAACACCTTCAGTGCAGTGTCACTGAGAGAAATCCATTATATTTCTCATAAGGTTTAAATACCTTTCCTTGGTGAACTACAGTTGCCAAGAACAGTAAAGTGAAATTGACTTTACTTACCTATTCTCTTCGTAGGTCCAGCCCACACCATTTTATGTAAAGGGCTGCCGGTTACCTAGTAACCCCTTATCCTGCATTCTCATGTAACATTTTTATGTTACCCTCACTACTTTAAATGGCTGGTGGCAGTGGTTTACTTTTTCCTACCATTGTTCGTTTCTACCTGCAGTATAGCACCCATGGGTGGCCATTTTGTCAAAATGGCCCCAGTCTTCTTTTTTCACCATTTTCTATTTGTGAAGTCTTTCCTGGGTTTTACTTTGTGGGCTGAGACAGGTTTAAGCCCTTTGTTTGTCTTGCCTTTGGCGGGCTTCAGCCCTCAAGCCCCCCCAGCTCCAATGTGTCTGGAAGGACCGGATGTGAGGGAGAATCCCAAAGCTCCCCTGTCCTTTGTCTCTAGGAATGCCTGAATGCAACTAGTTCTGATTGGAAAGGACAGCCACCCTGCTGTGTGATTTACAGCCTATTCTGTGAATGAATGGGAAAACCCTGTTAAAACATGAAGGATTTGGGATGACAAGTTGAGTCGACCACTGGGAGAAACACCCAATGAAGAAACCATGAACGAAGCGTCCTCCTGGACCCTTGAAATACCCAGTGAAGCCCTGCTTTTGTGCTGACCTCCTTTTTCACCTCAACAAAGAAGCTCCGGATGGAACGACTTCTCCCCTTGGGCTAGTGGGACCAACTAACTCCACTGGACTACATCCCCGACTGGTTGTGTTTCTTTGTTGCTGTGAGAGCCCAATGCCAGGGATTGAGTGTCTATAGTCAAGTGCAACGTCTACCGTGGAACAAATCCGAATAGAAGCTCCAGGAGACTCCCAAGGAGCATCCAGAAGCAGGACCTCCAGATCCAGAGTCCCCTCACCAGAGTGCAGGACTGAGGGAGTGAAGAGAGTCCAACCGGTGTCAAAGATTTGCATCTGTACTGTTTGCTAAGCAGGGAAACCACAAAGTGCTGCTGTATCGAAAAGAGCATTTAACTGCCGACGGCCTCCCAAGTACCGCCACAAGAGCCCTCCAGATGTCCTCCTTCTTGTCCCCATGACTGATGCTCAGCAACCAGGGTCTGCACCACTGTAGCAAGACAGAATCCAGTTGGACCACTTTTCTTCTAACCAGAGATACTGTTTAAGCTTGGGGTACTTACCTTATTGATTTTAGCCGCGCTCTTCTCACTTGAGAATTGTATTGGCTAACTTTGTGCAAGACTTTGATCAAAGAAGTGCATCAGATCCCTAGAATGTGCTCCACATGACTTTGGCTGTCCTAGCTCCCTAAAAGCACTCTTCTAAATCCATTGACTTTGATATTGTTTGTCCCTCATAGGTGGTAGCTTGTTGTGTACTGGTACTGCTGGGAAAGGCTTATCTAGACTTCATTGGAGGATTTAGTTGTCCTCACATTTACACCTCTTGAGATATGCCTGACTGCTCAGTCACACTATATATACCAAAAGGTGGGTTAACTAATATCAAGCAGATAAGTTTTGTGTAGACTCACACAGTGTGACTGCAACAATTCTTACCTAACATCCCCTAGGGCCTCTTGGTACTTGTAGTTTTAACAATCTCAGTTGATTCTTTGCTTTATTCAGGAGTGGAGGCACCAGCCAGAGACCTTCGAATGAGTGCCCACATGGCTCCAGACCACTGTAGCTCTGTTACCTGTTTTACTCACAAAGTTCACAAGGGTCTCCCTCTGCCGGGCTCGGACCCTTCTGCCAAGGTACAAAAAGGGCCTCCCTCTTCCGGGGTTGGATCCTCCTCCAAGACCTCAAAGTGTACAAAGAAGACTTCCCTACAACCAGGCTCAAGTCTCTTCTCACAATTCACAAAAAGGGTTTTTTGGACTTCTATTCCCAGTATGCACTGTCAGGATTTTGCTCCCACATCTCAGGTCCCCAAACTGCCCATGGTCTTTCCTTCTGGAGGTACCGCTCCCTCTACATAGGGCAGTCTCCTCTGAACTCACAGGGCCAGTGTCAGAGTTATTTTCTCCTCCTCCAGGCTTCCCAGTGTATCTGCAGCTCTTCTCGTCTTCCTCGGGCTTCATGCACCTTCAAGCATCCCCAACTCACTCAAAGTGTGCTCTCCTGCTCCGCCTTCTATACTTCTAGGAAGTAGTGATTGGATTCAGGTGTGCCTGGTTTTGAAGGGAGGCCTGATTTTGCCTGGCCCATTAGTGGGACAGTCTGATCCAGAAAGGGGGTAGTCTATCATCCATGTCCATGGTTCTCTGTTGGTAATCCTTATTCTCCCAATCTTCTCCTCCTCGTCCCAGTGGTTTTAGGGAAAGCCACTGTGGAGGGATGATAGGAGTTACAGTTTTTCTGAATAATACTGGGAAAACCATGTGGGTTTTCGTCAGGGTGAAGGGGTGACTGTAGTGTTGTGCACAAATGGGTTGTTGTAGGGCACGGGGTGACATATGTACTTTCCTTCTCCCGGTTCTCCTATGCTTCACTTCCGGTTTGGATCTGGTGGAATTGGTGGGCAGGCGGGAAACGATATGGGTTCAGAAATGGTTTATGGTAACAGAAGGAATGTTCGATAGGGAGGTGTTAATCCCTGTAATACCCTCAGGTTTCTCACATACCCCTATTGGCTATTGGAGTAAGGAAAGGGCACCAAGTGTGCAGTGGCATCCATGTAGTCAATGTTCTGATCCCTGGTCCAGATGTCCATGGTAAAGCTGGTTTGTTGCCTCTTGACATCTGTGGTGCCTATACCACTGTAGCTGAACCTTGTAGTACTATTCTGGTACCACTTTGAGAGAGAAAGATGATTGGCCAAGAACTTCCCCGCAGTAACCATCTTTTCCCATGAAGTGCCAGATCTAGAGTTTTCCACAAATTACTGCACTACGTTATCTGTTTCAAGCATTATAGCCAGATTAGCAATGAGCAGTCACTAACTGCTATGGGACAAGCATATATGCTCTCAAAGCACTTCTCTGGGACAATGGGGGATCACCGCAATGGTCCAGTGAGGTACAGGGGGTGGGGAATGGTGTCCTACTGCTGGAGCTGAATTTTGTTATGGGTAAGTCTGGGGATTGGTGGATCTATTCTACTTGTGTGATAGTACACGGAGAGATTAACCTTAACTCTTTCCATGTCTGTGCATTGTGCCACTGCATATGATACTGCATAGATGCGATACCCAAATTGATGCCTGCCTTCCCTTAGCACACAGTTGTCTAGCACACTGTGTTACTGGCCAGGTTTGGTTGCTGTTTGTTATCTGCGAAGAACTGCCACCCATTTGACTTATGTGGTGGACTAACTGCGAATGGGTTGGGTTCATGTTTGTTTCAAGATGCTGTCAGTGGTGGTGCTAGTGGTTTTATGGATGTCATATCATTATGGGATGTTCTTTCATATCTGCAATGGGAGGGCTATTTCCCAAGGAGAGAGAATACATATGGGCATATGTTTCTATTACTATGGCCTGTGCCTCAGTGGTGTCATTTTCCCCTTCCTTTTCAGTATCACAGCTTACCTACAATTAGTTTTCTTTCTGGCACCAGGCCATCCTTTATTCAGTCCTGCTCTCTCTCCCCTTCCCACCAGCACTTGCCCTCAGGATCACTTCCCTGTCTAGCCTCAGAGACTGGTATTCCCCCGCCCTTGCACTATTGACCGCTTCCCCACCTCCCCTTGGCACTGGCCCTCCTAGGCACCCCTTAGCAGTTGCTCAGCCCCTTGGGCCCCCTCCATCCAGCACTGCTTCCTCCTTCACGCTCTCTCTAACCCATCCTTTGTCCTGACCTGCCCCCTCCCCATGCACTTCTTGATAATGCACTTGCTCCATCTGAATGCCACAAGGCCTAGTAGGAACAATTGTGTTGTTTTCTCCTCTGCCTCCCCCCGCTTTTTGTCTTGTGGTGCTTGGAAACACTTTCTGCTGTATAGGTGCTATACAAATGTTCAATAAATAAAGTAAATACAAATACAGCTCTGTTGAATCATAATGTTTTTCTTGATCATCATCCATCTCATCATCATTAGTGTCTGATTCAGTGGATCAGAGCACCGTTTTAGAAACCTTGAATTGTCCATGTGTTCCAACTGTTCAAGTACCCTGTGTGTTACTCTTCCCTGATATTTGGTAGATACAATCAACACACCCTCCTCCTCTTCCCCTGGCAGAGTGGGCAGAAATGAAAAGGCAACCTCCTCTAATGGTCTCAGTTTTTGTTCATTGCCATGGTGCAACACCTGTGTGTTTTCTATTAGTAGCATAGGTACACCAGAATGACATCTGTCAGGGGGCATGGAACATGAGTTGGATGATTTCTTTAATTCACCATTTGTAATTCTGGCCATCCTATGTGCACTCAGCAAGTGGAGTTACAGGAGTAAAACTACCATGAACTGCATGTTCCCTCTAACCGCTGTACTGTTAGGGTGGTGTTATGTAGGACCAAATATTACCATTTGTGTGTCACCTACCCCATAATCTCATCATTGTCCTCCCAGCAGAAACAGGATAGTGCAACAAAGCTGCCCACACATTTTCACGGCCCCTCCTCCCGGTCTCACCTAATTGCACATGTCTCATCCATTCCATTTAAAAGACAGATTCTGACTGTTGTGTCACCCATCACCATACCAAATTTCTGCGGGTCCCTCCAAGGTGAATTTGAATGTTCCATAAGCTACCCTCAGAGATTCTGAGATCTGACAACTCCTCCTGATGACATATGTCTCGCCCATTCTGTTATGACCAGCCCTTGGTCATAGGGTGTACTCATCAATGACACTCAGGATACTCAGGACAGGTACTCTTAGTGGTTACTTTATTAGCTTCTTAGTTACAGGATCAGATGTCATCAAGTCATAGAGATATCAGGAGGATTAGGGATAAGAGCCCACTGGCTCCCACTACCCAGGCTCACATATTGTAACTGCCTGGGTTAGAACCAATTCAACTCCAAACATTCTAACCTCACACTCCACACTCACAGCCTACATTCTAATGATGACATCAATACTGGCACTGCACACATGCAGGCACAAGAGCCAACCCTAACACCTCCTTTCCTACAACAAACAAACACACGTCAAACTCACCAGAAGGAAGCCAACCCTAACACATTCTCTTCAAGAGACAGACACTGACTGGTGTATCATATGCGGCCTACCCACATTTCTGTTTTTTCACAGAAAAATCAGGTGAGCATTACTTTCTCACAAGCTGCCCTCGTGGATTCCCAGCACCTCTTGCTCCTCTTTTCAGATGTTACCCAATGACAAGTGTCCCAGTCACTCGCCTCACCTCTCAGCAAAATTAGTCAAAACTGACTCTCCCACAAGCTGCCCCAAATCTCTGGTGATGGCACTTGAGTTGTTCACCCACTCCAAATCACTGAGTGTGTCCCACAGCACTGTGTAAGTAAACCAACCATAACTCCAACTATCTGATTGAGTCCCAGTAATTAACTATGTCTTTCTATCCTCCTTCTTACAACTACTCTGAATACACTCCAGTTCATTAAGCCTTTCATAAATGCCCAAAGCCTGCCTTCTGATTCTCTGAAAGCTGACTGAGTCTGAAAAGAAACCACGGGCACACTTCAAACTGTTCAACCAGAATTCAGGATATTCTGGTTCTTTGCCAGAATGTTCAGCCCGACACATTCTGTTCACACACATTTATGGCATTTTGTAAGCACTGGCTTATTTTAGCAAGACATACTGCTATGTTTCACTTTTTCCAAAGTGATGTGGGGACAATTAAAAGGTGCTTAACACTAACATTATTGGAGTCAATATCAAAAAACAGCAAGATTTGTCCCCAAAGGTGATCATAAAAGGGTGATGCGGTGTATATATAACCTGCACCCCCAACGATTTGTCTGAACGTAAAAACCACAAAAATGGAAAATCAAGGATCACTTCTCTCTGGAAGTGCTATTGTCTATATGCTCAAGCTAACATCACATACATATAGAGGCCCAAATGTATGCAATTATCTGAGCCATTTTGGTCAGTTTTATCTCTTCACTGAACATAAGATCTAACAAAAAACTCAATAGTACTTTTCATCATTTATTACAAAACATCTGTTAATTCTTTATACAAAGACTCACAAACATGTTACAAAACATGTGACAATATTGTTTTAAAATAAATTCAATTTTAAAACATATTACAAAATGTAAATAAGAACAAATCATTAGGATTAAAAATAAAACAGAATATAAATAGTGAATGAATATCGACAAACAAAGCAGAAAAGGAAAAAGTCAATATCGCCATCAAGGGCCACTTTAATGGAGATGTGTACATTTTCAATAATACACATTTGAATTGAATAGTTAGGTACACTTTATATAATTACAGCAAACACTTAAAATTACTAACTCTGTATATTTTACAGCATTACCATGCCATTAGTTATGGCCTTCTGACATGGCCAGTGGTGACTGTGTTTGGCCAGTCCCACTGTACATTGACAACATTACTAAGCCACTGTCATTCCCTTCGGCCACGTCCACTGTATCTTTTACAACATTACCAGGCCACTAGCAATGGCCAGTGGCCACAGCCTTCAGCCGTGCCCACTATATATTTCACAACATTACCAGGCCACTAGATAAGGCCTTCGGCCCTGGCCAGATGGGCAGTGGCCACATACTTCGGCCGTGCCCCTTGCATATGTTAAAACACTACCAGGCCTCTAGCCATGGCTCTCGGCTTTGGCCTTTAGCCATGGCCAGTGGCAACATCCTTTGGCCATGTCCACTATATATTTTACAACATTACCAGACCACTAGCCATGGTTTTTGGCCATGGCCTTCGGCCGTGCCCACTGTATATTTTACAGCATTACCAAGCCACTAGTCATGGACTTCGGCCATGCCCACTGAATATTTTACAACACTACAAAGCCACCAGCCATATTCTTCGGCCGTGCCCATTGTATATTTCACAACACTGCCAGGCCACTAGCCATGGACTTCGGCCATGGCCAGTGGTTACAGCCTTGGGCTGTGGCCACTATACATGTGTATCAGGCCTTCCGCCGTACCACAGTATATTTTACAACAATACCACGCCATTAGCCATGGCCATTGGCCATGGTCAGTGGCCAAAGCCTTTGACCATGCCCTGCCGTGCCCTGCCACACATATATATGTACAATCCGTAAAAAAAAATCACTAAATTCACGATATTTGTGATGTCATCTTTGATGTCCTGGGTGTTAGTCTTAGCAATGCACGTAGATGGTGCGAGTTATGGTTGCTTAGCTTACTATAATGGGGGAATGTGCAGTGGTGTTTGGTTGCACTGTGAAGTATAACATTTCTTTAGTGACATTTATTTACTGATTGTACATATATATGTGTGGCAGGGAAGGAAAAGAAAGGGGCTAAACAAGTGATGTTGGCATTGATGTCATCAATGACATTTGAGATGGCATCTTTCATGGTCTGGGTGTAGTGTTAGCAGTGCACAGGGGTGGTGGCAGAGTTATTGGCTTAGTTTACCATAACTGTTGAATTTGAGAGGTTTTTCGGTTTTAATTTAAAGCATAAAGGGGAGGTGGAAAGTTTTTTTTTGTGAAGTGTACAGGTTTTTGTTAGGGCAACTTAACCATAACGTCCCCTCAACAAAGTTTTTTTTGTAGTGAATTTCACTAGTTTCTGGGAGGGCAACTGGAATTGTGTAGGTTTTTGGAAGGTGGAAGGTAAGCATGAAAATGTGGCAATGAAGTTGGTGAGCAGAATATACACTGTAATCATGTGATTTTGAGAGATATGTAGTATAATCTACGTACTTGACATACATTTAACATGGAACATACAGAACCCCCTCCCGATTGATATTGGAAAGGTACGGACTGAGCGCCTGTTTGCGGACGGGGTTGGACAGGATCAACATTACCCAAAGAGGCGGGGGGTAGCTGAAAATGTACTATTGTCTTACACAAAAAGTGTGCAATGTAGAAGAAGGACATAAAGATATTATAAGTAGTAATAAGTAAATATGGAAACCTGAAGCTGGGAAAAGGAAGCAACAAATTTAATAAGCATGTAGAATGAAGTGCATGGTACCATAAAAAAAAGGATAAATAATAATTTCTTTCTGTTGTTTTGACTCAGAAATGGCTAGTACTTTGGAGTGGCTGGAGGAGTATTTCCCACATGGGGAAATGTCTGAAGACAGCGACAATAATGGTACACATTGCTCTGCATATGCAAAATAGTGACCAGTATTTTAGAGGCATTCAATTTATGTATTTTTTTCTTTTAACAGACCAGGAAAAAAAAGAAGAAAGGGCAACAAACGAGACAGAAGAAGAAAGGATAAAGAGGATAGAGGAGAAAATGGACATATTGAACGCCAATTTTCAAAGTTTATGGGAGTTTGTGGGGGACTGTGTGAGAGAAAAAGTTAGTTATCATTGCCCCACCTGCACCTGCCCTGCATCTCCATTCCCTAGTGAACCATCCCCAAACCTTGAACAGGAAAATAGACGTTTTGACGAAATAGCCATCCCTTGTTCCCCTCACAAATCTTCGCCTCATAACCAGCCCGTGTTGAATCCTAATTTCCCCATATTTGTTTCAGTATCCGCTTCCCCCGCTATTTCTGTAGATTGATGTGTGTGTGTGTTTGAAATGTTTTTGTACAGTAGTTGTAGAGAAAGAGTTTGTGTGTAGATTTTTTTTTAAAAAGACGTAAAAAGTTTGCTGTCAGCGCGCCTGTTCGACCTATCCACAAGGAATGGAATGTGGGTGCTGTGTAATGTCAAGTAAGATGGATGTGATGTGTGACTGTACCATCTGTTGAAATTGTGCCTACATAAACGGAAAGGGGTGTTCAAAGGATATACTACCTCGGCGTACCGCTTGGAAACAAGATAATACATGTTCGTAGAACACACCTGATGTCCGGAATGGGTGTAAATGAGGAAAATGGGAGTGTGTGAAGGACAGTATAGCGGTCCGTATTGGGCGCAGCCAAATTGGTGTAGTCCGTAGAACAGGCACGGTTGCCGGCAAGTTCGTAGGCAAACAAAATGGAGTTGTCCTAAGGACACAGGAACTGTCCGTACAGTGAACATAGCATGCGTGCACATGCACAATAGAAACGTAAGTATTGCGAACAGCACGCCTGTTCCTAACTTTCCGTCTCACTTGTGTCGTACTTTGAAGTAGTTTGAGAACCCAAACACTGTCCATAGGACACTTGTGCGCATTTGCTGTCCAGGAGAACTTTCATTACTGGGGCGGATGTGTTGAGGATGTCATCATGTGACCGCAGCTACGCTGAGCGTGGGGACTAATTTCTGCAGTTGGTGTGCTTCTGCAACAATACAAATGACCTTTTAGACACAAGGCAAAGTATTGTAGAGTGTAAAAATGTAATTTCACACATTCCAAACAATAGGCCACCTCAGGACTTGCTGTGTAAAATATGCGTACCGCTTTGTAGGGATGAAGATGGTCACGAGGCACACCCCTGCACCCCTACAAAAGGCCACACCCCCGAGCGCATCTTCATTGTCCTTCTATCTATAGCAGATTGAGGTGTGTTGCCTTTACTGCTGTAGTGACCAAAAGGAAACTAATCGGTATGGCTTCCATGGCTGCTGTTGGGTCATTAGCCTCTGCAACACCCCCAAACCCGCCACCACCACCACCTCACCAAGGGCCTTCAGAGAAATATATGGGTGAGGATGTAGAGATCGAGGAAAAAGAGGAGGAAGAGAATGAAGTAGAGGAACTCCGCACTAGGAGCACTCGGCGGGAGTCGTGGGTGTGGTGGTTGTTTTCCGTTTGGGAATGTACCAAAAGTACGTGCGAACCTGGTGAAGTGTAACCAGTGTGAGGTGGTTTTGAGTCGCGGGAGATTTGGAGCGTACAGTTTTGGTACGACAACCATGAAGCAACACCTCACTTCATTCCACACTGCGGACATTCGCAAAGTGGTGCCATGTGAAGAGCGTAGTCATTTGAGTTCCTCCACAGCATCATTGGTATCCAATCCTCCCACCACAAGAGACACTCCTGTGGGGGAGCGCCTTCCTCCAGCTGCCTCACAAGCCATTCGCAATGCTGTTGACCCTTACCTTTCAAAGGTGACAGTAGTGTGTGCATGTTGTGACGCAGTACTCTGCAGGGGGGAGTTTTAAAATTGCTTTTGAGGCTGCAGTCACCGAGCACCAGAAGATCTGCTCCTTACCTAAATAAAGCTCACCCTAAATCTTTCTCTGTTCAGTTGCCCTTTTTTATCCCCGTGGCTGGTGTCCCTTCCTTACCCTCCTTTCGCCTCTTCTCCAAGTGTCTCGTGTGCTGTTAAGGAATGAACATAAAAACAACAAAAATTACCGCAGAGCCGACTTTCTCAGTATAACAATAGAAATATGAAGTGACGGCCGTAGACCACTGCGGAGTTCTGAAAAAGTTTGCGGACAGTCGTAGAGGAAAAAGGGAGGGTGCATGCGGAGCAAACGAAATAAAGTGTACGCTTAGAGTAAGTGGCAGCTCTAAAAAGAGCCTTTCGGTGGTGTGTTGTGTGGGTCAAAAAAAGTGGATTGGGGAAAACGGATTGTCAGATAGGTTACTGTGATTGCAAAAGGGGCTGCAATGCATTTTGTACATTGCAAAGAAAAATCTGATTGCCAGCATATGTGAGGTGGACTCCATCTCTGCGTAAAATGAAAGTGCTGCGAAACAAAAAATGTTTTCATTGTTGAAAGAGGACATGCCAACATCTCTTAAAAATGCACACACACCCTTATTCACTTTGCGTCTCGCTTTCTCCATTGGTGGACCAAACACAGAAGAACACAGCCATATTTGTCTTTGGGCAATACGGGAAAAAGTATTTGACAATTTGGAAGTACGTCCATGAGCTTTGCGAGTCCTTCCTTCATTGCAAATTGGAAAGAAATTCCAGATACATGGCCTAAACTGTTTCCTCCACAATGAATGATCATTATATCTGGAGGACGCTCTGTCAGTAAAGTAACACAAAGAGGTACCAAGTCCAGCCATCTCATGCCACGCATGCCATGCCAGTGCACTTCCGCATGTGGAAATCCGAGATTTGTAGATAAACTGCAGCTTTCTGCATGCACCTTCAACCAATGTATCCATGAGTCCCCCAAAATCCATATAATCTGTTTTCGAGCATGGAAAGCCATGGCTGTGTGGTCTCCTGTGAGGGAGAAGACGGTTTTATTAAAGTACGTCAGTCAGAACACACCTACTGAACTTTATGGACCAATCCCTAGCGCCGCTCATTGTCATTTACATGCGGCTCCACCCTTGAATCTCCGGTGGTGATATGTGCTGGCTGCTAACTACCGCCATGTTCGCGGACATGTACAGGATCAGAGCGTTACGACGGTACATTAAAGTACTATTCCCCTTTTTCCCCTTTAAGGTAGGCTCTGAAAAGAGCCATTTATTTTTTATTTTTGGGCAGATGCCGTACAGACATCTGGTATTTTATGTATTTTTTGTCCTTGCTTTACTCTTGCAAACATTACAGAACCTTCTCTAAAGCAAGCCTTACTTTCCAAAAGAACATTGCATTTCCCAAAGAAGATAGCGCAACACCATTTCCTTCAAAGTAATGCGCATTGCTTGGAGCAATGTTTTCGTGGCTGTAAAAAAACATACCAACTCGTAGCATGAATGCACACATGCCACGATTGATGATACACCTCCCGATGCTTTTATTTAAACAGAAAACAGAAGTGTTGATCCATTGTACTGTTGGAAGTAAAGCAGAAAAAAATACTTTTGGGAAGATGGTCACGAGTGCTTCAACCAACTGTGCCAAATCTGCCAACAAAGTACGTGAAGTCAGGTATCCCAAATGGCAAGCGCTGTAGTGCAAAATTACCACATGAGGAGTGGTCATTCTACGCATGTCTCTGCAAACTTGCACAATTGCCGCAGCATTGGCATCAGTGTCAGCACTCCACACCACCTCCTCTCATCGCACATCGAAATGATGTGCCACATGCCTACTCTCTGCATGGTGTTGTAAGCCTTGCACAAAAATGTCTCCAAGCATCAAAATCCTGACCCTCTCCACCTCTGCCATCTTCAGTGTGTGCACCGTCTTTCCACATAAAAGAGTAATGTGAACATCTGATTGGCTGGTGTCTACAGTCACCTTTCCATGCAGGATTTGCTGTAGAAACCTGTATGTGACATGCCCTACCAGCGGACAAGCATTGCCTTCGTGCAGCACGTAACTCTTACCCAATCCTTCCACCCTTTCTACAGCGGTACCAAAGCGAGTCCCTCATTGGACACAACTAAGTGGTCACACAATCATCCACCAATCACATAGCATATCAAAATGGTGCTATGTGATTGCTAATTTTAACTCTGTCATCAACATTATGCACTTCAAAATTACTGTAGATGATTCTGAATACAAGTCGCATACCATTGCAAAGCACCTACTTCACAAGCTACTGTGCAAGGATTGCAAATTTCTACGTACAGCTCCATACATGTCCACATGCATCAGTATAGAGTACAGGTATGTATATTTTAATCAGAGAACATGTGGAAGCCTTATGATTTAAATTAGACAAAATAATGCTGCTAAATGTCCATAGGTAACACATAACAACGCTCCCCCTTTAAAGTTCAAGATTGCCGATTTGTCATTCACAAATCGCATGACTGCTTACTGTCTTCCGCATAATCTGTACATATGTTGCAAGCAGACCTCAATTTTGTATGTGAAAATGTCATAGTTCTGTACTCTGTACGGCCTACAGTAATGCTACTTGCAATGTGATCGTATGAGAATAGTAAGCGCTCCCGATTGTAGTACTGACATTTCCTTCTCAGGGTCTCCCAATTTTACAAAATGTTTCCCCATCTAGTACTTTGCCCTATCACTTACAAACCACTCTCCTATGCATAGTACACTTTGTAAAGAACAAGGCATTTCCATACCCTTAAAAGATTTAGTTATTTTGAAGGACTTACAAGTCCCATATTGCAAGTACTATGCCAAGACTTCACAGAGTGAAGTTAAATGTGCACGTGCATTGGGTTGAAATATGAAAGTTCAATCCTCTGACGAAAGAAGCACAAGTAATGTCTGCAGTTTCATCACTGCTGCAAGCACACAAAGTAATTGATTTTGTTTTTTTAATTCGCAGTGAAGACTACTCTCCTGAGAATCAACAGCATCTACACTGCAGACGACATATCCGAAGAAACCTGGTCATCTTGCACAAAAAAGTAAGTACAGTACAACCTTTATATTGTAACTACTCGTTAGAGAGGCTGCGTGCGTTATTTGTTTATTTTGGGCACCAAAGCAAGCATTGATTTGTAAACCATTCTCACTACAAATATCCATTTATTGAACAAAGAATAACAGGCAGAATGGCTGACAAATCCCTGTGTGTTTGGTACTGAAATAACATAGGTAATCCTTAGAAATTTAGATTGTGAAAAGAAGTTGCTGTAGCAAGTTTTTGGCATTTTGGTTATTAATAATGGTTCTCGTCACAAGTAGGCCACTTTGTACTCTCATCTGAAGCACATTGTAGTAGTATACAAACAGTAAAGTAGCCTTACCAAATGATTGTTAGAGTTCACTGTACGGTGACACACCATGACAAAGAGCTTCACCATCAGACTTATGCACACATGCACACTGCACACATACATTGGACAACAGACCAAAGTATACTTTTTTTCTCAACAGACACCAAAGAATGCCTATCAAAAAGCAACTCCGTAGAAAGGAACGCAGAATTAGAGCAAAGAAAAATAAAGGTGCCCAATGTAAGCATCCACCTGTTGTAGAGTGTGAAAAGAATCTTGGTACAAACCAGCTAATACAGTTGGGTAACATAATAAAGGAAGTCTCAACTACCGAAAGTGTACCTCCTCCATCAAAAAGTGTCACAAAACACAGAAATGTTGTCAAAAAAACAGCTGCCAGTACAGCTGACAATGTTCCTAATAATCCTAATAGTCTAAGAAGAACCCATAGTAAAAAAAAGTATTTTAGCAAAAATGTTTCATCACAGAGTCCTTCAAAATCTACTAAGAAGAGGACAAAATCATCCTCACCCCTTAAAACCTACCGTAGAAAGTTAATCCTACAATCTCTCTTGGACAGTGCAAATCTTCTCAAAAGGACGTTGTTCATATTAGTGTTAAATAGGATGAAAGCACTAACAAAACTAAGTACCAAACTACAAAAGAAACTCAGCAATAAACGGAATATGAACAAAATTAATGTCCTGCATCTTTGTGGTGGTGAATGTAGTCACACAAAAACCACAGAGCCATATTTTAATGAAGAAGCATACAAACAAAATCAAACAAAAACAATTGCCATCCATAGCAGTGGACGAGGGTATGAAAAAATCAATACTACCATCATGGAACAAGAAACACTGCTTACAAAACTATCTCCTGAAAACTCAGAATTACCTCTCGATTCAGTAGAACCACACCGTCCAGTATACAAATGGCCACGCACATCAATTTGTGCCATTCCAAACAAAGCTTTCCAATCTTTATGTCAGTTCCTCAATCAATATGTAAAAGGTAAAGACAAACGTAAAATGAAAGTGCTGCAAAATATGGATATTTGTGCAGTGCAGAAAGACACAGGACTAAAAGGACATACATTAGCCTGCATTTTCGGACCTATTTGCAAAAGTACCTTCCATGATATCAAAAGAATATCAATACATCATTCCAATGTAAGAAATTTAGTGTATAAAATATACTATGCAAAATGTCCAGCTTCAGAATTAGGCAATTTAAATACCACTCTTCTGCATGGTACACCCAAATACTTACAAGAAGAAATGGACCGTATTCAGAAAAAGTATTTTGGAAGTTAGAGCCATGTAGAAAATGCAACAGTTTTAGAGCATAGTAGGGACAATTCTGCACATAGCTACCTTCTACTACACACATTCAGAAAAGAAATACTAAAATTTAAAAGGTCATCGGCTGGAAGTACCAAACCATGTGTGTGTGTGTTGCCGCAGAACGTTTTACAAAAGGAACACAAAAAAATGTGGACATAGCATACAAAAGAGAAAACAATGAAAACTCTAAATGGTTTGAATTAGCTTTGTACCTTTTAGCGGAAAACAAATATGAAATAACTGAACGCCTAATATGTTGCAGTTACTGCAAAATTAGACAACAACCACACTCCTTCACGTGCTATTACAAATATTTTGGAATTGTTTACATTACCAGAAATCCTGCAACAGCTCAATTTGTATGAGAGCATAATAATTTAACAGTTCACCCATTTCAAGCAATTATATGCCTTCATCCAAAAACAGCAAAATGACCTTCCTCTGAATTGCTGAAAGGCATTTCTTTGCTGCCTGCGCACCCCATAGACCAGGGATTTAGCCCATGACAAGGAACTGCACACAATTCTGCAATGGTATAACGCACCTTGAGGATATCGCTTCAAGTGCCAGAGAAAAAAAAACTATTTAACAATAGAATAAACAATGGGAAGAATACTTTATGGAAGATTTAGTCTATGTATAACTTGAGTGATTGTGATCAACACAGAGACTTAAGAAACAGGCCTTGATAACGACGCATTTGTCGAAACACGCGTCGGCTGATTGGAGGAGTCAATAAATTACACTTATACTTCCATTCATGGACTGTTTATGAGGACTTGATGGAAATTGTTTATCATGATTTAGTTTTGGGAGACAGCACAAATTGCTAGTGAACATCTCTTTGAATGTTTATCATTTTTACTGTGTATTAGTAGGCGTACATAGCCTTTTGACTACAGCGATGCAGCTTGACTCCCCAATCTAACACAGACGTGCAAAGCGCACACATCGGGCTCTTGCCTACGATTCCATTGAATTTCATGGCAAAGTAGTTTACTTGTAATTAGATCTAACGGAAAATGTACACACTCTAGGAGTGGAACGTTCAATAGAGCATTCTTTAATAGTCTTGGTAAATGGAGTACCAACAAAGGACAAAAAAATTTGGCAACAATTAGTGGACTTACACAACGTTAGACAAACATTGCAATATCTAAAAGACAATAATGAGTACTAGAAGGAAATAAATATTGATGAAAGCTTAAGGCAAACAACTGAAATAATTCAAGAGCCATCAGAAACTGGACAATTTGAACTTCTGGATCCAGCTACAGTGTCCACTCTTTTGGACCATTACACAATGCATCCATTGCATTCCAATGAAAGCATAAATGAACCCCTAGAAACTTACCAAATGCGACAAACCAAAGGGTGACCAATGAGTATTTGGGAAAAAAGTACAGAAGCACGTGCTTTTCCACTTCTATTTCCTACTGGCAAAGGAGAGAGATACGATGATAGACCCACTCCGATTGGGGCATCAGAAAACCACTCATTACGAATGTATTCGCAAGATCCCAGATTTAGACAAAATGTAGAATACATATTCCATCTACTCCATGAAAGTGAATTAGCAACACTATGTTATGGAGTTGCACACATTCTTAAATCTGGAACGCACTTTCAAAATATGACAGCTACGCAGTTAATACAAAATGTACAAGAAAAAGATGAGGTTTTACAATCAAGTATAACATAGTTGTTTGCAAACATGCATGGTACAAAGGAATACTGGTTCAGACGGCATGTAGACGTGCGTTGCATGATCAGAAACCTTGGACCACAAACTTGTTTTGTTACGCTAAGTTGTGCAGAATATGCATGGGAAGATTTACATGAGTTCCTACGCATAGCAAACAGCAACAAAAACAACATAGATATATTAACACCTGGAGAACTTTGCTCTCTAGATCCATTTAATGTCTCAAGATATTTCCATCATTGTTTCATTGCAATGCCACACTTTATTTGCAATAAAACTATTCCTCCCATTGGAGAAGTGCAACACTTCTTTTGGAGAAAAGAATATCAAGCGAGAGGAGCACCACATATTCACATGCTGTTATGGATGAAAGGTGCACCGAAATTTGGGCATGACAGTGATAGCACTGTTTTGCAGTTTATCCAAAAAATATGTCACTTGTGAAATCCCTTCACAACAGACACATAGTGAGCTGCATAGGCAGATTATACAATTTCAAAGACACAAATGTGGCAAATATTGTCGCCGTAAATACAAAAACAAAGATAAATACTACACCAAATGCCGCTTTGGTTTCTCTAGACCAGTTACAGTAACAGGTGAAGTAAACAACTTCATGTCTTCAGTTCGACATAGTGTTAAAGGTAAATTACCTAAAAACACATATTACATAAAAAGAAGGGAAGAATCAAAATATATCAATGATTACAATGCAATCATTGCCCTGTTAAGGAATGCAAACATAGATGTGCAGTACATTTCAGACAATTCAACTGCTGTTGCACGATATGTTACAGCCTACTTAACAAAAGCAGAAAAAACAGAGCTTCAAGACCTCTGGGATGACCTAGTATCAGACAAAACATTATCACAGAAATTGTACAGCCTAGGCATAAAAATGCTCTCTCATAGAGAATGTGGGGCCTATGAAGCAGCAGATTGTTTAACTGGCACTGCTTTGTATGGAAAATCAGACAACATAGTATGGCTAAGTCTTGGTCCTGCAAATTCTAGAAAAAGAGTGCTAAAATCATATGAGGACATAGAAACAATTGCCAAAAATGATCCCACCAGCCAAGACATTCTAAAAAACAATTTACTGGACACATACTATCCGAACAGGAGTACCACTCTGGAAAGCATGTGTCTATACCACATAGCTCAAAACTTTGCATACAAAAATAATGTAAAACCCGATGAAAGCAAACATAGATATAGAGTGACCAATTGTGAAGGGAGCTTAGTGAAACTGAACAAACAAAGCTTAATTAATCAAGTGAAATTGTGATTAAAAACTCCTCAACAGAAAGAACTATATTACATGTCTCTGTTACAACTTTTCAAACCATGGAGAAAAGAGGAAGACATACTAGATAATTATGAGTACTATGAAGATGCTTTCAAAGCAAATGAAAGCACTATCACCAATGTGAACTTTACGCAGTACAAAACAATGTCACACAATGGGCAGCAACGGGAAGAGGAAATGCAGGCCCAACTAGATAAAGACTCTTCCGACAGTAGTCAACCTTCTATAACAGGAAGTCAAGAACCATTAAGACAACCACTAATCGCAAATGAGGCTGAAGTTGCTATGGCAGAAGTAGAAAACACATGTATCAGTATCAAGTAGATTCAGAAGACTTAACTGTACAACAAGCAAAACTTAACAACGATCAGTGCACAATTTTTGAAGATGTAACAAAACAAATTGTACATGGTGTACAACACGAAAATAAAGAATGTACCTGCCAAAATTACAAACCTATATAGCTGTACGTCAGCGGTGAAGCTGGATCAGGGAAAACATTCTTAATCAAAATTATCAGTTCCTTCAACAATTGACAAACAACAAACTGTCAGCTGTTGTAACAGCCCCCACGGGTTTAGCTGCCTACAACATAGGTGGTGTGACTTTACACCGATTACTACTGCTTCCAGTAGAGCATCAAAATTCATCTCAGATTGCAAGAAGTACTTAAAAGTAATAACGAAGAACTCTTTGCAGGGAAACACATTATCGTTTTCGGAGATCTTCTACAATTGACACCAGCGAAAGGTGAACCAATTTTTAAAACCTTAGGCCACAAACTTTGCCGGAAAACTGTTGGTAGCATAGGTAATGTTAACATTTGGCAACATTTCCAATACAGAGATTTAACTGGGAACATGCAGCAATCTGCAGATCTCACTTATGCCAACATATTAAAACGTATTAGAGTTGGTGTATTATCGCAAGAAGCATAAGCTGTATCGAAAAACCGGCATATACATGCACTTTATGGCGATAATGCATGTGCAACTGATGTTATGGAATAAATAGCGCACAAAAATGTCAATTGTATGGCCTTAATGCCAACTCTTTCAAGCTGTTTCAAATTCAATGTGAAACAATGTTAAAGAAAGAAATGTAAGCAATAATAGAAATTAGCACCACAGACAAACTAGACGTACATGCTATGACAGTACCCATGTGTGAGCAAGCCACAACAAGACTAAATAGTTTAGAAAATTCAATATCCAACACAGCTGGGTTGGAAAAAATATTGAAATTATCATTAAATTGCAGAGTAATGCTTAAACGTAACCTTGACGTAGAGCAAGGGCTAGTTAATGGAGCACTGGGCACAGTTGTTGGCTTTCAATCATACCCACGGGATAGCAACATTCAGTTTGTAAATATTCGCTTTGATAAAGTTTCAGAAGTGAAAAGGATAGGGCGCTCAATTGCTCGATTTCTTCTCTTCAAAGACATGTATGTACGTAGATAGTAATTTTCTCGAACTCTTGCATATGCAGTTACCATTCATAAATCCCAAGGTCTTACCCTAGAGAAAGCATTGATAGATATAGGGAAGACAGTGTTTAAGGAAGGCATGAGCTACATAGCATTATCAGGCTTACATACACCTGTCGGTCTATTGCTAATAAACTTTGATTCAAGTAAAGTCAAAGCTGATATTCCTTGCATTCTAGAATACAATGGATTGTGTTCGCTGTACACCCCTCATCTGAAACAATACCCTGTTCCAGATAAAGTGAAACGTGGTAAAAGAAAAAGTAAATGAAACAAAAATGCAACAGAATGCAACAGCAACCTCCGCAAAGAAAAGAAGCTAAAGTTTCATCAATTGCCGCAAACATAGAAGAACCTATTAGGGAATGTAAACGAGGCACGTCGGCAAAGAAGCAACAGAAAAACCGAAAAATGCACTCAGATACAGAACTTGCTGGCCCATTCAAATTTACAAATGAAAGTGGGGTAAGTTGCTATGCAAATTTAGCAATGAATATTCTATTTCAATTGCCACCAATTTTTAACAATATTTACCTGCACAGCTCAGACCATTTGTGTTTGCAAATGTTAGTGCTGCATAGAAATGCAACAAGCAATCCTGACAACACATACAGTGTTCATGGAGTAAGGCAACAATTGGACGACTGTGCTGGAATGGTGAGATTCACTATGAACTCACAAGAAGATCCACAAGAATTTCTAATGTACATACAATTAGTATTGGAAAACAAAAGCATACCTGTAAATGAAATCTTCCAAATTTCGTACATGTGGAAACATACATGCACTCTCTGTAACAAAGTGATACAGGAAAAAATAGTGAGAGCATTCCACTTCAGCAACTTGTACAAAATGCAAACCATGGCAGATTATGTAGTATTTGCAATTCAGACAATCGTTCTACCTTACTGATACAACCACATAGTGCCTACATAATACTTATGCTTCTATGTTATAATGCAGATGGCACCAAAAACAACTACAAACTGACTGGATTCACACACGGTCAAGTGTCACTTGGAAAGAAAACCTTTACAACAGTAGGAATAATCTACCATGCAAAAGCTACAACCAATGCAGGTCACTACATTGCATACATTAAAAAGAATTCTGGATGGTTTCAATGTAATGATAGCACCATTACTCTAAAGCAGAGGTCGCCAGCTAACCTAACAAATGCGTATTTAATGTTCTTGAAGCCAAAATGTACGAAATAATGTGAACTTCAAAATTGTCAACAAAGTATGTGAAATACTACAAACAGTAAGAATACGCCCACAGGTATCTAACTACCCAACAGGATGGAAGAATGACACAAATAAATGATTATCACAGATCGTTGGAAACAAATGCACAGGTAGAATACGCCTATAGGTATCTAACTGTTGTTAAAAATCGGCAGGAAGGCAACAAAGAAAACATTAATGGGAAAGATAAAGGAAACAGGATATGACAACAACACAAATAAATGAGTATCACAAATCTGTAGGAACAAATGCACGGTTAGAATATGCCTACTGGTATCTAACTGATGTTAAAAATGGGCAGGAAGGCAACAAACATAACATTGATCAGAAAGATGAAGAAACCACTGAAAGCAAAAAATGAAGTAGTTAGTACCATATGAAAATTTTTTTTAATCCGACAAGGATTTTTTTCCCCAGACCCAAGGATTAGAAAAGCAAACACAGAAACTGAGTGCAATGCACAGTACACTGGTTTGTAAACTAAATATGAGGGTAAAAAAAAGGTTAACTGTCTATTATGCAATGTAGTACATTTTTAAAAAATGCAAACACTAACACACCTTTTTCTTTCATCACAGAAATGGAAAAAGTGATACTTGCACCATGTACGTTAGCCAATTTAAAAAAAAGTATGTGGAATCTGAACAAAGTAAGCAGTAAGTATATTGGCAGGCATTTTCTACACATGGGAATCTACACGTTAAATCTATGGTACTAATATGCTGCAGTGCCTGTAGGCTGCCCTTCCATCTTTGGTGAGTAACCTACCACCTACAACCAAGGTACAAGGAGTATAGTTCCTATCCACAACCATCGCTGCATATGGAAACCATGGTCCTTGTAAATTAGCTGCTTATAAATTTACTTTTAGGACCATCGTCTACAGCCATGAAGTTAAGACACTAGGGCATCAACACAACTAGCACATTCCACCACACCCATATTGACTTGTAACTCCACTGCTTATGACTTCATTCTTGCGTGCATGGGCTTTAGCCATGCACCCAAGAGTGCAGGGTCTCCCCACAACCGCCTCAGTGATGTGTGTTAGTGGGGGTTATACTATAGGTGTATTATCCTTCAGTCCGTCTGCCCAGAGGCTTCACTCCTAGCTGTATGTCGGTGGATCTTATATGGGATGGGTGGCAGTGTCTTCCATGTCTAATACTTACCGCTTTGTTCTTGGGTGCATGGCCTCAGGCCATGCTCCCAACACTGCACGCACTCCCCACAACTTGCCAATCAGAATGCAACACTATGGGTGAATGCATGGGTGGCACATGCGGCGGTGGTTGTGGTTTTATATATATATTTTAACTTTTTCCCCATAATCAGGGTATATTAACAATGCACTACAGATAGCCGCAGTTATTTGTAGTTGTTAGATACCAGTGGTTATCGGGGTGAAAAATATGAAAATAAAATGCTTCTCTGCCCTCCCAGGTGCTCACCAAGTGCCCACACATCTGTACCTGCTACCAAATCTCCTCTCAATGCCACCTCATCTCACAGCCCTCTCCCATTCCCAACAACACTCGTTGTTTAGGTCTGACACACTTTTATTGCAGCTCACGTTTTCTTATGTAGCTGTGGTTATCCTTCTGTATAACTGTGGCTATGGGAAATCATTTCTGATCTTCACTTGTTCTATAAGCCGCCTCCCACTCCCAAATTTGACATGGGGTCCCCTGACAACTCCTGCCTGACACCATTTCAATTTGTTCACCTCCCAATTGCATTGTTCTGCCATTTCGTTTTTGGGTAGCAACGGGTATACATGTAAACTGAAAATCCTCTCTGCTGCAATGTACCATGGGAGATAACTATATAATTTCGGGAGAAGGGGGAACCCCCTTCTCCGTCAAATATTTAAAAAAGTACTGGATGCAATAACCCCAGACTCCCAAAGGATCACAAGTCAATGCTTCATGACAAAATTGTTTCATGCCTAGTCCAATTCCATCCAACGGTTTTCACTGTGCGCTCGAGAAAAAATTGACATTTGTTGTCTACAGGAAAATTAATGGGGACTAGGCCAAAACTGTGCTGGTTTTGTTTTCTTAATAGCTTTTATATTTTTTAACAGACCGTGTCCAGAATGTCTAGTCTTGGGGGCAGGGGGTCTGCTCACAATTCTGTCTGCAAAATTGCAGCCGGATTCGACATACAAGTCAAAGGTTATTATCAATTAATGTCTTTGATTTGATATGGTACTCAACATGCAACTTAACTAGAGTGCTATGTTTATATAATTTTTAGATTCTAAACAATTTCATATTCAGTCACTAACTTACATTACAAACCAAAACCAAAATCCTATGTCAACTGTTCACATGTTTGCCGTAGTTAATGTTAATGTTAAAGGACATTTGTACTGCGCACTATCACCACCGAAGTGGTCCCCTAGCGCACTGGCGGCTCTGAAAAAGGGGAGGGGAGGGGGTGGGTTAGTTGGAATAAACTGGAAAAGTGCTAGAGAGCAGTGATGTGCTGTTGGCAACCTCAGCCCGGTGGGTCCGTTGGCTGGGCTTGGGGTGTTTATGGTCCGTAGTTGTCGTGTGCTGTTGTGCAAGTCTACGTGTGGTTTGTTTTGTTGTTGCATTGTTGTGAAGTTTGTGCGGATTGCTGCATTTTAGGGTTGTGGTTGTGTTTGGTTATAGTTTGAGAGGTGTATGCAGAGGGATGGAATTGTTAGTTGGTTGGTTAGTTGGCATTGCTGTCCTTGCAATTGTGGAATTCCAGCTAGGTGTGGCACATGCTAACAGTCACATTTCTATCTTTATGCGACGCAAGCTAGGTTCAGAATTCTAAGTGTGGTGCATGCTAAGAATCACATTTCTATCTAGATGCAACGTGAGCTAAAGTTCAGATTTCCATACTAGTGTGGCACATGCTAACAGTCACATTTTTATTTAGATGCAATGCAAGCTAGGTTCAGAATTCTAAGTGTGGTGCATGCTAAGAATCACATATGCTAACAATCACATTTCTGACGTTCCATCTAAATGTGGCATATGCTAACAGTCAGATTTCTGTCTAGATTTGGTGCAGACTAAACTTGAGAATTCATCCAAGGTGTGGCACATGCTACCATTCACACCTCCGTCCAGATTTGGCGCAGACTAAACTTTAGAATTCATCTAGGTGTGGCATATGCTAACAATCACATTTCTGTCTAGATTTGGTGCAGAGTAAACTTGAGAATTCATCCAAGGTGTGGCACATGCTACCAATCACACCTCCGTCCAGATTTGGCGCAGACTAAACTTGAGAATTCAACTAGGTGTGGCATATGCTAACAATCACATTTCTGTCTAGATGCGACACATACTAAACTTTGAGAATTCCATCTAAGTGTGGCATATGCTGACAGTCACATTTCTGAAATTCCATCTAAGTGTGGCATATGCTTACAATCATATTTCTGTCTAGATTTGGCGGCTACTAAACTTGAGAGTTCCATCTGAGTGTGGCATATGCCGACAGTCACATTTCTGTCTAGATACGACGCAAGCTAGGTTCAGAATTCTAAGTGTGGTGCATGCTAAGAATCACATATGCTAACATTCACATTTCCGTCTAGATTTGGCTCAGGCTAATCTTTGTGGTTCTCTCGGGGTATGGTACTAGTTAACATTATACTGCAGGCAGTGTTTGCTGTCCAGCCATGAATAGGTAGAGGATGGTGGTCACATATCTCTCTAATATTGCATGGTGTAGGTCTCTAGCAGTCTAGGCCATTGAAAGGTAAATTAGAGTGGCAAGAGCTTTCTGGAGTAGAGTAATTGCTCTACCACCCACCCATGCCAGCACTTACAGTTTTGTCGGTGTCTGGTGGCTTCATTGGCTTCCCCTGCTGACACCGGCAGACACATCTTGGAGCCGCCTTTGTAGGAGCCGCCACCCTTTGCCTTGGGGCCCTTAGCCGAAGGGCTGCACGGGCAGAGGGCTGCCCTGGGAGGAGCGGTGATGAGGGCCGAGAGGACCAATGGGAGCAGGGGGCCGGGAGGGAAGGAGAATCAGGGGGAGGGCGCGGGTTGGCAGCCAATCAGGAACGGTGGGAGGCGGGCAGTGGAAGAAGTTGGGAAGCGAGGGAGGGCTGTGTATTCAATCTCGAAATGTTCCTCATTTACAATTTTACAGTTTGTTGGTCATTTTGCACGTTAAAGGCTTTCTTTTTTCAACTGACAGGCATAATTCATTTTCGTGCACCATAGAACAACAGATGCCCAGAGGGAGTTTTCTGATTATTTGCTATTATGGGTTTCATATAAAAACAAGTAATAACTAGCAGTATATTTACAGCATTGTTTCTTATAGCTTATAGCTTTCCTCTGCAATGTATCCCAGCATAGCCATTCCTTATCTTACAAAAAACAATCGCCAATCGTAGATTCCAGGACAGTAGCCTATATTTGGATAGTATATAGTATATAGTATATAGTAGCCTATATTTGGAATTTATATAGCGGCTTACACATAAACGCTGTATATAATATGACATCATGTATTTCAAAGCTAAGATCCATTTTGAGCTTAGTCCTGTGTCCATTTCCCGATGATTCCAAGATTCATATCCACACTCATATTCATAGTGTCTTTGTATATGGAGGAGATTAACCATGTTTTACTTACTGGCTCATAAAGTATATATATACCAGTTGTTCATGTTTTTTGTAACTGGGTATGCCCAGGCTTCCAGCTCAAACAGTCATGCATGTGCAACTATTAAACTGGGACACATATGCCATTTTAAAAGAGCCCACAGCATAAGATTTAGGGAATGTCTGAATTCCAAACTTATATGGGTTGCTGAATGTGTGCATGTGTATTCTTTCCATATTGACTCAAATTCCAATTCCAGCACATAAGTATTTGCTTCCAGGTTGTAAACCGAACCTTAGTATTGATTTGTCATTGTCATGTATTTAAAGGACTAACCAAATGATCCTCATAGTCAAATCTCTTTATTACTAACACTACTAGATCTTAAATAGCAACACCTGAGGTGAGAGCAGCAGCCAAGCACGTTGCTCCAAATCTGTTCTGAATCACACAATCAAAGCCTGGGTGTGGAGCAAGCTATGCACTGCTCATACATGCTCTGCCCTCTTCCCACCAACTAACCACCACCTGCCCAGCCCTCGTTCCACCTCTTGTCAGATCCCTCCAACCCATGTTCTTACCGGTTGGTTTCCTCTGCTACCATGCTGCTCCTCCAAGGCTCCCAGGCAAGGGGACAAGTTGAAGCTGTGTGGGATTCTGCAGGTCACTGGGCATTGTCGATATCTGAAGATGCCCATCTGGACAACCTAGTGTCTGTTGGTGGGATAGGATTTAAAGCATCAAATGACTGTGGCATTGAATGCCATTAAGGATGACATGGTGTTGAGGATTGGTTTGTGGTCGACCATGTCTAATGTGGCAGAGAGGCATGGAATAGGTTGTTTTGGGTGATCTTTTTGCATAGTTGGAGTCTTTTTCATAATCCTGCCCACAAAGGGTAGATGGGCGAGATGGGATAGTAGTTTGCTATGTCTTCCAGATCAAGTTTGGGCTTTGTTAGGTGGGGCTGTTTCTGGCCACTTTCTAATGCATCAGGGAAGAAGACATGCAAGAGTGAGGTGCTGATAGTGTGGAAGAAAGGAGTGTCTTTGCTGCAATTTTCTTCACAATGGTGGTAGCAGTGCAGATATGTAGCGTGCTGTCAATATGGTGGCTGCTATTGTACATTTGGTATGTGAAGACCATGGAGATTTCATTACATTTCTCGGTGGATACAGATACTGTGGGGACTGATAGGGTGCTGATGCCGTATCCGGTTACCTTGAAAAGGGATAGGCTCATGTTAGAGGCTTCTGCTGTGGGTGCTGTGTAGTAATGCAACTTGGATGAGATGATGGTCCTGGGGGCTTATGGGGGCTTTTCAAGATGCTAAGATCTTCTAGTGGTTGTGTTTTTCACCAGATGTTTGCTTGTTTGCAGTTTGCACATTTGTTGTTGGTGAGTTCTTGTGTATACCAGGGTGTAGATGACTTGGTTTTGTTGGTTTGTAGATTCAATGGTGCATTTGAACTGATTGAGAAGAATGTTGATGTCAGATAATGCCAGGCTGGTGAGGTTTTAATCTAAGGCATCCAAGGTGAGGTTTTTGAATAGGTGTCAATGTGTCATTGTTGGCTTCATTTACCCTCAATGGAACTGCTTTGAGTGTGGAGTTTGATAGGTATGGCTGCATGGTCAGTTCGCTCAAGTTGTACAGGTGGGAAGCAGTTGATGTCTGTGAATGGAGTAAATACTATGTTTTAAGTGTTGCTTTTCTTGTGGGTAGTATCTTTGCTGAGTTTTCTGATGAGGAGGGTGTCTAAAAGTGCAAGGGGAGCTTCTTTGTTTTTTGTGTGCAAATGGTTGTTATTAAATTTACTAAATACAATACATGAAAAACACTAGCATACCTATTCAATTCATGTGTCAAGCAATATCACTGTTAAGCTAATACATTCTAATCTTTTAAGAAGTGAAAGTATAGCTACAATAAACTTAATAGCAGGTATGTTTACATATACTTGATTTCCATTTAAATTGTGTAACCAAAAATCTGTGATAGATACAAATCCGTTAACATGTACACATAGTGAGAAATATTTATCCCTTAAATGTTATTAAATGAATGTTGCATGGACTCCAATTTGCTTTTGTCTTTACACAGTCCTACAATACTCTCTCAGTATTTTGAGTCTAGGGCCCCAAAAATATCATAAATAGGAATGAAATTAAAACGTAGTGCCAAAAATAGATTATTCCATGTTCTTTTAGGAAATCCTTCCATATAATTTGGTAATGTATTAATAACTCTCTCTTCAGTGATTACATATTTTATACATTTAGTCAGATCAATACTATCTCTTGTGCTGCTCCATTCCATTTGTCACAACTCCTTTTTTTTACATCATTCTGGATTACATTTCCAACAGTCAAATGTTGCATTCATAACTCAATAGATCAGAGCAGACATATTTCCATATTATTGATTTCAGTTAATTTCTTATTTTCCATTAAATCATTAACATCACAATATATTGATGTATTTTTTGGGTGGATCTATTATTTTGCATCAAATGTCAACATAGTTCACTGCACCATAGCCTGAAGATATAGAAAGCCTTAAACATTTCTGAACGCACTTATTGCAACATCATTAGGGTGATTTAGAACTCGCCTCCATAACAACCCTGCTAATTATTGCCAGAAGTATGAATGTATAGGCTATAATAGTTCTGCTCCATATGTTGTACGTGGCACTACTTTAGGTCTGTAGTACTTTAGAAGAGGAAGGAGCGAGAAACATCCATATCTTTGGTCAATTTTCCTCATTTCGGCCACCAAGACCATTACATTGGAATTATCAAACAAAGTTTTGTAATTGATCCTCTCATGTATAGGAAATCCTAAATATGTTAATGGTCAACCTTTTCCAACTTGAAATGATTTAGTATGCAGGTAAATCTTTCTTCTTCTTATACAGTTACATAATTATGAGCTTTGATTTATGAGTATTGACTTCAAGATTGCTTCTTTCCATGAATTATTCCAATGCATTAAGGAAGCTCTTTAGCACTAAGGGTTTTAAATTGAGCACGACTAAGTGTCAGTGCATGCCAACCATTGCAGTGGTATCAAGCCTAAGCAAAGGGCAAATGCAGTGTTCTTTCTCAAATCTTTCCCAAGGTCAGAAAAAATGAGGTTAAAAAGGGCTGGCTATAAGACGCAACCCAGTTTCAACACCCTGCCATTTACTTTCATTTGAATTGAGTTGTTCAAATGTAAGTGACTGAGAATAGTTACAAGGGAGTCACCGTCACCCCACTTAAATCAAGTTCACCTATAAATTGTTTTGATTGAAATGACTGAACGTCATTGTTCACAAGTTGGGATAAAATGGGCTGGCTTACCTTTCTCAAAATCCCACTTCTATGAGATGGGTATAGGGATGTGCTTTGCAGAGACAGAAATGCTGTATATGCTTCCAAAAAAGACTTTTAAACGTACAATTATGTATTTTCTCATTTTTTTTTCTTGCTTGCATTCGGGAGGAAAACATTTTGTTTTCAAACAAATCACTGAAAAGATCTTAATAGAAACATCATGAAGGCCGATAAGTTGATCATTCTGAGGATAAAGTCTATCCCTCTTTAAATTGATTGGTTCCTGGTGAGAAATCTCCGAGAAGACAGTGTCATATTCTGGACCAGAATCTGTCTGAATAAGACTTTCAAAATGTAGGCCCAATGCAATGGATCAACCTTGAGTGTTACATTTGAAAATCCATCTAGAACTGGTGCCAGCGACAATTTAGTTTTTTTGATCACTTCAATAATATCTTCATGGCAAAAGTCCACATGCCAATTTCTCTCCAACATACCTACCAACGTATTAGAAGACAAAGGTAATGCAGAATACAATGTTTGATAATGCTCAAATCACTTTATTTCTGAGATAGTGTTAACCTGCGGCAAGCCTGTGAAGTGGCTTCCCTATGTATAAGACTCCAAAAATGAACATCATGATTGGTATTCACATAATGTAGTATTAACTCTCAGTCTTTTTGCACCAATACGCTTTTATTGGCCTTCAATCAATCCCCCCGCCTCCCCCTTCTCCTGGTCTGCAAGGAACTTGCTAATCCTACTATAGTCTCATCCTCTCCTCCCCCTCCCAGGCCCTCTGCTCCTCACTGGCTGCCCACTTTTCCTCCAAAACTCTGGACATCCTATCCTCTTTGTCATCTGCTCCCCACCCCCACAGGCCTTCACCTGCCTCCCTTGGCCCCCCTTGATCACCTATATTCTCCTTTTTCTCTCCCATTTCACCTGATGAGATATATATTGTTGTCAGATCTATGAAAGTCTCCCCTAAACAAGTGCTCCCCTGCTCCTCCAGAACCATCAAGGACAACATTGCTTCTCTTGATCCAGCATAGGCTGACCTCTGCAACCACTCATTTGCCTCTGCCTCTTCCCCTCAACCCCTCAAGCACTCTCTTGTGCCCCCTCGCCTAAAAATATGTCTGTTTACCCTTCTTGCCCGGCTAACTATTGTCCTATCTCTATCACCCCATACTTAGCCAAACTCATGGAAAAGCTGACCATCCCACAACTGACCCTCCACACCAGAATGGACCACCAGTCCGGTTTAGTTTCAGGGCAGCCAGAGGTATGGAAATTGCTCTCCTGAACCCCTGTGAAGACCTACTCTGTAACCTGGACTCTAATACTCCCTCTGTCCTGATCCTCCTCAATATTCCTTCTGCTTTTGACACAGTCAACCACTCCATCCTCATAAACTGTCTTCAAGGTACCCTTGGCATCACCGACAGGGCACTGGCATGGCTGACCTCCTTTCTCTCAAACAAACCTTCCCAAGTGCAAATGGGTCAATTTGTCTCCTCCGCCTCACTCTCTACCTGTAGCTCTTCAACATCTACATGACCTTTCTGGCCCATCTGATCTCCACTTTCTCCCCTCATTTCCAGTGCTACACAGACGACACACAGCTCTCTTTCAAGCTACCTTCACCTACCTCCTCCTCCCGCATACCTGACTGCCTGGATGCTGTTATGTTCCTCAATCTATCTCTTTCCTCCCTTCGCCCCCTTCAACTAATCCAGAATAGGACTGCAAGACTTATCCTTGGCCTCAAGTTGGGCACTGTATCTCTCCAGCCCTAAAATATCTCCACTGGCTTCCTGTGACCGCAAGAACCAGATTCAAGACCCTTTGCATCATCCACTAGGCTGTCTGGGTCCTGGGACCTCTTTACATCCAGCGTTCCTTCCCTAAATACCTCCGGGCCAGAGTCATTTCGGTTTTCTGGCTCCAACTCTCTGCAGATCAAACATTTCTCCAAGCAGAGAGCGGGAGGTAAATCACTTTCCTTGGCTGGTTCCTCCCACTGGAACAGCTTCCCACCCCTCTCGGAACGTCTGGAAACTTCTCAAGATGTTCCTTTTATCCTCTTCCTTCCCTCACCCCCTCCCGTGCTAACTCTCCATCGGCTGTGGCTGCTGCGGCCTGGTCCCTTCAGAGTCATACAGGGACCAGACCACACCCTGCCAGTCTCCCCAACATCCATTTCTCAGCAATTGTCCTTGCATCCCCTTTCCCGGGCTAGCCCATCCTGGTCCTCCCTGCCTACAGCACTCATCCTCCCTTCCTCTCTTGCCCCTGGCACATGCCGCCTCGGCCCACCCAGCACTTGCCCTCCCACCTTTGGGGATACCCATACCTGCACTTCTGCCTCTCCTCCTTCCCCCTTGAACTTACCACTTTTTTATTGTTTTACTTTTGGTTCCCATTGTCCCACCCCTCCATCTTGTCTTGTGCGCCTGGAAACACCTGTGTATAGGCGCGATACAAATGTCCAATAAATACATAAATAACTTTTTACATAATTGTCTTAAAATCTTCTGTTGATTGGTAGGTGTGAGAGGAGACATTTTATGAAGGGGCCATCCCATCATAAACATGTTTACAACTAGAGGTAATGTTACTATGGACCTGTTTGTGGTCATTGATTACTGGGTCTTTAAAAATGTATTAAAAACGCAGAAAAACTACATGGTGCAAATAAAGTAGGTATTTGCAGACTAGATAGAATCTTCAAAAACCCAGAACGTTTTGGATTAAACCTATACACTGTATTTGGCCTCCATGTTAATCAATTAATTGAATTATTGACCCAGACTGAATGAATACCCTGTGGTGTCTCCAACCTTTCTGCTTTAAGCTCGATATTCAATAAAATGTCCGAATTATCACTTAACTTTAATTACATGAAGTGTATTTGCTGACTATAGGTCCTGTTGCAATGACAAAGCACAGTGTTGAAAATACAGAGACGCTGTGCCAAGTGGCCTAGATGGAATTTCTCCCCCTAATGCTTGCATCCAATTTCTGCAAATGTTCATCAACTTAGTCTAATTTGCACCTCGTTCCAGTGCCTGGGAAGTATGAGATGGCCGATCTTTAAATACAATATAAGAAATGTCCCTTCATGTACAGTTGGAATCTCTGGCAATCACTATATTGTCAGTGACAATGTTCATACCAATTGCTAAAAACAGCAATAAAATGATCAAGCAAATATCTCTGGTGAACTCTATTTGGGTTCCAATATACATTAATTATAAGCATACTGTAGTGACTAAGCTTCCCCTGGACGCTGCTTGGAATGTTGGAGTGACAGAGAATGCAGCCTGAGAGAATGTTGATGTATGAATGTGTTCTGTGAGAGTCATTTGGAGATGTAGACCCTTGAGAGAGGATTCCGGTTCATGTTGCACTAAACTTAAGTGTACCTGGCTTGATGTACTTGATAAAATGTACAAGATCCTAATTAAAGAAGTATTAGTAGATCAGAAGATGTCAAGGTCATCTTTGGCCGAACCCAATCTTTACAATGGCGATGAGGATGGTAGCTGTGCTGGGGGGACAGTACAAAGGATGGGAAATGCACTACCCCCAACCGCCCCCAACCAAAGTAGACCCTCTCAGGTAGGGACAGCGCTGTTTGCCTTTAAGTGCTGGATCCTGAGGTGCAGGATGTAGAGAGCAGCGTCAGGGCCTGGGGCCAGCGGACCTGCCAGCAGGTGGCCAGGCAAAGGGCAGTGAGGGCCAAGAGACTGGCTGATGAACTTTAGTGGGGCTAAGGGCCCTTTGAAAGTAATGAAGGGGCTTGGAGCCCATAGCTATGCCTAGGAGGGGCTTGGGGCCCATTGCTGTGCAGCGGAGGGCCTTGGAGCCCATGGCAGCACCATGGAGGGGTTTGGAGCCAATTAAGTGAGTTTTGGATGGGCTTGAAGCCATGTGCAGCGCTATGGAAGAGCTGGTGATTCAGTACAGTGTGGCCCATGGGGCTGGCAAGCAAAGAAGCCTTACCTCATTGCGCAGTGCAGCTAGTGCAAGGAGGGCTGTGATGGCCTGTGGCTTTGAGCGGTGATAAAGAACAACGGTCCATTTGGCTTTGGAGACTAGGTGGCGGAGTGGAGCTGTGGAGTGCCTGTGGTGTCGCAGGCGAGTAGCAAAGCAAATCAAGAGGCACAGGCACCGCATGAGGCGGTGCTGGAGACACGGAACAGCCATTTAAGAAGGCCCGAGGCAGACGGAGCGTGGCTGTGTTGGTTTGGAAGACGCCAGTCTGGCATGAGGCTGCAGTGGATCTGGATTCAACTCTGTGCGCAGTGTGGGCACCATGAGGCTTGATCAGCTGTGGGTCCTTCTGCATGTGTGGTGGCCATTGGAGTGGAGAACTCTGTCTTCACCAGAGTTTCGCATGAAGTGGTGACGTGGGCTGGAATGCCTGGGGTGATGGCGATGGCCCCAGAATGTGGAGAGTCACTGTTGAGAAGCCCGTAGACTGGAACGTAGAGGGAACTGATTGATAAAGTAAAGAACCCTGCAGCGTTAGGTGGCGTGGTGACATCGATGGACAATGAACTCTCCGTACTTTTGAAGGCTGGAAAGTTTTGACATGGGTGCAAAGATGGAATTCAAGGGAATGCGGGAGCAGTTTGCATCCAGTGATGAGGACGAATGCTACAATGAAAGCAGTGTAGGCAGCGAAAGGCTGCATTATGGCCTATGGAAGCAGATGGAGACAAGGCAAATGCTGCAACCAAGCAGTTGGGCCAGCAGAGGGCTGCATTATGGCAGGTACAACAGGCATGTCAACGATCAGGGATTTGCGGTGTGGTCGGGTGACCAGCTGTGTGGGGCCGTGTCCCCAAAGGTACTTTTCTTTCAAGTGGAGCCGGCAGGAGGAGAGGCAGATGAAGATGAATGATACGTTGTTCTAGTTATGCTATTAAGTTGTAATGGTAGGGTGATGTGAGGCCTCTGTAATTTGTTACATTAAAAGTGTTTGTTACATTTAAAGTGAGTAATTGTTTGGATGTGTTGTATGGGAAGCTGTTAGGGAGAATGCTCCAGAATGGCTAATTTCTCTTACCTACTGAGTCCCTCAGCAGCTTTGCTGGATTTCTAGGACTTATTTTTTTCACCTGGTAAGAGTGTGAGCCTTTTTTTCCCACTCTTACATGTGTTTGCTGTGGGTTTTACATTTTGGTGTTCATAGACTGTGGAGCCTCACCTACTCCATAGGCATCTTCTTTTTACTGTGTGTCACACAGCACCTTTAGTGCAATGACACAGGGTTGTCTTTTTCAGACTTCCCACTTTAAACTCCATTTTCTGGGACTGACTACTGTCTCCCAGAACATGTAAAGTTGCCATTGACTTTATTAGTCTTTTTAAATTCACAGACCCAGTAAAAACTATCTTACATCGAGTACTGGAAAGGGTTAATAGTTATCCTTTTTTTGCCTGTCACACATGGAACATTATTTTGTTCCTTTTTATTTAAGATGTGGCTTGTGGCAGTGGTATCTACCATAGTTTTCCTACCGCGGTCTATGAAAATAGCCTTGCTACTGTTTTAGGCTATGTTAGTAGCCTCAAACTTAAATCCGCTGGACCCCATTTACTTTTATTTGGTTCCGGCTGGGTTTATTCACCATTTCTTTTTGTAAAGGTCTTTCTCGTGTTTTACTCTGCGCGCCAAACCAGGTTTGGTTCCTTTGTTCGCTGTCCTTTGGCAGGCTTCTGCACAGAAGCCCTGCTAAGGCGCCTAACAGTCTATGTAGACAGGATGTGAGGGAGGGGTTGTAGGCCCCCTGCACAGGGTCTCCTTGGAACCCAAGTCATACTCTTGTTTGATTGGCTAGGTGATTGTCCTGGCAGGACAGCCACCCTGGTGTGTGATTGACAGCCAGACACTGTGAATGGGGGAAAACTGCATAAAAAGCAGGTCTCTGGGACTTGGAAGGCAGAGTCACCACTGGATCGAGAGAACCGAAGAGAAGCTGAAGGAAGAGGACTGCTGCAACTACTGAAACTCCCGGTGAAGCCCTGCTACAGGTCCAAATCTCCTAAACTTCGACGACAGAGAAGATCTTCTTCTCTTGAGCTGGTGGGACCAACCAGTTCACCAAACACCAAGCAAGGACTCCCTCACATGGTCGAATTTGATGTGCATGGCTGCAGTGATTCAGATAGCAAGGAGGACCGGACCCAATTTGGGCTTTAAGAAGCGCACCTTTTATTTGTTGCTTTGCTCTGCTGCTGGTTTCTTCCCTGGGCATAGCAGGGCCCTCCAGTCTTCCTCCTTCATGTTAGTCTGACAGTCGTTTCCAATATATAAGGTGTGAGGGCCCTCTTTTTTTGATATGCGCGCCTATGTCATGAGGATATACAACAGTTTATAGAACACAGGGACATAGGCTACCCCGCCTGTCTGGCACTGGCCGGTAGTGTTTATAGCACAAAATAACCGATCATAGCATTAGATATGTACACAAATTAGAGAGCACCAAGATAACATTTGACACTTGTGGTGTTTCTGGCATGAAGTGGATGATTTTGTATTCTAATGCCGTCTTCAGGACTGTGGAAGTTGACTGGGTGGTATCACTGGTGTACCCGATTAGTGGAACATCTAAAAAGGAATAAAATCAGTACAATGGTGTCTCTCAACAGGGTATTTGGTGCCTGGGGTGTGGCTATAAAGCATCCTACCTGCGCCATTGATGTCAGTGTCACAGGAGTTGGGAAGATATTCAGCGTTCTTCTCTCAAGGTGCCTTATGTGCACCTTTGGTTGTTTGATCCTGTATGAATCAGGTCTGGTATCTAGCTAGTTCAACTGCAAAATAAAGGATTCTATCAACCATATGTTGTCTCAGTTACTATTGAACACAAAACACAAAAAGACTGGCTGCATCTATTGGCGTGCAGCCATTTTGGTGCATTAATTCTGGCATTCTCTGATTCTGTAGGTGCCAGTTCGTGACGTTTAGCTATTACGCAAGACAAAAGGCCGGCAGTGTGTATTGGCATGTGGCCATTTTGGTGCGCTAGTGCTGGCATTCTCTAAATATGTGGATGCCGGTTCATGGCGTATAGCCATCTATGGGAGCTTCTGAAGGTAGCCCCAAAGTTTCAACTTGGGAATTGTGGAAATTCTATAGCTATTAGATAGCAATCTGATATACAAGGGAACCGCTATAGTGCGGTATGCTGTCTTACCTCCATCAGCCTCCTAGTTTGGTGTGCTGGATCCGCGGTAATGGCTGGTGAGGTGCGCATACGTATATCCATTATGTAGTCGCATCATATGTTGCGCGACCATGGACTGCATTATGCATGCGCTAAGTGAAAGTGCTCGGATCTAGAGACTAGTGCCTCTATGAGCCGTTAGGATGGGCTGTGTTTCAATTTGGTGTCACCGTCCTTGCACGGGTTGCCTGCTGTGACCAATAGGTTAATGCCTACTCACATGGATCCCGTGAATCCCGATGTAGAAATTACATTCAGATAATGCTTCGGCACATGCGCGCACCCGGGGACCTCATACCAGTGACACTTAATATTGGTGTGGACGCTTGTTTAGAGTGGACACTGTATTGTTGGGTAGTGTCTATCTGGAAAGGCCGGATGGCTTGTGGTTAGAGTCAAGACAGTCATGCAATAGTCATGCGGCAAAAAGATACAGGTTTATCATTGACATGCAGTTTCATTTGTGGCTGGCATCTGCTGTTGTGCTACTTTACTCATTTTATGCATTGTCTAAGCCCATTAACAAATTGGGTGACACTTAATATTAGTGTAGATGCTTGTCTAGAGTGCACACTGTATTGTTGGTTGGTGTCTATCTGGAAAGGCGGGATGGATTGTGGCTGCAGTCTGGACAGTCATGCAATAGTCATACGGCAAAAAGATACATATATTTCATTGACATGCAGTTACATTCGTGGCTCGCATCTAATGTTGTGCCACTTTATTCATTGTGTGCATTGTCTAAGCCCATTAACAATTTATGGTTTTGATGATACACCATCTAAGTTCTGTGTGTTTGTGTTTTTCTTTCACAAAATGTGCCACCATTGGTTTGTCCTCAATCATGTTCTTGAGGCATGATCTATGTTCACATATTATTTGCCTCACTTCACGCTTGCTTTCCCTATGTACAATAGGTTAAATGGGCATTTTATCATGTAGATGCTCCATTTTTGTAAGGCAGTTGGAGAAGGTTTTATAATACCAGATGGTTCCATTGAGAGTGACTTATTTTTGATCTTGTGTAAGATGGCACACTGAACATTTTCCACAACGGTAGTGTCCAACTACGGGCGGGAGGTGCCATAGTGTGGTTTGGTCTCGCCTCTTGGGTCTCTCAGTGGGGTAGGTATGTACTAGATGGTCTTTTAAGTTTTTTTGCTTCTTTTGAACGCGAATCTTGGTGTCTCTGGTGTAAAGGTGTCTGTTTGTAACAGATTCCAATGGGTTAGGATCGTATTCCTGATGGCATTGCTGATTGGTGAAAATGTAGTTACACATGTCATTTTTTCTTTGTGTTATTCTCTTACACGTTTCGTTAGGCAGTCCGTTCTGTTGGTGTTTCTCGCTGTCTTGCGTGCCTTCCTGATGATTGCTGTCGGGTATCCTCTCACTTTGAGGCGGTACTCTAAATCTTTACCATGGTGATTGTATTCTGGTAATGTGGTGCAGTTCCTCCTTATTCTGAGAAACTGTCCAAAAGGAAAATTCTCGTTTAGGGCTTGTGGATGGAAGCTAGTGAATTTCAGTAGCATATTTTTGTCCGTGGGTTTTCAGTACAGAGTAGTTGTGATTTTACCGTCCTCTGCTCTGAGTATGTTTAAATACAGAAATTGTGAAGTCTAATGAGGGATGAAAGGGTCTCAATCCCCTCTCCTGAACCACAGAAGCCAAATAGATCGACCCTCCCACCGTGGTTGGCACGGGCGTCTGACGTTAATACACAGATAACCACATGGAAGCCAATGGAGGGAAGATGGAGTTAGGGAAAGGGTGTGGAATGACAAAGGTAAGGTAGGGAAGAAAAAACATGCATATCTAACACAGAACTTAATATTGAGACTTCACAATTCTGCCCTCCATGCTTGATACTGCCTATCCTATCCGACTCCTGAGTATACATATATATAACACCTAGGGTGCTTCATCATACTATACCATACCCATGACCATGTACGTGTGTGTATAACACATAGCAAACATGAAGCAACAGAAACTGTATGCACACACAAGGGAATCTTCCCTACATGAATTCAACATAACACAAGGCCCAGTGGGCTGACATTTAACATAAGCAAACATAAGCGAAAACATAGATCACGACTTGTCGGTAGTGGAATGCCTGCAAGACATTGCCCCTTCCAATTAGTAAATATTCCTCTCTTTATGTTGCGTATTGCCCCATAAACAATGTTACCAACAACCTGCGGATCCAACACTCATAACTCATGAAATCTTCTCAGAATTTAGCACTTAAACATATGCTTTAGTTATTAACTTAAATCTTGAATGCACTTCTCTTAGGGTCTTAGGGTCTGGGTGACTCGCGAGTACACCGGACATCAGGACATGCCGCAGTTGAAACGCTGTAGCCCATTGGAACCACTGCCGCGCTTAGTCTGGAGACACAGCTCAAAGCAGCAGTATGGAAGGTTCACCGATGAGGCCCGCAGTAAGTTTTCGAGTGACTGCATTGCCACCCAGGGTCATTGCTGCAGACCGCCACCCGGATTGCCACCGTGATTGCCACCGTGATTGCCTGCTCACCCAGATCACCATCAGTTCGACCAGAGCCCCATACACGCTGTCATGGTTGCCCGTGCTGCACAACATCAATTATCAGCACCTGTGCACGTGTGGTCAACGGCTAAATACTCTCCTGATGGGCTCCAGCTGTCTCACGGCGCGAACTCCAGGGACTACAATCTGCCCCTAAGCCTGCAGGGAACAGGAGTCTTTATCTCAATTTCGCCTATACTGTCTCCTGGGCTTGCCCCAAACCCTATTCCTGACAGAAATGCTATATTGGTTGTATCATGATGCATCGTGAAGTTGATGCATGCGTCTACGCTGTTGAGCCAAGTGTGAAAATGTTGAAGTTCCATGATGGTTCCTCTCCAGATAGTGAAAATATCATCAATGTAACTTACCCGCCCAACTAGTTGCTTCATGTAGATGTTATTCTCATTGTAAATTAAGTTGTTTTCCAAATTGTCCATGTACAAATTCACGATATCCGGTGCAAATGTTGACCCCATACTTGTACCTCTTGTTTGTTGGTAGAATTGCCCCTGGTATATAAAGTAGTTTTCTGTTAATGCCAGGTGGATGCATTCTTGAATGAAAGAAGTGAGTGTGGACACATCTGGTCTTCTGTCTAGATATTCTTTGAGTATGTCAATGCACTGTTTTTGCGGTATGCTTGTATAAAGGGCTTCTACATCGAAGGTGACAAGTATGTCTTGTTGAGATGTCTGGATGTTGTTGAGGTGGTGGATAATGGCTGTCATGTCTTGGATGAAGGATCTCATTTTCCTGACACAGGGTCTGAGGAAAACATCGGTATATATGATAGTGGCTTCAGTAGTGACCCAGTGGCGGACACTATTGGCTTGACTGCGTTTTTATGGATCTTGGGGATGTAGTAAAATGTTGGTATGACTCGGTGTTCTTTGATGAGGAAGGCTTTCTCTTCTTCATCGATCCATCCTTGTGTGGTGGCGAAGAGCATGAGGCTTTTGATTTCTTCTGAAATGCGTGTAGTAGGGTTGTAGTCTAGTTTTTTGTAGAAACAGATGTAGCTGAGCTGTTTGAGGATTTCTTTTTCGTATAGATCATTTCCCCAAAGGACTATGCCGCCTCCCTTGTCGGCTGGTTTCACTAGGAAAAGATTGTTGGTTTCTAGGTTTTTCAAGGCTTTTCTTTCTGTCTGTGTAAGGTTGTCTCTGTAGTTGTTTTTGGTTTTAAAAATGGTCTCCATTTCTCTGAGTATTCTATTTTCAAAGGGTAGTATCTCTGGACAAACCATGGAGGTTATAAGGGTGAA
The DNA here is from genome assembly GCF_040938575.1 of Ambystoma mexicanum. Lineage (NCBI taxonomy): Eukaryota > Metazoa > Chordata > Amphibia > Caudata > Ambystomatidae > Ambystoma > Ambystoma mexicanum. The sequence goes on from NC_090936.1 coordinate 914,286,343, forward strand.
GTTAGACTTAGGTTTTAGTCCTGTTGTTGTTGGATCAATCAGTTTTTCAGGGTAGCCTATGTCTCTGTGTTCTATAGTCTGACAGTTGCTTCAGGAACTGAGACCCTACAGGATCTGCCAGGAACTTCTGCCTCAGCTACAGTATTCTTCTTCTTCTATGGTACTGTTCAAACCCGGTTGTTTGTTTCGTCCGACCGTGGTGAAAGTGTTTTAAATCTTTCGCCAATCCGAGGGCTTGTCTTTCTCTACTCTTTTAAATACTTTTCCTTCTACCAACTTCGTTTCAATCTCTTGGCAAAGACTCAACCGTGAACTACTCTGAACTGTGTGATCCTCTGCAATGACTCTGAACCATTAACATTGGCCCAGGCCTATTGATTTGAATCCTAGTTATAGTAAGCCTTTTGTAGATTGACCTGCCTACTTACTTGTTGATGCTGTTTGATTTTGTATAACCTTGCCTTTCCCTCCCTTTTTAAATTGCCGAAGTGCCATTTTGCTCACACTTCATTTTGGGCAGAATTGATTGGGTGTTGTGTAGTATATTAAGTTTCTGATTTTCTGCTTCTTTATATTAGTGAATTGTTTTACAAATGATGGTGTAAATAAATGTATATTCTTTTACTCAGAAACCTTGAGTCAGTGTTTGTTTGAACCATAGCAATTGCTGTCCTTTGTGTAACTTCTGATACTGCTCACTTTACTCTTAAAATAGGTCTGCTGCTCAGCCATCGCTACCACTTTACTGTGTAGTATAGGCTTGGAACAAAGGTGAATTTGTACTTGCACTTGTAGTCTTAATTGTGCGTGGTGTTCCCAAAGGGTACTGCATATGGTTCTGCCTAACAGAAGCGTGTTGTCGTAGCATTTGTTAGAATTACTCGGGAGGATGGTGATTTTAGCACAGGATTCTAACAAGGATGGTTTAATGGCATCATATTGCTTAACAGTTTTATTCCACAGAGGGACTCTTGAAAGCAATAGACAGTGTGCAGTAAGTGCAATGATAGCTTGATGCTAATAGTATGTTTAATGGCTTTCCTTCCCACAGATGGATCTTAAAAGCAATAGGCAGTGTGGACTGGTTACTTTTGTAGTAAATGGAGATCAGAAACGTGTTTTGAAATTTTGCCACAATAATGATTTTTTTTGCAGGTGGGACTTTTATTAATGTTAGTTAACTTTAGAAGTTAATAGTAGATCTCGTGTTAGTAGGAATGCAGAATATTTTATGTTGTGACATTGGGAAGAATTGTGAGGGATTTGTCGATGAGTATTGATGCAATGAGTGCGTAGTGTTAGTGTGAGTGTGTTATTTGGAGCTCCTTCGAAGAAAGTATGTTGGCAAGGGTTGGTAGGTCAAGGGACACAGGTGACATTTGGGCTGGTGACACTGAGTGTTTAGTGTTGGCCATCCGGGTGTTTGGAATACCCAGTCTGGTTTTTAGGAGTGGAAATGTGCAGCCAGTGCGTTGTGCGGTTAGAGTGGCTGTGGCGGAGTAGAGTGAAGATAATGGTTGACTTATGTTCTGTGGTTTATGAGTAGATTTGTATATGGTGTATTGAAGAGTAGCTCCCTATAAGACGAGATGTGGTGTAGAAGGTATTCTTTTAATATGGGCACTTGTGGGATAGTGACACTGAGTATTTGGTGTTGGCTTTCCGGGTATTCGGAATACCCAGCCTGATTAAAGGAATAAGTGGAGTGTGCAGCTAGAGAGTTGTGCGTTTGGAGTGGATGTGAGAGAGCCGAGTGAAGATGTGATGTGCGCTGGGACATGAGTAGGTGTGTAGAGGGGCTGGTATGCATGAAGTTGTTGAGGAGTTTAGAAGGGTATCTTTGTTGAAGTTGATGGTGTCTTTACTTTGTAGAAAAGGGGAGAGGCATTTTTTGGAGAAGGAATTGTCCCTCAGGGTGAGGACGCTTTTAGGGTTTAGATGTGTGTAGAGTGTTTCTGTTTTGAGGTTAGAGATGCACACACATTTGGATGGTGTGTGTTTGTGAGTGTGTTTCTTTTGCTGGTAGATGTTGTTTGTTATTATTAAGGGGGGAGATATGTAGTGACTAAGCTTCCCCTGGACCCTGCTTGGAATTTTGGAGTGAGTGACAGAGAATGCAGCCTGAGAGAATGTTGATGTATGAATGTGTTCTGTAAGAGTCAGTTGGAGATGTAGAACCTTGAGAGAGGATGCCGGTGCATGTTTCCCTAAGCCTAAGTGTACCTGACTTGATGTACTTGATAAAATGTGCAAGGTCTTAATTAAAGAAGTAGTACATCAGTATTGTCAGAGTCATCTTCAGCAGAACCCAATCTTTACACATACAATCAGATAGGTAATAATAATTTGTATCACATGTCAATTTGATTACTAAAATATTTCAGTTGCATCATACCAACAGTGGCAATACACTCTAATGTAGCTTCTAACTGCTGTTATGGTTCTATGTTATTTTGCCGACAGGAATTCCCTCAAAGTAATTTACTTTTCCGGAATCCTGCAGAAAAAAAACTACTCAAATGTATGCATTTATTTATATTTGAGGGGGGTCCCCCAAAACGTCCTGCCTTTCCGTGCACTAAGCACCCTTCCCCAAGCCCCTCCCCACCCATTTTACCCCCTTAAACCCCTATATATTTCGATGAGTTTTCAGTGGAATTATTTCAAAGTAAAATACTTCGAAAAAATTCCTGTCTGCAAAAGGAGGGAATACGGTTGTTATTAAGCTATCAAAAGGGCGGCCCTTACTTACTGCTTGTAAATATATGTTATAACTATCCAAAAGGGGTTTGTCTCTTCTTGGAAGAGTAAGATGTCACAGCCCTTAATTATAAAGAGTTCCGAGGTTTCCCTCACTAGATGGGTATAACCATGTGGGTTTCAAAATAGAATCTTCAATTTACTTTAAGAGTTTAATTCTTTATTTTTCTCTGTGATCAGTAGATTGCAATACAGATTCACCAAACAACAGTCTGTGTCCTTAACGACTTCTGCTTTCATTGCCCCTGGGATGTATTGTTTTTAGCCAGGGATGTCATAAAACAAAGATAACATTTCACTTTGGTAAAATACCCCTGGTTTTCCAGTCTGTAGTACAAAGTCTAGGCCTAAAACATCCACGAAGTGGCTTAATGGTTACACAAAGCAGAACATGTAGGTAGTGGCTCCTTTGTGTCTCCTGCTTTAGGCGGAGTCTCGTTTTGGCCATAGTGGTAAATGGTTGTGCGCATTGTCAAATTTGATACAAGTGGTTGCACAATCTCTATCAAAAAACGATTGGTCCGGATGTTTTCGTGACCTCTTCGTTAATATTGTTATTTTGCTTCCTTTTTTTTATTTCCCTTTTTCAGGCAAAGTCATTACTTTGTCTGCATGTTTAGACCAATCAAGTAAGACTTCTTATTCAAGAGAATTACATTTTAAGTTGCACAAAATCTTTCTTGAGGGATTTCTATTTGTTAATGGAGCGCATCAAGCAAGTGCATTTAAAAGTGCAGACTTGCTGCGGCTGCGACTGAAGTATAGCATTTTTGGTAAGACTCCTTTGCTACTAATATACCAGGAAATGGTAAAGGAAATCTGCTGTGCAATGGTGGTCGCTCTAAAGTATGTAATGGAAAGACACCGACCGCGATGTATGAGCCAAATGAGCCAATTTCAGCCGTAATGGTGGATATAGTTAAACATACTGATTATTTCCAGTCCAGCAACGTTCGTAATGCTTTAAATAGTGCTACTAGTGTAGCGTCTGGCTTGCCTGTGGAAGATATGATTACTCTGCACCAGAGACTTATATTCACTGGGCTCACATACATGGATCATTTCACCAAATGCCTGGGGTAGCAGAAGTGACAGCACACGGCCCTTGACTTCTGATGACATCACAGGAAGTGATGTCATTTGACCCAACTCTCAACGTTAGATCACGGGAAGCGATGGAACACAACCTTTCACCCTTTGACAAAACAGGAAGGGGCATCATATAGCATTGTTTCTAAGTACACTACTAAAAATATGGTTACAATATCACAAAAATCTGATATACATTTCATACAAGAATGGATCACCAAATGTATCTTAATATCAGTGTGTATAGGCCCATATTACCAACTGACTGTGAATGCAAGCAGACATCCAAGGCCAAATGATAATGATGTGTTTTCATAAAGCACCTACGCTTAAGCACTTTATATAGAACAAATATACATACAATATCACCCAACCTGTGCTTGTTCTCATTTATCAACCTCAGAAGGATGAAAGGCTACGTTGAGGTGTTTAGGAACAGACTAAATCAGTGGCTCACCCCCCTGAAGTGTGCCTGAAATAAACATTTAATGAGTTTAGCAATTATTGTATAGAATTCCAGTAGGACAAATTATTTGTTATTCCTATTCTTTCTTTTTTTAGGGTCCCTGCTCAAAGTGTTACACACGTGCAACCCCTGGTTTTGTTTAAGATGGCTTAACAAGAAATCCAGCCACTCCAGAAAAAAGAGCCACATGGCGCTGGCCACAGACCAGGATCTTCAATTTAAAAAATAAAAAAAAAAAGCTTTTTTTTTAGGGGATGCAAAGGAGACCACAGGGGTAGCAAGGGAGGCCAACTGCGAGCCCTCACGGCCCCCAATTGACGTGCCTGCTCACATATTTATAACGTTCCACTTCCAACTATCAACAATAACTCGCTGTGCTACAGTTGAATTGTTTCCCTTCAACAAGTTCTCCTATAGATAAAGCTGCTCCAATAAGTCATATTATTGGTTTTGATTGATGTAAATCTCGTGATTTAGTTGAAATTGCGATGGATTATATGATCAGCCAGATGCTTGTAACTCTGCATGTGGTTCTGAGTCTGAATTTGGCAATGCTCAAAGTGAAATCCTCATGATTGCTAAAGCTGTTCTTACTAATGGCACTTCAGGTCTTGACCAGATGAGAGAGGAATCTTTGTCTCATAATCCTCCTGCTATTTTGGCAGATATTGCTCTGCCATGTACATTTTATTTATTTTTATTGTTCATTTATAACACAACGGTTTCTAAGCGCGGTATCGGAATTCGAACTTGTTTTGCACTGTGCTTCCAAGACAAACGCGTTGCCCTGAGCTATCCTTCCTCCCCAAAAAAACACATTAAAGGAAGGTGCTAATTGTTCAGGAGGAGCGAAAGTTTCATCCTTAGTAGTAGTTATTGAAGGCCTGTGTCATACCCGTATTACCCCTATGAGTCCTGCAAACCTATGATATGCGGAAAAGAAATAAAAGGAAAAATAGGTGGAAAGAAGGGAAAAGAGGACAATCTGCCGGTTTGGTTAATTCGGCTAAGCCTGCTACCTCCTCCAACAATATTGAATTTATTCCTTTGTCTAAAAATTGACTATGCCATCGAAAAAGAAACTGAAATCAAAAAAATCTAAATGGCCTACGCTATCATGCCCGCTTGATAATTGGCAGAAAAAGTCTAATAAAATAAGAATACTTGTGATGGACACTACCAGCGCTTCAGTAGACTCTTCTGATTTGGCAAGCAGTCTGTCTAATTATGAGGGTGAATCTGAATTGGCTGTTGCTGATGCAATAGGGTGAGGTTCACAACACCCAGTCTTAGGGCACAGCGAGATTCTTCATTGTTAATGTACAAGGGATTCATAAACAAATCTGTTCAGGAGACTGATTCGCTAGATATGGCGGTGACTTTGACTTGTCCGATTGCTATCCCATTATCATCTGATGGTCCTATGATGAGATACAATAAGTCTGGAGGATGCTCACTCCTGATCACTCAACGTTTTGCAACCAATAATGTCCCTTTCATGAAATAGATGTAATGTTCTGAAGCTATTGCAATGTATCCCACAGCTGGGGATGATTGCAACACAGGATATTGATTTAGTTGAAATACCTAAACCAGCAAGTACCTCTAATTGGTCCTTGGTGCAGCTGTCGTGGAATATGTACTATCCTGTGCATAACATTTTTTGAAAATGGGTTTTATTGAATGATATTGAATTATGGGAGAACGTAGACCTAGAACCTCCTATGGTAATTATAATGATAATGATGTGTTATTTATATAGCACCTTTATCCAAAGCGCTTCACAGAACACATATTTACATACAACATCACCCAAACCAAATTGGTACTCATTTATCGACCTCGGAAGTATGAAAGGCTGAGTTGGCCTTGCCGGGATTCAAATCGGCGACTTGCAGATCACGCTCAGATTGCAGCAGTGAGCGCTCAACCCACTAAGCTATCTTACCGGCTGATGAGCTTTTTTTACCACCAATGACACCCAGCATAATTGGTATGGTAAGTAGTAAGGAGGTACGTAAGGATATGAATGGCTGTTTTTTATCCTTGATGAAGTCAGACTTTGGTCAACTTAACCTGATACAGCAAAGTTATGTTCTAGCACCTTGAAACGTCTCTTGTGCAAGATGGGATTAGCAACAAAGAGCTCAGACCAAATAACCACACAGACTCAAAGAATATGGCAAAGTACTACTTTATTCTCAATTTAATGAAGCAGGGCAAACTGGCAGACATGGCACTGACTTGCACAAACTTGATTACACATAGGTTTGATACCCCAATATGTCTCATCTATGATGTCATCCTATGTGGCAAACTGTAAAACCTATTGACGGGAGGTATTGGTTAGGGGAACATTTGTACTTATGTAATACATATCGGATAGTACACCATTGGCTGCCTCTTATCTGCAAGACATGCCTCAAACTACCACTAAATATGTGTAATACTGATTATAGCATACAGAATGGCGTCGGGTTGGTCTATGCAAATCAATGATTTCACCTCTGTAGTTGTCCTTATAGCTTGCTCTCTGTTCTGGGACATTCAAGCGACTGTAAGCACATCACTATCTTCATCCACAGCTTAATGAATAGCCCTTGTTTTCAACTTCTGAATCATGTGCGAAGAGACCACAAATGTGTCCATTTCAAACTTATATTTACTGCTATTTGATTCAATTATGCCGGGTTTCATTGCTCCCCTTTGCCTCTAGAGACTTGCGCACTCCATCTTGTATAGGCTCTATACACTTTTAATTGTCCAATACTTGGCTCTTGCAAATGTTTTCCTTTTCTTTAATCTAAGAGAAATATGTCTCACGTCCATAGCTTATCCATCTGCCTCCGTTTGTGCCTTGCAGCTATTCTTTAAAAATAGCATTCTTGATCCCAGGCCAAAATAAACTCCTCTACATTTTTCACATCAAGCTGTTTTGCAGCATCTCCTGACTCTGCAACCCTGGTCTATCTCTGAGGTAGCTGGAATGAGTCTTAACACAAGCCGGCGTCCACTTTACAATTATGGCCATCCTAGCCACGTAATAGATTCCTCTATAGCAAGCTTCTATATGTCTTATCTACCTTTCTTCGCTGCATATTTACACTTATTGGTCAGCATACATGATTACTCTTTTATTTCGTACATGTTTCTCTTGTCACTTCAGTTACATCATCACTCTTAAGTATTTTCATATCGTTTCAATATGTCTTTGCACATCTTCTTCATGACATCACTCTGCCCTCATCTGATTTCACTCAGCACTCCATAATGTTCAATTGTGTGTGCTGACATCCTTCCAGACAATGGGAGTCATTACAAGTTGCTGGTCCGGGAACTACAGTACCGGTAAGATAGCCGGTACCATAGTTCCCAGACCGGCAAACTATGAGTTCTGCTTACGGGTGCCATTACAGCCTCCAGGTCTGACCTGGCAACCATACCGGCACCCGCAAGCAGAGCATGTCGGATGCACCAGCACCATTCTGAATGGTGCCGGTGCATCCAACCTCCCCATTCTCAGTGAGCACTATAGGGCTCAATGGGAATGGGGAGCATTCCATTCTGGTGCCCACGAATGGGCAATTACCGGGTCCGGCAGGGTGTAATGACCCAGTAATTGCCCATTCACAGGCGGCAGAAAAAATTGCAAGTTTGGCTGCAGCCTGCCGGTTTTTACCATCCAGGCTACCGCCAAACTTGTAATGAGGCCCAATATCCTTCCACTCTCTCAGTGCAAGGATACATTTGATAGAGTGGTCTGAGTGCATATCGTCTTTTGTATACTCAATGCAGCATAGGGACAACACATAGAGTCCCATATAGGGCTCTTCTTCTACTGTTCTAATATGACAGTGGTGAGGGGGTGGGCATTAAGAAAAATGTGTCTCTGTGATCCTCTACAAGGTCATTCAGGGATGCAGTATTCATTGACTTCTTTTGTTTCTCAAAATTAAATTAAGGTTGCAGAGTGTTTGCTGAGTGTACGCTGAGGTGAGAGCCAGGGAGTGGCAAGTGGAGCAGAGCCCGTGAACCATGGAGCTTGATCAAGATCAAAGAGAACTAGAACGCACCCATCGGCAGGTACGTCTAAATTCCAAGACTCCCACCCTAGAGCCTGCCGCTGCCTCAGTTGACAGACAGAGGCACTCCTTACACAGCCCCTCCCCACACAAACATAGCGATACAGACCCTACATCTTGCCCTAGCCCCCTAGTGGGAATTTCCAGAGTATCCACAGTCTGTAAAACGTCCACCCAAGTCCTGTGGGATATAATGCAGGATATAATGCAGGACAGACTGGATCTCTCAACCATTCAGGGTGAAGCAGGAAACCCACAGCTAAAGAAGCCAAGAAGCATGGAATACTCACAGTATCAAGTGACAAACAATCAAATCCCTACAGGGGCGAAAGCGTGGACAATTAGCCAAAGGTCACATAGAAACAGTGCACTTGTTAAGGCCCTCCCTGCCTCAAGCATCCAGGCTAATAATGAACACATAGTGGCACATTTGTTTAAATAGAGAAACCACTTGATATCTGACCCTGGGAAACTCAAAATGGCACTTTAAACTGCCCGCTCAGCACGATGTTGCCCCCTTGACAGTCAACAAAAAAGGAAAGGAAACCCTGCGACTTCAGGTCACCATTTGGTGCCGACTTCAAATCTGGAATTGACTGGGGGCCTCAGCAAATCCTGGGGCGACTCCTCAGACAAAGATCTGTTGAGCAGCAGTATTTTCACAAGCCCCTGCAAACTGGCGCCCCCCTTCAACATTGCGGACGAGACTGAAAATCATCTCAACAATACCCCTATAGATCCACAACAAGTCGTGGGCCTAAACCTCGAAATGGAAGGTAGAAATAACAGCCTTCCTGACCAACTAAAGGACGTATTATTGGAAGAAGTAACAACAACTGTGCAATGTCTAAAATCTAAAGCTGACACACATCCCACATGATAGTAATCCTTTAGAGCGCACAGAGAACCACCCATGAGCCTGCATGATCCTGGATTCGGAGCTCTCCAGGCAACCAGTGGACTCGGATAGTCCAACCCCAACACAGAGATCCCCAAATGGGCCTCTCCTAGGGAAGATAACGGGTGAGGAATACCCCCAGCTGGACAGCGAGAATACAACAGGGGCCAAGGATGACCATAATGGGCTCCAGGGTGCCTGCTGCAACAAAACAATCTTTCCTACAGATATTGGGGAAAACTGTTCCCAGGCCGCCCGCCTTACAAAAGAAATTGCACAGTTGGCACTACACCTATGTAAAGAAACAACCCCAAAGTGGGGGAAGAGCCTTAACAGAGACATTAGAGAAGACACACAGAGGGTGGACAGTATACCGGCACAATAATTAAGACTTCTGGAGAGCGCAATTCCATCGGGACCTGCTGGATCGCCAACAAACAAGCCAAAGCACAGAGAGTGGTCCCTCCCTGGTATTACTCAATCCCCAGAGCCCTCGCTTAGGATAGAATCCTCCAGTGATGATTACTCTTCATAAACAGAGTCTTCTGAAATATCTGACCCAGGGCAGGAGCCCAAGGGTGCAACTAAAAATAAAGAACAATCAAGGGAAAGAAAACAGAAGCAATCGAAAGAGGATCAAGACTGCCAGCCCTCTTGGGCCACTAACCTTCAGGCTTCCATCCTCTCAGCAGTTACCATAACTCCGCTGATTTATGTGGTATCCTTACAGAATCCGTACGGGAGAATAAAGGAAGGGAAAAAGAGATGGAGGGATTAATCCCCAAATCATTGATCAACCATGTTGCAAGACTCTAAGACAGATAAGCCTATTTTCCAAGAGGGGGTTAGGGAAATTCCATCACAGTCTAAAATTCAAAAGCATCCACAGAAAGATCTACATATTCCAGTAGAGGAAAACATAAATGAGGTGGATGAGGGAGTTGAAGAAGTCAGTAGCTCATCTTCTGTCATAACTGCACAGCCAAGAGAACCGCCGGGGGGATGCCACTCCATTGACTCAGATGGTAAAATGCATGAACCCGATCCTGATACAAGTTCCTCTGCAAGATCACAATTGAACAGAACTACGATCTTAGCAGCCAAAATAACAATGGCACAATTGCATAACGACTGTGAAAAGACCTGTAGTGCTGAGAGGTCTAAAACCAAGGAGCCTTGAAAGCTACCCGATTCAACCAATCCTTACAGAAATTCCTTTTCCAGCTTTGACCAAGCAAGAAACAAAGGGCACAGGGTAACTATAAGTAAACCTGGGAAACAACCTTGGAAATCAGGAAATGTGAAGAAAAAAAACAATCCACTTGAAGCCTTGCGGTTCATGAAAAACCTGAAAGTCCTGACAACAGAAAATCCATCGAGAACAGATATAAGAAGAGAAAATGCAGGCTGGTCTGGAGAAAAGGGAGCTAGTCTGCAGATCCAGATTCGCCCCAAGGACTTACTAATCACTGTTCAGTTACAGGAATCTGAAAATAAAGAGGTGGACTAAATGGACTTGTCAGTCTATGAAGAGGATGAAGTGCCTGAAATGGAGATGGACCTGAGGGCAGTTCAGGTTCTACCACCACAAATGACACCTGTGTGGAGCCTTCCAAGTTTAATGGAGCCTAGCACCCTATCACCCTTTCTCACCCTCGCAGAAAGAAGAAGGAAACTAAGAACCCGTAAATACCAAGACATGGGTCCCCCTCAACAGGAAACAATAATGAGTGAACTACTTTCAAAGTTGAACTCGGATTGTCTCTCTGCGTGTGAAAAGAATACATGGTGGGACAGACCTAGTAAAAGATAAGTTGACCCCAGGAGAGCAAACTCTAGTGTAGCGAGTAGAGCTGACGCAGAGTGGGATCTGAGATTAACAATCACCTTCGAGAGAATATTAAGACCAGCAGATGGTCTGATACTAAACAGACACAACATAATGACTCTACTGCACCAAATAATAAAGATAAGAGTTGTAAGTGCAGACAACAACAAGATAGTAGACTTACCGAATGAAAGAGTGAATAACACAGTAAATTTGCTCATGGGCTCTGTCTCCCTGACCTCGCTATTGCTTGACTCAAATGATGAACTTTGGAGCTTGGGTTTTGATCTGAGAAGAAGAGAAAACACAAGAGAAAGGTCACTAGAGAAGATCAGAAAGATCATCACAAAATCAGAGGAAAACAAGGGAGAACTCTCTACAGGGTGTCCTCAGAAACCTGACAGGATCAGAGAAATTGAAAATTCACCTCCATCTTTGAAAAATAAAGAAAAACTCATCTTGAACCAGTTCAAGATCACCATACGTGGAAGGGAGGCGGATGACAAATTAATAAGGAGAGTGACCCAAGACGAACCATAACCACACCAACACAAGACCAGCAATCCTGGAGTTGGCTGGCTGGGGCTTTAGCCGTAAAACACCACAATTAGAGCCAGAAGAATAGAGGGCCGAGAGACCAGGAAATCGGGTGTTGGAAAACTCGAGGTCCTACTCACCTTTTTAATGAGATGGACCTGGTAATAGCCAAACTAACCATCATTTGCATCAAGGAATCTTAGTTGACAGAGACACCAAATTTCGAGAGTTACTCAGTGTATTTAAACCCGGCCAAAAGAGGCAGAACTGGCACACCTTCATCAGGACTTCTGATACTGATTAGAAATGGACTGAACTTGAGTGTTTTACAGACTATCAATCCACACCCGTACATACAGATCCTGCTTATTTGCCTGGGGGAGCATGGGGAGAACAACAATTATCTCCTGCTCATATTTAACCTGTATTGGAACCCGGATGTCAAAGATGGAGAGACATTTGTGGACCTAGTGACTGATTGGATTGATGAAATATGCTGCACTCAGACGAATATCCAGCTAGTGGTATGTGGTGACCTGAATTCAGACTGACTCCCTAAAGGACCGGGGATTGCCGGAGGGCCAGCAGGAGAAAATGGCCCAAATAGCCGTGTGGTCGTGAATGGCTGGAAGAGATGGAGCTGAGAGGGTTGTATCTGCTAAATGGAAACATCAAGGGAGACATCCCGGCATCAGCTACCTGGACAAGTGGAAACAGAAAAGCAACGCTGCACTACTTTTTTGTATCTGAAAATCTCCTACCAGTCATAAGTTCCTTAACAGTACACACAGTACCGCACAGCGACCATGACCCAATAATAATGATACATTTAGGAATGGTGCGAGAAAATACTCATAGATCGAAAGAATGGGTGGAAGTAGAATGAGGAAAAAATAGACTTTGTCTATTACCCAAAGATATCCCTTCAATAACAAAAGACTTACTTGCATGGCAACATCTGGAAACAGAAGATGTCAAATATGACAAAGTCTTGATAGCTTTCAGAGAATTAAGACACAAACATGTAAAGCCATTTCATAAACCAAGACACGTTTATGACAAGGAATTGGCAACACAAAGCAACTCCTCAGTAAGGAACTTCGACAGATGGAAATCTCATAGCTTATTAGCAAAAAGGAACTACTGCAGAACAAGAGGCAAAAATATAAGAACTGGGTCAAACAACACAAAGCTTGGATGCTTCAAAGTGATGCAGAAACAATGCTAAAGGTTCCTAATAACAACAATGGTAAAACCCCATGGCAGCTCTTGAATGAAAGAGGAACAACCGTATGCCCACATCTACTATCTTCTGAGGTCGAAAAATGAGCACCACACACCATGGGTAATAATTAGCAGCGCTCAGATACCTGAGGGTTCGTAGCGCTATATAAATGACAAATTATTATTATTTATTATTTTTTACTAAACCCCATACCAGAAGAATTATGGGTAAATCACTTTGGGAAACTGTTTGAAGCTAAAAGTTCAACAACCACGCAACCAAAAGAACCAGCCGACCAGAGATGGAACATTGAATTTGACAGGGAAGACATTTTAATGTTAATAAAAAAAAGCAAGCTGGTTGCGAGCACCAGGCCTGGACGGCATTTCCAACAGAATCATGGGCCGACTTCTGCCAAATCCTCTTTAGTAGAATCATTCAAAAGGGAAAAATCCCAAAATCTTGGAAAGCGCAATAGTGGTCCCCATATTCAAAAAGGGGGACGTAATGGTACCAACGAACGATAGGCCAATCGCCCTCCAAGTTTACTTGGGAAAAATGTTCACAACAATACTCTTAAGGCAGCTGAATGAGTGGATATTGGTGACAAAGAGCTTCGACAGTAGACAGGCTGGCACATTCAAGGACGTGGGATGCAGCCTAAATCTACTGTCAATCAGCCTACTTAAACTTCAAGTTATGGAGAACAAAGTGAAAATTCACATGGCTTGTATTGATGTGGAACAAGCATTCAACAGTATAGATTGAGAACTACTGTGGCAGAAGTTAAATTCAAAAGGATGCCCGAATGACTTGTTATTAGCCATAAAAGATCTATATCCGGGGACAAACGTGCAGATGAAGCTGGACCAACAGTGTTACGTGACCAGGAAAACAGATACCGCAAAGGGATTGAAACAAGGGTGTTTCCCTTACCTCCATCCTATTCAACTTTTTGTTGAACATTTGAAAATAGTCCTGGGGACAAAACAGCCTACCCACCCAAGATAAATGGAGTAGATCTAGGCTGGCTATTGTATGCAGATGATCTGGTCCTTTTGAACCAGACAAAGATTGGTCTGCAGACAAAATTGGATACCTTACAGAACTATGTAAATAAAAATAGCCTGAAGATAAACGTGTCAAAATTCAGAAATAATGTTTTTTTGTGCGTGCTGAAAAGGGAAGCAAGAAGAAAAGAGAACGCTGGCTACTAAATGGGAAACAATGGCCCTCATTACAAGTCAGGCGTTAAGGGGTTAATGGCGCCGTAAAGAGCGTCAGCGCCGTTAAACCCTTAACGCCTGATTACAAGTGTCCCTTTGCGGGTTGGTGTTTAGCGCCTGCTTTTAGCAGGCGTTAAAAATCCAACCCGCAAAGGGACTTTGGAGCTAATTACGGCACCGTAATTTACGGTGCCGTAATTAGCACCTTCCCCATTCCCATTATGCCCTATGGGGGCAAAAATGGGAATGGGGAAGGGGCCATGGTGAATGGGGAATTACCGCCCCCCAACCTTGGAATGGGGCGGTAATTCCGCCATCCACCATGGCGGAGTCGGTGAGTTACCGGCATGGACCATGGTGCTAATAGCACCATGGTCCAGCGCCTAACTTGTAATGAGGGCCAATATCTAGAATTGGGGTTTGGTGGGCACCACTTATTTTCCTTTTTCTTCCTTGTTTGATTGAATTAGTGTCTTAAGTATAGTAGTTATTTGGTCCTGTCGCCAGATTCCTCCCCTTTTGCACAATGGGGTGGTTAAAAATAATGACAAGAGTGAGACTGGGTTATATTGGAAGGTAATTCCAATTGTTAGCTCTCTCCGAGCCTGGCGCCCTGCTGCCCTAAAATGCACCTGAAACAGGCTATCTGGAGTAACAAGACCAGAGAAGCATTAAATATAACGCATGAGAAAAGATATAAAGGGTACCAGACTCAGAGTGAACTAACAATTGGAATTACCTTCCAATATAATGAACATAAGAAAGAGGCCATAAAGCAAAGTCCCTGCAGAAGGTGAAATATAGACTGAAATGCATTGGACACAGTATAGCTATTGCAAAAGGCCTACCAAAAAAAGTATCTACAAATAAAGAGAACCACTGAAAAATGTACATACGTTTCTGAAGTATCATTAAGAAATGAGTATGAAAAATTGAACTGGAGCATACAAATAACTACAGTAGAATACCACACAGGTCCTACCAATCGACCGGTGCAATTAACCCAGTCTCACTCTTGTTGCTAAATGGGAAACGCCTGGGACCATCAAATGAGATAAAATACATCGGGACAATGCTTAGTGTCGCTACAGGGGAAAATGCATGGATTGACTGCCTGAAGATGAAAGAAAGAAATCTAACCTCCCAGAGCAGGGGGATTTATCGAAGGTTTGGGAAATTCTCCCTCCAACCAATCATTTACTTCTACAATCAAAAGGTGACACCAGTGCTCACTTAGGGGGTAGAGGCCTGTCTCACTCTTCATTGGTAAATGTGGGACTATCTGGAAGGTTTCTTCTGGAAACGAAAACAACATCTCCCAAAGGCCATCCCGGTGGCAATCATTCAACATGAGCTAGCAGCCTCTTATCATTATACTTAAAAGCGTGGAAGGTACTTCTGCTCTTCAGAAAGGCATACATGACAAATAGTCCCATACAATTTGATGTGATTAAGAACCAAGAACAAGGTATGAATGACTGAGTACTAAATCAGTGGAGGAACCTTTGTATAACAATGCTACAAAATCTAGGGACCTCAACCGAAATCCTATGTAAAAACCCGACATATGTAAAAAGGATTTTGTGGGTGGATGACGGGCGCAAAACGGAAGTAAAAAGATCAAATTCCACCACTCATACCCTTTCCAAACACAATCATGGACAATTAAATGTTACCCCAGGCTACGTGAAACAAGTTCCCAATAACAAGCAGCGAGACCTATTCCTGAGATTCCTGTTGAATGTGCTTAATGAATGAAAAACATGTAATGTGGAAAGTTGTAAATGGAATTAGATGAATGTTTTAGGATAGTGAAAAGTTTGTAATAAACTAAACACTGAATTTAAAAAAATATATATATATATATATATATTGCGGTTTATGATGAGCATGGTGCTGTAGAAATGACATCTTTCTTTATTATTTCCTCATGGAATACCAGAGGTTTCAATTTTATTTTTGAGTAATAAGAACAGTTTTAAGGTTATTTTGGAGACTGACTTATTTACTTTTCAAGAAACATGGCAAATGGACCCAATTATGATAGATGGATATACTGTATTACAAAGATACACCTTAAAAGAATTCTGGTAGATCTTGTGGGGGTCGTATGATGGATACAGAATCTATTTTTCTTTAAAGCATTATGAGACTGAACACTTACACCCCTATATCCAGGCAGCCATATTGAAGGCTGCTAGCTCATTCTTTGATCTCAAAATGCTAGTGATTAATGTCTGTGTTCTTCTTGATGGTTCTCAAACTTCATCTATATTGAATGTATGTTGACATAATTGTGTCTGAATTAATCTTTGACAACCCTAATTTGCTATATTTTGTTATGAGTGATCTAAATGTGGTTTGTGATTCTCATTTAAAGAAAGCCGTTGCTTGTTCTGCCCTTAGATTAATATCTATATTTAATCTAAGGTCAATGTTACTTGAGGGCTATGGAATGATTTATCTTAATGCTAGGGGGGAGACAGACATGCATGATGCCAACACTTGGCATAATGTGTTATCAAAGTCAAGAATTTAATATATGTTTGTGACATTGCAGCTTGAGAGATGGGGTGATGATTCTCTTACAATACTTAATGACCTCCGGATCACGCAGTCCTCCAATGCACTTTGAAATTTAATGATGATAGGGAATATTTAAAGAAAAATGGCATGTGTAATGTTCAGGGAAATCGACTCTGTTGGAACAAGGATAACATTGACAAATGTAACAATCATTTGGTTTATAATTTACTTTTTAGATATGAGAAAGATTGGTTATGCAGCGGTCATTTCTATCTGAATTGCAGGGATATTATAATGATCATTAATAATACTTATGAATATTTAGCCAAGGTAGTTAAACCTAAGATTTGCTATTAGAAGAGGTCCTGTAAGACTTACGATGTTACAATTGCAATGGAAAAAAAGCATGTACTTGCTAGTATTAGGAAAATCAAAAAGCTAGATATTGAGCCTCATTATAATTATGGCGGTACAGTAACAACAGCGTTGGTAGTGCTACAGGTGCCGTTTCTACCGTACCACCATACTACTAGGTCGGACCTGGCGGACAGTGCGGCACCCGCGAGCACAACTCGTGGATGCACCGGCACCATTCTGAACGGTGCCGGTACATCCGGGCTCCCCATTCGCATTCATCCCTATGGGGCCGAATGGGGATGGGAAGTCCCTTATTACTGGCACCGGCGAATGAGAAATTACTGCGTCCCCCAAACTCGGCATGACCCAGTCATTGCCCTGTTTTACAGGCATAGCTACCTCCAAGCTTGTAAAGTGGCCCATTATGAGTACTTACATAAAAGATCTCAGGTTTCCAATATTAGAGCAACATTTAAAAACTGGCTGAATTATCATATAATTTCAACTAGTCGTGCCCAATGGCTGTTAGTTTTTACTGCCATCTTGGGATCTTGACCTGGATTGTACTGCCAATATTGATGGTAAGGGATGTCCGACTTTATAGGCTAATCATCTATACGTCATTGTTGTTGTTATTGTAAGAACAGGTTTCATACCCATTATAACATCTTATACCTATTTATAAGAAGGGGCCCAGGAATGACCCTAACAACTATCAGCTGCTGGCCCTATCTGACACCTTCTCTAATATTTTTGCCACATGTATTTTTAAAAATATTAAATGATTGTGCGATTTAGGACAATTAATAAAAATTCCAACTGACGGTTTTAGAAAAGGTTTCAGTACTATGCAGAGCATATGGATATTCATCATCTTTCTAAATCGGAGAATGCTTCAGACTAAAGATCACAGATGGTACATTTGTTTTATAGATTATGCAGGGGCTTTTGATTTGGTCGCTTGCTTAAAATTGTGCGATAAACTGGATAAGTGGGGGCTTTGTCCTGATATATCGAGTCTGATAAAGCAACTGTATCAGGGCACTTCTGTAACTGTTATGCCCAATCAAACAGTACTGATGCCTTCTCAGATTATGATTGACCATGGCTTGATGCAGGGCTGCGTCCTGGCCCCTTTGCTCTACAATCTGTTTGTGGCTAATATGTCTGACTCCTTGAATCTTGATAATAACTTTCCGTTACAGGTGTGGACTAGACCCTTAGTGTGGCTCTTCTTTGCTGATGATAACATCATTATTGACAAAACCGCGATTGGACTGCAGCATAGTTTAAGAGCTTTATCAGATTTATCTAAGGGTAATCGTCTTAAAATAAATGCAAACAAAGTAATGATTATAGGTTTGAATATGAACAGAAGGAATACATTTGTATGGAAACTTGATGATCAATTAGTTGAACTAGGCAACAAATATAGATATTTAGGAGGTCTTATTGGTAACCGTTTCTGTGACCTGGTTTTAATGAAATCTCTTACTCTAAAAATGACTAGTAAACTTCATTTGGTTAAAGCCTTTATAGCTTCTAAACGAAGCTAATATATTGAAGGACTGATAACGGTTTATAACTCCAGTAGAGTGCCGTGTATTTTATATGTACCACAAGGATCCTGTACAGCCCCCACCCTTTACAACCTCTTTACCCTCCCACTTTTCAGAGACCTAGAAGACTTCGGCATAGCTTTCACAAACTATGCCGATGACACACACATTCTTCTCCCCTTAACAGGAAACTACGAACAAGACCTCCACACCCTGCAGCTAACATATGCACGCATTCAAGCTTGGATGGCAGCCAATGGGCTCTGCTTAAATGGGGAAAAATCTGAAATCCTGCTAGTAGGCCCCAATGAAGCACTAAAAAAACTGAATGTGAAGTATAATTAATTAATTATTGATAATACTACCATTACAGCCTCCACATCAGTGAGAACCCTTGGGGTTTACCTCAATTCTACCCTAACTATGGACAGGCAAGTCAGCGCCATCTCATCCGCCGCTGCCCTCACCACAAAAATTATAAATGCAGTAAAACCCCACCTTTCTACAAGCAATTTCCTTAACATTGCGAGAGCCACAATTGGAGCAAAACCTGACTACTGTAACATCCTTCTCATAGGCACTTCTGACAATAACATTGACAGACTACAGATTGCACAAAATAACACCCTCAGAGCCGCCCTCAGCTTCCCCAAGAGAGAGCACATCTCCCAGGCAAGAAAGGACGCCCATTGGGTCCCAATCAGAGAACGCATAACATTCAAAGCCCTCACCATCATACACAAGTGCCTCGCTAAGACCGCCCCAGCCGACCTAGTAGACAGAATACACCAGACTACAGCCCACAGACCTAAACGTGACCAAAACTCCTACCCACTATCGGTCCCAGCGTTCAACAGAGCTAAAGCTGGCGGCAACAGCTTTGAAGTATTAGCCCCAATAGTCTGGAATGCACTACCTGTCAACTTAAAAAGCAAAGAATCTCTCACAGTGTTCAGAAAACTGCTAAAAACAAAGGTAATTAATTAACACCTTTTACAAATGTACTTTATCCACCCTGCTCCACTGTAACCCTTGTAACTCTTTCTCTACACTGTCACTGAACATATACCAACCTCTTCACTACCTATGTATTACCCGCCCTAATGTACTAAGTAACTTGCTGTAACAGCGCCACAATGCTTCCTGGCCATTGGGTGCTTTATAAATTCAAATAAAATAAATAAATAAATAAATATGGGTTAGAACCTTTTCTGGAAAAAGAAATATGCTGGATAAGACAGTTGGAGGGAAAGCTAAGACGTTGTTCCCTTGGCCTTCCTCATACTACCCCTGTTGAAGTTGTCAGGTGTGACCATGGGCTGATATCAATTCTAACCTCATGGAAAATAGCTTGTAGATTCTTTTATTTAAAAATGATGTCTGGAAGGGGAAATTCCTCGACCTTATTGAGTTTCTTCGCTAATCCGGGAGAATATAATTCCAGAACTGAAGATTTTGTTAGGGAGGTGGAAAATTTTTATCTAGCCATTATCGTTAAAGTTAATGCTTGTTCCAACTTGAGTTTAATGCTAAGTGGAACTTAAACAGAAAGCTTTGGCATTGGATAAAAATGAATTGATAAGCCAATTGGCAAAAGAGAAAATATCAAGAATATGTTAATATGTTAAACATACGTTCTTCTTCTCTGACCCTTTTAGTTACATTGTTAGAACTAATTGTAGGGAACTTTGTATGTTTATTATGAGACTCCAGGTCACTTGTTATACACTGATGATTATATAGGTGCATGGTAAAATATACCTTATGTCTCAAGGAATCGTTGACTGTGCCTCAAAGAAATTGAAATGACTAGACATGTTTTTGCCTTGTGTGAAATCTTAAAAAGACAGATATATTAAAGGGCATCATACATTTGCAAATACATACAAAAATATTGAAATGGTTTGTTTCTCGGCACAGAGGTATTAGAAGGAATTTGAGAAACGTGTATACCATGTTTAATTTGCATTATATAATGATTTTTAGGGTCTATGTGATGATGTCTCCAGTTTCTTTTTAATATTGTATTTGTTTTAATGGATATATGTAATTGTCTTTTGGAATCTCTGTATTTGATATTCATATTTGTATTTTATAGTTTTGTATTTGTTATTGTGCTGGTATATGTGTTAATGTTTTATTGTTAAACCATATACACAATAGAACATTACTAGATTCTTCATGTTCTTTCTTTTATATTTTTTCAAGCTGGCGTGATACTTGTTGCCGGGGAGTTCTGTTTGTTCCTCATGAACAGATAGCTCAAACAAATTTTCTAGGAGGGAAATCGCTAATGGTCTAGTAATAGTTTTGACTTCCCGCCAAATGAAAGGGAATGGTTGATTGTAATATCTTCGATATCTTCATCAGAAGCACCCTTCAGGTTTATATCATTATAACAACCCGTCTTTTTCTGATCAAATATACATTCTTCTGAGAAAGATATTTTCTGATTTATTGAGTTTATGAATGTTTTGTGTTTTTCAAATCATTGTTGATATTATCTTTTGATCTTATCAATTAGTTCAACATGAGATTTAAGGATGAAATTTAAGTTTGCTCCAATTTCAAGGATACTTGCATAAGCCCATATCACAATTTTCAACCATAGAGGGCCATCTTGATATGGTAGAGAGCTGGGAGGATAGCTCAGGGGCAAAGCGTTTGTTTTTGAAAAACAAGCAAGCACCTCCACCTGTCCACGACTAACTGCTTATAACTGCATTTTCCTTGCTCACGTGCATGCTTCACCTGACCCATGAAGTTTATACGCTCTGCCTCCTCTGCATCCTCGTTTGATGTTTCCCCCAGGCTGTAGAAGTCAGGATCAAAGTGCTACTGGTATTCTATGCTCTGCTTGTAACTGCACTTTCCTTGCAGCACTGTGCTTCTTTGATTTTCTTGGTTGCTTGCATTCCTGTCAAATTGAGGTCTCCTATGAATATGTTGATGGAGTGGTTGACAGCTAATTCGGAAATGAAGTTGGTGATTTCATCCAGGAAATCTTTGCTACTCTGTGGTCAGTAATCAATCAAGTGTAAAGTAGCAGATGTTGTGGGAGTGTGGAAAGTGAAATGTCAGGAGCTCTGTGAATTTTTAGGGATGATGGATCCTAGAGTGTTACTGTATGATTGACATGCTGGATGCTGTAGTTGGCTGGGACAAACACATCCAGCATGTGGTAGGATGTGGTGATAGACTATGTTCCTGTTATGAAGAGTGTATCAAGGTTGTGTTTTGATGGTCAGGAAGCAGTCAAAGGAGCAACGAAAAAAGAAGGAAAGGTCAACAAAAACCAGACAAAATGCAAATAGCAAAATGCAAATAAACTAGTACAAAACACACGGTTTTAAAAGCAGGAAGGCGTAGGAGACACAAAGATGTTCGGAGGTGAAACAGGAAGCGATCACAGAAGCAGGAAAACATTTGGAATAAACAGAGACAAAACTGCAATTTGGACTTGTCCCAGGAAACCTTGAGCCATTTGGGGCTATCTAAACTAAACTGTGCCCTTGGGGAAAAAAGAAACTAGCAAATAAATGTAGCACTAGTTTTGCTTGTTTAGATAATATGGAAAGGAGCAAACATGTTTTGCCTCAGTCCATACTATCTAGCAAAACCAATACTAAGTGCATTTGCTTGATTTTATCCCTGCTTCAAATGTTAGATAATATGGCCCTGATTTGCTATTTGAGCATGGCCAGTGGGGCTGTGCAGTACCCACTTTACCTCAGGCATGCCCTTAGGCCATGCCAGGCTACACTGAACCACGAGAGGTGCCCCCTAGGCCAGCCATGACGGGTGACCATTTTGCTGTGATCATGTGACCTTCAGCCTCAGCCCAGATACCATCTGAACTATTTGATGTATACTGTGGTCTTTTATCCTAAGGCATGGCCTCCAGTCATATCCAGCTAGTGGCCAATTTGCTCATTGCATGACTTGGGCCATGTCCCAGACATTCCCAATTGCGATGGCCAGCCTGTGAGCTACCACAGTCTTTCCTGACTGGCCACAGGTCCTTATGTCAAATCTGGCCCCTGGGCCAAGGCTCTGTCAGCTGGCTGGACCTGGGTTTTTACACTTGAATGACCTGGGCACAAAGCCTTTGACTCGATTTCTGGGAGAGGGGGGAACGGCTGGGGTTAGTTTCATTTATTATATTTGGCGGAGAAGGTGCTGCCCCTTTTCCCACAATTATAGCTATGTCTCCCATAGTGCTTTGCAGACAGTGGCTTTTCAGGTATGAAAAGCCACCATTTGTTATGCTCGATTCGAGAGATAACTACAGTTATAACCATGGCTACCCAAAAACGGAAAGGCAGAAAATTGCCATTTTTAAGTGGAAGGACGAGGCAATGGTATCAGGCTAGAGGTGGGGAGGGGGTTAAAGGACACCTTGTGAAATTGGGGAGTTGGAGAGGTTCTACGGACCAAGTTCAGAACACAAATGTTTTCTCGTAACCCGGGTTATTTGGCAGGATAAACGCAGTTATGAAAGAAAACCCAATCGGGAATGATTGGAAGCATGGGAAACAAATGCTGGGCGGCATCGGAGAGGGCTAGGGATGGAAATATGAGCAAACGGGGGTTGGGTGGAGCATGCCCTGAGGAGGGGGGCACTTAGCGAGTGCCTGGGAGGTCAGGGAAGCTTTTTTTTGATTTTGTGTAGTATATTGCTATTATAACCACAGTTTTTCTTTAAGACTGTAAAAGAAATTGGAATATAACAAAACAAGATTTTTCCAGCTACAGTGTGGTGGGGAAGGTGGGTGAAACATGACATGGCAAAAGGCTAATGCCTGGTAGTTTTTCAAAATATACAGTGGGCTAGGGTGAAGCCCGTGCTCACTGGCCAGGGCCAAAGGTCCGGGCTATTGGGTGCAAAAGAGATGTACAGGGCCACAGCCAAAGGCCTCCCTGTTTCTCACAGCCCGATATCTGCACTCATGCACCTATTCCTGTATGCTCCTTCCCATGCAAGCATTTCTCCAAACAGAACCTCGGGTACAGAGATGCGTAAAGGCACCACATTAAGTGACCCATTGCGACGAGTTAGGATCCAGAATGTCCACCTCTCAGCTGCCCTTCTTCTGACTGAATTTTCTTATTGATCCCTTTGTCAATCTGCAACTAAAAGTCACAGGGATGCTTGCAGGGACCGTTTGTAAACGAATGCTGTAGTGATGATCCCCAAGAGTCAATTTATCATTATAATTACACTTCTTGCAGGATTTAAGGGCGAGAAGTTTATAAATAAGTGGGTTTTTCGCTTTCCACTGAAATGCATGAAGGATTCGTTTTTGCAAATTACCAGGGACAGTATTTACAAAAACAATCTTGGCCAGTGTGCCTGTTCTGATCTTATTGGTGAGATGGGACTTTTGCCTTTATTTTGGAGTTGTGTCAGTGTTTATCCTTCTGGGTTTTTCTAGATTTGGCTAAACCATTTATATGTCATTTTGTTCCCTTACTGGAAACCATGTAATCAAATGATCTGCTGTTAAGTTTGAGATGGAAGATGAGTGTTCCACCCCATTTTGGATTCCCTGCAGACTCTTGGTCTTGTAAGCTTATAGGCTTCGAGTTTGTTTCCGTAGAAAAGGCAGGATTTTACTAGTGCACAGTCCGCTAATGGGTGGCTGGATTTCTGTGCAGCTAAAAGGAACCATCTTCCCGAACAGTTTCATTTGGAAATAGTGGGCCCATCTTTGACTTGCATGCTATTCCAATTGCAAATATGTGTTTAAATCACTGTAGCAAACTATAGGGCCTATCACGGGTGAGGGTTACAAAGATATTAGGCAAAGACAAACCTTAAGACACTTATACATCCATGCAGGCATAACACATGCAAACACTTTGCAGTAAGAAGTGGAATAATATTCTTTCTACTATCTATATAGAGAGGTGTACTTACACACAATGTAGCAATTACCACACATAATGAACACGAACGTTGATGTGGCAGGATTGCTATGCTATGCTATGTTATGCAGGATTGCTATGCTATCCTATGTTATGCAGGATTGCTATGCTATGTTATGCAAGGATATGATATTCTAGGCCATGATATGCTATGTTAAGCAATATACCTTAGGCTCTCCCATATAGTTAGACCTCAGAGCCTCCATATCACCACCCTCTGCCTCCCTCTGCCTGCTCTACACACGGCAGCCCAGACAGACCCAAACCCCTCCTAGCACAGAGGGCACGTCAGACCTTCCCTTCTGCTAATTTTCTACAAGTATAGCATTAGCCCCACATATGGGAGATAACAGAAGGGATTTCTGCAAATTCCACTCATTCATGATACAACACAATGTCCCTGCAGGGCTGCATCACAAGGTCGCAAGTGAGATGTCCACAGTTCTTGCCACTATCTGCAATATCGTAACACCCCCATTGTGAAAGTACTGAGACATATTAGTCTTTCCTATGATATGCTGTATAAACTAGCACTCTAGGGTGGGGGCCCTAGAGAGAGCTTGTTCTGTCAAGCTTCCGGAACGCGTGCATGCTGTGTTCCGTGCTGATCCCTCTGTCTGATGTGTATTTGCTATCTTATACACAAAGCTTGGATTACCATCAGACTGTGTCTCCTCTCCTTATTTGCTGCAAGGTGAGGTTGGCCAAACGGGGGGCTCTTGAGAAGGTGTCTGATCTTGCCCACCACAGAATGGTGCCGATGTCTCTGGCCAGACTGCGGGGGAGTTTTGCTGTCAGCTGCCCTCGGAACCCTATTGCATGGCCAAATAAAATATGGTCCTCACCAGCAGAAGGCACTGTATAAGCGTGCCACACCTGTTGATGGCAAAGATTCCAAAGTCTGAGATGGGGTTCGAGGGGTCCACAGGTAATCTCCAGTGCACCACGCGGCTGTGAAAAAATTCCCCTTGGGTTATCTGGTAAATACAACCTTGCGAGTATAATGTTTTCTATTCTCGCTCTCCTTTTTTTATCTCTCAACACTGCACTAGATCTTAACTAAACGATGATTTGCAATGTCATGTAATGGCTGTCTCTCTCACTGCATCTACTAGTATGTTTTGCATGTGTCTGTTGCTAAGTAGATAGCTCCGTTGCTCTGCATGAACTGTGCCTGTTGTGCTTAGTATAATTAGTGTCATATGCATTTTTTCCCCAGTGTAAAGATACATGCTCAACATGAGTACCAATGAGTGAATTGGTACATTAGGCTTATTATGAGCATAGGTCATTACTAGTGGGGATTCAATAGATGAAAAGGATGTGTAGTAAACGGTGAATAGAAAGAGTGTGAATTCATAGATGACCGACAAAGGCTGTTCTATCTTTGTCAGGCACAACATTTTGAAAGTAAAGACCCACAATTTAGCCCTATGTAGCACCTAGATGTGCATTTTCAAGTACCCATATTGTAGCAGAGCAGGCCCCTGCAGTCGCAGGCACTAACAGCCCCCCTTTTCAGAGCAGCTCGCTGCAGACGTAGAACAGCGCTGGTGGGCTGCCACATCTCACACAGAAGTAAATGTTTTCTAAATATTCTTGCCAAACATGAAGCAATGATAAAGGCAAGCTCTGAACTATAGGATTCCTTATGTGAGTAGTTCTATTTAGAGGGGCGTTCTTGAAAACAACACGGTCTATCGTGTTCATGTAATTACTTTCTGCTTGTCATGTTCCCTGGAAAACTGTTTTGCATCTACTGCTGTGAGGGTTGTTGTGTGAAGTTTGATGCATGTTGTTGGCTTGTCATGTTAGGTTTAACTGTTTATGTTGCAGTTCGTTTTGCTGCTCACACAGTTTGAAGACAATGTGCCTCATTACGTCCCGGGCGGTAAGGGATTACCGGTACCGGTAAGGGCCCGGTGCCGGTAATCCCTTACCGCCCCATTCCGAGGTCCCTTTGCGGGTCCTCCTTAACACCTGGTTTTACCAAGCGTTAAGGACGGGGCCCGCAAAGGGACTTTGGAGGTAATAACGGTACCGCAATTTGCGGTACCGTTATTACCGCCTTCCCCATTCCCATTGAGCCCTATGGGGGCTCAAATGGCAATGGGTAAGGGCCCTGGTGAATGGGGAATTACCGCCCCAGCCAACCTTGGAATGGGGCGGTAATACCTCCATTCACCAGGGCGGAGTAGGTAAGGGTTTGGAGGCAGCCATGGAGCTAATAGCGCCATGGTTACCTCCAAACTCGTAATGAGGCTCAATGTTTAGATAATCATTGCATTTTCTTGTGATTTAGGCAAGGGGCTGAGTGCTGTCACAGTCAATTCCTGTTTTTGGAGCAAGTGAGGCATGATGCTGTCTCCTAGTTAAGTGGATTCAGAGTCACTGCGTCCGTGGTGTTTGTGTGTCGCCACATAAACACGGTTTGCGACTAGGTATGCGGGGGTCCAGGAGCATTGTCAGATGGCCCCCAGGTTGCAATGCATTTGCCACTGGATGGCTATTAAGGGTGCTTTCTCAGATTGATTGTTGTGCATTCCTGTGGGTTGGCGTTTCCATGATTGCAGCTGACAGGATTGTCTTGTGTTATTTTCTTTGCTGCCGTGTTATTAAGCAGTGGTTTGCCTTGCCACGCAGAGGATCACAATGGTATTCCATTACCACAAATCCTTGTCCTATGCCAGACATCTTAAAAACAATATTTATGACTGCAGGCCTGATATGTTAAAGAATTGCCTTATTCCCCTGGGGGTTTGTGTCATTGTTATTTTTTGGGTTGATGCATTGACTTTGTATTTATTTTCTTGAGTTATTGGGGGCACTGTCAAGATTTATTTTGATATTTTTCACTGACGGCCTGTCCATGCCATGGCCAACTTAGTGCTGCAGAAATACCTACATGCTTTGATTGCAGGCACAGGGAGGCCTTGTTTGAAAAAAGAAAAAAAAAGGTTGCTGCTTAACTAAATTTTGGTGATTGGTCTCCCATTGTCATTGCTTTACCAATCACAACACTCAGATCCCTCCAGTCCATATCTATGTTCTTATTTCAACTAAAGAGGCGACGTGGAGGGCCTTTTGGCCATTCAGCATTTAATTACTGAAAGTGATTGCTGAGGTAAGCTGGACACGGTTCCTCTGGTCCATCTTGTATATGACTTTAACTTTATATTCATCAAACTCAATCAATGCTTGCTTGCTCCTGTCTTCCTTTGTGTACCACCTCTCCGGTTTGTTTTGTGCTGTCACCACTGGTAAATAACAATTGCCGGGAGGTTTTTTGCACCATCCTTCTTGATCTGCAGTACCTCCCCCCCCCTACTCTTTTGGATTTATAGATTTAGCAATGGGCTCTGAGCTTTCCACAGCAACACTTACTCCTGCAGTAGGGACTGATGCCATCTTCATGTTTTCAACATATTTAAAAGTGTTTAATTTTTTGATGCAGGTTCAAAAGGACTTTCAGTGGTCACTTGAGGGGTTGTTTCATGCAGATCACCTTTTTGTCTTGTGCAGGGATTTTGAACAAAGAAAGTATAAGATGTCTGTTGGTCATTGGTCAACTTATTTTGCCTAGTAAAAAGTGTCAACGGACAGTTTGCACAGCAGTGAGACTAGATCACTTAGGAACTCTCGGGCTAAATTAGAGAAAAAATTAGAGCAGTACAGGCATCGCTCAAAGGCCGGCCGGCCAAACAGTAAACATACTTGCAAAACAGGCCTATACCTAATAGTTTCTGCAGAAACTGTTAATGAATACCTTTCAGAAGCACCTACAGCGGCACCTCTAGAACCTTTAGACGACCTAGCACCATGGTTGCCTCACCTGAGGACATGCACACATCCTTTTCCGCACCCACCTCCACCCGCCACTGTTAGGGAGAATTCTCAATATGTGCTAATTTCTCTTATATTTTGAGACCTCCAGCAACTTTGCTGGATTTCTAGGATTTGATTTTTTTTACCTGGGAAGAGTGTGAGCCTTTTTTTCCCACTCTTCCATGTATTTTGTGTGTGTTTTACTTTTGTGTTCTTTGGGTATGGAGTTTTAAAACAACTCCATAGGCACCATCTTTTTCTGTATGTCACACAGCACCTTCAGTGCAGTGACACAGGGATGTCTTTCAGACTTCCAATGGTTTAAATACCTTCTCTGGGACTGACTAATGTCTCTCAGAGCATGTAAAGTTAAACTGACTTTACTGGTCTCTTTAAATGTACTGGCCCAGCACACACTATCTTACTATAGAGTGCTGGAGGGGTTGCCTAGTTTCGCCTGAGTCAAAACACTCATGTAACAGTCAAATGTTACCCTTTCCTACTTTAAATGGGTGGTGGCAGTGGTTTAGATCAACTACCGTTATTATTTTTCCCGACCGCTAACAACGGTAGCTAAAGATCGGGTCAGCTATGTTTTTCAATATGGCGCCCAAGACCCATCTGTAAAAACTCTGGTCATCTTTTTTCGCCATTTCATTTAGGAAAGGTCCTTCTTGTGTTTGTCTCTGCGCTCCAAAACAGGTTTGGTCCCTTCGTTTGTTGGCCTTTGGTGGGCTTCAGTGCTGAAGCCGTCCTCTGGTGCCTGATTGTCTGGGGTGGACAGGATGTGAGGGAGGTGCCTGAAACTCCCTGTGCTTAGTCTCCTATGAGACGTGAATGCACTCTGGCGTGATCGGCTGGCTGGCTGTCCGGCAAGGACAGCCACCTTACTGTGTGAGTGACAGCCAGGTTGGAATGAATGGGGGAAAAACTGTTTAAAAGCAGGTCTCTGGGACTTGGAAAGCAGAGTCGACCTCTGGAATGAAAGAACCGAAGACGAGCTGAAGGAAGAGGACTGCTGTAACTCCTGGACGACTGGTGAAGCCCTGCTGCAGGTCTGAATCGCCTGAAACTCCAATCGACAGAGAAGCCCTTCAAGGTTAACTTCTTCCCTTGAGTTTGGTGGGAGCAACCAACTCGTAAGCCACCTGGACACTGTCCCCGTCTGGTCAAATTTTCATCAGAGGGCTGTTGAAAACCGGATAGCCAGAGGGAAGAAACCAACTCATGGGGCCTCATTACGACCCAGGCGGTAAGTTACCGCCTGGGTCGTACCTTTACCACCATGGCGTAAACTATGTTTACGCCATGGTGGTTGGCGGACTTACCGCCCCATTGCAAACACGTCCGGAAATCTTTTCGGTCATTGCGAGAGTTCGTGGAAACTTTCTCAACTTCGAAGGCTTGTCCTTCCCTAAACATTTGTTAAACTTTTCACCTAGCCAATTTCTTCTAATCTCTGTGGCAAAGTATTTACCGTTATCTACCAGAACTGTGCTATCCTATACAAAGACTCTGAACCATTGACTTTGCCCCTGGCCTATTGAGAAGAATTGCTGGTTGTAGCTAACTGAAACCCTTTGCCCTGTCTATGAATGTATTTTGGCTGTCTATTCTTTTTGCCCCTTTATTAAGTATCTGAAGTGCCATTTTGCTCTCACTTCAGGGGAGCTAAACTTGTTCATTTACTTACCGGTTGTGTATGTGTGTTTATTAGTGTGTAATCTTGCTAGTGTAATGTTTTCTAACTGACTGAGTAAATAAATGTGTATTCTTTTACCAAGGAATCTTGAATAAGTGTTTGTTTGAATCACGGTATTAGTTGGTCCTTTCTGTAACTTGTTCTACTGCTCACTTACTCTTGAGATAAGTCTGGCTGCTCAGCCATCGCTACCATTTTACTGTGTAGTACAGGCTTGTACCAAAGGTGAAATTGTGCTTACACTTGTAGTCTTAATTGCATGTAGTGTTCCCAAAGGTTACTGCATGTGATTCTGCCTAACACTGGTGTACAGCGGTGAGGATAAAGTATATTTGTTACATTTAGAGTCCTACTTTTACCTTTGATACATTTACTTTCAAAGTGCTCAGATCAAACAACCATTTGTTCTTTAAAAACCTGCTCTCCTCACTTCCTAAACTCACTTGACACATCTTGCTGCAGCAAACAAATAGGTTTGACAGTATTTGCATTGAAGTTATTAAATTCTTCCATATATCTCCTTATTTCTGTGTAACTGATTATCCAAAGTAACCACTTTACCCTTAAATGCTTGTACCAAACATATATTAACGTAATATTCTGTCTTCTCCAACTCTCACCTTTGCTCTCAGCCCTTACTTTTTCTCTCATCCTTCCTCTCACACTCACTTTTTCTCTTACTCTCACTGTTTTTCACTCATATTTCCTCTTGCTCATCATCAGCACCCTCTATCAATGGCTTCCTCCATTGCTCTATTCCCTTTCTCATTTCTTTGCACACATGCATCCCTTATCACATCCTACTTTGAAACTGTGTACACTCCTCCTTGCACCCTGGTGCCTATAAATGCATCATGTGAAGCACAACAGTAAACACCAAAACTATTGGCATTGCCAATGCTTGTTTTTGGTTAGTTGTAGCTGAGTGTAGTGAGCATGTATATAAAATACTTTTTGTAGGTTAATTCTAAAAAAAGAAAACATGGATTTGTATGCTATGGACCACATGGAAAAATGTCTCAGCTTCAGTTACAACTGCTCCAACAATCATTCAATTAAGAAATGAGGAACTCTTTGGAGACATCATGAATACCTTCCTCCCGTCTTGGGCGAATCACACACTGACCTACGCTACAGGTGTCAACCCTACATGCCATACCTTGGATGTACATCCTTTTGTAACCCTTCTTTTATTGTGGTAGAGAGATCCATTTCTCACCAGCTAGGTTTTTGAAATCTTACACCTCATAGGTACATATATCCATAGGGGAAAGCACACGTCAGAACCCTGCTTCTGGACTTGTTCATATCGTTGTACAATGAAAAGCACCTGCTTGGTGCAACTGGGATTTTCCATATCCCTGACCATATTTAGCATATATGATATGATATGTTATGATATGGCATTTATAATGCGCCTATACACAAGTGTTTCAAGGCGCGACAAGGCAAGGGGCGGGGGACAGAGGGAGGACAAACAACGATCCTACTAGGCCAGGTGTCATTCAGATCGCGCAAGTGCATGGGAAGGGAGGAAAGGAGAAATGCGCGGGGGAAGGGAGAGGGGAAAGTGCAGTACATGGGAAAGCGGAATAAATAAGATAAATAAGACAAATAAAACAGCCAGCTAGTGGCAAGTGCAAGGAAGTGCAGACATACGTGCTGGTAGGGGGCATGGGTACCTAACCTTTTAAACCCACCATGAAGGTTAACTTGATTTCTAAGATGTTGTGCCTCTTAGATGGCTGCAAGCCACCCAAATTGGAAAATTGTGCAACGAGATAGGCTCTTACCTGTGTGTCCATTGCCTAGCCTTGGAGTAATTCTTTTTTTAATATTGAGGATGGCGGTTTTTTCTCAGCATTGTGGGCAGAATCTCAACTGGAATTTATGGAGGAGCAGTGGTGGCCGCTTACATGGGGTGGGGGGCCCCACCCACAACCCACCCTACCGCACAGAGAGACAAAGAGAAGAGATAACTCTTCTTGCTTTTTCCCGGAAAAATTGCAAATCAATGTTGTACAGAGTGGCAGATTAATTATTTATTTATTAATCTGCCGCTCTGCAATGCTGGGCTGCTGGCCTGGGCCAGGCCTGCTGCTGCGCCAGGGCGTGTCCTGATTTACATTATTTTTCTGCCATGTAGAGTGCGTGGAGCTCGTAGCTCCAGCAACTCTATGTAACCATCCTCTCATTCAGGAGGCTGGCGGGGC
Organism: Ambystoma mexicanum; assembly: GCF_040938575.1. Taxonomy (NCBI): domain Eukaryota; kingdom Metazoa; phylum Chordata; class Amphibia; order Caudata; family Ambystomatidae; genus Ambystoma; species Ambystoma mexicanum. The sequence continues at coordinate 914,318,564 of NC_090936.1, forward strand.
ACTGGAGGGGTGTCCCCACACTAGCGCACCAGTCTCTGAGTTCTTACCTCCTGTGCTAGTAGGCCATGCAGCCTAGCAACAGGTAGGGTGTGGATTGTCATTGGCTGTTTCCCAGCCAATGACAATCTGTGTGTGAGTGGAGTAGGGTCATGGGCACACAGTGTTCCTCACCTTCTCGTTCTTTGTAGCCCCCTAGCTTGCTGGTGTGGTGGTGGACCTCTCGTGGCCAGCTGCACAGAACCAGGCCCATCCGCATGTGCTGCTTCTGCAGCCTGACGGTTCATCAATAACTGCAAAGTAAGTGTTGGGCTTGGTAATTAGTTATTACATTAAGTAGAGGTAGCACGGTCAAACAACCAGCTTTCCAACACTTAGTATCTCTGGAATTTGAAGGCAGACTCGACAAATAAGTGCCGAAAGTATCTAAAGCATAAACAATTACCTAGCATTCATTCACTTTGGTAGGTGAATTCTGCAATTGTCATCTGACATATTCCTTTGTGTTCTCTCCCCTTCTCATCAAGAATGTGTTGGTCTGCATCCAAATGCTTACTGTAGTGTGAGCTTCACAGAGATCATCTTCCTGCTTCTTGTGTGCCTGCTAGCACTCTTCCCTCTGCTAAACTTTTCTAGGATTTCTAGCATAGGTCAGGGCTGTCAGGGGCACAACTACAGTTCCTTATTTGGGCACAACATCTAAGTAGTAACCAGTGAATCCTGAAAAGCTTCTCATAGGTGTCTTGTTGATGAATGGGTACCATTCAAGAACCAGCAGGATCTTGGCCTGAAGAGGAGACACTTTGCCACCACCATCCTTGGGCACAAGATAAACAACACACCCTTGCTTCAGTTGGATACATTGGTGTTTCAGTTTGTTCACTAAGGTGTTTTTGAAACATGCTCTGGAAGGTGCAAAAATGTTCTTCCTAGCTGGCACCGAAGGCTATGTTGTCTTCCAGTTCAACCCCTGAAAGTGGAAGGTGCATTGCTTAGAACAAAGGGTGTCAGCTGGAGCCTTCCCTGTCATCTAGACTGGAGTCCCAACTCTCTCCAAGCAGCCCAGAGACGGCCTCCTCTCCTGCTCCTATTCATTCCTTTTGTGACACTGTATCAATAGTGTATGGGAGAAAAGGTCTTCAAGGCCCCCTCCACTCCATTCTAACCAACATGCTGACTGTGATTCGTCCAGCAACCACCATATACCTGTGGCAGGGATGCAGGATGGCTGTGGGTCGACCCATATGGCTGCAATACCCAGCCATAATATCAAACTCCATTTTTATGCCACACTTAGACTCCATTTTGTACATAACAATTTAGGCCTTGTGAACACAAGCGGCCTGCAGGGCTGCAGCTCTGCCCTCCTGATCGCACAGTGGGCCAGCCACTTCCCACACCCCCCTCCCCTCCGCGTCCCTGCTGCAGGCCTGTTCTCACGGGAGACTAGGCACGAACAAGCTACATGACAAACACTCTTTCTTTCACCTTCCACCGTCCATCATTGACCTGCAAATGAACGGGCCAAAACTGGGGTTTGAGAAAAACAAGTTATCTCCATAAACTTGATACATTGTATGACATCAATATATATATATATATATATAAATATTGTGATTTTCTAATATTATGTATGATTCCTAACACATCCAATCAGTTCAACAATTTTATATTGGGGGGCGTGGCCAGCAGCAGAGCTATGAGGACGTGAGCCCCTGTAGCTCCTGCGGCCGCGGCAGATATCCTGTTGAAACAGCCTGCTACGAATGGCTTTCCTGTAGAAACTATACATTTTCCAGAAGACAAACACATCGGGCACAACCAGACGAAATCCCGGCCAAAATCACATACTCCTGGGTGAGTTCGGAGCTGAGGAACACAAGCCGCGCGGCAGTGAGAAAATGCAGACAAAATGGCCGCGCCCGTCGGATCGTAGCCAAATGAAGGATCGTCACTCCGACGTGAATCTGCGATCAGTGACCTGTGGCTGGGGTTGAAGGCACGCAGGAATAACATCTGCGCATGACGAGGTGGAAGCTCCACCAGAACAGCAGCACTCACTTTGTCCGTGGACAAAACGGAGAGCGGGCCCACTGTCTCCCGAAAACAGGCGGATCTACGCTGTGCCCGTGTGAGTGGTGAAACAAACCCCCAGTGCACCGTCAGGCTGCCAGAGTGACCCGAGAGGGAGACGACAACCTAGGGTGACATCCAAATGTTCACCCTACCCTGACCCTCGCGCTCGTACAGAGCATGCAAGAGAAGGAGCCCAGATGGCGTGTAGAGCCAAGAGGCCCGCTAGGTGCACGGCCCGTGACCCGCTGGCTTCATAACCCATTTCGGGAGACGCCATAGACCCCCCCAGAGACTCCGACCTGTGGGTGCGCGTGGCGAAGACCCGTGCCTACGTGAGCCCGTGGTGCAATCAGTGAAACTACATGGCAGCCGGAAAACACGGACAAAATGGCTGCACCCATCAGTACGTAGCAGAGTGAAGGAGTACCATACCGTGATAGACCTGCGACCAGCGACCCATGCCTAGGAGCGACTGCCCACAGGCCTAACCAACAGGCACCCGCACCTCCACGGACTAGCAGTCACCCCAGCCCAGGATGGCGCAGAAGGAATATTACGCAAGCCGGCCTCAACCCCAAAACTTTGCGCATGTTCAGCCAGAGGCACCTCACCATCGGCGTACGACATGGGCAAGGATAGACCCAGAAAACTAATCTCCCAGAGCAGGATGGATCAATTCACGACTCCGACAGCAACCACCCAGTCGGAATAAGACCCACCAGACACTATACCACAAGCAGAAGGCACAATATCGTTAAAAGACATCATGACTGCCATAGCAGACTCACGGGCCTCAATGGAGCAAAACATAGATGGCATCAGCATGGACGTCTCCCTCCTCCGGCATGACCTCCAGAAGCTGACGTACTGTACCGGAGAAGCAGAGCAACGCATATCTGGGACGGAGGACGGCCTACGGCAAGTAGAACAACAGCTGGCTAGAATTACGACCCACCTAAAAACCATGGAGGAGAGGGTCGATGAGAGCGAGGGAAGATCCAGGCGTAATAATGTTAGAATCCTGGGATTGCCGGAGAAAGCTGAAGGCCCGCACATGGAATTATTTCTGGAGCAGTTACTCACAGACATGTTCGAAACAGATACATTTTCGTACTTCTTTTCAATTGAACGGGCCCACCGCGTGCCGATGGGCCGCCCAGTACCAGGTCCCCCCCCATGCACAGTGATAGCAAAGCTATTGAACTATCGAGACAGTGACGCATTGCTTCAGACGGCACGGGCAAAAGGCACCCTCACATACAATGGATCGAAGATAGCGTTTTTCCCAGATTACACCAGAGACGTGCAAAAAGCCAGACAATCGTTTGACCAACTCAAAAAACAGTTGCAAACCTTGAATGTGAAATACGGCCTCCTATTTCCCGCCCAACTTAAAATATAGTATAAATGCACAACGGTCCACTTCACTGACCCCAAAGACGCGTGGAAATGGGGAGAGCAACACATTGAAGGTGATTGGATCAAGGCAAGGGCCAACGGAAACAGAGCCCCCCCGAGACCGACCAAGACATGAACCGCCGGACCGACAACCGCCAGGCAACGTTCTGCAACCACAAGAAAGAGAAGACTGACACCCGAGGCATGAACGATCAGGGCCCCAATGAGCAAGGTGTAAGGTACTGAGCATTGTTGACATTCTGCTTACACAATTGTAACAGCCATGAAGAGACTCATAGAAAAGCGGCCAGAACAGGTGGAAGCCCCACCTTCCTCCTGGAAAGTTCCCCTCCCTGCTTCTCTGCGTTGGAGCACAGTAAGAACTTATGAGCAATGAGCTGCGACTCTACAGTTTTTGTTTAATTTGTATTTGAGTTGCAATGGGGCAACAGATGCTTCAGTTCGGGGTGAAGTATAGGGAGGGGGGAGTTGGGTATAGGTTTTTATGTTTAAAGGATGGACAAACTCAATGGAACATTGAAGTTCTCGAGACACAGGTTTTGGTGCAACCTAAACCGTTGTTCCCTGCCATGGTACGCATGAACACAATGGCCAGACCCCAAAGAAGGTTACTGTCATTTACACCCACAAACGCCTAAATGACTCCACAAGACACTAAGACCCAAACCTTAAAGCTCCTCACCTGGAACGTAAATGGTCTAGGAAGCAGTATGAAGAGACGATTAGTGCGGCTATTCCTGAATAGACATAGCCCAGATATTGCTTTCCTAACCGAAACCCACCTAGCAGGAAAAATCCATGCACTGTTTAAGCGGTCCAACTACCGCACAGCAATACGAGCAGGATTCTCAATGGGAGCCAGAGGAGTAATAATACTGATACATAAAAGACTTCCTTTTACCCTTACGGACACAACACAGGACACTGGAGGCAGGTACATGTATGTCACAGGCACGCTCTGGAACAAAACGATCTCCCTACTGGCGATCTATGCCACACCCACACTGCAAGCCATGTTGATAGAAGACATCACGCCACTGATCACTATGGACACCTCAGACATCCTAATACTGGGGGGAGATTTCAACAATGTAATGGACAATACCCGAGACCGCACACACCTGCGCAATAGAGACCCCAATCGCCAAACTAATCTAGCCACCTTTGTTGAAGCTTTTGGAATCAGAGATGTGTGGCGGGACCTTCACCCGGAAGGCAAAGAATCGTCCTATCACTCTGGGGTATACGCATCATTGTCACGCCCAGACTATTTCTTTATACCAGCATCAATAATACACACGGCGACACAGGAAGAGTACCTCCCAAGAGGCATCTCGCATCACTCCCCCCTACTAATGTCAATTACGACGTACAAACCAATCCCGCCACCGGTATGGAGGCTGAACAATTACCATCTGGGGTTGTTAGAACGTCTACAAAACGCTAGCACAACATACTTCGAGTTAAATGAAGGAACGGTAGACTCCCCTATTACTCTGTGGGAAGCCTACAAACCTGTGATTCGTGGAGAGATCATCTCCTGGACCGCGGCACAAAGGAAAGCACACCTGGAATCAATGAGAGAAGCAGAGGCAAATGTCAAACTAGCGGAGGAAACACACCTAATCCAGGACACTCCTGACACAAACAGAGCTCTGATCCTAGCACAAAAAAAGTTACAAAATATTGCGTTGGACAATGCCAAACAGGCACATGGGGCGATGAGAGCCAGTGTCTATGAAACAGGCGACAAAGCTGGAAAGATGCTAGCATGGCTTGAGCGGAGAGATGAGGGACACAACCAAGTAAGAGCGATCACAACACAAAACGCCGAAACGAGATCAACAGATGCAGACATTGCAGAGGAATTTGCAAAATATTATGAAAAACTATACAGAGCACCTGAAACTCCCCCTGAAACCTCCGTGTTAGAAAAGATTACCCTTCCCTCTCTTAACGCTGAACAAGCGGCTGGGCTAGAAATGGAAATCACAGAAGACGAGATAGTGGCAGCTATGATGCAACTCCAGTCCGGAAGGACAGGTGGTCCGAATGGTTTCCTCAATGAAACCTGGAAGAAGGTAGGTGGAACTGAACTGGCCCCACACTTACTCAAATTGTATCAGCAGGCCCGAGACAAGGGCAGTCTACCAGCGGATTTAAGGAAGGCGACAATAGTTGTGATACCCAAAGCAGACAAACCCCCGGACGAATGTGGCTCTTATCGACCAATATCTCTAATTAACAGCGAGACGAATATACTGGCGAAATTGTTGGCGACCCGCCTACAACAGGTCATAACATCCCTAATACACCCAGATCAATGTGGTTTTATGCCTGGTAGATGTACGAGAATGAACATACGCAGACTACACCTGGCCATTGAGCGCACCCAGACCCTGGACACCCCCATGGCAGTACTCGCGGTGGACTTTGAGAAGGCCTTCGACTCGGTCCACTGCGAGGCACTCTGGGCGATTATGTGTAAAATGGGGATCGGAGAGCGATTCCTAATCTGGATCCAACTGCTGTACGAGGTGCCGACGGCCGAAGTGAGGGTGAACGGCTGGACGTCACGATCCTTTGCCCTGGGGAAGGGGACACGACAAGGCTGTCCACTATCAGCCCTCCTTTTCGCGCTGGCCATGGAACCACTGGCCCAATGGCTGAGAGACACGCGCACATGGAAAGGCATCCCCGGATGAACCAGAGTGGGAAGACAGAGTCTCACTATACGTAGATGACCTACTGATATACCTTCAAGAACCTAAAACAACATGTCCACTGGTAACACAGCTACTGCAAGAATATGGTACCTCTAGTGGTCTGAAAGTGAACCGGTCCAAAACCACACTATTTGCACTGAAACAACTGGGAAACGAGGCACCTGAGTCTTGCCCATATAAAGTCGCGCATGAACAGTTTCGATATCTGGGCGTCCAGATTACAAAAAACCTCAACGACTATACATTCGATAACCTGCAACCTATTACGGAAAGATTTACAAGAGATGTGCAACAATGGAAGTCTCTACCCCTGACCCTCTTGGGGCGAGCTGCATTGTTCAAAATGTTAACACTTCCCTGCTACTTGTACGTGCTACAGAATGCTCCACTGCACATACCAACCAAGACGTTCCAGGAGATAGATCGTGTACTTAGGCAACTCCTGTGGGGTGGCGGACACCCGAGAATAGCGCTTCGAACTCTACAAAGGTTAATATGGGAAGGAGGTATCGGTCTACCGAGGCTACAGACATACTACTGGGCCAGTCAGATGGCGGTGATAAACAACGCTCTATACGCCGATTCAACACTACCACATGTGAGAGCGTCACCCCCCATGGAATTGTATGCTGCGACACCTAGAGCATCTCCTCGTGACATGACCTCGCACACATCACGTATCTGGGCAGAGTCACACACCTTTACAGGCTGGGGAGACAAAATCACTCCACTACAACTGCTGTGGATCAACAGGAACCTCCCTGAGGTGATCAAACTGCCGAAATGGCCGGTGTGGATGAGACACGGTATAGAAAAAGTGAAGGACATTATGACAGATGGATCCATTAGACCTTTTGATGAACTAATTTCGACCTTTGACCTCCCGGAGGCAGAAAGATATCACTATACACAGCTCTGGCACGCCCTGCAACAACACCTCCCTGCTCTCTCTGACATGGCAGACTCTACTCCACTGGAACGGAATATAGTGGTAGACCAGGTTCCAGCTTAAGTCACCACTGTCATGTACAGTGTTATCACCTCCTTCGCCACACCGGAACTGGAACGATTGAAATCGAAATGGGAAGCTGAAGTGGGAGAAATTATGTCGGAAGACTGGGTCCAAATCCTGATGACCCCCGTGAAGTCACCATATCGGCCAGACTACGCGTAGTACAACTGAAGATATTGCACAGGATCTATTACCCGAGGATAGCCCTGTACCAATGGGGCAAAAAGGCTGAACCCAACTGTCTGTGCTACCAGGAAGAGGAAGGAACCTTCTTTCATATACTGTTGTAATGCCCAGTAATAAGTCACTACTGGCAGCAATGCTGCGATGTGTTATCAAGAGTCCTAAACCAGACTATCCCCAGAGATCCCAAACTGTTGTTACTGGGAGTGGACAGTGAGATAGATCTGTCAAAATATGAAAAGCTCTGCCTCATGACCACAACAGCCATAATCAAAAGAAACATAGCATGCCTATGGGGAGCAGCGGGACCGCCGCAGGTGAATCAGTGGGTTAAGGATGTAGAAATCTGCATCGCAATAGAAAGGAGGGTTTACAGAGCCAGAGGTTGCCCTGAAAAAGCAGATAGTGTATGGCAGCGATGGGAAGACACGATGTGAGCTACTGAACTTCTAATATCATAACATCATAGACTAAGGGTTGTGAACAATGCTGCGGAAAATCTACTATTGTACCAAACACTATTACGCTATGTATTGAATGTTACATAAAAGCATATAGTATGTGTTCCATATGAGTGCTTTTCCCATTCAACGTTATTTTTATTTCTATTATTATTATTATTGTTGTTGTTTAAATGCTCGCCCCAGAAGGCCCAGTGGTTGTATGTTATAAATCCAATAAAATGTGTTATTAAAAAAAACAATGTTTATATTGTGTTACAAAGTGTGGCATTTGCACACACAGTGTTTTACACATCATTTTGCATAACCTCAGAGCACTGAACTTTGTACCTCATTGTGTAAGCAAACCTTTGCAAACCATTTAATGTGCTTGTGTACACACACTAACCTATTTCTACCTCGTTGGTATGTTTCATGTTACTCCCTGCAAAATGTACGAGATACGGCCAGGCAAGCTACAGGGTCTTCTCTCCCCTCTCCTGGAGCGCTGTGTACTTAGCCCCCACCTTCTCTCGCCCCTCAGGCCAAGCAGACATGTAAAGTCCTGGTCTGTAACGCTCACCTGGTATCCACGGGGACGCCACTGAGCCTGTTCAGACCTCCTATGACCTCGGCCCCTTCCCTGGAGTCTGCTTGACTGAAGACTGGGCCTGAAACACATGATTGTCAGAGTTTAACTCTCTATTGTCTCTGCTTGCTTGACCCCCCTCTTTCCTGGTGTCCAAACCTTCCACTCAGTCCACTCCTCACCTTGTTTTCTTGTGTAGCGTGCTCTCCGTCCTGCTTTCAGTGCAGGGGTGCGTTGATTGATGCAAGCTCGTTGCTGCCTAGTTGCTTCACTGGCGTCAGCCCGACGGACTGGGCATGCTGTAACTTCAGCCCGACCGGTAAGTAGAATGAGTCTTTATGAACTGTTCTGTTAACTCTCATTTCTTCTAATGTGTCTTTCCTTCCTTATGTAATGGACAGGGTTCGGAGATGGTGGCGTGCTGTTGAGGTGAGTATCACTAAGGGTGGGTGAGGGCAGATGCGTGATGCAGCCCCTTCTTACTTGTATTAATCAGAGTTCACCTCTATGACCTATTAGGTGCCGCGATGTCTCAGCATGGTTGCCAGCTAAGAGGAAGAGATGCGGTGAGTGAGCGCGATGTGCGGCGCCTCCAAATGCTTTCCATGCTAACCTGGTATGTCTTTTTCCTCTTACAGATTGATGAGATGCTCCGGAGTTGAAGATACCCCGAGCGGCTTGAATTCAGGTAAGTGTTGAATATCGTACAGTTTTAGAGTAAGCAGAGATATGCAGAATGCTTACTAATGTCTTCTCCTCTGTTATTTTCCCTTTTCTTAGGAAGCGGCGTGCCAAGATGAAGATGAAAGCGCCGTAGGACTGGAGGAGCGATCGATGGGAGCAGGATGCTCAGCAAGGTAAGGCTATTATTAATGGTGTTCTTGTTCTTGCAGGGGTGCAGGGCGTGGAAGAAAGGAGCAGGCCTTCTGGAGACCGATCCGAGCACAGTGAGTGTCATGCTGCAGGTGCAGAGAAACACAAAGTGTGTTTCTCGGCCTGTGCGTGGCTTAAATATTCTCTAGGTATCCCAGGTATCCCTGGGATGAACCACACCCAAAAGGCTAGACTGTATATGCAGTTCCGGGAACTGGAATATGTGACGGCATCCATCTTGCCCTCTCTACAGTACAAGTCCAATGCCATACTAGTGAAGTGTGTGAGCCTGGCACCACAGGCGCCAAGTCTGACTCCAAGTGGGTCTTTGGAAAGATGGAGAGGACCCTAGGGGCCATGTAGGTTATCGTGGCCTGGCTCCAGTCTGATATCTCAGAGGGCTGGGAGCAGGAATCATGACAGGTCTCACTGATGATGTGATATAGGTAGGGGGCTCTTGTGGGTTTAATAGATGTTATTTTATTGTTTTTCTTTTTCTTCATATAACCATTAGGACGAGTTAAGGAGATTACAAGATAAAAGAAGAGTAAGGGAACCTAGATCGGCGAGGGGGTAGAAGGTGACACTGCATAGTGCTATCCTGACTAGTGCTGGGAATAAGTGGAAAATAAACAGAGTCAGTGGGAGTCTCACATAAGGGGAAGACTCGGAACACAAATTAGAAACGCTTTTTTCTATTGTTTTCTAAAAGTATGGGAGAAAATAACTGAGGGAGAAAGGGCATAAGATACCGAGAGAAAGAAGATTATCAGAAGCAGGGTGTTGAGAGTAGAGAGGGTGGGTATATGTTACATGTTGTATGTGAGTTGTCCAGTGGTCAATGTTATGCATTGGACTTGTCATGTTTCTTGTGTCCACTGTATTTTGGTAATAACTAAAAGCACAGCATTATTGCCTAATGAGTATTGGTCATCGTAAGTGTGACATTTTGGAGAACAATTGAATATTGTGTGTGAAAGTAGCATACAGAAAAACACAGAATACTGAAGTAGTAAGAATTGTGGTTATATAATACACACTAGCAAAGGGAACAGGAAGGACAGGAGGTCAGAATGGGTGCAGAAACACCACTAGCCCATATCGGTCAAAGCCTGCCAGGATACGCAGAAAGAATAAACAAGTACCATGATCAATGGATCACAGAGTTGAAGGCGGAAGGCTTACCCCAGGTAGGGCCCAAAGGGGGATTATTCGATAAGAATGTCTTAGATATGGTAGCCACATGCCTATATATAAAATATAAAGGCAAACAGTATCACAATAGAAGGGAAATATTAGATCTATGGAGGCTCTTCAAAGAAGTACCTCCAATTAGGAATAAAGAACAAACAAAAGAACAGATTCCATCTCCCCTGGCAGTAGGAAATAATGGGAGGAAGGGGAAGAGAAGGAAGCCCAAATAGAAGTTGCACGATTGTATCTCCTCCTGCCAAACCCAGTACCTGCCGAAGGGTACAGTGACCCTGTATATGTGGCAAAACCTACACTCCCGACAACACCTCAACCTACACCAACTCCCCCTTACGGGTGGACAAGATCAGGTGGACAGGTGAGTACCCAAGCAATTGATGTTGAAAAATGTACACAGGACTTAGACTCAAGGTTAACAATGGCCCGAAGTGAACTATCCTGACTGAGAGATATATGTGAACAAGGTGGATCAGGAACACCCAGAATAGGAGAGACACAGATGTCACAGTCACTTGACAGACCCATGGAAGACAGATGAAAGAAGGGGGAGATCTTGTTCCGGATAAATGACACACCTACAAGAAAAATAGAAGTAGGTCAGGAAACGAATGATGGGGAGGTGGAAGGAGGGGGTATGACGTCAGACAGAGAAGTAGAATTTTGGTGCGACATAGAAGAGCAAGAACAAGAGGAAAGAAGACTGGGAATCGCAGCCGGTGGGGCACCAGCGGGGCTAGGACAGACACCATTAGGAAGGGCAATGGAAGAAGAAGAATGGACCAGGAGGTTGAGGAACAGGATGGGGTGAATGACAAGTTGGGCAGAAAGGGAACGCAAGTTGCAATTACCATTGATAAACGGGGGGAGGAAGACCTAATTATATTCCCTGGGCCCAAATAGATGAAGCAAACTTACTGAAACTGTTGCCCCCGCTTTCTGGAGGAGCTAGAAAATGGATCTACATGTTTGAGAAACACACTGCCGGGGTCCTCTTAGCAATAGGCGATGATAAAAACTTGTAAGTATCCGCAGTAGGTGACCAAGCTGACAGGGTTTGGTTGAAAGCAGGTTTGCCAGGAATAACGCTGGATTGTGACCGCCATGATGGTGCCTCCTTCAACACAGTAAGAGCAAGGATATGGGATGCATTAAGGGATACTGTTCCAGACACGCCCGACTTACAGTCAGTAGTGCAGTGCACAATGGGTGATGAGGAAGATGTAATGGCCTTCATTTTACGAGTGCAGAAGATGTGGAGGGCAGAGACAGGCATGGCATGGGATCAATCTACTTCCCTGTTCTACTTTATATTTAAGATGGGACTCCCGAAGGAAGTTCAAAAGGCTCTCGATAAAATAGCTGGGATTGAAGCCAAAGGCTGGCCAGAAATACAGAGCATTATAGTACACCATTGCAAAAGGATCAAAGAGAGAGAAAAAGAGATAGCACAGAAAAGATTGCAGACAAAGCTAAACTAATTCAGATGAAAATAGTGAAGGTCGCAGCAGCTGTAGCCGCGCTCCCCACAGACAGAGAACGAGAGGAGGAGGAAGGGTCAATAGCAATGCAAGTAAGAATGGCAGCCAACTGGGCAGGAAATGGACAGGAGCAGTGGAATAGAGGATCAAGGGGGGGGCGGATATGGGTACGGAGGGTATGGAGGACCAGGCCCCAGAGGTGGGCAAGAGAATTGTTGCGGGAGGTGGGGGCTATCTCGAGCGAGTGTCGGAGTAGACCCATGAATAACTATCAAAATGAACAGCAGTGTGGCCACCCCCACCCAGGAAGCCCACATGGGTTGTCCATGGGTGGTGGAAGGAGAGAGGAACAACACGACCAGAGGTACACAGATGAGCGTAGAGCACCCCCATGGAACTTATAACAGCACCCACAGTCCCGCGAACACATGGCACACACACAAGGTAACCCCTTTGTTACAACAGCAAACGGTGCCCCCGTGCCCTTTGGAGGAGTGGCGGTGGTGTCGGGGAATGTTTTTGACAATGGGGGAAATGCAATATATTCAGCATAGGACAGCATAGGACAGCCCACAGAGAGCACTTGCGTTTCCAGTACTATCAACAACCCTTGATGCAGAAAAGGAACCACTGGTGGGGGCGTAGATAGGAAATAAACAAATCATTTTTATGGTGGACTCGGGAGCCGAAAAATCATGCCTACGAGAAGGTAGGTTTCCGTTATCTAATCGTAAATTGGAAATGCGGGGGTTCTCTGGGGTGGTGGTCGAGGTTCCATACACAGAGGATTTGGACGTTACAGTGGGCAGGAAGACAGTATGGGCACCCCTACTGTATTATGAAGATTCACCCATTAACTTACTGGGGAGGGACCTCCTCAGTAAACTCAATATTACAATATCCGTCACTGAAAAAGGGACAGTTAGTTCAATGCCTGGCATCTGTCCAATGCGAGTAATGGTCGTAGTGCACACACGAGCCACAGCACCGGAATACCAGTAGATCCAGACATGTTCATCCAAGGACTACAAAGCGTCAAGAATGGAGGGCGCCCGCAGAATTTGTATTCCGCCCTGTAGCACGTCCAGAAATAATGCCAGGAACAGTGATGTCCCTAGATTTGTATGGAGTGCAGGTGTCAGCTCAAAGAAGACCAGTCATAGGAATGGACATACATGGGTGTGAATGGCGAACGGTGTTGTGTATCAATGCCAACATAGCCCTGAGAGATCTGTCAGTTGAAGATCTCTTCACCGACTCAGACAGTGATGGAGAAATAGTGATGGAGATAGCAATCCCCTGTGATATAATGATACAAACAAGACAAGTGCCCGTACAGCTAATGGCACTGGTAGGTGCACCACCTCCCTTCCATCGATGATGACATGCAACTAGTGCCACAGGAATTATGGACAACAGGCCCACATGATGTTGGATTGTTGCCTGAGGTAACACCTGTCAAAATAAAACTCAAACCAGGGGCATTGTTGCCCCAGGTAAAGCAATACCCCTTGTCCCGAGAGGCAGAAGAAGGGATAAACGAGACAATATATGCTTTGTTAGTGCAGGGGATCATAGTGCCCTCAAATTCATCTTGCAACACTTGTATTTACTCTATTAAGAAAGCAGAGGGAGGGGCGTGAAGGATGATACAGGATTTACGCCCCCTTAATGCCCTCATACAGAAGGAATTTCCGTTGATCCCACATCCTGCATCAATTTTGTGCAGCATACCCAAAGATGCATCCTGTTTTACAGTGGTAGATTTGAAGAACGCATTCCACTGGACCCGAGTCACAGTATTTAACAGCATTCACACTGGGAGGGAAAAGATGTGAGCATTGCAGATTGCCACAGGGATACTGCTAGAGCTCAAGTATATTCAACAGGATTTTACATGAAGATCTACGTAATATCGACACAAAGAGTACAATCATTCAATATGTGGATGATCTATTGATCTGTGGGAAGAACGACGATGAGTGCAGTCAGGCCTCTGTTACACTATTGACATTGTTAGCCCACAAAGGCTACAAGGTGGGCAAATAGAAGTTACAATACTGCCCGGAAGAAGTGTTATACCTGGGACAGCTAATATCGAAAGATGGAAAAGGAATAAGAGCAGACAGGGCTTCCGCATTACCTGCTGTACATGAGCCTAAGAGAGTGAAGGAAATGCAGAAGTTTCTTGCATGTGTAACTACTGCTGTGCTTGGACATCAGAATATGCAGGTTACATGATGCCACTACTACAGGGATTCAAAAAAGCACAAAGAGAAAACACAGAAATACAATGGACAGCAGAAATGCACATTGCCTTCAATATGCTGAAAGAACTCATATCAACAGCACCCGTACTCGCAAACCCAGATTATGAGCACACATTTTACTTATTTTGGCATTGTGATTGGACACTCATGACAGCAGTACTGACATAAAAAATCATTAGGCCACAAGCCTCTGGCATACTACAGCGGTACGCTAGATGCAGTGATGCAGGGACACTTCTCTTGTGAGCAATCTCTCGCTGCTGCAGAGTTCGCAATTGTAAAAAAAAAGTGCAACAATTGTGATGGGGTGCTCTGTGACATTGTTCGTGGAACATTCACTATTCGCAATATTTGAAAGGTCAAAGAGCACATTAACGACACAGAGAGCCACAGCATATGAGATAATATTGTCAAGTGCCAACATACACATAGTGAGGTGCAAAACAGTGAACTCAGCAACATTCCTCACAGAAGCCTGCACAGTGGAAGACATGCAAACACACGACTGTGCTACATACAGAGGACAGGATGATGGTACACACACGGCTAGTGAAGATGCATTACCTGAGGGAGAGATATATTTCATAGATGGGTCAGCATCAATTAACTCTGAGACAGGAGAAAAGCATGTAGGGGTGGCTGTAGTGCGATTAGAAGAGGACGAATATGAGGTAATTGTACAAAAAAGATTGCCTTCCACTACTCCGCAAACAGCAGAATTAGTAGCACTAATAGAGGCACCGCATACAGCAAAAGGATGTGTGGTAACGATATACACTGACTCTGCATACATGGCCACAACAGTACATGGAGGATTAGCACAGTGGGGAAGGAGAGGATTTCGACGGCCAGACAGGTACCCAGTACAGCATGCTGAGCTATTGACAGAACTGATAGATGCCCTGAAGGAACCCACAGTTGTGGCATTGGTGAAATGTCAGGCCCATACCTGCAAGGATGATGTCATCTCCTTGGGAAACGAGCAGCTAACACTTCCGCCAAATAAGTGTCATACTTACCTAAGGAAACAGCAGGTGAGTACATGATACAAAAACACACAGAGAAGGAACGCCCGGATGGGTACAACTCCATGCCGATTTCCCAGATATTAGAATTGCAGCAAGGAGCAACAGGTGAGGAACGAGAATTATGGGAAAAGAGAGGGTGTAGCCAATCATCCACTGATCTCCTCTGGTGTCAAAACAACACAGGTAAAGTAGTAATGCCCAGGAAGTTACTAGAAATAGCTTTCCTACAGCTCCATTTCCCAGCTCACAACGCTAAACAACACATAGCAGTGGAAATACAGGGGAACTGGTTTGTGCCCGGGTTACAAGAACAAATATCAAAAATGACAATGGAATGTACCACATGTCAGATATATAATTCAGGAATGACATTAAGAACACTTCGAGGAACACTGCCAAAACCAATTGGGCCAGTTAGAGAGCTACTACACATAGATTACACTGATATGGGTGAGAGATGCAATGGATCACGCTACATGATAGTGGTGGTATGCCCCTTTCAAGGTGGGTAGAGGCGGGCCCCTGTGCCCACCCAGATGCAAAATGTGCAGCGAAGTTCCTAGTGCGGGAAGTATCTCCCCGCTGGGGAATTTGTGACGTAATACACTCCGACAACGGGACCCATTTTGTCAATGATCTATTCAAAGAAGTAACAGTGATGTTAGGAATAACACCTACATTATGTACAATTTACCACCCACAATCAAACGGTGCAGTTGAGAAAATAAACGGCCTCTTAAAAGGTAGGCTTTCCAAACTATGTTACACTGTAAAGAAGAATTGGGTGTACTGTTTACCCCTGGCCCTATTCAAATTGGGAAACCAGCCCAGCAAGGACCACCATTTGTCCCCACACGAGATAGTGACAGGAAGACACATGCATACAGCACACTCCCCACTATGCAGACATTCAGATGCACACAGCACAGGAGTGCAACAGTGTTAGGAGAAGAATTTAATGAATATTTGACAAAACTCACAAAAGCAGCGTGCATGATTGCTAGGCAGTTAGCACCCCAATTCACTCAAGAAAATGCAAATGATACGGTAACACCAGCCACAGACAGCCCTACAGGTCAGCTCATGCCATGGGAGATGGTATATGTGAGGAGTTTCGTACGTCGGTGGAATAGTCTAAGATTTCATGGCCCATATGAAGTGGTATACTGCACACCCACTGCTGTAAAGATAAAGGGGTTGAGGTACTGGATACATCTGTCTGACGTACGAAAAGCATATGACAGTGTAACTGCAGATGCAGAAACACAGAGGACAGAGGAGGTAACACAAACTTGAAAATAAATTTGAAAAGAGAAAATAGAAGTACTAAGAACTGCATAAGAAATGCATGTACAGGTGACATGTGTGACAAAATTGAAATGAACAAGTGCTGATGAAATATTTCTCTCTCTCTCTCTCTCTCTCTCGCTCTCCAAAATCACATAAAATGCACAAAATTAAAGATATAAGAAATTGATTTTTTATAAAAATGACAAAGTAAGCATATATGTGTATGATTAACACCCATGTATGTCTCATTGTACATGAGAAACCCTGGCAACAGAGGAGGCCCCAGCTGACAACAATGTTAGAGTAGATAGAAATGGAAATGTTAATTTTAAACTAAGACGATATAGCTATGAGTGTGGTTTGTTTGTCTGCGCAGTAATATTGTTTTCAATGTTGTTTGGACTAGAAGTGTATTGGGCCATTGCATTTATATCAATAGACATAAATGAGGGGGGAGGAAAAGGGACAAACATGGTAACGAAGGGAACTCACCTCATATGGGATGGGTTTAAACTAATCTGGGAGCACGGGACACATAATAGGGGCACACAGCATACAAACAGCACTGCTAATATACCTGTATCAGCACGCCCCACTGCTCCGTTCAATGCCTTTGAGTATAATGTATACCAAATGAACGACCCAGATCCCTCTGAATTACCCTGGTTGTATGATGACACCGATCCAACTATAACACCTGAAACAACCGAAGTAACAGTATCCCCTAGTAGTGTAAAACATGAAAAGGCAGAAACTGCTGAGAGATTTATTGCCCTGTATAAAGAGTGGGAAAAGGGGTGAGGGGGTCAGGTGGATCACGCTTAATGCAGCATGAAGAAGGGAAGAGAGCACCCCAAAGGCAATAAAAGATGGAAAAGTGGGGCAGGGATGAGAAATTATGATGAATATTACGGGTTGGGGCTAGACACAATAGAAGACCCACAACATCCACACCAGTCCAATAAATGGTATGCAGGCATGAGCTCCACTGCAAAGCAGACCACTAATGAGAGCTGTTATGTGTGCTCTCTGATACCCCATGCCTCAGGTACTCCTAAAGTACTACTATCACAGGCATCGCCTATTGCTGATGCCTGGTGTCTCCTTCATCTTGCATTATGCAGAATAAAGAAAACCTTCCAGGCCCACACCATCTCTTTTGAAATGTTGCAGAATGAGAAAACTTGCCACTCAAAACCTAAAGGAGTGGTATGCTTGAAAGAGCCGTTTTTAGTAATAAAAGGAACATTGTATATGGATAATAAATGGAAAAATGAGCAGATCACATGCAAGGCAGAGGCACTATGAGGGTTGGCAGCTGAGAAATTGTAATGGATTCAGAAAACATGTGCCCCGATATGGACCCAACACATCACAAACTCACTTGGGTCACAGCCCTGGAGAAGCCATTCAAGCTGCAAAAGGAAATTGCCTATGAACTGTGTTTTCTTGGAGAAGGAAAAAAAATATGGGCACAAACAAGAACTGAAACAAAACGCTCATCATCCCAGACATGAAAAAGGGAAAAGCTGCATTGATGGACACTTACTGAGTTTGCTGCAAACAGGCATACTTGCAACTCCCACAGTCATGTAGGGGCACATGCTCCCTGGCAACGTTGCATTCTGCCCTGATGGTGGTACCTGAAAGTCATATCAAAGGAGGGTGCGGGCTGTCAGTGGTCAAGGAACAGGGAGCCCCACAACCAACTGACGATGCCGCGGTGTATGCCCTATCCACTGAGAATGTGCAAAGCTCAGTGTCGATAAAAAGATGGTCTTCGAATTACATTTCCAAGGCATCCACAGAACTCTTGGCGCAAATACCAGACAGGTTCCGGTTGTTCAATCCTCCCTCATCTCAAGCATCCAGGGGGCTGATCCGACTGGCCAATGACACAGAAGAAGGATTTAACATGATCAAGGTGGAGCTAAGAGCCCTACAACTAATGACAATGAAGAACATGTATGTCCTAGACCTGTTAACGCCCTTTGATGGAGGTGTTTGCTGAAAAATTGGGAGCACATGTTGCACATTCGTACTTTCTGCTGACACGGACAATGGAACTCTGTCGCACGTAATCACAGCCGTGCACATCCTTAGCGAACAGGTGAAGGAAGAAGGATGGGTACAGCCCAGCACCTGGTTCAATGAGATTTTTTTCATGGGTACCCTCTTGGCTTGGGATGGATTTTAAACTACTAGTACCCACCATCGTTTTCTTGCTCCTGATTTTTTGTGTGTGCCAGTTAGGTCTCAGGTGCTGTGCAGATGCAGTTCCTAACAGTGCATTGATGATGGTGACAATGGGCAACGCTAAATGAGTTGTGCAGATGACACATGAGGCAAAAGTAAAAATAGGAGATGATCCAGACCCTAAATATAGACTTGCGTCAACGTATTATGATGGTTACATTGTAGATCACTTATATCACACAACAATAAAAGAACCCCACATGCTAGCCTGGTACGACAAGGTGTGGGTGGACCTGGAGGGAGATGGAGGTTGTATATACATGACTTGTAATCCTGATGAATATGCTAGAGCAGGGGAGAGCCTCTGGGGAGTGTGCAGAGTGTGGATGCCATGAAAGGGAATACCTGCATGGGACAAGGCAGTGGCTGAGGAGGAAGAACGAAAAAGGCTGGGTGAACTACAGGGGGGATGTATGGGAGAAAAGGTCTTCAAGGCCCCATCCCATCCTTTCTAACCAACATGCAGACTGTGATTCGTCCAGCAGCCACCCATGCGCCTGTGGCCAGGGATGTGGGATGGCTGTGGGTTGACCCATATGGCAGCAATGCCCAGCCAGCCGGATAATACCAAACTCAATTTTTATGCCACACTTAGACTCCATTTTGTACATAACAATTTAAGCCTCATGAACACCAGTGGCCAGCAGGGCTGCAGCTCTCCCCTCTTGATCGCACAGTGGGCCAACCACTTCCCACACCCCCTCCCCTCCACGTTCCTGCAGCAGGCCTGTTCTCACGGGAGACTAGATGTGAACAAGCTATATGACAAACACTATATCTTTCACCTTCCGCAGTCCATCCTTGAACTGTAAATGACCGGGCCGAAACTGGGGTTTGAGAAAAACAAGTTATCTCCATAAACTTGTCCCGCCCCCTTGCAGACCCTACATTTATGACATACGCTGGGGATAACCCCCAACCCTATTCCCTGTTTTAAGTACCTGCTATGTATGCCAAGCATGTGTGCCACTCTGTTTCACCTATGCAGATAATCCTTCTGAAGAGGTTATAAATCCATTTCTGTTGTCGTATGCCAAGAGATTGATTATATATAGTGAAATAAGGTAACCCATACTCATCTCCGCCTGCACACAAAGCTATGAAGTGTAAGTTTAAACTTCTCATTACTGGTCAAGAATCATTCTTAGGTACAACTTACATAATGCATTGTATGACATCTATATATATATTCACTATTAAAAACTTAGTTTGAGGGACGTTATGGTTAAGTTGCACTACTAAAAACCTGTGAAATTCACAAAAAAACTTTATAAACATGACATTATGGTTCAAAGTACAATCGAAAAACCCCTGAAATTCGACAGTTATGGTAGGCTAAGCAACCATAACTGCCCGCATCACTGTGCACTGCTAACACTAACACCCAGGACATCACAAATGTCGTTAGCAAATGGCCTTATTAGCTGTCTTACCAAAAAAGAAAGCCATCTGTTAACAAAGTAAATGTTGCGTTAAGAACCACCTTTCACAGTAAAGGACATAGACTCAATACGATTTGACAATAATAGCATAGATGTGCAAAGCAAGTACTTTAATTTAACAAACAACTGTCAGAGATCAACAGACTAATTCCATTTCCAAATAATTTGTAGCAATGACTCTAAGGCCGACATTGAAAATGTTCATGGAGAGACACATGCAGTTAATTTCGCATACACAAAGTGTGTGTTTCTGTTAAAGCACCCACTTTGTTTGCACAGTCATTTCCAACACGGCAGCATCAACCGTTGCCTTACACCACCATAAATGATGGTATGTTGCTCCTTGTCCCTAGTTCAGCTTAGGCACAGAGCGACCCTGGCCTGTCATCCCATAACATTATAATGGACAAGCACCCAGTCACCAGCAGTTGCATCTGGCGTGGAAAGAAGCTGTCACTCGGCATCTGGAAACCATGGCATGCACAGTACGGCAAAATGTAGCTAGGCGGAAAACGTAAGAAAAAATCTGTGTCAATACCCAACCTTTAGGAAAAAATACCAAAACAGACACAAAGATTGTGGAATGTACTACACAAATGTAAGTGGCCAAACATGACATTTTAAAGAAATATTAGAGTTGACCATGGGTACATATAATGACACCCTACAAACACAGATAAACAGCACTCGCCGTAAGGGTTAAAAAAAGGACAACTACACAGTGAGATTGTAATTCAGTTATGAAGGCAGCATTAATGGACAAGCAACAAAAAATTACATGTCGTAATGTTACACAAGACCAAAAGAACGTGCAAACTGATACACAAAGCTATGTGGGTAAGCATAACATTAGAAAGAAAAAGAAGCAACGGTCACCAAAGGTGACTCTAGTCATAGCCTGCAAACGCGAACAATGTACACTCTCTGTTATTGGAGGAAAATTACAACTGCGCAAAAATATAATACTTCAGTTACATTGTCACAATTAGTGTACAGTCGTCAAAATTAAACTTACATCATCTTCACAGCCTCCATTATTTTTGCCAAGGTCAGACAGCAAACTGTTCTCATCAAAGAATATTTATGAACTGATATTTCATGTTCCTTATCAAATAGTATTTTTTTTCAAGCTTTCATTCCTTGCATAGCTTTTAAAGTTTCCCTTTCACTCAAGGTAAAAAAACAATAGCCCCTTATGAATTGACTTGGATGCGTGGGCCTACTGAGCTCGCAACCAAAAAAGCCAATCAACTGACCTTCACTCAGAAGGCAAATACATTCTCACTTTGCAACAACATATGAGCATCCTATCATGAGAACCGCTACTCCCATACGGCGCTTAAACCACTGTTTCCATCAAACACTCCAGGTGGCCGCCTCAGATTTCAAAACATAGGACGCCAGTCCGACTTCAATATTAATCTGAAAACATTGTAACACAGACAAATGCATTTGTCGCCGTGCATTGAGCACCAACTTCCACTTTATCGTATGAATTTGGTGGCAAGAAAGCACCACTTTTTCAATTTTCCGTGGCCACATTCCATTCCAACCTAAGTAAAGCTCACCTTCGGAAACAGTATTTCATATTTGGAAGAAGTGTCTTGTTTTCTAGGTGTTACCGGCGATGTCCATCTACACCAAAACATGAACAAAATATAGTGGAGGCCGTGAAGAAATGTAACGCACTTCATGCTGTTGCACAACCAATCAGTGAAAGCGCCACATGTCCGCGAACATGATTCTACGGATTAGCCAATCGATTTCTTGTCCGCGGAGCGAACAGGGAAGTGTGACCGCGGAGCGTACATAGATATCACTAATTTTTCCAGACCTACTTTTTCATCGTTTTAAAGAAAAGTACTGCACAGATTTTCACCAAATTTACAAAAGCACGCTTTTGGGACCAAGCCACTGCTCCTGTCACAAATTTGATGAAAATCCGTCCAGCGGTTTGGGCTGTAGGCGTGCGCAAAGTTTATTCCCCATTCAGTCTATGCGAAAAAAAGACATTACGGGACCCCTCCCCTATAACTTTGCCCCCCCTGGACCAAACTTTGAAAAAGAATTCAGAGTGGGCGATATACTTTTTTTTGCAAAGTTTGGTGAGGATTCGTCCAGGGAGAGTGAAGTTATAAACCGCCCAAAAAGTGCTCTTCCTATGGAAACAGCAACTTAACCATAACTACACGGCCACTACTGTATATATATATATATATATATATATATATATATATATATATGAAACATATAACTGTAGCATGTACTCAATTTGTACCCAGGCCCTGCCCACACCTAGCAGATACACAATCGAATGTATGGGTGTGATGTATGAATGTGATATCCTGCAGTGCTTGTGGGCAGGGTCTCCACTCTTGGGTGTATGGCCTACAGCCTGCAGCCATGCACCCAAAAGTCTACGTCCTTCCCACAACCACCGCACTATATGCACTATATAAAACCCATGTTGGTTTATAACTTTAGAGCTTATAAGTTTGTTCTTGGGTGCATGGCCTCCCCACAACCACCTCAGTGATGTACGGTAGTAGAGGTGTATCTATAGGTGTGGTATGTTTCAGTGGTTGTGGCCAGAGGATAGACTCCTAGCTGTATGTCCATAGATAATACAATGTATGGGTGTGCAGTGGCTTATACCTCCAGTGCTTATAACTTTGTTTTTGGGTGCATGGCCTTCGTCCATGCACCCAAGACTCTACACACTCCCCACAACCATCTGATCGATAAGCAATACTACAGGTGTATCAATTGCTGTGACATGCTGCGGTGGTTGTGGCCAGGGCCTACACTCTTGGAAGTATGGCCTTCGGCCTACGGCCTACGCCCATGCATCCAAGACTCTTGGCCCTGGTCACAACCACTGCAGCATGTCACACCCATGGCGGCATACAAATGAATAGCACACCCATAGAAAAAAATAATTTAATTACGGCATGTACTCAATGTCAATGTTCGCTAACACCACGCGTGTCCTTAGAACAGTTTCAAGTTGTCTGCGCACAGCACGGACTGAAATACTACCCTTATGAGACCCCTCATTTTCTGTACTTACAAACATCCCGAACAAGGCGGGCATAGGGAATACATCATTAACAACTACCGCCTGAGCAAATACAGTTTTTCACCCATCTCTTACTGTCTGAACCTCCCCAAGCACTCTGACACAGCAAAATAGTTTTCGAAATAGCATGTTGCTGCTGCTCGCCGCAGCGCTATCGGCGGATCCAAGATGTCAGGCGCATCCAAACAATCTGACGCAGACGCGGTTCACTGCAGCCAATCAGCAGAGACGTTGCGTGTCCGTGGTCATGACGCCAGCCCCTTAGACATTCGGTATCTTGTCGAACAGGGAAGTGTGACCGCGGAGCGGACATAGATAGCACTAATTATTTTAGACCTACTTTTTGGTCATTTTAAAGAAAAGTACTGCACCGATTGCCACAAAATTTACAAAAGCACGCTTCAGGACCAAGCCCCTGCCCCTGCCGCAACTTTGGTGAAAATCCGTCCAGCGGTTTGGCCTGTAGCCGTACACAAAGTTTTTCCCCCATTCAGTCTATGGGAAAAAAAGACATTTTGGGACCCCCCTAGACGAATCCTCACCAAACTTTGCAAAATAGTTCAGAGTGGCCGATATACTTTTTTCACAAAGTTTGGTGAGGATCCGTCCAGGGGGAGTGGAGGTTTAGGCCGCCCAAAAAGTGCTCTTCCTATGGAAACAGCAACTTAACCATAATTACACGGCTGTGTCATAAATTAGTGATTTCCTAATATTATGTATGATTCCTAACACATCCAATCAGTTCAACAATGTTTACATTGTGCTATAAAGTGTGGCATTTGCACACATAGGCCCTCATTACGACCCTGGCGGTAAGGGGTTTGCGCCAGCGTTAGCTGCGCCGACCCCTTACCGCCAACTACGAGTTCCCATAGCGCCATGGTCATTTTTCCGCCCGCTTTTTGCGGGCGTAAAAATCCATGGCGCTATGGGACCTTGGTGTTAATTACGCCACCGTAATTTACGGTGGCGTAATTAACTCCTTCCCCACTCCCATTATACCCTATGGGGCCGAAATGGGAATGGGGAAGGGTAAATGGGTCAATGGGGACTTACCGCCCCGCCGACCTCGGAATGGGGCGGTAAGTCCACCATCCGCCATGGCGTAAACGGACTTTACGCCATGGCCGGAAAGTCCGTCGATGGCGGAAAAAATCCGCCAGGGTCGTAATGAGGGCCATAGTGTTTTACATATCATTTCGCATAACCTCAGAGCATTGAACGTGGTACCCCATTGTGTAAGCAAACCTTTGCACACCATTTAATGTGCTTGTACACACACACTAACCTATTTCTACCTAGTTTGTATGTTTCAAGTGTACTCCCCGCAAAATGTCCGAGATACGGCCAGACAAGCTACAGGGCCTTCTCTCCCCTCTCCTGCAGCGCCGTGTACTTAGCCCCCACCTTCTCTCCCCCATCAGGCCAAGCAGACATTAAACGACCTGGTCTCACCAACGATGTGTTGCTATGATTGTAACCCCTCACCTACCCAAGCCCCCAGACTCACGGTAAATACAATATGGGCATCAGGTCCCTCATCCCACCACCTTTTGATGTACCGGCAATGTGCCCTCTGACCGGGTAGTAGCCCAGCTCAACCCAACCCCACCTGATCATGGTGGCCATATATTTACTCTTGTACTAAAGATGTCCCCCATTAGATCTAATGTAGAAGAATGATAGATGTATCCCTGTACTTTGCCCCCTGATAAGTCATCTGAGCCCATGGATCAGTCCATTTATCACATAGTATTTCTTTTATGATGATGAAACACAGACACCTAGAGTTATGTGCTATTCTTCTTGTGATGTTAGAATAATCATTTGTAGGATTTACAGAGCATTATAAATGATAGTAAACACTGAATGAGTGTGTGTGGCCACAAGGGTAAATGTTAGTGCAGCCGAGATGTATCAACTGAAGCCTCACCTGACCCAGCGCTCCACCCTGACAAGTCCAGCTGACCTACAAGCATCACTGTGACACCACGTGTAGCCTCGCCAATCCTGGAGCATCAACCCTATGTATCCTATATGGCCCACTCCCCATTGCCCAATCTCCATGATTCATGTAACCCTTAGTTCCCACATCATAGATTACGTGGTTTTGTAACAAAATGTGAATGTTTGCTGATGCTTGGCAGAGCGCTCTCGGAGTTTGCAGAGTTCTCTGCTTGCCCTATTTTGGTTTGGATAAACGTCTACCTTTTGACTTCACCGGCACTTGGGCTTGGTCTCATTCCCTTCTGGGGTGTGTCCTTTACTGACTCTCACTGGGGAGTGTTAAATGCATCATTGGGGGACGCTCACTTTCAAGAATAAGGGGGAGATGTGTAATAAAGTATGAAGCAACTTGGGCATTTTAAAGAATATTTATCCAGCAACACTGATCAACAAGCCGCAGAGTGAATTAACTCATCAAACTGGCCCAATTGGCCAAGAAATTTGCAACTTTGGCCCAAAAAAGTGGCCCACACCAGCATTTTCTGTTTTTGGTGCCGCCATGGGCCTATTGCCGTATAGGCCTGTCTGAGCCTGCACAGGATAGTGATTTTCACACATGAGATAAAAACAAAAAAACACACAATTCAGCAGATAAGAAACCAAAGCACAAACTGTACACTGAGGACCTTTGGAGACATAGCAAAGAATGCAGCCAGAAAAATGAGTGAACACCATTAAAATAATAATTTCTGCCTAGGCTCATGCGAGGCACCCTCTACACAAATGTACACATACCTGTCAACACCCATCAGACAATCTGGTACCACTCCGGCTGTCTTGCCAATAAAGTCAAACTTAAGTGTACACTTAAGGAAAAGCAGCAGATTTTGGAATTTAAACAACATACGAGCTGTCTGTCTGATCGTATGCCATTTCTCCCTAGCTATGCAGGGAGAGGTAACTTTAGAGAATTTGGGGGAATGGCAAACTTACTTGTGTAGGAGCATCTGAGCAGTTAAATCTCTCCTTCACATCTAAAACCATTTTCATACTGCTGCTCTCAGCCTATGTTGGCCTTTCTCAGATCAGTCTCTCGATTTTTCTTCACAAACTATCCAAAACACCTTTCATGAAAAAATCCAACCAGCCCAGGTTAATTGCGGAACCAAAAACATTGGACTTGAACCTGCATAGTGCACCTTCTGGATAGTTAATTTCCAGAGGGAGGCAAGGACAGCCACCACAAAGACAACGTTTTTTAGAGGAGGAAGCACACAACGAGGACTGGGATTACGCACCCCGCCAACTCAGGAGCACCAGGGGTTATTAGTGAATCTGTCGAGCTATACCCCTACTCCTTCAGAGGTAAAAACTGTTAAACAAGGGCTTCGGTTTTGTTCCTACTACAAGCTATGATGGCTTCAGGATGAGGACTGAGATCCATCAACTGTTTCGTAAAATCCATCTAAAACAATTTTTCACAGATAAAAATTGTGATGGCGAGGTTAACAACAGCAGATTAAAGAATCCTTCTGATTTCCATCCACCCTTTGCAAGTTTGACACATGAAGCAATAGTTTTTAAAAATCAGGTGTTATCCAAACTCAAATTGCTTGAAGAGAAAAACACGAATACTCATTTTTTTCAAAACCTGGCACGAGACGAACGGTTGGCCTTGCAACAATTGAAAAACAATGATCAAATTGTGATAAGAAAGGCAGATAAAGGAGGAGCGATTGTGTTACTCAATCGCGATTTCTATATTTCAGAGTGCACTAGGCAGTTAGCCGATGTAACGTTCTATAAAAGAATTGATGAAGATCCTACACCGCGCCTGAAAGCGCAGATCGAAGACAAAACTAGAAAGGACTCTGGAAAGAGGATGGATTTGCCGTCAAGAATATGATTACCTTAATGCTAAAAAACCATCAATACCCACATTTTATATCTTGCCAAAGATCCACAAATCATTAACAAATCTTCCAGGCCGGCCAATCATTTCTGGGTCAGGTTCATCATTAGAACCATTGTCAAAATTTGCAGATAAGTATTTGAAACCGTTCGTGTTAGAGATGTATTCATACATACAGGATACCACTGAAGTTATTATGTTAATCGAAGACTATCCCTTTGACAATAAGCGTCAGATGTTGGTTAGCCTTGATATAGTATCTTTGTATACCTGTATTCCTCAAGATACCAAACTTGAAGTCCTAGAAGAGGTACTCATGACTAAAAGAACAGATGGTGATTGTCCCAACAGTTTCATACTTTGGTGTGTTGCTATGTCTCTTAAAGAAAACTATTTCAGTTTTAACCAGCTACTTTTCCAACAAGTGCGCGGCACGGCAATGGGGTCATCTGTGGCCCCCTCCGCAGCAAACTTGTTTGTTGAATTTTTTGAAAAAGTGTCGTCTATAACCCCTCCAATCCGTTTTTGAGTCACCTACAGATTTGGAGGTGTTTTATAGACGACATTCTGATCATCTGGGATGGTGATACAGTCTCTTTTGACGAATTCAAGGTATGGCTGAATGAACAAAATCAATTTCTCAAATTTACAGCCACTACTAGTACCGTCGAAATTAATTTTTTGGACATCACTATATGGGTTGATAGTACTAGCAACTCGTTGAAGGTCAAACCTTACCATAAGCCGACGGATCGGAATTCTTTGCTACCATTTAACAGCTGCCACCCTAGCCACATTAGAAACAACTTACCAGTTGGCCAATTTCTTTGTATGAAAAGAAACAGTTCTAGTACAACTCTTTTTGAAGAAGAAGCAGCGAATTTAAGTTCTAAGATATTGTCAAGAGAGTATCCCCATAAGATCATGAGGAGAGCTCACAAACGAGCTAAGAATAACAACAGAGAAGCTCTTCTTGAATACCGGAATAAAGTGAAAAACACTGATCAAATAGTATTTGTAAGTACATTCAACACCCTTTTGAATAAAGTGAATGCCATCATCAGACGCAATTGGCATATTCTCGAGTCGGGAGAATGTCCTGTGGCTAGACCACTATGTGCATTCAAGAGAGGTCAGAACATAAAAGACATGGTTACTAGAAATGATATTTCAATACGTTCACCGCAGTTGACTCTTACGGAGTCCTGGGGTTTGCCTAAACCTATTGGACATACACCATGTGGACATTGCAGCTGTTGTTCTAGCACCAAACGCACAAAAGAAGTCGATTTGGGTCTAAAGAAACCATGGCAACAGAGACAGTTCACTAATTGTAATTCACAGATGGTAGTCTATGTGATCAGGTGCCCTTGCCACAAAATATACATCGGCATGACGGAAAAGAAAAGAAAAACAAGGATTACGGAACATAAAAGCTGTATTAGAAATAAGAACATGTCAGCTCCCCTTCTGGGACATTCTTCAGCCATGGATCACACACCGGATTCCTTAATTTGGAGTGTCCTGTTACAAGTTGATAGAAAAGAAAATACAGCTGCAATCAAGAAAAGACTGTTCGAGAAAGAACAAAGATTGATTTACCTTTGTAACTCAGTAGAGACAGGTCTCAATGAGCAGATCGACTGGACCAATGTGTGAGCTACATTTGAGCAGTTAATCAATTACAATCCTGCTGCTTTTTTGGTATCATTTAT
The DNA here is from genome assembly GCF_040938575.1 of Ambystoma mexicanum. Lineage (NCBI taxonomy): Eukaryota > Metazoa > Chordata > Amphibia > Caudata > Ambystomatidae > Ambystoma > Ambystoma mexicanum. The sequence continues at coordinate 914,347,508 of NC_090936.1, forward strand.
TTTATTTTATAGAACAGAACAAACTGGTTGAAAAAAACCCCAGTAGTCCTAGTCGTGCTGTGCTGCATACTAAAACTCCATCTGTCTATGAGAAATTTTGAATTAATACCTCGCGAGAACAGTATAATGTTTACTAGGTAATAATATGTTCAGTCGCGAGTATTGCCACCCTGCAATCAGGAATTTTGAGCGTACCTAGGTTAGGTGGCCCAGACTTCAACACACAAGGTGGTCAGTATGGTTATGCAGTAACTTTATCCTTGTTAAAATGGCCCCCATTGTTTCCATCTATACATTACCTTCTCCGCCGTCTTTTATTTCTATATCCATCCAGTACACAGCCGCTTTAGCATTTAGTTACGTCGCAATGGTTACCGGTGCAGTAGGACGTGGGAGAGGAGATTGCTCAGTGCGAGCGCACGCGGAGTGAAGGCATAACAAAGTAAGTGCAGAAATAAACCTCACGAGCGTGTGTTGCCGTTTATCAACGTTGTTGATATTGAGATTGCCAACCCGCTCATTAGTGTCTTTCGCACGCTTGAGTAGTTACGGTTGCTTTTTCATTTTCATTTTTTGTTAGACACAGTGAAGTGCTCCTTAAGGTTACTGGTGTGAGAACGTTTGAAGCCATGTCTTCTTTCAAAGTATTCGGCCGCATGAAGATTTCTAAGTCTTGCCGCCATTGATATTACAAGACCCTGTGCCTAAGGTCAGTCATTATCCAGACAACGATAAGAGACTGTTGTAGCTATTTTTTGAGTAGTAGTGGTTATTCATACAGTTCATTTAATGAATGGAGGGTTTCCATTACGAATGGGACTTTAGAACACTGGCATGCTATTAGTTCATGCGATATATAAGGGCACACTCTGTTGATAGTGTGCGATAGTTGTTTGTATTAAACTAAGTTTTTTCTGCCACATGCCTTGAGATTGATATAGTACTGGAATCTCTTTGTGACATTTCACGTGTTTGTCATCTGATATATGTAATGTGTTTTGTTACACCATTGACAAGGTGTTGCATTCCCATTTTTTTGTAGAGGGCGGAACCTCCTCACGCGAAGACTCTCCTTTTACCCCTGCTACTAATAATAAGTTGGCAGTGAGGTAAGCCTCTAAATTTTTGATACTCCAAAAAAAAAGACCTATAAACTACTTGTTTTGAGGGTTTGTATTTGGTATATTCAACTGATTTGTGAAGTTGTCTTTCTCTTTTTCTCTTCCTCTCCCTTCCCGTTTAGGCTGACACCAAACAGTGTTCAGAGCCTTTCATCAAAGAGCGCCCCCCGCTTGCTTGCATCAGGTTGCACTGTTAATACTGTGAATTGTTCCAGTTATTGTAATTCCGATTGTTGTCTACAGTACATCCCCCCTGAAGAATTTCCCGTTAATAATTCTCTTGAAGAACTATGGGAATGAAACATGTTGGGTTTCTCTGGCTGTGAGATAACTGTCACGGTTTTAACAAGGCATTAAGAGCTGCTGCCAACCTAGAATTAATAATAGGATCTCATTATCAATTTAATAGATTCATAATTAGACATCAGATTTGTATTTGGACCTAACATGCTAATGTTTCATATTGTGTATTTTGTATGTGTTGTTTAGTATAGAATTGGAAGTGTCTGTTTGTAATATTAATAACAACCACTAATGAGTTACATTTGCTACATTAATTGTGTTTCTGTTTTTCTGCTTATTAAAGGTGCAGGTATTTCTTTTCACGTTAAACACAGAACTCCTTTAGTTCTATCTTTGGTTTTCTGTCTTCTTTCGTTACTTGTCTTCTACTTTTTTCATTTAAGTGTTGTTTTGTTGCTCCACACATATGAATTATTGTGGTCGAAATGCTGTTTTTATAAAAAAACTTTTTAATATGGAATGAATTTTGTAATAAAGCATAGCAATATATATATATATTTTCAATTATGGTTGTGAGTGCAATTTGTTGCAACTAAGGAGGGCAGGTCATTAGGTGTCCGAACAATTTATTTTGGATCCTGAAGGGCGAGGACTTGAGAGGAGCTAGGACCTTTTTTCTGTAATAATACGAGTTCCATTGGGCACAGTTCTAGGCCTCTCTATATATAAAAAAAACCCAGTCCTTTGTTAGTTCTTTAGTTAATTTCACCATTCTCCAGAACAACAAGCCAGGTGAGCTACCGTGAGTCTTATGTTGGGCTGGATGCTCAGCTTTAAAGACATTAGAAAAGAAGGGTGAGTGGTGGGGAAAATGAGATGAAGAGTACAGACTAACGAATGGTATCATTGTCTAGCTGAGAGGGTGGCATGCAAAAATGGAAAGTCATAAGACATATAATTTGAAAGAACCTGCGTACAGGTCAAACAGAAGCAAACATATTGTCCATTTGGAAACTAATTTTGCAAGCATAGGATTGGGGTGTCTGTTGCCAAGTACCTGATGATGTCCTGGTATCTTCCAGTTGAAAGGTATGCAGTGATTTGAGTTTCATTTTACAACTGAGAAATCTCACGACCTTTGAAACCTTGAAATGCCTTCTTTCTATCACATTACTCCCACCGTGCTTGGGAGGAGTAGGGCATTGCATTTGGACAAATCTAAGTGCATTTCCCCCACATTGTAAAAAATGATATTTTAGAACAGTATTAACAGAACAAACTTGCCTCATTTCTTCCATAAGCACACATGTGCCAAACAAGCTCCAATGCTGGCTGGTGTCACAGTTGCTCATGGGCATGTATGTTAACTCATGCAGATAAAATCTGCAATTAGACCCAACTTAGCTTTACTGGTCAATGATAAGTACAGCTCAGTTGAGTATTAATTGCAGGTGTTATCTGTGCCTAGTACCGACAAATTATACTTCTGTGTTATGAAAGAGCATACCTAGGAACAATTACTACATGATCCCATATAAATATGTACATAATATTTTGCTTATTAACAGGTGTCACTCTTGCTGAAAATGAATTTGGTGGATCAATTGCTCACAAAACCATTGTCCGGACTAGTACATGGTGAAGAACTGGAGGTGAAACGACCAGGGCCTGATAGGCCAGACTTAAAAATTGAACAGTCCACTAAAGATAGGGGAAAGGCCTACACACACACATTTTCCATGGTTTGGTATGAAAGGAAGACATGGCTCACTAGTAGTGTTGCTAAGCGGTTTTTGTTCTGCTTCCCCTGCCTGCTTTTTGAAGGTGAAACTGCATGGACAAAAACAGGAGTCACTGACTTAAAGCATTTGTCAGAAAAAAGCAAGAGACATGAATCATGCATATCCCATATTGAGAAACTATTAAAGCTGCGCATGTTGAGGAGTGTAAACATTACAACAGAGTTGGACGATGCCTATCGCCGCAGCGTGTGAAGCATATTGAGGATGTGGATAAAAACCGATCCATCTAGTCAAAGTTAATCGACTGTGTGCATTTTTGCGGTGCATTTGCATTGGCTTTACGTGGCCATGATGAAACTGAAGATTCTTAGAATCCTGGTGTATATAGAGGCCTGGTGGATTTTGTATCCAGAATAGAGAATGCAAGGCTGCTACCTCCTTTCCTGTAGCACTCTGGCCCGCCTCTCTTGCCCCTCTTCCTGCTCCCATCTGTAAGGCTAAAAACCTTGGGGTCATCTTTGACACCACACTCTCCTTCTCTCCTCACATCTCTGACGTCTCTAAGAAGTCACATTACCAACTGCACCTCCTCACAGCTATTCTTCCTTTTCTCTCCTTCTCCCAAAAGCTCACTGTCTCCAGAGCCCTTTTTCTCTCAGGGCTGGATTATTGCTACAGCCTCTTTCTAAATCTGCCTAACTCTACTCTTCGGCCCTTTGCAACTCATCCAGAACAGGACTGCAAGACCGGTCCTTGGCCTCAAGCCCAGGGATCGTATCTCTCCAGGACTGAAATCTCTGCACTGTCTCCCAGTGGCTGTGGGGATTACGTTCAAAACCCTCTGCATCGCCCACAAGGCCTTCTGGGGCATAGGCCCTCAATACCTCCAACTCTCTCTCCCTAAATATCTTCCTTCATGAGCTCTTCGCTCATCCGCCTCCAACTCCCTCAGGGTCAGTCGCTTCTCCAAGAAACGAGTTGGTGGCAGATCTCTTTCCTCGGCTGGTGCCTCCCTCTGGAATAGCCTCCCTTAAACTTGAGGAGAACCATCACCGGTTCCAGAAGCACCTCAAAACCTTTCTCTTTACTTCTGCTTTTTCTCCTCCTCTCCTCTGCTGACCTCCTGGCTGTAACCTGAACTGCACTGGCTACCTGGACACCCTCTGATCTCGAGCCCAGGTCCCTCCCCTACCAGCGTCACACACCTGCACTGCTCACCTGGCAACCCTCGCACTTGGGGACTGTTTCTGTATCCCTACAGTCTCCCTACCAGCCCTTGACACCTACTGCACTTACCCTTGCACTTGCCACATGCTGGCCGTTGTGTTACTTATTGTTATTATCTATTCCCATGTACTGCACTGTCCCTGCCCCCCTGCCCACTCACTTGCGCAATCTGAATGACAACTGGCCTAGTAGGATCATTGTCTGTCCTCCCTTTGTTCCCTTCCCTTGCCTCGTCGCGCCTTGAAACACTTGAACACTTGTGTATAGGCGCGTTATAAATGCCATATCATATCATATCATATTTAAGGGCATTTCAAAAACTATTCAGAATGAGTTTCTGGACTGCATGCTCACAGTCTCTAGCTAGAGAGATCATTGTAGAGAAGTTAAAATGCACAAATTATGTGGTTATTCAGGCAGTTGATACAACCAATGTTTCCACTAAGACTCAGTCTGTGCTAGTCTATCCCTACATTGAGGAACAATACAGAATTGTTGAAAGGTTTTATGGATTTACTCATCTGAAAGACTCTGGTGTGCAGACCATTGCTATTGCCATAATGGAACCATTTGACAAAGTATTCCCTGAAGAATCAAAAAATAAATAAATTGTGCAAACATATGATGGTGCAAGTGTAATGAGGGGGTGTCTGTTGGAGCCCAAAAGAAAGTAGCTGAAGTGTATTCAAATGCCCATTATGTACATTGCTATGCACACCAGCTTAACCTCATCATGGAACAAGCAGTTTCCAAAATGTCAGAAGCTCAAATTTTCTTTACTGGTATCTCCGGCTTCTGTAAAAAATGTTCTTGTTCTCCAAAAAGAACCAAAGTTCTAGATGACGTATGAGATAAAAGACTTCCAAGACCATCTCGCACTCGCTGGAGCTACCATATTCAGTGCGTATCAGCATAGGGATGCACTATATAGATGCTTTGCGATCATTTTAAAACAAGATGATTATAAGGGAGTTACTGTGCATGAGGCCCAGGGATTCATTAGAACTCTGCTAGGGAAGGAGTTCCTTTTCTTCCTTTTTTTCTTCAATGATGTAATGCCCCATGTTGATATACTATATAACCAGCTTCAGAAGCGAGATATTGATTCTGTGTATGTGCAGAAAGATACTGCAACCTTTATCATGTGCATTGGGAGAGTACGTGAAAGCACCGACAATTTGGAAGCTAAACTTCCACAAGAGGCAAGTTTGCAAGTGGCAATATAAATATGACCACTTTAAATCATTTGGCAAAAGAAGTATTGGATATCATAGTTAAACAAGCTGAAGAACACTTTACCTTTACACTTGAGGGGGCCACATTGTTGCAAAATTACCTATTTCAAAAACATGGACAGTCTTTTCCAAATGATGCACTGACTGCAAATGTCCAAGCGTACCCCATGTTAAACAAGAAAAGACTGCACACTGAGCTTTCAATCGTTTATGAACGACCGGAATTCTGTAGTGCAAGTGGGGCAATTTCATTATTAAAACTGTTCATCGAAAACAATCTCGAAGAAGAATTTTGGCGAGACAATGCAGTTATTAAAAATTCTGATTGCTACACCCATGACAACAGCTGAGTCTGAGTGCTGTTTCTCCACCCTGAAGCGAGTTAAAACATTCTTGAGCAACACAGTGACTCAGGATTTTCTGAATGCTTTGGCGATGCTGTCCATGAAAAATTAACTAATTCAAGAGATCCCTGACTTCAAGGCACGGACTATTGATACATTTGCCTCTCTGAAAAATAGACATGCACAATTTGTGTAAAAACTTTCAAAATGATTGACAGTTGAATGTTGTTCTGTTACAAGCTACTTGCAGTTATTTTGTGGGTTATACCTTAATTGAATTATTTCATTGTTTCCATGTCCTTACATGTTAGGATTTTGTGTAAGGTTGCATTGATCTATTTGACAGAACAGTGAGATATGTAAAGTTTGTTTCATTGTTGATCAGATTATGTTGTTATGGTTGTTGGTTGTGATAATAAAACACTGAAAATAATAAATTTAGGAAACTATTTAGTTGCATTTTTCTCCATGCAATATGTATATGCTACTTCTGTGACTTGTGCATGCCACGTGTTTCAACTGTGAGCAGCTGAAGCAATGGCAGATCAGCTAGGCAGACACCCATTAGAGGAAGGAACGTTGCATTAAGTGGTTAAAAAGTAATATTTTAGCTTAGTTTCTCCCCTTTCAGAAAATGACTAAAATCCCACCTTAGTAAGAGGATGAATGCATATGAATGCCACTAACAGGCATCATTACTGACTACCTATATGCTGATTTTGTTTATGCATACACGATATGATTTTATATGATATGGCTTTTATAACGCGCCTATACGCAAGTGTTTCAAGGCACAACATGGCAAGGAAGGGGCACAGAGGGAAAACAGAGACAATGATCTTACTAGGCCAGGTGACATTGAGATCGCGCAAGTGCAGGGGAAGCGGGAATGGGAAAAGTGCAGGGGCAAAGGGGAGGGGGCAGTACATGGGATCGACAGTAAAAAATAAATAAATAGAATACATAAAAACAATAAGTAAAAAGTGCGGCCAGCTGGTGGCAAGTGAAGGAGTAAGTGCAGACATCAGGTGTCAAGTGCTGGTAGGGGACTGTAGCGATACAGAAAACAGTCACCAATTGCGGGGTTGCCAGCGAGGCAGTGCAGTGGTCAACTGGCGGGGGAGGGGACCTGGGCCCAAGATCAGAGGATGGCCAGGTGACCAGTGCAGTTACAGTTTCAGCAAGGAGTTCAGCAAGGGAGAAGAGAAGAGAAAGCAGAAGCAAAGAGGAGGTTTTGAGGTGCTTCCTGAACCGGAGATGGTTCTCCTCAAGTTTCAGGGAGGCAGGGAGGCAGGGAGGCTGTTCCAGAGGGAGGCCTCAGCCGAAGAAAGAGATCTACTACCAACTCGTTGCTTGGAGAAGCTACTGACCCTGAGGGAGTTGGAGGCGGATGAGTGAAGAGCTTGAGGAGAAAGATATTTAGGAAGAGAGGGTTGAAGGTATTGAGGCCCCAGGCCCCAGAAGGCCTTGTGGACAATGCAGAGGATTTTGAACTTAATCCTCGCAGCCACTGGGAGCCAGTGCAGAGATTTCAGTCCTGGAGAGATATGATCCCTAGGCTTGAGGCCAAGGACAAGTCTTGCACTCCTGTTCTCGAGGAGTTGCAGAGGGTGGAGAGTAGAAACAGGAAGATTTAGAAAGAGGCTGTTGCAGTAGTCCAGCCTAGAGAGAACCAGAGCTCTGGAGACAGTATGCTTCTGGGGGAAGAAGAGGAAAGGAAGAATACTTCAGAGGAGGTGCAGCTGGTAGTGTGACTTCTTTGAGCTGTCAGAGATGTGAGGAGAGAAGGAGAGTGGGAGTCGAAGATGACCCTGAGGTTTTTAGCCTCAAAGGTGGAAGTAGGGAGAGGGCCAAATGAGGCCGGCCAGAGAGCGACAGGAAAGTAGGGAGCAGGTGTGCCGATGAGATTATCAGTCTTACTGGCATTAAGGCAGATGCCATTGGCGGCACACCACTCCTGGATAGCAAACAGACAGTCAGAGATGGGTTGAGTATCATCTGCATAGCACTGAACGTTGGGGCAGACAGCGGCAATGTGGTGGGAAAGAAATGCCAGGTATTGACTGAACAGGCATGGAGAGAGGTTAGACCCCTGGGGCACACCACAGGTAGAGATAGAGAAAGAGTAGAGGAAGGACCCTTACTGGACCTGGGAGGTATGATCGTTGAGGAAAGAGGACAGCCAAGCCAGGGCATGATTGGTTTTACCCAGTTTGTCACAGAGACGGTTCAGCAGGATGGCATGGTTGACCGTGTCAAAGGCAGAAGAAGGATCAAGTAAGATGAGGACACAAGGGGTGTTGAAATCAATGTTGGAGAGAAGGTCTTCTTGGATGTTCAGGAGAGAAGTTTACATGCTTCTTCCATCTCTGAAGCCAGGCAGATGGTCATGGAGACAACCAACAGATTCAGTGTGAAGATTAAGCTGGGAGATGGCCAGCATTTCCAGGAGTTTTCCCAGGGGAAGAGTGATGGAGTGACAGGCAGGATGGGTTGGCAGAGGGTTTCTTAAGACGAGGGTGCATAAGAGAGTGCTTCAGGGGTGAAGGGAAGACCCTTTTGGCAATGGAGTGGTTGCCGAAGTCAGCCAGAACAGGGGCAAAGGTGTCAATGTGGTCCTTGATGGTTTTGGAGGAACAGGGGTGAACCTGCTTTCACGAGAATTTCATAGGTTGGTCTTGTCTAGAAACCTCATCTCGGGAGAACAGAGGAAAGGAAGTGAAGGAGGGAGCAGAGGTGGCCGAAGAAGGGCCAGAGGAATATCAGGAAGTAGAGGGGGCAGGTGGAGAGGAAGAGAGAGAGTACAGGATGACCTGAGTCTTAGAGATGAAATGAGAAGCCAGGGCTGTGCACAGGGTCTGGGAAGGGACAGGAGAGGTAGAAACTGCAGCAGGATTGGCCAGCTCCTTTCAGATTTTAAAGAGTTTGGCTGAGTTGTTGGATGCTGCAGAGATGCAGATTGGATGTGGGCTCTCTTCTTGGTGCGGACAGAGAGCCGGTATTGCCGGTGGCAGGCCAGTTTGTCAGAAGATGTACCAGAAGCACGACATTTCCTCTCAGCCAGCCAGCACTTGCGTTTAAGGGTGACAAGGTCTGAGTCATATCAGGAGTTGCACTTGCCTTTGGGCTTCAAGCGGATCCTCATGACAGGGGCAAGAACATCAAGAATATCAGAGATAGCAGAGTGGAGCATGGAGAGGGCTGTGTCAGGGTGTGTGTCAGCCAAAGGGGGAGGGTGGGTGAGAAAGTGGTGGTGAAAGCCTCAACTGAAACACACTTCATAGGTCAGAGAACCAAGAAGGTAGGTGGCAGTGCTGGAGTTGGCTTGGCCTGAGGGTTGGAGAGAGTGAGCTGGGAGGAAAGAAGAAAGTGATCACTCCAGGAGAAAGGAGTGGTGAGCGGGATAGAAGGGGGAAGGTCTATAGAGATCATAACATCCAGAATGTGCCCTGCAGAGTGAGTTGGGCCACAGGGGAGGATAGAGTGTCACAGAGGTCGCAAAAGAGTCCAGAGGGAGGACAGGAAGCATCCAGGTGGATGTTAAAGTCTACAAGAAGGACGAGTTGAGTGGTCGAGACCAGGTGGGAAAAGGAGAGGTCTGCCCACTCAGAGAGGAAGGAGGAGATCTGACTAGGTGGCGGATAGATAGTAGCCACAGTAAGGGAATGACTAAGAGACAGAGAGAGCCTGCAGATGAGGCAGTCGAAAGAAGAGTATGTCTGTGTAGGAATGACAGAGGCAGGAATCCACTCTGGGAAGATCAGGGCTACACCCCCTCCAGAACAGTTGGACCTGGGCATGCAGAGCATCTTGTAGCCGTCAGGGAGAAGAGTGTCAAATCTCGTGACAGAGTTGGCTGTGAACCATGTCTCAGTGAGACCGAGGACATGGAGGTCAAGTTCTTCAAGGAGGCGGCAAATGTCAGAGGAGTATTTGACAGCTGAGAGAGAGTTGAAAGTGACAATATGGAGTAGGTTGCCGTCCTTGAAACACTTCCAGGGTGGGGTACGCTCTGTGGACATGTAGAAGAAGCCCGAGGGGGGACAGAAGAGGAAGGTGGAGCAGGCAAGGTAGCCAAGCAAGAGACAGCAGGGGAGGCAAGGAAGCCGTGGAGGGAAGAGAGGGGACAGCAGGAGAAGGAAGGAAATTGATGAGGCATGGGAAGTGTCTATCAAAGAAGAGAAGATTGGCCTGAAGGCCTTGGACCAAGACGGTACATTCAGGTATACATTAATGATGACATTAGAGGAGTCGAAGGAGGCCAGGAGGGCCTCCCACCGGGTGCCACCATTAATGGGAGAAGAAGAGAAAGCAGAAAGCACAGAGAACATATGAAGAGTCCATAGGTCTGGTGAGGGAACGAAAAAGATGATGTCTGTGAGGGTTGCATAGAGGACGCACTGTTATGGGTGTTGGCGATTCGCAATACAAGCTGCTGTAAAATACACCATCACACTTGCACACATAAGAATAATGTAGCACCATTAGTATGTAAAACCTAATGCTTTGTATGTCATATTTTGGTGAGTTTGGACAGTAAATTGCAAAGAGAACCCAACCACACCCCTCCTGTGTGGTGTGGGCTTGCATGCTGCGGACGCTTACTCCCAAGTTCTCCCTGGGAAATATATGCCTCGCCAGCTTTCAAACTCACCAGCCAACACTGATCACTCATCTATACCCACTGATTGACTACCATATGGACACTCCAGCTGCTATAAAATATGGAATCAGTGATTGACTACCATATGGACACTCCAGCTGCTATAAAATATGGAGTGAAGGGGGAATTTTACAAATGCATTTGCAATAGAGAAGGGAGTACAACAAGGCTGCATATTGGCCCCACCTTCTTTTAACCTGTATGTCAGTGGTTTGATCAGGGCTTTAGAAGAAGTTATGCCTCTTACTCCTGGCTGAAGTAAACCAACATGTATTCTCAAGTCAGGTCAGGTCACATCTCTCCCCAGCAAGACAACCCCTCAGCAGAAACTACCCTGTGAAACAGGAATCGAAGGGCATGCCCTTCACAAAAGGACTAGCCTCATGTCAGGGTGCTGTATGCCAAAGGGGCCCTTAAAGCTTTGGACAAGGGAAGGGGGTGGGGTTAGTGTAGGTACAGGGAGACCAGAATATTTGGAGGAAGATTCTACCATCTTGTTTTTCTCTATACCCCGCTTTCTTTCCTGTCCACTCCATTTCTTCTGGCACAAAACGATTGGTGTATGATGTCAGAAGGCAAAAACCACCTGTCTCAAGAACAGTGAATGGACCCCTTGAAGTAGGTTTTCTTTTGTCCAATCACCTGTGGACATTTGCCTAAAAAAAGAGTTGGTCTTCCACTTCCCCATTGAGTCACTTATGGACAAACAATTAAGGAAGAATTCACTTGGACCTCTTTTTGGAGATTTGATCTTTTCAAAGCCCTCATCCATTAAGGTGAAGAAGGAACAGTTCAAGGCAAAGGAAATCACTGCTCCCTACCTAGTCCCAGGGCACACTTATTTATTGGTCATTTATAGACGCCTGTACACTTAAACAAGCATTTAAAGGCGATCCAACCCATGGAGGTTGAATAGATAAGCAAACAGATATGACATTCTTAATAGGCATTGGAACATGCATAATAGGCAAGTGCTATGTGTCTGGAGGTACAATATAGAATAAGAGCAATATAAACTGTTTATAAACTATAACATAATTATTGTACGTGCCTGACAGTCATTTCAATTATACAAGAGCTATACATAAATAAAGAAAAGCAGGGAGGGGAGTCAGGGGTTAAGCCGAACAGGGCAATGGGATCATCATAGCTGCCTGAAGCGATTCTGATAGTGATAATGCAAGATATGTAGTAGGAGAGGAGAGGTGGGGGGGTGGCAGGGAAATATCACTAGGGACAAGAAACAAAGTGGCTGACGATGAAAGAGGGAAGAAAAAAAAAGGGGGGCTGCACAAGCCTTTACTTTACTTTTATTTTATTTTTTTATAACACGCTTAATACCTGAGTTTGGTTTCTAAGCGCAGATCCGAGATTCAAGCTCTGTTTCTCTGCGTGGTCTGGTTTCCAAGACCAGCACGTTGCCCCTCCGTTCAGAAGCCTGGCCAGTCTCTCAGAGAATAGATAAGAAGGAAGGAGCAATGGGTAGGGATGCTAGGGATGTATTCTAGAAGGATCACTGTGAGTGCAGTGGAGGTAAGATGAAAAGGCACACCTTCAGAATTAATTAAAACAGAGCATAATGCAATGCTACATGGATGCAGTGATATAAAACACCCAACCACCTAGATCAGAATTTTAAACAGATCGCAATGCAATGCAACATGGATTCAGTGATGTAAAACACACACCAACCTAGAGTCGAATTTTAAACAGAGAACAATGCCATGCAACATGGGTGCAGTTATATAAAACACACAACCACCTAGACTCAAATTTTAAACACAGCGCAATGCCATGCAACATGTATGCAGTGATGTAAACCACACAACCACCTAGATTCAGATTTTTAAATAGAATAAGTGCAATGAGTGAAGTAGAGTAGGAGGGGAAAGGTGGAGAGGCAAAGTGAAATAGACAACAGTTAAGGTTCTGGTGTTAGAGGAGGAGGCAGTAGATAGATCAACCATCACTTACGCGAACCAAGTCATTTCGAAGAAACCTCCAGGAGACAAGTTCTATCGCGATTAGGGTGCACAGGTGGCCGACGCATGGTTTACTGGGACACAAAGGCTGAGGGGGGACCTTGCTGAGTACCCCTGCTACCCTGCAGCAAACCTCCCAAGGCTGGGGGAGAAGAACCTGAATGAACTGATTGTATCATAGTGCTCCTGGATAGGTCCCACAGCATATGGAGGACCAAATCAGCTAACTCTCCCCGTTCTGTCACATGAAACCGGTTGAACCAAATTTGAACCATGTTGACCATACTCGAACCAGATGGACTTGCTGGTGCTGCTTGCAGTGCTCCATTGAACTCAAACTACTGTTGCATCGCATCTATCGAACCACTTTACTCCAGCAGGCATGTTAAGTGGGGCACATCAATTGATCGACTCAAACAACCTTCTCACCGAGAGTAGACCAAATTAAATGGTGGTTTCTTCAAACTTCAAACCGTTCATTTGAGCGCATGTTCACTGCCTCAAACTGATGGACTTCAACTCAAACCATTGGATCATCATGTCACATTCCAAACTGAACCGGCAGTTACCAACTTCTCGAACTGCATGAACTATCAATCTGACCCTGATGAGCCATCTGTACTGCATGACCCAAAAGCTGCACTCGAACTGAGCCAAGCTCCTGATTCGAACCAACTAGAAGCCATCGCATCGCTTGCCACAGCACGACTCACCACACCTGAATCTGGTTAAATTCTCAATAGAGCACAGCTCAAAATCTGGTTTGATACTGTCACACTGCCTAAGAACAGTGGTAGGGAACTATTTACCCCTAAATGCGCCTCTGGTTCATCTTTGGGCTCTACAGACTGGTTTGGCCACTTTTGCATCATTTTCAACTATAAGATATAGGGACTGATTTACAAAACTGTTTTATAATTGCACACGCTCATTGGAAATAGCTTTGTAAATCAGACTCATTTAGTTTTAAATTCATTGTGGTTGCTTGTTGCCTTTTCACCCTTGCTTCATAACCAAGAGTGCTTCCTCTTTCTTTTGCATACTCTGTGTTCTCTATACAGAGGTGAGCTTTTATAGTGTTTTATTCGTTATTTGTGCAATGGTGTGTTAATTAAAGTTCATATGATTTTATTGAACCTTGATTGGACCTTTCTTTATTTTGGACTTTTGGACTTTGCTGTTTGAGTTGCTACTGGATTACATTCAGACCCTTCATGCAAGTGTAGCATTCCCTTCGCCCACGTTACCACAAAAGGTGAAGGAGGTACATTTTTTGGCTATTCCTATTTTCCCTTTACAATTGGGATCAGTGGGGATTTTCAGTACTGTGGAGGATGGATAGCCGTTTTAGCCAGTACTGATCCTTACACTCCTGCAGAGCAGCAGTAATTTCGTCACAACGTTTGTTCATGGCATCTCCAGGGTTCTGCATGACAGTTGTCTGTTTTGTTTACCTATGCATTGATAGCTGCATTAAGAGAGACTCGATCAACATGTGCATGTGAATTGGCTGTTTTTTACCTTCCACTGTGTACTTTACCATGATTCAATGTCAACACATTTTGCTTCAGTGGTGCCTATCACTCGCTTTAAGCTGTCTTTCAGCACATGTTCTTTATTTTCAAAAGCAGGTTTTAGCTTATCGATGTATCATGTAGCATAATATACACATTACTAAGGGCACTGTTGTGTCCTCCTCCTATTCATTTCTCACTACTTCATCGTACTTGCCATTAAACTGATGTTCACATTTGTTCCTTATGGTCAATTGCTTTGCCCGTATTAGAAGTGTCAATGTTGTTTTGCAACTGCAAAGGCAACCTGTGAGGGAAAAGGAAGAAATGTACCAGGCATTATGGTGAAAGGTCTAGAACACCAAGTGAACATGGGCATACAATTTAGAACAATGTTTGAATCTACTTTCAGACAGTTCATCCTGGATGCATAGACTCCAAAGTAAATCAAACTTTGGAATAGATTGAGCAACCCATTGTGCATGATAGGTGGACATTGGTATGAGAAATTCAGCATATATCAAATAATGATTTAGGTAAGACATCATGATGGATAGTGCCACAGCAACACAGGGTGAAAATGAACACATTGGTATGGTCTACAACATCAGAAAAGGCAAAATATCAGAGTTGACTAACTTATCACAGTGGGCATTCGCAACCAGGAAAAGCTGATTGACCAATCACAATCTGCCTTTCCCGAGCATGATTACACCGCCCGATGTGAAGAAAAAAAAGTAAATAAAAATAACAGCCGGCATAAATGACGAAGGCCATTTTGGAACCTGTTCATCCAAAAATGTAATCTTAAAAGGGACCTGCCAAAGCTCAGGCTGGAAGGCCGTTAAACACCATGTCTGTCCCCAAGCCGGTGCATGAAAGCTACATTACAGAATGGCAAAATATCAGCAATCAATTACATGGTAGGAAAAATGCAAGATGGAGGAGTCAAGTTAGGGTTCTGGGTCTGAAATCCAGGAAAAGTATATCACAATGCAGCAGATTTAGAAAAAACAAATCAGAAACTTCATCAGGGGTTGAGACTGGCCCAAGATTGGTGGATGTGTTGACATTCTGGGTGGATGTATCTGATGTGTGGGTTTCAATACTCTACATGATGGGGCATGTCCACATTTCTGGTTGCAGCTTAAAAATGGCCACTTCAGCAGTTGCTGGGCAGTGGTAGGTGATGGGAGTGTCATGGAGGGATTTGCCGGTATTACCAGCACTGGTAAAACCAGTGCCGGTAATACTGGCTATTTTTGCCAATAGGGTGGTGGAATTACCACCAGCTCTTAGCTGGAGGTAATTCCGGCCACCCCACCGGTAACCTTGTACTTTGCCGGTGCAGTAACGTGCTGATAAACGGAATTACCGGCACGTTATTACCATACCAGCAATGTTGTAATGAGGCTATTATCTGGAATACTTTGATTTAAGACTTTCTGCTTCATTACAAGTTTTGCACTAATTTGTAGGTAAATCCACTGAATTAACACCAACATAATACCATGACTGTCAATTAGTCCTGTGGGCTTGCCATGGGATTCCGAGTGGTGGTAGAGTGGTATAATTCCCCATTTCTGCAGTCGATTGGACCCAATGGGAATTTGGAGAGTTAATTCTGCTGTGGTAAATCTGACATTTTTGAGAGAGGAAGTAGATGATATATCTCCAACTTTTTGCTGAAGTTGAACCATTCACTTTTCCACCAAACTCAGAATTTGTCAGTGCAGTAAAAATGGTGGTAATTTTGTTACAGCCCAAAAAAGTGGCAGTGATAGAATTACTGCCAATTGTTTAACACACTGCCAAACTCATAATGAGGCCCAACGTATTGTGGACATCCGTCCAACTGCATAATCAGAATCTACAACATCTGTCTTTGCTGTACAAAACAAGTTTATTGCTTTCTTTATTTCTGTCTTGATGGCTTTAGAGAAGAGTCTGCATTTATATCCTCATCATCTGATATGGCAGATTGTAAGGGATTCATTTTGCTTTGGACGTCTTTTTATTGTGACAACATTATATATTTGCCTCATTAGTATTCTCTACCGTCTAGGTCTCCATTCATGAAAGGCCTACTTACCTTTGATGTTTATTTACATTTGTTTTTTTTTTTGTTCTGTGTCTACATGGTTTAGTGGTGTTGTAGTATATAATTTGCAAACCAACAGGAGTAACAGGGGATACCAGGCATATCTGGGTACTGTGACCTGGCCTGGATAGAACCACAATATTAATTTTAACATCAAAGGTCAGAGCACTGTTGTTTTTATGTGGTGAGTTCAGATGTAGTCTACCGATCTACATGATCACACTAACTTAACGACTCAAACAACACCTGTAAGGTGACGTGTCTCTCAAATAACTGTACGCTGAGATGAAACAAATTCAATCCAACCCAGTGGACACTTAATCATGATTAAACATATTTATTAACATATAAAAAAAGTCATTATAAAAGACTGATCTCATAATTATAAAAAACAGTCGCAAATATATGTATCAATACATTCATTAGTTAGTCAATCCATCAAATTCATAATTGGACTAGTGCGATACATCATTTCCATCTAAAACCATCCCAAACCACACACCGACCATACTACATTCATACTCAAACACTTCATCAATTCACTCAATTATAACATAGAAAACAATCATGCTAAAATACAACAATACAGTTTCTTGTCCATTATCAATATGAACCATGAATTTGTCATAGCTGGGCCACCGCTGATTGTGTGGTCTATTCCAGCTCCAACTAGTGTCAATTAAAACTGTTTACAAGTAACAGTACAATCCCGACCCGACATGTTTCTTTCTGTACAAATCGTGTTCACCAGAAATTCTTCAAGGGCACTATGGTCCGGCGTGGTCAGAAGGAATGTGGATGGAAAAGAGAACGGGTAGACTACATCAACAAAGCTCACCTAAATATAAACATAAAAACACACAATCAATCGAGCTCAATGCTTAAGTGTCTAAATTGATCATTACTACCACCGTACCACAAATGAACGGGGTGTAGAAAAGGGTTATTAGTACCCATCGACTCCCTCTACCAATCTGGGGATCATAAGAACCGGTATTTGGAACCATGATTGATTTACCATATTAATTGGTATGTCTCACCCGCTACCACCATCACCAACACCACGTGACATGCCAAGACTTCCAGAACTATTAAGGCCGTCCCTCAGGGTAGAAGTGAAACCAACCACAACCCAGTGTGTGTCATGCGAGAAAAAAGAGAAGGCTATAACCAAAATAAATTCCACCAGACACTCACATTGAGTCTTCGGTCAATAACTCGATGTATGACACAGGGGTTTTTGACGACCAGAATGGTGCACGATCACCACTGAGAAAGTAGTGCCCAACAATCAAGGGGGCAGGCACAACTCTATGGAGCGTTGGTGTACGTCAGGGTAAGTCCTTGACCACCTAGAATCACATAAGGGCGGAAAACAAACATTTCATAACTGTAGCGGCACTGTAAGGTTCATTCATCCCTTCATCCACATTAACACGTGGTATATTTCAAATAGCCACCGTGTATAAAATGTGTTGACACCCTGGACAGAACACAGAGAGCGCTGCTTACCTTACTCACAACAGAGCGTCCTTCGCTCTTCGCCGCAGTGGTTCTGTTAGCCGGTGCGACCAACGTTCAAACTCAGCGCATCCGGGTAATGTACGCACTCGCATGATCACGTGGCGTTCAACTCACGTGAAGTATAGCATACTTTCAAGGTGCAAGCCCACTCGGTCGGGGCTAATAATACAACACGGCTCAAAATATAATATATAATTTGCGCCATTTTCTGCTCATGGTTTTGTTTTTTGTTTTTTTACTTTATTATACGTTTCTGTTAGATTTTTATTTTGTCATTTCCTGACACGGCAGCATGTATTTCAACGTTATTTCTTTTTCTTTTCCTCCTTTATGCTTCATCATTCGATCACGTTACCATACATTTGATGGACACTTAGCTCCACCGTTCTTACGGCGCATACATCAGCGTCAATTGTTCTGACAGTGTCCCTGCCTTTTTTAAAGGTACAGTGCAACACGCCCCATTGGCCCAATGAACACCTTACAACACTTTGCTTGGTGGCGTCCAATCCAGTGGCAGGACTACGCGCATGATATTTACGTCAGCACACCTGCCTCTGCTGGGTATTTGAACGCCAACCGGTCACAGCTGATTTCATTTAGTCTGTGTACTGACGGACATTTGCACGTCGGCTCCAGATCGAACTCCAATAAGTGTTGCTCGAAGTTATTATTATTGTTTGCATTCTAATATGAGACAGCCTGTGATCTTTATGATGGTCCATATTTACACCATACGGCTCAACATATATTCGGGGCCGCACCATCAGTTTCTTTTTTTTATCACGGTTCGATTTGCCAGCCGTGAACTAGATGCTAGCTTTACACGTCCATAGGTATTACTTCTGTGTCCTGCAGCCCAAACTTCGATGAGTTGATTTTAGTGTAAACTGCTTGATAGGAAAACCTGCTGCTGCTTTCTTTTAGCAGCATTATCCTTAACAACCTTGTTTGCGGAGCTCGAACGATCCGAAGGCTTGATGTTTCACCTGCAGCCTTTGTGACCTTCGTTTCGAGGCGCCTTTTTTCATTTCAGGTTTGATCAGTTATGGAGTTTATTCTGACACTTCGTTCATATCTTTTCCTGCAGCTTGTTCTTAATGGAAAACAGTCTGTCTGACGAATGCAGACTTCGAAGCAGAACTTTATCTTTTTTCCTCTGCATGTCTATGATTAAGCATTCTACTAATTGATTTTCGGTATACTGAAACGTCCCGTTCTTCTTAGACGGTCGAGTGTCCGCTTCCTTTTTTCTTTCCATTTATGCAGTACCGGTCACGCACTGCTTGGCGCACCAGCCAGTCATCCTCACTTTTTGCAGCTAGAGACTGGCTTTATTCCAGCCTGTGTTTAATTTATTTTGTCTCCATAGATTCATCTTGTGTGTCTATTTATTGTTGGATTGAGCCTGAAATTAAAAGAAATTACATGCGGCGCTCCCACATATGGGTAGAGCAAATAGTATGTTGTTCTCCCCCACCCCACACTACATGCTTTACTGAATTTGGTTATGAATATTGTAAGCGATATTCAATCAACACTACAGCTAAGTCAATGCCTAGTCTGGGATGCTGAGGAAAACCCTTATTGATGTATTTGTATGTCCAGTTCAGTACTCTGGATGACAACCCTTGTATAACACCCCCCTCTTAGAATCCCCCTGACCCCACTGAGCCAAGAAGTAGGTTTGTTTTGCAAATTAAAAGGTTTATTTGAAAATTTAAACAATATATATATATATATATCACACTTTATAATAAGTTAATATCTGATAGTACACTTAGACATATGATGTTGATCCACAATGGGTAATCTGGCACCAGCACACTTCTTTACAATCAATGAGGAGTTAGTATAGGATGGATAAAGTAGCAAAAATACTTTTATGGTTTCAAGGGAAAAGCAATGAGGAATAAAATGCAGTACAGAAATACTTGATATGATTTTAGCAAAAGATAAGAAAGTCACTTTTTCTCTGGCAATTCACCCCCCTCCCCTATGCAATGTAAGAAATGGAAGGAGATGGAAAGAGGAGCACACATTTCTCAGGAATGCAATCAAATACAATACGAAATTCAGTCCCCCCCCCAGCAAGCTTAGAGGAAACAGGTAGGAGTTTGAAACACAGGCCCAAAATGCTTTTTAAATGTGATGGCAATGGATGGGAAAATGTGCCAACTGATTTTAATTCTCTCTAGAGATTCAGGGTGAGTGGGAGATGCGTGTTGGTATTAGTTCAGGCTCACTTTAGCAATGCTCTATGAGTTATTACCAAGTTGCAAACGGATTTTAACAAAAGAAAGAATGGAGCTGCTATTTTGGAAAGTGGAGAAATTGAGCCAAAATCGCAAATCGCGGTAAATTTCGCGAGTGCGTGTCTCGCGATTACGGAACAAGTATAGGGAGTAGGAAGTCGGATTTAAAGTAAAACTCAAAATGACAGGTGACAGCTTGCAGCTGCAGAATTTACAGGTGCCAGTTGTGCAGCTTTAAAAATAACAGATGACACGATTTCTAGGAGGATGTTCTAATTAGGTTAAAATAGTTTGGATTAGATTATTTTAACTAAGAGATTGGGTTCTGCAAAGTTCTGGCGGATTCTCACTCCTAATTTTGAAATGAATGGGCCTCGTCACGGATCTGGTCAACTGGACTGGACTGGGCGGTTCTGCTCACAGCGTCTGGGTCAGCTCTGCTGGTCTACCCTCTCTGGATACGGCGGGTCAATCAGGCACCGGTTCTGCTCACAGCAGTCTGGGTCTGGTCTGCGGTTCCGGCAACAGTTCTTGGCAAAGAATTCAAACAGCTCGCCCGGCTGTTGAATAGTTTGGTTAGGTTTGCTGGATTCTGAAGGCCTGCTGAGAATACTTTTGCTTGCAGTGGGCCTTCTAGGTTCAAAGTTCTGTAGTCTATGTTTAGCTTGGAAGTCTAAGTGTTGGATCTCTGGATTGAAGTCGTCGGTCAGCATGCTCCGCAGCAAATGGAATTGAATGTCTCTACCTGTCCCAGCAGTCTCTTTTTATGTGTTTTGAACATGGGTGTGTGCCTGGGCCTAGCTAAGCCTGCCCCTCTCTACTTGTCATTGGCCCAATTCTCCCCTCTCCCATGATTGGGGGAAGGAAATGGATTGTCATCATGATGAGGTCTGTTTATGGGTCAGAGGATCCTCCCCTGGTCAATTTGCACACAAATCTATTTCTGACCCAAATACATATTTATCTATGTACCATTTTTCTAATATTATAGGTCCAGTTAACATATTTTCTGTAGCACCAAACCATCCGATCCCTGTCTTTGTACGATGTTGTGTCCACTGATAACAGAATTCTCCCCTTTTCATCCAGATAGCGACCTCTAAACCTTTCCAGATTTTACACAAATGTGTACCAGGGATATGGGTTTCAGATGATAAATTGTCAGATATTTAACATGCATACATTTGGAGTAACAACCTTTTTCCCGCTACTATCCCCAGGAACATACCACAGGGTCCTAACACCTCTTAAAATGTGCACAGAAAAATCACAAGAATAATGATATTACTTATATAATTCTGACAAGTCCACACTATGAGTTATCTATCTTTTTAAAATTATGCCCTGGTCAAACGGGGGTGTGGTTTAGGTTCCAAAGCACATGGGGGAAGCTTCTGCCTGTCCCCGCCTCCAGCTCGGGTGGCTCCCAGAGGCACTTCTCCTCCCACTTCTCCCAAGAGGAAGCCACTTTACGACCCCCCAATATAACATTTGCCTGAGCCCAGGACAGTGCTTTGTTCAACCTCCTGCAGGCTGCAGGTCCCCTCCCTTAATTCAATCAGAGAGGTGTCAACTCCTTTTGGCAAGGGGCAGCAGGATGCAGCTAGGCCTGGGAAGAGTGGCAGAGCAGGTTTCAACTCCTGTCGGGGGTAGTTGTCAGGCAGAATCCAGTTTCATTAAGCCAGGTTTCAGCTAAATGTCACTTTTTGTTCCCAGTTTAAATCAAACTTACAATTTTTACATATACATTAAATAATTACTTCCTTTAAGTCATTTCAGAATATAGTTTTACATTGTATCCACCTCTTAGCAAATCTTTCATTGGCTTGGTTTTGTTTCATTTGTTCAGTTTTACACAAAAGTCTGGTGGTTTTAAAACGCCAGCTTTCTGATAGTGGTGAGTACCGGTATTGCAACCATTTTTGGGATTAAGAAAATGAATTCCCCACAGTTCTGAGTTGCTTTTTGGCAATCAGCATTGCCATTCCCAATGGTTTCATGCTACTGTGTGTGTAGCCCAATGGTGGTTTTAGGCAGTGCCCTCTTGTGCCCACAACATAGGCAAAAATGGGTGGCAGCCTATTCTTCATGTTTTCCCTGTGCACTCACTGGGGAGTTCTGGCCATCATGATGTTTTCCATGCCCGTACTGCACAGTTTTATGGTAGGGCTTGGATGCATGGGTAAAAACATCCCACAAGCCCCCCCTCTTGCGATGGCCATTCTGTCCTTTCACTGATGGAACTCGCAAGATCTGGGATGTTCGCCTCCTCTTCTTCCAATTCCATAGATGGCACAGTTCAGCAACTTTTCCTCCCTCCAGTCGATCAATCAGTTCTCCTTGCTGGTCCTGTTGGGAGGATTGGGCGGTACCCCGGGCCCCTCGGGTCTCTGCTCCCGGTCCCTGGTCATCCTCCTTGGTCAGTCTCCATGGTTTCATCTCTCCTAGGATGATAAAGCAGAGCGGCAATACACATTGCCCTTTGTGCAGCTGATTTCCATCGGTGAGTGTGCCCCCAATTGTGCTCCATTTTACTTGTATTAAGGCGCCCCTGCTCCAAAGCGCAACCCGACAGCCTCAGGCCCCGAAATCCGCCCTCGCCACCTCCCGCTTCCTGCTTCCCACCAATCCCGCCTCCTGACCTGCCTCTGCGCCCTGATTGGTCCCATCAAGAAGATCAGCATTCATTTCCAGTCCTCCCCGGGCAGCCCCTGCCGCTAAGGACCCGAGGCAAAGGATGGCGCATACAGTGGACAGCTCCTGATCGTATCTGCAGGTATCCGCAGGAGAAGCAAGAACAACAAGTAAGTGTGGCAAGGGCGGGGCCAGTAGCAACTACTTCAGGCCATACTACCCTACCACCCATCTAACAAAGCATCACCACTGTAAACTCATTATATCTGCACTCAGAAACTCTGTTGTTTACATGTGAAAGTTGCATTTAGGAGTTGTGCCCAATTGCATTTAGAAGTGTACCCAATAGCCTCTCTTTGAAAGTTGCATTTAGAAGTGTGTGCCCAATAGCCTCTCTGCGAATTTAGAAGTGTGCCCAATAGCCTCTCTGTGAATTTAGAAGTGTACCCAAGTTGCATTTAGAAGTGTGCCCAATAGCCTCTCTTTGAAAGTTGCATTTAGAAGTGTACCCAATTGCATTTAGAAGCTGTGACCAATAGCCTCTCTTTGAAAGTTGCATTTAGAATTGTGTGCCCAATAGCCTCTCTGCGAATTTAGAAGTGTGCCCAATAGCCTCTCTGTGAATTTAGAAGTGTACCCAATTGCATTTAGATGTTGTGACCAATAGCCTCTGTGAGAAAAGTTGCATTTAGAAGTGTCCCCAATAGCCTCTCTTTGAAAGTTGCATTTAGAAGTGTGTGCCCAATAGCCTCTCTGTGAATTTAGAAGTGTGCCCAATAGCCTCTCTGTGAATTTAGAAGTGTGCCCAATAGTCTCTCTGAAAGTTGCATCTAGAAGTGTGCCAATATCCTCTCTGTGAAAGGTGCATTTAGAAGTGTGCCCAGTAGCCCCTCTGTGAATTCAGAAGTGTACCCAATAGCCCCTCTGTGGATTTAGAAGTGTGCCCAATAGCCTCTCAGAAAGCTACATCTAGATGTCTGGCAATATCCTCTCTGCGAAATTGCATTTGGAAGTGTGACCAATAGCCTCTCTGAGAAAAAGTTGCATTTAGAAGTTGGGCCCAATAGCCTCTCTGAGAACAATTGCATTTAGAAGTGTACCCAACTGCATTTAGAAGTTGTGCCCAATAGTCCCTCCGAGGAAAGTTGCATTTAGAAGTGTGCCCAACTGCATTTAGAAGTGTACCCAATTGCATTTAGAATTTGTGACCAATGGCCAGTCTGAGAAAAGTTGTATTTAGAAGTGTGCCCAATTGCATTTAGAAGCTGTGACCAATAGCCTCTCTTTGAAAGTTGCACTTAGAATTGTGTGTCCAATAGCCTCTCTGCGAATTTAGAAGTGTGCCTAATAGCCTCTCTGTGAATTTAGAAGTGTACCCAATTGCATTTATATCTTGTGACCAATAGCCTCTGTGAGAAAAGTTGCATTTAGAAGTGTCCCCAATAGCCTCTCTTTGAAAGTTGCATTTAGAAGTGTGTGCCCAATAGCCTCTCTGTGAATTTAGAAGTGTGCCCAATAGCCTCTCTGTGAATTTAGAAGTGTGCCCAATAGCCTCTCTGAAAGTTGCATCTAGAAGTGTGCCAATATCCTCTCTGTGAAAGGTGCATTTAGAAGTGTGCCCAGTAGCCCCTCTGTGAATTCAGAAGTGTGCCCAATAGCCCCTCTGTGGATTTAGAAGTGTGCCCAATAGCCTCTCAGAAAGCTGCATCTAGATGTCTGGCAATATCCTCTCTGCGAAATTGCATTTGGAAGTGTGACCAATAGCCTCTCTGAGAAAAAGTTGCATTTAGAAGTTGGGCCCAATAGCCTCTCTGAAAACAATTGCATTTAGAAGTGTACCCAACTGCATTTAGAAGTTGTGCCCAATAGTCCCTCCGAGGAAAGTTGCATTTAGAAGTGTGCCCAACTGCATTTAGAAGTGTACCCAATTGCATTTAGAATTTGTGACCAATGGCCAGTCTGAGAAAAGTTGCATTTAGAAGTGTACCCAATTGCATTTAGAAGTTGTGACCAATAGCCTCTCTGAGAAAGTTGCATTTAGAAGTGTACTCAATTGCATTTAGAAGTTGTGACCAATAGCCTCTCTGAGAAAAGTTGCATTTAGAAGTATGCCCAATTGCATTTAGAAGTGTACTCTCTTTGAAAGTTGCATTTAAAAGTATGCCCAATAGCCTCTCTGAAAGTTGGAATACATGTAATACATGAGTGTATGCGTGGGGCACACTGGAGAATGAGGGACAAACTAGAGCACGCAAGGTGGACTAGAGTGCGTGAGTGTGTCGAGCTGACAGGAATGTGTAGGGCAACCTTGAACGCATGAAAGGAATAAAAATACATAGAACGGACCTGACCGCATAGATTTGCGTGACGTACATAATATGCTTTGGAATGCAGGGAACATTTGTAAGAGCATATATCATACCACACCCCACGCTTACTCTCTTCTTTACACCACCACTCAACTAGAACACAGAGATACTATGACACCATTCGGTATAACTGTTCTCATATCAACATCTCCCGCTCACTCCCCATCACTCTAAGTAAACACTGCTGGTTTCACACCCCCCAGCCAGGCGTTCACCTCAGGCCTAACGCAGCCACACTCGGTCTGGATCAATCCTGCCAGAGCGAACACATACTCCTGATCTCTCAACCACCACACCTACCGCTAAGAAGCAGCTACCACACGAATTCCGCACCAGCTGCACACATACCTGGTGCGCACACGCACCTTTGGACTCTCTCTACTCTCTCTACTGACCTGAACTTCGGTTCCCAAGGGCGTTCAACCTCGCCTTCAGACCATACCAATGGTATATAAGGCGCTATATAAATGCAAAATAACATAACATAACATTCCTAGAAATTTCTTCCCCACCATTGATATGGTGGGGTGGCATATACATTTTATAGTCAAAACATTTGCGTTCTTATTTTAACCAAAACAAGATACAATTATAAGACTTTTTTTTACAAATCATAATATTTTAGAGACTATATGTGGGATATTTTAGGGTTGGAATTGAATTACTCTGGAGCGGTCCCCTCTGGTATTGCAGAGGACTCCTCCAGTTGTTGCAGAGTGTGTCTGGGATGGCAACACTTTAGCTGATTTATATGGACCCACTTGTCTTCCCCCTCTGCCAAACCGCCTTTGGGGATGCAGATCTTGTAGGCCACAGGGGAGATTTTGTCTATAATTTCAAACGGTCCCTTCCATGTAGGCAAAAATTTTTGCTGTTTGGCCTGGTTCCTTTGGAAATTGTATAGATAGACCCGATCACCCACCTTATATTCCTTTCGGGTAGTTTTCAAATCATAGTGGGTCTTCATGCTCTCGGCTGATCTTTCTAGATTCCGCTGAGCATAGGCAAAAGCATGTAGAAGGTGTTTCCTTAAATTCTCCACATACTCATGAGTTGTGGAGGCGTTTATCAGTGTCTGCTCTTGGGTTCTGTAGAGCAAATGCTGGGGAAGCACCATCTTGCGTCCAGTCATCAACTCAAATGGTGACATTTTAGTTGCAGATGAAGGGTTAGATCTGATGGCCATTAGGACCAGAGGTAGTCCGATATCCCAACTCGGCCCAGAATGTGCCACAAACTTTTTCAATATGCTCACAATTGTCTGGTTGTAGCATTCCACTGCTCCAGAAGAAGCTGGCCTGTAAGCAATGTGTAGCTTCCTTTTAACCCCCAGTATCTCCCACATCTTTGTCATTACTTCACTGGTGAAGTGGCTACCTCTGTCTGACTCAATCCTTTGAGGTAGACCAAAACGGGAAAAGATGTGGTTAATCATCAGGGCAGCTGCTGTTTCTGCCTTGCAGTTTGGGGCTGGGAGACATTCCACCCACTTGGTAAACAAGCATGTAACGGTCAACATGTACTTGCTTCCTGTAGACGAGCGAATTACAGGGCCTACAAAGTCGATTTGCAAATCTGACCATGGCAGTGTCATCCCCCTCTTTTGGAGAGGTGCATGGTGCGTGAGGGATGATGGCTGAAATTGTGCACACACAAGACACCCCTTCAAGTATTGGTCGAGGTCCTGCCCCATGTGTGGCCAGTATGCAACCTCTCTTAAGATTTCCATTCTGGCCATTCAGAACCATGGTAAAATCATGGCTACTAGCCTAAACATCCAGAATTTCACCAACATGACTGGCTAGCTGCCGCGCTCGACTTATAGCAATGTTTACTCTATCCATAGCATTTTAGGACCAACCTGTAACCCGGTCCGCATCTGCCACTGTAACTTGCCCTCTGTACATTCTGTTCTCAAGTATATTCTACTCCTGTATGTAAACTTTCAGAGCCTGAACTAATGTACGCTCTGTCTGTTGTATTTATGATGTTCGTGTAACGATATGTAACTCTGCTGTACACATGATTATGCGCCCAGTTACCTGAGGGTTTGGTTGCGCTTCATAAATAAACAAACTAAACTAAACTAAACTGTGTGAAACCCCCTATGACCGGCGGTGGCCGCATCATGGGCGTGACTTAACATCAGGCTTCGGAATGAGGTAGGAACCACCCACTGATCGTGGCCAGCTTTGGATTTTCTTACCAGCAAACCGTCTTGGATTCGGAACATTTTTGGACATTTCATCAACAATCTTAGGTCCTCTTTCCCAATGTAATCGGTATCCGTCAGGGGAAAGTTCTCAGGGTCCTCAAGGTGTTGGTAAAACTTACCAATAATTGGATCCCCCTTCTGAGCTGTAATTAAATGAGCATCAGGGGTCTCCTTACTCCATTGGGCAGCTGAAAGATCATTGTGAGCATTTGTCTGGGACCTATCGATAGCAGTGACCTGGATTTCCCCCAACAGGGACTCTATTTCGATTGAATCCCCTTGGATGGCCCCGGTTTTGGCCAGCTGATCAGCTAAGTCATTTCCAGTTTTGTCTGGTCCCTCTACTTTGGAATGACCCTTGATATTTTTCCAGTAGATGGTCATCCCATTTGAGGTGACCAGATCATCAACATTTTGGATTAACTTCCCATGTTTCAAGGGTTTGTTATTAGCACATAACATGCCTCTGGTTTTCCAATTGACCAGGTGCTAAACGAACCAGTTCCATACATAATCTGAATCTGTGATTATGACCAGTTCGTGGTGTTGATGTTGGACAGCAGTGAGGATGGCCTGATGCACAGCCATCAACTCTGCCACCTGACTACTTCGGGGACCAATTTTGTACCCAGCAGAGGGTTCTGGGGACTCATTCACCCATGCATTCCCTACGCCGGCCACAAGTTCTTTTTCCCCGTTGTTGTCAACATGGTAAGAGCATCCATCCACATAGACAGTGGGCATTCCCTCACACTTGTCTTCTTCAAAGACTTTGTGGGGGGAATTAAGGTATGCCTCCATGTTGTCCTTGATTTTTAGACTTTTGTCCTCGAGACAGTTTTCTCTGGCACAATCATGCAAGTCAGCCAGACCTTGCGCAAGGGGACTCTTCTTGTTTTGGCCATATCTGACCTCCACAGGAAAGCCCTGCATTGACAGAATCCAGGAAGTAATTCGGGAATTACTCACATTTCCGGCCCGGATCCTGTCACTTTGGAGATATTGCAGAGGCTGGTGTGGAGTCTCCACTATGATGTGTTCCCCCTGGATGAACGGGCGGTAATTCTTCAATGCCCACACCGTTGCCAGGAGTGCCTTCTCACAATCGTTGAATGTTTCCTCCACAGAGGATAAAGTTTTGCTCGCATAGGAGATTACTTTATTGACCTTGTCATGCTTTTGGTATAATACTGCCGTCAAGCACGTATTAGAGAACCCTGTCTCCAGGAAGAACTCCTTGTTTCTGACAGGGTAAGCTAGACAAGGCGCTTGTGAGAGGCTTCTTTTGAGTTGTCTTACTGCCTTGGATTGTTCTGGACCCCATTCCCACGTGACCCCCCCTTCAAGAGATGAATCAGGGGTCTAGTGATCTCTGTGTAGCCCTCAATGAACTTTCTGCTGTAATTAGTCAGTCCAAGGAGGCTCCTTAGTTCCCGCAGAGTTGTGGGATCCTTCAGTTTCTAGAGTGCTTCCACTTTCTTTTCCTGGGGACAGAGACCCTGAGGAGTAATCTCATGCCCTAAGAAATTAACATGGGTTCTACACCACTGGGCTTTCTGAAAGGAAAGTTTTGCTCCGGCGGCCCTCAACTGCGTCAGAACATAACAGATCTCCGCTATGTGTTCCTCCACAGATGAACTTTTGATGAGGACATCATCTACATAAGCCAGGTTACCCCTTGCACCCAGGTCGGGCATGGCCTCATGTAGGAAAATGTTGAATTCATTGCCGGAGTTGAGGTATTCGAAGGGAGTCCGGGTCCATGTGTACTGCTGGCCCCCGAAGGTAAAAGCCAGTTTGTATTGGTCCTCCCTACTAACAGGCACAGTCCAGTATCCATTGGTCAGGTCTATTGCTGTGAATACCTGTGACCCCTGAATCTGGGCCAGCCCTTGGTCAATGTAGGGCAGAGGCCATCGGGAAGTATGGACCCGTTTGTTGAGCTCCCTAAGGTCGGCGCAGAGTCTCCACTGGCCATTTGGCTTCAATATTCCCAGCACCAGATTATTGAAGGTGCTGTGTACTGGACGTATTATTCCCCGGGACTCAAGGTTCTTAATTTCAGTAAGGGACTCCATGGATGCGAGAGGCAAGCGATATTGCTTCACAAACACTGGAGTCATGCCAGGGTCCGTGGGAATTGTTGTTGTGTGGATGTCGGTGCGACCAGAGTCATATGAGTCTACCGCAAAGAGATCTTGGAAATCCAAGAAAACTTGTTTCAACTTTTGCTTCTGTTCCAGAGTCACACAGGCATCAGCTAGGTTGACTCTCTCTTCCACCATCTGCCTGAAGCCTGGAAAGACTTCTGGTTTGGCTATCTCAGCGGCCTCCTCCAGCTGGGTGGAGAAGTCCCTGGTCAGAGTGCTGATTCGGACTGGAGGCTTCAGGTGGGAAAGGCAGCCCTCATGGACCTGGAAAATCACCTCATCCCTCCTGAAGTCACAAGTCACATCTTCCTTACCATAAGGGCAAGAAGTGTACACCAGGAAGTTCCCCCCATGCCGGGTGAAAATCCTGTCTGGTGTTGTGTTGTCTTCACTGTCACTGTCAAAACAGTCCTTGGGGATCGGTCCTAACAGTTCATTTCCTAAATCAATGGAGAAATGTCGGTCATCAACCGGCATTCCAATAATGGTGCCTGTGGCTAGAGTAATACTCTTTATGTCGCTGTTATCCACCTCTATTGGAATGGTGTCATGTTCTATGTTGACTAATGGTGTTGGGTTTACCCCCAACCCTTGCTGTTGGAGAGAAGCATTTAGATGAATATAAGCATCAGGGTTTTTCAATTTTTGTCCTCTTTTAACTCTCACTCCCAGGGAGAATTGTCGGGTCCTTTCTGGGATGGTGACTTCCTCTTTAATCTGAATTTCAACTGCATAAGGTAGCAATTGAGCTGACCTAAATGCTTTTTCTGCATCATCAAAGCCCATGGGATTATCCGCTAATCGGGACCAAGCTTTGAAGTTTATTAGGTCCAAACTAATGGCAAAGCGATTGAGAATGTCACTGCCTAAGTAAAAGGCGGTAGTAACGTCTCGCACGACCCAACAATTATGGACTATGCTCTTGTTGCCAATGGAGATTTTGAGAATACACCTGCTTGGCAGGAGATGTTTGGAATTGGGTGCTTCCAGGTCCATTTCCCATTTGTCTATCAGTTTGAATGTGGGAATGGCTGGATCTTTTGGGAGTTGGCGGAACATGGCTTCGCTGATGAAGCTCTTACCGTTGTTCACACACACTCGAGCGAGAGCAGAGTCCTTCCCATCATTTAACTGAACAGGGATGAACAACTGATCTCCAATTTGCTGAATATCAGTCAGGCTCTGAGCTGATTTCACATCTTTCTGGACTATAGAAGTGGGAGTGTCTGATTGTGGATTGGTAAAGAATTTCAGAGTGTTTCCTTCCAGTGTGGAATACCACCTTAAACTGGAAGGAAGGTTGATTTTCAGAAATAGAGATGACCCCCTATAACCAGTCTGTTGTCCTACTGCTATTACTGTCACGTCTAGAATTTGGTTGTTCTGGAAGTGAAATTCTACTTGGTCAGATTTTTGTTCAACCATGTGGCAGGTGCCGTTTAAACTAACATGGTTGACACTCTGTTTTAATTTTATTGGTCGGCTAGTCTGGGTCCAGAGGACCTTGTTTACGCAATCTATTAGGGGTGACAACCTTCTCAGGAGGTCATTCCCTAGTAAACAAGGGGTGCCCTCTGGAGTCACTACTATGACCGGGTGTTTCACCTTGTGTCGCCCAATTTTAATGTCCAAGTCTGCGGTCCCCTCGACAGGAATTTCCTTCCTGTCAAAGTTCTGCAGTTGTCCAGGAAGAGAGGTGAGAGGAATACGGTAATTCTTCCCCCTTCCTGCATTTAGTTCATCAAAGGCCCTTTTGAACAGAAGGGTAGCTTGGGATCCAGTGTCCACCAGTGCCAACATTGCACCCTGCCCCTGTACTTGTACCGGGGCATAGTATCTTCCCTCCTTCTCCTCAAGGGGGCACAGATAATGCACATTTTTTGGACAACTGGTGGGCTACTTTTCTGGTTTTGGACATTGCTAGCGAAGAGATTTGTGCAGAATTCTGTGGAGAGCCTGGGGAATCTGAAAGAAAAAGTTGGCAACTGGAAATGGTTTCGGGTTCTGGGCCGCCCCCCTCCTTTTTGGAGGCAGTCATCAGGATGGGTTTGACCCATGGGATTTTGGTATTGTCGGTTCTGGGATGAGATGATGGGTGGCGGTAGCTCAGTCTCCACATCTCCCCAGTCTGAATTGGCATCCCTTGGGACCCATTTTTCCTTGGGAGGAGTTCCCCCATCTCTGAAGGAGAAGATCCTTTTCTCAGGATCTTCTGAGGATCCCTCTCCCTCAAATTGGAAGACCTGTACCTCCTCCACAAAGTGGGTCTGTTTGGGTCCTTTGTTTCTCCTAGCTCCTCTCTGCTCCTTGGGTGGCAGACTTTCAGGGGTAGGAGATATTGTTTCCGTTTCTTGGTTTTCCAGGGGCTGTTTACAAGTTGGGAAGGAAGCTTCCTCCAAGGCTTTACACCCCCCTTCCCCTTGTGCCTCCTCCCTGGGAACCGGTGGGTTATCGGGGTGCTGCCCCGTCATTGTTGTGGAGCACCAGGTCCAGAGTTTGGGGCATTCTGCGGTGGCATGCTCATCTGAGGGTTCTGTTGGGCCCTCAGTATGTGACCCAGATCCCGTGCCATATTTTGGACCTGGCGCTCAAGTTGTGAAACCCGCTCCGGCTGATACGGGGCTCTATTTTCTCCCCTGGGCTGATCCCGGGAAGAGTAGCTATCCCTTCTCTGGTAGTACCCCTGGTTGGGAAGATTTTGGTACCCCTCCACCCTTGGCCTCCCCTCTCCTGGATTGGGTTGTCTGGGCTCAGGGAATTGGGGAAAGAAGGATGGATGATTTTGGGGATGGAAATTGGGTGGATACCTGGGGAAAAAGTTCTGCCCAGGATTTGGAGAATTTCTGCCCTCCTGTGGGAAATTGGGAGGGAAGTTCCCTGGGTTAGGTGCTTGGCTGGATCCCCTCCCTTGGGCTGGAGGAGTCCACACATAACCCAGGATTGGTCGGTTTCCCTCGTAGCGGGGACTTACATAGTCAGGGGAGCGGGGGACCCCATTTGTGGGACTACCTCCTCGACTCCCTGTCTGTGACTGGCCCGACGGCCTTCTGGGCTGTGAATTATTTGGTGCAGGCAGGTTTTTAGGCCCCCCCATCTTCAAATCTAAAACGGGGGCAACCTTCACCTCTGCCACCTTAGCAGCAGCAGGGGTGCTGTTGGTTTTGGGGTTTTTCGGCGCATTATTTTTATTTTCGATGGGCTTCTGCACCTCATAGATCCGGGTAGCCTGTTCAATGACCCAGTCTAAAGATCTTTTCTCATGAAAATCTCTCACGAGCTGGGTCATTATGTATTTGGGTAAGGCATGGAAAAATGTATTGATACATTCTCTGCTATCCGTGCGCACCCTTCTGGTGGTCTGCGCAAAAGCACGCTTTAATTCTTGCACAAACTCTTGTGGGGCCTGATCACCCCCACATTGCAAATTGTAGGCTGCCTTGCAAGCCTCTTGAGGATTTCTGTGCACAGAAAAATGTTTCAAGATGGCCGCCCTGTATGTGGACCATCTTGAATGGTTTTGATCCTCCAGCCCTGCAAAGAAACTGGAGTATTCTGGTGAGAAGGTCCATTTGACGTACTGGATGCAGCTACTGCTGTCCTTCAAATGGAAAGTCTCCATCATTTGCTCATAGAGCTCCAAGTGTTCCCAAACAGAATACTTGGCGTTCTTATGATAAGGCGTGATGACACTCCTTATTGCCTTTATTTGTTTCAATGGGTCCTTAAGCAAGGCCCTTTTTGCCTTATTGGCCTTTTTGGTTCGGGTAACCCTGGTCCATTCATCCTCTGACTCAGAAGCACTGCTCCCAGAGGTGCCCGTCTGATCTTCCAGGTTTTCCCGGATTCTGCGAGCCTGGGAATGGCTGGCAGAATGTGGGGACCTGGTCTCCTGTGTCCTGTAATGCCCAGAGGAGTCTTCAGATCCCTCCTTGCTGCCAGGATTCGATGGGTACCCCCCCACTGACCTAACTGGGCAGAGGTTTTCAGGATGCCCTTAATGGGCCTACTCTCCTGGGGTTCCCCACTAAATCGCACTGTGCTTGGGTGCCCATACCTGGATGCCCGCCCATACATTCCTGGGAGGTACTGGCCTATGAGCCCCATACTTCTAGCTGGATAGTAATCTGCCATCCCCGTGGCCCTGGGCTCATGTCCGCGAGGGGACATGGGGGTGGCAGAGTCCAGGGACTGGGAGAGATGAAGGCCTCTGCTACTAGGGCTCCTGAGGTTATGCACAGGAGTTTCTCTTTCCCAGCGAACCTCATCTCTATCCGCCCCTGCTTCCTGTTGCATTGCAAGAGCCTGCACTTTCAGTTCCTCAGTTAAGGCCTTACTAGACTCTATCAGTCTCTCCTGCATCGCTACCTGTTGCTGGAGCCTATCATTGTGCTGACAGAGAGCCTCATTTTCTCTCTGTGCCTCCTGATTGGTCCTGGAGTACTGGGCCAGTCTTTGCTGCAGGAGGGTTACCTCCTGAACTGTGTCCCTATTGGCATGCTCCTTTCTTGCCAGAGCATCCTCCACCCTCCTGGTGTACTCTAACAAGTTCTGGTGTTCTTTTTGGAGGTCACCCAGTCCCTGGAGGGCCAGGTGATCTTCTTCCATTTTCCTTTTTAAGTGGCAGACTTCCTGGCCTAAGGTATCTCTTTCCTGACTAAGAGCCTGCATCTGTGCCGCCAGGTTGTCCCTTTGCCTTTGGAAGGCACCAGCTTTCTGGCACTCCTGATCAAACTCTGCCTGGGTATCCAGGTCTTTCAGAATCAATGTATTGCTTTCCTCTTTCTCTCTGTCTACTTGGATTTGCAGGGTGGCTACCTGCTCTGTGCATGCCCTGTTGAAATTGATCTGTTGCTCCAGCTTTTTCTGGCTCTGCAGTAAGGAGTCCAAACTGTCTTGGTGCTCCTTCTGCAAACCCAGAATTCTGGTATCCTGGTCTGTCTTTTCCTGTTGCAGTATATCCATGTCCTCTTTTATTTTAATGATATACTGCCTACTATCATTTTCTGACTCCTGGCTCCTCTGCAGCCTTTGCTCAGAAGAGACCAGGTCAGATTGGGCCTTTTCTAACGCCATTTGTTGCCTATTTGCCAGATCTTGCCCTTCAGCAGATTTGTCCTGCATGGCTCCCATATATAGATACAAATATGCCGCTATCCTGGCAATCTTATTGTGTTCATCTTTGGCCTTAGAAGCCATATATAATTCACTCAGGGCCACATGTAATGGAGCCTGATCTCTCCATATATCTGACCCTGTTTCAGTGACCTGTTGCGCGATTGCCTGCAACCAGACCGTTTGGTCCTGATGAGTCCACTCACCTCTCACAAATAGCTTATATAAGAAGTGCTCTCTGGCTATTTTCATATCTACCAAGGTCGTCATTCTGGAATTTGAGTTCCTTCCTGACTTACAGAAGTTTGTATTTTATTTTGCAAACAGACCGTTTCCTTAGAGCGTTCCTTTGAGGGATGCTTTCACAGTGTAAAACAGCCTGGTGATCTAACCGGATATGTGTATCTGGTCAGTTGGCACACTGTATTAATCTGCACAAGTGGTAAATCTAACCCAGAATATCCCGGCTCCGAGCCCCCACTTCTGTAAGCGATATTCAATCAACACTACAGCTAAGTCAATGCCTAGTCTGGGATGCTGAGGAAAACCCTTATTGATGTATTTTTATGTCCAGTTCAGTACTCTGGATGACAACCCTTGTATAACACCCCCCTCTTAGAATCCCCCTGACCCCACTGAGCCAAGAAGTAGGTTTGTTTTGCAAATTAAAAGGTTTATTTGAAAATTTAAACAATATGTATATATCACACTTTATAATAAGTTAATATCTGATAGTACACTTAGACATATGATGTTGACCAACAATGGGTAATCTGGCACTAGCACACTTCTTTACAATCAATGAGGAGTTAGTATAGGATGGATAAAGTAGCAAAAATACTTTTATGGTTTCAAGGGAAAAGCAATGAGGAATAAAATGCAGTACAGAAATACTTGATATGATTTTAGCAAAAGATAAGATAATCACTTTTTCTCTGGCAATTCACCCCCCTCCCCTATGCAATGTAAGAAATGGAAGGAGATGGAAAGAGGAGTACACAGTTCTCAGGAATGCAATCAAATACAATACGAAATTCAGTTCCCCCCCAGCAAGCTTAGAGGATACAGGTAGGAGTTTGAAACACAGGCCCAAAATGCTTTTTAAATGTGATGGCAATGGATGGGAAAATGTGCCAACTGATTTTAATTCCCTCTAGAGATTCAGGGTGAGTGGGAGATGCGTGTTGGTATTAGTTCAGGCTCACTTTAGCAATGCTCTATGAGTTATTACCAAGTTGCAAACGGATTTTAACAAAAGAAAGAATGGAGCTGCTATTTTGACAAGTGGAGAATTTGAGCCAGAATCGCAAATCGCGGTAAATTTCGCGAGTGCGTGTCTCGCGATTACGGAACAAGTATAGGGAGTAGGAAGTCGGTTTTAGGTTCGTTGGAAAGCCTAGAATCACAGCTTTCCTAGCCCAAACGGTTCCAGAGATACGGACGATTTAATAACGGTAGATTTTCGGATTTAAAGTAAAACTCAAAATGACAGGTGACAGCTTGCAGCTGCAGAATTGACAGGTGACAGTTGTGCAGCTTTAAAACTGACAGATGACACGATTTCTAGGAGGCTGTTCTAATTAGGTTAAAATAGTTTGGATTAGATTATTTTAACTAAGAGATTGGGTTCTGCACAGTTCTGGCGGATACTCACTCCTAATTTTGAAATGAATGGGCCTCGTCACGGATCTGGTCAACTGGACTGGGCGGTTCTGCTCACAGCGTCTGGGTCAGCTCTGCTCTGCTGGTCTAGCCTCTCTGGATACGGCGGGTCAATCTGGCACCGGTTCTGCTCACAGCGGTCTGGGTCTGGTCTGCGGTTCCGGCAACAGTTCTTGCCAAAGAATTCAAACAGCTCGCCCGGCTCTTGAATAGTTTGGTTAGGTTTGCTGGATTCTGAAGGCCTGCTGAGAATACTTTTGCTTGCAGTGGGCCTTCTAGGTTCAAAGTTCTGTAGTCTATGTTTAGCTTGGAAGTCTAAGTGTTGGATCTCTGGATGTGAAGTCGTCGGTCAGCATGCTCTGCAGCAAATGGAATTGAATGTCTCTACCTGTCCCAGCAGTCTCTTTTTATGTGTTTTGAAAATGGGTGTGTGCCTGGGCCTAGCTAAGCCTGCCGCTCTCTACTTGTCATTGGCCCAATTCTCCCCTCTCCCATGATTGGGGGAAGGAAATGGATTGTCATCATGATGAGGTCTGTTTATGGGTCAGAGGATCCTCCCCTGGTCAATTTGCACACAAATCTATTTCTGACCCAAATACATATTTATCTATGTACCATTTTTCTAATATTATAGGTCCAGTTAACATATTTTCTGTAGCACCAAACCATCCGATCCCTGTCTTTGTACAATGTTGTGTCCACTGATGACAGAATTCTCCCATTTTCATCCAGATAACGACCTCTAAACCTTTCCAGATTTTACACAAATGTGCACCAGGGATATGGGTTTCAGATGATAAAGTGTCAGATTTTTAACATGCATACATTTGGAGTAACTACCTTTTTTCCGCTACTATCCCGAGGAACATACCACAGGGTCCTAACACCTCTTAAAATGTGCACAGAAAAATCACAAGAATAATGATATTACTTATATAATTCTGACAAGTCTGCACTATGAGTTATCTATCTTTTTAAAATTATGCCCTGGTCAAACAGTGGTGTGGTTTAGGTTCCAAAGCACATGGGGGAAGCTTCTGCCTGTCCCCGCCTCCAGCTCGGGTGGCTCCCAGAGGCACTTCTCCTCCCACTTCTCCCAAGAGGAAGCCACTTTACGACCCCCCAATATAACATTTGCCTGAGCCCAGGACAGTGCTTTGTTCAACCTCCTGCAGGCTGCAGGTCCCCTCCCTTAATTCAATCAGAGAGGTGTCAACTCCTTTTGGCAAGGGGCAGCAGGATGCAGCTAGGCCTGGGAAGAGTGGCTGAGCAGGTTTCAACTCCTGTCGGGGGTAGTTGTCAGGCAGAATCCAGTTTCATTAAGCCAGGTTTCAGCTAAATGTCACTTTTTGTTCCCAGTTTAAATCAAACTTACAATTTTTACATATACATTAAATAATTACTTTCTACAAGTCATTTCAGAATATAGTTTTACATTGTATCCACCTCTTAGCAAGTCTTTCCTTGGCTTGGTTTTGTTTCATTTGTTCAGTTTTACACAAAAGTCTGGTGGTTTTAAAACGCCGGCTTTCTGATAGTGGTGAGTACCGGTATTGCAACCATTTTTGGGATTAAGAAAATGAATTCCCCACAGTTCTGAGTTGCTTTTTGGCAATCAGCATTGCCATTCCCAATGGTTTCAGACTACTGTGTTTGTAGCCCAATGGTGGTTTTAGGCAGTGCCCTCCTGTGCTCACAACATAGGCAAAAATGGGTGGCAGCCTATTCTTCATATTTTCCCTGTGCACTCTCTGGGGAGTTCTGGCCATCATGATGTTTTCCATGCCCGTACTGCACAGTTTTATGGTAGGGCTTGGATGCATGGGTAAAAACATCCCACAATATGCTGAAAGGTTAGCTTTTCAGAGATTCTTTTAAATGTTTTCCTTTTTATTTCTTTATAGAATGTGTTCATCTCAACTTGAACCCGTGAATTGAAGAACAAGAACAATTATAATACTGGCACTGGGATGACCAGTATAAGCCTCATTGAGTTTATGGTGACACTTTGTAGTATTTGTTTCTTGAACAACATTTTAATGATTTTCTTTCTTGGGGTGTATTGTCCTGAAGAAGACGTGTGTCAGTCATAACTGACTAGATCCATCTAACTGTCGAAACTACCGATATAAAGTACTATTGGGAGAACACTTTGGTTTAATTGCCTTGGTGTTCACTGAAGTTGTAGATGACTCTATGCACCTCATTCTTTACACTTTAATGATTTTTGATTCAAAGTTATTTGATTGTTGCATGAATTGTTGCACTTGTGATTTTTGTTTAATATATTTAATTTGACATGATCTTTAGTTTTTTGGGTATTTCTGTCTCTCATGGTTGCTAGACTTGTTAGTTTCAAGTCTCTTATGAAGTGTTTTTAATCCTTTAAAAGACTATTTAGTGTGTCTATTCAAGTAAAAAGTTCCTGTTATTTTAATATTGACTGAAATTTCCATTACGTGTACGTTGCCTCCATCTAGTGTATTTCAGCCTCTCCCCACATGATCTCCTTCACTTGGAGAGAGTTATGTCTCTTGGGAGCTTGCCT
The DNA here is from genome assembly GCF_040938575.1 of Ambystoma mexicanum. Lineage (NCBI taxonomy): Eukaryota > Metazoa > Chordata > Amphibia > Caudata > Ambystomatidae > Ambystoma > Ambystoma mexicanum. The sequence continues at coordinate 914,386,149 of NC_090936.1, forward strand.
TCTTGTTATTGAAAGTATGTACACTAAATGTATATCATGAAGACATGGCATTCTCCTATTTTTCTAGTTTTGTATTTTTTCAACAGTGTGAAAGCCTGATATGAAATATGGCTAGAATTCTCAGATCAATATGTTTTTAATTGCCTTGATGATAATAACATGTATTGCCTAATTATTTTTATGGTTTTTGTTATGTTCTGATTCTGCTCTCTTCTCAGCAAGTCATTGTACATCTGTTCTACATTACTATATTATAACGTTTGTGGATTCCCACGTGACACAACCCCTTGTTCTTTATTCATTTTGTAATGGACAGTCCATAAAATTAAGGTGTAAAATCAAGACTTGATGCTTTTACCCATTTATCTTCTATTCCAGCCCATTTTCAAATACACAGAAACGTCACAAAGCAGAGTTTATAACTCTGCTGTACCTTCCTCCCCTGACTTGTAAGTGCACTACTTTGTATTCCTGCATACGATCTTCATGCAGATGCACACTGTCAGATTACAATGGAATCTGTCTGCAATTAGTACCTGCTAAAATCAGATGACTTTCATAGGACATCATTTGTAAATGCTAAACAAAAGGGGGTCTTGGAGTCTCTCTACCAACAAAAACACAGCCCAAAGACCTGTTCGTGGGTGAATGGCCCCTGGGAGAGACTCTACCAAGTCTTTAGCTCAATGTCCCTGCATATCAGCCTTTGTCCTGCCCAGGGGCAGACCAGCACCGAAATTCTAGGCAATTCTCCTCTGAACAAGAGTGCCAACAGCAACCCCATACACATGTTTTCAGCCTTGTTGGGCATCATCAGTGAGGTGGAGCTGTGCCTCTCTAAGAAAAGTGAGCAGTGAGTCTGAATTGCCTGGAACTTCGAACGGCAGAGAAGACCTTCTAGGAGACTTCTTCCCTTTAGCTTGGTGGGACTAACCAGATCACAAAGCCCCTGGACCTCCTCTCCAGTCTAGTTGAATTTTCTGTGCCGTGCTGCAGGAAACCAGATAGCCAGTGGGAGAGAGTCAATTCACGCTTTTAAGTCGCACGCCTTTTATTTGTTGCTTTCCGCTGCTTTTGCCCTCTTCCCTGGGCAGTGCAGAAACCTCCAGATGTCCTCCTTCTTGTCACCTCAACTGAAGCTCCCGGAACAACGAGACTGCAGGAACAACTGCCTCAGCTAGAGCCGCCTTCATCTTTAAGGTACTTTGCAAAATTCAGCCGTTCTGTCCGTCCAGCCGCGGTGAAAGTGTTTGAAATCTTTTGCCTCTGCGAAAGCTCGTCCTTCTCTTCCTTTTCATATAACTTTTAACTACTTTGAACTGTGTGATCCTCTGCAATGACTCTGAACCATTAACTTTGGCGCAGGCCTATTGATTTGAATCCTAGTTGAAGTAGCCTTTTCTAGATTGCCCTGCCTATAACTTGTTGGTGCTATTGATTTTGAATAACCTTGCCTTTCCTCCCTTTTAAATTGCTGGAGTGCCATTTTGCTCACACTTCATTTTGAGCTTAACCTGTCCAGAATTGATTGGGTGTTGTAGTATATTAAGACTGTGATTTTCTGCTGCTTTATGATAGTGAACTGCTTTACAACTGATGGTGTAAATAAATGTATATTCTTTTACTCAGAAACCTTGACTCAGTGTTTGTTTGAAGCATAGCAATTGCTGTCCTTTGTGTAACTTCTGATACTGCTCACTTTACTCTTAAAATAGGTCTGCTGCTCAGCCATCGCTACCACTTTACTGTGTAGTACAGGCTTGTACCAAAGGTGACATTGTACTTGCACTAGTACTTGTAGTCTTAATTGTATGTGGTGTTCCCAAAGGGTACTGCATATGATTCTGCCTAACACTCCAGTGCATTTCACATCCCTTTGGAGGTGGAAAAGAAGCATGATACATATTTAACATTTCTGTGCTGCTTTCCTGCTCTGACCCAAGTCTAACTAATGGATTCCTGTTAAATTTACCTGCATTTAGCACCTGCTAAAAGCAGGTATAGCAATCCTTTGTAAATACCATCTTCAAAGTGCGCTTACATTTATGTACCAACCTGAGAGCAAAATGAAAGAGTACAAGTGATTTTTCCCTGTTTTCGGGCACCTATTTTGGAAATATGCAAAGGTCCATGTAAAGGTCGCAGCTGCACATACAGTGCTAATATTGGCAATCCTCTGCTTGCAAATTCCACCTTTTACTAAATTAACCCCAAAAGTGTTCATTACAAAATATTGCATACACAGACATACTGATCTCCAATATGTGGGGTGTCAGCAAAACTTGTTGGTGCCTTTCTATTAAGATTTTTTTTAAAATAAAAGGGCCAAGGCCTATCTTAACCCTATCACTTTGGATGTTCCCTGCCTTTTTTGTTAATTTGGTCATCCGTCGAGATAAATCTACTGTCCAAACACTACCCTCACTGATCCTACCACTATACAAAAACTAACTTAGGTCAGGAGAAGGACTCCCTTCTCCTGAAGGTACTTCTAGTATGGGTTTTTCAGTAGGTGATTCCAAAATAATCCCTTGAAACTGATGCCACTCTTCCAAGGGTACTTCTAGTACCAGTCTATCAATATTTTACTTGTGAATAGTCTCTTATGACTGTTTCCGTCAATCTACTTAATTCTTTAATTTGATTACTTTGCTTTCTCTCCTCAGGTTTTATCCCTCTAGGTAGTCTCTTATTAATCTGTGTTTTTTTGTCTCTGATTTTTAACGTGTGCCTTTATAGCTTCTTGGTATATTTGATGTCATGTGTGTTCCAATTGCAAATGTTCTCTTTGCTCGTTTCCACATCCTGTTTCCTCTTCAAACTTATTTTGACTTTGTGCTGGATGTCGATTTATCTTCCCATTTTCCCTGCGTAACCTTTTCTCTGCTGCTTTCCTTCTGGTATTTAACATTCAACAGTTTGTTTTACAAAATTATTATTCTTGAGTTCCCTTTTCCTCCAATTCAACTCTATTTCAGTTTTTGTACTGGTACGAGTTAACTGGTTGCGATAATGATTCTTTGGGGTCTTCCCAGGCCTCCTGTTCTCCCTGTTTCCCGCCTGGTGGTAGGATAATGTTGTGGGAGCCTCCTTCCTTGCAGACCCACACTCAATACACAGACTGGTAGCATCTCTCCTGCTCCCGCATCTCTATCCTCCTTGTTTCCCGTTTCTTTGTGGTAATGCAGTCATTCAGCATTCGATTGTACCAACTGCGGGATCCATTCATCAATGGTATCGGCAACGTTGACCAGACACTTGTCCCACCACAGATTTCTATCCCTGGTCTCACCACTACCTTCAGAAGGGCTCTGGCCCTCCGGTTTTGTTGGGCTTTGTTCTTGCACTTGCTTCGTGCAATGCTTTTCAAAGCTGTACCAGTTTGAAACTCTCGGGTTCTGGCATGTCTCTATCTGGTTCACTGTACGTGGCTTGGGGAACTGCCCAGCTGGTTTAGAGGTCTCTCGTTCACGTCATTTCCCAGCGGACGCGAGTGTGTTATTTTCTCTCTGTCTACCTCTCGCTCGTCTCTCAATGGAGTTACGTTCATCCACCTCTTTGGGGACTGGCTCTTGGATTTTAAAGAGATATGTCTTTTTCTTTTGGATAATGATATCCGTTATGATGCTCGTCATCCCAGTATGGCTGATCCATAGTTTCTGGTATTATGACTTCCTCTTCACAGTATAGACAATTCACAGTTTCTGGTATTATGGTTTCCTCGTCACAGTATGCATACTGCCCACCAATATTTATGGTAGCTTCTGCGTCCCAGTCCTGGTACTTTATGGAATCTGATGTTCTGAAGCACCCCATGTAGGCCATAGTGTGTACCACTTGAGGGATATCCTCACAGGAACGGGAGTCCTTGTCCCCTAAGAGGGACTCTCTCCCGCTGAGATCCCACTTGCCTCTGCCACTAGGGAGGGTGTTGCAGAGCGGGCTCACCTCCTTAACCTCACAGGAAGTGGCTCCCCGTGGGGTGAAGTGACGAGTTCCCTCGATTTTATCACAAATATTAAGCATAGAATATCTCATACCACTGATTTGTGCAGCCACTAATTTGCCTAGCCACCAGGTAATGCCTGATGTGCACCATTATATTTCCAAATCTTCTCGCTCCAGTGGGACCATTCATAGCACAGCCATGTTAACAACTTGTCTATGTAACCTCTCCTGAAGGGGAGAGCACTGCATCCAGCCAGAGGTCTGGCGTGCCTGTCACTGCTGTATTCTACCCTTGATGACTGAGTCATCCTGCTGGAGCCTACTGCTGCTCTATTGATTTGGGGACATCCAGTTGCTTCTCATATGGATCGTTGTTCAGACCGCCACCAGTGTCCCCGACTGAGGTCACTATCAATCCTGTTTCAATGTAATTCTTCTGTGACACCATTTCCTAATTGAAACTTCATCTGTTTGTCCCCCTGACCTTTTGACCTCTCTGGCTGCGAAGTTGGAACACCACTCAACAGGATCTTCATCCACAAGACATCAGTTGTTCTGCTCTGCAGTTCTTCATCTGCTTTAGGGTTCCGGGCTGCGACTGGCATCTTGAATCCACCATTCTATGCCCTGACAAGTATTTTCACTGGCGGTGTTACCTGCAGATTTGGGGTTCCCTGCTGCTGACACTGCCCGTCCAACATGGGGTGGATGTATCGGGCCATTGCTCTGAAGTCTCCTCTTTGCTAGCCCAAAATCCATGCTGTCTTTTAATGGGGGTCCCCAGGCTCACCTTTATGACTTTGCTCAATTTTTCCACATTGCAGACCCATACCCATATGGACCAGAACTCAGTCATGCCCGGCTGCTGATGTATAAGCTCTTCGCTGTCACCATTAATTTGGCGTAGTGGTGACTTTGCTTTTTTGACTGGATCTCTTATTGGGACTATCCTCAGTCTTCTTTCTGTACTCCCAATGCATATGGATCCCAGTATAATTCTTAATTCTTTGCCAATACATTTGTATTTGGGCACATAGTGGTATTTAACTGCTCAACCATTGAGGAAACTACTTGAGTGTAAAGGGAATATCTTTCACAATGAGAGTCATGGATTTTAATTCTTAAAGGTGGATCTTTCCAAAGATCATGTTGGAGTTTTTTGGACTCTGAACTCTTTATGAACCAGTGTGTTATTGCTGTTTTTGTATTTTTCTTGTCAGATACAAATGTCTCCATGTTCTTGACACAGAACACATACAAACAAATCCCCATGCATTGCTCACAGTACGTCCGTTTTACACACAGCAACCCAATAGCAAAGCTATATTGCATTTCCCCTCTCTTCCCACTAATCTCACCCCCCCCACCATCTATTTCAGATCCACTGATTGCCCGCATGCATGGAAATTGCACCAGAGAATGGTATAAATCCAAATAACATAGTATAACAAAACACAACAGAACAGGTGGAGCATGGGACACGGCAGTGTAATCTTCACTCACACAGAACAAGCACAGCCTGTGCTCATCAGATGTAGCACCACCCACACAGAATAAGAAAAGCATGATTGACATTGGTGTAGCCTTTGCTCATACCGTTTTACGGCATTGAGCATGAAAGGCAGGCTTCCCTCACACAGAACAGGAACAGCATGGGACTCTCAAAAAAAGGTTGAGATTCACTCTCAAAGAAGGGTACCTCATGGACAACAGCCGGGCAAGTTCCTCGCACATAGAATGGGTATAGCATGAGCCACAACAGTGCAAGATGAACTCACACATGTCTAGCTCTGGGCAGCCGAGCGATTCACTTAAATTGCAGACACTGTACTTTAAAGGGTCAGGCTTTAGAGAGCAGAGCTTCCCTTGCATTGACCATGCTAAAGTCCCTGCATGTCACAAGAAGGGGGAACCTCTACGAACAACAGGAGAAATGGTTCTGAAGAGGCCTTGGCAAAGGTATAGACCATAAAGGGCACGTCTCACTAGAAAAAGAGCATGCGCAAGCAAAAGGGGGGAAAAGATACAAAAGAGTTGAGGATAAAGATGGAGACGGCATGGGGCTGTTGTATTAAGAGTAGGCAGGAACTATGCATATGTGATGGGTCTGCAATTGTCAGATCAAGGGAAGGCTGGGTCCTAGGGAGTGGGCCCATGTGTCATAAGATGGTGGAAAAAGGCAAGGCAATGAAAAGGAAATATTTCTTTTTGGAGCTTTTAGAACTAACATGAAAGTACACAAACGCATCCCAAAAACCATATCAATTTGTGCAAAGGTTTAAATAAAAGGGGCATAAGCCAGTCAACCTCACGTTGCTCCAAAAAACACCCTTTCTCAATGAATCCCCCTTTTCTTAGTACAATTAGCTGTTGATTGTTAAGGTTGTTCCTTTCTGGGTCCAGGAAAACCACTTTAGGGACAGATCATATCTCGTGCATATGATAACTCTTACATCCCATATATATATATATCTCTGAAAGGACAGCCCATACATATATATAAATTCAGTAAAACAACTTTGTTAAAGGGACGTTATGGGTACAAGTAAAACCGAAAACCCCCTGAAATTCGCCAGTTATGGTAAGCTAAGCAACCATAATTCGCGCCACCACCGTGCACTGCTAAGACTAACACCTAGGAAATCAAAGATGACATCACAAATGTCATTGATGACATCACTGATGACATCACATGTGCATTTACATTTCATGAACAGTCTATACAAGGAATTCTTATTGGAATGTTAATTAGAAAAAGTGTCAAGGATCATTGGAATAAATATCATGAGGTACATATTGCATTAAGTAATGCATTAATCCAAATAGCATTGTATTATGAAATTCTTTTTCCAATATATTAAAGTACACATGTAGTAACATGGGCATGCTGTGCAGCAGACGCAATGGAGATGCAATATTAATAATCTTGCCATGTTAAGTACTAAAATGACAAAAGCTTTCTTATTAGAGTTTTGCATACTGTGAAACATTTAATAAGTGCCTAATAAAACCCACTTACTACATTATTGCATTACTGCACACAAAATACAAACAGACAACAACACCTACAAATATGAGCGTATACAGGGAAAGTAAAGGAACCTAACTGATTATCTTCATGCACAGAAATTATTGCTCTGTTTCAAAGCTACTACTTCCCTGTGCATAACTATCACATATTGTGACTATGCCCTAAGGAAAGTAGTGTAAGTGCAATGTGTACAAATATGAACATATCCAGGGAAAGTACAGTAATAAAAAAACACTATAAGACAGTGTTGATAACCTTACTAATCATCTTCATACATAGAAAGCATTACTGTCTTCAAAGTCTGTGTTTTCTCCTTTGTATATGTTTCGTATGCTTTGAGTGGACCCTAAGTGAATCACTTTTTTCCTTTACTGATATATCTAGGCCAGTAACAGTCAGGAACTAAAAATTCACTAAACTATAGTACAAAGTACTATATTTGTAGACTTATACAATAAAGTGTTTTTTTTTTTTACACAGAAATGGCCAGTACTTTGGAATAGCTTGAGGAACATTTTTCACATGAGGAAATGACTGAAGATAGTGATACTAATGGTAGACACTATAACGAAATTAATAATCAGAACTTTATGTGTACTTAACATTTTAATTTTTTTTCACATACCATACAAACATTAAGAATAATACACCTAAAGACACCTTAGAACATACTCTGCACCGTATGGAAGAAAAAATGGACATGCTAATGAAAAATTTCAATCTTTTGAAACATTTTGTGGAGGACCACATAAAAGAAAAAAATAAATATCATTGTCCCACATGTACCTGTTCCCCCTCTCCATTTCCCAGTCAACTATCCCCAAACCTTCCCCACCAAGAAAAACGTTATGATGATACTTCCATCCCTTCATCTCCTCCCATCCATCCTCTCAAAACCCCGAATTCCCCTTTGTTTGTGTCAGTTTCTGCTTCCCTCTCTCTTTCATAAATTTTATATCTGTGTATAATTAAAGAAAATATTAGATGTGTTTTAATTCAGTTTTTGTGTCTTATTTTTAAAAAAAGGCAGTTGAGGTGTCTGCGGACAGCGCGGGTGTTTGGAATGTCCGTAATTAACTAAAATGGGGGTGTCCTAAGGACACTATGCCTGTCCGTAATGTCCGCAAGTGAGATGGAACTGTTCTAAGAACACACTGGGTGTCCGGAAAGTCCGTAATTAACCATAATGTGAGTGTCCTAAGGACACTATATCTGTCCGTAATGTCCGCAATCAAGTTGAAACTCTTCTAAGAACATGCGCAGGGTCCGGGTTGTCCGCAATTAACCAAAATGGAGGTGTCCTTAGGACACTATGTCTGTCCGTAATGTCCGCAGTCAAGTTGAAACTGTTCTAAGAACACACGAACTGTCCGGGTTGTCTGTAATTAACCAAAATGGAGGTGTCCTGTCCATACTGCCTGTAGAACATCTACGCACATGCGCACCACACTCATAACTCCTACGAACATTGCGCCTTTCCGTAACTGTTCGTCTCACTTGTGTCGCACTTTTAATTAGTTTCAGGACTCGAACACTGTCTGTAGAACACCCACGTGCACAGCCGTTCCCGTACATTTGGTGTCCAGCGGACAACGGTTCCCTTCGTGGACGTGTTCGCGACATTATCATGTGACCGCACCCACGCTGAGCGTGTGTCCTGAAATGCGGACACTGTCCGGGTCCCAGAACATTTTTAAAGTACTTTTTCAGGCAATCCACAGTATTTTATAGTAAAAATTCACCATAGCACATGTCCCAGACAATGACCCTGACTTTCTACATACTTTTTGGAACTTTTTGAGCCTTTTTAGGGTGTTCGATTTGTCCGCAGACAGCGTGGGTGTCCGCGAAGCGCGCACCTGCACCCCTATAAAAGGCCACACCCAAGAGCTCATCCTCATTGTGCTTCTGGCTATCTGACAGAACACTGTCTACTTCGGATTGCAATCTTCCAGATTTTGCTGCCTTTGCTGAAACCGGATGGCATCCATGGCTGGCGTTCTTCCACCTGGTGCTACATCTGCTTCAGCACCACCCCCACCCCCTCTACCACCTCCCCAAAGGCCTTAAGAGTGGAACAGGCGTGAGGATGAAGAGGATGAGGTAGTGGAAGTCCCTACTACCAGCACTCGCCGTGAGTCTTGGGTGTGATGGTTATTTACCATTCATGGTGACGTACCCAAGGCGCGAGCAAACACGGTCACCTGCAACCAGTGCAAAATGGTGCTGAGTTGCGGGAGGCTTGGTTCGTACAGCTTTGGTACGACATCTATTAAGCGACACCTAATGTCATTCCACGGTGGGGCCATTCGCAAGGTTCTACCTTGTGATCAACGTAGTAAGTTGAGTTCCTCTACTACATCCTCTGTTCCTCGCCTTTCACCACAAGATCCCTCCAGCTGCCTCACAGGCCATTCACGATGGTGATGACCCTTACCTTTCGAGGGTCACAGTTGTGTATGTACTGCGACACAGTACTCTGCAGGGGGGAGAGATTTCGAAGTGCTTTTGAGACTGCGGTCTCGGAGCACAAGAAGACCTTCTACCTTCCTAACTAAGGCCCACCCTACATCTTCCTCTCTCCACCTGCTCTTTCTTATCCCCGTGGTTGGTGTCCACACCTTACCCTCCTTTCCCCTCCTCTCCTAGTGTGTCGTGTATAAAACAAAAATATGAAACAAAAAAGGCTCTTTTCAGAGCTGCCTTTCACAGTCTAAAAATAGAAGTCACAAATAAATGGAGCAGAGCCCTGTGCAATTTTTAGAAGTCTCCAGACAGTTTGCGGACATCTAAAATTTTGGTGTGGTGCCCTATCAAAACCATTGCACTTTTCTCTGGGAGGAAGTGGTGGCTCTGAAAAGATTCTTTTGGTGGTGTTTTTTTGTGTTTCAAAAACTTGAAATAGTCAACACCTACTGCAAAATGGATGGCTGTAATTCCACAAAAGGTTGCAATGCATTTTGTACATTTCTCAGAAAAATCTGATTGCCAGCATAAGTAAGATGCACTCCATCTCTGCGAAAAATGTATGTACTACGAAACATAATATTTTCATTGTGGAAAGAGGACATGCCAACATCTCTTAGAAAAGCACACACAGCCTTACTAACATTCCTCCTTGCTTTCTCCATTTGTGGACCAAATGAAGAAGAACGCAGCCACATTTGTCTCTGCGCAATACGAGAAAAAATTACTTGGGAATTTGGAAACATTTCCATGACCTTCTGAAGTCCTTCTTTCATCGCAAATTGCAAAGAAATTCCTGACACATGTCCTAAACTGTTCCCTCCACAATTAATTATAATTATGTCTGGATGAAGCTCTGTCTCCAGAGTAGCACAGAGAAGTACCGAGTCCAACCACTTTATTCCACGCACTCCATGCCAGTGCACTTCCACATAAGGAAATCCAAGATCTGCAGCTACTCCACAGCGTTCTGCATGCACCTTCAACCAATGTATCCCTGAGTCTCCCAAATTCCAGATAATCTGTTTTCAGAAACACACAGCCATAGCTAACTGCCCTTCTCTCAGGAAAAAGACTTTCTGACAAACTCTCTCCTTACACAACACACCCACTAAACTTTAATGATTATTCTCATTTGCATGTCTCTCCACCCCAAAATCCCCATATGAAATACGCGGTGTCCGCGGACTACCGCCATGTCCGCGGACATATCGAAAATCTGAGCGTGGTGAATGTAAATTTAAATAGTGTGCCCCATTTCCCCTTTGAGGTTGGCTCTGAAAAGAGCTGTTTTTTTTTTTTGTTTTTTGCAGATGCTTGTCAAACACCTGTTATTTTTTTTTTTATTTTTTTTTCCCTTACTTTACTTCTAAATATTCACATAACATTCTCCAAAGCAAACCTTACATTCCAAAACAGAATGGCATTTCCCAAAAAAGATAAGGAAATACCATCTTCAAAATTAACAGCATTACTGGAATCAATGTTCTCATTATTACAGAAAAACATACCAGCTCTAAGCATGAAAGCACACATGCCCCAGTTGAATGCACACCTAGCAATGTATTGCTGAGGACAAAAAACAGAACTATTGTCCCATATTGCCCTAGGTACTAATCCAGAAAAAATGACTTCCAAATCTGCCAACAAAGTAGGGGCACTGACATAGCCCAATTGGAAAACTCCATAATGCAAAACTACCACATGGGGGACTGTTCATCCTGCCCATATCTTCACAAACTTGTACAATTCCCAGTACATTGCAATCAGGCACAGTGCTCCACACCACCTCCACTCCTTTAACATCAAAATTATTTGCCACATGCCTGCATTGAGCATACTGTTGTAAACCATGCACAAACATATGTCCAAGCACCAACACCCTGACTTTCTCCATCTCTGCCATCTTCACTACACTCAGTGTCTTTCAACACACATCCACAACCTCAACATCTGATTGTCTGATCCCTACAGTCCCCTTTCCATGCTGGATTTTTCTAGAAACCCTGGAGGTGGCACGCCCTGCACGAGGACAGCCACAGTGGCCGCCGACCGTGTAACTCTTGGACAGCCCTTCTACCTTTTCCACTTCACTCTCTCTGCCATTCCCTCATTGGATACAGCTAAGCAGTGACACAACCATCCCCAATCACATCCAAGACCTCTACATCTAACTCTATCATCATAGTTCAGCACTTCAAATGTACTGTTGATCACTGAGTACAAGTCTCATATCATTGGATAGCACCTACTACAAAAAGTACTCTACAAGTCTCCAAGATTTTACTTGCAGCTGCATGCATATCCACATGCATGAATACAAACTACAGGTATGCATATTATCTGCACAGCACATATACAACTCTTACAAATGCATATAAACAGAGTAACTGCCACTTAACCTGTATAACCTATAAAATGAACGTATTGTCATTTTTTCCATCTGCTATAATCAACTGTCACTTCCAAACCTGTCTGCTATCTATTTTATTTTTTCACACACACCTATCTAAAAAAAATATTATATTAGAAGAAATAACAATATAATTGTGGAAAAACATTTAGTAGTGTATCGTAAAATCACACACAGCCAGTAAAATGTAATGCATCTTCATACACTCACACACATAGACACTATCATTGAAATGCTCCCATCTGCACTAACACCACTACCTGTAATTCACATCCTTCTACTTTATTACTCACACCTTCACAAATACATATATTCCATGCTTTTCTATACAGTTTTTGCCATTTACCTTATAAAAAGTGCAAAATAAATATATCTATTTCTTCTTTCTCCTAACATTCTATAACACAGCTTTAAAAAACCAAGTGAATTTCATACACTTAATATTCTACGCACTTGCAAAGCATGTTGAACTAACATAATATAAAGGCTCCACATAGTCAAATGAAACTGCATGCATACACTATGTTCAGAAATCAAACAAGAATACTACTACAAAGACATAAAATTGAACCTCTCAATTAACATCACTGCTATAAACACAAAATTATTAACTTCTTTCTTTTACAATTGCAGTGAAGACCACTCTCCTGGAAAACAGCAACATCTGAACTACAAACACCAACTACAAAGAAACCTGCTCATTCCACAAAAAGAGTAAGTACAACACTACCTTAGTTTCTCTGCCTAGTCTTTAAATCTCTCCACGATCTTGCTCCCCCTTACCTCTCCTCTCTCCTCTCTTTCTACACTCCCTCCCACTTCCTTCGCTCTGCTGACCACTTTCTTCTCACTGTTCCTCCTTCCCCTTGTGCCACATTCCGTTTCTGCTCCTTCCATCTCCTAGCCCCCCTGCACTGGAACTCCTTACCTCTCTCACTCTGCTCTATTTCTACCTTTTCTTCATTCTGCACTTTCCTCAAATCTCTCCTTCTCCATTCCCCACCATAACCCCCCCTCCTTCTTGCGCCTCCCCCCTTGCCTTATCTCCTTAATCATCTCCCTCCCATCCCCCCACCCCCCCATTCTCACCCTTCACCCCATCCGTTTCCCTACTTCTCCTCTTCCCCACCCCTCCCTCTCTCTCACTTCTACTTCACTACTCTCTTTCTCCCCTTCAGTTTAATTGCTCTACTTACTGTTTTGTTGGTCTGATTCTCAATTTTAAATTGCTTCCACTGTTACTGTTATAATGTTAATTGTTATATGTATCCTATTGTTGTTAAAATGTGCAGCACTTTGGTGTAAAACACTAAATAAACACACTGTACGGGTGATTCATGTAATTTGAGCACCAAAAAAATGAAGATTTGTGCACCATTCTGTCCACAAATCACCATTTATTAAACCGGGATTAGCACGCAGAATGGCACACAAATCCCTGTTTTTTGGAGCACAAATAACATAACACAGCCACTAGAATATTAGTATTACAAAACAAAGAATTGTTTTAATTTTATACCATTTGATTTACTATTACTGCTTATCCTCACCACTAGCTCACTTTCTACTGTCATCTGAACCGCAGTATAGTAACACACAAACAGAATAGCCTTCCCAAATAATTGTAGCTGCCCAATGCACAATCACACACCACCAGATATCTTTACCATCCTAATCACACACTCACTCTCATGCATACAGCACACATATATTGCACAACAGCCCAACCCATACCTTCTTTTTTTTGTTTCAACAGACCCCACAGAATGCTCATCAGAAAGCAAGTCTGTAGAAAGCAACGCAGAAATAGAGCAAATGAAAATTAAAAATGTCCAAAATAAGCATCCATCTCTAGCAGAGTATGTACAAAAAGTTCAAACAAAACAGCTAATAGTCATTTAGCAAAACAAAACAATCTTCCAGTACAGAAACTTTGCCTCCTCTATCTAAATATAAAAGAAAACAAAAATGATCAACAAGTATACAGCTAGCACTACTGCTAAAACTGCACCTATAAATCTTGATATAGTAGGAAGTAACCATAGCAAAAAAAGTATCTTAGCAAAAATGTTCTGCCACATAGTCCTTCAGAATCTTATGAAAACAGGAGACAAATCATGCACAACCCTTAAAAACTACTGTAGAAAATTAATTATTTTAGTGTTAAACAGAATGAAACTACTAACAAAACTAAGTACTAAATTACAAAAAAGACTTATCAATAAACGGAATGTCAGCAAAAATAACTTCTTAAATATCTGTGGAGGTGAATGGAGTCACACCACAAGCACAGAAGCATATTTTAATGAAGAAGCATACAAACAAAATCAAACAAACACAATTGCCATACATAGCAGTGGACAAGGTTACGAAAAACTTAATAATACCATAATGCAACAAGAAATACTGCTTACAAAAATATCCCCAGAAAACTCAGTATCACCCTTCGGCCATGCACCCACGACCCTAGGCCCTGGCCACAACCACCACCGCAGCATATCACACCCATAGATCACACCCATAGAATCAAACTTTTTAACCATGCAGCATGGGCATTTTTTATGTCCGCGGACACCTAAAGTGTTCTAAGGAGTTTTATTTTGCCAGCGTACAGTACAGACAGGAATACTGTCCTTAAGACACCCCCATTTTCAGTAAGTACGGACATCCCAGACACCAGGCCCATTCTTAGAACAGTTTCAACTTGCATGCGAACACTACGGACAGGAATACTGTCCTTAGAACAACCCCATTTTGGCATGCGCGGACATCCTGGACACCAGATCCATTCTTAGAACAGTTTCAACTTGCCTGCGAACAGTACGGGCAGGAACAGTGTCCTTAGGACACCCCCGTTTGCCCAATTACGGACATCCCAGACACCGCGCATGTTCTTAGAACAGTTTCAACTTGCATGTGCGAACACTACGGACAGGAATACTGTCCTTAGAACACCCCCATTTTGGCAGAACACCCCCATTTTGGCATGTGCGGACATCCCGGACACCAGATCCGTTTTTAGAACAGTTTCAACTTGTCTGCGGACAGTACAGACAGGAATAGTGTCCGTAGGACACCCAGTTTACCCAATTACGGACATCCCGGACAGCGTGTCTGTCCACGGACATGACGAACACAACAGGGCTGCCTGACACTTAAATACAGCATTTGACCCATCTCTTACTCCCCTCCCCCCCGCAAACACTCTTACACACTTGCCAAAGTTGTATTTCTCCACCATTTGTCACCACGCTGTCCGCGGATCCAAGATGGCGGGCGTTTCCAAAAATCTGACGCTCTTCACGATCCTATCAGCGAACACGTCATATGTCCACGGACATGATGCAAGCCGATTAGCCAATCAGGACATTGTCTGCAGAGCGAACAGGAAAATGTGTCCGCGGAGCAGACATAGATATCACTAATTTTTTGTGACCTACTTTTTGGTCGTTTAAAAAAAACTACTGGAAGGAATTTCACCAAATTTAGGCTTTCGGGACCAAGCCACTACTCCTGCCGCAAATTTGGTGAACATCCGTCCAGCGCTTTGGGCTGTAGGCGTGAGCAGTTTTTTTTTTTCCCCATTCAGTCTATGGGAAAAAAAGAGAGTTTTGGGACCCTCCCCTGTAACTTTCCCCCTCTGGACAAAACCTCACCAAACCTTGCAAGACAATTCAGTGTGGGCCATATACTTTTTTGCAAAGTTTGGTGTGGATTCGTCCAGGGGGAGCGAAGTTATAAGCTGCCCAAAAAGTGCTCTTCCTATGGGAATAGCAACTTAACCATAACTACACAGCCACTACCGTGGCTGTGTTATACTGCATACCTGCTCCTGCTCTGGTATCACTAATTCATTCTGAGCCAAAGCTTTCCTAGGAGTACATTGTTCAGTTTAGTTGTATAGTTTATTTATTTGAAAATGCGCACCAAACGCTCAGGTAGCAGGGCGCAACAGTTACAAGAATATTTAAGCTTAGTTACAGTACATGATTATTACAGTGTATGCATATATATATATATATATATATATATATATATATATATATATATATATATATATATATATATATATATATATATTAGTACATAGAAAGAGAAGGAAGGTAGGTAGTCTAGAATACAAGGTACATAAATAGCAGAATTATTGTAAGCAGAGAGTCCAGGGAGGTGTTCAGTAGAGGGAGGTGGTTTATCAGATATCCTCAGTCTGGAGCCAGATTAGCAGGTTGCATCTGAATCTAGAGTAGGGCTGATCCTCTCTGAGGGCAGTGGGTAGTGCATTCCAGGCACATGCAGCTTTGTCTGGGAAGCTAGCTCCTCCAGCTTTAGATAATCTGAATCTAGGAATTTCTAGGGAAAGATGGTTAGAGGCTCTAGTGTGGTTAGTGCAGGTTCTTCTGGTCAGTCTGGTGTAGATATAGGGGGGCCAGCATTGTTAAGCCATTTGAAGGTAAGGTATACCATTTTGAAGAGTGTTCTATCTCTAATTTTTAGCCAGTGGTGATCTTTCCTGATATTGGATATATATGCTCTCTGCGGGGTATGTTCAGGGCTGCTTTGAGGGCATTATTTTGCAGTATTTGCATTTGGTTTGATATTTTTGTTGGCGCTTGCATATAGGGCATTACAATAATCAAGCTTAGACATTATTAGTGCATTGGCTAGCGTAATACAATTGGTTTTGGATAGGTAGGGTTTGCCGGCCCTGATCAGTTTACAGGTATAAGCTGTTGAAGAAGCCATTGAACTGACTTGTTTTTTGAGCGATAATGTGGAATCAAGGTAAAATCCTAGTGTTTTTACCTCGGTCACTACTTATAATTCTGCCATCGATGTTAAAGGCAATGTAACTGGGGTTAAGTTTTTTGCGGTTGGAGTCAGTGCCCAAAATCAAGATCTCAGTTTTATCGTCATTTAGGCAGAGGCCGTGTGAAGCCATCCATGCCTGAATGAGGAGGTGTATCTTATTTACCACAGCTGTGTCTTCGACAAAGTTGCCCGATAGGGCTATGAGGATCTGGGTGTCGTCGACATAGTTTGTATAAGTGACACCCAGCCCGTCAAGTTTGTCGAAGAGTGGCTAAGTAAAAATGTTACACATTGTCGGTGAGACACATGAGCCTTGTGGGACACCACAGGTGATATGTATTGGGTCTGCTGAAGCTAAGGGGGAGAACACTCTCATTGTACGGTTAGCTTGGAAGGATAGTACCCAGGCTATAGCTTCACTCGAGAAATGGGCAGCTGATGCATAACATTGCATGGTCCACCAGGTCAAAGGCTGCCGATGTCGAGGAGGAGTAGCATAGCTGTTTTACCTTTTATCCTTCAACTCGTCGATTTTTGTCTTGAAGTCAATTAAGGCCGTTTCAGTGCTGTGATGTGGTCTGAATCCAGATTGGTGAGATCCTAGTAATTGGTTTGCCTGCAGGTAGTTTTGGATCTGGAAGTAGACTACTCTATCAATGATTTTGAGGAGGAATGGGACCGTAGTAATGGGCCTATATTTGGTAGGGATAGCCAGATCTAGAGTCTGTTTCTTAAGGAGTGGTAATACCCAGGACTCTTTGAGGTTCATGGGGACAATGCTTGAGTTGAAGGAGGCATTAATTGGCTTAGAGATAAAGGGTGCTAGGTCTCTAGCTGCGTCCTTGATAATTCTTATAGGGCAACTATCCCCCTGGCAGTATGACGGTTTCAGGGATAGTATAACCTTTTCTGTTTCCAGTATGGTGATATTAGTAAACCTGAAAGGTTTGTCGATACTCGGTGTATCTGCCAATGGGGTGGTGTCTGTCTCTGTGGAGTGCAGGGCTGCTTTTTTGTTCGCTATTTTTGTCTGTGGATTCACTATTTTATTTGATAAGGCATGTTGGATGCTGGTGCACCATTGTTTGTCTTTCGGTACATTATCAGTGGGAGCAATATGATTTTCCATTTCCCGGAAAATAGTGAAGAGCTCCTTCGAATTGGAGTTGGCCTTATTGATTCTATCATTGAATGTGTTCCTTTTAGTTCTTTCTTATATTTATTGGCAAAGTTAGCTAGTAGTTTGTTCTCAGCCATTGGTGAGTGTCTCCATATAGCTTGGTGTTTTCTTTTTTGGATCCGTAGTTCTTTGAGTTGGGTAGTGAACCACGAATTGAGATGGGATTTTATGTAGTTTGACTGGGGCGATGGTGTCCAAGGCCTTAGATAAAGTGTTGTTGAAGGTCTCAACTAGCGTGTTTTAGTCGGAATTATTAGTGTTAACGGAGAGAGCTGGTAAGAGGAGAGGGAGTAGTTTTTCAACAGTAATTTGTTTTTTACTTCTTGTTGGGAGTGGTGGTACTGTTTCTAGAGTAACCGACTTTTGAAGCTCTATAGTGGATGAGAAAACAATAAGATGGTGATCAGTCCAAGCCTGTGGAGTTATTTTAGTAATGGGGATGGAACAGTTCAAATTGGCTATCCAGTCTAATGTGCATCCTTTTATGTGTGTTGGAGCTAGGACTTTTTGTGTCAGGCCATGTTCGACTAAAATGGTTTCAATGGATTGGGCCTGTTTGTCATCAACATCATTAAAGCCCATATTGAAGTTGCCTAATAATAAGAGCTGTGTGGAGTCCTTTATATTATTAGTGAGGAGACTGGAGAGGTCTTCCACAAGGTACCTAGAGGTCCGGGTGGTCTGTACACTAGGAGAATGGTTACTGTACTATCATTGGAAATGGGTAGTTTAGCTGTTAGTGGTTTGCAAGATTTAATTTCAGGTGGTGAAGTTGGTGTTAATGCCAATTTAGTTTTTGGCTATGATGGCAAGGCCACCTCCTCTAGTATTAGGTCTGTCAACTCTGAGTATATGGTAATTGTCTGGTATGGTGATCATGAGTGCGGGACCTGCAGCATCGTGAAGCCAAGACTCTGTGACAGCCATAAAGTCTAGGTCGTACATAGTAAGTATGTCGGCAATTTCGGTAGTATGCGCCATGAGGGATCTCGTATTGATGAGCGCTCCTGAAATAGTTGTCTTTTTATTCCTCTCTTGGATAGGTCTTGTTTTGAGGTGCTTGTCTCTCTTTTGGTTGTGCAGAGAGAAGGTCTGAGTTTTTTTTAAGTCTTTCGGAAGTTGAGGCAGATAGGTTAGGGTCGGTGGCAGAGTGGTTGTGCACGATAATCAGGGGTCTAGTTCTTTTGAGTTTAGGATTGTGGATTCCTGGCAATCTTGCTCTAAATCAGGCATTTCTCTCCTGCAGAGGGCAGGGTGTGGAATTGATGCAGGTCATTATTATAGTGGTTATTATAGTGGCCCAGAGTAGGGCGAAGAGTGTTTAAGTTAGATAAATCTTTATGGTGTGCATGTTGTGTGGTCACACCTCAGGGATGTTGTGCGATATATGGGTGCAATGTAAGTACTAGGCGTATGTAGCATTCAATAACAACTTGTCATTATTTCAGGGGCAGCCTAAGGCTAAGGTAAGTTAAGGGTATAGAGTCAGAGGCATGCGAATATCACTGAGGCAGTTGGTTCAAGCTACAATGTGCTGGATCAAAAAGGCACAGGCTAGTAGCTAGTAGGTAAGGGCTAGTTCAGGCCAGAATGAGTATAGCTAAGGTGGGCTACAATCGTCTACATTTAACATAGTCACAATAGGCTAAATTTGACATAGGCATAGTCTGATAGATAGATACCGTACAAGCAAGGGAACATGTATGTGGAGGGGGGGCAGTTGCAGGGAGGGAAAAATCAATGGCAGCAACTTCCAAGTGGCAGTGATAGCAGCACACAAGTACAAATATTACATTAAGCAATGTGTCAGTTAAGGTGAGTTTCTTCAGAGCATGTGGGGATGCCCTAGGGACGTTGAAAAAGATGTACACAATACAAATGCAGTGGTTGCCGATGTAGGGTGGGCTAAGGAGGCATGGTTAAAGTCAGCAGATAGTTTTATCAAATATGCATTATCGAGATTCATGGCATAGAAGAGATTCGATTATATGCTCAGTGGTTTTAGTCTAGCAAAACATTTTGGCTTAGGAAGGTATAGAGGATATCTATGTGCAGTCTTTGGGACTAAGTATACTCAATGCAGGCTATGGTAGATCCAGCGCATAGGCCTCTGCAGTAGATGGGGCTCGGGAGTGAACTCCTTTAAAGACTAAACATACATTTGTCTTATTGAGGCATAAGATTGCAGGCAAAGTCGTTAAAGATATCGTTCATAGTTGGAGCGCCACAACTGCCGGCTGGAGAGAATACGAGTCATGCAGGCTAACAGTTAGAAAAGGGCCCAGTGGAGGTAGCTAACTATGATTACAAGTAAGGAGTGTCAATCATTATGGCAGTAGGCGTGAGTACAAAGTAAAGAAGCCAGTATAGGTCCCCAAGGCGCATTAGCGGGTTGGAGATGAAAATTAACAGAGTCTTAGTGAAATAGTCAGGTGGCAAGCAGTGGGGTCACGAGGGTTGACCCGCTTAAGAAGCGGATTTGCTCCGGCCAGGAGCTGGATGCTTGGTAGGCAATCGAGTCGGAGGGGCTCAGGCTAGTGGTACTTACAGATACCGCAGGAGACAGGCATAGATTCTGTCCGAGGTCTGAGACAGGCCCAGGACAGGAGCCTTTAGTGTGGTGCCTTGTGGTGCCTTTGGTGGGGGTGCCGGCTTACGCCTGCCGGTCCACCCTATTGGATGATAAAGGCTCAGCCAGCTGATAGGGCAGACAATGCTGGGCTGCAGTTGTATTGTGGTCACAAAGCGGCGGCGGCCATCAAAATGCACAGATGAGGGTCCGTGTCATGACCAAATCAAGCCACAAACTTTATGGTAAATTATAGAGGGGGTTGGCCCTTGGATGACGCCAGGTGCAGAGTGCACTAGACGTGCTGCTATAGCCCTGTTTGGGCTTACCTTGCATCAATGATATGCGGCGGAGCGTCGGGGTGCGCTGCTCCTGCATCAAGCAGTACAAAATAAGGGACAGGAGACACTGCACATTTGGAATTCCAGTCTTATTGGCCCACCCATCATATCCCACTGCACCAAACCGCTCTCTTTCATGGTCAGCATGCTCCTCTTCAACATCAATGAAGCTGCATCACCCCTTTAGGCCTAAGGGATGGAGCATCCAGATCCATGGGGCGCTTTGAGGCATCCAAACTCCTCTGTTTAACTGACCTTTTTTTTTGCATTTGTTTATAAGAACAGGGAAGTCAATTTCAATCAGACATGACTTACAATAACACATTTATATATGACAGAAGCATTCCACTAAAGTGTGCCTGTACAACAGCAGGAAGATCAAAACAAAGTAGTTAGCCAGTTCATGAGGATGAACAAATTAGTACATGCACCAGGGACACAGCAAAAGAAACATAAATAAAGTGTATAAGAAAGCAGGTTACTTACAAAGGTAGAATTAAACTAATGGAGCAAATGCATCAAGCTAAAGAGGGGTACTAATTAAAATTACAAAATTACATGATTAAGCGTCATTGGAGGCAGGAGGTGGGGTCAGGTAGGGAGGATGGGTGAGCGGTCACGGCGAGCTGCCTCTTTAACAAGTAAAGTACAGGGATGGTACGGGATGGTGAGGTTGAGTGCAGAGGGCGATCTGAGGGAATGAGATGGTGAGTAAACTGAGATACAATCAGACAGATACTGAGGAGAATGACAATTGATAGCTTTGTAGACTAGGAGAAGGAATTTGAAAAAAAGAGCCATTGTGCATGGTGAGACAACCAGCATGTTGTTTGTAAGCAGAACTGGGGGAGGATCTGGGTTGGCTGTAGGGAGTGCGGGTAGCAAAGTTATGGACTTTTTCTAGAGGGAGAAAGGAGTAAAGAGGAAGACCAAAGAGTAGGTTTGAGCAGTGGTCCCGTTGCTGAGCACAAGAGTGCAGATTAGAGTTTCTGTAGAGTGGTCAGTAAGAAAAGGAATCATCTTCTGAAAGTTGCGGAAGTTACTTTATGAATCAGAGACAGTGGTAGTGATGAATTGTCGCAGTCGTAGGTCTCTATCAATGAAGAGCCCAAGATAGTGAGCCTTGAGTGAGGGAGCAAGAACGCCAGGTTTGAAAGAGATGGAAGAGGGGAGGTGCGGAATGGCATTGGAAGCTGGGAGAAAAATTACTTCCATTTATGAAGAGGTCGGCATGAAGGAGCAGCGTGCCATCCAGTGACAAATTTTAGTGAGACATTTTGTAATTTGTTCTGAGATGGCTCGGTAACAGATGGAAAGGAAAAAAAAAATATTTGTCTGTCATCAGCAAAAACTGACAGTGAAAAATGAGTTAAATCTTCCTCTGGAAGGGTTATAGAGGGTGAAGAGCAGAGGTCCAAGTACTGATCCTTGGGGGACGCTGATAGGGGATTGGGTCAGAGGTTTGCGAGCTCCAAGAGATTTTAAAGGATCATCCTTCCCGATAGAAAGCAGGTTGTCCAGGCAGGAACAGATTTGTGAAAACCAAGGTCCTGGAGTGTGGGGAGGAGTGAAGAGTGGTTGCTAGTGGCAAAAGTGGTAGAAATGCCCAAAAGGATGAGTATAGAAGAGAGTATGGAGTGGTTAGCATTATACAGAAAGTTGGAGACATGCACGAGTACAGTCTCATTTGAGTGTTTACTACAGAAGCCCGATGGAAGTGGATCTCCACCATGATCCTAAACGTATTTAATGATCTGGCCAAACCCCCCCCCATTCAAGGGTTCCTAAATAATGGGGAAAGAGAGAAACTGGGCGATTGTTTGCTGGGATGTTTGGATGAACAGAGGGTTTCTCCAATAGGAGTAAGACAGTTGTAGATTTGAAGGAGGCAGACAAGAGACCAATGGAGAGAGAGTGGTTAAAGAGCTCAGAGAGATAAGAGCAAATGATTGCGACTAAGTTCTTCACTATGTGGGTAGCAAAAGAGTCAATAGAAGCACAAGATGAGTTGACCCTGCAAAGGATGGATGTTAATTCAAAGGGAGAGGTAGGGATGAAGTAGTTAAGCGCAGAATAGATATGGGGAGAGGTGATGACAGAAGGAGTGTTGGGGTGGGAGAGAGAGGAGGGCTGTGAAAGTGCCATGCATTTTTGTTATTTTATAAGAAAAATAGTGATCAAAGTCATTAGCAGTAAGGGAGGAGGTGATGGGCATTTGCTTCTGAAGTCTGAGAAAAGATTGGAGGTAGATGCAAATTTGCGTGGGTGATTTTGAATTGAGGAGATAAGGTTTGTGTAGAAGGTGGATTTTGTAGTCCAGTGCGGAAGTTGAGGCAGAAAGGCAATCTTCCTTTCACCATAAAAAAACATTGATAGTGTTTCAGCATCATTCTGAAAATGAAGTTATGGAAAGGCCATAAAACCATGTGAGAGATGGCAGTTGCGATGGTTTAGATTTTGGCCCGCTGCTGTATGCACTGTGTCAGAGGGGTTTGAGGCTTGTAGGAGACACTGGCATGGAATTGCAGGAGAAATTAACAGAGATTCTGGCCCCTGCCTGGATCACCTGATGAACACCATCATATGTCCAGACAGGCTTCGCGATTGAGGATAGCACTTGGGCAAGTTAGAGTGAGGTTTGAGGTGGGATTCAGCCTGCCAACCTAAATACTAAGGAGTTAGAAGGGAGGACATGAAGTCTTCATATCTCAAGCTGCTGTTTATCTGAATCAAAGGTCCTTGACTGCCATTACTCTTACCACCTAGTTGCTGAGTCTAGTATCCAGACCCACATTCTTCCCGAAACTATCAATTCCCAGATCCTTGCACCATATGTGATAAAATGTATCTATGGAATAGAGAGATGGAAGGAGCGAGAAAATGTACATTTCTTTGTGTGAGTTATTTGAAACAACTAGTCTTTATCATCATAGCTAGTGGGTTGGCTATGGTGGCTAGTGCATTTTATTGAGTGTTAGCTTTCCGACATGAGGCACTTACGATCTTCTCCTGCAAACAGAAGAAGTAGCCGTGGAGCACTAAATGTTTGCTACATTTTTGCAATGGTATTCGCATTCTATGGCTAGTCTCACAATTGCTGATAGCCTGACAGACTAATTACTGCACCTTTACTGTAATTAATCAGCATCTCTATCCACATGGGATGTGTCAAGTATAGAAGATGATAGATAGTGCACATATGATTTACGTTCTTGCACAAACTTCCATATGGAGTATTACTTACTTAGTGAGCAATGTGTTCTATGGGCTCCCCAGGATGTCAGGAGTGCTCACATGAGGTGCCTGATGTGGTGTATGTAACAATAGAAAAATACTTTGTGGAAATTAAACACAACTGTTCTTGAGACTTCTGGTGGTCTGCTGAATGTTGTATGTTCTGCCTACATCAGTGATTTCCAGTCTCTGCATCATTGTATCTTTGAACATCATACTGGTCAAGCTCCCATTTAAGACTTGAATATTTACAACTCATCTTATGGTTTTGATGTATCTTTATTTGAAGCTTTTGAACAACCGCATCTAAGAAATCCGTTAACATCTATGGACTTCAACTCCCACAAATCCTTGAGTACTGAGATGAGGAAGAAGAGGAAGAGTTCATGCAGATCAAGATAAGCCTGAAGTCTAATGTGCAGACTTGTTGTTTTGTTGGACCCAAAGTAAGCAGGACATTTATAAATGGCAGAGGCAGTGCAGAACGCAGCTGTGCACGAGAGAATGAGGAAACCTGTGCTGGGGTTCCTGACTGCGAGGTATCCGTCCGGTGTGGCGAAACGGAAAGCAGGGCATGGAGGGAGGCAAGCCGTGGCAAGGTTGGTGTTACGCTCACATGTTCTCTGCAGAGGCGTTGGGCACGGTCGCAGCCCTCGCAGGGATGAAACCTCTGGTAGTACTTCTCCCTCTGCTCCTATGTAGGAACGACGGGGATGAGAAGCACGACTCCTGCGGGAATATAGAGTGGGGTTGTGAGAATATGCTGACTGTGGTTCTAACCCCTTCTCCAGACCTTGTCTCCCTTACCGTGGCTTCCCTGGGCTGTGCTATTGTAGAAGGCTCACCTGTTGAATGATGAGGATGAGCTCTCCATCCTGCTGCTTCTGGCAGGGGCGCTTGGCGAAGGGAACCGAGTTCCTTCACTGGTTCCTTGTCGTGGAGTTCCAGGCCAGCTGTGACTTATCCACTTCTTCAGCTGGTAGGTGTTTCCCTTGTTTCCACTTGCCGTCTTGTCTTCTGTCTTCTTTTGCAATTGTATTAATAAAGTTTTTTCTTAACCAATGTCCGTTCTGTATGTAATGTCTCTTTTCTGTAGCGGTCCTGGCGGTAGCTGCAGTGGTTTGCAGGTGCTTTAGCGGTCCTGGCAGTAGCCGCGGTGATGGAAACTGAGCAGCAAAGGTTCCGTAGCAGGTAAGCAATCCGTAAATATGTGCATATGATTTAAAGCAAGGCACGACAAAGGGCTGGATGTTTTTAATTGTTCTAACCTTGTTTTCTTGTCTACTTTCTCGTTTCAGGTCTTAGATTTCGAGAGCAGGAGCGCGGATGCTGCAGGGTGGGATCCGAGGATCGCCAAGGAGATGGGATGCTGCCGGCGTGCCGAGAACAGAGTCCAGGTAATGTTGCAGCCGTAGTAAGATCCCACAAGGTAAGTTAGCTGGATCAGGCAGCGGTGAGCGTCACGTTGCACAGAGGTACAAAGTAATGTGAAGCTCTTGTCTGAGGGAAAGGCGGGGTTTATATAGTCTAGTTCTTGGTCACGTCCATTGGTTCTGGCCTGCCTGCCACACCCTGCCCCTCCTAGATTCTCCATGTGCTCTTCAGCCTCCTCACTTAGGTTCTCTGCACGTGCCTTCCAGTTTTAAATAGTCACGCCAGAACAGTGTGCTAATGGAGGATTCCAATGAGTATAATAAAGCACTTCTGCATCAGAATAAAGTCTCTGTTTGTATCCATTCATGAGCATGGCGCCAAAGGCGCCAGGACAGAGTCCAGCTGGGCCCCCTGTGCCAAAATGTCCCAAAGGGACGTGAAGGTGATGTGTTACCCCTGGCTCCCATCATCAGATGGTGTGATTTCTGCATTGTTGGCCCAGTAGTCATGACAGTTGGAGACTGTGTAGAGACTGCAGGGAACGCAACTGCACCAATTAACAGCTTTTGCTGGTCTAGGGAAGCTGCCGGATGCTCACAGAGCTGTGTCGGATGCTGACAGAGCATCTGTGAAATCCTGAAGGGGAAGAGACAATACTATGGAAGCACAAGCGAAGGTGGATACCCAAATAAGGCCTGGTGAGTCTGCCTAGAGCAGATGGGGACCACAGGGCATTACCACATGCACGCCAGCGAAAGTTTGAACTGTATGAAGATGCAAGTGAAAGAAAGACAGCAAGCTTAGTTAATTGCAGTCAAGGAAAAGCACAAGTTCAAATGCCAATAAGAATGTTTAAAAGCCAACAAAACAAAGAGCTACAACAAGCCCCAGGCAAGGCTGGATGCATGAGATGTCAATGTGGGGGAAAGTTGAAACAAGTGCTACGATAGGCAAATATATTGAACCTTATCAAAGGTTCTACTTTGTACAGTGAAAAGAACAGTGAAGCAGATAATAAGTCTTGGCAGAAGAATACCTGGCAGTTGGGAAGCAAAGCCCATGAGAGGAAAAGAGGGGAGAAAGGAAACCACTTACTCCGTGAAATTTTTCAGAACCCCTTGCAGAATAACACCAGGCAGTTGGGAAGCAAAGCCTGTAAGAGGAAAAGGGTAGAGAAAGGAAAATACTTGCCTCGTGAACTTTTTGCAGAAGTCCTGACAGGGGAGTTGACTGGCACCCGAAGTTGTGTAAAGAGTTTGACATTGGAGGGAGATACCTGGCAGGGGAGTTTACCAGGGGATCTGAAAACCCCATAAGATTCCTGGCAGGAGAGCATACCAGGCAATACGTAGTGACAAGAAAAGTTAAATAAAGACTGTTATGGGATTTATTGTTTGAACAAGAACTTTGTGAATTCAATGCAAAAGACACAGATAAACTGTTGGATAAAGAGACACTTTTTGCCACCCTACCTAAAAATCTAGTGGAATCTAACCACCCTCTGGATCAAATGGTTTTGCCTTGAAATATTCTTGTAAGTTTGGTTGTGAACACCTTTTACAACTTTTTCCTACCTAAAAATCTAGGGTAAGGGAACCACGCTCTGGATCCAAGCATCTCTCCACGGAAACACACACAGAGGAATTGTTGGATAAAGACTCTTGTTGCCATCCAACCTAAAAATCCAGGCAACGGAAATCACCCTCTGTATTGTATTGTTTATTAATATAGTGCCTATACACAGGAAAGTGTTACAAAGCACTCAAAGGGGGTGGGAACATAAGCTGTCGCTCAGAAACCTTGAAATTCTGAGACAATAATAGTCTGCACAGACAGATTAAGTGTGTAAGATACATTTAACAGTTGAGACGCAGCAAATAGACCTGACGGCGATTCTGCAGTTTTGCCAGTGCAAATTAAGGGAGAAGACAAGGGAGAAAAGACAGACGATTTTCAGACACGTTGCATTTGGATTGTTCAAGTGCATAGACGGTCAAATGGAGGGGGAGGTTCAAATGAACCCAGTCGGTGGAGACGGGGTAAGTGCAGAGTGACACACTCTCTTGTGTTATTTCTAAGTGCAGTAAAGGTGGGTGGGTGTAGGGCCATGAGGCAAGTGCGAGAAAGGACTGGCGGGGGTGCCTGGGACCGGTGAGACTCCGAGGTACACCAGGCGGCCAGTCAGCAAGCTATAAGGAAGAGGAGGGAGAGATGAGATAACAAGAGTGCTAGGTTAGCAGGGTAGAGGGAGAGTGAAGGAAGAGGAGAAGAGGAAAGTCTTGAAGAGTTTCTGGATTTTAAGAAGGTCAGGCTCAAGATGGAGCATGGCAAGGAGGCTATATCAGAGGGAGGCACCTGCTGAGGATAAGGATCTCGCTCCAAATCTCTGCTTGGAGAACCGGCTCACTCGCAGAAGGTTGGAGGTAGATGAGCAGAGGGCTCATGAGGGACAGTATTTAGATAGGCAGCCTTGCAAGTAGGTAGGTCCCAGGCCCCAGAACTTGATCATTTCAGCCACGGGGAGCCAGTAGAGGGATTTCAGTGCTAGAAAGATGCGGTCCCTGGGCTTGAGTCCAAGATTAAGTCTTGCGGTTCTGTTGTGGATGAGATGCAGAGGGCGCAGGGTAGAAGAAGGGATGATGAGTAAGACGCTGTTGCAATAGTCCAGGCTAGAGAGAACCAAGGCTCTGGAGACAGTATGCCTCTGGGGGAAAGTAAGAAAAGAATTGGATCAAATGGTTTCTCCTTGAATTATTCTTATCAGTTTGGTTGAGAACACCTTTTACTAATAGGTCACAGACATTTCCATGCACTTTAAGTTGTTTTGTTGCCAGTGTGAGGGTCAGCGTAGAATGTTCTGGAAAAAATGATGGCTTTTTAAGTTATTGACTACTTGTCACAGACAGAGCCATAGTTTTAGTTTTCACGTACGGAGCACCCTCTTTAGAATATGGCTAGAGAGACGTTTTTCCAGCCAATTTCTGTGTAATAAAAAGTCTGACTTGGAGAATACTTAGAAGAATACAATAGCTTTGTGTCTGCCTTTCATTTCTGACTCCTCAAACTTATAATACAGTAAATCATTTAAAATGGTGGCATAAACTTTGAAAAAGGCATCGACAGGTGGGAGTGTTTGAGATCTTTATGGAAATGTATATGGACACAATGATATGGGTGAGACTGGATATGAAGGGCTCTATGACAAATGACATCCCAACTTTTAAAGGGGTGAGACAGGGATGCGTGCTGATGCCCTGCCTATTCAATTTATATTCTGCTGACATGTGGAAATATCTATAGAAAGTCACATTTGCACACCCAAAACAGGCCACTACTAAAATGTGTAGGCTTGCATAAGCTCACAATATTATTGTTATCGGCCACACCCAAATTGGATTGCAAAGACTTATAATAGCCTTCGGAGCATTTGCCGCTGAAGATAATTTGCATATCAATGCAACACAACTTTTTTTTTTTTTTAAATGGATTTTAGATAAAGCAAGAATTACTGCAGTGGAGGAATTCACATACCTGGAATATAAACTCACAAAACATTGCAAACAAGCAACATTTAAGATGATGATTTAAGATAAAACGAATGGCTATGTTAGCCAGATGAAAAGGCTGAGTACCTGATATGGTAGATTCTCAATTTTGCAGCTCATCACTTTCTACAAAAGTAAAGTGATTCCAGCATGGTGTACGGTTTAGAGATAAACCATTTGACAGAGAACATTGATTTAGATAGCAGATCGGTGATGGCAAGGAGTGTTATCGATGCCAACAAGAATTCCAATTAGTGTCATAAGACATGAATTGACACTTGTTTCAATTAAAGGATGGTACCATTTGAAGAAACTAAACATGTTTTTAATATTTTAAACTCCAGAAAGGAGACACTATGTGAGGATTTAAAAAATGTATTGACTAAAGATGTAAGGGGGCCCCTTGTTTGTTTTAAAAATGACTGTAAAGTATTATTGGTACAGATTGATTCAAATATAGAAACTCTAATTTTTAATCCAATGGCAACCCATAAATGTATTATTTTTTTTTATTTACTTGTTTTAGAGCCAATTAAGGCTTTTACAAGACATTGAAGTTGATGAAAAAGGCGGAATTAAGTTTTAAGATTTCCGCAGAAAGTTCTCTGTTTTTGATTTAGATGTTACTTGTCATCACTTGTTTCTAGATCTGCGATTTTGTCCAAAGCCAATTTTATAATTTTGGCCACTGCGATTGTCCATTTGATGTTATCGCCTGCCAAAAGGCGGGTCCACCAGAGGTCCTTCTCCCGCAAATCACTGTCCAGGAACAGTGGCGACAAATGAGACTGTCTGAGAATGAGCGTTGCTGGGCATTCCATCATTAAGTGGTGTATAGTTTCCGGTTGTTTGTTGTCTGGGCATAGTCTGCATACGTTTGTTGCCACTTGGGATCGAATTTTCAAAATTTCCCCTGTGGGTAAAAGATTGAGACGTGTCCTGAGGATGGTGCTTCTCAGGGTCTTATTCGGGATTTTTTTTTACATATTCCGCAACTTCTTTTCTTTTGCGAACTGTGAGAGGAAGATGCGCCAGAAGTGTATTTGAGGCTGCCTGATCGAAGGTTTTGATCCAATCTAAATCTTCCATTTTTGCCTTAATCCTCAAAGGATTAACCATCAGCTCTTCTGTGCACGCTATGGAAACCAACAGGGCTCTATTTCTGTCACACCAGGCAGTTAGTTAAGGGCAGGTCCCTT
This sequence comes from Ambystoma mexicanum, assembly GCF_040938575.1. Lineage (NCBI taxonomy): Eukaryota > Metazoa > Chordata > Amphibia > Caudata > Ambystomatidae > Ambystoma > Ambystoma mexicanum. The sequence continues at coordinate 914,416,258 of NC_090936.1, forward strand.
TTATGGCTTCCTCTTTGATCTTATGGTAAAGAGTCGGACTATCTGTAAGCAAAAGTTTCCTGAACAGTTGCATTCTGCTGTTATTTAGAGATGCCTCTAGAGAGAGCAGCCCCAGTTCACATTTTATCACAGAGACGGTTGTTGACTTTGCGATTCTCAATACTGAGCACCAGAAAAACCCCTCCAGTTTTAACCAGATGGTTTCTGGCATTGACAAAGAGGCATACATGCCATATATCAGAGACGCTGTCACTTTTGTTTTGTAGAACTGTATGGCCGGCAACAGAGAAAACCTTCCATACTTCCTGTCAAGAGTTCTTGCTTGGGCTGCGAGATTGCGGATCTTGGCCCATAGGACTCGCTGCATCTGAGACTCAGATTTTGAGCAGTCTGACTCCCAAGTATTTGAAATAGTCAACTGACTCCAATTTAGAACCTTCCAGAAACCAGATCGATTTTTTTGGTTTTCCGCTGTGCTTTTTCCATCGTCAGGATTTTAGTCTTGTTCTTATTGATCTCAAGATGGTTTGTAGATAAGTAGACCCCTAAGTTGTCTAGTTTACGCTGGAGCCCGATCAGAGTTTGATCGATTAGGATCACGTCGTCCGCGTACATTAAATACGGGATCTCTGACGAGCCAATTTTAGGGGGAAAAGCCCGAACTTGCTGCGCCGAATCTCCCAGAAAGACTGTGAAAAGTACAGGAGCCAGAGGGCAGCCCTGTTTTACCCCTCTGAAAGATGGAATCTCTGCAGATAACAGACCATTCTGACTCAAACAGACTTGCATAGTGGTTCCTGTATGGAGAGCTCTAATTGGTGGCAAGATGGATATTGGGCAATTCCAACCCTCTAATTTCTCTCATAGCTTTTGGTGGTCGATCCGATCGAAAGCTTGAGTTAGATCCACGAAAGCGAGGTAAACTCGCGGCTGCCCATTCGAACTTTGCTTTTCAAGATGTTTAGAGACATAATGTTGGCCGATGTATTGGCGTTTTTCAAAAAAACAGTTTGGAGCGGGTCCTCGCAGACTGACGATTTGGCCCAATGTTGGAATTTCCCAAGCAGCAGCGAAGCAAAAATCTTGCCAATGATATCCAAAAGGGCTATTGGCCGATAGTTAGATGGATCTTCTCTCAATCCTTTTTTTAAAAATGGGCACCACCACCGTTTTCCATGATGAAGGAATAGTTTTGAGTTCAAGACAGCGTGCAAAAATTTCAGTAATCATCAATGCCCATTCCTCTGGATATTGCTTCAGGTCAAAGTTGGTAAGGCCGTCAGGGCCCGGTGCTCTCGAGACTTTTAGCGTCCGGATTTTCCACAGGATATCTTCCTTATCTGTTACGTCTTCCCACGGATGCGCGGAGAACTCGTTGTACAGGGGCACAGCATCTGAGATTTGAGCAAATAGATTCTTAAAGTGAAGCACCCACTTCTCTTCACTTACAGCGTTGATAAAAGTTTTGTTCGTTTGAGGGCCAGTGGACCTTACTAGCGACCAAAATTCCTTTGGTTTTTTTTGTGCAATGATCTGAAGCATACATTCTGCATCTTGTTGGTACAAGGTGATTCTATTAAATTTTAGCCAGGAGGAGTAGAGCTTTTGTTCGGTCACATATTGGGACCACATCTCTGGTGTATTCGATTTCAAAGTACGTCTTCTGAGTTGTTTTAACTTGCGACGACGTTCAACCAGGTCGGTGTTGTAGACATGTTGGCCTTTTCCTTGCCCAGATTTAGTTGGCATGCAATGTTTCATAAGTAGAGGTTGGTAGTATATGGTTGACTCATTGCCACTGCCTATGTTGGTCTTAAACTGCTGTTTGTATTTTTTTGCCAAATTAATGATAGAAGCGGAAGATAGCTTAAGCCGTGTTTGTTGGCAGTTGGATTCAATTTCGCTCTTCCACTCAGGGTTTTGGGTACGCCAAGCAGACCAGGTTATAGACAGCAAATTATGGTCACTTTCTACCGTCCTCTGCACTTCAAAAGAGTCCAGTCTAGCCAACAGAGCTGTTGAGACAAATATGTGGTCCAAAGTTGCGGAAGAAGATGCTCGTTCCCATGTGGGTACCGTTTGTTCACCTTGGGCAATGGATGAAGCGTTATGAAGAGATCTCGAACTCGTAAGCGATTGCCATTTTATAATCTTTCATCTGCTGCTGACCTTGTTGACGCTGGCACGGGTCAACGTCTGGTTTTGCGCAAGTAGCATTCAAATCCCCACAAATTAGAATGTTTGCTAAATGATGGTCTGATAGAAAATCATCTATCACTTCTCGTACATTAGCGCAAAAAGTTTCAGTACTCGTTCTCATGGGGTTCCAGTAAACAGTGATAATCCCCAATTTTGTTTTCTTAGGCGCCTTTTTCCGGTTATCCCAGGCATCCCAGGTCAGAAGAGCAGCTAAGTGGCCATAGGATTCTGATGTTTTCTTGATTAGCGTTATCCCTGAGCCATTGCGAACCGCTAAAAGCAAGCCGGACGATGGTCTTCCCAATGGGCCTCTGGTTGCCGGGGAAGTAATTATTGTGAAACCATTGAGGACGGGGATCGCTTCCAAACAAGTTTCCTGTAGACAGATTAGATCAAAAACGCCTAAATCCAGTCCTCCTGGTTGCGTGAGATGGTGATGCCCTCTCGTATTCCATGATCCAAACTTTATGCTTGACAATTTTGTTATATCTTTGTTTATTGTTAACTCTTTGTTTTTGTCTAGGTTTTTAACTACGGTCTGGAACAGAGGCTGTAACTGCTATCTCTTACTCGTTGGATCGAAAGATTTTGGTAACCATGCCGATATTCCTTTTCTTGCGGTTGTACCTCGGTGGTTTACTGGTGGCATGGATTCCAAATCTTTTCATTCCGTAGATCTATCAGATCTTTTACTCAGGTACGGGCTCCTGTTTCGGCATGCTGGTGGAGATCTTGACACACGGACACGGTCCTGAGGTTTTGAGTGTGTTGTGACAGGTCGCTGCAAATCACGGTAGTCTACATCGCCGTGATTATATTCTGTTGACTTAGAGCCATCTCGTTGATTTAAAGAAGGCTCGGAGATCTTCCTGGTTCTGTCAGGACCTCTTGGGAATCTCCCCCAACTTTGGTCCCTATAAAGCTCTTCAGTCTTTGATGAAAATCGGGAGGACGTTCCACTTTTGTGAACGTCGTTTCTTCGACAGGTCGTACTCAATCTGCTGGTTTGTAGTTCTAAAAGTCTAAAACCTCAGGCTTCAAGCTCTTGGGAGGCCTCCGAGCTATAGGTGACAAGAGACGCAGCTTTAATGTGCAAATACGCTTTGGCTAAACCATCTCTGTGGTAAGGTTCAACAAGTATGAAATCCTCCATTTTGAAGGTGTTCATCTTAGATTTTTTAGACAGGATACTTAATATGGTCTGCCTATTAAGGATCAGCTTTTCCTGTATCTTTGGTGTTTGCTACAGTTTAAAAAGGCGAGTCGTAGAGTGCATCTTTTCACCTTGCTTTCGATCTTAAACTTGACTAGACATCTCAATAGTTCTTATAGAACGGTGATCATGGTTTAGTTTTGTAGGAATTTGCAAAACAACTTGTCTAGGGTTTTCACTGGGTCTTTTCAGGTTTGATCTTGCCTTGTCGAAGATCGCATATCCTGCCGACAGCCCGTTCGATGTCACTAAGTCCGATTGTTGAGCCCTCAACAAACCGTCCTCCACATTTTCCATCGCAGGGCAAGGTATCAGTGGAGCGTTAGTTAGATCAATTGTCGTTGCCGACTGTTTGTTTTTTAAGGACTTTGAAAGGACAGGGCCGAGACCAAACTTTTCCTCTAAGGTCAAGTTGCATTGCATACTCTTTGTGGACTGCCCGCTCTGATTACGGGCATTGGCCAATTTCTTTAAGTCGGTCATTAGGCGGTGGAAATTGGCTAAATGCTCCTTCGATTTTGATTCCATAGCCGCAATGTAGCCCTCCAAATAGATCATTTTTGAGTGGGTCATTGCAAAGAGAGTAGTCTGATCTTTTAATGAGTTGTTTAGAGCCTCGTACAGCTTACTAAATGGTGCCAGCGCGATGGTTACCGTAGCCATAACTGACATCAGGTCCGGTTTCTTATTTGTTGTCGGGCTTGGAGTTGCACAGTCATGATCACTTGCACATCTGAGTGTTTTTGGGCTAGACCCTCGAGACCGCCGCCTGGGTGGTGAAACAAAACGGCAATCTACGTGGCCTTTTTTATTTGGATGTCCCAGACTGAGCCTTCTATTGGAGATAGATTCATTTTCTAAGAGCTGTGGGAGGGCTTGATCTCGTTGTTGAAGAGCCAGAGACTCTTGAGGCCTCTGCACGTCCTGCGTTTCTATGAGATAAGATGAGATGAGTCTAGGGGCCTTTGCAGTGGTAAAATGTGTGGAGGGGTCAAAGGTCTTTGCTGCAGGGGCCCTCCTTTCCCGTTGGCCTCCACACTCCCCATCTTCGGAGGGGAGTACTTGTTGATGTATGCTTCTGAGTTGTGCCTGGACCGAGAAACCCTCAAGGATTGTGAGGGCTGAAGACAGGAGGCCGGGCTCGGGACTGCCCACGTTTCCAAAGGTAGTTTGTTACTCTTCTGGCCTAGTATTTGGTTGGTTACTTCCAGGGGGCAGGCCACACCTAAAACCAGAGAACTTTGTGGAGAAATAGGTAACAGGCTAGTCGTACTTGGTAAAAGTGATTCGACTCTGCGTTCTTTAAGTGGTGGGAGATCTTGAACAGCGTCCAGTATTTCGCTGTCTGAAAGTTCAGAGGAAGAATCGAATTTTCTCTTGCATTTTTTTTGAAAAAATATATTCAAAGCCTTAGACAGTAGTGGGGTGGTAGAGATTTTCCTTTAAGACCCCCTGTTCTTTTTCGCTGAACACTGGGGCCTTTTGTGGTAATTTTCTACCCATCTAAAAGTTGCTGGATTTCCACTGAAGCTTTAGTGGTCTTTTGGATTTTTCCGGGTCTTTGCTTGTCTTTGGTAAGAACAGGTACTCCTTGCTGGTTTGAGAGAAGTGGCTCCTTCTGTGTTGGAGATGGCGTCTTTGAAGAGGTAACACTGGGTTCTGCCAAGCTCCCCAGTAGACCAGACTGCTGGGTGTTGATAGTCTGAGGGTGATAACTTATACTCCCGCCCAACGTGGGGTCTTTGTCAAAGGGAGACAATTGTTGAGCATGGATAAATGCCGCTTCTGGTATTGCGTGAATCATTACTGTGGTTAATCCGGGCTTAGTCCCACCCACTCCATCAGTACCATTGTTATTGTCAGATGGAGTCGGAGCCGGAAAACCCCTGCCCCCAGATGTACTTTCGCCGATGGCTTTGGGTGGATCAAGGACACCAGAGGTGGGCCCTTCCAGCCCACCAGACGTGTTGGCATCCAGCTCGGTGATGACACTGGCCAGCGAGGTGTGCTGCAGGAATGCAAGGACTCTGTCTCCTCCCACCCCTCGAGAGGCAGAGAGGACACCCGGGCGCTGCGCAGTACCTCAGGAAAGCCCCTCAGAAACATCTGCATCGATGACTTCAGCAGCCGTCTCCAAGCCCGCCCCCAGGTCACGGGCAAAGAGGCCACCATTCAAGTTGTGCTCCACTGGGCTAGGTGCAGGGATCTGTTGGCCAAACCCCCCGGCCCCACCAAAAAGAGGCTCCGACTCCGTCTCCGTCCCCAGAGGTAAGATCAAAGCAGGCGTACAAAAGTCTTCAGAAAGTAGTCTGACAGGAGTGCAGTGGCTTCGTAAACGCCGCCCCTCTCCCTCATCTGAAGATTTGTTGGCTTTCCGGACATGGGAGTCCATATTTCTTCAGGATTAGGTGGATGACAACAAAGAATGTTTACAATTTCAAATTAAGATCCGAGGGTCCTCCCAAAGTGAAAGTTAAAGTTGACAAGAAGCGGGGGGAGAAAGCGGTCGGCAGCTCTCGGCTCCCTCGAGTCCCGAGATCACTGCAGATCACTTTCACTCCCACTTTCCACTCCGCGTTCCACAGACAAATGGAGCTTTTGAGTCCTTATGCTGGGCTCCAAGGGCAGAGGGCCCCTCCTTCCGTGTCAGGTGCTAGGGAAAGTGAAGAAACACTGCAGAGCAAGGCGCAGGCACCGCAGATCACTTTCACTCCCACTTTTAATCCAATGGCAACCAGTACATTTATTGTTTTTATCTGATTGGTGTAAAACGCGAGAGAATGTCCTATCGTACAAATTCTACTCACATTTGATTATGGAAATCAGAGGACTGGATGTTCTACCCAGATACTTAGTAACATTTCCAAATGCTTATTGGTGCTCACAATTTATGTGTTTTAGATTAAATATATTGCCAATGGGGGAAATAAATAAAGAAAGAGTTCTGTGTCCGCATGGGTCTGAAAGCTGTCCATTTCGTAAATCTGTGGCTCAGAAAGAACACAATTACAACATCTAAACACAAATTGTATTGCTTTAAGAGAATGAAGATTCAGGCTAATTGAAAAGTATGTACATTCTGCAGATTGGTTGGAAACTGAGTATTCTGGTATAGAGTGTTTACACAACATGAAGTTCCTTTAACCATCGCAGTGATAATATTTCTGAATCAATATATATACGTGATCAAGTGCTCAGTGTAGCGCGTAACTCGTTGTCTGCAGGTTTTGTACCACGGTGTCCTGCCTCTGTCTGTCTCTATGTTGCTGCTTTTGTACTGCATATTGTTTTGTACAATACTTTTTTCTTTTTAAAAACATTAAAGGCATCCGTATTTTCAACACAGTATCTTTTCGTGTTTTGTCTGGGATCTTGGAGTCTGTTACTAATGCCTGGCCTGCGGGAGTGCGGTTCGCCATTTCCTGCTTTTTGTTCTCTCTCTCTCTCTCTATATATATATATATATATATATATATATATATATATATATATATATATATATATATATATATATATATATATATATATTCATTGAAAAAACTTTGTTAAAGGGACGTTATGGTTAAGTTGCACTACGAAAAACCTATGAAATTCAGTAAAAAAACGTTGTTAAAGGGATGTTATGGTTCAAAGTAAAACCGAATAACCCCTGAAATTCGCAGTTATGGTAAGATAAGCAACCATAACTCGCGCCACCGTGCACTGCTAACCCTAACACCCAGGACATCAAAGATGACATCACAAACATGCCTGCATCGAGCGTACTGTTGCACAAACATATCTCCAGGCACCAGCACCCTGACTTTCTCCACTTCTGCCATCTTCACCACACACAGTCTCTTTCAACACAAATCCACAACCTCGACATCTGATTGGCTAATCCGTACAGTCTTCTTTCCATGTTGGATTTGCTGGAAAACCCCGGATGTAGCACGCCCTGTCCACGGACAGCCGCGGTGTCCGCGGACCGCGTAACTCTTCGACACCCCTTCTACCATTTCCACTTTACTCTCTGTGCCATTCCCTCATTGCATACAGCTAAGCAGTCACACAATACGAAGAACGTCCTCAGAACACCCCCATTTTGTTTATTTTCAAACATTTCAGGACAATTATTTCATTATTCAACATATTCATATTACAAATAATATACTTTCATCTTGTACGCTGCACACAATGCTATGTTTCTCCATTAGTAGCTCAGTATACTAGATAGAACCCCATAATGCAATGCTATTTATATCAATGCATCGTTCAAAGCACTAATTACGGTATGATATTTATTGCAATGATCCTTGACACTTTTTTCACAACATTATAATAAAAATCCCTAGTACACAAATTTCATGAAAAGTAAATGCACATGTGATGTCATCAGTGATGTCATCAATGACATTTGCAATGTCATCTTTGATGTCCTGGGTGTTAGTCTTAGCAGTGCACGGTGGTGGCACGAGTTATGGTTGCTTAGCTTACCATAACTGGTGAATTTCAGGGGTTTTTCGGCTTTACTTGGAACCATAACGTCCCTTAAACAAACTTTTTTTATTAGCACGCAAACAATATACAAAGATGTAGTGTAAATAGCAAGTTCTCACAGATGGCTTTACACAGAATGTTGCAAAGTAAGCATTTATGCTCGTTCACAGTGAAGGTCAGCTGCTTCCATTTTTTTCTCGCGGCCCGGAGAGACCCACGACTCCCAGTATGAGGTTCTATTTTTTTTTTTACCTTGACAGACAGAGATTGTGCTGAAAGACTTCTTTTGAAGAAGTGTAGCAAAAACGTAAGACACGATAAAGATGAAATTTCTGAAACAAAATCACTTTTGTATATTATATCACTTTGAGAAAGATCGTTGGCAAACGCAGGGTCGTATTTTGGGACTGCACTACACTTGGACAATGGAAAATGCAATTATAATGTAAGTAACCCTTTAGATTATTTTATACCGGAATATAATAACAATAGCGTGGCATTAAAGCCTGGTCAAGTTGTACTTGTTCGTTCAATGTGGCATATTGTTTTCTACCGCGCACTATCACTGCCAAATTGATCCCCTGTCGTTTAGAGGGCTCTGAAAAAGGCAGACGACACAGGGTGGGTTAATAGAAATAATTTAACCAGTCTGTAGCCGGTCAAGCGCTCTACTCGCTGTGCCACTTCACTGTAGCCGGTCAAGTTGCACAATGAGTAGAGCGCTCGCTTTGACATCTGTGCACAGCTTGCTAACGCAGGTTCGAATCCCGGCACGGCCAAACTCAGCCTTTCATCCTTCCGTGGTCGATAAATGAGCACCACACACTGTGGGTAATAATAAGCTTCGCTGAGATACCTGACGGTTCTTAGCGCTATACAAATGTGAAAATATTATTATTTTATTATTAACGCTAGCAAATAGTTTCACGCCCTAATAAATAAAATGAATATTTTTAATAAAGATCGGCTGGTGAGACTAATTCATGTTTTTTAAAACAGGTTTGTTGCCCCATTTTGCCAATGTCACAATTTTCAGACTCCAGCGGATGGATTTTTCAACTGCCAGGTGCAGCTCCATGTAAGCAACTTCATGACCCTCACCATTTTATGGGACAATCGCCAAGGATCAATATGCCCTTACGCAGTATTAGCGGCTAGAAGCAACATACCAACCATTATGGTGGTCTTATGCCTCGTTGTTGGAGCAACCTTCCGATTATCAGTGTGACCATTTACTGCTTTTATCATAAACCAACAGCCTATCTACCGCAAAGGAACAGCGCGTTGCTCAAAATAACCTTTTGCTGATCGACAGCAGAGACAATTGCAAATCGCTGAATATTCACTAAACATTTCATGTGAAATAAATGTACTTTACCAAATGTACAATCCTGCTGTTTGCTTTTAAACCACAGTTTCATATTCCGAATTGTGGCTCACTGTGTTCTAAGCTGATCTAACACCCTCTGTACCGCAAAGGAACATCGCGTGGCTCAACATGAACTTTAGCGGATCGACAACAAAGACAAATGCAAATCGCTGAATATTCTCTAAACATTTGATGTCAAATAAATGTACTTTACAAAATGTACAATCTTGCTGTTTGCTTTTAAATCACAGTTTCATATTCCGAATTGTGGCACGCTGTGTTGTGACATAATGTGTGTTGTCTTCCGGGTTCTGTGTAAAGTCGCGTAGGACTGGAGACGACTGGGCGCATTTGATGACGCACCCTGTAACTTCACGGAGAGAGACGGGGAATATGAATGCTTTCATAATGTCAGGTTTAGGGGCGGGAGATATGATTTAGTGTCTCAAAAGCAAGTCAGCCAGGTCAATCGCGCCAGTCATAGGATTATCACATGTCGGCGCACACCAACCTGATTTATCGTTTCTTTAGTGGACAAAAAGTCGAGTGAGGCCCATAGGAAATTGTACTATCAGCGGACAAAAGGAGGCTTCTTAGAACACTTTCAACCTGACAACGAAAAATACATACAACGTTCTCAGAACACCCCCATTTTGTGCAATTGCAACCATTTCGGGACACCGCGAGTGTTCTTAGAACACATTCAACTTGACAGATTACAATACGGACAGCGTCCTCAGGACACCCCCAGTTTATGTATTTATGAACATTTAAATACACCGCAAGTGTTTTTAGCTCAATTTTACCTTCCTTGCGAACGAAAAGGACACATGCTCCGTCCTCTGAACACCCCACCATTTAGTTTATTTACAAAATGTCAGAACAGCCGTGTTCTCCACGGACAAATTGAACACAACAAAAGCGTATAGCACATAAAAAAAAAAAACATTGAACCTATCTCATACTCCCCCACCCTCCCCAAACACTCTTACACACCAACACACTCCACTAAATACAATTTTTAATCCAAGTTTCACCGCGCTGTATGGGGTCAACAGCGAATACAAGATGGCGGGCGCGACAGAAAATCTGATGCGCATCACGCCCCACGCCGCCCTATCAGTGAACACGTCACATGTCCGCGGACATGACGCAAGCCCATGGGCCAATCGGGGTGCTGTCCGCGGAGCGAACAGGGAAGTCCGTCCACGAAGCGAACACAGATATCACTAATTTTTTTGCCTTACATTTTGGTCATTTTTTACAAAACTACTGGACGGATTTACACCAAATTTTCAAAAGCACGCTTTCTGGACCAAGCCGCCGCTCCTGCCGCAAATTTGGTGTAAATCCATTCAGCGGTTCGGGATGTAGCCGTGCGCAAAGTTTTTTCCCATTATGTCTATAGGAAAAAACAAAAGTTTTGGGACCCCCCCTATAACTTTGCCCCCCCGGACCAAACCTCTCCAAACTTTGTAAGAAAATTCAGAGTGGGCCATATATTTTTTTTGCAAAGTCTGGTGAGGATTCGTCCAGAGGGGGCAAAGTTATTGGCCACCCAAAAAGTGCCCTTCCTATGGAAACACCAACTTAACCATAACTACATGGACGCTACCGCGTCCATGTAATATATATAAGGTTCTATTCCTGGGTTGGCGCCAACCGCATACCAGTTGGTGTGCTGAAATGTTGGCCCACGGTCGCTATACTAGTCTGGGGTGTACTGGCAATAGTGAAATTTGATCAACCCTGCCCGTTCGGCCTGCACAGGGCGGAGTCTGGCCATTTACTATCAGTATACGTGATTTCAGAGGATTGGCGATTTTGCGACTTTTGCAATAATAGGAAGTTAGTACACAAGGTCGGCATATCAGTCTGGGGTGTACTGGCGATGGTGAAATCAGACATACCCCACCAATTTGCCCTGTACAGGGTGGGTTCTGGCCCTGTTTAGGCGATTTCTGGACATTGCCGATTTTGTGGCTTTCAAAAATAGGAGGTCAGGACACGAGGTCGGCATACCAGTCTGGGGTGTACTGGCAATAGTGAAATTTGACCAAACCCACCCATTCACCCTGCACAGGGGTGGGGCGAGGTCCTGACCTGTGCTATCAGTACAGGTGATTTTGGGAGATTGCCGATTTTGCTATTTTTCAAAAATAGGAAGTAATAACACAATAAAACATACACAAGGCTTTAGCAGACCCCACGTGCATGTCAGCTACAGACCCGTGGAACGCCAGGTGGTACCGCTAGTTAATTTAAAGGATCCCAATATATTAAGCATGGGGAATGATCTATGTAAAATTATAGCCTAAATGTAAAAGAAACCTAGATAAGAAGGGAAATTAAATTAATGGGAGATGAAGTTTTAATGAGAGTAATTACTTTTAGAATGAACTTTGATTTTATTGGAAATCCTCTTGATTGATAATGAGCCTCATTACGAGTTTACCAGTACAGTAACAACGGTACTGGTAAGCTTGCTGGTATTGTTTTTACCTTACCGGCAAACTACGAGTTCTGCTCGCGGGTGCCCTTGCAGCCACCAGGTCTGACCTGGTGGCTGTACCGGCACCCGCGAGCAGAACATGACAGTAGCCCAGGTATTGTTATTAACGGTACCGGTGCTACCAACTTCCCCATTCACATTGAGCCCTGTGGGGCTCAAATGGGAATGGGGAAGAATTTTTTCCAGCACCCAGAAAAGGGCAATTACCAGGTTCGGCAAGGTCGTAATGACCCGGTAATTGTCCTTTTCTGGTGCCGGAAAAAAATTAATACCGCCAGCCTCGTAATGAGGCCCAATGTGTTTTTGAGTTTTAAATATAACTTGCGTAATCTTTTTTTGTATAAATGTTTATAAGTATTTAAATATGTGTGAAAAGTTACTGTAACACAATAAAGGCAACATGTAAACTTTGACGGCACTGTCCCTATGCCCTTAGGAATAGGCAGCTCATTGGCCACTGAACTTAATTTTCCAACTGCAGGTTTGAAATTCAGACTGGCTTAGCATCTCACAAATGACAATTTGAGATTTTAGAGTGCGTGGAAGTGCTAGAAGTGCATAGCAGTCGAACAGGTTGGACGCTATTTTTGGTGTGTATGCAATTTGGAACTTTGATTAATTTCCCTGGATTTACGATTGACTACTCTGATCTCACTGCACCAGTATACAGTATACTTTAACCGCAAGCAGCACGCACGTGTGTGTGGAAGTGCCAACAGAGATGTTTTTATGGGAGGGAAAAAGGGGCACTTGCCCGGGCCCCACCTTGGAGGGGGGCCTGACAAGGCTTCCTGATTTAAAGAAGTAAGATTTCATTGTTCATACTTAAATAGAACACGTCAAGATATTTTATGGCATTCTGCTGAGGCTCTAAACCCATTGCTGTTTGTTTTCACAAATACATTCTGCCTTGATCAATTCATCATGTAATGTGTGTGTTCACTGTGGTATACATAGTTTGGGTGTTCCGTACGGCACAACTCCTAGAGCATTCTTTCCTTCCTGTGGGAATTATGTTTTTCATGTGCAATAGTCAAAGTTTAAATGTATATTGATAAATTGAGTGCCACTATGTTGCCGAAATTAGCTCAGTGTGTTAAGCACTCATTGTAGAGAAGAGAAATGTGTTGACATGCAAGATTAGAATAGCACATTCCTGTAAGTCTGGCTGAGACTTTCCTATGTCTGATGTTTATAAAGCTTCATGCATATGTACTTGATTTTGCAGCACAACAAGTGCTATTATCAGCAATGCCCCTGCACCAGATAGGGGTTGCCATAAAAACTAACATCTTTGGTAAAGGTCTAAAAATTGGGTGGTTCAAATGGGGTGTTGTAAAACCTAGGCAATCACATCCAACAATGAGCATAAACTGTTGGTCCAAGAGGTGAATAAGTATCCAAATATGGAGCCAAATCATTCATGCTTGTATCCTGGCTTTGCCAGCAGACAATAGTGTTCCTGGTCATAGCATCTAATATCTCGTACATTAGTGTGCTGCCTCCTGTCAAGTTTGCCTTCTCGCATGCTGGTGGCATCGTTTAGCCCATTACTTGATCTTTCTTCTTGTGTACTAACCTGAAATTGCAACTTTGGCACAAATCTCAGCTTCTCCCCTTAACCAGAAGTGTGATCCTCGGCATCTCATTTAATCTTGTATTACCTAACCTCCCATAATTGTCAGTCCCTAAACCTTTCAAAATTGTCAGCCCTCCAGAGTGATTTCCTTCTCATGGTATGATCTTCAAAAAAGTCTCACTCATGGTACCAGTGGCTATAGAGTTGCTTCCACTATATTAGTGAGAATGATTTATTGCACACCACAGGCACTTGTCCTTTGTTCCTTTGATCTCTAATGGCAACACTATTTTAAAACCATGTCCATCTTCTAATCTCACTCTGTCTGGATACAGACACATTCCTGGTAGCTTCTAACCTGCATCCACTGTCCATGCTAGGGTATTTGTAGCTTTCTCCTTCCTTCAAATTGGTCTCCTCTATTCATGTTTGAGCATTTTTGCATTCTGTGAGGCAGCTAATGTGAGTTACATGTACCTGTTACACAAAGTCCTGCCTTAATACTACAGGCTGCATACCTTCCTGGATGCTATATATATCCTGTATCTATACTAGAATAGAAGTAACCTCTTATTAGACTGCTTATGTTGTCCTTAAAATGCTACTTGTATATCATTTTGATTAGAGCAAGAACGAAGAGTGTAAGGAGACTTAAAAGGATTAACATGCGTATTTTGAATGATTTGAGGCAGCATATCAATTGATGGGATGTGATCGCAACTACGGGGGGTAGGGTGATCAGATGTTCTGGATCACTTACTTCCTTTGGTTTGGTGAAAGGGAGCCTCAAAGATTTCCATGCCCAAAATTGCTTAAGTTGGCCCTGAGTGCCAGAAGGGCATTGTAGTTGAGCAGTCTGGCAAAAGTAAGGTGATCGTCTCACTTGCCTTGCCAGCTTGAACGTGAATGCACACACAAATTCACTGCTTTCGAGTACTTCTGTTAGGGCAAGGAAAGTAAGTGCTTTCTGGAATATTCCTGTGGCATCTAGCTATGCGCTCCGTAGTAAATCCGTAGGTGACTTTGGGATGGAGTTAAATGCAATGACAGGTCCTGTGCTGGCCCGTGGAGTACTGAGGATTTTAATGGAAAGGAAAGGATAACTCCCTTGCCATAGTGGACGTAGTAGCCGATCCCACAGTTCAGTCACCGCCGCATAGCCTAACACAAAATATAGCAGTACCGGATTCAAGCCTACTGATATGTTGCATGCATTTTTCCCTGAAGGGGTGTACAGGCTGAATCAAACGACTTATCAGATGAAGACCTTTTGCAATGCTGTCAACTAGGCATGAAAGACCAAGTAGAGGGAACTGGATATAGTCCCTTGGATGGGCATCAGGGCTATACTGATTCTATGCCTGCTAGTTTGATTCAATCACCAAATTAATCCAGAGCACACCATTAATCAATAGGGTATCATCTTCTCTTTCACCCTTATCAGCACGACCGGAGCGGCTGACTGCCCCACTCGGGGTGACCTCTATTTCGGCATTACATTTTGTGCTCACTTCTCTGGTCCTATATAAATTCAAATGTATTAGATTTCAAGCCAAGATGTGATGAACACTCTAAACTCAAAGGTTTAATTAATAGAAGGTTGTATAATTGTAATCTTCAGGGTCAGGAGTCAGGGTCAGGAGTTGCACCAACATAATATGTTTCAATCTATTACTGAGCACGTGGAAGGGTCACTTGAGCTACATGACAGTTTAGTTGCACTCAAAGGCTCTGTGGCTACAAAGGTAATGGTGGATGACTGTGTGCTAATAGGCTTGCTTCCCCCAGGCCACTCAGAGATGGCGGAACATTTTTGTAACAATTTGTGTGATATGTTGAACACTGAAAGGGTGAATTTTGAAGCATCAGATGACATTGTGGTAGTGGAATCGCAGCCCTTACATCAGTCGGAGGCTGTGGTAAAAGATGAGGATATCTCAGACTCTGATTTAAACTATTACATTTTCTGTCAAAGGTGCAGGAAGAAACAGGGGGGGCAAGAAGAGGCAAAAACAGCTAAATAAAAATGTCAAATCTATGCAAGCGCGAAACAATTCTAGCTCAAGGAAGTTCTTGAGGGCTATTAGGTTACCTGGTCAGTCACGTTCAGGGGAGCAGAAGGAGCACAGGCCTAATAAAACAACTAACCCACAAAAGCAGAATGATCTGACACGCACAGAAAAAATAAATGAAGATCCAGTAACTATGGATCCGATTTGGTCAATTTGATGTGATCTCTGTTGAATGCATCTACTTGTTCGACCGAAGACATTCCTCAAGAAATAGCTAATGAAGACCCCATGTTGGTTCCCAGCCCAGGGGTTATCCCTGGCTCTCCAAAGATGAGGATTATATCCCATGTTATTTCTACCTGCATTGCAGTGGGTTCATGTTTGTCAGGTGCAAAGGAGGCTCTCTTTTTCACCCTGGAGGAGAGGGTATTACATTCTGTTCCAGTGGGTTGTCAGCCTACAGCCAATTATGCATTGGAGGAGAGGCGAGACGAGCCTAAGAAAGTTCTTCTTAAGATTCTTGAGGAGATATTCTGGGCTCCTTTTATGGCTCCTAGCGAGAGATCAACTTTGTCAAAATTGAAGGAGCATAACAGTGTGTCGTACAAGCCTGTTATAGCCAATTCTTTATTGTTAGGTCGATTGCCAATTTCTAATGAAGTGATAGTACTCAGTAGATTAATTGTATTAGCCCTGCTTAAATCTGGGAACACCTTAAGTAACAAACAGTGTGCAGGCATTGACCAAGTCTAATATATTAATGACTGTGTTCTGGACTGGGTATTGCTGCATGTAAAATCAAAACTGGTGTTTCAATTACTCATGGCAGAAGCGGATGCATTGTTACCCTTTTGGTTATGAGTTAACAGAGGCAAATTCTGCTCTGTTGAATAGGGAGCAGGCTGAGTGCATGAATTGGACGCAGGGGGGGTGTAAAAAGCTGAGTAATGTGCCTGTGATTTCTTTTACATGTATGGTGGGAAGTTCAAACAACGGGAGAGTATGTGTGACTGATTTGAATAAGAAGGCTGGAGATGTGGTGGAAGATTGGTCATGGGTTGCCGGAACACTATGGTGGATAAAAATGTGCGCTTCACCTCTAAAGGTGAGGAGGGTTGAAACTTGCTTCTTGGAACATGCTTGCGTTTGTACATCTTTTTCAGGAAGGAGAATCTATAATGGAGGGGATAAATATGTTTTTATTTCAAGAAACGTGGTTGCTGGAGAAACCTAGCTTATTGGATTTTCAATCTTTCTGAATGCAGCAATTAAGGGCACCCTTGGCCGCCCCTCTTCGGGATTGCTGATTGGTTTCCGTAGTGGTGTGCGATTCACTGGGGTCATATGGAGTAACCCAAACCCGTATACGCAGGCTGTGGCATTAAGTTGGGATTGTGTACGTTATCCAGGCTTAAGAGATACAGTATTAGTGAACGGAAATTGGAATCTGGCAGGTAAAACCCATGGTAAATGTACAGATGATATAGAGGAACTGCTGGAAAACTGGTCCACCCACGTAATCGATGCAGACCGCTGATTTGTGGAGACATGAACACTGACTGCGTTTGATTAATGTTGAATAATGTTACCAACCTAAATGTTAAGTCTACAAATGTTATTAGGGGTAGGGCCTTGGCTAAACGCATGTTCACCTGGGGAGTTCAGAGGCTTAACGGGTGTATTATGGGCGATTCCCCGGTGACGTTCACTTGGAGAAAAGGGCATAGTGTGCCATTGTGGGACTATATTAATGCCGCCGATGATGTCTTTCAAACATGTTTGAAAAGGTAAGTAATTCTGTTGGATTCCAGTGATCGCACGATCCTCCTTTTGATCTGGGGGATCTGCTCTAGGTCATCTGGAGAGAATAGGTGTGTTACGAATCTAGTGGTAAACAACGTTGGTATGGCTTTAAAGATTAATTGCGTAGTTGAAGCGGCAGTATGCCAAAACGTTCTGTTGGGATTTTTATCAGTCAAAAATGATACTTCGGTTCCGGTTCAGTTTTATGAACAATTGAATAGACCTGGGGAATTACTGCCTAGGCAAAGGCATGTGTTCAATAGGTCTACCCGGGCTCAAAAGATAACCGTAAGAGTAAACCTAGGGGCCTTGAGGAAAACCGATTGAATGGATAAAGTGGAGGCTGGCAAAAACGTAAATGTCGGTATAAAAACTTGCTGCAAAAAGTTGTATCAATGTGACTCAGAAGCTATGGTTGCTGCCTTTAGTTTCAAAGAGCGTGGAGAATGTCTGCCAAATGATTAATTGTGCATCTAGTGTTCAGTCAAATGTACAGGTGAACCCGATTGCGTAGTAAAACTGGATTGCACACTTTGAAAGGATTCATGCTAAGAGCATAAGAGCAAATTATGGTGAAGTGTTGGAAATGAATGTTCCTTGGACTTTGGAGGTGCAGGCAGAACACATATGTGAAATTATATTGCAAAGGCATCATGCAATATAGCACAGACAACAGACTTCAACTTTAAACAAATGAGGTTTATTTTACTGAAATGTCAGGATGGTTGAAGGCTTAACTTGCCCTATACAAATCTCATATTTCCCTACTGGAATAAAACTAAGAAAAGACTGTATCCAGAACCTATCCTTCCCCTCACAACTATATTAAACAAATGTGTAGGGATGTCAAACTCAAAAGAAATAGTGTTTAACTCAAAGTTCGAAACTTCTTCCATCTCACAGCTTTCTCTGAGCTTCCCTTCCCCAAGCATAAGAAACTTCCATGAAAGAAAAGTCTCAACGTTTATCTTCTTTAATTCAAGGCAATGTAGTTCCAGAGCAATCCTTGGGGTTCCCTTCCCCAAATTTTAAGTAGTGCAATCCAGAACAAGAGGGGTCTCAGGATTCTGTTCCCAAGACAACAAGTATTGTTCAAAAGTGTTGCCATGGTTTTGTTTAGCTGGTTTTGTAATGTCTTTAGCTCTCGCTAATCAGAATTCTCTGGTCTAGGTACAGTTGTTAGACCACGCATCCACCTGTCACGGGTCATGCAACCAGGATTCCTGGAGTCATATCGGGCTGGTTTCGTGGTGTCCTTTTCACTATTCAAGGTCCTCTGGTTTAAGTGAAGTTTTCAGACCACATGGTCCACCCATCACAGGTCGTGCAACAAAGGTCCCTGGACGTCTCAGCCCAACTTAAAAGCTCCATGGCATTTGCTCCTATGCACCAAGTCACGTTTACTTCAATCTGCTATTTTGGTCTTCTGGCTTTTAGGGTCCAATCTTATATCCTTTGCCTTTTCCTGGATTGTATCATATAGTTTGGTATCTAGCATACCTTGGTTTCTTGCAATGTTAAAGTTTCATGTAGGACTGTATTCAGTATACCTTGCTTTATTTGTTTCTTTTATAGTGTGCACCAGACCCTGGGGCATCAGGGCGCAAGATATAAAGGATACGTTCAACTTAGTTACATAGGTACGTAGGATACATAGAAATAGATAGTGTAGAATCCAAGATAGACTAAATGCAAAGTAATCAAGGTACAACAAATGGAAAGTGTCCAAGTGAAGAGTATATAATGAGGAAGAGTATACACAGTCAAGTAAATGGTTAACAGGATACTAAGGCTGGCATCTACATGGTAGGGGCAGCTGTAATATGGCTAAAGTAGGGCTATTTACTTGTCATTTTCTTTCAGCCAGTCAGTCATGTTCTGTCTAAATTTAGTGAACAATTGATATTCTCTAAGGCCAGGAGGCAGGGAGTTCCACAGTTGAGCTGCCTTAACTGGGAAAATATGTCCCCCAATGGTGGAAAGTTTGAAACGTGGTACTAGGAGGCAATTGGAATTGGCTGATCTGGTCGGTCTGTGAGAAGTTTTTCTGCTCATCCTATCAGTATGGCAGTGCTTTATTATTAAGCCATTTGTAGGTGAGGCAGGAGATTTTAAGTCGATTTTTTTCAAAGGTAGATAGCCATTTGTATTTTCTCCTGGTGGAGGATATATGTTCCTTTATATTAATCTTGAGTGCTGCTCTCAAGGCGTTCTTCTGGAGTACCTGTATTTTTTGGATTATCTGTTTGCTCGCACCAATGTAGAGAGCATTACAATAATCCAATTTAGAGAGTATGAGGGCTCTAGAGAGAATATGGCAACTGTCAGTGGAAAGGAATTGTTTGCTTGCTCTAATTAATTTGCATGTATATGCAGTAGCAGAGGCCAGGGAGTTGACTTGTTTAGTAAAGTTCCGGGTAGCATCTAGATAGAAACCTAAGGTCTTCACTTCTTTAGCAACTTTGATGTCATTACCATCAATGGTGAAGTTGGCATTATCCAGGCTTAGTTTAGATAGGTGAGCTTTGGTGCCTAGGATGATAAGCTCAGTTTTATCATCGTTCAGGCAAAATCCATGGGTGGCCATCCATGCCTGAACGATGCCATACATTCTATTCACCAAAGCCAGGTCAAGGGAGTACTCTCCAGTAAGAGGTAGGAGGATTTGGGTATTGTCTGCATAGTTCATGTAGGCGATACCCAAATGGTCCATTTCATCGAAGAGGGGCTTGGTGAATACATTGTAGAGTGTTGATGACACACAGGATCCCTGGGGTACACCACAAGGTATAGTGATAGGGTCTGCTGATGCAGATGGTGAAAAGACTCTCATAGTCCTGTTGCTCAAGAATGACTCAATCCATATTATAGCCTCCTTAGAGAAGTGTGCTGCAGAGTGTAGGTGTCTGCATAGGACTTTATGGTCAAGCAAGTCAAATGCAGCCAAGAGATCTAGTAGGAGGAGTAGGGCTGATTGGCCCTTATCTCTGAGTACATCTATTTGGGCCTTAAGATCAATCAGCGCTGTCTCTGTGCTGTGTTGGGGACGGAAGCCAGATTGGCGAGATCTTAGTAAGAGATTGGATTCCAAGAAGTTCTGTATTTGAATGTAGGCCACTTTATCTAGAATTATTTAGAGAAATGGCACAGTCGTGACAGGTCTATAGTTAGTAGGTATGGTGGGGTCAAGGGTTTGCTTTTTAAGGAGTGGTAATACCCAAGATTCTTTCAAGCTATTTGGGACAGTCCCAGTTGTGAATGAGGAGTTAATAAGTTTAGTTATGAAAGGCGCAAGTTCTCTAGCAGCATCCTTAATAAGTTGTGCAGGACATTGGTCACCCTTACAGTTGGATGGTTGAGTCCCAGTATGACCTTCTCCACCTCAATGACAGAGACTTTTGAGAAACTGAAGTGTGTTTCTTGAGTACAGTGAGGCAGCAGTACTATACTAGGAGTAGTTCGAGGTGCTAGCAAGGCTTTCTTATGGGCAATTTTGGTTTGTAAGTTAGAAACTTTGTTTGTTAATGCGTGCTGGATACTGGAACACCACATTTTATCTTTGGTACAGTTTTCTTGCAAAGAGATAGTGATTCCAATTCTTTTAGAATAGTAAACAGTTCTTTCATGCTAGAATTAGATTGTGATATTCTATTATTGTACGTCTTATGTTTGGCTAGGAGAATGCCTTTCTTATATTGAGTTGATATATTGGTAAAGTTTAGTTTATTTTCTGCTGAGGGTGAGAGTCTCCAAGCAGTTTCATATTTTCTTTTGAGTAATCTTAGATTTTTTAAGTGCAGGGGGAACCAAGTGTTGAGGTGTTTTTTGGTTTACTCTTCCTTAATTTGAGAGGTGTAATATTGCCGAGGGCCATGTTCATGACATTGTTATAATGTTCAACTAGAGAGTTAGGATCCAAGTTGTCCGGTATGGAGTTAAGATTAGGTAATATGTGGGGTAGCAGTTTGTCAACTGTCATATTTATTTGGTTCCTCATAATGGTGGGTGGGGAAAGCGGGGTAGTCTGAGCTGTGGCTAATTTGGTTGCCAATGTAAATGCCAGAAGATAATGGTCAGTCTAGATTTGAGGCGCAATAGTTGTGATGGTAACATTGCAGCTGTACTCTGCGATCCAATCGAGAGTTCAACCTTTGTCATGAGTAGGTAGGGTCACTTTCTGAATGAAGCCTAGTTCTTTCAAAGTAGTAGCGATGACAGTGTATTGGGTATCCTTGATATAGTTATAACCTAAGTTATAATCACCTAGCACTAAGGTTTGGGAGGTGTTTTTTAAGTTGTTAGACAAGGCCATGGATAGGTCTTCCAGGAAGGTTCCAATAGGACCTGGCGCTTTATAGATGAGAAAGATATTCAGTGTTTGGGACTTGGCAATGGATACTCGTAAGATTTCATAGTGGGTGTGGTAACTGTTCTCATACCTAGGTTGGTTTTGGCAATAACGCCTATTCCTCCACATCGAGAGATATGTCTGTCTGCTCGCAGGATGGTGTAATTATCAGGGACTGCCAGAGAAAGGGCGGGGCCTGCGGCATCAAGTAACCAAGATTCAGAGATGGCCAGGAAGTCAAGTATACCTGTTAGGATAATGTCAGATATTTCGGTTGCATGTGCGACTAAAGACCTTGCATTTATTAGAGCTCCTTTTAAGATTCGGTAGGTGGCTTTCTGATGCATATGGACTAATGGCTCTAGGAATGTTTGTAGTCATCTGCCTAGGAAGGTTGGGTTTAGGTCTTTTACGATTGGCAAGGTTTGTATTAGGCTCTATCACTACTTTATAGGGTAGGCACTTGTTTAGGTAATTTAGTTGCTCTGCTTTTTTAGCTGGTAGTTCATACAATTTAGATAAGCGTGCGCGCAGTCTTAGATTTCTATCAGCAGTGCTACATTAATGTCTGTGTGATAGAGTGTTCTTGTTGCAGGCTGAGTTTATATGCGGAAGTGTCCAACATGGTGGGGCAGGTATGAGTACTGTTGAGGGTTGTTGTACCAGTGAACATACTATTCAGGGTGTAGGTGAACAGGCTACTTGTCTGTGATGCTAAGATGATGGTGAGGGCAATATGTAATGTTAACCACACTGTCTTGGATGAGACACCTATTAGGAGTCTAATGGGACATTGAAGGTACATAGTGACAATAGGTTGTATGCAATCCTGTTTACAGTCACTATAGGGCACAGTTACTAAGGTTAATGTTGGTCTAGGCTGGTGCAGCGGGGCACAACAGTTAACATATGGCTAGGCTAATATAGTAAGGCGGGTCAGAAAGTGTAAAGGCAAGCTAATACAGAAAGGCCAACAGCTAACATAGGGCTAGGCTAGTACAATATGGCACATCAGATGGCATAGGGCCAGGCTAGCGCAGTAGGATGTAGCCATTAACTTGGGGCTAGGCTAATGCAATATAGGCATAGCAACTTACAAGATGCAGGCTATTGTAGTGGGGCACAGCGACTAACATAGGCAGGGCTATTACAGTAGAGCACAGCAGCTACCATGAGGCAGGGCTATTTGCAGTAGGTACAGTAAGTCGCAGCAACTAACATAGGCAGGGCTATTACAGTAGGGCACAGAAGCTACCATGAGGCAGGGCTATTTGCAGTAGGTACAGTAAGGCACAGCAACTGTAATAGGCAAGGCGATTACAGTAGGGCACAGCAGCTACCATGAGGCAGGGCTAATGCAATAGGGCACAGCGACTAACATAGGGCTAGACAAGTACATTAGGGCAGTAGTAATCATGGCGGAGTTAGTATGCGCATGGTAATAATAACAGGGTTACATATAGTGCCCAGATTATGGCAAGATAGAATGTAAGAGAATCTGCAGGTACAATTTTACAATATAGGTATGTGACATATCCATGTACACTCATAAATGCAATATTGAACGTTTAAAGTCTCAAGCGTGGTCAGCAGATGTGCTTACCGAGTCCGCAGGTTCATGGAGAGTGTCAGCAGCAAGCGGATGTTACACTGCATGTCTGGAGATCCTTTGGGTTGGAGGGGCTAGTGGATGGGCAGGGCCGAGGTGTAAGACTTGTGGCCTTAGGCACATAGGCACCAGACAGGCGCACGACAGGCTTAGTGCTTTAGAAGGTGTGCCTTTGCTGGTGGGCCGGCGTTCGCCTGGCGGCTTGGGATAGGTTCCCAAGAAGGGCAAGTTGCCCAATCACGTCGCTTTGCAGGGCAAAGGTAGGAAATTAGGTTGATGGTTTAATTGGGCTGCAGGGGTCTACCATTTTAGAGTGCCATGTCCTCATGACATATCAATGTACACTCATAAATGCAATATTGAACGTTTAAAGTCTCAAGCGTGGTCAGCAGATGGGCTTACCGAGTCCGCAGGTTCATGGAGAGTGTCAGCAGCAAGCGGATGTTACACTGCATGTCTGGAGATCCTTTGGGTTGGAGGGGCTAGTGGATGGGCAGGGCCGGGGTGTAAGACTTGTGGCCTTAGGCACATAGGCACCAGACAGGCGCATGACAGGCTTAGTGCTTTAGAAGGTGTGCCTTTGCTGGTTGGCCGGCGTTCGCCTGGCGGCTTGGGATAGGCTCCCAAGAAGGGCAAGTTGCCCAATCACGTCGCTTTGCAGGGCAAAGGTAGGAAGTTAGGTTGATGGTTGAATTAGGTTGCAGGGGTCTACCATTTTAAAGTGCCATGTCCTCATGGCAGGCAATGGCGGCCGTAAAAAATTAGCATAAACTTAATTTAGGAGCCAAGTCGAAGCTGATTTGGGCAACAGGTGCACATATAGATATTTGCGCAATGGATTTTCGAATTTCGCAGGGTCTGTGGAAAAAAGCTGCAATTGTAAGGTAAGCAGCTGGGTAAGCCCCACAGCCTATCTTTGGGCTAGGTGTCGCCCCAAGACTCCTCCGGGACATCAGGCACTGTTCCTGCAGTGTGGGTGGGCTCCAGCACCTCCAGAGGGAATGCAAACTGTAGGCAGGACAGGCACACGACAGGCTTAGTGCCTTAGAAGGCGTGGCTTTGCTGGTGGGCCGGCATTCGCCTGCCGGCTTGGGTTAGGCTCCCAAGAAGGGCAAATTGCCCAATCACGTCGCTTTGCAGGGCAAAGGTAGGAAGTTAGGCGGATGTTTCTTGAAATGTTAAAGATTCATGTAGTTCCGTACTGAGCATACCTGGATTTCTTGTAATGTTGAAATTTCATGTAGGTCAGTATTCAGAATACCTTGTTTTCTTGTAAGATTAGGTTTTCAAAAAGTTTTACATTTTATATGTGGACGGGCACTTGCCTGCGGTCCTGTTTGGAGCTCCATGGTGCTTGCGTGTGTCTCCGACACTCACCAGCGGTTCGCTTCTGCTCCCTGTGGTCATCCTTGAGCTCACTGGTGTTTGTGTGTCCCGTTGACACTCACCAGTGGCCTGCTCCTGTTCCCGGAGGCTTCCATGGTGGTTCCCACTCCGCTTCTGCATGTGGAACACCGGCGATGTGAGCCCTCTTTTCCTCTCTGCTTGTGATGAATGCAGAAAGCATTCTGTGGGGCCTGGGTTTGCTGGCATCCTGGTTTGGCATCCAGTCTCTCCATGGTGGTCCCTCGAAGAATGGATCCCTTTCTGGTCCCTCTGCTTCTCCTTCACGTCTCTCTGTTCTCCTTCACTGCTCTCTGATCTGTTTTTCCTTGCGGGCTCTCTCATTTTGCACACCTGAAGCACTCTAACAGGCTGCAGGTGGGTCAGACTAAATTGACCTGTCTGACCATAGTTAGGGAAACATGCCTGACCTTCCCAGTGTTTTGGATGCAGCTTCCTTGTCTCAGTATCTAAGAGATGATCTTCATTGCTCTCAGTTGCCTCTTCTTAATCTCAGTACTGTCAGGTGTTGTGTCTGGATTCAGGAGGGAAGTTGTCTTGAAACAGCCCAAAACGGTTGGGGGAGGGTTAGGTTGATTATTACTAGAAAAAGGAGGACACCATGCCTTGCCTAGGGGATTTCCACTCACAATCCTCAAGGAATCTCCACCCCGGTGATCCTCCCCTGCTTCTCCACCCCTAGGGTCAGAATGCAAAAGCCAAGGCCTTTCCCTGACCACCTGCATTGAGGATCCAAGTGGAGTAGAAGTGAGAATACCCTCAGGTTTCTTACTACCTTTCCCCAATGTGGATTGGACCAGGGTGCTTCACAGGGAAACAGAGAAGAGATGGTCACCTTATTTTCCTCACGATCCTCTCGGAATTCTACTGTGGAGCAACTGGTTTTACGGTCTGAAAAACTCAGCTTATCCCTTACATTGGAGCCTCTTGGTTGATATATTGGATCCATTTCCAATAACTTAACATTTTACTGCTCCCAAGCTTTCTGTTTCTATTGGGAAGGTTCTAATTTTATGAGATGAGGAGATTCAACTATCGGATGTTTAGAATTTATTTGCACTATTTATGAAACCCATTGATCAAAATGTGGAATCTCTCTCCCTAGGACTAATTGAGGTGGTAAGTTAGCAATTAATGCTACAATCAGTTCTAATTTCCTTCCCAAAATGGTGATAGTAATCTGGGTAAACAGGTGTATTTTAGTATGGCCATGTACACACGTTACATCCTCTTTCCTACCTTCTTTCCACCCCTAAAGGAGTAGTTCTGGTCTAATGACATTATTTAAATTTCCTGTATCCATTCTGCTCAAATTATTCTTCCCTCTAGGGTCACAGAGATTTTATAAGTAGTTTAACCACTAGTATACAAAAAAGCTAAAGAATCCTTCAGATTTTTACAACCTTTTCTCGTTCCTTCCGTTTGATCATGATCTATAGATTGCCAAAGATTGGGAAAGTCAACTTTGTTGAATGGACAACGTGTGGCAAAGTGTCCAAACCCTTTACACAAGTAACTTTTTTGATAAGGATCATTAGATGATGTTTTTCTGAAGGATATTCCCCTTTCTTTGCTCTTATCTGGGGAAGATGAATACCAAGGAACTCTGGTAGGCAAGATGGAGAAACAGATGATAATTTATCAGAGTTTTGAAGATCTTTTCAGAGGTATTCTGAAAAATGTTGATCCACTTCTCTCCTGACCTTCTGGACTCCCATATTTTCTCAGAAAATAGGTGATGACAATTACCTGTTTTCCCCCTGAGGCCCTGATCTTCCCCACTTTAAAGAGTCTGTCATAATGCCCTGATTTATTTTCATACCAGAGACTTCCTCCTGACAATCGTTAAGTCAAGGTGAATTACAGGAGGATCCCATAGGTTTCATGTCTTGAAATTCCTATTTACTGACCTCGTTCTATCTTAATAGTGTTATTATTAAAATTCAAAAGAACACATTTCAATTCTTCTCACCAAGAAAATATATGTTGTATTTTCAATCCTGTTTGTCTATGAGGTAATAAATAAATGCCCATAAAATGGGGAAATGGAGCTGTAAACCCAAGGAAATTATTATTTTGTCACTCTCCGGTACTCGACATTCATTGGGACAAAAAAAGATTAAAGTAATTTCCTTTTATGGATTTCCTGATGGCAAAAATGGCCTGTGACGTCAGGGCTTGAATGATTACTCCTACCTGAGGAGATACCTAGTTAGGAAAGGTATTGTTTTCCCAAGACTTTGTTCTTTGTAATGGGAAAAAATGTTGGTCTGGCTTCACTTCTTGGGATGTCAATATAGGGGTGGTATCTGGGAATGGGGTATATTGAATATTTTCTTGACAGATTATACATATATGCATGAATTTATCAACATCAATATGAATTTCAGGCAAGTAAACATTTTCCAGTATTTAACTCCAAAGTTTAGAATGTCCTAGATGGCTCTCATTCAGATGTATTTGGGCTATTTCTAGGACTACCTTTTTCTAGCCCTCTGGGATCCCTAACTGACATCTTATTGTAAGTGATCTCAGTCCGGCACACAGTGCACAACTGAAATCCTTATTTATTTTTGTCTAAAAGTTCTTTATTCTAAATGTTATACCACTCATATCACACCCTTCTCCTGGATCCCCCCCCGGCCACACTGAACCAGGAATCAGGCTGGTTTACAAAGGTAAAGATTATTTTATGTATTTAAAATGTTATCATAATAGGTTTTAATAGGTACACCACACTCACCAATAGGGTGAGGTAACACGTAATAATCTCTTTAATACACAAGGAGTAACAGTGAGCAAACAGTTCAGCACAGAAAATAATATGTGTGTGTGGTTTCAGATTGGATAGTACTATGGTTACAGGTTCCCCCTGCACACGCCTCAACCCCCCAATAAGTAATGTAAAGAGATAGGAGGAGAGAGCAGGTATTCAGGAATGGCAGAAATCAGACAGAATATCAATCCCACCTCCCCCCTTTCAAACACAAGAGAAAACAGAATTGACTGTCAAGCTGTCAGAATGGCTTTTAAAGTTATCTTTAGAATGGACTGGGCAAAAACACTAAATATGATCAAAATTGATGAAATTGTTATACATTCTTATGGGAGCTGCTTTGGATAGATGCACACAAACAAAAACCAATGCTTTAATACAAAGAAACAATTCGAAATCTTAAAATTCAAGCAATCAAAAGCTGTTTTACATGTGTAAGAATTTCCCAAAATGAAAATTCGTGGCAAAATTTTCACTGTGCGATATTCGCAAAAACAGGAAAACCGTATGGATTTGAAATGCGATTTAAAGCTGTGCATGTTAGCTACAAGCAGACATTGAAATTGTGTTTCTACAACAAAAACTGAGGGAGATATCAACGTTTTAGTAGAGGTCATTTTTTTTCGAGATAGGAGAAAATCTGTGGCAAACTTTTCACTGTGCAATATTAGCTACAAGCAAACGTTGACATTTTGCTTCTAGCACGAAAACTGAGGGAGGTATGGACATTTTAGTAGAGGTCGTTTTTTCGAGATAGGCGCAAGAATGGAAAACAGGAATGCACTTTTAAAATGACAAAAGGGTTTCTTACACTAGAGGATGACTATTACCAAAAATACCACACAGTCACTTGATCAGAATGACTGCCTGCTGAGAAAAATAGTCTTTTTCAGAGGAGAAAGATCAGCGCAAAGATAGTTTTAGCAATACTAGTACAGGATGAAGATAGATGATTTGGAAAGAGAGTTTCGACAATTCAAAAATACTCCTAACAATACAGATTCTGAATATATGATAGGATGAGTTTAAGATAGGGATAGATTATGCAAAGTACATATGTCAGTGACACAATTCTTTCTATAGTTACTCACTGGATATGTTTTTAAATGGAACCGTCAGGATTCTGGTCAGGGGACTGGATCTGGGTTAGGACAGACGGCTGGGGTCATCGGACTAGGCAGCGTCAGCAAGGCGCTCTGGTCACAGCATGACACAGGACTGGACTGGATCTACAAGGCCCTCTGGTCACCGCATGGCACAGGACTGGACTGGATCTGCCCTTCTTGGTTCTGATGATAATTATTTTCGGCAGGCAAGCAGTACAGCACAGCCCGGCTGTATTATGACGTTTCCCCTTAGGTTCATGGGGTTCTGGAATTTGAGGCCTAGCTGAAAATGGTTCAGCTATGCAATGGGTTTATGCTTACCAGGTTTCTGGAGTCTGGAGTCAGGAAGATGTAGAGTTCAGCAGCAGGGTGCTCCGCCAGCATCAGGATAGTGAGTGAATGTGTCTGTCCTTATGTGTGGTGAGCTGTATCTATTTATGCTATGAACAGATGTCATAAAGGGGGTGTGTGGGCTGGTTTAGCCTAAGCTTGCCCCTTTTGACAGGTGATTGGGTCAGAGTCTACTCTCTGCCTTGATAGAAGGAGAGAAACAGAGTGTCACCTTTATGGTGTGATTTTATGAGGCTGAGAATCCACCCATAGCCCCTGGGACAGAAAATCTACTTTTGGCACAATACATATTTACACACGTGCAACCTCTATAACAATCACATATACAGATTACATACTTTACATAGCAGATACTCCTCAAACCCTGTAGCTGTGGGATCTTGTCTCCGCTTTTCACAGAATTTTGCCCTTTTCATCAGTAACACAATGTCCAATTTTTAAGCACATTTCTATAAGTGTGCGCGGTTAACATGGGCATGAATGTATAAAGTTTCATAATTCTAGCAGAAATACATTTTGCATAAAATCACATTTCTTGCCATTTCTTTCCAGAACATGTGACACGATTTTGCCGCCTCTTGAAACGTGCAGCCAAAATTTAGATTCACAAATCTGTTACTTTTATATTTTTCACAATTTTAAACAGTAAGTTATCCGTCTTTTTAAAATGTGTTCTTTGTTAATGTTCAGCCACAGATGGTGGTTTGGGTCGGCATCTTTTTGTCTCCTTGCAGTTCAGGAGCAGTCTCCTCCCTGTTTGATCCTCGCATTTCCTTAGTTGCAGCTGGTCATTGTTCCTCATGCCTCTGAAGATCAGGTTCTTTCCCGACCCCATAATTAACGTGTCTGTGTGATTTCCTGCTGGGTGAAAGACCTTCCTTCTGTTAGACAACCTGTTATTCCAGTTTGGTAGCCTCAGCCATGCTTATTTTAATTGCTACTCTGTTGAATTTTTCCTTAGCTTAAAACAAACTTGTTTTATCAAATCATAGCTAGAATACTTATTCAAGATTTCAAACCATGGGGTCAAAACAATTACAACATGGGTTACTATCAGGAACAGGCCTCTTAGATTTCAAGCATTTGATTTCAGTTTATACATGTTTAAGTTCAGGCGGCCCAGGGTACTCTACCCAGAGATTTTTGGCAGAACCCCAGACAGGCCACTTTTGCTGTGGACATTTCTTTATGCTCTCAGCTTTTCAGGACTTTGTAAGTTCAAATGATTTCTTAAACTAAGCAAGAATTCTGGATGGTTGAGGGTGTTCTGTACCAGCATTCTGAAGTTTCAGCCACAAAAAAAAGGAATTTAAAGCAAGATTCTGGGTTTCACTTAGCAAAGAAATGCTTTTTCCTTCTGTACTCCATTTTCAATAGTTGTGGAGAACAGTGACATATTTCAGGAGTGAGACCTCTCTTCCACCACTGACAACATGCGTGGCAGATTGGGCCGCCATCTTTTGTGCATTGAGAAGCGTTGAGAAGCACAATTTTCAGGGATTTTAGAGCGCACAAAATTGTTGCTGCCATTTTGCTATTTCTGGCACCATCATAGCAGAGTGATGTGGCATAGCAGAGCAAAAGTGGGTCAAAACATCCCACATTATCCTACCTTCGGGCGAAGTGACTCCCTGATATAGAAACCCCTGTTTCACAAGGAAGAAAGGTTCTCCCCTCTTCCGGCCATCAGTTTACGGAATTATTTGTTAAAATTATTTGAATCATAGAGGGATCTTTTCCGTAGGCTGTGGTTCGAGCTGGATGCATAGTTGGCTTTCACTCCCAAACCTTCTGTGTTTCCGGATAGGATGTATCATCAAAGGTCTCATTAGCTTCCTCAGAACCCTGGATTCCTCTATCGGTACTCCCCTCCTGGGAAGTATTGCTCTTTCAGTTATTCCTTGAGCAATCTTATGACCTTCATAGACCTGAAATG
This sequence comes from Ambystoma mexicanum, assembly GCF_040938575.1. NCBI lineage: Eukaryota > Metazoa > Chordata > Amphibia > Caudata > Ambystomatidae > Ambystoma > Ambystoma mexicanum. The sequence continues at coordinate 914,446,954 of NC_090936.1, forward strand.
GGTTGTTTCCATGATTCTGTAAAAACCACCTTGTCATTGCCTCAAACATGTGAATCTATCACCCCTGCCAAAACATCCAACCAAGATTTTCCAGGCTAGGACTATCTTTGGTGCCAGCCTAATGTACGTATCAGGGGGAGGAATCAATATTAAGTCAGTGGTTAAAAATCTTCTTTCAACTGGAAAAATCATTTTTTGCCTACTACTACAAATATCAAACCCAATAGAGGCTTTAGTTGTAGCTGAGGGGTCTGACGCTCGGGCACTCAACTTTTCAATCTTTAAGATTCCCCAACTTGCACCAGTTGAACCGTATCCCAACCCTGACACCATTTGCGAAGGCATCATGAAGTATGACACAGACAGCAGACTTCAAGTTTAAACAATAGAGGTTTATTTAATTGAAATGTCAGGATGGTTGAAGGCCTCACTTGCCCTATAGTAATGTGGGGTTTCCCTACCGGAATAAAACTAAGGAAAGTCTGTGTGAAACAGTTCAACTGAAAAGTCTGTTTGTGTCCAAACCCTTGTTGAGATGGTTTTGTAATGTCTTTAGCTGTCACCAATCAGGATTCTCTTGTCTAAGTGCAATTGTTAGACCACACGGTCCACCTGTCACAGGTCATGCAACCAGGATTCCTGGACTCTTATTGGTGGGTTTCGAGTTGTCTTTTGTTTTCACTATTCAAGGTCCTCTTGTCTAGGTGCTGTTGTCAGACCCCAAGGTCCACCCACCACGGGCGACGCAACCAGGCCCCCTGGACATCTCAGCCCAACATATATGTTCCTTGGCACTTGGTCCTATGCACCAAGTCACCCTTACTTGACTCTGCTATGGTGGTCTTCTGTCTTTTACAGTGCAATCTTATAACCTTTGGCTTTTCCTGGATTGTCTTGTGGAAATGCCACAGTATATTGCACAACCTTTTCCAAGTAGCAGTCTTGCCACGCTGCATTCAGTCATTAAATTTCATTGTTCATGGTTTCTTTAGTCTTTACTATGGTCAATTTTAAGGTTAGATGTAATTCACTGAGTGACACTGCTTTACTATGATTTGAGTTTCAAGCCAGAGTTAAAAAAAATGTAATCAGGTTTCTTAATCAAATTCAAGTTGGAAGACACACTTGTATTGTTTCAAGGTCAAGATGGTTTATAGTTTGTATTTCATTGTATTTGTTTATCTCTATGAGAAGTGATTCGCGGACTGATCAATAAGCAAATCAATTGCATCCATCCATTTCTAACAGCCGAAAATCGTGCTCTTCTATCCATGGTGTTGATAAACTCCAGACTGGACTATTGCAATAGCCTATTTTCTGGTACTACTGCCACAAATATCCAGTCCTTACAAGTGGCCCAGAACAATGCCGTGCGGACTATCTTCACTGAATCTCGTGGCTCCCATACCTCCATCTTCAGAAAGAAGCTTCATTGGCTACCAATCAAACAACACATTACAAATAAAATGCTCACTACGACACATAAATGCCTCTCTTTCAGCAGTCCCATCTACTTGTCTGAACTCATTAACATCAAGAGCAATGGATGAAATCTTCTTTCATCCTCTGCCACAGTCCTTTCTTCCCCAGATTTAAGACCGCAAAATTTGGAGCCACCACGCTTGACGTTCAGGGCCCTCTACTTTGGAATGCTCTGCCGGCAGGGCTACGACAAATCAAAAACTACCTCCTATTTAAAAAAAGCCATAAAAACCTACCTTTTTAACATGGAATAATCCTTATGACCCCTTTCTGATCCTGCTTGCTCTCTCTTGTTTTCCTGTCTGTGTCTGTTTTTTGTGCGCCCTCAGGCCTACGGTCATGCGGCGCATTATAACAATTAAAATAAATAAATAAATAAGTTTCTCTATAATGAGATGTTCAAAAATCAAAGTCTCACGTAGGTCAGTATTCAGTATATTTGCAATTCCTTGTAATGTTTAATTTTCATAAAGTTCGATATTCAGCATACCTTGGTTTCGTACAATGTTAAAGTTTCATATAATTCGGTATTCAGTTTGCCTTGGTTTCTTGCGATGTTAAGTTTCATGTAGTTCGGTACTCAGTATACCTTGGTAAAGATATTAGCAATATATGCTGGCATCTAAGCATAGGTAATCTACAGCAGGTTGCAATGTTCACTTATTTGGGATTTAAGATCACTCAGGGCTCTTGCAGCGCACCTTTGTATGCGCTCTTAAAACAAAAAAGTAGTGACGTTAGCGGCCCTGGCGAAGGTGACGAATAGGAAATTTGGAAGATTTTCCATGGTGCGGATGATCAAATTCTAAATAATTCAATGTTGTACCATGCCTGACGTATGGTGCAGAGATTTTATTAAATCCTGATTCTATTCCTTGAAAGTGCTTGGAAGGCCAATTTTGACAAAGGGTGCTTAATTTACCAGCCGGGGTGCCTATTTCAGTAATCCGATATGAGCTGAGGCTGGTGTCACTAAGTGAATTGGAAAACCATGTCCCATTTCAGGATGTCTTTCCTGGCAAAAATTGATAACTTATTTGAGCAGATCTATCATGAAATTAGAAATTATACTGTTAAGAGTTTGAACATGTGCTCTGCAAGGTGCTTAAATCTCTTGGAGGATTTAAATGTATCCTAGCTCTATCTTATAGAGAACCCGCAGGGAGTGAAATTTAAGGTATTGAATCATGATTGGATGAACACCCTCGAGGAATGCACTAAGTATAAACTATTAAGACATGTGATCATTGATAAGAAACCTTGGAATAATTTCCCAGTAGGTTTACAAATGCTGGTATGAGGGCTCCGTTTTTACAGTTGGCTTAAATTTAGTGCATACAATTGAGATTCTCGGCTCACGCAATGGGGTGCCCATAATCTTAGAACTTGTTGCTTTTGTAAAGTGTCTCAGCAAATTGAAATATTGAAGCATGATATTGTTAAATGTGATGAACTAATTCAACTTGGAGAAACACATTTTGACCGTTGTTTGATAAAGTACAAAGTATGAACTTGTGATGAGCAGTGGAACCAATAATATGGGTGCCCAAACTTCACTGTCATTAGCTGTGGTTAAAATTTTAAATGCTGTTTTGATGAAATCTAATGAAAAGGGGATTCCCGTGTGATAATTCATGAGTAGTATTTGGGGGCCTTCTTTTTTGCAATGTTACATTTTTGATGCCCCTTGTTGTCCTTAATCCTGCTCTCCTATGGTCCGGGATTGGTATAAACTTGATATACATTTAATATAAAAGGTAAATCAAAGATGATATCTTTTTTATATCAAATGTATAAAGTCTTTTTGTAGTTTGTTATGAAAAAGAATATAAGTTATATCAGTTTGACAAAGTGAATATAAAATTAATTTAAAAATGTGTCTGGGAGCACGTGTGCACTGCTGTCTTTTGAAGTGAGATGTGAAGAGAGAGATTGCAAATGTTAGAGATTGGTTTTAGATTTAATATAATTCATGGTGCAGTAGTCAATGTCATAATTTTACAACATTACATAAACCTATATAAACTTTATATATGTTTTATATTATTTTTTATATAAAGTTGGCAGACATTTGATAAGACAATGAATAATGTTTACATAAACTTTATATTATTTTGTATATAACGGGGGGGTGCATTTTCTATGACCTTTAATACATTTCATATAAAATGGATATAGTTTAAGAATTTCAAGAACGTTTGATATCAATTTTGATTGAAAGGGCCAGCTTAAGGCAGTGATGTCCTTAGGGGCGGGCATTACAACTATTTATAGCTTTTGCGGCGGGTTTGAAAACACAACAGTTTTTGAGCTTTACAGTGGCTATTCAGGAAACAGCTATTATGAACAACTACAATTACGACGAGGGAAAAACAGGATTTGATGGCCGACTATGAACCCGAAGAGTTTTGGGAGAATGATCATGCAGTTGTGGAGCAGTCATTTGTGGCCGATGCGAGCTCTGGAAACAAGGACTGTGAAGCTATGGCTCTGCAGGCGGATACAGCTATGGCGCCAATGGCAGATTCCTTCCCACCAGAGCCTTGATGAAAAACATGGTCATGTGTGCAGGGGAGAGGAGCACCAAACTGTGGCAGAGTCTATTAATATATATTGTGCTTGCTGTTCAAGCCAACTTGAAAACCCTGGGTATTTTGAAAGTAGCCTGTGTAAGACCTGTCTTTTGCTGATGGAGACTGATAGCCTTAAAGACAATTCTATTATTAATTGTGCTTGTTTTTCAAAACAAATTGAAAGCCCAGGGGATAACAGTCTGTGTACGGAATGTGTTATGCTAATGGAGAGCGATATGGACACAGCGACTCCTCTTCGCATTGATATTCATGCCACCCAGGGAATTACTGCAATAGTGACTGGGGCGTGCTTAAAACAACACTTTTAATGATGGTGCTACGGACATAAAATTAATGCTCCTCAGCAGGAATCTCATGAATGTTTGGAAATATCTTACGTGGATAATTTTCTATGTAAAATATATTTCGGGTTGAGCCCTAAACATTGAATAGATGTGTAGCGCTTAACGTAACTACTGACAAATAAGCAAATAACCCTCTTTAAAAATGAAGCAGTTTAGACACGTGTCCGATTGGTGTTAAAACATCATTGAAAAAACAGTTCCCAACTGGGCGGGGATAAAGTATATATAAATGAGCGCCTAATGTAGTATAACATGCTTGCTTAATGAAACGGCTGCATGCAATGTGTTTGTGCGATATTTGCATGTATTATAAAATCTATGACAGGGCCAATTGCTTTAGTGTTTTAATGTGAATATTTTGAATTCTTTTTTTGTTTTAAAATTGAACAAAATGTGTTCTTTATAAAAACTGATTTTGTTGTTATGTTGAGCTATTATTGGCAAACATGTCTGGCCTGAAGCTGTCGAAAATATATTATGATGAAGGAGGTTTCGGTAGTTATGGAGGGCTTGACAGCCTTTGCCTTAAACTGCAAGGCGATGGTGAGAAGGTGTCACGGGGAGCCGTCAAGACGTGGCTTGCAGGGGAGAAGGTGTTAATGCTACACAATTTGGCCCACAAACATTTTAAATGGCGAATGACCGTAGTATGTGACATCGATCAACAACGATAGGCAGATATTATGGATCTGGGTCAGTTTTATGAAGATACGTTTTATGAAGATAATGTTTTTTTTTTCGTTCTATCCATCATCAATCATCTATAAAACAAAGCCTACGTTGAGGCTTTAAAGAACAAGACGGGCCACAGCGTGGTGACAGCTTTTGAGTCCATATTTAACAAAGGCAGAGCCCCCGCTAAAGTACAGAAGGATGCTGCTAAGGAACTTGTAAATAGGTTGCTACAGAATCTGCTAAAGCAACACATGGTGCATCACTTTGTTAAACACTATGAAGTTAAAGACTCTACTGTAGAATGTTTTATACGCACCTTTAAAACACAGCTCTGGCTTTTCATTATGGCTAAAAATACCCACTGATATGTGGATGTGCTACCTGCATTTATAAATGTGTATAACAACACGCATAATAGATCGATTAAAACCACCCTAGCTGGTGTAACGCTGTTGAATATTTTGGAGGTCCGGAAAAAGCTGTGCGGCGAAATACTTTTTAAAAAGACAAAATGTACACCACTTAAAAGAGAGGATCGTGTGCGGATCTCAAAACACAAGGCTGTCTTTGGGGTTATGAGCAAAACTACAGTAAGGAGATTTTTTATTACAGATGGCGTGGCAACCGGGATGTTCTTTACATATACAGATTAATTGATTATTTGGGGGAGGCTGATCAAGCTGTTTTTTACAGGGAAGAGATCCAAAAAGTTAGTTAAGACGAGCAATGAGTTTATAAAATTGAAAAAGTCATAACAAGTAAGGTCAGGGTGTCAAGAAGCACTATCTAGTTAAAAGGATGCTGTTGCCTGACAAATTGAACAGTTGAGGTGCATGTCTGATCCCTAGAGACCATGGGGGTGTAACCGTTGTTCGCCTCAGCCAAGATATTTCCAGGCAACAAACTATTCAACTTTACGTTGAAGCTGGCCAAACCTGTACATTTGGAGGGTCAATGGGTGGTGGTGCTCACTTTTATACAGTATGTTTGATCGTGGGATACTGTAGCCCCAGAAGAAGCCACGTTTATCATAAAACTAATAAACCCTCTGTTGCTCTGGACAGGCGGATTTCCCAGGGTGTATTATGCTAATATACAGGTATTTTTTAGAGTCAGTGATACAACGCTATACCTAGATCCACAAAAGAGGAATGTTTTATTACAGGGCCCAGACCAATCTGTTATGTTGTGCAGTCTCCCTGCTGTTGTAAACCTATTGGGTATTGTGCAACACACTGGAAGTAAAGAGCCATGGGATAATACATGCGCCAACAGGGGTTTTTATAACGCATTGCTTTACAGTGATATTGTGGAATATCAATTGATAGGAGATAGCTATGCTTCGCTACTTAGAACCGTGGAGATTAAAGGGAAAAACAATATTGTGAACATTCAATACAACAAACTCGATTATGTTCCCATGTGAAAAACCATTTTGACACCATCAACATACAGATAAGAGATGAACAACGTCAGTTTGTATCATTTTAATACGGAAACATCTGGCTGCAGTTGCACTTTAGTCTGCTCTGGCTGAAAGACTAATAAAACAGCATTATGATGGTTGTGGTAAAGAACTATGGAGATGAAATATTATATGAACCAGGCCGGTTATGGTGATCAGCCATATTTCGGCGGAACACCCGCCATGTATGGGGCTCAGCCGCCATGTGTGGGACTCAGCGACCTCTTTTAAAAGTCTTTTTAGACAAGCAATGCCCTTTCTACGTCACGGCTTAGAACTAGCGAAATCCCACATGAAAAAGGCAGACTGCAATAAAAGACGTCTTGGGAAGCCTGACAATGGTGGTTGCTGAGTGTTTTGCCTAACAGAAGAAGTAGTAGCAGGACAATCAGGCTTCATTTATAAATCACGTAGGAGCATTAAGAGGTCAACGTCTCTGCTGCGCGGCCCCCCTATACACACCAGTGAAAGCATATCAAAACCCTGGCGCGCACAGTCGAACAGGAAGAAGAAGTGTGTTATTTCTAAAAGACACATGCGCGGTGATATTTGATAAAGAGCAATGGTCTTCTTACACAGACCCTCCGGGGAATGTGTAAAATCAGAGCTCGATCTCTTTAGCATACACCCGACCCAAACCTGTATCAAACAGTTTCTTTATCAAGGCCTTACCTTTGGTGGCTCTCACTGCAAGCACCATAGAATGTTTTGTATCGGGCTCGACCGACATGTATTTGGATTGGAACAATACACTGCTACATCTCACCTGGAAAATAACAAAGATGGATGGAACAAACTTCGTGGGTACAGCACGAGTGGGCAGGATTGCTTAACCGATAGTCATCCTTCATGCCAGAACCAGTAGAGTAGTCAATTTACTAGGCCGTCTACACGCTGACCTTTGCTTCTAGGATAAACTATTGATCAACGTCATTGATCTTAAATGTGAGACTATCCAGAAACATGGACGCTTTTTGCCTTATGAGCGGGGGCGACGAGCAATACAAATGAGTCATCATATCAGCCAACTTATTCATTAAACGTGTAAGCGTCTCTCAGACTATTAGACTGGTGCATGCAGTGGCAATGCAGATATCTAACGTAAAGTATCCTGTGGAGAGAGTCACTCTTAAAGTTTTGAGCATTCTTACCGGTAGCTGGGGTACCAGTCAAGACAACCTATTATTAGGGTAGCTCGATAAAATAATCATCATGGTAATTGTTGAAACAACTGCCATCAGCGGGCATATGATAAAAACTAATTTGAGTTCAACACTGTAACATGAACTATGCAGCGCTGCACAAGGACGGTCTTCTGATTCCTGTCAAAGCATATACTTCCAATTTTGGACTTCTGAACATGATCAGAGAATACATGGGGCTGGCGGCTGTCATGGGAAAAGCACATGTGTGATGTACCGGTTTCATTCACACGCAGCGAGTATTCTCTCAGATATTCCCTACTGGCTTTTAATCTAAGATTCCATAATGCATCAGCAGGGCATTTCAACCTCATCAAGAGTGGAAACCTATGTGCTGAAATAAAGTTTGAAAGAAACCTAACCGCCAAACACTCCCTGCAAGAGAGCAGCATTTTTGATAGCATTCTCAACATGAACACACAAAGAAACATATGTTTAGATATTTAATGGATACTCCACAGATAAAAGGATTTATACATTAGCATAGACATGCTCAGCATTTCTTTACAGTGTGTATGCCAGTGATACTTGTCTCAGACGCCTACCCCAAAATTGCATGGTTAGCCTGGTGGTGAACACTGATCCGCATGCCTGGGGTGGAACACATTGGCTAGCTCTGTGGCTGGAGGGAGATGTGCTAACAGTGTTTGACAGTTTGGCGCACTTCCCACACACCCATATATGCCAGAGGTTTAGCAAACTATGTAAGAAGCATAGCAAAGAATTTACGTTATATAACTGTACCAGTTCAATACTTTAAACAATGACCTGTGGTCAACACTGTATATTCTTTGTCAGTCAAATGTCAGAATGGAGATCGCTGTTGGCTGTTTTGAAAATGTATTCGAGCAATCGGATGCAAAATGATCAAATGGTAGCCAGATTTGTTAACAAGACGTTACATAATGTGTATAGATCTCACAAAATGTTTACACTGTGTCAGAATGTAAATGTGGATCGTCTATACAGTGATACATGTATCGATAAAATAGCTTTTTTTTAAAAAACAAGCATTGTGCGTTATTATACATACTAGATAATAAAGAACCAGTCGGTTTTATGAAGTGAAAACATGTATTAATAAAAACAGACATATTTAATACAGAGAGACATTTTTTTATGCCACAACCATCTCAATACAAATAGAAAATAAACAAATACATTCAATAGTGGGAGCACCTACATTATTTGGATGAACATGTAGGCTTGTCACATATTCAGCGTGGCCCAAACATTTCAGAGTCTTGTATGACAGGGTTGGGTTAAGATTCCTTAAACCAGCTGGTATTCCATTCCTTTTCAGGGCTGATGGACCGAGGACTATTTATAGGGGTGATTAAAGGGTTGTGTTAGTGAGGATTTGCAGGAGCCCAAATTTTGTGCCACTCCAGAAGGCGTTGTTGTGTGACATTACCCACGACCCAAGTCAGAATATTTAAATAAGTGACTGCTTGCATAAACTTGTTCCAGCTGATGGGGCCATTTATTGTAGCAGTGGGATGTCGGTTTGTAACACCTCATATTAGATCATGCAGATTCAAACTCCTTAAAACCCTACCTTTGTAAATAAATTCGTAAATAAGTACGGCCTCTGGTGGATTCTTCACATCGCTAGATTCTTCGTGCGGCATGTATAAGGTTAGTTTGTTTTTCTATGCGTTGCTGTGTCTGTGTAGTTTAAATATTTATGCAGAATATTTGAATTTAATGCCACTTTATCATATGTCACTAAATCATCCTTCATTTCTGAGTCGAGATGCATGGTAATAACTTTTCGTATATCCCAATCAGGCGTGGGTGTGGGAATCATCAGCCTTTCTGATTGATGATTGTCCATCAAATATATTTCATGGGTGTGTTCCATTATTGTCCCCTGAGCAAGCTGGTGATTTCCGGTAGGGCTATGCCTATGAGTATTCCTATGAACCCGCCGGACTGCGAGACCACTTTTCCTATTGCCCTTTGCGATATTTGCTTATTGCTCAGTTACTTGATGACATCCTTTTTCATTTTCACACACTTATTTGATGGTGTGTTAGGGGGACGTGTTCCTGTGTTTTAATCAATCTCCAAAATAACAACCATCAAATCACGAGAGGCTACAGCTAGAATGGCCTTGCGTTGTTGAGGGGTGGCATATACAAGCATTTTCAGCAGCACAATGTTTCTTTGTGTTCTTTTCGACATGGTGGGTGACTAGCTGCTGACACGATATTGCACTTAATGTTGTTTATTAGATATCTTTTTTGGCATATAAACAGCAAGTAATTCCAGCAGAAATATATCGGTGCGCAATCTATAATTACTCTAGAGTGGTTGTTTTAAGTCAACCTGGAGATAATTCATAGGGCTTACTGGGCGCATCTTCAAATGCCTTCATGAAAAAATGGAAAAAATGGGTTTTGCTCTGATACATCTGGCAGGCTATCACAGCTAATTGTTGTTTATCACAGTGGTTTATAAATAACATTATATAAATAGCATTTAGTGTTACAGATCTGTTGCTCTTGCCCTTGTTAAATATGTTTTGCACAATACAACAAATGCTCAGATTGCGGTGATGGGAATATTGAGTAAAGGCTTTTCTAGTTTGGCGTTCTGACCCCTTCGGTCATCAAATCATCCACAATTATCATATTACCTATGCTCGGTGGCAATAAACGATTGTCATTGAGACTGTCGGGCATACCCTCTACAAACCAAAGGTGCTTAAACTGCTGTTGCAAGGTGTTGTAAAGAGATTGCTAGCAACTGTACAACCAGATAATATTATCGGGGATATGTGTTATCACATTGCAGGCATTTTCTAAAAAGTTTTTGACAAAATAACTCTTGCTGCAGTTAGAAGGGCCAGCCAGCACACACACAAAGGGATGTTGTAGCCTGATATGCACAATGACAAATACTTGAGCATTAACAAAACATGTACAGATATCTAAGTGCGAGCTTCTCGGGTGAAGTTAAATCACAGCAGGTGGTTAGCCTTTCAATCATCTAGAAGTTGATAAAACAAACTGCTATTTTTGCACTTCTATATTTGATGTTTAAGCGCTACATAAAAACGTACAAATGAAATGCGCAGCTTCCTATACATAGCTGGAAAGTGCAAATAAAAAACATGATACAATGCGCCCCTGAAAACTGTGTAAAACCCATTCAAAGTATTTCACACACAACATATCTTTAGAAGTTATAATGAATCATTCAGCATATAGCAACCCATCCCATCACACCTGTAAAAAACAATGGGTTGTCATTTGTAAGCTCTCCCATTACACCTGTTTTCAAAAAAGAAAAGAACAACTCTGCTTATTGGGACTTCAGGCAATCCAGCAGCCCATTAAAGCATTTAAAAACAGAATAACTCCATCCATCGGGAACTCCAGGCAATCCAGCGGCCCATTAATAAATAAAAAAAATAACAACTTTGATTGTTGGGGTCCCCCAGGCATTCCTCGGGCCCATTGATAAATAAAAAAAGAACAAATCTGATTGTTGGGGCCCCCAGGCATTCATCAAACCCATTGATAAATCAAAAAATGAACAACTTTGAATGTCTGGGTCCCCCAGACATTCCTGGGTCCTTATGATCAACAACTGATATACCCCATTGTTGAATCAAAAAACAATGCTTCAGATTCTGTAGTGCCGGTTCTGTAGATCAGAACCACTAGTTGTAGCAACCTGTGATTGACATCTTGGTAGCAGCAGCTCCTCTGGTGTATAACCCTTGGCAATTACAAAGCAATTGGTGTCATTACCCCCTCTATACATTGTGCTTGCTGATAATGACGGGGTCCAAAAACCCTGCTTCTTTCGTGAAACATTTCCATAACCCTTGTTGCTGGGGCTCCTTAAACTAGCCCAAAAGACATCCTCCATTGGCGGTAGCAACCCCAGGCCTTTGTGGCTTGAAGTCCCCTGAGAACTAGCGAATTGCACACTCCATAAATCATTGCTACGCAGATCCATCCTCGATAATTGCATGAATTCATCAGACACTACCATGGGCATTCCTAGATCCATGACATTAGCATCCACCGTTTGCAAGTGTCCACATGCCACACACAGTGCTTAAACATCACAGAGACCATGATGTCTTGTCAGTACCCCAAGCACCATTCTCAGGCCCTCATAACATCCACTTCAGCAGGCTGTTTTTCCTGAGGCCGCCAGCTGCAACATATAATTGTTGAGAGACATTTCTATAAAAAATATACAATCAGTATAAAAGATATTTTAAACATTAAACATCAGCGTATCTCAATATTCAACATCTTAAACCCATAAAACAACCAAGCACACCTCAAGCCCATGTAACACACTGATTCCTGCCACCCTTACAAATGTCATACGCTTTGTACAACACTTCAGCATGTGTGTGATCTGTGACACATTGGCAGAACCCTCATTATTCTAGAAAATGCAATAAAAGTTGCAAATATATTTTAAATTCATGCCACACAATTAAGAAAGCACATTGCACATCCATCCCAAGTGCCCAAGTTCTAAATTATTATAATGTAATTATTACAAAACATAGATGCAATAGAACCAAATCCACCAAGGCCGCATTTGCAAATTGTGCTCTCCAACCAGGCCCAGAGTATACATTAATATAATACATCAAATTGGGAGATCTTGCATAAAATATATTTTCTGTGCACCCTATATTCAAATTCAGATTGCTCCATAAACACTGCATTTGCTATGAAATAAAAGCCTGCTTGTAACATTATTCATTTCTGCTTCACTATGCCTACATAAAGGCCATGGCCAAAACTTTGTCAATGCCTTTTTTCTTCTAAAATTTAAAAACATATTTTAAATTTGTGGCAACCATTAAGAAATCATCCTGCATATATGTTTGTTAAATTCAGAAGTTTGGTGCAGAATTTGTTTCACGGTGTGTCAGTGTGTCACTGTGTGTGTACGGAACAAAATGTTCCATCTTTAATACAGTCTATAACAATTTTCCTTCTGCATCCCTGTATTCAAATTCAGATCACTCACACACAACAAACTATTCTCCAAAAACACTAAATTGTTCAAACACTTCTTACAAATACACTTGCTATAACATAAAATAAAGCCATGGGTCTAACATTCTCCATGCATGTGTCCTTACTTTAGCCAAACCTCACTATGCCCACATGAAAGCCACAACTATTAACTTTGTCAATGCCTTTTTTCTTCAATCCTAAATGCATTTGTAACATTGTTTAAATCAACATTTCCATGTGGATATGTTCAAGAAAAAACAGGCATTTTCGATATGGGGTCTGCACCGTTTAACCTTATTTTATTTATCTATTTTATTTTGACACTTATAAAGCACCCATAAGCCACAGGCATCTAGGTGCTATAGTTTAAGAGATTGGTTACAGGGGAGTACTTCAACAGGTACAGTTGCACTACAACATATACATTACAGAATACAGATATACAGATCTATAAAGCAGGCATAACATATATTTTATAGCTAGTTACGGCATAAGTAATTATTATTCATGGCAAATGGTACATGAAGTTGCAGGCATTGATGAGTAAATAGATGTACCTACAAATCTTCTTTACATGATTGGGAAGTTGGTTAGGAATGGACTGTCTAACCTAGGCCTGGTGTCTCATTGTTGGGAATCTAGGCTGAAAAGTCTGGTTTTCAGGCTTTTTTGGAATGACCAGAGCGATGGGTCATTTCTTAGTTGTGGTGGCAAAGTGTTCCTCAGTTTGTCTGTTACTAACCTTAACCCATGTTCTGTCTGACATTTCACAATGCCACATATAGATTGTGCTAAGTGAAATGTGCACAGCTACAGTCAGTCCTCAAAAACGTTTAAATAATTGTATAATTATAGGTTTAAAATTGTAATTCAAAGGGGTTTTTTTTAGCAACATTGTGTACTGTCCGCTAAACACACCTAGCTATTTAGTGGTGAGCACTATAACACCCAAGACATTTTCTAAATCTACAAATAAGGCTTAGCACTATTTCGGAAGACTGCCAGAACCCTACACCACACAGATGTTTAGCCTTATCTCACCAGCCACATTCCAAAGACAAAATGTGAATATTTCTCACATCGTTTAAAAAAATTAAAATATTTACACTGGCTTGCATTTTCAAAACTGCTGTCATTTTACATAGCGACACAACCCCACACTTTATAATGACTAGATAACACTTTCTTCATGTTTGAAGCTTTTATATAAAAAGATGCAACCTGTTACTCTGAACTTCCCCACACATGTCAGGTATACTGCTTTGTTGCAAAATGTTGGTGCGCTTTTCAACCAGATGGGTTCAGCACAATCTAGAACCTAAATCATCTCTCGCACGAAGCATCTCTTTTAAATAATATTATACAGCCCTCTAACACTTGTGCTGCGTTAAAAAAAATAACAATTCCATCCACTTGTATAAAAATAAGAGCTACACCGTTTCCACAGTGTGTGTGCTGTTTAACAATAAACTCAATTTCATTCATGCATGATCCGGCAGACCCGTGGCCTCATAAAAAGCACTTATATTTTGTTTGCATGCCAGCCATCAGAGTGTGAAAGCGTGTAATGTGAAGTTTCAGATTTTAAACCCTCTATAATTTGTTGACCTCATGCTTGCTTTTCAAGCTTTAATATTTAAGTGCTGGACTATTGAATAACTGAGCTACAAACACTTACAGCCATTTTTGCACCTTGTCGTCGACAGCATGCAAAGTCATAAAACACATGTTAGTGCCTTTGAACACCTTCTTAGAACAAAAAAATAATGTTCTTTACATTTAAAGACCATCTAAATATTTCATACTTATGAGCTCTGCTACACATTATCATAGCCAACATATAAAGTCAGAAAAAACAGCTCTTTATTTTAAAAGTAAAATACCTTCACACCCCTGTGCAAGGTTGTAAAGAAAAATAACAAAACTGTCTATAAGAAATACTAGATGCCCCCATCTTCTCTAAACCTCTACAATATATACATGCCAAGCAAAATTTGTTTTACATTTTGCCCCTCATTTGGAATGTGAAATTCATCTTACTTTATTGTTCTTTCTCTCATAAAAAAAGACCTTTTCTGTCACACGGTTTGCAGATAGCAGAATTCCAATGCTCCAAACCACAGGGCCGATGCAATCCTACGTAGCTTCAAAGCGATATTTCTGGCTGACTTACAAATTCTGATTTTAAAAACCTACAATTGACCACCCACCCTCTGTGTCCTGATATCAGCGGCCTAAACCTTGACATATTCTGCACATACAGAATGACTCAGCCCTCTGCAAGTTCATTAGTCATGCTTACACAACACTTGCTAATTAGAGATAACACATCGTGGAGAGGCCCATGTGTTTTTTGCAAGTCACAGTTTCAGAATTGCTGCATTCTTCTGCCTGACTGAGAAAACTCAGCTAAGCCAGCCCACATGGGCCTCTGTCGTCAGCTGTGAATTTGGTGCCTCAGTCAGCTGTGAGCAAGAGCCAGTCTCTTCTGATGTGTGTGTAGTGAAGCAAACAATGTTCAGAGCTTCATTCCACATTTTAAAGTGGCAGAATACAATGCCACAAAATTTTGTTTTTGCATGCATAGGCCTGTGTTTTGCTGCCTTGAAAGATTCAAATGGCCTAACACTTCTGGCTGGGTAGCATGTGTTTACACTGCCAAAGAAAACAGTTACATTTTTGGTTCCAACCTTTTAAAGTGCCATTTGCCTTTTTCACCAACCTCAATTTTATTCTATCAAGTTTTAATGTTAACAAAAACAAAAAAAAAAATTATATATATATATATTCCATGTTGTTAGTCACACCATAGCTTTACTTTGTCATCCTATATTTGAAACATGCACTTCCAGAAAACATTTTGTTTCTAACTTCACAGGACCGTTTTATCACAGCCATTAAAGTTTCAAATGGAATAACCCTTCTGGTTGGCCAGCATATGCAAAATCCTGTTGCTCTAGTCTCATGCTTTGGTGCTTGAAAAATGCACTTTACACTGCCAGAAACAATAGCTTACAACTGTTTGTTCTCAGCCCTGTAAAGCGGCCTTTGCCTTTTTTTTACCAACCTCTATTTTCATTCTATCAACTATAATGTTAGTAAAATATACATTCTCTCATGGTGCAACTTAGCTGTTTCTATTTATACCCCTAACTCTTTGTCATCCTTTAATTTCAAAGGTTGCATGTCGACTACATATCTGGACATGCCCAGGCATATCCGCCCAGGATGAACATATTATAGAAAACATTTTTTATTCACATTTATACATTTTTATTCTGCTTGTATTCACTTCAAAATGCCAAACCCCTCCCAAACCTTTTTACAGCTCAAGTCTCTCCATTACATTTTAAAATGATGATGGCGTGCCTTAAAAAACACAACCTCCTTACCTCCATTTTATATTAAATCTTTATAAAAAGTGTTGTAAAATCATGACGTCGGCTACTGTGCCTAAACTTATATTATATCTATATAAAACGTATGATAAAAGCATGGCGTCAGCTATATATTTAAAAACCAAACCCACTCCTGCGTCATCAATGCGTCACCACGAGAAAACACTGACATTCGCAGTCTCTCTCTTCACAACTCACTTCACACTCCAACAGGCAGCTCCCAGACACATTTTTATATTCACTTTATATCAAACTGATATAAATAATATTCTTTTTGCAAATCAAACTACAAAAAACACTTTCTATCAAGAAATATACTTTTAATATAAAATAGATATCATCTTTGATCTCAATTTTATATCAATCCCATATGATAGCAGGATGGGACTAAGGACACCTATGTGTGTTCCCACCTATCAAAAAAGTAACATTCCATAAAAGGGGGGCCAATATAATACTTTTCTGCATGTTTTCTTTTTCAACAATTTATGGTGTTATAAATAATTTTACATCAGCTCTGAAGAAAATGCTTTTTTTAGATAATCTGTTTTTAGTCTCTGCTTTGAGGAAAAGATATTGCTAATTTGGTAGATTTTTATTTCACTTAAATGTGGGTGAATAATGTCAGGAATATGTGTTCAGGGAAACTCTGACACACTTGGAAGATACAGAGTCCTTATATGACCATCCTTCACCTAAAATGGCTGTTGCCCATGCTGAAACTCATAGTTGGGTTACCACGGTCTAGTTCCCTCTCTCACCAGCAGAAGGATTTGCAACTATTTAAACGCTGCTCGTACTCAGATCGCTGTGTTGCTACTTTCAAAGCGTGCTCTCTGGAACTTCCTCTATATTTTTTACCTAGCCTGCCGCTAGAAGCTTCACTCCGGACCTATGCTGCTGCCTGTTACTTGTACATTCATCTCATAATCCTGGTAAATTCTTCCCCGCTTCTCCCCAGTCTCAAGCCGGGTTCTTTCAAACTAAAGTATCTTGTGCAACTCACACATTTCTTTTCTCTGCCCGACCCTCCTCTCCAGGTATTCTTATGGCTTTCCCCTTTCTTTTATGCCACGTTCTGTCTTCCTGCAGACCTCAGCAGGCATAATTCCATGCCTGAGCCTTCAGTCCATTCCCCCTTGGAGTGAAGTGCTTTCGCAGCCGTGGTTGCCTGTGTCTTCCTTTCTGCATGCCCTTGTTATCAGCCTCTCTACTGCAGTACTATTGGCTCCTGTTCATCCTGTCTGTTTGGTGCCTTGCCATACCTTGACTTTATCCCTGTCACCTTACAATTCTGACTGCAATTGGGCCTTTCCGTTGATTATTCTTTGGGAACCACTTTTCATCATGTATAACCTGGATCCAGACAGCCTGCACATTGGACCTGAACAACACACAGGTTTATTTTCCCGCCATTTAGGAATTTTCCCCATTTCTGCATGACCTTCTGTTTTTCAACCAGAGGTCAGACAGGAACGGGGATTGTCCTACTCTATCCATTGATACAAGTCTGCTACATCAGGTTAGTGAAATACCAATCCTGACAATACCATGATATGAATTTGTATATTATGTAGCTATACATGTGCTGTATAGTAATACATTTGATTGTTATAGGTTCTGTGAACCAAAACATAAATACTAAAAAATAAAATGGGAAGTTTCTTTAACCATCGCAGTGATACTATTTCTAAATGCAATTAATTTAATGAAACAAGTCTAGCATAGTAGAAATAAGGAAACATCTGTGTAAAATGGTGGCCTAAATGTAAAAGAAACCTAGTTGAGAAAGAGTAATTAACTCTGATTTTACTGGAAATGCTCTTAATTGATAGTGTGTTTTTAAGAACTAAGTATAACATTTGTAGTCTAGTAAGGTTTCACATATTTCACAACAGCCAGTTGTGCATATATTTCCTTGGGCATCTTTGGGTCTTCCTGTCTCCCAGATGCATAGCCTCTTTTAACAATTCCAAATGTGCTTTCATCAATTGGTCATTCAACTTTTATCTTCACCAATACGAATTTTAGGTTTACTTTCACCAATATGCCTTAACTTGGTTTCATAAAGTTCACTTGCACACATCTTTTTTCAGATGCACCTTGAGTAATTTCACTATCTTCAATTTCAAATAGGCTTCACAAAACGTATTCTCAAATTGCTTTCATACAATGACTCTCTCTTGTGTTGCGGATCGGAGTCTTTCAAAAATGCCAGGTTCTTTACTTTATCCTCTGCCCAACCACTCTGATCTGTTATTTGCCTTTTCCAACTTTCACTGTCTTGTGCTACTGGCACATCTTTAATTCTTTCCTTGACTTCCTGAGCCCCTGTTACTCATTCACTTGCTTTATCTTA
Source organism: Ambystoma mexicanum (assembly GCF_040938575.1). NCBI lineage: Eukaryota > Metazoa > Chordata > Amphibia > Caudata > Ambystomatidae > Ambystoma > Ambystoma mexicanum. The sequence goes on from NC_090936.1 coordinate 914,465,476, forward strand.
TTTATTTTTTTCAGGTTCCTCACACCCTTTTGATTCGGGTTGCTCTCATCCTCTTGTTTCCTTTCTCATAATGTTCATTAAGATTCCTTTAAATTCCTGTCTTTGTTTCTTCGTTTCTTATCAACCTTTTCTACTTTTCTCCCACTTCGCTTGCTCCCCTTGGCAGCATTTATTTCACTCAGCGATCTTCCGGGAGATTCAATACTTTACATTTCTTCTTGCCCCTTGCTACAATGTTTCTCTTGTGTGCCACTCGCATGTGTCCATTCACAATTAGCTTTCACTTCACACACGCAACAGGTTTCTTTGCTTCTCAGAAACTCACTGGTTGCTGTGTTCTTCTGGAAATGTTATGCTTCGAACAGCGCTGGGGTGGGGTCTCCTCTCTGCCCCTCTGACACCTGGACTTCAGTGAAACTTCCAGGAAAACATGCACTTCAATTTCTCCATCAATACGAGTTGGCTGGCAAACCCTCCAGGGTTTTTCAGTTCAGTCCATGGAGATACGGCTCCCCTGCCATGCTCTGGTCCCTCCAAACAATGGGACAACATCCTGGCATTCTGCTCTCCACTGGACACTGCTGGGCTCCTCTTCCTCTGCTTCTAGGCAGTCTACTTCCCAAGACTCGTACCACTTGCTGTTTCTGGCTCCACCTTTTATACCTTGCTTGGCTCTTAATGGATTTCATGTGTTCGTACTGGCAATCCAATGCCTGGCCCTGCCTGGCCTCGTTAGTGTGACATGTCCATTGAGCATTGTCATATGTCCTCTTCATAGCTCCGGTCTGCCTATTCCTCATCTAAGTGCGTTTGCAGTCAAATGAGGAATAGGGATTATGGGAGTTGTAGTATCCCATAGGAATTGGGTTAAATTTATGCAAGTGGCTGTCAAAAGAAGAAAGTTGGTTTACACAAATATTTGAGGGAAGGGAGGATGTGTTATAGTTTATATCAAAAGGAAGGTTTTGTCCAGTTTTAGATTTGTAACAATTCATGTTAGATAATGGGGAAGATGATATGTCAAGGTTATGGATAAGTAAAGAGTTGTACCAATTTTTCTTATTGTGGTATTTTCCTCCTTTTCTGGTAATCAGTGGGACTTCTGTGAATGTTGCAAGAGATGACTGGTGGTTTTCTTCAAAGACTAAGGGAGATTAAGGTGGGTCAGTACTCATGGGTAGAGGATACCAGGTTTTTTTCTCGGTAGTTCTGGTTTCTCCTTTTCCTCTAGGTTTGGAAGATTCCTAGATGTCTTCTAGGTTGATGGGACAGGAAAAACAGTATCCCATAAACCTCTCAGGGATGTTAGATACGGTCTGTAAAGAGAATATGTTATAGCACGTCTCACCTAAGGAATTTTCCCCTTCCATTTCCAAGGACCCGCCTAAATCTCCTCCTCGGAGGTAATCCTCCCTCACGTACCCAACTTCAGGGTCAGGATCCAAAGCACTGGCATTTCCCTGGCCACTTGAGAGCAGGATTGTGGGGGGAAACAAGTGAGAACACCCTCAGTTTGTCACACCACCTGCCATTTCCTTTGGGCTTTCTCTGTCTCTAAACTGGGAACCAAGGTATTCCCAGCTCAATTTAACTCCTACCTGAGATCTTCTGTAATACCGCCAAACCAATCACTTTACCTGTGTGCATTTCTCTTCAAGCTCCCCATTCTTCTGGGATACATCATGGCAAGCCCAGAAAATCATGGTTTTCTGAAAGGAGGTGAAGTATAGTAGGGGTGTCATCAGAGGTATGATAAAGTTTACCATAACTTCTACCAGTCTTCAACGTTTGTGGACCTCACTGATGATTCAGAGTAATGCTTGTGCCCTTCTCCAGTTTATCTTAAACCCCTTCTCCAGGTTCTACCCCCCCCCAGGACTTCATTATTTCCCTAGGTGTTCAGTGAAGTAAAGTAAAGTAAAGTGAAAAGTAACAGCGTCAGTTCCACTCTACGGATGCTGCTTGCCAACAAGTGGGGAATGTAAAGGTGTGCTGCTCAGAGTAGAATATCCTGAAGCAGTACTAGCAAATTCGAGTAACGGAGCACCTGTAAGCTACCTCCTGCTTAATAAAGCAACTGCGGCCTATACATCCACAAATGTGTCAGCGTGTTATTTCAGGTGGGGGGGTTGGTGAAGGGCAGAGGAGAGGGAATGGATTGGGGGGCCGCCAAAGTAGCAGGGTTGCTTCATGTCACAGATATCACAATACAGGACCCAGGATGGCCCAGTTTGGGGTGTGGCGGCTAAGCCCGGGGATGCGCCGAACAAAGTGAGGGCCAAAAACCAGAACACGGCCATAGCCGACAACCCACCACCAGCCATTCCGGGAAGTACAAAGGGATTCCATCCTCCCTACAGCTGCAGGTCAGGCAGAGAGAGAGGGGAGGGGCCTGCCCACCCCGACCTGAGGGCGCCAACCTTCAGTTAGGGGGTGGGGGGAGACAAGGTGTAAGGAAGAGGTGGGTAAGGGGGGGTTTGAGCCAGGACATTCCCTTTGGCACAGCTTAAAGGGTGATGCAGCCTCATTCCCCAACACCACGGAGCAAGAAAGGATCCACCCACCCACCCGACAGATAGGGACAGGAAACGTTATGTGATCAAATGTATTATGTATTAATATGTGTTTAGAATTTTCTGCCTGATTGTCGCTGCGGAGGTACATGGTGCTCCAGTCTGGTAGGCCTGCTGGAATCCACAAGGGACAGGCAGTAGCTGAGTTTGACGGCAGCGGAGTGCTTAACTCAGCAAGCCATGGGGAAGCAGGAGGGAGATGTGGGGTGGTGGGGAGGAGTGGGAGGCGGACAGGTGCAAGGATACAGGTTGGTGACGGAGGGATATGCAACTGAAGGTAGGGCCTGGCAGGCACCAGGAAACAGGGCGCAAGGGAATCCAAATAGTCAAAAGGGGGGAAGGGGACACATGTACGCCAAAACAGGCGCAGCCACTTCAGTTGGCAGAGGACTAGTGGTCAGGGGCCAGGGGGGAGCTAACGGGGGAGCTAACGGGGGAGACTGGGGTGGTGGGGGAGAACCCCAGGAGAGCGAGGGGCAGACAACGGTGGTAAGAGAAGGTGGAACGAGGGAGAACAGGAAGTGTAAGGGGGGGCATGCAAGAGGGTAAGTCACACAATTAACGGGGAGCGAGGAGTGGCCATAGAGACCGTGTGGAAAAGGCAGAGGTAGGTACCGGGGGATGGGAGAGGGGGGCGAGGAATAACATAGGGACCTGGAAAAGCTGGGGGTCGGGGTACGAAGGGGTGGGTAAAGGGAAAGCTTAGAACACTTACACCCGGTCTACAGGGAGAAAAGGGGGGGCAGACAACAGGGGTGAGAAGAAACTTAACGATCCTGCACCTGGGAAAGTGGTAAAAGGGGTACTGGCAAAGTAAAGCTGTTGAAAATGTGAAAGCAGCCCAACACTGGAATTCCCTACCACCCCCTCCAAGGTCACCCCAAACCTACACACACTTTAGACGCAACTACATACACTGGATAAAGAGCAATGACCGCTAAGACCATCCAACCCACCACCGCTACTTAATATGTAAATATGTATATGTGTAAATTTGCAAACTCGTGCCTTCACCACAACTAATGCAACCTTCTTTGATCTTATTGTAATTAATGTAATGCATTGTAACATGTAACCAAGCTGTGAATAACCTTGTTGCTCCTGCACCCTCATACCCTCGTGTCTGGTGTGCAATACAAATGAATAAACAAAACTAAACTAAATCACGTTGTCTAAGCCAACTGCCATCAGTATGTATAAATGCTTAGTGGAATGTTGACTCTTGATAGGCACTGTGGTGGTTATATTAATTTCTGGTAACAGTTTACAATAGGGTAAAAGGCAGGGAAGAAACACAGTGTACAGCATAGCAACAGTATTGAGGAATTTTGTTAATCAATGGAGCACCTGGACATTTGTTGGCTAGGAGGGAGAATGGTTTGTCTTTGCATTTTGCAGTCTCTTCCTTTTCATTGCATCCCAATATTGGTGTATTGATAAATTAAGATATTTGTATGGCATGGTCCAATTGTTTTAAAACAAGTTCATCACCACTTAAAGATTGGTGTCGTCCACAGACTGGGACTTGAAATATACTATGGACAGTTTCTGCCACCAGTAATGGTACTATTTGGAATCTCACCCTTGGTGTTCAATCTCTATACACATGACATTTTGTCACATTAGCAGATGTTCTGTCATATCTATTCCTTGTTTTGACTCTTGGAAGTGATTTCAATGCTTTGGTAGGTGATACCTTGAAGGCATCAATTGACACTCTCCAATGAAGGTATAGCATTAGTATGTAGCATGCACTTTAGCATAAATTCCCCATATGGCATGCTGGATTGACCATAACTGTAGCTCTCAGTCTGGTGTGATCAAATTGGGTAAAGGTTCTTAAGGTGAGCATCGATTATACTGAAGCTTCTGCTTATGAAAACCTAGATGTGGGGATGGTGGTGCATCAAAGGAGAAGCCTTCCACAAGGCTATCATTCATACCTAAAACAACTATACAACTATACAAGGACTGAAACAATTAATTTGTGATAGTGCAGATAGGAAATACTGTATTGAAATATATGGCAATATGTGTTTTAAAAAAAAAATATGTTGAATAATTAGAGTATCCCAGTGTGCTTTCTAAATGTTTAGCATGAATCAGGGGGAAAGAAAAGTGTAGCAGTTTAACACTGGACATTGAAATTATACTAATTGTAGCCTGTGGGATCGGGAGGGTGATGGGCATTACACAGACTCCTCAATCCCATCTTGAATTTGAGGTGGGTTTCAGGAGTGGCCCCCACATGTCCACAGGTTACCAAGTGGGGGGAAATTTGGTGAACACATATCTGCAGTTTGCTTTAAGGAGAGTTTGCTCAGGTCTACTAAACTCTGCATTTGAGAGCTTGCAGACATTCAAATAGAAGATTGCTCATTCTGTGTAAGAAGGGTAACATACAATCGATGGGAATCTATAATATCTTGCATTTGTTATGCCCCATGTCTCAAGTGATGTGACAATATGTTACTCCATGCGCCATGTCAAGGGAAAAACAATTCTATTCTGAAAAGTAAAAATGTAAAACGATATTTTGTAAATTAAATTGAGAACAGTGAGAGTCATATTGTGATGAATTTCTGCGTTGCGAAGTGTTAGAAGCCTGGCTTTTTATTTTTATTAAATGATACAATTATGCGGGTAATTCCATCTCAGGAAGGGTGATCTGCTAATCACACACTCCTTTCTGAAAGATCCATACCAAAAGCCTAGTGACACCTGAGCCCTGCTGGATCAGTCTCCTGATCTACAGTTCCTGCTCTACAGTGGCACAGGCCTGGTTCAGAGGTTACCTGTGGCCTATTTGACCGCTACTGTGATAGCAAAGTCACTACATTGCAGAGGTTGCATTCAAGTGGAGTCAGGTGTGAATGGTTGCTATTGAATGCCTGACTCTGCCTGACTCTATTAGTGGGACAGCTTGATTTTGGTCTGTTAGGTTTCTCTTATTTTCCCCATGTTATTCCTATGGGTAATCTGTACTGATCTTAGTTGCCTCTTCCTAGTCTCAGTATTTGTTGGAAATGGGGAGGCGGAAAATGGGTGAGATGGGACTTCACATTGATAGGCTATGTTATAACAAGGTGATTGGTAAAGAATAGGGGAAGACCCCTTGGCCCTAATTTGGTAAACAAAAGATGAATCTCTTTGTTTTAACTTACTCCCTATGTTACCCACCCACATATGCAAGCCAGACCTGTATAACCCTTCCCTTGGAACAGGGAAAAGACAAAAAAGCGTTGAAATGGAGAGCATGTTTTTGTCTCATCTTGCTTCCCCTTTTCCCTGGGATTGCTCTGGGATAATCAGTTTGTCTCTTTCTTGGCTTAGGGATAATGGGGCCTGCATAACCCACAAAGACTTCTGGGATTTCTCCACACATTGACCCATTGGAATACTCTGTCTCACCTAGGGTATTCTCCTGGGGGCAGCCCGGCCTCCCCTACCCAGGTGATCCTACCTCGCTTGTCCACCCCGAGGGTTGGGGTCCATAAGCGATGGCCATCCCCTGGCCACCTGAATAGAGTATTTTCAGTGCCTACATGGGAGAATACCCCAAGGTTTCTCACACTACCTTGGGTATTTAATCTTGGAGTCTCCAGCTATGTTGCTCCTGACACCTCTCACCCCAGTTTTCCTTCCTGAGAATCCTGCTCTCCTAGAGTTTAGACCTGCTGTCGTTGTTACCACCAGATATCCTGAAATCACCCTACCATCTACTGCAGCAGTCCTGCTCCCTGGTTCAGCGACAGTCACTGTTCCTACACCACACTGATCCAGGGAACTGTTGTATGGTGCAGGGAGCTGGTCTCCAAATATCGGTCAGTGTATCTTTACTGGAGTGCTCTGAGGCTGGTTCTGCCTCCACAAGTTCTCATAGCTCTGTAGTGTGGACCAATGTGTACCAACCAATGCTGTGATAAGGTCCTTGACAACAGACTGCTAAGTGCAGAATAGAGCAAAGAGGATAGTTAGGTAATCCAACATGTTGGGAACAACAGTAATTCAACCAAGAAAGAACTAAAGTTTGAAGCAAGAGTTCAGTACAATTTCTTTTACACATTTTCAAGATGTTCAAAAGGTTTATATAACTAGTATGCACAGACTATAAAAAAACATTTGCACATTAAAGAAACAGTAGAATCAAAAATATAAGCAAGGTTATACACATGGCTTGAAAGCGGAAGAACAAGTGGAGGAAAATAAATTGTTAAAGGATGATGTACTTGGGTGGGTGCTGTACAAAACAAAATGGCGTTTTCTGTTTTAATTAGGTTTAAGAAAATGAGCTGACATCCAAATCTATAGACGAAAAATAAGAGGGCAGCTGTTGATGTAAATAATCCGTACAATAAGGAAAAGAATATCTGAGTATCATCAGCATATAGATGAACTTGAAAAACCAAACTGTGATTTTAAAGCAGCCAGAGGAGCAGTATGAAGAGTGGAAAACAGGGGCCCCTTTACTGAGGGTGCCCACCAAAAAGACATGACATAGATGAACATAAGGCCCTTTCCAAATCTGAGAAGGAATACACTGATAAACAGAAGGAAAACCATTCTAATGCTGAATCAGAATTGTCATGAAAAGACAAAGTTTGAAGCCATATTGAATGATCAACTGTGTTGAAAGGAAAACCAGTCTAAAGCTGAACCAGAAATACCCAAAAGAAGCCTAAGTTTAAAGCAACTTTAAATAGTCAACAGTGTCTAAAGCACCACTATGATCAAGTAAAACCAAATTAAGGCACTTTCTGATGGAGAGCCTTGGTGAAGAATATTGCGAAAAGTCAGAAGGGTAGTCTGGGTGCAAAAACGTGGACGAAATCCATATTGAAAGGGTGACAGAATAAGTGTTAAGGTAAGAGAAATTTAATGATGGACAATCCTTTCGAGTACTTTGGAAAGGTAAAGAAGAAGAGAAATAGGAGGAATGCTAGAAAGGTCATAAAAGTCGAAAGAGGGCTTCTTAAGAAGAGGAATAACAGTGGTCTTTTTGAAGCTATCAGGAACAGTACCAAAAGATAATCGAGGTATGAAACGAATAGCCAAATACGAAGACAAAACAGCACAAATATATTTAATCAAGGAGGCAGGTAGAAGATCAGAAGGAGCGGCAGATTAATGTGAATGTTAATAATAATGCAAATGATCAAAAAAAAAAGATTTCAGTCTCCAGAGGTGAACCTTGTGGTGCCATGTCCAGTTCAGGTTATTCGATGAGAGAGTAAGCAACTTTAAAGCCACTGACCCCACACCCTTAGGAATAGCCAGCTCATTGGCCACTGGCAATTGCAAGTTCAATGTGCCTTTTGCACTTCCTGATCTGTTAAAAATGACCTCACACCTCTCTCTCTCTCTCTCCCCCCCCTCTCACACACACATGATTGGTGTAAGCGGAAGCTAGTATAATCTGGTGCCACTCTGATTTCTATGCATCAGGAGAAGACAAAAAAGAAGCCATTGTCTCTTCCCACTCAGAAATAGGAAACGCATCAGGCCAGGCAATTGTACTTCGTCTTCTCCCTACCACATAATATTCTGATATTGTGAGGAACAGTGCATCCTGTCCAAGTGCCTGATCCCTTAGAGTCAAACTGATGTTTTGCATGTGGTCAGTTTGAAAAGCACTGTCTCACCCTCAGGAACTGGCAACACTTTGCCAAGGACGAGGTTCTTGGAGCAAGATTGGCAAGCAGCTACCTCACTTTTGGAAGCCACCTCATATCCTCCTAACTTTTTTCTTGGCCAATTTCCTGGCTCTAAATTTGGAACAAGGGGATTTCAAACCCAACATGCATTTCTCTTACTAGAGATCCTTTACAAGGAAACAAAACAATTTACTTTTGCTCGTTACATACCTATTCAGGACATTTCTTTTTCTGGGATACATCATGGCAAGCACATCAACATTTGATTATATGAAAGTGGGTAACTCATTGTAGGGATGTGTAACACTTTCAGACTATCTTCAGGGTCCTGCTAAGGTTTCTCATCACTTCTACCATTCTTTAAATTTTGTTAACCTTGCTGACAGCTTGGAGGAGCGCAAGTGCCCATCATCTGTTTACCTTAAACCCCTTCCACCGGTTGTACCGCTGCCAGGACTTCTATTTTTTGCTGGGCATCTCACTCATTATTCAGTTGCCTCAGCCAACTGCCTGAGTGTGTTAGCGTAGGCTTGATATTCTTGCCAAATAAGCATAGTTCAGTCTTGGCAGTTGAACCCATCGTGTAACTGACGAGTTCTTTCTGCCAATACACCCTTCAGAGGATCTCAGAAATACCCCCTGAAGGATCGATTAACCAAAAGATGGATGGTCGCCACAGGGACCGCCAGCCTGCAAAGGAAGTCACAATTAATAACAGCCAAATGACAGTAGTGATTCAATATAGAAAATCACAACAAGGTAATACTGCAAGACTAGTAGAGAGTCATAATGAGTAGAACCACAAGACGTCTAACCTAGAAGAACACCAAGTCTATTAATCACTAATTAAGGAAATAACTAGATTACTGAATGAAGAGTCAACATAGAACGCTCTTACCATCTGTATGTTTCTTGCAGGTTCTTGAAGAATAGGACTCCAGTAATCCAAGGTAAGGCTGGACAATACCCTATTACCCACCGGCACGTGGACGCCTAATAGTCCGATCCCAGTGTCCGTGTAGAAAAGAGTTCAATGATCCACCTACCCATCGCCGGCACGAGGACGCCTAATCAGCAGCACGAAGCGTCTCTAGTTCGTATGCCGGGAGAAAAAGGAAGCAGAAGAAGTCCGGGGTAAGAAGGGCTCCGATGTCCAAAAACTGGTTCACAGATCTAAGGAAGGTCGAGGAAACGGTCCGGGTCGGCAGCAATGCAGGTAAGGAGAGACAAGGGTAAGGCAGCAGCAGGTCGAAGAGAAGTCTGAGGGTCAGCACCTAGGAACCTAACAGGAATCAGAATCACTAAGCAGAGGCAGGTCAATAAGCGGTCAGAGGCCAAACAGGTTGGAAAGCCAGAAGACAAAAATTGGCAACCCAAAGGGAATCCAAATAGCAAGCCGAGGTCACGAGAATTCGAGAGTCAAGAAGTACGAAAAGCAATAGCAATAGAATACAAATTCAGAAGTGAAGCGCCAAGTTTGACCGGGCCATTTAAACTCAGAGCGCCGGTCATGTGATCCACCAAGTTCGGGCTCAACGTGAAAAGACATGTGATCCCAGCAACGCAGAGCGTCCACGTTGCCATGGCAACCGCCAGCGCTTTCGGAAAGACTGGTAGCGTACATGATGATTACGGGTACGCCCGCTGTAGGGAACCACACTGACTCCATGACATTCAAAGTGGATGCGTGGAGAAACACCGGTTGGGACAGGTCTCGCTACTTGGCACTGAGCTCTGGACTGGCCCTAATACCAGATCCCTTTATGTTTTCTGACAGAGTGCAGCATGTGAAACTTCTTGTGGAAATGTGATTCTATGGCAGAGTAATCCTTGATAGGGTCAATGGTGGTCAGATTAATCTCTGTCAATAGTTTGCAATAGAGTTAACAGCATGAAAGAGACACAGTGTACAGCATAGCAAATGAACCTAAACAGTGAAGAGGACTTTGTTATTCTAGGCGGAGTGTTGGTCTTTAGTGTGTGGAGGAAAGTCCCAGAATGCTCACAAAAGAGAGAATACAACCCACTAGGGAAGAAAGGCCCAAGTCAGTCTTGTAAGCATAACACGTTTTAATCTCACAAGAAGATGGGAGCAACAGCAAAGAACTCTGCTGCTAAGATCGTTCTTATGAAAAGTAGTACAAGCAGAATCTTATAAATAAAAACATCATCATAGATGATGCAATACATATAGTGAAAACCTGCGCTTCTGGTTGGGGTGCACCTATACATGACCTGCCTGGTCCATGGGAGATGCCAGGCCATTGGTTCTAGCCCAATCTGTCCGTCTTCCATCATGCGGGTGCTGCAGTGATCATCTTCTTCTCACGTCGAAGGTCAATGAACAAATTAACTACACTTCTGACATAATAGTATTTTATCAAAATACTGTGTACCTAGCTGATCTTGAGACTGGCAACAAGGAGGTTCTGGGACACTCTAACCTTCACACACATTCACTCACTCCCTTCCACGCCATCCGGATCCATGGTCTCCACCCTCATTGAGATGTATGATGTATCCCTCCCGCCACCTCGCAATACAAATCACACGATTGTCGCTCAACGATGTGCCCTGTCCGTCCTCTATGAACTATAAATTTCAGGACTTGTTGCTTTGGGGTTCGTGGTCAAAGGGCACCTGGTGACTTGGAGTTTGGGGATCTTAAGGTGCATTCAATTATATGGCTTGAACTCATGGTCACCTGGGGATGGGCTGGTTCATACTTTGGCTAGTGTGAGTTAACATGCATACCAGGAGCCGGTCTGTGATCACAGCCTTGTAGGGCACATTCCTCTTCAGTAAAAAACACATCTTTGCAACAGTATGAGAACCATGAATATGCCTTGTGGTGGTTGGGGGTGTAGGCTATACTCATGGGAGTACGGGCATGGCTGGAGATTTCACTCATCTTGCAATTCGGGCCTAGTGCATGCAATGCCACATTTGCCGCACAGGCCTTCCCTTCTACCTATATTTACTAATATGTACACAAAATAGCAATAGTGCCCACACCCTGTGCTACACTATGTGGGTTGATTATATTTTGTTTTGTTGAGGTGGTGTCTTTTGTATTGGGAGGTGGTCCTTTCAGCACCCCTTCCCCCCCTGGCCCACCATAGTTCTTTGAATGCATCTCGCCTCACTCTAAAGTGCTTGGGGGTGGGATGGGACTGCACGCTTTCCAACATTCCCCCCTTTAGTTAATTCTACAGTAACAAACAAAATACCACTGTGCTCCCACTCCCTCCTCTCTGCTTCAAGGTACGGCTCTGTCCCGTTTATTGGCACCCAAGCCCTGCACAATGACCGCAAACTCTCCCCCCTATGCGCATACTCCTCAGATGAACAAGTCATATAGACGCACCCCCATCTCCTGCCAGGTCCACCCAAACCTCTGTGTAATTTTCTAGATCGGGGGTGGAGAAATGATAGTCTGGTATAGATGATCAACTTCATCTCCATATGGGATGGGGAGCATTTCATACGTAGGGCCACTTTGTGGGATATCAGTCTGTACTTCAATAACTTTTGTCTTGCAAGGTGCTTTTGAAACCCCAATTGATACCATCATTCTTGCACTATTAGGTGCCACATTGGCACAACATCGAAGGCCCAATTGAGAGGTGCAGAAAATAACAAGGATGAGCACAATGATGGACATCAAAATCTTCATGATCGCTCGGAGCCACGATGCGGCCCAACTGAATGCCAAAGTAAACCAATCACTGTCCTGTACTCCCCCCTCCTTCTTCATGTGAACACCAAAGCCATGAACAGCAGCAATGATGTAGGATAATGATGCCTTCTACACATCCTCTGGAGGCAGAAATTTGCAGCAGGAATCAGCCAAATTATTTGCAAACCCCTTCCATTTCTCTCAACATGTCCAAGACATATCGGTTTTGCAGCGTAATAAGTTTGAATGCGCGCAACTCCACTTTGATCACACTGAACCTGTTCCCTGTATCGTTCATGAGCAGGACCAGCTCCCATCTCACGATCTGCAACCATTTGGCATTTGCTGCGGCCTTCACTTCTGGCAAAAGTAAAGATGAAAAAGGATTGTGCAGAGTTGAAGAGCCTGTATTCTTTAGGTATTTTAGCAAATTCCCAAAGATGGGGGCGGGACCTGCCTTATCTACAACACTCTCTTCCTACATATTCTCCATCAAGAGTCCTCCGCTCATCCTGTTCCAACTCTTTGTGGGTGAGTCGCTTTCACAAAAAAAGATTTGGGTTAGATATTTATACTCTGCAGGTGCCTCCCTCTGGAACAGCCTCCCTGCCTCTCTCTGTCTTGAGCCGGAGCACCTTAAGTTCTGGAGACTCCTCAAGACCTTCCTCTTCTCTTCCTCCTCCTCTCTCCCTCTCCCCTTCTAAACTGTTTTTTCTCTCCACCTTCCCTCCTCCTTCTCCTCCCTAACTCTGTATAGTTTTTGCTGACTAGTAGCCTACTTCACCTGCAGAGCCTTAGGGGTCTGAGGCTCCCCAGCCAGTCTTTTCCACTTTCATCTGGGCCACTGCACTATGTTCAGCATTACTTTTCTTTCAGCTTATGCTCAATGAGCAGGGCAACCTCTATGAACTTAACCCAGGGCCCTGCTGGACTGGAAGTTCATCTGTCCTGCCCCCTCTGTTTTCCCCACTCCCTTGGTAGCAACTGTAACACTTCATGCACTTGCACTTGGAGAAATTCCGTCAGGCGTAGTATGCTAGTTTTTATGTTTGAATCCTTCAGAAACTTCAAGGCCTAAGAATGATTATGGTATTCCCTTATTACCTTGCCTCCTTGAAGTGCTTTGAAGCACTCAACCTGTGTATAAGTGCTTTATAAATATACAATTACAAGCAATACAGAAGAGTCTTCAGATATGCAATTCAATCTTTTCGTCCTCTTTAATTGTTGGAACTGTCCTTTTCCTGGCAGGATGTGGATTTCTTATGTTGGAAACAAACACTCATTTTCATTCTTGAATATAGGGAGAATGGTTGGCCCCTCGGCAGGAAGTGCTTCCCCTTAGGGTGTTCTGATGGTATTACTAATAATGCTGAGTGCAATGTGGCCAGTGAACAACAGCCCCTCCATGATGGTGGGAGGTGCATGTAAGCTTGTTGGCCACAGACCCAGTAGTAATCCATCATCGCCGCTGTGGAAACAGAGTCCATATTCTTCTTCCTTGTGCACTTGCACCAGCTTTTCCATTGTTGCAATACACGTCAGCTTTATGATATGTTCTGTCCAGATATGTGCACAGAAATTGTCCACCCGTGCTAACCTTTCCTTCCTATATGTTAGCAGTCCTTCTGGCAAGCAATGTAGTGTGGTGTCCTGTGAATTATTATTGACATGTGTACGCCCTTTCAACATCAGATATGGTAGCTCCACACACCTGATGTCTTTTGAATCGCTGCTGAACTTTATAAGATCTGGACCCACTATTTGCAATTGACACTATATCTGAAATGTTCATTTTATTCTACATAGCGCACGATGAACTGGGCATTTTGCCTCTATAATTGGGAATGCTTGCGGTACTAACATCTTGGGAGCCCCTGCCGCATGCAGAATGAGTGAAAACACATAAAAGCTACCATTCACAGCTTTTCTTCCCACACCACTCATGTCGGAATACCATGAGTTGGTAAACTCGGGATGACGGATATCTTCAATCACATTCAAACCCAGCCCTTGAAATGTATCATACTTTCTTTGTACTTCTCTTTTCATTATTCTATACATGCTCTCAGGGATGGCAGTTTTAACAGTGCTATCGAAAATAACATTATATTGTTTCGGACTGGTAAACAGTCTCCTATTTGCTGAGAACAACCTTTTCACTGTTTCCCGCACTGTCGTGTTGTACCTGTTACATTAATTTCCATTATTATTATTAGTATTCACACTATTACTAATGTATGTAACTCTGCTAATATTATTAACATTTATATTTACTGTCCCATTTGGATAATATACAATCCCATTCCCCACTTTATAGGACCTCCCCCTATAACATCCTCACCCAATACAGGGTTCCATGTGTTAATATCCCTGAAAATATCGCCATACAAGAATGGCGCTGTTTTTCTGCTGTGATATTAACCCATGGAACCTACGGGGGACACCCCTGGAACTCCCATATTTTTTTAAAGGGAGCAGGATACACCACTAAAACCCTTGCTCCCATTTAAACCTAATATTAACCCCATCAATAATATTGCCTATGCCGTTTCCCGAAGACTATATATAATGCAATATTATTGTTGGGGATAATATTATGTGATACCCAATACAGTCCCAATAGTACCATCAATATTCCAGAGAGACCTGCGATAACGTTCAACCCACAATACAAAACATATGTCCATACTCTTGTGCATCTATACCTTGTGTCCCTGCTTAACACATTGTTTACATTAGTCACATCCATCTTCTTCTTTCCTGAAATGAAAATGCATATACACAAGACAGCGAAAAAGAGAGATGTACAAGACGTACTATTTACACAGAGAAAGAGAAAGGGAAAGAGAAAAGGAGATAGAGCAAGCAAAAGAAAGGGAGAGAGAGAGAGTGAGAGAAAGAAAGAAAGAAAGAAAGAAAGAAAGAAAGAAAGAAAGAAAGAAAGAAAGAAAGAAAGAAAGAAAGAAAGAAAGAAAGAAAGAAAGAAATGGAGCTAGTAGCTGAGCTTCGTCCCACACCTGAAGTGTGACACCGCAAAAACGCATCACACCTGGACAGGCGGGTGAAGTAGATGGGGTACAGGTATGGTTACCCTACCGTTTTTAAGAAGGTATACCAATGTACTATCTAGAGGTGCCCTACGAAAGTCAGAGAGGTGGACCATATAGCACAGCCCCTTAACTTTCACCGCAAGGGGAGTGCAAACCACCACCTCATAGGGCCCATGCCATGAAATTACGGATGTATATGAAGTCATCAGGCAGCAACGGTTGTGCGATCATATGCTCGGAATCTGTCACCTTAGTAGTTGCTGTGTCCAGTGTCTCTGTCATCTCAATCCTGGGAGGTGCAATCTGTTGCGAGACACATTTAACTGCCCAAGTTAGTGTAGTCAAATAATCTTTGAACTCATCGCCTAGCACCTATGTGCATTTGAAGCTCTTCTTACAGGGGATATGGGAGTGTGCATACGACAACCAGTGACCACTTTGTGCTGTGACAAATGGTGGTCTTTGCTGGGTTGCTTGTATAAACTGGGCCAAACAGTGCACCCAGTTCTTCTTCAACGTGGTACACAGTTTGGATAACTTGCCTTTGAGGAGCCCATTTATTCTCTGTACAACACCCTTGGGCTGTGGGTGGTAAATGTAACATATCCAGTGCTTGATCCCAAGTAGCACTGTGACGTGCTGAAACAATGCATTAAAAAATGTGTGCCATTGTCTGACCTTAAAACCGTGCACACACCCCACCGAGGGGGGAAAACCTTGCAAACCCCTACTACGAGGTACTTAGAGCCATTACAATGCTCGCAATTTCAGCATAATCTATGCGTCATTCATGGAACAGCCCAGTAGGGTGGGACAATGTGCCCCGTAACATCCGTATTGTCATCCCTGTACTGACACTTTGACATGTGGTGCAATGTACGACCATTTCTCTGATAGTCTCCTGAATATTTGATGTAAACCAATCTTCCTGTATATTTGCAGCCATGTAATGGTTCAAACTGTGGGATGGGCAATGTAACTGTTCAAAGGCTACTGCTAGCTGGCATTACTCTCTTCTCAGAGCTCTTTTGCCTCCATAACAGATCTGTTGGGGATTTCCTGCAAACTCTCTATAACCACAACTCTTTCTCCCTTTCAGGTGATAATATTGTAGATTGATAATCTGGGAGCTGGGCAATGTAAGGTACTGGATGTTCGCTTGCTGGTGGGGTAATCACAACATATTCAGTGGGTATTTCATTTGGCAAATATGCCACCATTCTGGCTGCCGCATCGGCAGCTGCGTTCCTGATAGATATTTCATCTGTCCCATTAGTGTGGGCAGCGCATTTGACGACCGCCACAGCAGATGGCTGGGATAATACTTCTATCAGTATTTTTTGCAGTGCCGCTTGCTGCACTGGGGATCCATCTGCCCTCCGAAACCCGCTCCTCTTCCAGTGGGATGGACCAGCATGCAGAGTTGTGACGTACGCTGAGTCTGAATATATTGTTATATGGCACGCTTGAGATGCTCTCAAAGCTTCAATAAGTACTATGAGATCCTCCGCCTACTTAGAATATTGCATGGGCAGCCTTTTCATGACCACCGTCTCGTACTCCACTTCCTTAAATTGTACCACCGCTGCCCCTGTATGTCTTTGCCCACCCTCCAGGTCCATTGCGGAAGACCCATCAATGATGAGCACCTCGCCTCTCTGACAATGCGCAGGTCCCTTGCTTTGGGAATGTCATCCTCCTCTCCCTCGTATGTGGCACAGTTGTGCACCGTTAAGCCCTCTATAGTAGGCATGTCTGTTAGGAAGCTTGCAGGGTTCACTGTTTTACATCTAACCACATGAATATGGGGTTTAGAAATGATAATCTCGTACACTGAAGATCTTTGTGTAGTCAGAGTAGATTTTGACCTTTCGTGAATGGTAAACAAAGAATGTTCCACATACAACGTAACTGAGCACCCCATTACAATTCTAGAACTTTTCTCTATTGTGAAAGCAGCAGCTGCTAAGGCTTGTGCTGCTATAATAGGCCAATGGCGTATGCCCATAGTGCTCTTCTGTGTCAGTACTACTGTCATAAGCTAGCCATCTGAAAATAAGTACAATTCCTGCGTGCAGTCTGGGGTGGCCAGTATGGGTGCCAAACTAATGACTTGTTTTAAATCGTCAGACTGTTTGATATTGTCTGCCGACCACTGTAACTTGTGGTCCTTTGTTTTTTGTGCTTCCCTAAGGGCCTGCAAAAGTGGCCTCATGTATGCTATGTAATCTAGGATCATTGCCCTACCGTAGTTGCACAGGTCCAGAAACGCCTGCATTTCTTTAATTGCGGCGGGTCTGGGTGTGGCGTGTACTGGCGCTGCCCTAAATGGTAGTATTCTTTTACCATTCACTGATATGAACGGCCCCAGATAGAGCACCTCCTGTTGACAGTATGACATGATATGATATGGCATTTATAACGCACCTGTACAAAAGTGTTTCAAGGTATTTCAATTTAGCCTTCTCGACCGTGTACCCCTTATAGTCCAGCAATTGTAGGAGTGTAACGGAATCCCTTCGGGAGTGCGGCTCACTGTCACTACACACTAGCAGATCGTCCATGTACTGGATAATCATCCTAGGCACCTGATGGTTCCCTAAACCAGCAAGCTGTATCCTGTTGACTATGCGTGGGCTCCTGCAGTACCCCTGAGGTAACCTAGTATGTTCGAACTGCATCTGGCCCTGTGGAAATACCGTGAGTTACCTTGACTCAGGATGAAGTCGACTCAAGTAGAATGCATTTTTCAATTCCTCTATTCAAATCCACTACAGTGAAGTATGTGGCTTCAGGGGGGATGCTGCATAAAATTGTCGCAGGATTCGGGACAACTGGACATTTTTTCTGTACCACATTAAGGGGGCGCAAGTCCTGGATCATTCTCCAATTGCCCCTATTGACTTCTTGACAGGGTATATCGCCGTGTTACATGGAGATGTTGATGGCTCAATGATCCCCTGATCTAGTAGGGCATGTATTATCTTTCTAATACCCTCCTCTGCCTACTTGATAATGGATAGTGTCTTACCTTGGGCAGCACCGTGCCTGGCTTCAGTGTTATGCTCACAAGGGTCACGTCTTTCAGCAATCCTACATCATGTGGATTTGTAGTCCAGAACTGTGAATGCACATGTTGTAAATCGCTGTCACAAAATAGGGGTGGGATTAATACTGCCATCAGAGGGCACTGCACCCTTTGGGACTGTATCATTATGCCACAGGGTATACAAAACTATAATATTATCTCCCCATATTTGTCGTCATTCTCAAACAACTCGTCATCTGTCAATTTGTTCAGCTGTACTGTTGGATCTATACAGAGCACTGTGCGCCACTCACACCCGCCCCTGTCAATTCCTAATATGACAACCCTCTTGTCAGAGACTAACAATCCCTGCAAATCCAGCAACAATATTGTTCCCGCCACCACCTCAAGTGACACTGCTGAAAGAAAGATGTAATCTGTGGGCACACGCCAACATTGTTTAGCAATCTGAGGGTCTGCCTCCACGAGCACAGTAACATCTTAAGTAAAAATGTCAAGGTCCACAGGAGTTCCACAGACTACCAGCTCCCTTGTCATTGAGTGTATTAGCAACATCGCTCTTATAGCGCACATCCCAGGCATGGAGTAAACTATACCACGATCTGTAAATTATATCGTCATGTTTAGTTTGCTGAGCAGGTCCGTGCCCAGTAAATTAACAGGGGAACTTTTGGAATACAGTAAGGGCGCCCGCACTAGCTTCCCTCCCACATTTATGTCCAGCTCCTCAGTGTATGGAAACTTGGAAATAGCCCCAGAGGATCCCTGCACGTCAAGATATTTTCCTAGGGAACATTTCCCCCCATGGTACATGATTTAGTTGCACCTGAGTTCGCCATAAATATGAATTGTTTGTTTCCAGTTTCCTCTCTTCTTCTGTATGGATGGTCATTGACAAAACCCAGACACGCAAGTGCTCTCTGTGGGCTGTCCAAATCAGGATATGTGTTTGTTCCAAGGACTTTGTAGGGGTTTCCCCCATGACTGCTGCTCCTCCAAAGGGAGTGGTAGCCCAAATCTGTACCCTGCTCACTGGGGCAGCACAGCCCTGCTGCTTCTGTGGCAGATGATGCACTTGCAGTTGCATGTCAGCTGCTTGAGGTTGCTGATTATATGTTTGTTGTTACCCCTGTGGATACCCTTGGTTCTGATATCCTTGACCCTGTTGCGAATACCCTAGTTCTGGGGTCCTTGGGGCCCTTGGCCCTGCTGCTGTGACCTACAATTATACCCCATTGCAGACCTGCTCCTACATTACCTTGCAAAATGCCTCCTTCTTAAACAGTTCCAACATTGGGATGGTCCAAACCCACCCCCTCTGGGTCAAAACCCTCCCCTTATTGCTCCTCGAAATCCCCCTCTTCCTCACTGCGGTCCTCCTTGTTACCACTGTGGGCTGGGATACTGTTGAAGCACGCCCTACTGTCCTTGTTCTCCTTAAGCCCAGAGCGCAGCAATAGTGGTACTCACAACTTGTTTAGTGTTCTCTGTCTCCTCCACATGTACAGGTGTCAACACAGACACCTGAACGAAACCTTTGCCAATTTATTTTCCACTAATTTTGCTTCCTCCGCCTGATGCCTTTGAGCTATGTCCCTCTCCTGTTCCTTAATCCTTTTGCAATGAGGCACTATTATACACTGTATCGCCAGCCACCCCTTTGTCTCAATACCCACAATACTATCTAAAGCCTTCTGCACTTTCTTTGGCAATCCTCTCTTTACAATAAAATAGAAAATGATATTGAAAAATCCCACAGTCCTCCCGTTTCAGATCTCCACATCTCTTGTAATTTAAAAATACATTTTGCTGGACCCTCATCATCCCCCATTGTACACTACATCAGGCACTGTAAGTCAGGGGGATACAGGAAAGCCCTCCATAATGCATGCCACACTTGCATTCTAATTACATTGAACAATGCTCCATCATGTTGATCATCCCCCAGGGTGATTCCCAGATACCCAGCTTTAACCCACACATCCCCAGCCTGATCCCCAAATATATCAACCATCAAGCTCTTGATATCCCCTATTGCCATGGGCAACCCTGCTGTTTGCTTTTCAAATGTGGATATCCACTTGCTTGTCCATGCTGTGAGCTGTGGGAGGGCCTTAATTACATTATTCTTATCTATCTGGGGCCAGGGCACATACTGTGTTCTCCCTGCCCCCTTATGTATCATGGGGATCCGCATTGTTACCCCCCTTCCCATACCCTTCTTCACACTTTGCTTTTTTCTTACTAATGCCATCTGGCTGGTCCAACTCTTCAACCTGCCCATCCCCCACATGCCTACTGCTTGGCGAGTACTCTGTCGCCTCTTCACTTCTTCTTTCCTCTTCACCCTGTTCCTCAGTGAATGAGTCACTATCGCCCCCCCTCTCGACATCTCAACCACCGTATCTGATCCGAAATATGTCCACTTACCCCTGCTTCTTTCTTTTTCAACACATACATTTTTTATTCCTCCCTGATTCATTCTAAGCAACACATCTCCTGATATCAATTCTCCTGATCCATCTTCCGGTGCCCATACGTCCCTTACCTCTCTTGAGGATGCTTGTATCCTGTTCAATTCTGCTAACAACTGTGAAAACCTGCCTTCGAACTCCCTTGACCTAACAGCTGTGGATGCCAATACTTCAGGTGGGTTTGCATATGGGGTGGGGGGGGGCGGTAGCCTGTGGTATTACTGGTGCTGAAGGGGTCCAGACCACAATAGAAGGGTCCCTGTCATGACAGGTACGTAGATTAGGTGCATTCATTGAAGTGTGGTTACTTTGCTCACTTATGTGTTTTTATGATGCCTGCAGAATAATTATTGCAGCCCGAAATGCTGGTGAATGCATTTCTGTAAAAAATGCTTAGCTAATGGAATTTGCCAGCTATGAGCTATGAGCTTTGAACATGCAGACACTGACGGAGAGAGAGAAAGAATAGTTTATGTCTCTCCCTGTCTCTGGCTTGCCAAAGTTAATTATGCGACCAATGTTTGGGAAACATGGTGTACCATGCACATCCTTGGTAGGGCTAATTGAAGTACTGAGCCGAAGCGTGAAGTGTCCTTCTCGGTAGAAGGGTAAACAGATAAGATTGGCCAGAAATGTTTCTGTGCATTGGGAACAGAGACAAGTAAATTGTATGTTACGTGGCTCGTAAACTATGTATTACTTCAGCAACCAAAGCCGATTTGAAGTGTACTTAAGGCTGTCTGTCCCCCATGTCAGAGGCTCAATTTCTCTGACTGTTCGCGGACATAGCGGAAACTGAGACCGCTTGAAATGAGAATAAAATGTTGTTATATACATTTTCGTGACTGGTGTGTTCTTCATTTACTTGCTATAACTCATTTTGGGACTAACAAATGGTGCCCGGATCGTGGGGCTTCTTCCAATGATGACCCATCACTTTTCAAGGATGCTGTGGACGGACTTGGACCAGTGAGTATCGGGGGCCCCTGTTAGGAGACGGTGTTTCTCGCAGTCTGCTACTCGTGATCTACGTCTGTTGCTTCGCCCATAGGTCATCATGGCAAGAGTCCCGGACTGTATGCAGCGACTGTGTTTCGCTTTTTGGGAGACCACCAGACACAAAGGGGGATTGATTGATTTTGTTTTGATCAGGTGAGTTTGTTTCATACTGGAACTGTTTATATATTTGTTTGAATAAAATATTTTGCGCAAAATGTTTGCCAGGTAATAATCATAGTTTTTTTTAAAAAAATGCCTAGTTTTAGTAAGTTGTCATCTTTTTGGGCAAAGCTTTGTCGCAAAAGAAGACAGCAGAATGACTTAGAACATAGTCAGACGGCACCACGTGAAGGGTCACCTGCCTATGAGATGTGCGTAAAGTATGGATTAGGATCTATAGTCTTTAACAGTATTTGGCATTGCCAGACCAGATACGAGGCGGATCTTCAATGGTCTTCGTTGGGAAGTGTTGAACTAACTAGAATACAGAATTTAGAGTCAGTACTATTGAGGAAGAAAGCAAGACCTGCTGCCTTTGACACGGTTAGGGATTGGCAAAAAGCAGCCACCCCACTCCTCTAAAGTAGGGAGAAATGTGCATGTAGACATATTACCCAAGCTGAAAAGGCTTCAGCGCACGATTAACAGAAGCAAGATGATACTATGAGGGGAATGGATAGAGGGTTCCAATTAGAAGTGCAGAAAATATACCTGTTAAAAGAATTGCATGCATCTGATGAATTAATAAACAAACTACTGAATGGAAGGCATACACTTCCTACCGCACATCCTCTGTATGTCCCTCCACTGCTATGCTAGCACAGCGAGCATTACCAGCACCTGATACACGATCTGACAGTTGGCCACCACACCCTACAGTGCAGGAATTACTACAGGTTTATCCACCAGCAACCTCTTCCACTTCCAACACTCCTCTTTCAGCGCCTGGTGAACAGAGAACTGTAACCCATTGTGCAGTACCTCTTGGACAGAGAAAGGCTTTAAAGCCATGGGCAGAATTATATATACAGGATGGTGACGAAACAGCTCTTTCAGGCTCCTTGAAAAATCATGGAGGTTTCCCTGAACAGAAGGTACTACTAGAACAAATGGAACAATACTTGGCTCAGATTTGGGGTGATCTTACTGATTCCGCCATTCCACAGCAGTTGCAGGATTTTAATTCCTTGCAATGTACTAGAGACACCCCAGTGAAAATATGGGAAAATGATTTTCCTTTAAATTAGAACTAGATCAGCTGCACCAATTAAAATTAAATAGAGAGATACAACAACCATCCTATGTCCCGAAAATATTTTTAATCTCACCAAAAACTGTTAGTGAAGAAATGCGCATTTGCACAAGAGACCTGCTTATATGGATTACGGACGCCTCTATCTCCCCTATCGACATTCATGACACTTTTAGCCAATATTCTCCCTCCATTCAAAGAAAGGTATTGGGTTATGGTTGAATATTTGCAAGACGAATGTCTTAAAAAGAAATTATGCTGTCCCGCAGATATAATGGTCATCTACAAAGGCACATTTCCTGGTGACACTCTGCTAACCTCATTGTCCCATGACTTAGCTTTGCTCCTAATAAACGATCTGAGATTCCCACTGTGCAGCAACCCATGAGAGAAGTACTACTCTTTTGCCCCAGAAAGAGGAAGCAGGCGTTAACGGTGCTGCTGCAACAGTTACCCCTGCACACTATATCTCGCAATTTGTGCATGTCCCTTTTTCAAGGCAGGAAGTAAACACTCTTAAGCAGTCTATCTCTGACATTAGGAAGAACCCTACAGGTTTCTATAAAGAAATAGAGTCCGTATTGAACTTGTTAGTTTTCACTTTAGGGGACATAGATCTGTTATTTCCTGTCATCTTGCCAGCAGATTTATGGAAACAGGTTAGGTCTGTAGATGATGTACCTGTTATGGGCAATACATGGGCTGCACTCGAAGAACATATTGATATTACCAAACCACATTGTAGCCAAACTCAAGACTTTTGTGCCTGAGAAAAGAATAATTTGGGATGAATTAACTGTATGCATGCAAGGGAAGACAGAGGGAGCTGGAGAGTATTTCAAAAGATTTGAGCAAATATTTTTGGATTTCGGTGGTCAGGATTTGAGTACGGAACCGGGAAAGGGACTGATCGTTGATAAATTTGTACGAGGACTATTGCCCGACATTCTGTCTCAGATCATGGCCTCTGAAAGTGCATGGCAGACTAAGCCACAATCTGAAATTTTACATATGGCTCAGTATTATGAGAATAGAGTGAACTATGAGAAAGAGAAGATTGAAAAGATAAAGGTTGGCTTAAAAACTAGGGTGCTCTTGCAGAAAATTGCAAGAGGAACACACAGAGGAGATGTTCAACAGAGAGGACAGTTTACCCCACAGACAGGGACTGTGAATGTAAACTAATGTGCATATTGTAAGCAGGAGGGCCACTGGAGGGCAAAGTGTTCGATCCTCCAGCAAAAGGCAAATGGAATACCCGATAGAAGGTTGAGTGCACATAGCAATGGCATGCAAGGACCGAATAGAAATCAGTTTTCCCAGACCAGCAATATGATAACAAAACAGGGAATCAAGATGGGTGACAAAATACTAGTGGCACAAATGTTTTTTGACAATGCTACACACAGGTATTTCTCTGAAGACTTTACATGCAACAATGTTTTGTTTCGCTAGTACAGCCCAAAGCAGGATTTTGTACCTACTCCTATCCCCATAGACCAGAAAGGACCCTACATAGAAATAAAATTTGGGGGTAGGGTGCATACATTTTTGGTGGACACAGGAGCACAAAAATGCTTTATTGACCACTTTAATGTTCCAGATATTCCCCTGTCAGGGCAACAAAATGTATCAGTAGGGTCTCTGCTACCCCAGTAGTAAACCCGGTCTATAAACCGGTGGCAATTTCATTAGCTCACTTCATTGAATCATGTCCATTCTTATTGGCAACCAATTGTGGTGAGAATATTCTGGGATTGAATTTATTGAAACAATTGCACACCGTGATTAACTGCTCTCCAGATGGAGCATACTTGACTATTTCTCCCCAGCAGAGTTCCACCTCACAATTCATGGCTTTGTCTTTACCCAGTGAGTTGCACCAGGTACCTACAGATTTATGGGTGATGAATGACAATGATGTATGAATTCTAGATGTTGAACCTGTGAGCATTCTTTTAAAAACTGACATTACATTGCCTCACATTCCACAGTATAAAGTTTCAATCGATGATGAGCAGGCACTTAAATGTATTGTCTCTGATTTAATACATCAAAGCGTGGTAGAAGAAATCTCTAGTAGCACATGCAATAGCCCTTTTTCCTGTTTATAAGAAAGGTGACAGTGCTTCACCCTACCGTTTTGTTATTGATCTGCTAGCAATTAACAAGGCAGCTGCACCACAGTTTCCCAATGTTCCCGACATCAATTCTGACTATGATTCCTGGAAAACAGCAATGCATTTCTCAGTCATTGACTTGAAAAATGCATTTTTTAGCATCCCCATTCACCCAGATAGCAAGTATTTGTTTGATTTTTCCCTTGGGGGACGCTCCTTTACTTTCACATGAATCCCACAAGGGTACACTGAGAGTACTAGCATTTACAGCGGGGCCCTCAAGGAACAATTAGATATGCTGGAATTACCTTCCACTTGTACACTCGTACAATACATTGATGACTTGCTTATTGCTGCCGATTCAGAAAGCGCTTGTAAGGAGGGTACTATTTTGTTACTGAAACATTTAGCTAAAATGGTCATAAACCCTCTTTGAAGAAAGGATACCGAGCATCTCTGATATAGCAATACCAAATGCAGAGAAAGAAGTTAGGGCTTTTATCAGAATGGCTTCATATTGCAGGCAATGGACTCCACATTTTTCACTTTTGATTAAAACTTTGTTGACATTGAAAAGGAAAGACATACCATTACCTTTACCTTGGGATACAGATTGTCAGAACGCTTTTGATCTGCTCAAAAATGCTCTGTGTTCTGCACCAGTATTGGTTACACCAAAGTATAGCAAGTAATTTGTCTTGTTTGTGCATGAGAGAGACAGATGTGCATTGTCTGTTTTGACTGTTAGGCAGAATCCTGTGCAGTTCCCTTAGGGAGCACTACACAAGATTAGGATTACAGGTGAGAGCAATAAATCCCCTTTGGTATCAGTCTGTACCACAAAGGTTTAGTTGGTAGCCGTGGCTGAGCAGTCAGACTTATCTCAAGAGGGAGATGAGCAGTATTCAGGGTTTACACAATAGGCATACAGTACTATGGCACAAGGAAACGCTGACCAAAGCTTTGTATTAAAAAGTAGTTATATATTTATTTTATACACTTCTAGATAAACACATCTATCACAGTTCCTAAAGCAAGTTAAATAAGTCAGAGGGAAAATATACACACTCCCTAGTTAAATTGGAGATCCAGTGAACCAGAGTGAAAACTGAGCAAAACGGCACAGTGTAAACCACACACAAGGGATACTCTATCAATTTCTCACAAGGGAGGGAAAGCACAAGTTATATAGAAATAGTTTCTTACACACCCTAGCAACTCTTCCCATAAGTTTGTGAACCAGATTAAGCAGGACAGTGCATCAATATAGGCAATACTTAAATGAAAACTGAGCAAAATGACATTTCACAAGGTTTAGAAAGGGGAAGAAAAAGGGTAGTTGTACAAAGTAGGTGCATCAACACAGTTCAAGTTGAGAATCAATCTAAAGAAGGCAGGTCTAACAAATGTAGGCAGAGGCAGTAGGCCTGTGCCGGAGTCAGTGGTACAGGGCAAGGGCCCAGGAGCAAAATGTTCTTGTGGCTGCAGTCAAGTCTGTGGTTAACGATTTTGAAAAGGTGGATGCAGAAGTTGAAAGACAATGGTAAGAGAGGGGGGCAGCCAACCCAACAGGTAGGTAAAGGATTTAAAACACCTTTAATGCTACCGCGAAGAAAGGGCGGCCTGGCGGAACAATGTACCTTTTAAAATGAAGAAGTGGCTCCTGCGGTGACGGTTGTTCCTGGTAGTTCCTGCAGTTTGGGTGATCCAGCAGAGGAAAAGAGGCTCTCGTCGTGGAGGAAGGTTCAAGTTACTGCACTACCCAGGGATGAAGCCCGCCGCGGTGCTGCCCAATGAATATAAGGTACGCTCCTTTGGACCGGACCAGGTGGACAGGTGCCTGGCTATCCGGCCTCTGAGTACAGGGTATGGGAGATTCGACCAAGGCAGGTCTGGGAAGTCGATTGGCAAACTGGTTGGCCCCACCAGCTCAAGCGAAGAAGGCTCTTGCAGGTGAAGATCTTCTCTTGTTGTGTGGAGAAAAGTGGTGAGACGCTGCAGCAGGGCTTCACCGCTGGTTCAGTCATTACAGATGTCTTTGGCTTCTCTCCTCTTCGGCTTCTTAGTTCCTGTGGCGACGTTATGCTCTTCCAGTCCTCAGGACCCTGCTTTTATGCAAAAAGATCCCCATTCATACAGCCTAGCTGTCACTCACATAGTGGAGTGGTCATCTTGGCGGGAGACCCTCCATCCTATCAGGACAGAGTGCGACATGGGTTGCTGAGGCAACCCTGTCCAGGGGTCCTACTCTGCCTCCCACACAATGGACCCACCCCAGACTCAGTGGCGTCGAAATGAAAGGAGGGCTTCTCGGCAGAAGCCCGCCAAAAGGACAAACAAAGGATCCCCGACATGGATTAAGAGTTTAGAGAAAGACACAAGAAAGAAGTTAGATTAAAGTTCTGGCAATAAAAACCTACCAGAGTAAAGTTAATATTAAAATACACTGGTGGTATGTTAGAGGCTGTCAGAAAAAGTGGTAGCCTCGAACAATGGGAAAATCCCATACGAAAATATTTGCGGTTGAATATTTTTGGTAGTAACCACTGTCACCAGCCAGAAACTTTTGAGAGAGGGACTGTACGGTACCATCTTGAAAATGAACATAAGAGAAAAACTATTAACCCTTCCAGTACCTCCATAGTAAGATGGTTTGTACTGGTTTAGTTCATAAAAATTGACTAGTAAAGTCAATTGGGACTTTACATGCCCTGGGAGACAGTAGTCAGTCCCAGGTTATGGAGTCTATGTTTGGGGGTCGCTACGACACCCCTCTGTCACTGCACAGAGGGTGCTGTGTAACACATGTGAATAAAGATGGTTCCTATGGAGGGGAGATAAACTCCATAGGCATTAAACACAACAATAGCCCAGAATACACATAGCAAAAAATGCCTAAGAGTGGGAAAAAGAGTCTCACTCTTAGCAGGAGAAAAAAAAACTTCAAATCCAGCAAAGCTGCTGGGGGACTCTATAGGTAAGGGAAATTAGCCATAAGATGAGAATTCTCCCTAACATTGATACAGGAACATGGAGGAAGAAACATGCCATGCAGCTATTTTTCCTCCACGTTAGATCCTGTTGCATGCGCTTTGCTGAAATGTCTCAAAGCTGCACGTGCTGCTGCCACCTTATAAAACAAATGGAAGGCATGGTTTTGGGTCACTCCTTACCCGTGATGGTGCCCTACTCGGTAGATGTACTACTGAATAGAACGGAAACATAGCATCTCACATCTGCCCAGCTCACAAGATATGAGCTTATTCTATTTGCACCCCACATCAAAATTAAGAGATGCTGTTCTTTGAATCCGGCTAAACTTTTACCTCCTCTAAACGAAGACGATAATAATGACACTACCCATGATTCTCTTTATTTCACTGAACAAGACAACAAAGGGAGGATTGATTTGAGAGACATACCCTTGCCACCCCCGGACCGGGAAATATTTTGTGATGGTTTATGTTTCAAACTCCCAGACTGTACTTCTACCGCTGTTTATGCAATTACCACCTTAGAAACAGTTAACTAAAGCAGGAGAATTCCTCACAACTCTGCCCAGGCTGCAGAAATAAATGTTTTGACTAGAGCTTGTGAGATATCCCAGGGGCTCGGAGTAAATGTTTATACTCATAATCAGTATGCCTTTGGAGTTGCTCCCAACTTTGGAAGACTATGGGCCAAGAGGGGATTTTTAACATCTCATTGTACTAAGATTCAACATGGTCCTTTAATAGTACAACTTTTATCAACGTTGGCTCTCCCTAAACAACTAGCCACATTGGAATGTGCAGCACACCAGAGAGTGACTGACGATATTGGGAGAGGGAATGTATTTGCATACAAAATAGGTAAACAAACTGCCACAGACACACAATCAAGAATATATGTGTTGGACTCTGCTAGGTGCGTTGCTGAGACCGGAATGATGGAAGAGGGAATTAGTAGCGTGAAACAAATTCAGGCGGAAGACACAGCCAAAGAAATTGAACTATGGGGTTCTGGTCCAGCAGGGTTGGATAATGACGATTTCTGGGTTAATCATGAAAAACAAAGGTGGATGCTGCCCAACGCTTTTATAACAGCTGTAGTTACTATGGCACATGTGCCAGCTCACATCAGTGCCAAAGGTATTTGTCAACATTTAGATCCAGTATGGAATAATGACAATATTCCAAAAGTTGCAGAGTGACTAGTTCAGAACTGTACGATCTGCCTACAACACAAGATTGGAAAGGGAACACCAGCTCCTAAGGGTAGTTTTGGACCTCCTTCCATGCCATTCAAAGTGATTCATTTTGATTTAATAGAGATGGAGCGATGCCAAAATTATAAGTATGTGTTAGTAGTGATATGTGCATTTAGCAAATAGGTTGAGGCTTTCCCATTGAAGGACAATACTTCCATGTCCACCGAAAAAGTTATGCTAAAAGAATACTTCCCTAGATTTGGGTTACCTAGAGTAATATGATCCGATAATGGACCTCATTTTATTGGGGCTATCATACTACAGGTATGTGAGGGGCTACAGATTAAGAAGTGATTCCATTCCGCGAGACATCCTCAGAGTGCCAGTTTAACTGAACGCCTCAATGGCATCCTTAAGAACAAGCTAGCGAAGGTGTGTGCACATAGCAAACTGAAATGGCCTGATGCCTTACCATAAGCACTGTTCTCCCTATGAAATAATGTTGGGGACGCCTGCTAATGTACGAAGCGCACCTAGACCTAAAATGTTGTCTGACATCAAATACCCACTATTGTCTGATTATTGTGACCAGTTGACTCAAAACTTGCATTTGATTCACCAACCGGTTAGTGCAGCATTGCCCAATAAATATGAGGGACCTGGTCACTGCATTCGACCTGACGACTACATCCTCATTAAAGATTTTGAGTGGAAGTCCAGTCTTGCCACTCCCTGGAAAGGACCCTAGCTGGTGCTAGTGGCTACTCAGATGGCTATTCGAGAGGACAGGAATAAGAACTGGATTCATGCAGCGCACCTGAAACGAGGGCCCTTGCCCTTACCCTATGACAAATTGGAGAAGGAGGAGGGAAAATATCTTGAAACCAGGTGTGTGCCGTTCAGTGACTGCACATGTCCTGGTCCTATGCCCAAGCAACCTGATTGTACACCACTTTCTCCACCTTCTTCAGATATTGATCCTTTGTTCACAGATCACTCTGTGCCTGGCCTGACCAGGTATAACCTTTGACCATGGAATTAGCTGGAGGATGACATTCTGTAGTTAGGAAAATATGGTAAGAATACTGCACCAACAATACACCAATGTTATCCCCCCCCCAAAGACGCAAAAATGATTTTTTGGAGGCAGAGGGGGGCTGGGAAAAGAAGTCTATAAGCAAGATCGGCTGCGTGGTCAGGTGGCACGTGGTCAGGTGCCACCCATGAATGAACTTATAGAGCCTGTTTCAGTGAGGCTTCTTAATGGACACTGAAACACTATGCCTCTGTTTGGGGCATGTATAAACAAGGACTTGGAAAGTATTGCCACTGGAGAATGCAAACTAGGGACAAATGTATAATTATACATAATCATAATTATTGTAGCATCTATTATGCTCGCACTGATACCTGTATTAGGGTTTTTGGAGAGCTCACATCCTCTCAGCATACTATTACGTACGGTCAGCTCCACTACCTTGTCTACTCTCTATATACACTCACATACTCTTCTTCCCTTGATCTCGAACACAGGGAAGGGTATCTCAACCCGCCCATACGAATAATGAATGATACACATGCTATCCTAAACAGAACAAATCTGGTTATAAGCATGAGGGGCCCACTTGCGTGTTTGACCTGACCTTTTAGAACCATGGAAATGGCGACACACATTGGTGGACATAGACCCCGTATTTAAGCAAATGATTTTCTTTATCGTATCTTGCATCACATCTGATGGGCATGAGCTTGTCACCTTTGTTTTGTTGTATTTGCTTTGTTTTGTTGTATTTGAGTTCTCTAATAACATGCCGCTGGTTATTTCTATTGTGGACTGCATTTGGAAAAATGTCATTTGCCTAGGTTAGGTTTGAATATGATAGGCTAGGGATTGCTTGAATGTCTTATGTTTTGTTGTTGCTATATTGCATTTTATTGTATTGCTTTTTATTGTGCTATTTATGAGTTTTCCTTATGTGTTTTATTTTTTATGATGTTTGGTATTTGTGTAAAATCCTAATTTAGGAATGTATCACAATAAAGTAAAAATATTGACAGAACGAATTTCTGGGTATGTTCTCACCTGCCACAAAACGGTGAGAAAGGTATAGGTTGCGACATATATCCACTCCCATTATCAATTGCTTGCTATGCTTCTTTTGGGGACCTGTTCTTTGGTAAATTGAATTATAGTACCACTGGTAACTTTGATGGGACCAACATCCATGAATTTGATCAACAGGTATTGCTGCCTCTAGGATGTTCTGTCATTGTAATAAAAGCTCAATGTATTATTTCTGCAACCAAAGCCGATTTGAAGTATACTTAAGGCTGCCTGTCCCCCATGCGAGAGGCTCAATTTCTCTATGACTGTTCACTGACATAGCTGAACCTGAGACCCGCTTGAAGGGGGAATAAAATCGTTTTATATATTTGTTTCATGACTGGTGTGTCCTTCATTTACTTGCAGTAACTCATTTTGAGACTAACACCCAGGCTAGTGATGTTAATCTTTTACTGACCCCACAAATGCCCACTAAGGCACCAAGCACACTGCGGCATGCTTTTAACCAAAAAAGAAAGAAAATCACCCCCCACCCTTTCCTGCCCCCCTTGCTTGCACACATACAGCACTCCACAAAACCATCCAATGCCACACCACACCGCGACACACACAATTAGCTTAAATAACAAGCTAAAATAACAACCACTACTTATTCCAGGCCTATTATGAGACCACTACTTGTATTTCGTTATTCCTCCTTTAAATAACATAATTTATTGTGGTACCACCTTCCTTCCACTTCCAAGGAGGGGTCCCCTGCCTTACATTTGCCTTACATTATCAAGTGTTTCAGAGTGCGACAAGACAAGGGAGAGTCTTACTAGGCCCAGTGACATTAAGAACACGCAAGTGCAGGGGGAGGGGAGAACGGAAAGTGTTGAACAAACAAATCAAACCAACAACAAGTGGTAGTGCAGACAGCAAGTGGCAAGTGCTAGGTTTAAGGCACAGACAAGGGGTGTCTGATAAGTGCAAATAAAAGGGGGGCTGTAAGGTTACAGATACAGACCCAAGTGCAAGGGTTGCTAGGAGGCAGTGCAGGTGCGTGTCAGGGTGGGAAAGTACCTTGGCTCGAAATCAGAGAGTTACCAGGTGCACAATGCCGAAGCAAAACAGATCAGCAGGGGAGAGGAGGCGAGAAGCAGAAGCAAAGAGGAAGGTCTTGAAGTGCTTCCGGAACCGGAAATGGTTCTCCTTAAGTTTCAGAGTGGCAGGGAGGTTGTTCCAGAGGGAGGACTTAGCCGAAGACAGAGATCTACCCCCAGCTCATTTCTTAGAGAATCGACTGACCCTGAGGGAGTTGGAGGTGGAGAAGCGAAGAGCTCGAGAAGGAAGGTATTTACAGAGGGAGAGTTTAATGTATTTTGGACCCAGGCCCCAAAAGGCTTTGTGGACAATGTGAAGGTTCTTGAATTTAATCCTTGCAGCCACTGGGAGAAAATAAAGAGATTTCATGGCTGAAGAAATACAATCCCAGGGCTTGAGACCAAGGACAACTCTTGCAGTCCTGTTCTGGATGAGTTGCAAAAGGCAAAGCGTAGAAGCAGGTAGATTTAGAAAGAGGCTGTTGCAGTAATCCAACCTGGAAAGAACCAGGGCTCAAAAGACAGCGAGGTTCTGGGGAAGGAGAGGAAAGGCAGAATACCTCGGAGGTGCAGTTGGAAGTTTGACTTTTTAGAGACATCAAAGATGTGGGTAGAAAAGGAAAGAGTGCAGATGACCCAGGGATTCTTAACCTCACAGGTGGGGGTAGGAGGAGGGCCAAGGGAGGCCTGCCAGAGAGTGACAGGGAAGGAGGGTGAAGGTGTGCTGATGAGGAGGATCTCCGTCTTGCTGGCATTAAGGCAGAAATCATTGGCGGCACACCACTCCTGGATAGCAGACAGGCAATCAGAGATGAGAGAAGGAGAAGAGGTGGCTGAGGGAAGCCTGAAAATGAGTTAAGTGTCATCCACATAGCACTGAAAATTGGAGCAGAGAGAGGCAATGCGATGGGTGAGAGTTGCCAGGTATTGGTTGAAAAGCCACGATGAGAGCCACTGGGAAAACCGCAGGTAGGGAGGAAGATAGAAGAAAGTAAGGACCCATGTTGGACCTGGGAGGGTTGATCAGAGAGTAAAGAAGTAAACCGGGCCAGAACTGATCAGTGATACCAAGGTTGTCATGGAGACAGTTGAGCATGATGATATGGTTGACCATGTCGAAAGCAGATTGAGTAGGATGAGAGAAGGGATGTTAGAGTCAAGGTTGGAGAGCAGGTCTTCACGGATGTTCAGGAGAGCAGTTTCCGTGCTTCTGGCAGCACTAAACTGATGGTCGTGCAGACAGCCAACAGAATCAGAGTGATGTTTAAGCTGGGACATGGCTAGCTTTTCAAAGAGTTTGCCCAGAAGGGTCAGCTGTGGGTTTCTTGAGAAGAGGGTGCACAAGAGAGTGCTTCAGAAGGGAGTGGAAGGCTCCCAAGCAAAGGAGAGGTTGCAGAAATCAGCCAGGGCAGGAGCAAGGGTGTCAATGTGGTCCTTGATGGTTTTGGAGGAACAGGGAAGAACTTGTTTTGAAGATATTTTCATAAATCGGACTCGTCTAGAAACCTCGTCAGGGGATAAAAGAGGAAAGGAAGCGAAAGAGGGTGGGTGTGGCTGCAGGTGGGCCAGAGTTTGCAGAATGAGAATGGAGAAGAGGGGGAGGGAACGAGAGGGTGGACAGGATTTCCTGGGTTTTTTAGATGAAGCGAGAGGCAAGGGACATGCAAAGGGCCTGGGAGGTGACAGGAGAGGTAGAGACTGCAGCAGAGTTTGCCAGCTCCTTGCAGATTTTGAAGAGTTTGGCCAAGTTGTTTGATGCTGCAGAGACACAGGCTTGGATGAGGTCTCTCTTCTTAGTATGGACAGAGAGTCGGTTTTGTCTTTGGAGCAGGCGGTAGGCCAGTTTGTCAGAGGATGAGCAAGAAGCCCTCCATTTCCTCTCAGCCACCCTGCACTTACGTTTAAAGGTAGCAAGGTCACAGTCGTACCAAGAATTGCACTTGGCTTTTGGCTTCAAACGTATCCTCATGACAGGGGAAAGAGCATCAAGAGTATCGGAGATAGAAGAGTAGATCATGGAAAGGACTGTGACAGGATGTGAGTCGGCCAGAGGCGGAGGGGGGGGTGGTGGCAAAAGCCTCAACTAACACACACTTCATGGGACGGATGTCCGTTGAGGTTGGTGGCAGTATTGGGGTTGGCTTGGCCTGGGGGGTAGAGAGGGAGAAATGGGAGGAGAGGAGCGAGTGATCGCTCCAAAAGAGAGGAGTGGTCATAGGGATGGAGATGGGGAGGTCAGAGGAGGTCAAAGCATCGAGCGTGTGCCCTCAAAGTGAATCATGCCAGAGGGGAGGATAGCAAGGGAGAGGGAATCATAGAGGTCACGAAAGAGTATAGGGAAGAAACAGGGAGAATCTAGATGGATAATGAGGTCACCAAGAAGGGGGAGTTGAGTGGTTGAGGCCAGGAGGGAGGAGGAGAGGTCCGCCCACTCAGAGAGGAATTAGGTGATCTGACAACCAGGAGGTCGATAGATAGTAAGGGAGTGGCCAGGAGAGAAAGCCTGCAGACAAGGCATTTGAAAGAAAGAGGTGCAAGTCTGCGTGGGAATAATAGAGGCAGGAATTCACTCAGGGAAGATCAGGGCTACACCCCAGCCGGACGCGGTGGATCTGGGTGCAGAAAGGACCTTGTCACCGTCAGGGAGGACAGTGTCAAAGCTCGTGACAGAGCTGGCCGTGAATCAAGTCTCAGTGAGACTGAAGACATTGAGGTTGAACTCGTCGAGGAGGCGGCAGTTGTCAGAGGAGTGTTTGACAGCAGAGCGAGAGTTGAGAGTGGCAAGATGAAGAAGGTTTCCAGCCTTAAAGGACTTCCAGGAAGGGGTACAAATCAGAGCTAAGCCCTGCAGAGGTGAAGAAGGAGCCCAAGGCAAAAGAGCAGGGAAGAGAGAGCAAGGAGGTGAAGGGGGAGACAGGGAAGCAGGAGGGGGTGAGAGGGAACAGTAGTAAATGAAAGGCAATTGATGAGGCGAGGGAAGTGCCTATCAAAGAGAAGGAGATTGGCCTGAGCGCCTTGTACCATGATGGTGCCATTTAGGTAGACATTAATGATGATCTTAGAGGAGTTGAAGGGGGCAGTGAGGGATTCCCAGCGGGTGCCACCATTAATGGGAGAGAAGGAGAAAGGACAGGGCACAGAGATCATATGCAGAGTCCATAGATCTGACGAAGGAACGACAAAGAGGATGTCGGTGAGGGTCTGTTCATAGTACAAACACTAAAAGAAGTAACACAAACCTCACCCACATCACATCAATGACCTCAGTCTCCATGTGCTCACACCTCTCACACTTCCCTGTGCATCTGTCCCCTAGTTGTTATCCCTTACAGGAGTCTACTCATATGTAGGTGCCCACCAGAACGCCTCTGTCACAGGTTTCTAACACCAGCCCTCACTCTCCTCGGAGCCATGCCCTGCTTCAAAGAGCAGAGAGGACATCTCTTAAAATGGCTCCTGCTAAACCGCTCAGAAGAGTGTCTTTTTCAGGATCGGTCACTGTAAGTGGGTGCGGCTCATTCTGGAGAAGCGGCCAGGGAGCATCTGCAAGTATGGGGGGTGGTGGGATCACATCTGGGTCACCAATTGAAGGAAAATCCCTCCCAGCACCTTGCAATACACATCACACGATTGCCACTCAACGATGTGCCCTGTCCGTCATCTTTGAACATTTTAGGACTTGTTACATTGGGGTTGGTGGTCAAAGGGGACCTGGTGCCATGGAATTCAGGAATCTTTAGGTTTAGTCAGTTATAGGGGCTATAACTTGTGGTCGCCTGGGGATGAGGCGGGTTATGCTTTGGCCAGTGTGAGATAACATGCACACCATACGCCGGTCTGTGATCACGGCCTTGTAGGGCACATTCTTCTTGAGTAAAAAAAACATCTTTGCAGCACTGTTAGAACAATGACTATGGGCCTCATTGGGACCCTGGCGGTAAGTACCGAACATTACCGCCATGGCGTAATTAACGTTTACGCCATGGCCGGATGCCGTAAAATGCAGCTCATTCCGACCCATCGCGCACGAGCATTACGCCATGGCGGTAATGTCAAGAACACAATGGCGTAAAAGACCCTAAAACGGCCCCTACCGGCATCGTACGCTGCGCAAGGTGCACTACCGCCACCCATCTGAGCGGTGACCGCAATTAGCAGTGACCGCAATTAGCGGTCCCCGGAAATAAGCGGAAGCGGAAGCGGAAGTAGCGTCATCACGGCGGAGCGGGAAAGAGCACGGCGGCCATCTTTAAAAACACAATCCATTGCCATCCTCCCCAACCATACCACATCTGACCCTGAGACCCATCCAAACCCATCACACATCCAAATACCTAGCTAAAAATGCCCAAAGTCGTTAAGAAGGCATGCGATCGGCAGCGCCAGGAACGCTTCTCCCGTGAGGAACTAAGCATGCTGGCGGAGACACTCCAGGACAATGCGGCGGTGGTGTTCTCCACCGAAATGACCAGGGCGGTGATTGCAACAAAAAAAAGCCATATGGGCAATGGTGGCACAGCGCGTCAGCACAGTGGGGACCGTACCCCGCAACCCACAGCAGTGCAGGAAGCGGTGGGATGACTTGAGGCTCCGCGTCCGAAGCATCATCTCTGCCAATCGCAACCTGGCCCAGGCTACCGGGGGAGGAGCTGACTCCCCAATAAAACTCCAACCGTGGGAGGAAATATGTGCCAGCACAATAGGCATGGAAAGCATCGAAGGTGTAGGAGGGATGGAAAGAGGAGCGCCGACATCAGGCGATGAAGGTAGGTGCCCCAAATCAAGACATGCTATAGTCACTGACGTCCATTAATGTGTAGCACAATGTTGCCCTACAGTGTAAATGCAACACATCAGCTGGACACTGCACACAGCCACATGCGACCTCCACCCTGTACACATGTAGCATGCACACCCTAACTGCAGACACCCACATACCTCCATCCATCATCCACACAGAAAGGAGACAACCTGCATGCCCCTGCCTCAAATGTGCTTCATCTAGTAACCAAAATCTGGTGAGTCATTGCCATTCCAATGTCCGCAGACCCATCAATAACGCTATCCCTCCTTTGCCCCACCACAGGCTCCGAATCCAACCACAAGGATGAGGACACCCCTGCCTCAAAAGCAGCCAAGAGGGCCAGGTCCACCATGCATAGACCCTCCACCTCAGCTGCAGTGAGGAAGACATCGC
Organism: Ambystoma mexicanum; assembly: GCF_040938575.1. Taxonomy (NCBI): domain Eukaryota; kingdom Metazoa; phylum Chordata; class Amphibia; order Caudata; family Ambystomatidae; genus Ambystoma; species Ambystoma mexicanum. Next base: position 914,502,865 of record NC_090936.1, read on the forward strand.
AGCAGGCAGAATCATCTGCCAGCACACAGGACGGCCCCCCAACAGGCACCCCAGCAAGCAGCATGCCAGCACCTGCAGCACCACACGTCCCCACAATCTTGGCCACTGAAGACACTGTTTCTGCAGGGAGCAGCAGCATAGGGGAAACTGCTGCCATAGCAGCATGCTCAGACACTGACACCGATGAGCCCGATGTAGGACGCCCCACTGAGCAGCTTCATTCCCCCTGTCTGTACCGGGACAGCCCCCAGGAGGAGCCCACACAGGGGCATCCAGGAGAAGGGGACTGGCCTCCCACCCCATGCCCTGCAGAAAGTCTGCAGGAGGTGAGCAGCCCCTTCGCCACACCATCTGGAATGGGCATGGCCCAGCAGAGTGAACTTTCCCTTGAGGAGATTGTTTTACGTCGGCAACAACTGTCCACGCTCCTCAATGAGCTTGCTGCGGAATGTGGGGGGGCTAGGGAAGCCATAGAACAATCTACGGAGACCCTAAGGGCCGAAATAGAGCACAGTACGGAGACCCTGAGGGCTGCAATGGAGTCCACCTCAAGGGACATTTGCGGGGAACTTGCCGCCATGCGCTGTGTGCTCACAGAGCTGTCCCACACCCTTCAGGACATGTGTGCCCGTGAGCAGCCAGGGACATCCTCCACTGCAAGTTCTGCCCAGAGCAGCCCTGTCCGACGATCAGGACGGAACCTGCACTCCACAGGCAGGGGTGCCCCGGGGGCCGGGAGAGGGGGCATGTAATAGCGTGTGCCCACTGTCACAGGCATCTTTAGCCACTCACAGGGTGTGTGTTGGGGTGTTCAGGGGGGAGGGGGGAGGGGGGAGGGTGTGTGTTGGGGTGTTCAGGGGGGAGGGGGTGTGTTGGGGTGTTCAGAGGGGAGGGGGAGGGGGTGTTTCACGACAATTTACAATTGAAATACACATTTTCCTTTTTCCCAAATCACATGTGCGGACATTTTCATTGCGTATGTGTGCTTTATTGGTGTACAGTCCACAGTGTGCATGTCCCAGAGACACACAGTGCCCCAAGTGCCGTCTCCATGTGATACACACCAGCCGTGTGTGCTAGAAGCATTGGTTGATGATATCTTAACGCATATCACGCCCCTCGTGTGCATCGCCACCTCCATGAGGTGCGGCCCCATCTGCACCCTCCTCATCCTCATCGTCTGGTGGTTGCATTTCTGCATCAGGGGGCAGGGGCACATTTCGTCTGACGCACATATTGTGTAGCATGACACATGCCATGACCATCTTTGCCACCTTCTCATGGCCATACAGGAGTGCACCACCAGACCTGCTGAGGCAGCGAAACTGTGACTTCAATAGGCCGAATGCCTGCTTAATGACCACACGGGTACGTGTATGTGCACGGTTGAAGTCCTCCTCGTGCTGGTTCTGTGGGTTCCAGACTGGTGTAAGGAGCCACCTCTTCAGGGTATAGCCTGCATCACCTGTATGTGGGCGAGAATGCATGTGTCAGTCATGACGTCTAATTCAGAACATGATGTGCCACCATGGCTTGCATCCAAATGTTACTTTGAACCACTTCTAAATGCACTAATTGATTCACACTATGCGACCCGTATATGCTCATGGCTCTCATGGCCTGTTTTGCATGCCATCAACCAATGTACGCAGAGGGCTAGAGTGCCTTGTGAGTGCCCATCCACTGTGTTCGTTCATGCCGTTTGTTTTGGGGGCCTGGCACGTGTCCTGTGATGTCAATGCTCACATCATTGCAACATTGCTGTCGGCCTCATCATGTCCCCAGTGAGCAATACTGATGTTGACAGGGACATTTTGGGCGCCCTGCTGTCTGTGTAATGGTGTGTTGATGTTTCTGTCCGTCATGTGCCTCCTTCATGCGCAGTTATGGGGGACAGGCCTTTCGGTTGATGGTGTTTGTTGATGTGCATGTAGGTGCATTTCGTAGAAGTCAATGTGGTCTGAATTGGTACAATGCACTTGCAGATGGTTGTGTCATGGTTGGGACACAACCTCATTCACATGGAAGAGCTGCATACATCAGGTATTGGGTTTACTGGTGTTCGGTGTAGTTTGGGTTGCTTTAGGGTATGATCTGGCTCCGCTGTCTCTGCTACTCACAGGCAGGTGGAGTATGCATCATTCCCCCCCCTTTCAGCCAGGTGGAGTATGCATCATTCCCCCCCTTTCAGCCAGGTGGAGTATGCATCATCCCCCCCCCTTTCAGCCAGGTGGAGTATGCATCATTCCCCCCCCTTTCAGCCAGGTGGAGTATGCATCATTCCCCCCTCCTTTCAGCCAGGTGGAGTATGCATCATTCCCCCCCCCTTTCAGCCAGGTGGAGTATGCATCACCCCCCCCCCCTTTCAGCCAGGTGGAGTATGCATCATTCCCCCCGCCCCCCCCCTTTCAGCCAGGGGGAGTATGCATTGGTACGTCGTTCACCTACCCACTTCACATTCCCATGGTCATGACATTAGACTCACCGAGTAGCCAGGATCGTGGGCCTGCATGTTGCTCCATGTAGCGTGGTATTGTGGAGTTCCTCAGGACCATTGAATCATGGGTTGCTCCGGGGAATCGGGCACAACAATGTGTGATGATCTTGTTGGAGTCACAGACCAATCGCACGTTGATTGAGTGGAATTGTTTCCGGTTGCGGTACTGTACCTCCATGGCACGTGGAACCACCAATTCATCATGGGTGCAGTCGATGGCACCAATGCAACCAGGTATGCCGGCTAGTGCATGGAAACCCACTTTGGTGTTTGCAATCTCCCTGGCAGTCCGTGGTAATGAGATGTGGTCGTCTGTGTGCTTGAGGAGGGCATTGAGCACTTGGATAAGCGTATGTGACAATAATGGTTGTGAAATGCCATGCAAGTGCCCCACTGTGTGCTGGTAGGTGCCTGTGGCCAGGAAGTGGAGTACAGACACTACCTTCAGTAGGGGTGGGATGGCGGTTGGTGTTTCTATCATGCTGACAATGTCGTTGTGTGTCATGTCTACTATGGCGGTGATGGTGTCCCGGTCCAAACGGTACAGGGTGTGGATCTGCTCAGCAGTGAGGTTGAATGGACTGGCTCTGATGCGTGGGATTGGAGGCTGCCTGCATGGTGGCGCTGGCTGTGCTGGTGGGGCTTGCTGGCCCTGCCTTGCCCTCCTTCTCCTCCTGCGTCTCCTCTGTGCTGCCTGTTGTTGTTGTTGTTGTTGTTGTAGTAGTAGTAGCACTTGCATTGCTATCAGGTCCTCCAGCCCCAACATTGCTAGTCCTATTGGTATCATTGTGGAGTGTGACTGGGTGTGGGAAGGGATGGGGTGTGCTCTTTTTGTACTTCCTGAGTCTGTATTGCCTCCACCTGTGCTGTTCCTGTGCACCTGTGGCAGCTGGATTCACTTTACATGGCCATTTACGGTTGGTTCGCGATGGCGTAATTAGCGCCATGGCGGTAAGGAACTTAACGGGCTGGGTGATGACGTTAGGTGCATGTCCGCTTGGGTCGGCATTGGCGTGCCTTTCCGCCATGCCGGTAATTACGGTGTGGGACGACGCGTGCGCGCATCCTTGGAGCAGTTAGCGGTCACAGGTCAGGATCGGACCTGGCGGAAAATGATGGTGGTAATCATTTACCGCCATTGTTTTTCACTTACCGCCAGGGTCTTAATGAGGCCCTATGTGTTGTGGCCATTGGGGGTGTAGGTTGTCTTCATGGGAGCTTGGGCATGGCTGGAGTTTTCCCTTGTGTTGCAATTTGGGCCTTCTGCATGCAATGCTGCATTCACCGTGCAGCCCTTCCCATCTACCTATGTTTACTAATATATCTATGCAAAATAACAATTCTGTTCACACCCTGCGCTACACTATGTTGGTTGATTTTATTTGGTTAAATTGAGGTTGGGTCCTTTGTATTGGGAGGTGGTCCATTCACCGTACTACAACCCCAAGGCCCATCATTGTGCTTAAAATGCATCTCACCTCACTCTAAAGCGCTTAGGGGGGATGGGTCGGGCTGTCCTCTTCCCAAAATGGGCATTCTCCTTTGCACTTAGCAGTATCTTCATTTGCATAACATCACAACACTCGTCTACAGACAAAGTTAAGATATTTGTGTTCCATAGTACACTTGTTCTTGAACACGTTCATCGCCAGGTCTTGGAAATTATTTTGGTCAGCCTTTGCCAGAAGTAATGGTAGCACTTGGAACCTTTCCTTGGTGTTTTACTCCTACACAAGACATTGAGCCTCATTACGAGTCCGGTGATAACCCTGCCGGAGCCTGACTTCCCAGTACAACTACGAGATTCCAGGTTCGGTGGCCCAGGAAGTCAGGCGCCAGTAAAATGTAAGTCCCATTCTCATAAAGTCCTGCCTGCCAGAGCTGCTACGCCTGGCAGGGTCAGACCTGTTGGGCACAGCAGCTCCAGCAGGCAGACTCCTAGTTTGCCGGTCCTGAAACAAGGGTGCCGGTGAGCTTACTGGCACCCTTGTTTCTGGACCGGCAAACATGTAGTGAGGTCCATTGTCACATGAGCAACAATTGTGTCATTTATAATCTGTATTGTGTTTGTTTGAAGTGCAGCCATGCTTTGGAAGGGCTCATCTTGTGGGCATCGATTACCACCCTCTAATGAAGGCATTGGATTAGTATGTGGACTACACCGAAGTAAACCTTCTTCAAATGGTACTCTGGATGGGCCAAAAACTGTACTCTCTCTGGTGTGATTAAGTGGGGTAACAGAGCATATGGTGAGAAACGATTATGAAAAATATGCTGATGATGAGCATCTAGCTTAAGGGTGGGTGGTGCATTAAAATGTCAGCCTCTTAGCGACAAGGCTACAATTCAATCCCAACAATAATATATGAGTAAGCAAACATTGAAAAAAGCATTGAAATAAATGTGATAGTTCAGACTGGAAACACTGTAGGAGACTACATGGGAATGTATTGTATGATATTACTTTGTACCGGATTTCCCGTCCCGTTTCACTCCCTAGAATCCTTCAAACAAGGAGGCCAACCATTCACAGAACACAGAGGCACAACTGTCCCACACCTCTCTTTTTATCCTGAATGTTTCCATCCACATCCTCCTTTAACACACTCGAATTGTGACATTGCCAGTTTTGGCTTCTAGACTTGCCAGTCACATATTACTTTTCTGGAGTTTTATTTGGTACAATAGATATTTTTCCTTGATAATATGCCTCAATGTTTCACGAGTATGCCTGGGCACATCCTGAGGCCTTCACACAGCCACCCACCACTGTTAGTACCACCTGAAACTGCTATCACTTAAGTACTCGTTCCTTCTATTGACACCATAGAATTTACCCTGCAAATAATTTGCACTACTGCTCTACAATCTTTTTATTTTTTTGTTGGACACCCGTACATCCAAACTACCACAACCGCTGTCCTTCTCCCTTTCCTTTGCATTCTTAGGCAACTTTTTTGGCTACTCCATAAGAGGCAAAATATGCCCACATCAAGACAAGCCGTATAAAGTTGTTACAACACTAGGCTTTTCTTCACTGAGTTTTTTGCCGAAAATGTTAAGCCGAAAAAACACATCACGCATCATTAAACAAGTAAGGGTGTAATTAAATGATAAAACCTCTTCAAATGCTGTGTGTCGTAACTGTTCGTATCCAGGACCAGTACATTTACCCAACAGAAAACAAGGCATAAACAAAAGTCAAATGCACTCAACTTTATTGGTGAGGATTGAACCTAGTTACCAGTTGATTGAGTGGTTGACCTATTTGATTGAGGGGTTCACTCGGATCAGGCCGTGATAATGAGTTGATTGAGGGGCCTACAAAGCAAGCACTCATACTTCAAGGTTACCAATATCATCATATGCCCTGTGCCAAAAGGACTGTGTGCTTGAATATGCTGTGCCTGTGTGTGTTGTGGCCAGGGTATGCACACGCAGGTGCTTTAACCGCCGTTGAATGACAAGGAGACGACAAGCGGAGAAATGACAGGCAGCATCTCGGACTGTTGCATTGTCCATGCAGCAGAATCTATAGACGACAAGCGGAGAAATGACAGGCAGCATCTCGGACTGCTGCATTGTCCATGCAGCAGAATCGACAAGCGGAGAAATGACAGGCAGCATCTCGGACTGTTGCATTGTCCATGCAGCAGAATCGACAAGCGGAGAAATGACAGGCAGCATCTCGGACTGTTGCATTGTCCATGCAGCAGAATCTATGTGGGGACAAAACAGCGATAGGATGTGTTGAGAAGGGGGCGTTTGGCTCATAAAAAAGAGCAATATGTACAAATGGCACTTTTGTACAATAGCTTGTTTTGTGGTAGATGTTTAGAACGTGTGTTATATTGGCACACCTAACGAGATCGAGACCTTACGAAACACACGAGGATCTGTCTTATAGACAGAAATCTTGAATCTTTTCTGATTTTCCCTTTAATCTCTTTTGTTTTACATATGCTTTGCAACATATGGGATTAAGTTACATTAAGTGATACACAGGGAAGTCCTAGTCTTCTGACATTGTTTGGTTTTCTTAGTGCTTGTCCCTGAGGATGTGATGATGAATGGCACAATTTGAGGAGGCCTTTAACTTTGCTACCCTTCTTATTGGTTTTGTTCTCCCCTGTCATGAACCAGGCACAGGGGAAAGCAGAATGCCAACCGGCTTTTTTACACCTCCACATGCACTCAGTGCTTTAAGGGAAGGCAGAATCGGGTGGAGGGGGACTCTAGTTAGGCGGCATGTCCTTAGTGCAGGTGCATGTACTTAGGCCGCACACCCTAACTAAAGCCCCCCCCCCCCACCTATTGGGGAGTGGCTGCCTGTTCATTGCTTGGCTCCCAGGCAATGGGAGACAAGCAGGAGAGGTGGGGCGCCCTGGCATTATACCTTTGGTGCACCATTCGCCTCCTTTTATGTTCCAAATTCCGGGCAGGCGGCCTGTGACAGGTCAGAGCATGTGAATAAGAAACAAAAGGAGAGGCTATGCGCACCAAAGATATGATACCAGTTCGTTACAAGGCTCCTTCTGTTTCTTAATGAGGAGCTAACCCCCCCGCAGGCAGCTATTTCATTTGAGTAGCTGTATTGTTAAAGAGCTGCCTTTGGGGTGGTCGCTGGCCTCTGCAAACAGGCCTTTAACCATGTGGCTTCTTGAGTGAAAAGTGTGCCAGCTGGTGGTTAGCGTCTCTCACTAAAAACAGAAGGAGGTCTGGGTTGCCCCGCCTCTCCTTTTGTTTCTTAGTTAAGAGCCAATACCTGGCAGGCAGCCCTTTGATCACTTTGCCACATGATTAAAGGACTGTCTGCAGGTGTCAGTGCTTCTGATTAGAAAGAAGTAGTGGCATCAGCTGCGCTGACTTCTGCTTGAAGCCCTGGAACCCTGCAGCACTTCAGCTAAACGGGTTGCCTGAGGGGTCGGCATAGCTGGGCTAGTCGGGGTTGAGCCCCAGTCGGGCTACTTTTTTAAGACTGAGGGAGCATGCACTTCTGTATGCTTTCCTCTTCGTATTCTACCATACTATTTTGTAAATCAAATGAAATAGTTTTGGAATCCTGCATACATTTATGTATACCATGTAATTATCTTCATGAATACATAATTAAAATCATGTGCCCAAGTCACAAAACAGTTTCTGATGTCCCAAAGAGATGTGAGCGGTTCACAAAAGCATCTGACTCTGTGCATTGAAGATGCACACAGTTAGATGTTCTCTGTCAGCCCTTCTACTCAATTGCACAGATCCGAGGTTGGTGTATTTACAAGAAATTAAAAGTGTATTCCGTTATCGCAAATTGGAGACCATTTTACATGAATGCACTAATAATGCATTCCTTAACCACTTAAAAAATGGGAATGCAAATTGCACAGAATGTTAATTTCCGACCCTTCCCTGGAGCTCATTTTCTAAAATGAGTATTATGGCGGAGGAGAGCCGTTACGTTTGTACAGCAATGTAAACTGCCCCCGCAGCAAAATGTTCATTTGCGCTGTGGGGTGCACATGTTAAGGGCAAAAGACAGCATACAATCTTGTACACCACCTTTTGCCCTTCACATTTGCATTCCACAGTGCATGCGCACATGACAGTGAACGTGTACAATAAAATGAATCCCTCCTCCATGTGCGAGCAGGGACGTCATTTGGGGGTCGCCAGGGGTCGCAGTGGCGACCCCTGAGGTCTCCCTTGCTACCCCTGTGGTCTCCCTTGCTACCCCTAGAAAAAAATGATTTTTTTTTACACTTTTTTTTGGTTTAACTTGTTTTTTTATTGTAAACTCATGGGTTGTTGCCAGTGGCATGTGGCTCTTTATTTTTTGCAGTGGCTGACTTTCTTGTTCAGGCCTCTCAAAAAAAACGGGCTTCCAGAAGTGTGTCATTTTGAGCAGTGATGCTAAATAAGGAAGACTAGGAATAACACATAATGTGTCTTTCTGGAATTCTATCCAATAATTGGCAGACTCATTAAGGTTTATTTCCAGGCACACTTCAGGTGGTGAGTCACTGATTTAGCCTGTTCGTAAACACCTCAACTCAGCCTTTCACCCTTCTGAGCTCGATAAATGAGAACCAACAGAGGTTGGGTGATATTGTATTTATAAGCGCTTAAGCGTAAGTGCTATATAATAACATATCGTTATCATTTGGCCTTGAACGTCTGCTTGCATTCACAGTAATTTGGTAATATGGTCCTATACACACTGATATTAACGATACATATGGTGATCCATTCTTCTATGAAATGTACATAACATTATAATGATATTGCAACCATATTTCTCCTGGTGTACTTAGGAACAATATGTGATGTCCCTTCCTGTTTTGTCAAGGGGTGAAAGGTCATGTTCCATTGCTTCTCGTGATGTCACTTCGAGGTGGGGTGGGGGTAATTACATCACTTCCTGTGATGTCATCAGGTTAAAGGTCATGTAATGTCACTTCCGCTACCCCTGGCATTTTGGTGAAATGAGTCCCTGCGTGTGAGCATGTCGGGGATGGTTTAATTTCAATTGTGAACACTGCTTGCCATTCCCGCATGCAAGGGAGCAGGTACAATGCATCCTTATGGGGTTTGTCTGCTTTATGCTGGTGCTGCTGTGAAAATCCATGCTGGCACAGATTCTGGAGCATTGGCATGGCAGAGAGGTGGACAGCAGCAGACACAGAAGTTGCGTTCTGACCTTCCTGTCTGCCATACAAATGCTTACAAATAAATGACATGAATTAAAGGCGTTAAAAACGTGCTCCAGTCTTTTACGCCTTGCATTCACGTTACGGCTCTACGGAGCATAAGCCCCCATGTTTTTACTTCAGCTCAGGACAGCCCTGACTTTTAAAATGAATAGTGTTGGAAAGAGTCTATCCAGACACGTCTCCAGTACTTGGGTTGGCCCCTCCCAAAGCTAAGGAAGTTGAGGTTCCCATTGCAAACAGGTGCGCGTTTAGCACCGTTGTGATTAGGCAACAGGACCTCAGAAACGCAGCTTTTCAAATAGAGTAAAGAATGTCCAGGCTCTTTTACCAGCATTAGAAGGTGTTTTCGAGTTTTGATAAATATCTACGAAAATGGGTAAGAAATGCAGGTTGAATAATTTTGGAGCTGTATACGGACATTCTCGAAGCCAATATGAGTTGACGTAGATTAACTGGCAAGTCAAGGGTTTAGAAAAACATAGAAAGCCACAGTTCAAATTTGCAAGCTTTCCATGAAAGCCGGAGAGTGTTTAGATAAATGCTAACCTCCGCTATAGTGCAGGTCCTCTAGCAGTCTCTGTATTCTGGCAGTGTTAAGAAACTTTGACAATCCCGATTGCTATTTTTATTTGTAGCGAGAATGGACTCATATTCTATTGGCAATCCACTCTTTACCAAATGAAATGTGCATCGTGTTACACCTTTGTTCAGTCCTTTCAAGCTCGATCCCGCTCGAGGACCAATTCAGCAAACAGGCCAGTGATTTTCGTTTGACCTCCCAGTTTCAAGCCTTCTGCAGTTTCACACTTCCTTGACAATGCAGCACTGCAGCGTTCTGATGAATGCTGAGCGGTACCATACATTTCAGCAGGTCTATATATTCTTTAATCATGGGTCAAATATCGACCAGAAGATTTCAAGGAGGCGGTGCACTTCCATCTTTTCAGTTCTTGGTTCTGTTTGTTAAGGCAGCTTCGGAAGCGTTCTCTGCTGGGCTCTGGACAGTACGCATTGCTTGACGCTTCAGCCTGCTTGTCCTTGCTCATTGCAGCCCATAGCTGAAAGTGCATTTGCCGCTTTGAAAGTGGTGTCGGTTCATGGGGACTATACTATTAATGTGTGCCTATGCTTCCAGAGACGGTTACCTCTTAGACTGCCGAATGGTGGGCTTCTGCTTTTCTGGGTGTTATTCTGCCAGATTTAAATTGTGCACATACATACACAGTGCTTTTAAGCTAATGGAGGGGTCTACTCGGTGTGCTTTTTCCTCCTGCAAGGTCATGAATGTCAAGCATCATGTCTTCCTCTAACATTAATACATTTACAAATTAGAAATCACATCTATATTTGAAAGTCTTCCAATACTCCCTCTTAGCTTTCTACCTGTCAATTTCTTTTTAGGGAAGTGCAGGACCAAGTGACAATGTTTTGATGAAATATGTTGATTGGATGGCGATGATATGGGGTAAGAACAGACACTTTTTTTCTTTGCTAACAAAATATTCCTTTTCTTAAATTAGCTGCGAGGGGAGAGCAAAGCTGAAGGTAGTGTGCGCTGGGCATGTCCCGTGCATGGATTATCAAAGTGTCACTTGCTTTAGAGCACTAACTCGTCTTGCACTGGACCAGCATAGAAATGAGCCACCAACTGACAAATCCTTTCTTCTATATGGTTGAAGTCACCGGAGATCAACTGCACTAATTGCTTATTGGGGGACTGGCATACAGGAAACTCTGAAGATTTCCCGGTGGGTCTCTGCAGCATTGGCATCATTTGTATAGGTACACTGGTTTTCCGCTCATCTGACCATTCATTCCACCCATTCCTTTCATCTCTCGTTATCCCCTACATCCTTTTGGAAGTAAATCATCTATTCTATATATATGAAGCAGAAAATCTGTTCGTTTTTCCTTATACAATTCCACACTGTTCCACCAAACTACACTGAATCTTGCATAGTTACCTGTTAGGACCCTTCGGACATTACTAGCCATGTGACATTGGGACACCCAACCTCTTTCCCTGTATTTCAGCTCCTTCACACATGAGACAGTTGCCTGAAATCGTCAAAACATCAATGTGGCTGTAGAAGGACCGGACAAAGCTCATTTAAGCGCGTCTCAGCGCTTGGAACAAAACTTAAAGGGACCTCAAAAAGCATGTTTCAAGGTCCTAGGACACAATGTTTCTGAGATATTTGCACCGCAATGCAACGTAACGCACTGCACCACGCCAGGGTGCAGCGACAGGTGGGGAGCGCACACAGAAGCTCCCAGTATTCTGCAGCACACCAACTCTCCCCTCCCCTCCATGTCTGCTCCGTGGTATGCAGCCAGCGGCACACCCCCATTCTCAGTGCAGTTTATTTCAGAGTGCAAAGCACATCAAGTGATGAGCGACTCGGAACAGCGACCTACAGGATCATTGATTTTCAACAATTGATGAGTGTTATCATGTCTGACCACCGAACCCGTGTGGAGAGTGTGTACTTTTTGCTAGTTTGTTATTAAGCTTTCAGTATGTTAGTCCTCACTCATAACTCATGGTTTATGTCATTAGTCCCTAAGTAGGGGGAAATGTGCTTCAAAAATCACTGTTTGGACCAATTTGTTCCAAATTTTCTTTTTTTCTAACCCTCCCAAACCCTATTTAGGGGGGATGGGCTCGCCTATGTGGTGGGACATAGGGCCACTTTTAAAAAAACATGTCCAGGGCCACTTTTGGCTCCCTGTCCACCCCTTGTAAGTACTCACCCAAGAAATGTTGATGAAAAAAAGAAAGCATGCGTGCTGTGTGATTCATTCCTCGTGTGGGTCCCAAAAAGATACCAATAGTACCGAAGGCTCTGAAGGAGTTGCTCTCTGAAACAGCGACAGAACCGAGATGTTACCCTCATCTCCCTCTGAACGCAGCGGTGGAAGCCACATCCTCCTTATTGTCTCCTGTCTGCCTCACTCACACACGTCCCAGGGATGAACACACAAGGTGCTAAGGCGGGCACTGCATGAGCAATGGTAATACCTTTTTCTTCAAACCATGGTATTCATTACTTATGTGCAGTTGGAGTCTCCGCCTTGCATTTCCCTTCCAACTGCGAAATTGCTCAGTTGAACACCAGCAGGACATTTTTATGATGCCATTAAACCAATGTATGTCTCCTGATTTCTACATCTGGTAAAAGCAGGCATATTCATTAGGAATATATTACATTTAACTGATCCCCTGTGTGTTGCTCACCCTGCCCTGTTCACTAGGGATGTTGGTTTGGCTTGGGAATGGCCAATTTCTGGAAATAGTGAGAATGACTGTCCATCTGATGGTAGTCTCATCAATGCAATCATTAAATTGGTTTTTGGGTCACTCTCTGACACTGTTTTAAATATCCAGACACCTGGCTACAATTTCATGCAAATGTGGGAGGATTTTATAGCAATCGCTAGAAATTGGGTGAATGTCTGGGAATTCTATGGGGATGCATGTCAATGGGTGAATAGCTGGGAAGTGCTTGATTATCCTTAGAAATGGGGCAAGTACCTTTGCATTTGGTGGCAAACCCAAGCAAAGGTCTGATCAGCTGGGCATATCATGGAAATCCTTGGCAACACTGTAAGTGCATGGGCTCTTTACAACAATATTTTGTTGCAATTAGCACACTTCCCGCCGGACGAAGGAGCGGGCAGGAGCCCCTCCCAGCAACTCCTCAGCTACAACAAGCCAGGAGAAGCTTGCCCAGCAGATCTTTTGATTTCTGTGGATCCGACTTATCAGTGGATCCGACCTCAGGCAACACCCTTGTGTTATAGCCACAACGATCCACCCCCTCTGGTACCTCTACATCGAGGTGAGCTCTTGCTCTGCCATATATCCCACATTTACATGGGTATTTGCCTGCAGCTTGGAGCCTTTGTCCATACGTTGCCTGTTGTTAACATGGCCGCCATGCCTCCCAGCATGAAAATGAGGCTGTGTACATGTTGCTAGGCAACATTACCCCTTCTTTACCCATAACGCACCGCCGGCAGGTGGAAGCCAGCCCTCTAACGCAAAGGCCCGGAACGAAAAGGCCCTGTTCTACACCTGTTGGTGCACTGGTTGCACACTGGAGATCACCCTAAAACCTCTTTAAAACGTACTCCGCCGGAAGCAGGATCCAATAAACACTAATGACTTGCTGATATGCTTTTATATCACGTATCCTGACTACCACCCTAATGACCTACCAGAGCATCCTACACTGAACCTATCTCTAATCTTGCCACTATATCTGTAAGCAGCATGTGATGTTATTATTTATCTAACCTGCACCCACTTTCGCGTGACCTAACTTGGTATACATGTCGCCACTGTTCTACTCGCCTAATACTATCTTGCTCCTAGTCATACTCAGCTATGACATTGCTAACACAGTTTACTTATATATGCTGGTCCCTTACTGTTAGGCAGAATCCTGTGAAGTGCCCTTAAGGACCACTGCATACAAATAAGACTACAAGTGGTAATACAATTTCACCTTTGGTACAATCCTGTACTACTATGTAAAAGTGGTAGCAGTAGCGGAGCAGCCAGGCTTATCTCAAGAGTATGTGAGCAGTAGCGGAGATTACACAAAGGGACCACAATTACTGTGACTCAAGCAAACACTAACTCAAGGTTTCAGGTAAAAAATATAAGTATGTTTATTTTTAAACCATCTGTAAAACACAACACTTCTATAAAATTAAAACCACACGTAAAATACACTACAAACAACCAATTCTCTTGGCACAGAATAACTCAAGGTAAGTAAGTATCTGATGTTTTGGTGGACCTGTGTTGTGAAACAAATGACGTTACCGGGGATACATATGTGATCACTTTTTGACAGCCGGTCGTATTAACGAAATGCGTATCTGCGGCGAGAAATGTTACCGGGGCAAAAACACACTTGGGCTAACCAGAGAGAGTTGGGGGCAAAAATCATAGGCAATACTTTTGTCAAGGCAGACAGGATCAGAGAACACTCGCTGACAGAAATACAAAAGTCAATAGGCCAGAGCCAGTGTAAAGTGGAACCGGGTTCCTATCGTCGAGGATCACACAGTCAGACAGTTCAAGATTCAACGTTGCCAGGAGTACTTGGATGTTGTCAACAGAGGAAGCAAAAGTTATAAGAGGGAAGGAAGACAAGGGCAAGCCTTGGAGGAGGAGAAAAGAGATGCACCCTAGTTCCTCGAAGCAGAACACAGTACCTTATTCAAGGAAGAAGCTGGTGCCACGGCAGTTGTTCCTGGTAGTTTGCTGCAGACCCACGGTTCCTGGTACTTCGGTCGTGGAGACGAGAAGGAGGACATCTGGAGGGGTCTGCACCACTCGGGGATGAGGCCAGCTGCAGCTATGGTGAATAAAATGTGCGCTCCTTTAAAACAGGAGAGGCTCTTCAGATGGCTATCTGGACCACTACAGCAGGGTACAGCGATTTTGACCATGAAGAGGATTCTATGGCTGTAGAAGATGAGCTGGTTGACCCCACCAGGCTCAAGGGAAGAAGACTCAGGACTGGATCTTCTCTGGTCATCGAAGGGTAGATAGCTCAGGACTGCAGCAGAGCTTCACCAGGACGGAGTAGTTGCAGCAGCCGTCTTCTTCTACGCTTCTCTTCGGTTCGTTGTAGTCCAGTGGCGACTCTGACTTCCAGCCCAAGAGTCCTGCCTTTTATGCGAAAATCTGGCTGTCAATCACGCAGCAGGGGGGTTGTCCAGCCCAGACAACCACCTCAGCCAATCATGGCAAAGTGCGACTTGGGTTTCCTAGGATACCTTGTGCAGGGGGTGACTACACCCCTCCCTCACATTCAGCCCACCTAGACACCCAGGTGCCCAGAGGAGGGCTTCTTGGAAGAAGCCCGGCAAATGACGGTGAACAAAGAAGGCACACCTGGTTTGCCACGCAAAGTAAAACACAAGAAGGACTTTAACAAAAAGAAATGGCGACTAAACCCAACCGGAGCAAAAAGAAAGAGTATTTGGTCAAGCGGGTTTATGTTTGAGGCTAATATAATAGCCCAAAACAATACCACGTTTATATAGTATAATCGAGGTAGAAAAGTTAGGGTAGATACCACTGCCACTAGCCAAGTCTAAATGTTAAAAGAGCAAAACAAAGCTCAGAGGGGCACAGACAACAAGGGGTAGGATTTAACTCTTTCCAGTACTCCATGTAAGATGGGTTGTACTGAGTCTGTAGTTAAAAGTGACTATGTAAAGTTAGTGGCAACTTTACCTGTTTCTGGGGGACAGTAGTCAGCCCCAGAAAAAGGAGTCATTGGGAAGTCTTAGAGACAACCCTGTGTTGCTGCACTGAAGGTGCTGTGTAACACACATAACAAGTTGGGCTCATGGAGTGGTGTGCTCCAGAGTCCAAGATCACACAACAAGTAGAAATGCACATGACAAAACACTGGTAAGAGTGGGAAAAAGAGGCACACTCTTACCAAATGGAAAAAAATAAACTCCAGAAATCCAGCAAAGCTGCTGGGGAACTACTTAGGTGAGGGAAATTAGCCATTGAATGAGAATTCTCCCTAACACTTACTGCTATAGCATAGTATAATATCCATATGCCAGCAAATGTGCTCCACCCCATTGTCTGCATTATTATTGGGCGTTTCTAACTTATAGCCTACCTAGTCTGTATATTACCAAACAGACAAGATAATGTTTAATTGAAACTAGGTTACAATAACTGCTCTGAAATAGCGTACACTGTGAATTGTCGACAGGCCTACCATATGCTAGTTGAATATAGCCCATATGTGCAAATTGATCTCAGAATACCTGTGCAAAGCAACTTTAGCCTGCCTGTGCAAATTGATTTTAGCCTACCCTGTGCAAATTGATCTCAGCATACCTGTGCAAACTGATTTTAGCCTACCTACGCAAATTGATTTTAGCTGGCCTTCGCAAATTGATTTTAGCCTACATATGCAAATTGGTTTTAGCCTGTCTGTGCAAACTGATTTTAGCCTGCCTGTCCAAATTGATTTTAGCATACCTGTGCAAACTCATTTTAGCCTACCTACGCAAATTGATTTTAGCCTGCCTGCGCTAATTGAGTTTAGCCTACCTATGCAAATTGATTTTAGCCTGCCTGTGCAAACTGATTTTAGCCTGCCTGTGCAAACTGATTTTAGCCAGCCTGCGCAAATTGATTTTAGCCTACCCTGTGCAAACTGATTTTAGCCCATCTACGCAAATTGATTTTAGCCCACCCTGTGCAAATTGATCTCAGCATACCTGTGCAAAGTAATTTTAGCCTGCCTGTGCAAAGTGGTTTTAGCCCTACCGTGCCACACAGAACTAGCCTATTCTGTGACAAAGAGAGCAGCCCACCTTTGCGCCAACCCAACTTCATTAACTCTCTGAATATGATTGAAAACCAGAGGGCCCAGTCTATAGTACTTATACTTGGTCTCCTCGCCATATCGGCCCTTGCCACTATCTTAACCTGAGACTTAGATCCAGACTGTCCCTTCTCTATGAACCAAAAAAAAATTACATAAATAGCCACCCTATATACAATGCCCCCCAAACTAATGAACGCCCACCTAGGTGAGCATTAGTGTCCAGACCCAATAACCGGAACTCTACTAATGTTGCTACTACTTCTAACAATCTTGCGAGCCTTAATATACCAGCAACTAAACCTCCCTCCAACCCTACAACTAATATCATACTGACCCTATCTGGATCGCTTATTAATGCCAGATCTCTGGTGACCCACGCTTCTGAATTCGCGGACACCCTAAACAATGAGAATGTGGACCTACTCGCCATAACTGAAACCTGGTTCCATGAGGCAGTGGGACCAACCCTTATGGTGGCGGTACCTGATAGATATCAGATACTCAGAGTAGACAGGCCCAACGCTAGAGGCAGCGGCCTAGCCATTATATCCAAAATTAATCTACCTATCAGACTTGCCACTTCACCACCTTGCTCATTATGCGAGGTACTTGCAGCTAAACTTCCTTTATCCAATAACCGCACATTAACTATCTACATGGTATACAGACCCCCGGGCCCAATAGGAACCTTTGAGGAGGACTTGACTAACCTTATAGCCAATAACACAAAAGAACACTCACAAACTCTGCTGTTGGGGGACTTTAATATTGGCTTTAATGACATTGACAATAAACATGCCCAATCAATAGCAGCTCTTCTAAAAGACCATGGACTCATACAAAAAGTCCTATCCCCCACTCATATCAAAGGACGGCCCCTTGACTGGATGGCCGATCTGAATTGTAATATTACCATTACTGATACTGTCCCGCAATCGTGGACCGACCACCATCTAATTACTTTCTCCGCCATGCTAGATCTTCTCAGCCCTAAAATCATTGATATGGCACCCCCCCGCCCAACTAGAAGATAAAGAATATCACAGCGGAAAAACTACTCCCTTACCTCCTTCCATCTATCAACAACCTCGACAATAACTCAGACCCTAAACTACTAGTGGAGGTCTTCAATAACGCCATGACTAAGGCCTTGGACACTATTGCACCTGTCAAACTGTGCAAAGGTAGACAGAAATCTCACCTCAATGCCTGGATTGCTCCTCAATATAAAGAATTAAGATTACAAAAAAGAAAGCTACAATCCATCTGGCTTCACTCCCCTACCAACGATAACAAAGTCAAACTAATGGACCACTCCAAATACTACAAAAAAGAAATACTCAATACAAAAAAGAACATAGTCAACAACAGAATTGCGGAGGCTAAGTCCAACACTAAGGAACTTTTCACTATCCTTCGTGAAACGGAATCCTCAATTCTTCCGGTAGACAATGACCCAAAGGACAAGCCATGGTGTACTGAAATACAAAATGCTCTCTCGAATAAAATTACATCGCTCCAACTCAAAATAGCCAACAAAAAGGCCTCACTGCCTCCATCAGAGCAGCAGCCTCCCCAATACACGGGAAAAGTAAAAACCTACCATTTATCTTTAAAAAGATCTCTATCCTCAAAACTGAGAAAATCATACTTTCCTTAAAACCCTCAAATTGCACGGGCGACAATTACCCTGCCCAAATCATGAAGGACACAGCTAGAGACTTGGCCCTGTTCATCTCTAAGCTCATCAATCCCTCCTTCAAAACCAATACAGTGTCCAACAATCTTAAAGAATCTTGGGTCCTCCCCCTGCTTCAAAAACAAACCTTAGACCCCACCATCCCTACCAACTATAGACCCATTACCACCGTCCCTTTTCTACTTAAAGTTATTGACAGAGTAGCCTACATTCAAATTTAGGAATACTTAGCAGCTAATCAATTACTAGGATTGCGACAATCTGGCTTCCGCCCTCTTCAGGGTACGGAAACAGCCCTGCTAGACCTAAAGACCCAAATTGACGAGCTGAAGGACAATGGGAAAACAGCGATGCTACTTCTCCTGGACCTCGCTGCAGCCTTCGACCTAGTGGCTCATGCGGTCTTATGCAACCACCTTAGGTCGGCGGCCCACTTTTCAGGGGAGGCCATAGCCTGGGTCCAATCCTTCCTGGCTAACCGTACAATGAGACTCTTTTCCCCATCAGTTTCTGCTGACCCGATTCAAATAATAATAATAATAATAATTTGGCATTTATATAGCGCTACAAACCCTCAGGTATCTGAGCGCTGTGTATTATTACCCACGGTGTGTGGTGCTCATTTATCGACCTCGGAAGGATGAAAGGCTGAGATTGGCCCTGCCGGGATTCTAACCTGCGTTAGCAAGCTCTGCACAGATGTCAAAGCGAGCGCTCTACTCGCTGTGCCACTTGACCGGCACAATATTGTGCGGAGTACCACAGGGATCCTGCGTCTCACCCACTATGTATAACATTTTGATAAGTTGGACAGACTGGGTGTCACCTACACAAATTATGCAGATGACACCCAGATCCTCATCCCCCTTTCGGACAAATTTCTTGAGGACATGGCCTTAGTAAATAGAATATTCCTCCTCATTCAGGCATCGATGGCATCCCATGGCCTCTGCCTGAATGACGACAAAACTGAGATACTGATCCTAGGCTCTGAAACCAACATTAAAAAACTTAGTCCTAGTTACACCTCCTTTAATATTGACAACAACCTCATCAAGATGATGCTTGCCGTCAAGACTTTAGGCTTCTATCTTGACTCTACACTTACAGTCAAGAAACAAGTTAACTCACTTGCATCTACAACAGCATATACCTGCAAGCTCATCCAAGCCTGTAGACCATTCCTCTCTACCACGAGTTGCATTACCTTGGCCAATGCTCTTGTAATGTCTAGACTAGATTATTGTAATGCCCTGTACTCAGGCGCCAACAAATATGTTATGGATCAAATTCAAAGATTGCAAAATAATGCCCCAAGAGCATCTCTGAATATCCCCTTCAGAGAACATATTTCTAACTCTAGAAGAGAGGTCGACTGGTTAAAATAACTCACAGGATCCTCTTGAAAACAGTCTCACTCACCTCCAAATGCCTGAACAATTTAGCACTGCCATACCTTGCCGAAAGGATAAACAGTAGAACCGTTACCCGCCCAATGAGAGCTGCCAATGCCTACACCTTAGAGACCCCTAGATTTAAATGAACTACAGCTCTTGGCACCAGTTTCCCAGTCAGAGTTGCACTATCTTGGAACGTGCTCCCACCCGACCTCAGAATGGAACAACCGTACCCTAAATTTAGATGCAATGTACTTAAATGGCGACGAACAAAGGACTCATAACTTGCTTCTGTCTGTACCTTGCACTGCTACTATCACTTTATTTGCCACTGACTGTACCTATTGATTGTAACATGTATTACATTATATACGAGCCAGCGCTTCACCACTCCACTGTAACCGGAAGTGGCAGTAATGATATACTTCTTGTATGTATATGTACTTATTTGACATACTTTGTAACCAAGCTTTAAGTTATCTTGTCCTACTTTGCCCAGCTACCTAAGGGTTTGGAGCGCAATACTAAATAAACAAACAAACAATACATATTCTTACATTGCACGTTTGCATCAAGGCAAGGTGCAAACATTACCCTTGTGAAAAGAAATGCATTGAATGAATGTTTTTTGCATTAGGGAGATTTTGCCCAAGTGTGCACTTGCACCAGTGCAAAGTTTATTTGCCTTCTGTGTTTTCTTAGGCATGGCTTCAACATGCCATGGCTCACCATGCAGTGAGTACATCCCAGACATAATCCCTGGCGCAGCAAACACCTCCTCTCCAGCTACCTGTCCATTCGGGACTGCACTCCATAGAATACATTTGAGTCCCACGATAAAATTGGTCCAATTATACACATAGCTCTTCCACTGTGTCCTTCTAATGCCTTCCTGAGCACCTTATCTATCCCTCGCCCTCATCCCAACTATCTACCCAACTTTGCTCCTCTCTGACACTATGTTCTATCATACTCCTTTGCCTCTCCGACAGGCCAAAGCGCTTTGACACTATGAACTATGACAGTGGGTGCTATACAAATGCAAGGTAACATCATCGTCCCCCTAGACTTTTGATGGCTGCCACTGTTATCGCTGGTACCTCTGTCAAATTATGTGAGTGCCAGAACACAAAAGTCAATCCCTGTCAATTGTAGCTAATACCTGGTTGTGCATCAAACTAATTGTAGAAATCATGCAAATGCCTACAGACTAGCGACACAAGAGCCAACACTATTGTCAATGTCAATGCTTGTTTCATTTGCAGTCAGAATCGCTAGAGCAATTTACTTTGCAACCCCCCCACGCCCCACCTTTGAAAGATCCTGCTTCTGACCCACTTACATTTGCCAAAGTGATATGCATATGTTAAGGGACCTGGCTCACAATTGCTTGTTTGCATATAGGCTGATGTTAGAAACAATACAAAAAAGAAATGGAAGTACGTGCAGCTTGATAGCGTGATCTTTAACAGTTTTGATGTTTGCATTCACTGAATTATTTAGAGCCTCCAATTTGGAATACATGTGTGTTAAAACTATTATATGTGGCAATATCACACCTAGATGTGCCCAATTGTTTATTTTTGCTACTGTGCCCAGGACTGCAACCTTTTGTGACATTTATCCGCGTGTGTGAATCATCAATATGCAGTTTACTTTTGAAGGCAATACCACTTATAAATCATATTTTCTGAATGCCAGAGTTTTCATTATTCTTTTGAGATATTTTCCGACTTTTCAAAGTACGTGGACCTGATTTACCAAAAATGTTCTACTGTGCAAAATGACTTTGCGCCGAAAAAGATCACTTTGCACGGTGCAAATTTCCCAAAAGCGATTCAAGGGTTGCAATTTGTGCTGGCTCTCCCTACTTTCCACCCTCAACAACAATAGTTCTACATTACTGCGATAAAAGGGCCAGCGCAAAGTGCGAGAAGGGGCTCTATATGCAAAAGGCCTAATTAAAATAAGAAAATGGTAAATGGTATGGGGGAGGAAGGGAAGCACTGTGCAAACCCGCAAACACGTTAAACCAAGTGCAAACCACACCAAATTCACAGAATAGATAACACTGTCGCACTAACATCAAAGGTCCACAAATCTACTGCCAACCCAGAGCAGGCGCAAACCATTAAATCAATGGAGTTCCCTCCGAAAGTTGGCTGTGTGGTCCGTTCTGGCCAATCCGTAAATAGCCCTTAAGGCAACATTTTGAGAAGATTGCAGATGGGTCAGGTTAGCTTGTCTAGTACCTGCAAGCAAGCTCTTACAGTAATCCAGTCGAGAATTCACCTGAACAGTAGCCAGGAGAGATCTGTTTTTTTAATGTAAGGAAAGGTCTAATCTGATGAATGAGCCTAGTAACATAGACATAGGAAGAACGGATGTTAAAAAACATGGGGTTCATGGAAATTTCAGAGTCAAAAACGAAACCCAGCGTTTTGACCTTAGGACTCACCAGTATCACCTCTCACCCAAGGGTAAACTAAGAATAGTTGGGGTCGATGGTACTACAAGGAAGGTGGCGGAAGAGGAGGATTAGGGGGAGGCACAGGATGTTCCCCAAGTGCACCACCATTTCTGGGATGCTGAAAGAGGAGGTCTATGCCACATACCAATTTCCCTTACATGTCTTCCTGGACCTGGTCAGGGGGTGGGAAAATGACCCGACATGGCCCACAATGTGCTCCCATGCAGTACCACCACATGTGAATGTGCTATATGCCCTTCACATCCTAGCAATTGGATCATCCACTCAACGACACAACTCATTTTCAGGCTGCCCTCGGCCACCTCCTCTCCCTCTCTCATCTCTGATTGCCTAATTGCCATTCAAGACTGGTGTTCCACCAATGATCTTTCCCTGAATGCCAGCAAGACTGAGATCCTCCTCATCGGCACACCTTCTCCATCCTTTCACCTCACTCTCTGGCTGCCCCCCTTGGCCCTCCTCCTACCCCCAGCTGCGAGGCTAAGAACCTCAGGGTCATCTTTGATTCCACACTTTTCTTCTCTGCCCACATCTCTGATGTCTCTAAAACGTCATACTTCCTACTGCACCTTCTCAGAGGTACTCTCTCTTTCCTCTCCTTCCCCCAAAAGCTCATGGTCTCCCAAGCTCTGGTTCTCCCTAGGTTGGACTATTGTAACAGCCTCTTTCTAAATCTACCTGCCTCTACTCTCCGCCCTCTGCAACTAATCCAGAACAGGACTGTGAGACTTGTCCTTGGCCTCAAGCCCTGGGATCGTATATCTCCAGCTCTGAAATCTCTCCATTGGCCCCCAGTGGATGCAAGGATTAAATTCACGACCCTCTACATTGTCCACAAGGCTTTCTGGAGCCTGGGTCCAAAATACCATCAGCTATTCCTCTGCAAATACCTCCCCTCTCGAACTCTTCGCTCCTCTACCTCTAACCCACTCAGGGTCTGTCGTTTTTCCAATAAACGAGCTAGGAGTAGATCTCTGTCTTTGGTTGGGGCCTCCATCTGGAACACCCTCCCTGCCACTCTAAAACTTTAGGAGTACCATCTCCGGTTCCGGAAGCACCTCAAGACCTTCCGCTTTACTTCTGCCTTCACACCCCTCTCCCCTGCTGATCTGGTCTCTCTTGGCACTGTGCACCTGGCCACCCTCTGTTGTCTGGGCCCAGGTTCCTGCTCACTTTGCCACTCTCCTGCACTGCCTCTGTGCCACCCCTTGCACTGGGGTCTGTATCTGTACCCATACAGCCCCCACCCTCTTTCTTCACTTATCTGACCTACCCTGTCTGCTGCCTTAAACTCAGCACTTGCCACTTGCTGACTGCACTATCACCTTTTGTTGCTTGTATTATTTATTTATGTATTATTATGTATTCTGTTCTCCTTTTGCTCTGCAGTTTCCACTTCTCCTCCTTCCTGCACTTTTCCCCTCCCCTCTCCCATGCACTTGCGCGTTCTCAATGTCACTGGGCCTAGTAAGATTGTTGTTTTTTTCTCCCCTGTTCCCCTCCCTTGCCTTGTCACGCTCTGAAACACTTGTGTATGAGCACGATATAAATACAATATCAATTCAATTCAATTCAATCCCACCGCACCACTGTCATTGTTTGGGCAGTTTGCAGGCCACACAATCACAGTGCCTCCATCAGGTCTTGCTCTGAATCAGTGCATGCCTGCATAGACACAGAGACATGCCCACACTCTGCAGGCGAGGCAAAGAGTGACTCAGGAGTTCTATGCTGTGCACAGTTATCCCGGGTACTCTGAGCCATTGACCTCACCCATGTTCTGCAGCAACCCTCAGAGAGATAGAGCTCAAAGCGTGACCAGGAGTTATATGTTGTGCACAGTTATGCCGGGTACTCAGAGCCATTGACTGCACCCACGTTCTGCTGCAACCCTCAGAGAGACAGAGCACATCTATCACAATTGGACAAATTGTCCTTCCATCAGTGTGCAGGATGCCAATTTCCCTGGATGCATGCATGACAACTACATGCTATATCATTCCCTTATCCATCAGGCTCTGGAATCTGGAAACTTTCATAACATGTGGCTCCTTGGTGAGTATCACGCATATCCAAAGACACACACAAACAGCTACATACAAACATACATCTAACACACAACACAAAAATAGGTACTATTTGCCCATTTTGAGGGGACAGTGTGTACCACTATTTCTCTGGACACCCATCAGGAATCCTGTCTACCCAGGTGAGGCCAGCAACAATGCAACATACATTGTCAGAGTGCTGAAGTCAACGGTTCAGCTACATTGACCACCAGTCGTATGTAAAATGATAGTGGCATGTTGTGTCCTGCATAACATTGCCACAAGCCATGGCATACCTG
This sequence comes from Ambystoma mexicanum, assembly GCF_040938575.1. NCBI lineage: Eukaryota > Metazoa > Chordata > Amphibia > Caudata > Ambystomatidae > Ambystoma > Ambystoma mexicanum. The sequence goes on from NC_090936.1 coordinate 914,527,379, forward strand.
TAGAGGTGCAGGAAGGGTTGCACCCAATCTGCAGGCCTCACCCATAACCCTAGTGGGTCAAAAGGCACCTGCAACCATGCAGTGATAAAACATCTTCACATAAACTACATCCTGTATTGCAGGAATATTACAAAACCATATCCCTGATGCATTTCAATGATGAAGGAGAGCATGTCCTGTTTGTCCATACATAACACAATGATAATGCATGTCTCTGAGTGGCAATAGGTGTGTGCACTATTACAGAAAAGAAACACTGTTAGCCCTTCTCCATACATGTTCTGCAAACAGACACCAACGGAGAGATGACAGCCATAAAACATACCTCACAACATTACTACCCACACGCAACATATGGACAACATGCTGTGTCAACATTACTACAGCATGAAGTCAAATATAAGGACTGCTTTGTGAAACCAATACAACACCATTGGCAGAAGTTCCTCCTCTGACATTACACAGACCTATGTAAGGCCAGCCTCTCTGCTCCTTCCTCTATTTGGTTCACCAAGCAGCACTGAATGGTTGAGCCAATACCTTACTGCTGAATGATACCCCCTGTGTGGAGGACCTCACGCCTTGTGCACATGCCAATCCCCCATCGCCTCTCCTTCCACAAGGAAGGACAATCCACAATATCTGCTTCAATAAAAAATGCCTGTCATTTTGCTGCCCCCTTCTGTCAGTGGTGTGGCAAAGGCGCCCTTACCAAGCAAGAAATTATAAATTCCATTGTCTGTGTACTGCAACCCTCCTGCTAAAACACACTTCCTGTCCCTGCCAGCATGTTCCTTTAACCCTTACTGCATCTGCACCACCCCCTTTAGGGCAACGTACAGCAATTCTGAGGATTCCAACCTCCACATTCCATCCACACTGCTCCTCCTTTCATTATGAATACTCCCCTTGTGAGGCTTGCAGCATTACTTTGATTTAGAAGTCCTGGAGCCTCCTCTAAACATGGTGAGATGTGGTTGTTGGGGCCAGAGGGAATGTCAGATTGGACATGGGCATACGACTGTTGGGGCTTAGGAACAAGCAGTGATTCAGAGCCTGGCCCTGTCTGCCTGATGAACGTCTGACGAATGCCTTCTGGCTCTCCCCGTCAGGGCCCTGTTCTTCAGGGCCACAATGCCCAGCATGCAAATTAGTGCCCCTCCTGAGCATGCCTGATTGAGCTCTGAAGATCCCCTTACCCTGCAAACCAGCCTACTCAGAAAAGCCAAATAGCTGACTGTGGCCTCTCATACCCTTAACATGCAGCCCATTCCAGTAAGGAGGAGTTTCCACATTGCCCAAACCGGATCACCTGCCAACTATCATGTGCCTGCTCACTCGGACACCAGATTCAATATATTGATTACAGAGCGGCAAACGTAAGCAAGACAGGGATAGACATCGCCAGTGGGAGCAACTCCAACAATGGGCCCTGTCTGTTAGAAGCCAGTGGTGGGGGTTCAGGGTTGTAAAATGAATTGTGCACTGTAGTCAGTGGAACAAGGGAGTGGACCTTAATTAACTCCCTTCTAAGATCTCACAACTCATTGCACTGCACACACGTACAGCACCAGAGATGGCAGCCACATCATGATCCATTAGAACATTAACACTAACTGAACCATGACAAAGCCTATGACTTCAGCCCCTGCCACATAAGTATCTAACCGACCCACACTGTAAGACACTATCGGACCATCACCTCTTCCTAATGAGTAAAGTACTCTCAAGCTGCAATGAAAATAAAACTATTCTGGTATGAAGAGATATAATGTGGGGGTATGTATTTTTGGAATTATGTTGGTTGCATGTCATGATATGCATGTTTTGATTTGATTTGTATAATGATAAACTTATTTTTAGGTGATACAGGAGGGTGGATTAATATTCATGTCTGAATGACAATAATAATTATAATACATTTATTTTCAGATATTCCAGCAGAAGAGGGATACAAAACGTGTGTGCTAGGTACTTAATTTGTTTTTTTTTTCTTTTACTTTAGGAAACTAATTCCTTGCCTCGGCAGCACTGGATTCTTGTAGCGCTGGACCCTTGGAGGATACCACTGGACCGGAGGCCCCGGGAAAGCCCGCCAGACCAAAGAAGGGGAGTGAAGACCTAGTCTTCAGGAAGCAGGAAGATAATTACCAGATATGAGGACTGGTCAATCATGGTACTGTTAGTGCTGAGCGTGTCAAGTACCAGGGTCACAAAAGCCCAAGTTTTGACAGAACCCAGACCGGCATCCGGGATTGCGGTAGAGGAGGCACCACAATATACCAAAATATGTATAAATCCTAATCTCATGATTGAAAGGTTTGTGAATGAAACAGTAAATGCATCGGATCAAGTGAGGGACTGGGTGCAGCCGCGGAAGGAGGAAGTTCGGAGAACAACCAGGGACATAGCCATGCAATTACAAAAGACTTTTGTAAGTTTATCTGTTACAAAGAGAAGGAGGGGGAAGCGGGTAGAAGGTCTCCCTGTGGCCTCTATTGTGATGACCATTATTGAAGCTGTGGTGGGCACAACGATGCCCACAGCCAATGCTGTGTCTGTGGGTACTTTAAGTGCTAAGGCACAGGAATTAACCCATGATTTGAAAACCTTACAACAAACGCTAGATGGAATAAGAGGGGGACTAATTATACAGATCAAATATGTAAACAAAGTCATTCTAATTTTAAATGAACAATCCAAAATTATTGAACATAGCACTTATATAATTGTTAAACATGATAAATTATTGTACAATCTTGTAAATGGGATAAACCCAATTGAAAGGATTCTGGGGAAATACCTGTGTGAAGTTCAAAATGCGATATCCCAGTTAATTCAAGAACATATACATTTGTACTTTGTGTCATCTGATGTCATCTATCACACAAAGGGAAGTGGAAATGGTGCAGGCGAAGATCGCCTTTGAGATGGGTAGTGCTATGCTGCTATACATAAACATGGAAAGGATGGAAAAAGGGTTTTTGTTATGCATTCCATACATTGCTCCTGAGTTAATCTACAAGACCAAATTGGTGAAAAATGTAGGGTTTTCGCAGGATGGGAAATATATTAAAATCAAAACTCCGGAGATGATAGCATTTCAATCCTGGGAACCTGAAGTTTATATGATTCCAAATTTGGACACACGTGTAATATTCAAAGAACACATTTATATGTGCCCGGCAAGCCATATGTTCCTGATGCGGCAGATGCTGTTTGTGAGTTAAAATCAGATCCCGGGGTATCTGGGGGATGTGAAGTAGTCATTAGTAATCCTGGGATTGAGCAACTGGCTCAAGCTAAATTGATTAAGGATACATGGTTGGTGAGCACAGCCACGAAAAATTATACAGCCACTCATCTTAACCATGGGTCTTTTATTGTGAAACATTTGAAACATAGTGTGTTCTACATATCTTTTCCAAAGGATACAGTGGTGTCAGTAGGCGGATTGACCCTGTTTCATGCTGATGATAGTTTATGGTAGGGAAAGGTAGAGAATATTAAATTCTTTCAGAAAGATACGTTGCCCATTGATCCAGATGTAGAATTTCTATTGAATCACAAAATGGTGCATACCATTAGAATGAATTTAAAAAAGGATAATATCACTATGAGCAGCCTGGGTTTGATAGAAGGAAATACATTCAATTGGGGGACCTGGGTTGAGAGAGGTTTGGTGATCTTGGCAGTTCCAATCGTTTTGATTGTGGGATGGCTGATTGTTCTCACCATTAAGATGAGGATGTTGATTCTGATAACAGTGAGAAAGAAAATATGTCCTGTAGTGCACACATTTTGAAGAGCTTATTTTGTTTTCTACTGCTGTGCTGACAAAGGGATCACAAAAGTACAAAAAAGGAGGAAGATGTAGGGACATTGAGAGCCATGACATTACATTTAGAGGAGGCAGTAAAATAATGGTAGGAGGATTTATGTGGAAAATACAGACCTCAAATGGCTGGTGCACATTACAAATGGAAATGCATATTCTTGCATTAAGCACGTGTTTAAAATGCTAAGAGTTCAGGGCAACAGGTCATCTGTCCATTTTGCACTGTGTACAAACTAACCTGAATTAACCAATGAATACCCTTTCCCATTAATTGGTAGCCTGTCCTTAACAAAGCAGTGCAAAGCTAGCTCAGTTGACATGTAGTAATTGAAGTGCATTCCTGCAATGGAATTAAAACGTGCACAGGCATTTTACTTGCTATGTGATCTCACTCAGCATTGCACAAACTTCAAGGCTGAGTTATGCAGTGATTGAAAAGCACTATTGTGTGCTGGAGGAAGCGATTGTAGCAAATAAGTTCGACAAAGCTATTGTGCAGGAAGGAAAAATATAGAAGCTGCTATGTGGGCATGTTCAACATAGAGGTGCAGGTCCTGTTGATTGACAGAGACAGCACTTAAATTCAGGAGACAGAAGGGGTGTAGGCAGACGAACAGCAGACAGATGAGCAAGAGACTGGCAAGAATCGGGCAAGGAGGCACAGCTTTTCCTGGCAGTCAGCAGGCACAGGAGAGAGAGGATAGATGGGAGAGTGGCTATCCTGGCATAGAATTTGTATTATCCATGTGGGTCGTTGGAGGTCGTGACACTGCAATTGCTGCCAACTGACACAGAGGGGTGTTCCAGAGAGCAAGACTCTTCTGTGTGCCAGGTGAATATAAAGTTACAAAGTGAGGGGGATGTATGGATTTATTTTTATAGTCAGGATCAATTGGTCATTTTTATGAATAATGACTTTTAGTACTTGAAATAATATTGATTCGAAAGTGTAAATGAAAAAAGAAAGTTGGCTTGCTGTCGTGTTTTCCTTTCTTGTTTTTTCTCTTTCTCAAACTGTGTCTGCTGCCAATTGTATTGGAGCACAAGGTCTGTGGTAAGATAAGAACCATGGGTGTTTACTAATGAATACAAACTGGTCATGTAATCTAATGTAGAGGTGCTATTTTGTACTCATGCTTATACCACACAACATGTTCTTTGAATAGATTCAAATAATAGTGTATATAAAAACAAACATTTTTAAAACTGAAACAGTGGAGTTGAGTTTTCTGTGTATAAATGTGTTCAATTACAAAGAGGTTGTGAGGTTACAGGGAAGAGCCCCAGTGTGCCAAAGAAGGTAATTAATTTTACCACAGGTGGTAAAACATGAAATACATTTTGGTGTTCATAGTAAGTAAGTTTAAAAGTGTATTATGCATGCATGACTGGTGAATCATTCACAATGGACAATGCTTTATGATTTGGCTGATAGAGCATAGCCCTGCATCGTAGATAAGTTGCTGAGGACAAGCAGTGACACTGTCAAAGTACAAGTGTAATAAGTCCAGTGACTTCTGCTTTAGGGAGGACCCGGTGTGGAATACAGACATTAGTGTATGTTCCGAGGGGAGTATTACCACTCTAGATAAGGAAAATACCACTATATTATCATTATAACAAAATACCACTATTTTACCACAATAACAAAATACCACAAACTTAGGTGTATCCCCTCCAGACAAAATCTCTAACAGGGCAACCCGCGGGGTAGTGTGTCAGATGCAGAACAGAGCCAAGATCAGTGCAAACACATCGGCATTGACACTCTATGCATGTTGTGTCAGTGAAATGACAGAGGGAGTCTCTGCCCTAGCAGAAGCCATATTGCAGGGCAATGAGATGCAGCCAAACCTTGTGGTGGAGTCCGTCCCATCCACCTCCACCACACCCACCACACCCACATAGGGTTCACGGCAGGGCACACCACAACGACAGTTGCAGCAACTACTGTGCCCAAGACCATCTGGGGCTGGCAGGAGGGGGGGGCGACAGTGAATGACACTGGAACACTGGCTCCCATGAGTGGCCATGCTGGAAAGTTGTGCATATTTGTATAAATTAGGCAGTGGCAGCCTGGGCAGTCACGCTGCACGCTGAGGTGCATTTTCAGACTCTATTGCTAGAGTTGGAGCTGAAGCTACAACAATCCTGTGACACTGCAGAGCGGAGTGGATCTGAGTGGCAGTCTGGGCAGTCAGGTTGGGCCATGCAGAAGAGTAGTGGTTGCCCAACCATTATGATACAGGGCTGCAGAAAAATGCTTAGCAAACCCCCATTGCCACAAATTCCATCTGGGGGGAAAAGAGAAGGGGCTATGTGAGGATACTTTGGTCAGGGAAAACTGTCACGCTTACCTGGTCTCAAAGGGGGCATAGCATGTAGCCGCACAAATGATGTCTGCACTGGCATTGCACAGCTTGAGTGATGATACCTGCCCGCGTCTTCTCCCTCGATATCACCCGAAGAGGCGTTTGCCTGCAATGTTGAAACAAGATATTAGCTAACTGAGTGGAGCCGGATTGGTTCCACCTCCTTTAACCTTCTAATGCCCCTTCTCCTCTTCTGTCTCACCTTGGAGTTCTTAATGGTAGGCTCTCCGTCCTGCAATCTCTAGCAGGGGCGTGGCATGCACAGTCTTTCCCAGGACCAAGTTACTTCACTGATCCTGCGGGGCTACTGCAGAGTTTTTGAATAGCTAGATTAAGCAGGTAAGTCTCTATGCCAATGGATGCTTGGTATAGGTGCTTAATGTCCTTATTGCCCAAGTTTTAACCTGTGTTTCCCTTTTCTTTCAGGCGTGGTCTTGAGTGGTTTTTGGATGAAGATTAGACTCTTCCTAAGGTGCTGAACAGATTTCCTGCAGGTCAGTATTAGCGCGGGTGAGTGGCGCTGAATGTCTGTATAGCGGTTTCTTTTCCGTGCGTGATTAACCTGCTGTTTCTTTTCCTTTTCTGCAGGCGCGGTGCGACTCCAGGACGGCGATGGGAAGAAACGCTTCAACAGAATTCCTGAAGAATGCAGACCCCGGGTGAGTATTGGGTGTCCGTGCAGATACCTTCTTCTCTGCAGGTTCGGCGGCCCGGAGAGTCGCTGAAAGTCTAGCCGATTGGATGGAATACTGCAGTTAAGGCCTTCGTTGCTGTACTAACTCCTGTTCTCTTCTTTTCCTTCTCTCAGGTGCCGCTGGATCGGGATCTCAGGACGGGACATGGTGAGCGTTATGCTGCAGGAGTGCAGAATAACGGAAAGTGTGTTCTGCCTGTAGGGTGTGGCTTAAATAGCCTTGTAAGTAGTTCCAGGTAAAATAGTCCCTCAGCCACACCATGCAATCTCAGATAAAGTAGTCCCTCAGCCACACCCAAGGTACACAGACAGGCTCAGCCCTATTAGGCTGTGAATGTAGTCCCATGCAATTAGCACATGTTATGAGCCTGGCGCCAACGGCGCCAGGACTGAGTCCAGAAAATCCTAGGACACACTTTTGGGGCTTGATAAGGATAAGCCCCTAAGGGTGCCAGTGACTGGGGTAGGCCCACAAGCTCCAGAGGTTTGGGAGTTTGTACCATGACAAAAACCCTTACCCGTTTGGGCCTGGGATCTGTGGGAAAGCCCTTGCTGATGCAGAAATCAGGGTCAGGAGGGCATGCCAGAGTTACTACCACACACAAATCCATGTTGGCACAGAATAATAGTGCCCCTCGACCCAAGGCTCCTAAGCTGACTGCGACAGTGAAGTGTAGCTAGTGGAACCTTGTGAAGAATCTGACACCTAGAACTGTACCACATGGAGGGCTAGTGGACAATCCTTTTGCCTAGACGCGATCTTTGTGTCCACTTTTCTCGAGGGGGAGAAACCTAACTAAGAGATCAATTTCAATGACCTAAGTGATAATGCTACACTATCAGTTATGATAGAACATCAGAGGGTGGTGAACAAGAAACCCCTGATGGCTTTAACCACGGTTAACCCATAGGGGAATAGAATCCAGTGGACAGCTACAAGCATTGCGTTGGCAAACAAAATCCTGCTTGAAGCAACCAAGGGAGGCCAACCACAAATTAAAGACTATGCACAGATACTACACATTTTGGTGAAGAAAATCATTGACACAATTAAAATGGACAAAAGAACACATTACATGGCACATAATAATGACAATGATTATGACGCAACAGTGGAAAGAATTAAGAAGGAATTTTGCAATGATTGCAGATTGGTACACAGAGAGAAATCCTTACTACATGAGGAAAAAACCCTACCTCTCAAAAAACTGAGAACTCAATCAACTGGAAAATGATATACAGATTAATAAGGGCAAAGGATATGAAAACGTTTGACAGTTATATCACATCCATATAGTAACAGAAAAACCTCAGGAATTGGCGAACATCTCAGACGAAACCTGGGTCAGACACATCAAAGTGAATTACCAAAAAGAGACAGATGAGGTAGAACAAAAGAATGGTTTACAAGAGGGGAGAGGGCTGGGGTGTTTGGACTTTGATGTAGACGATATCAAACAGATAATATCGAGGTCCAAGTGCTCTAGAGCACCAGGCCCTGATAATCTGTCTAACTTCATAATCAAAAAGGAGCCTTTGCTTTGGGCAGAATTTCTCTTCAATGCTTTCAAAAACATAGAGAAGAGCGTTGTGATTCCGAGGGGTCAGAAACCTTCTATCCTTATAGCGCTACATATGTAGGGACCCAGAGATGACTCAAGGAATTACAGGATACTGGCAATGCTGGATGCCAGCAATACAATATTTGCCAATCTCCTGTTAAGAGATCTGAATAGATAAAGAGTAACAGAATTTTTAACATGAACCAAACAGGTTTTCATCAAGGAGGCAGACATTGTATATGGGCCGCTAAATTGATTATAGGAGAGATCATGAAAACCCCTGGGGCCGTGATAATATGTGGCCTTTGTGGATTACTCATTGGCCTTTAACTGTGTTATTAAAAACCGACTTTGGGCAAATCGTGTGGCCTGGGGGATAGATCCCTTCTTGTTGCACTTTATTGGAGAACTGTATACTGACACAAATGTAGTGGTGAAAACATCACAGGAGGGGACTTTAAACAAACAAATTGATACAAATTTAGGCCTAAAACAAGGTTGTGTTCTTTCTCCAACTTTGTGCAACTTGCATGTGAGTGATCTGAGTGAATACTTTAAGAAATGTATACATTTTCCACCTTTGCTAGCGGGCAAACTTGTACCCTACTTGTGTTATGGAGACGACACAATCCTCATGGGTCAGACTCCAATAGGTCTTCAGAAGTCATTGAATTGTCTTGAAAAACACAAATATCAATTGGGTAAAGATCAACCAAAATAAATTTAAAATCATGATTTTGGGAGGGAACACACAGAAACAAAAAAACAAAAAATAATTAGTGCTTGGGATATGATATGATATGCATTTATAACGTGCCTATACATAAGTGTTTCAAGGCGCGACGCAGCAAGGGAGGGGGAAACAGAGGGAAGACAGAGACAACGATCCTACTAGGTCAGGTGTAATTCAGATCACGATTAATTAAATTGGAAGAGGTGGAATCCTATATTTACTTTGGTAGCCCAATACTTGTGGTACCCTATATACATACACATAGGGATCTAGTGCAGACAAAGATTATGGGTAGGTGGCAACTCATTAAAAGCTATGTCTCAAAAAAGTGTGGTGGGAATGTGGAAGCAATGCGAGAAGCATATGTGAAAAGTGTAATACCGGCAATAATATATGCTTTCAAAACTCTTCCGGTACAGCAATATATTGACTGGGCCATCTGCAGGGGAAAATCCTAAGGTCAATATTAGGAGTACCAGAGGCAGTGCCTGTTGAGGCCTTGTGCCTCAAACTAGGCCTAACCTCCTTATTAACGTGTTGGAAAACCTCTAGAACTCTAGTGTATATTATTTCAACATACAAAATGGGGCAAGGTCAAACGTTACGAAACAAATTGGCTAGTAAACAGAACCTGCACATGAACTACAGGCCCATTACGACAGTGCCATTTTAACTTAAAATTTTAGACCGTGCAGCATATCTCCAGATCCAGGATTACTTAGAGACTAATCAGCTCTTGGGAACTCGTCAATCTGATTTAGGCCCCAACACGGCACTGAGACAGCGCTCATTGATCTCAAAACACAGATTGATGAATTTAGGGATAAAGGGAACACAGCACTGTTTCCTCCTCGATCTCTCGGCGGCTTTTGACTTGGTGGACCACATAGTTTTATGTAAACACATTGACTCAGCTGCCCATTTCACCAAGGATGCCATTATTGGGATCCATTCCTTTCTGAGCAATAGGACAATGAGAGTCTTCTCGCCCTCTGTGGCAGCAGGCCCCATTCCCATCACATGTGGTGTACCACAGGGATCAGGAGTTTCACCCACATCGTACAATATATTTACTAAGCCTTTGTTTGAAGATCTGGACCACCTGGGTGTCACAACCACCAATTATGCCGATGAAACCCAGATCCTCATACCGCTTTACGGGGATTATAACAAGGATATGGCCTTAGTAAATCAAATCTATCTCATCATTCAGGCATGGATGGCCGCCCACGGACTATTCCTGAATGATGACTAAACTGAGCTCTTCATGCTAGGAACCACCTCTAACCTCAATAAACTTGGCCCCACCATTCATCCGTCAACATCGATGGTAACATCATTAAAGTTGCTAAAGAGCTAAAATCCCCCGGTTTCTACCTCGACTCTATCCTGACCTTTGCCAAACACGTCAATGCCGTGGCCTCAGCCACGGCATATACCTGTAAGCTAATCAGAGCCGGCAAACCATTTTTATCCAAAGATAGCTGTACTCAACTTGCCCAAGCCCTTATTTTATCCAAGCTTGACTATTGTAACGCCCTCTATCTGGGTGCCAGCAAACACATTACAAATAAGATTCAAATTCTCCAGAACAATGCTCTGAGAACGGGTCTGGGCATTGCCTGAAGAGAACACATTTAGGTAACAAGGTGACACACTAAATGGCTAACTATTACCGACAAAATCCGGCTTAATACTGTGCCGCTAATCCACAAATGCCTCAACAATGTGACCCCTCGTTACCTTGTGGAGAGAATCAATAGAAAAACATCTAATCGTCCCACTAGAATTGCCAACGCCAACTGTCTAATTATACCTAGATTCAAATTAACCAAAGCAGGAGGGGGGCAGCTTCCCTGTCAAAGCAGCACAGTTATGGAACTCCCTCCCTCCCACCTTGAGGGCAGACCAAACAATTCTCAAACTCAGATACAATACCATCAAATGGCTCAGAGAAAATGACCACTAACCACCTCAGTGCTTATCCTGTACCGTTCAAACGTCAGTATCACTGTATAGATCTGACTGTACATAATGATTGTGAATTGTAAATTAACTAACATAGTGTACCTTCTATTGTAACTGTGTCATTACAGACAGATCACTGTTCGTTGCACCAAACATCTGAACAGTCTGTATATGTATATGACTACTGTAATTAATGATAATGCCCGTATGTCAATTATTATTACCAATCCCTAATCTGTTCTGTACTAGGGAGTGGTGCACACTCCTGTGCTCTTGTAACTTACTTATCACTAAGCTGAAAGCATTCTTGTAAGCATTCTAGTACCTTGCGCCCTGATACCGTCGGGTCTGGTGCGCATTACAAATGAATAAACAAATAAAACAAACAAACAAGCAGGAGAAACCTGGCACACACAGAATTAAGCAATACTGCACTTCGCCACCTGAGCAGGTTGAATTTCGAATGTTGCCCATGGAGGAGGAATAGAGCAATTTAAAGTGGAGCTCAGAGTAAAATCAGTATACTATGATAAAATAGAAAATGTAGACTAGCTTACGACAAAACAAAGGTATTTAGAATATACAAAACAGGGATTACCTCTCAATGAACCTCAGACCTATTTGGTGGAATGGACAAGCATACAATTGCGCAAATTTGTCATGTACATGCGGTACGGGAGCATGGTGCGGCATCCCACGGGACAAGTGCTTGTGTAGATCATGCACCATGCAGATAGAGTTGATTCGCCATGCCCTGTTGGGATGTGAAGCTCTTGGCACTGAATATGGGAAAAGCTAAAATCACTATGTTTTAGAAAGGTTTGGTTATAACACGGACCAATTCTGGTCCGAGATATATATGTATATCACTGAAAGACTTAGGGGACCCCACACTCTGGGGTACGCTATTAGTATAACAGGTAAACACAGAAAAAATAGTCCAGAGGAGCTTGATTTATAAACAGAGTATCAAAAGGAATTTTATTGAACCTGATACATCATTTAAACAGACAAATTAATCGTGACCTAATCAGAACAAACCATTAAGAATATACCAATTCATACAATTGACAATAAATCATTCGCCCATTCATCCACATTCAGCCGCCATACATTCAACAATTTATAAAAAGTCTACCCAAATACAGTACATATGTGATAGGACCTACCAATGCTCACAGCTAAAGAAAATTTCATTTTATAAAGTGCATTCAATGTACAAGACCACTATAGTTGTCAGAAGTGTGATCTACTACTGGAGTGGATCAATTAGATGTAGAACACGATCACATCACCAACTTCTCGACCGGTTTTGACGTAAAAAGGTCACTTGACAACATCTTCAGCAGGAAAAACAAATACACTATAAAGAAAGGGATACATATAATGAAAACATTTAAGACCCTGTCTCAAAAATGACAAACTGAACACCTAAACGGCCTATTCGTGATATCCATGCCCCAGCATCCCAGATCCTTTTCAAAACCACTACAATTATAAAAAAGAACAATAAAGAAGCACAGCCAAGAAAATGTGTTTGGGATGTTCCACTTATTTCCCAAGGTGTCAAAGGAAAGTGCCACCGTGATAGACTGGTGCCCTGAGGTGGAGTCGAGGAGTAAGCAAAGGCGTGCCCAGATAGAGTGACGTGCACTAGTCAGAATAGCCCAAGAGTGCCACACAGTTGGCATGCAGTAGTTGCATAAACAACACCCTAAGGTGGTATGCTATCACTAACCTTGTAGCTGAAAAGCAAGGTAGCAGCTTCACATAGTATTCAAAGCCTTAAATTACGTTGGCGAAATGGGCCAAACGTCAACAATGCCTATAGTAAGACAAAAAAGTATGACCAAAAATGTCCACAATATCAGATGTAGTGAAAAGCCCATCTAAATGCCAGAAACTTACCACAAAAAAAGTGGTGCAATCGCCATGACAGAATTGAAGGATGAATAGTATAACATATCCCGAAAATGGTGTTAGGTCGGAAAATCACAAGCTCAAAATTGGGCTGGAATCATTTGTATAACAGAAATGATAAATGAGATATGCACGTATATGCATGCAGTTGTAAAATGTTTTTCCACAATAAGCCCATCTCAAGAGCATGTAAGTAGCGTGAGATAACACCAAGACTGACATGCATAACTGAACCTTACACCAAATGAAAATATACAGGTATGGGTCAAGAGTCTAAATACAATGGATGCTATAAATCAAACATCTAAAACACTGCTTTGCAAGTGACAAAGTAGAGCAGTGTATTGAGAACATTGAATGCCTGCTCATCATGAGACATCCAGGAGATTACTACACACATGACTACGGCAACCTGTGTGGACCAATGGCTGAGATTAAGAGGACGATTCATGCTGGCGCACGTGTGCGATTCATGGAAGGCCCTGCACGTGTTTTTCCCGGGATGTGCGCCAAATCCAAGGCTGGCGCACACAGGCGCACATGTCACTGCAACATCCCAAACATCGTGCGCAACACGCACAGCAAAAGCGCACAACATGTAGCGCACACACCAAAAAGGGGGCAGAACACGCTGAATGGGGAACAACGCTTTAAAATGAAGGCGTAACTGGGGAAGTACTGCTGGGAAATACACGGAACGCCAACACACGCATGAACAACACATATTCATGGAATCAAATAAATGGAAACCCGCACACGCCAAAAGACATGCACAGGCATAAACACGTCCGCCACACGAAGGCAGGCGGAAGCGTCCCCAGGCAGTATAAAAGTGCACGCAAACAACAAACACGTATATACAGCTACGATGAATGTCCCATTTCTCGCAGCACTGATCGTGGGACACCGCAGGAGAAGGAGAATAGCCAGCCTCTGCATTTTATTGCCCAGGACCAGCCTTTTTGGGATGCCTGATGACGAGGTCTATGGCAGGTATAGGTTTCCACCTCGTATCATCCTAGACCTGGTCACTGAGTGGGAGGATGACCTCACATCACCCACCTTGTGCTCCCAAGCACTGAACCCTTAGAAAAGGTGCTCAATGTCCTGCATTTTTTTGCCACTGGGTCATTTCAGCGGGCAACTGCCATAGTTGGGGGTGTCTCACAGCCCACGCAGTCACACTACCTACACCAGGTGTTGGCAAACATCACTGCACGCCCCTCAGTCCGCAGGCACATATACATGCCCAGAACACCCGCAGAAAGGCAGGCCGTGATCCCGAACCTTTACACAGTGGCACACTTCCCCAAAGTGCCTAGAGCCATAGATTTCACCCATGTGGCCCTATGTCCACCTAGGGCCACTGAGCACATCTACCGCAACCGCAAGCACTGACATTCCATCATCGTACAGGTTGTATGCAATGCCCATGGAGTCATCACCTCTGTCTATGCAAACTATCCTGGGTCTACCCATGACAGTTTCATATACAGAATGTTTGCCCTGAGCCGGGACCTGGAAGCTGGGAAGCATGGCGACACATGGCTCATTGGTGAGTACAAATGTCTGTGCACATGCATGCATGTCACACACAGACAAATACACAAACCCAATTAATGACAACTATCCTCACCTCCCTAGGGGAGCAACCACATGATGACGCCAATACAGAACCCCACCACACTACCCCAGGTACTATACAACGCCGAGGTACGATACAACGCTGCCCATATTGCAACCAGGGGCATAGTGGAGCGCACATTCAGAATGCTCAAGTCACACTTCCGCTCTCCTGACCGCTCCGGTGGGAAGCTACTATATGCACCCCCAGTAGTATGCAGGATCCTTGTGGCAGCATGTGTCCTGCATAATGTTGCAACACAGTGGGGCGTGCCAGTGGACATGGTGGTGCCCCCACATCCCCAACCACAGGCAAAGGTGCTGCTCATGAGAGGGGAAAGGGCACGTGGCGAGGCAGCCCAGACCGAGCTTGTAGCACATTTTTCACCTAAACTCCCACCCCTGAGGAGTGCACACAGGCCTGGCACATACCAGGTGACAATCGATGATGATAAAGAGATAGTCAACTGTCACGACCTTACCACCCTGAAAATGTTGCCACGAAAGTGCTACATTGTGTGTATCCCTAGCTACTTAAACATAACCAATCCTGTGTGACCAAAAGGAACACATGCCAGGTGTATATGACACCACCCCCCACAGGCCATCACAATCAGTGGTATGTCACCTAAACCCTCCCAACCCACATCACCCTTGTTGGCCACACCATGACACAGCATGCAACCACAAAAGAGCAAACCAAAAGCAAAACACATGACCAATTAGATACAAAGTGACATGTGATAAATGGAAAGAGGCCTGTGACAATCACACTTGACATGGAATCAGATGAAATGACTGACCAACAACCTCCCACATATCCAATGTCATACACAAATGCATGCCACCAGCGGTACCATCAACAAAAGACAGAATGCCTGTTGGCATGCACATTGGCCAATCCAAATCCGCAAATCCCAAACCTGTGCTCTGTGTGTGTCTCCTGCAACACACCACTCAGCACACAGCACAGTGAGCAGCCATTGTGTTGGGGATACACCTTGAGCATCATATAAAATGGACAAGCAACCAAAAATAACCTAGTGACACATGTACACGATCCCCAAATGGTAAGTGATCATGTGCTGCAGGGACACAGCATGCCAGAGAAGGCAATCTGTGTGCACGTGTGGGCATGGAAGGGTGGTTGTATTTGTGGTGGAGCATTCTGTAAGTGTGTGTGTCAGTAGAGACATGCACTCAATACATGCATGTGAAATCAAGTGACCGTCAGTGTCCTGTACAAATCACATGTGAACATTGGCCATGTGTACACCCAAGTATGTCAAACCACAACAATCCCCTGACACCTGAAAAGTAAACCCAACACAGGAACAGCCATTGACCACCAGAACACCTCATGTACATAGTACCCCACAATGATAATGTCAGAGAGTGCCCAAACACTGTATCCCAAGCGTACTGTCCGACAAAAAAAGGCCCTCCCTCATTTACTCATCACCATGACCTTCAGAAGAACTGTGTCTGGGGTCAGTTGGCTTCTTCCTTCTAGTCGACCTGGCTTCAGGATCCCCCTACTGTAATGCTCACCTGGTATCCACGGGGACGTCACTCAGCTGTTCTGACCTCTTTCGACCTCGAACCCTTCCCTGGAGTCTACTCGACTGGAAACTGGGCCTGAAATACAGGATTGGTAGAGTTTAATTCCCTATTGTCTATGTGTGCTTGAACCCCTTCTTTGTCCAACCTTTGTGTCCAACCTTTCCCTTCGATCCACAGCTCACCTTGTTTTCTTGGAAAGTGTGCTCTCCGTCCTGCTTTCAGCGCAGGGGTGCGTTGATTGATGCGGGCTCGTTGCTGCCTAGTTACTTCACTGGCAAGAGTCCGACAGGTAAGTAAAATTAGTCTTTTGAACAGTTCTCTAACTTCGTTCCTTTCTTTCCTTAGATGAGGGCCGGCGTCCGGGGATGGCGACGTGCTGCTGAGATGAGTAGCGCTGAAGGTGAGTGAGAGCGTGATGCGCGATGCGACCCTTTCGTATTTGTATTGAACTGAGTTCTTTTTCTGTGTCTTTTAGGTGCCGCGTCGTTTTCAGCGTGGATGCCAGTTATGAAGAAGAAATGCGGTGAGTAAGCGAGGTATGCGGCTCCTCTAGATGTTTCCACGCTAACCTGAAGTGTCTTTTCCCTCTTGCAGATGGATGAGAAGTTCTGGAGACAGAGTTCCCCCAGAGCGGCTGGGATTCAGGTAATCGTTTAAAGCTCGTACAGTCTTTCAAAATAAGCAAAGATTTGCTGAATGCTTACTAATGCCTTTTTTCTGTTCTTTTCCCTTTTCCTTAGGAAGCGGCGTGCCGGGATGGGAATGACACCACCGAAGATGCCCGCAGAACAGAAGGAGCGATGAATGATGGGCAGAAGCACCGCAAGGTAAGGCTGTTCCGAACGGTGTTCTTGTTCTTGCAGGAGCTGAGTGCAGAACAAAGATGCAGGCCTACTGGACACCGATCCGAACACGATGAGTGTCACGCTTCAGGTGCAGAAAACACAAAGCATGCTTCTCAGCCTGGGCGTGGCTTAAATAGTCTCTGGGTATCCCAGGTGTCTCTGGGCTTAACCACACCCAAAAGACTAGACTGCACATGCAGTTCTGGGAACCAAAATATGTGGGGGCATCCATCTTGTCCCCATCAATGCACTACAAGTCCAATCCCCAATGTTATCCTATGGGGGTGAGTGAGTCTGGTGCCACAAGCGCCAAGTCTGACTCCAAGTGGGTCTTTGGAGGGATGGAGAGGCCCTTGAGGGCCATTTAGGTGATCGTGGCCTGGCTCCAGCCTGACATCTTGGAGGGCTGGGGACATGAGGGGCAGGAATCATGACGCTGCCACTTGTTTTCCTTGTTCTTCCTTTTGTGTAAATAGGGTCCAGCCCCCTCAGAGGCCACCCTGACTGGTAAAAATACCAAATCGCAGAGAACTCCAAGGAGCCAAACCCCCAAATCAGGGAAAAAGCCTGTAGCAACCAAATTATCCTGGAAGAGTCTCCAGTAAATGACTTGAAGTCACTGAATATGGCCAAGCACATGTCCAAGCAGAATGATAGAATAAACACCAAGGTAGCACAGTTGAACAATGGTTCAACAGGATGGGTAGCAATTTCAGTACAAAATAATCAATGAGGATGCCACAACTGATGGGTAGTGTCACAGCTTCGGTCTCCAGGCACAGGAGTGGCACAAACCAACCACCCCCTCTGCGGTCTGGGCACCTGCAAGGTAAAACTTAAACAGGCCTCCGAGACCCCAGCGGGGAAAGAGGGTTAGAGATCTGTTGTTTGAATAGCATCAGTATTTAGGATAACCGGAAAGAAGGTCAGGAGAGGGGAGGTGGATGGGCAAGGGAAAGTATGGAAAATACAAAATACAACTATTGACAATAACACATACTCAATCAGAGAAACCATGTACTTCAAGCACATTGTACAAAATGGCTCAAAGGCGAGCCAAAGAGAGACTTATCTCTGGGGTGAGTGCTGGCCTCCTGCCTGCGCACTCTCAGGTCTGGTAACAGGAGCAGTTCAATGCTGCAAAGAGAGCGTCAGTTACTATTCTGTGTGTGTTTTCCCCACACACATATAACACCATTCGTGCCTCAAACTTAGTGACTCCTCTCCAAACAAGCACTCTTGTCTGCTGCTTCATTTGTATAGTTTTATTTGCCCCTGTGATGGTTTATACACTCTTAATGTGGTAAGGTAGCCTCACCTGGCCCCGCGTTAAACCGAAGACCATGTGTTAAGAATCAGATATGATAGAATGTGCCTTGGATGTGCTGCTACCTGCGTGTGGCGATGTGCGCCTTCAGTACAAGTTGCGTTCTGCCAGCCGCGGCTTTCTATAGGCAGCGCACGTGGCTAATTGCATATGCTTATGATACGCACTGCACTCAAGTTTGTGCGTCGCTGGGTGCCCCCCCCCCTTTGCACTGTAACATTTTGTGGCTAGGAACGCTACTGTGCTAATAACTTAGCTTCTCTGGAGCAGGGGGTACTCGAGGATATGGGCAACGCCCCCTGCGTGTGCCCCTGACAACTTGGAAAGCTTCTTAGCATTTTCTCCTCAGTGCGGCTTTGCTGTACTGTGCGTGTCTTCCCCAATGCTAGGCTAAGCTCCCCAGCGCTGGCGCTACTTAGCTTGCATGTGCGAGGGGCCTGGAGGAAGGCCGGCTGGGGCATGGCCCCTTGTGCTGCTCCCCTTGCTCAGAGCTCCTGGAAACACGTCTGCTTCTGTCGGACGTCTGAGCACGAGCCCCGTGCTTCTGCTCACGCGCGCATGCCCACGTGTGGCCCATGCAACTTTGGCTGGGTTTTGTAGTTCTTGGGCTGGTGTCTGCTGGGAAAGGTAGTCTGGAGTCTCCTTTTCCTGCAGAAAGGGCATAAAAGGCTTTTATAATGCTAGAATCTTTCCCGTGTGTGTCTTAATGCTGCTTGTTACTGGGCCATGTCTGAGACCTACATCTGACCTCCTTCCACACAACCCCAGGGTCTGGACCCTGACAGGTAGAGCTGGAACTTGAGTAGAAAATAACCAAGGAGGCTGGCACAACTGGATGGTTGAGCTGAAGCACAATCAATCCTTGATAGCATGAAGAAAGAAAGGCAGAGACAGCACAAGTCTAAAAAGGCACAGTGAATGTGAGATAGCCGAAAACAGCTGACAGCAAGTTAAGAGCCACAACAGTTGAATAGCATTGGTAAAAGCCAAAAGTCAACATAAAGGCATGGATGTAATAGATGAAAGACAAGAGGAGCGACAGAGAGATGCTGTTGAACAGAAGTGTAGTGAGGCAAACCGAGGCAGTGTAAGAGTATGTGGAAATAACTGCCCGAGAGACGGGTGGACAGATCTGCAACAAGGACAGTAGCAGGAAGAAAAACAGGGACTAAGGAAAACAGAGTGTGAAAACCAAGTAAAGGAGCTTTAGTCCAGTAGGAAAACTATGCCGTCATGCAGCATCAAAGTCCAAGAGGGAAGACAGATACAACGTGCCGTCCAAACCGAAGGGAGAGTAGTAGTAGTAGTATAGGCGGACATCTCAGGTGAGGACTGGACCGTGAGTTGTGCCTCTTGTGTCACATTCCTAATGCATCCTCCTTTGCCACAATCCCCAGGGGCTGAACTCAACACGTACCAACTTGACATTGTCAACATTTGAGGAGAACCATCTTTGGTTCCGGAAGCACCTCAAAACCTTCCTCTTTGCTTCTGCTTTCTCTCTCCCTCTCCCCTGCTAAATTCTTCACTGAAACTGCACTGAACCTGCACCTGGGCCACTCTCACTGACCTCGGTCCTTGGCCCAGCCACTCTCCACTTGCACTGCCTCCCTGGAAACCCCTGCACTGGGGGACTGTCTCTGCATCCCTACAGCCCCCCCCCCTCCCAGCACTTGTCTGCACTTGCCTTGCACTTGCCACCAGCTGGCCCTATTTATTTATTTATTTATTTATTTATTTTTTATTCTACTTACCCTGTTCAGCACTTCCCTCTCTCCCCTTCCCCTTGCACTTCTCCTTTCCCCCTACCCCTGCACTTGCGCGATCTGAATGACACCTGGCCTAGTAGGATTGTTGTCTGTCTTCCCCCCTGTTCCCCCCTCCCTGCCTCGTCGTGCCTTGAAACACTTGTGTATAGGCGCGTTACAAATGCCATATCATAACACCCGGCCCCCTCTCACCATCAGGGTGACTTTGACAGCTTTAGGGTGCAGGCTACTGTCTACAGCATGTAGTGCATCAAGCAGGTATACAGGCAATAAATGAACATACATCACAATCAACATCAATAAATGGACAGTTAAAAATTGTACTCATCAAAATTGATTGCAGACATGCCATGGAGAAAACATCATTATCCCGACAAGTAGTACAGCAGCAGACAGGCCACAGATATGATGAAAGTCCAATGCCCTTGTGTAAATGGTTGTCACACCAAACCATCCTTGCAAGCCGATGGAAAGGGGAAGCAGGATTGGCATATGTGTCAGGACCCCAAGCCACAAACACATACATGAGACAAGTTTGAATAGGCGCAGCTGGAACAGACAGTGGATGCTTTCAAAAGCCACAAAGCACCACACCGTCACATGAATGGACAATAGACAAACAATTTTAAACTATATTAACTAATTATACTAAAAATATAAAAAGATTTCCACATATGACCAGGGGGGAGGGACCCAGGAGGGGGAAGGTACAGGGTGCACCTCAACATCCACATGCGATGATGTTCAGATAAAAACAATACCTCCATGGGCTCAACACCTGCACGGCCCGACCTCTGTGGGAGATAAGTTGTTGTCCGAGTCACCCTCTGGATGGAAAGCAGAAAGTGGACGTGGCACAGTATCCTGACCATGCCTATGCACAGCTTGCCCCTCATCGGCAGCAAGTCTGTGGGACTGGGAAGCCTGGTCCTGTGTGGCAATGACACGTAGGTCAGCATGCAGCACCTCACGTGATACACATGCTTCCTCTTGCAAGGAAGCATGTGTAACACAGAGTTCTTCCTGTATGGCCTCGCATGACATCCGGAGGACCTCCCTTCATGCACATAGCTCAGCCGAGATGGTATTCTCAAGCTGCTCCAACCTCTCCTCTGACTGCTTCCTCTGGGACATGTTGAGCACACCCAGAGTATATGTGAGGGATTGATGGTCATCCCTCAGGGCTTTCCTGTGTGCCTGTGCGTGAGCAGCAAGTGCTTGATGCAGAGACACCATTTCAGCCCGGCGCGCCCTGTCTGAGGCCGCCATACCCAGCCTGAGCGAGTGGGCCATGGACTGTGCTGCCCGCTGCTGGAGATCCACCTGCCTAGCTGGGGGGAGCACGGATTGGGCCACACATTCCATGCTCTGAGCGATCTTATCAACAGCTGCCCCCTGTTGTTCGGAATTGGCATACATGGATTGCTCCCACTCAGTATACCCCGATGGCGCACGGCCACTGCGTTGCTGGACTCGACCCACGTGGGGCCCAAGGAGCCGTGGTCCTCGCTGGATTGGCACAGCCCGTGGCTGCAGGACTACATCCCTCCATTGACGTGATGCCCCAGGCACATCAGCAACTGGTGTGGAGTGTGACTGTGCATCCCGATCCACCACAGACGGAGGTTCCAACACGGTCTGACCCCTCAGTGCAGGTGTCACAGAGAGAAGATCGTCCACATCAGAATCACTCACCGTCGAAGAATGGACATGACGCGCATCCAACTCAACATCGCTGTCAGAGTCATCATCCGAGCTAGACTGATTGCCAGCCCTGGACACGATGGTCTGGAGCACAAGTGGGTTCTTGTGGCCTGCCACCCCACGACCCCCACTTGTGCTGGGTTGCTGATGTGATAGCAACCTTATGTCAGGAGTGACATCACCATCCTCTGGCTCCATTGCGTCATCATCTGTAATGTGGAAAAAACAAACATGAGTACACATGTCTGAAGCACATAACCCACACACACATAGACATCACATCGACAGCCAACACATGAAGCAGACATGTCACACACAAATGAAATTCTGGCATGCATCCAGTGGCATTGATGTGCAAACAGATCCCAAATGCAGAAATGGAGTTATGTAAATAACGAAGCCTACACATGTACTGAATGTAGTAAATCACCTCCATCACACACAACCTCTGTCAGGTACATGTCACAGGCAGAAATGACAGATGGCAACAAAGAGATGGCACATACCATAAGCATGTCTGAACTCCCAAATGGCCACAGTTGCTAGTGAATCCAAACACACCCTGACACACGTAATATGCATGTACACATACATCACTAAATCATCATCACCAATATAGCTACACCCATTTGCAGCTCGGTCCGTAATGGGGTCATGGGCCATGTAGACATAGTGAATGTCCCAAGCAAAGCGAGTGCCTACAACCAGGCATGAGAGACCATGATGCCCAATACGGTCCGAGCTGCTGGCCACGAAGCCTCCAGGACACCCCTTAGTGCCTGATTGAGCACATTGTGCATTGATTGTGCCCTAAACCATTATTCAGTGTGTCAAATCATCACAGCAAGGCCCCAACACAATAGCTTAGTGGGCATGGGCATACACATACTGCACGACAGTGCACCTTCAGGATTGTGCCAGTTGAACATAACGGGCACAATGCTGAAATTTCAGCAGCATTAATGTTAATCAACTACATATGAGTCATTCAACAAAAAAGATGCAGAGGACACATGTGTAAATGAACACTATCACACACACTTGAGTGAGTAGCCGCAATGTTGCACTACACAAAGTTGAAGCTGCTTGCATATGTGCATGTGTAAGTGTTCAAAAACACCCATGTCCATATAGACCTGTATGGTTATTATGAACAGCATCCTATACAGCAAAGCAAGCAGCTAAAATGCTACTTGCTTTGATGTATGTGAAAGTGTACACATGCACACATGCAGCAGCTCCACAGTCATTACAACCCGATTGGCAGGCCATACTCAATCTGCAGCCTATACCAGTTAGTACAGGCCACAGATTGACCAATCAACTTTGCTAAACACCCACTTGAGTGTTCCTCCTATACTGAGTACATGTGTCACAGGATGCATCTGTGCCCGTGCCTTTCATGACAGTGAAGGGATGACAATCTGACCATACATGGCAGATCACTTTGACATTGCAGCAGTGAGTCGGCATGTAGAACGGTGTAACATGGCTCAGAAGTGGGCTGGTGCCGTGCAGAACATGTGTATGTAACCGACAATCTACATCAACAAGTACATTATGTCAATCAATAAACATGAAGGCAGTGTTAGGCTAAAGTGAGGCATCACATGCTATGTGCATGCATTGGGTTGCAAGGCTGCAGGCACCCCCCCCACTTAGTGAAAATGCAGAAATGCAGGGAGGCATAGCATGGCAGTGAAAGATTGACCAGAGAAGTGTGTATTAGAAGACAGTGTTGAGTAGCGTCAATTGCATCATCTGAGTCAACTGACAACACAGCTGATGAGAATGGGACAGTAAGCAGGATACATGATGAACCCTCTGTAGTACACCCATTTGTGCAGAAGGCACTACACCAGTTGAACAGAGTCAGGGGGCCTGAAACAGTGGGAGGCCCTTGCCCCACACAGACTACGACACTCTAAACATGTGCGTGATGCAGGGCTGAGCCAGAGTGAGCATGAAATGTATGATCAAATGCCATTAAATGTATGTCATCCTGGACTCGTGCTACAAAGATCATCCTGCCAAGGACACATAGGGCATGCATGGAATGCACATGGAGCATGAATGGGCACTCATGTCCCTGCGGATAATCTGCCATCTGCACAGTCCGAGTGAGACACCCTGCATCAAGGACAAAGGATTTATCCCACAGTATGTGTCTGGCAGGTTGGCCGGGGGAAGTGTGCATGTACACAGGAGCATTGAACAGGCCATTGCTGTAGTCCAACATGTTACCCACCAGTGCAATGGTGTAATACTGGTGCAGGGGGGTGGAGGGGCAAGGGAGCATGCCTACGTGGAGTACCCACATGCAGGCAGAACACACATGCATGTCAGTCATGCGATGGCATAGTTCGAGTGCTGAGTGGAAAGACACCCCAGGCTACATGCAGAAGGGCCAGTGAGCTGAAACCTGGACCGGACAGGCATCCGGGTTACTAGCATGTGAGTAGGGTGCAAGTGTGGTGATAAGGACAGTCACTGTCTGCACTACATGTCCATTATGCTGCACAGTAGGCACGCATTAGTGATGCATTGTATGACTCGCACATGAGAACCATGTACACATAGCATGTAATGGCAGTCAAGCAAAACACATCGTACAAGCAAACCACACATGGCCTGGACAAACACGCAACAACACTCACCGCACGGGGTGTCAAAATCCAGCATCTCTCCCACTCCTTGGACCAATTCTGCCAGTATGAACTCTGCAGCGATCACCTCGTGCGGAGTGAGTTCTTCCTCCTCAGGTGGTGGCCTACTGCCAGTCACCTGAGTCATGGCATAATTGGAAGCACGCTTTAGCTTAGCACAGCGTCGAAGGTCATCCAAATGCTTTTTCCACTCCTGAGCTGTGCTCACCTCATGTCCGAATGAACTAACACCCTCCGCAACAAGCTTCCAGTGGTCCCAATGCTGGGCAGGCGTAGTGTGACAATTTGGGCCCACTAGCATATCATATCTTGTGCAGGTGCAACCCTCCTCCTCTTGGGCAGTGATCTGGACCCTGACTGGCAAATGCTGCCCTAATCAGTAGGGACAGTGGTGCTGGTGGATTGAACCAAGGGAGTGGCAGGTGAAACTAGGACGGAAGCCCTGGCTTGTGTCAGTGGCTGCTGGGTGCTCTTAACTGGACCCTGCGCAGCAACAGCCCCTGTGCCAACAGTCAAGACTGTCCTGGCTGGCAGACTCAAAGCTGGGGTGGTGTCGGCTGCATCTGCCCATGCAGTTGCCAACACCCGGCTGCTCGGGGCAGCAGATGACAACACTGCCCCAGGGATATGTGCATCGGCCAGAGCAGCCCTGCATGCACTTACCACGTGCCTCCTGACCACCTGGAAATCATCCTGGGACTCTTCAGGTGCCAACGCAGCATGTGCTGGCAGACCCTGAACCTGGGTGGTGGTGGCCACAGCTGCACCTGCAGCTACCACTACCCTTGGGCCTGTGGCAGTCGATGAAACGGACTGCCGGGTCACATGGGCGCAAGTGGCAGATGCAAGAGCTGCATCTCCCGGAACCACAGGGGGTGGTGGCATGACTGCACCAACACGTGCAGAACATCCTCTTCCCCCTCTGCAGCCTCCCTGGACACCCTGGAGTCCCCCTACTCCCTGGTCACCCCGGCCACGTTCCTGACCACGCCCACCACATGGAGGACACCCAGCTGAGGCGCCCCTTACCTTTCGTGGCCTCCCAACCCTGGCACAGATGTAGTAGTGCCAATGGGAGGTTTACACAACAATTGTCCTGGGCAATTGGGGTGAAGGGGGTGCGGTACTAGATGTTAACAGCACCCCTGTCCGCCTGCAAGGCTGTATGTGACCCCAGTGATAAAGTGACGGGTTGCGCAATGCTCAGGCACCCCAAAACTGCAGTAAAACCATGCACGCAACCCCCGGTAGCCCATGTGTATGGAATTAACCTCCCACAGTACGCGGTGGCACCCAGGGACAAGAAAAACACATACGTGTGGGACACACAGGCTACTATGACCTCGAAAATGGGTATGCGATACACAGGGGGACCCGCAGTGGGAAAAATAGCGTGCGCGACTCACCGCCTAACTAGCGTGGTAATGAAAAACACGCCTAGTGAATACCCCCGCCAAAAGAAGAGATACATCATTGATCTGCTGTGAAGTAGTGATGGCGCGTGAAACAACCAGAAGTAGCAACACACGCATCGGTCTCCACAAAAAACACATACAGCGAACTGCTGGCCCCGCTCACGTTTAACCCGTGCTGGGGAAACCGCCTGTGCGCATCACATCACTTATGGGCTTAGGCCCTTTCCTCGAATTACATGCATTAACACGCGAACATGCTGTTTATTCACGTGCTGTATCACTATGCACCCGTGCCGAGGGAAATGCCTGCGCGTGTTACATCACATACGCACTTACACGCTAAGGCCCTTTCCTCGAACTACACGCTGACGTGCTGTTTTTTCACATGCCAATTCACTCTGCATCAAGCTGGCCACGCGAGAACACACAGAAGACCATGCTCCTGCCCAGAAGGCCATTTACCTGCCCTTCAGAGCCCCGGGGTGCCTCCTACAAGCCATCTGCTGCTGCCTGCCTGCCTGCTGCCAACAGTGCCCTACCATTTGGTGCCTGCACATCAGCCCTCTGCAGGGGTCCAGTTGCTGTAACCACCCCTGCTGGAACAGAAGACTCCCGACTGGTGTTCCATCGCTCCACAGCCCAGCCCCAGGACCCAGTTGCCCACCCACACCTTGCTACCAGCAGAGGGGCAGAGGGCTGCCAGCTTCACTGCCAATGAAGTTGGCATCCTGGTGGAGCAAGTCTTGGGGCATTATGATGCCCTCTTCTCACCATCGCGTGCTAACAAGGAAGGACAGAGGAGAATCTGGACAGACATAGTGGTTGCCATCAACGCGGAGGGGGTGGCACCCCGCGACATCAAACACATCCAGAAGCGGTGGGAGGACTACAAGTCCAGGACCCTCAACAAGGCCTGGCGCCTCTTATACGCAGCGGATGCAGTGGGGCACTGGGGCCATTTTACCACCCAGCAGATGAGGGTCCTGGAGCGCATTCGCCCAGTGCTTCACCACCAGATCCTCAGGATGCAGGCCCGTCTGGAGTTGAGCGGTGCCCATGCATTGCCATGTAAAACAGTGCATGTTGCAGTGTGGTGGTAGTTAGCTACTTGGCTGTATGTGTGACATGGGTGGATGTGGATGTGTGTTTGCAGGAACATGATGCTGCTGCATGTGAGTCCAGTCAGGCGTGACCCACATGAATGGTGTATGTGTTACAATGCATCATGCTGAGCAGCATGTGGAATGCACACATGTATGCATGCCTGTCTCTGTACTTGGACCTGTTTGGGGTGTGAGAGATGGGTGCTGCTGTCATGGACATGCATGGTGTACATGTCCATGTCCATGTGTCTGAGTAGTGTGTGAGTGACTGGTAAAAGCCATGGATGCATGACACTGTCCGTGACGATGTGTTGATTCATTGATACAGCCTAGTCATCCTTGTATCCACTGTGTCTGGAGGTATACAAGGTCAGATGCATGACCCTCCGGTGAAGTGTGTGCATATGATCAGCATGTCCCATGATGAATGTGAGTTTCAACCAACCATTGGATGTTTCTACGGTGCCTTGGGCATGGATGCAAATGTTTGTTGCATGTGCCATGCTTGTTTCTGCATGTGTGTTGCCTGCCCTGACCCATGTGTTGTGGAGGGACATGATGGACGTGATGTTTGACAGTGCCACTCATGTGCTATTGCTTTGTGTCTAGGGCACTATTGTACAGTACCCTGATGCTTGTGTTCTATGTCTCCCTTTACACAGTGGCAAGTGAAGAAGAGGGCAGAGACGGCGCTGTGGAGGAAAGCGGCAGGGATGCCTCCACTGGCCAGGAAATTCTATCATCTGGGAGCGAGGGGACTGGTGCCGCGTCCACCACTACAGCTGCAGCAGAAGGGGCGGGTGAGCCCCCACAGGGGCTTGCGACGTCGGAAGACGGTGCGGAGCCATCCAGGTTGGTGGTGTGTACGAACAAGGAGGAGGCCGCATCCAAGCTACACATGGAGCCTGGTGGGGGTGGTACCACTGGTGCAAGTGGTGCAGTGCAGGGGCAGGGGCAGGAGGCAGCACAGGTCACCGCGGAGGGGCCTGTGCATGTCACTGTCCCTGACACTGTGACTGTATCACCATGCACCAGCAGGGATGCCCCGTCCCAGGCCCGTCCGCAGGTGAGGGGGGAGGTCCACGTCATCTGGAACTCCTCTACCTGCGGACGTGGGGACCCATGACAGGATCGAGTCTGTCCTCATTGGTGTCGCGTTGCGCACACGTGTAATTCATGATGACGTGCGTGCTTCCTGCGGAGACCACGCACGTCATCACGAAAAGACATGTGCCAACATGGCCCAGTTGAGAGGGCTCGTGGTAGGGGGTTTCCTCCATGTGTCGCTCTGTCTTACGGCCCTCTCCTCCTTTGTGCACACTATACACCAGTTGTTCTCTCTGCCGTATTCCGGCCTAAATGACACCAGGGCCCCCTGTGGACCTGCCCCAACCAACGCAGCCAGGCTGGTGGGGATCCCATCCTTGCCACAGTCGGGAGTCGGGGCTCTAGCACAGGTGGTCACCCCAGTAACTGGACCCCTGG
Source organism: Ambystoma mexicanum (assembly GCF_040938575.1). Classification (NCBI taxonomy): domain Eukaryota; kingdom Metazoa; phylum Chordata; class Amphibia; order Caudata; family Ambystomatidae; genus Ambystoma; species Ambystoma mexicanum. The sequence goes on from NC_090936.1 coordinate 914,555,966, forward strand.
CAATGGACGATGTGCAGGCACATTCAAGCAGGGCACCTGCATGACAGCCCTGGGTTTTGCCATCTACCCAGAGGAAGTCGTTGTGGCGGCAGGCAGCAGAAAGGCGGTGGCGGCAGGCTCGGTGTAGGAGGCATGTTGCCTCGGGGCCATCAACATCATCGGGGCAGGTATTGGCCGGCGGGCAGGAGGACCCAGGATTGGGAGTGTCTTCTGTGTGCCAGCGGTTGGGCCAGCAAATAGGTGCAGAGCAGCGGCGGGCGGAGAGGGCACGGCTCCCAATGGTCAGGGTGGAGCGCTCCATGCACAGGGCATTGAGGCAGGCTGAGTGCCTCAAGGCAACTCACAGGGAGTTGGAGGAGGCCATGGCTCCATCACTGCGAGACCTCGAGGCCAGGGAAGAGGCCTGCCTCCGGAACATCGACGTGGAGTTTGATGATGCCCTGGCCCGGAACATCAAAAAGTGAGCCATCGGACTAGCCCGCCGCCTTTATATGTAGTTATTTAGGCTTAGGTTTCATTTGGTTTATATTTTTATTTGGAGTTCTCAGACTTTGCTCCACTTTTTGTATATAGTTGTATTTTAAATAGGATTTTTGGTAGGTTTCCTTTTGTTTTGGGATCATGGACCCTTCTGACTTTCAGTGTAAATAGTACCAGATTTGTACATACGTTCGTTATTACATCATTCCATGGAGCAATGGTTTTTTGTGCTTTTGTTTTTTATTTACTTTATATGGACTTTGGCGATGGACCACTTTTCAGTTTTCATGTTGTGGATTTTTGTTTTTCATTGGATTTTACTTTATTTTTAGTATTGCTTTCATTATTTCTTCATTTGCATGTGTTTTGCATTATGTCATTTTTTATGTTTTTTAATACATTGCATGTATCTTCATTATTGGTGTTGTGTACTCTCATTGTTTTTATGCATGTCTCTATGAGCATTGCCTCAGTCATGTGTTGCCACTGTGTGGCTCTGTTGGACATTTATTCATGGCCTTGCTTGTTGTTTTCAGACTCTCATTGCATGGGTAATTTGGGAGTGGGTTCAGTGGATGGTTGCGTGCTTGTACTGGTGGTGGGGGGGATTTGGGGTGGCATTAGGGCCATGGGTCTGTTTTGTCATGACATGGCGTTTGGAGGGCCATGTATCGGGGCCTGCTGGCAGGTGTCTGTCAATGGGGGGTGGGTGGGGTCTACATGAGTCGGGGCCTCCTGGCGGGTGCCTGTCAATGGGGGATTGGTGGGGGACATGAGTCAGGGCCTGCTGGCAGGTGCCCATCAATGTGGGGTGGGTGGTGTTAGGGAGAATTTTCTTCTAAGGCTAATTTCCCTTACCATTAGTGTCCCCCAGCAGCTTTGCTGGATTTGAAGGGTTTATTTTTTTTTTCTCCTGCTAAGAGTGAGACTCTTTTTCCTACTCTTAGGCATATTGCTGATGTGTGTTTTAGGCTATTTTTGTGCTTATGGTCTATGGGGTTTTTCTCACCCTCACAGGTATCATCTTTTTACACGTGTGTTACACTGCACCCTCAGTGCATTAACACAGAGGTGTCACAGTGACCCCCAAACATAGACTCCATACCCTGGGACTGACTACTGTCTACCAGGGCAGGTAAAGTCCCCATTGACTTTACTAGTCAATAATTATGAGCAAAACCAGTACAAACCATCTTACTATGGAAGTACTGTAAAGGGTTAATAGTTTTTCCCTAGTGTTCATTTTCGACAGGGTACTGTCCAGTCCCTCTCCCCAAAGTTTCTGGCTGGTGACAGTGGTTACTACCGTAAATATTCAACCACGAATATTTCCCTATGGGATTTTTCCATTGTTTGAGGCTACCACTTTTACCGACAGCCTCTAACATACTGCCGGTTTATTTTAATATTAACTTTACTCCGGTAGGTTTTTATTGCCAGATCTTTGATATTATTTCTTTCTTGTGTCTTTCTCTGAAATCCTACCCCGGGTCGGGGATCCTTTTTCGTCCTTTTGGCGGGCTTCTGCACAGAAGCCCTCCTCTCTGCGCCACTGAGTCTGGGGTAGACATGATGTGTGGGAGGGGGAATAGGCACCCTGGACAGGGTTACCTAGGCAACCCAAATCGCACTTTCCCCTGATAGGCTGGGGGGCTATCGCGCCAGGATAGCCACCACACTGTGTAAGTGACAGCTAGGCTGTATGAATGGAGGTCTTTCTGCGTAAAAGAAGCGCTCTGAGGACTGGAGAGCAAGACGTCGCCACTGGGAATAAGGAACCCAAAGAGGAGAGGAGCTGAAGAAATCTGCAATGACTGAACCACCGGTGAAGCCCTGCTGCAGATCCTCACCACTTTTCTCTGACGACTCGAGAAGATCTTCACCTGCAAGAGTCTTCTTCCCTTAAGCTGGTGGGGCCAACCATTTCGCAAATCGCCTTCCAGGATCTGCCTTGGTCGAATCGCCAGTGCCCTGTACTCGGACACCGGATCGCCAGGCACCCGTCCACCATGACCGTGATTTAAAGGAGAGTAACTTTTATTTGTTTTGGCAGCACCGTGGCTGGTTTCATTCCTGGGCAGTGCAGTGACTCGAACCTTCCTCCACGACGAGAGCCTCTGTTCCTCTGCTGGAAATCTCGAACTGCGGGAACTGCCAGGAACTACCGCCACCGCAGGAGCCTCTTCCACTTTCAAGGTACATTGTTCCGCCAGGTCTCCCGTTTCGTTGGGTCCTGCTAAAGGTGTTTTAAATCCTTTACTTACCTTCTGGGTTGGCCGCCCCTATCATCTAACATTGTCTTTTACCTTCTGCAACCGCCTTTTCAAATCATTAAACAAAGACTTGACTGCAGCTACTAGAACCGTTTGATCCTGGGCACTTTGCCTTGTACCACTGACTCCGGCACAGGCCTATTGACTCTGGATAAATACAACTGCCTTCTCTAGTTTGCTTGTAGCATTCTGATTGCATTATACACCAATGTCAGACTAGATCGAATTGTCCCTCTTTCCTCTCTTCCCCCTCTCTTTTTCTCCTTTTCTTACACTTTTCCTTTTCTTCTCCTGTGCTCCCCTTGGCAGTAGTTGATTTCCCCTATGATAGGACTCAGATATCCATACATATCACGATTCTCTTGCCTTGTGATTTCTCCTTTTGCAATTCCGGGCCAGGTGACCCTGCGGATTTCCGCCACTCCAATACTTCGTGGCCTCTCTTTTTGGGGGGAGCTGCCGCCGATTGGGATTGTTTTTGGTCCATGCCCTCTTTTTTACCCTGCTGGTCCCTTTTTCCAGCCTTTTGACAGTAGTGACGGTTGCGGTTCTCCTTGCACGCAATCCGTTCTGCATGCAATGTCTCTTTAACATCCAGGTCATTCAGCCGACGTCACGTGACTAACTGTTGTAGTCATGTGTGACGATGACATGGTATTTCAGGAAGTGAAAGTGTTTCCCACTTTGACTTCCGATTCACCCCTGGAGCCACCCGAGGAACGGACGTACACGGCAGCATTTCACGAAGCCGGCGGTGCTGGGGTCGCAGCTTTACAGTCGGCGATGAAAATGCCCAGCGTTTAAACGCAGGTAAGAGTGGGAGTAGTCTTTTCTTCCCACTATTTCTGTTCACTCGCATTTCGGGTGTTGCTTTCTATTGATCTATTGCTCGCAGAGCTTGTGACAGTGTTTACTGTGCTTTCGCTTTTAATAATGGGATTATTAACCTAGTTCCATTATCTCTGTTCACTTGTACTTCGGGTGTTGCTTACTATTGGTTCATTGCCCGCAGGGCTCGTGACAGTTCTTACTGTGCTTTCTTTTTCCGTGATGGGATTACTACATTATACTACGCCATGGATAAAGGGGCATTGCTGCATTGCAGGGCATTTGCCTAGTGCTATTTGCCCACTGTAGCACTATCCACAGCATACCATACAGTCTTGGGTACCGATACCCAGGCACTTTAACCCCATATAATTTATGGAGCTTTCCCTCGAATATAACATCCCCTGAGACAGAAGGTTAGACCTCGTCAGGGTATGGCATTTTGAGTCTTTCAGACCATCTAATGGTTGGCTTCGCTGTTTCTTCCCCCCTGTTCTTTTCTCTCTCCATTCTTTTAGTACACGGTCCACAGTAGGGCACTAGGCGTTGGGATTCTTCCCCACCCAGTTTGGATTCATACTGCACCCTTATAAGACTCTGAGGTTGCATCATCAAGAGATTCTTTTCCTTTTTTGACTGTTTTCCCTGGGATACACCCAAAAGGAGTGTCCGTCTTCGACTTGAAGGTATGGTTTTATAATTTTCATTGTGTTGAACTGTTAGGTTGCCTTCCGCTCTGGAGCTTAGTCTTATTTCCACTGGAATGGTAGTGAATGCCCAGATTGATTTAGGCTTTCCTTTCCCCATCTGCCTGGTTGGATTAACTTCATTTTAGATTCACGGCATAGATGCAGGGGCGAAATGTCCCGTGACATTATCCTATAAATCATTTTGGGATTTCCCACCTCTGACTTCTTTTGAGAGTAGATTGTGGGGCTACTTCCCGATCATTACTATTGGGAATATTTTTCTAACTTGCTTGTGTAGAGTTATGTGTGGGGTTGCTAGATCAGGTCAAGGAATGTTTTTAACTATGCAGTTTTTTATTTTTTACTGCTGTTTTTTTCCTTTTTTCCTTCTCGTGCATTTTCTTTCCTTGTTTGATGTAACTTTAGCTTTGAATAGCATTAAGATGGAACATATTGACCATCCTCGCGAATCAAGGAAGAACCACATGAAGAAGAAGGGGCACGTTGAATAATACTAAGAAATGTTTTATTGTCTGTGAATAAGTTCCTTTTGAAGAATTACATGTGGAGAAATTACATGTATTTTGCACAATTGATTAACTAATCTGTCCTGAGGAAGACGACTGTCAAGCCTTCTCTCTCTTGTTAGATTAAGAGATAGACGGCTTAGACACTGTTAACTAGTCGTCGAAACTACCTGTGTTAGATACCAGTACAGCCCATGAGACTGTTGGCAGCTGTACCGGGTACTGGTCGTTGACTATTATGGTCAGATTGGAGACAAGTATTGCATCCATGTTAGTGTATATTGATGCATTCCTACTTGTCTGTTTACACTAAAATTGACTTTTTGATTGGGGACAACCTATTTACCTTGCGGGTAACATTGACTGTCTTGACCCGCGTGGGATGGTGCCTTCTATATACATATATATAATAAACGTTTTGTTTATTCCTTTTTACCTTTTTCTATTTTCTATTTTCCTTTCTCTTTTTTTGCCTTATTTTGGTTATGTAATTGTGATTTCAAATATAGATTGGGCATTCATTTGAGATTTAAACTGTCCTCTGATGCAATATGTTTTCGAATCATCTTATGCACAGTGTGTCCACTCTACACTTTAGGACATTTATAGGACTAATATGCACGTTAACTGGAAATGTTCAGTATTGATTATGTGTTTTTATGCTGTTTTATCGTGATTTCAGCACCATGTATAATGTAATTGAATTTGTGTCTATTAAAGATTGATTGATTTTTTACTCTACTTGACAGTCTATCCCCTCATTCAGCTCCTGCACAGCGAGCAATGTATCCCGTTGATTCGTTCTATGGTTTGATTCACGTGAACCCCCCCTCTCTCTTGTGCTAATTCTCTAGATTGCCTTTCATCAAGAAATGTGTTGGTACACCTAAAACTCTTATAACCACCTTTCCTTTCCTTTTTAAATATTGTGAAGTGCCATTTTGCTCAGTTTTCACCAAGTATTTCATATGCTAAAAGTACTGCCTTGCCTAACTTGTTCACAATCCACGTGGGAAGTGTTGCTGGTGTGTTTTAGAGTCTAAATCCGTATAACTTGTCCTTTGCCTCCCTTTTTTAGAAATTTGTGCCATTTCTGCTTGGTTTAAACTGTGCCGTTTTGCTCAGTTTTCACTCTTGCTCAAACTTGTTTACAATTTAAACAGGGAGTTGTGTATACTTTTCTTGACTGTTTTAACTTGCTTTAAGGATAGTGATTTGTGTGTTGAACTTTAGAGTGTGTAAAATAAATATATATCCTTTTTGATAGAAAGCTTTGGTCATTGTTTCCTAGTTCCATAGTATTGTAGTCCTAATGTGTACACCCTGAATACTGCTCATCTCCCTCTTGAGAAAGATCGGACTGCTCAGCCACAACTATCAACTAAATCTGTGTGGTACAGACTGATACCAAAGGGGATTTATTGCATACACCTGTAGTCCTAATCTTCTGTAGTGCTCCCTAAGGGAACTGCATAGGATTTTGCCTAACAGGTTGGGGGGGGCATGAGTCGGGCCTGTCAATGGGGGGGACACGAGACGGGGCCTGCTGGCAGGTGCCTGTAGATGTGGGGTGGGAGGGGCATGAGTCGGGGCCTGCTGGCAGGTGCCCATCAATGGGGTGTGGGTGGGGGGCGCATGAGTCAAGGTCTGCTGGCAGGTGCCCGCCAATGGGGGGGACATGACTCGGGGACCTGCTGGCAGGTGCCTGTTGATGGGGGGCAGGTGGGGGGGGCAGGAGTTGGGGCCTGCTGGCAGGTGCCTGTCGATGGCGGGTTTCTGGGGGGGCCATGAGTCGGGCCTGCTGGCAGGTGCCCATCAATGGGGGTGGGGGACATGAGTCGGGTCCTGCTGGCAGGTGCCCATCACTGGGGGTGGGGTGGGGGACATGAGTCGTGGCTCCCAAGTGCATGCTGACATGTGGCCTGCCTGTGGGGCGTGCCCAGGGGTGATGGGCTGCCTGCGGGGCATGCCCAGGGGTGATGGGCTGCCTGCGGGCCATGGGAAGGGTGGATGGGCTGCCTGCGGGGCATGCCCAGGGGTGATGAGCTGCCTGGGGGGCACGCTCAGGGGTGATGGGCTGCCTGCGGGCCATAGCAAGGGTGGATGGGCTGCCTGTGGAGCATGCCCAGGGGTGATGGGCTGCCTGCGGGGCATGCTCAGGGGTGATGGGCTGCCTGCGGGGCATGCCCAGGGGTGATGGGAAGCCTGCGGGGCATGCCCAAGGGTGAAGAGCTACCTGCAGTCACGAGGAGGGTGGATGGTCTGCTTACGTGTATTCAGCGGATGCCCGTGGAGTTTTACACACGATCGCCCTAGTGCGAGCGGTGTATGCGTATTCTGGGGATGCGCGGGGAGATTTACACGCAATTTCGCTGGCACGAGTGGGGTACGCATATTCCGAGGGGTGCGCAGGGAGTTTTACATGCGATTTTGCTGGCGCGAGCGAGGTACGCATATTCCGAAGGGTGCTTGGGGAGTTTTACACGCGATTTCGCTGGCGCGAGCGGGGCACGCGTAATCTGAGGTGTGTGCGGGGAGTTTTCCATGTGATTTTGCTGGCGCGTGCAAGCTGTCTGGTGTTTTTAGCGCGTTTTCGTGGTTGGGGGCTGTATGCTGGTCACCTGCCCTTTGCGCCATGTATGGGATTTGTGCGATGTTTTTTGGAGTATGGGGTGGGGTTTGGGGACGTAACTGGCGCTGCTGCAGGGTCGCTGCACCACTCTGCGTCACGGCTGGTTATGGATGTTAGTATCCATGAATACGCTTTGCATCAAAATGGGTTTTGGCGCATGTGGCTGGGGCAGACTGGCGCACGCTCCCTCTGTGCACCAGCCACGTGTGCCACTTCTGTGCTAAATTCTATGAATTACCCCCTAAATATAGTTAACACCCCTCTATTTACTGCCGGTATTAGAAATGCTGAAAGAGGGCATCTAAACTAAAAAGAGCCAATCAAAAAGCAAAGTCTGGCCGAACTTACTTACCGCATAATGCGTGTAACGCGTGTGCCTCTCAATCAAACCGGTATGTAGACGAAACAAACATACAGCCCAATGCAGTGCCATGGTACCGACAGATGTGGTTGCTGCTGAGTCCTAAAGCTTCTCCTAGTGGTAGTACACCATCGGACGCCTCTGAGTCTCTGCCATACCCGTTCATGTAATGTGCATGTCGAGAGAACAGGCACATAGCCTAATCTCCTATCTGGCAACCAATCGGATGGTACGCGGTCACGTGTCTTGGGGCTGCTCATGTGATACGAGCCAGGAAGTGAGCTCTATAGTATACCCAAAAGGTTATAGCCAATAATAAAAATGCTTGATAGAAGCTGGTAAACCGAGGCACAGTCACAGAACTTCCAAATACTACCTCGAAACATCCAAACGCCCATAAATTGTAATTCATTTCGACAATGAGAAAAAGAAGGGAACAACCCAAATGGTACACCTCACAGAAATTACGTGATGTTGAACATCAAAGGACTGTAGGAGTAAATAATGGAAGAAGAGCACCCACCCAAAGAGTGACTATATGCTCCAAAGTAGAGGACTCCACATAAGAGTCCATTAGATATTAGAGTTCCAATGCTCTACTGTGTTGAGAGCTTTCATAAATGTCTTAAGATTATAGGTCCATAACTGTTCCTTGTATGCCAAATTATTTGACAGTTGTACAGCATTAGATGTTCTTACTTTTCAACACAGAACCATTGCAGTTGGTCGTCACTATGGCCCATCTCTACAAAATGCAAAACCATAGGAGCATTCAAATTCCGTGTTCTTATTTTTGAGCGATGTTTATGGATACGTACATTCACTTCTCTTTTGGTTTTCCTAATGTAAAACGTTTTACATGGGCATTGCACTGCATAGATCACATTTGTACTTTTACATGTTGTAAAAGTACGTAGATCCCAAATTTTAACTTCTGCAGCAAAGTAAGTAGTCTTTTTTGAATAATTGCAGGCCATACAAGAGGTACATGGATGATTGGCTACTACTGGGCTAAAATTAATATCTCTAATAGTTGTAGGTTTTGAAGATATTCTATTAGCTCAAGTCATTTTCTGTTTGCGATGTTTACTCTTTTTAAATGCGAACAGAGGTTTTTGTAATTTGGTTTCAGATGAATTAAGGATCCTCCAATTCTTAAGAATAATGGCTCTGATCACATTACTATGTTGACAAAATGTGGAAACACATTAACAACTGCTCCTGATTTGACTTGTTCTGATTTTCTGAGAGATCAATGACTCACGGTTAGCATACCTTGCCCTTTTCCTGGAATGTTTGATAAGTTTTCTTGGGTACCCCCGCTCAAGGAGCCTGATATCCATAATGTCTGCATATTTATTGAAATTCAAGATGTTAGTAAAGTTACGGCAAAGCCGTGAAAACTTGTCATAAACTAAATATGTAACAGACTTGTAGTGTGTTGGCTATCAAACTTAAGCGTACTGTTTCTTTCAGTTGGTTTCCTGTATAACTCAGTCTGGAGGAATCCTGATTGATTGAAGATTGACAGATCTAGGAAAGAAATTCTTGTGGTGGAATGTTCAAATGTGAAATGGATGTTTGGATCGGCCTGATTCAGCCATTCAACAAACAACAGTAATGATTCAACATTGCCTTCCCATATCAACAAGATATTCTCAATATATCTACGATGTAGTTTGATTTGCACAACAAACGGATTGGTATTTTCTAGAACTTTACCTTCTTCCAACAGGGACATAAAAATAATGGCAAAGTTATGAGTGAAGGTACAGCTCATCGCAGGGCCCTTGCTTTGCAAAAAAATATTAATCTTTGAACTTAAAGAAGCTGTTGGACAACATCAGCTCGGAGCATTTGCATAAAAAATTTGTAGGGACATTATGTGGAAGAAGTTGTCTATCCAACATAGTTCTTAAACTAAGGACCGCTGTGTCTTGGTGTATGTTTGTATAGAGGGCTTCAATATCAAGTGTCACCCAAATGTGTTTATTGGAATCAAACACTAGCCTTCTACCAGGTTAATGACATCCCTGGAGTCCAAAAGAAAAGAAGGTGTAGCCATAGCTAATGGTTTAATGAAGAAGTCGATGTATTTAGACAGGGGTTCAAGTATCGACCCACACCCCGATACAATTGGGCATCCTGGGCGGCTTCTAATACCTTTATGCAATTTTGGCATAATATAGAAAAGAGGGGTACGTTCTTCTGAATAGTTAATACATTCAGATTCTTTGATGGAAAGGAATCCCCCCTGTCTGGCTTCTTCTGTAAGCTGAAATATATTTTTCTTAATAGCACTGGATGGATCATTAGCTATCTTAGTGTAGTGGCCTGGGATATTTAAAAGTCTTACCACTTCCTGATCATAAGAATTTGCGTCCCATACCACTATCCCCCACCTTTATCACCAGCTTTAATAACTATTGATGAATCTTGCGCCAAGGTTTCTATAGTGCGAAATTCTGATAGTTTTAAATTAGACCCAGGTGGGTTTCTTGGATGTTGAATAAGATCTTATATCTCTTTAAGTACCAGTTTTTTTCAAAAATCAAAACCTCTGGGGGGATATCAACCGAATTAGGAGTGAAGGATGATGGTCTAGTCAGCCCTGAGATGTTGGGCTCAGTAATCGTGGTACGGTCCAAAAAATTGACCCGCAACCTGAGTTTTCTCAGAAAACCTTTAACTTCACTCATAGAGACATGGCACTTGGAGTTTGGTTAGGGACAAAAGATAACCCCCACTTAAAAATAGATATTTCAGGGGATGTCAAAATTCGAGAGGATAGATTAAAGATAGGCAACACTTCATCTACCATCTGTAAGCCTGATTGCGCATCTGAAAGTCCTGTTCTGTTAGTCCCTGTGGAGGGACAATCTGCATGAGCAAATTGCAGAGTGCTCGACCTTGGGGGGCATTTCTGTGGCCGCCCTTTCCTCAAAAAGGGTAGTCTCCCACTGTTTGATTGGTTGGGTCATCATTTCCTGAGTTACGTGAAGAAGTATCCAAAAATGTGACCCATCTCCTTTTACTTATTCCCATATTGGAACCTGCATTGGACTTCCAAAATGTTTGAGGACTAAAGTCTTCTGCAAGATAAGGGTAAACCTGCTCTTTTTTTGAAGAAAGAGATATCTTTCTTCAGGTTGTTAGTATTTCTTTTCAATCGTGACACTTTTAAATTCCTGGAAAGATTTCTCTATCTGTTCCAATTTCTGTTTGGCTTCAAGAATCGCTGCATTGGTAAGAAATTATTTTTCTTGTTCTACCAATGCTTCCATAATCACTGACTCGTTGGGCTGTAATTATAGTTAATACTAACAAGTCCCGGCTACAATTAGTCATCCAAAAAGAGACAAGGAATAATCTTAACTTGCAGCCCCTGTGGTACGATTTTAGATTTTAAAAATTCTTTCAGCACATGTCCGTGCATTTCTGTACAGAATTGTTTCTTTTTTAGTCTTCACAGGGTTTCACTTGAGGTACCTTGACTTTGCATGGGCTATTGCAGGTTCTCAAAAAATAAGGGACCCTCAATGAGTTTCGCTATCTGTGCCTCTGTGAAGGAGATAGTATCTGATTCTGCCATGACACTACTCTACTCCACCACCAAAAGGTACACCAGTTGACGCGCTGGGAAACAGTAAATGTAAAAAATATTCCTCAACAGGATAAAGATAACAGTTAATAATAAAATTAACCTGCTCAGCCAAGGGCTGAAATCTATATATCACTGAAAGACGCAGCGGACCCCACACTCTGGGCTAGAGTATTAGTATAACAGGTAAACACAGAAAAAATAGTCCAGAGGCGCTTGCTTTATAAACAAAGTATCAAAAGGAATTTTATTGAACCTGATACATCATTTAAGCAGACAAATTATTCATGACTTAATCAGCACTTAAAGTATTATTTACATTGCAAGAGAACTAACCATTAAGAACATAACAATTCATACAATTGACAATAATTCATTCGCCCATTCATCCACGTTCAGCCGCCATACATTCAACAATTCATAACATTTCTACCCAAATACAGTACATATGTGCTAGGACCTACTAATGGTCACAACTAAAGAAAATTTCATTTTATAAAGTGCATTCAATGTACAAGACCACCACTATAGTTGTCAGAAGTGTGATCTACTACTGGAGTGGATCAATTAGATGTAGAACACGATCACATCACCAACTTCTCGACCGGTTTTGACGTAAAAAGGTCACTTGACAACATCTTCAGCAGGAAAAACAAATACACTATAAAGAAAGGGATACATATAATGAAAACATTTAAGACCCTGTCTCAAAAATGACAAACTGAACACCTAAACGGCCTATTCGTGATATCCATGCCCCAGCATCCCAGATCCTTTTCAAAACCACTACAATTATAAAAAAGAACAATAAAGAAGCACAGCCAAGAAAATGTGTTTGGGATGTTCCACTTATTTCCCAAGGTGTCAAAGGAAAGTGCCACCGTGATAGACTGGTGCCCTGAGGTGGAGTCGAGGAGTAAGCAAAGGCGTGCCCAGATAGAGTGACGTGCACTAGTCAGAATAGCCCAAGAGTGCCACACAGTTGGCATGCAGTAGTTGCATAAACAACACCCCAAGGTAGCAGCTTCACATAGTATTCAAAGCCTTAAATTACGTTGGCGAAATGGGCCAAAAGTCAACAATGCCTATAGTAAGACAAAGAAGTATGACCAAAAATGTCCACAATATCAGATGTAGTGAAAAGCCCATCTAAGTGCCAGAAACTTACCACAAAAAAAGTGGTGCAATCGCCATAACAGAATTGAAGGATGAATAGTATAACATATCCCGAAAATGGTGTCGCGCAGGTGTCGGAAATTCACAAGCTCAAATTTGGGCTGGAATCATCTGTATAACAGCAAAGATAAATTAGATATGCACGTATATGCATGCAGTTGTAAAATACAATTCCACAATAAGCTCATCTCAAGAGCATGTAAGTAGCGTGAGATAACACCAAGACTGACATGCATAACTGAACCTTACACCAAATGAAAATACACAGGTATGGGTCAAGAGTCTAAATACAATGCATGCTGTAAATCAGACATCTAAAACACTGCTTCGCAAGTGACAAAGTAGAGCGGTGTATCGAGAATATTGAACACCTACTCATCATGAGACATCCAGGAGATGATTACACACATGACTACGGCAACCTGTGGCCAACTCCCTGGTAATAACTGCGGCCGCTTACCATGTATGGAAGCTCTGCTTGGGGAAACTACCCACGGGAAGTGGAAACCATGTATATCCCTAGTAATGTATGGCCTTGTAAAACAAACGGCCCAATAAGAGTCAGAGGAGGATACAAATATATCTCCCCCTCCCCCTGCTTCTATCCTGCTATGAATGGATCTAATCTACGTATATTCTGCACTAGATTTTATAATTGAATATCTCAGTGATTTTATTGTTTCTATTAAATGTGTTTTTTTTACTTTGTTTCATATATGGTGCTACTTGTACATAATTACAAAATGTTATTTTTGAAATGATTTGTTTCATTGATGTGTAAAAAAAACAATGAGTTTGTCACAAGCACTAAATAAAAAATAATAATAATACATTAGGCATATGTGATTTTCTCTCAAATCTGCATATTTGTGTATCAGGGTTGTTAAGGATTTGTAAAACCCAGGGCAAAAGATTTGTTTAGGCTCCTTACTATTTCTTTCATTGACCAGTGGCAGCATGGCACCACCAAAATGAAATGGGAGAACTCTCTTCTGATTTTATTGATGGAGGGCCCAGAATTCGGTTTGTGATTAAAGCCAGGTTAAATCTGATAATCCGGGCACAGGCTGCTAGCTGCAAAGATATTCCATTCAGTTTACACTATAAAACACTACAAAACACCAATATACATTTCCTGGTTAGAATTTTAATCAACTTGGTCTCCAAGGTGGTGCATATTACCAAAACTATACATGGCACCAACGGGATCCAGTAACATCTACTTATTACTGGCTACCTTGAATTGCCCCCGAGGAAAAGTGAGGACTAATATCTCCAACGGATGTTACAAAGCCTAATAATCACCCTTCTTTGGAGAGGGTAGACCCACTTTTTCCACATAAAGCGCCATTTCCAAGGAGTCCGCCTCCACTTTGTACATCCAAATTATTGGCTGCACCTCCTTAGTCTCGAATAAAATGGGTCATATATGTAATTTAGACAAAAATATCTAAAAGGCTAACTCAAATCCCCCCCCCCCTCCACCCCTAAACCTCCTCCTTAGGACTCATAAGCACACTGGGGCTACTATTTTTGGCAGATTGATTTTGTGCTGTGTGAAACCACAATTTAATACGATTAAGTGATATCACTATGTACGGTGTCTCTGAAACAAGTTACCAATGCATACAAGGCTGCACCTCTCCATCCCGCAGGTCTGAAAGGACCTGAAGACCCCACTCTTCAAAGAGCATCTTGCCACTTGCTGATTGCCTCAGTCAACGGTACTCCTCCTTAGGAGCCCTGACCTCCCCTCCTCATCCTACCCATTTTAACTCTCTGCCACCTCCACACCCTAGCTGTAACCCACTGAGGGCTTCCTTAAGCATTTTGCTCCCTTGATTCTCAGCTGGGTGTGTGCCCTATAAATCCCATAGGTAGTCAAATACGAACTTTACTCAATTGGGTCTATTGCTGTATTGGGACAAGATTGGGTCATGACCACAGTTAGCGCATTACAGAAAAGGGTTGATTGACTTTACATCTTGTATGGGAGTGAAAGGGCGACCGTAGTGTGCACATATTAAACATCTCTCAGGGAACCTGTCTTTACTGACACCGTAGGAACACCAATATGATATTTATAACACTATGAAGAATACATATATAGAATGGTCAGTTATAAATGTGATTGCCAACAATTCATGAAGTAGACTTCTTAATCATTCTCTTGTCATGAAAAATAGTATAACCCCAGAACGATACTTTGATAGAATTAAACCTTTTTAGTATTTCAACCCCAAATCCCAATTTGAAGAGTTTTGGTGGCACTTGCTTTCAAGTGTCTGTCCCAATTTTACGGAACTCCCCCCCAACCCCCCCCCTCCGGTTTAGGGAACCTCCAGAGCCTCTCTAGTTTTAAGAGAGAACTAAAAGCACATCTGTTTAATTATAATGACTAGTCTTTCCATTCTGTCCGTTTATTTCCGGGTTTGATTTCATTTCTCTTCTTCCGTCTGACCGGGTCTTATCTTTCTGCCCACTGAGGCCCAATACAAAAATATATATATGTAATTGTAAAGGTGTGTTTTTATGTTCAGGGTCGGCTCCAGCCCCATAACAGTTGGTGGGCTGAACTTTTGGGCCAAGGTCGGCATACCAGTCTGGGGTGTACTGGCAATAGGGAAATTTGACCAACCTCACATTTCTGCCCTGCATAGGGAGTGGTGCGGCCCTGTGCTATCAGTATAGGCAATTTTGGGATATTCACCACTATGCGATTGTTGGCTGCAGCCCCACAACAGTTGGTGGCCTGAAATGTTGGCCCGAGGTTGGCATACTAGTCTGGAGTGTATGACATGATATGATGTGGTATTTATAACGCGCCTATACACAAGTGCTTCAAGGCGCAACGAGGCAAGGGAGGAGGAACAGTGGGAAGACAAATATAACAATCTTACTTGGCCAGGTGTCATTCAGATCGCGCAAGTGCATGGGAAGAGGGAAGGGGGAGGTGCAGGGGCAAGGGGGAGGGACAGTGCAGTACATGGGATAGTAGATAAATAACAATAGAAAAAGGAACGTCCAGCTGGTGGCAAGTGCAAGGGTAAGTGCAGACATCAGGTGTCAAGTGCTGGAAGTGGGACTGAAGGGATACAGATACATTCCCCAAGTTCGGGGGTTGCTGGGAAGGCATTGCAGGAGTGTGACTGGTGGGGGAGGGGACCTGGGCCTGAGATCAGAGGGAGGCCAGGTAGCCAGTGCAATTTCAGTTTCAGCCAGGAATTCAGCAGGGGAGAGGAGGAGAAAAAGCAGAAGCAAAGAGAAAGGTTTTGAGGTGCTCACGGAACCAGAGATGATTCTCCTCAAGTTTCAGGGAGGCAGGGAGGCTGTTCCAGAGGGTGGCCCAGGCCGATAAAAGAGATCTACCACCAACTTGTTGCTTGGAGAAGCGACTGACCCTGAGGGAGTTGGAGGCAGATGTACTGGTAGCAGTGACATTTTACCAACCCTACCCAGTTGCCGTGCACAGGTTTGGAGCGGGGTCCGGCCCTGTGCTATCAGTATAGGAAATTCTGGGAGATTGCTGAATTTGAAATTAGTTAAAAAATAGGCAGTTATGACACAATTTAACATACACAAGGCTGTAGCAGATGCCAGCGCGCATGTCAACTACAGACCCGGGCAAGGTATGGCTAGTTTAATAATAATAATAATAATAATAATAATAATAATAATAATAATTATTATTATTATTATTTTTATGATGATGTTAAAACAGATTAGAAATTATGTCATCAAATTGTTATACCATGAGATGGAATTCACAAGACAATCCTAGTACTTGTTGCCCTCTATGTCTAGCCACAGTAAATAACCAAGAACACTTTTTATCAGTGCCTAGCTATTAAGCAGCACTGGTTAGGACGTATTCGCTGTGCCAGTGAAGCATTGCTGTTATGCCAGTCAGATTAGAATCAGTCTGTGGTTCCTGCAGTAGTGAATTACTTAAGATAAGCATGGGTTATTATTAAGGCAGAGATACGGGACTCTGATGTATGAACATTTAAGGAGCATTCAGGGGCAGCTCCTGGAAAAAAGGCATTTCCATCAACATCTCTGGAAGTAAATCTCCTCAGTGTGTTATCCATTCAGGAGATTATGGGAGAAGTCAAACAATGGCACCAGAGGGGACTTAAGCAGCTCCCAGAATTTGAAAGAGTCTCTATAATTGTTTAACATTCCCTCTAACCCTAATGTTGCAGGCAAGCTTCCCTTAAAAGCAGTCAATTGACCCTGATCCACCTGAAACTGTCTCATAAGGAGACATGCCTGAATTTGATGCAACTTTGATGGGTATTTCAATTGTCCAGTTGCAAATGGCTTCTACGGGATTCTAGTTCAGTTAATGGGGTTTTGACATGGGTCCAAGACAATAAAAACAGGCGGAGTTCAACTTATTAAATAATGCAAACTGAAACACCAGTAATAAACTATGTCATACTTAATATCAACATGACAAACCATGATTGTTCTACCTTTGCTTCACTATATTGCATTTTGAACAGAAATACCTGTAAGACTGAATTTGAAGTCTGCAAGAAATACGTATTTATTAAAACTAGAAACTACAAAGATATTCACAAATCAGGCGTAGGTAAAATGTAATGCTTTTAATGTGGTACATTTGGAAGGTGCTTGGAAATGCAAAGTGTACATATGTATGCTAAGTTTAGGAAGAGCAAAGCCTTATATTGTGGAAACATGTTTAAGTTAAGAACCATATTTGTGTTCCGTGTTTAATTAAAGTGTGAATTTTAGGTACTGTTAACAAAAATAATATTGGAACCTGTTTGTTTTCTGTGCTTTTTATAGGTTACCTGATTGCGAAATAAAGTGCACATCAGCAACTGGATCCAGTAGAAGTAAATTGACTTATCCTAGGTTTGCTGTCTCACGCTTTTCACCTGAAAGCATGAAGTCCTGGGGCCAGATTACAGAAGCTTTGCACTGGTGCAAGTGCAAAGATTGCATGGTATTAGCACTAGGGCAAAGTTTGCCCTATTTTTAAAAACACGTGGGAATGTTAGAAAACCATTGCACAATGACAAGTGCATTTTGGCATGCTATAAGCATTAGGTCAAAACTTGCCCCAGTGCTAATACAAAATGTGATTAGCACTAGGGCAAACGTTTCCCTAGTGCAAATATATATCACAGTTTTATAACACGGCACACTCCAGCCAGGGACTCCTTCCCCGACAATGAACATGGCGCACAATAAAAACACTTTGGGGCCGATTCATGGAACAAATGTGCACCAAAATTAGTGGCGCAAGCTGGCGCATGCGTGAAAAAGCAAGTGCATGTGCACACGTGCAATTCATGGAAGGCCCTGCGCATGTTTTCCCTGGGTTGTGCGCCAAATCCGTAGGTGGCGCACACGGGCGCATACGTCACTTCAACATCCGGAACGCCGTACAGCAAAAGTGCACAACGTGTAGCGCACACACCAAAAAGGGTGCATAACACGCGGAATGGAGAACAACGCGTGAAAATGAAGGCGTAACTGGGGAAGCACTGATGGGAAATAGACGGAACACCCACATCTGCGCGAACAACACATATTCATTGTTGATTCGAAAACGGGAAACCCGCACACGCTAAAAGACACGCACAGGCATAAACACGTCCGCCACAAGAAGGTAGGCAGAAGCATCCCTGCGCAGTATAAAAGTGCCATGTCCCATTTCTCGCAGCAGTGATCGTGGGACACCGCAGGAGGAGGAGAATAGCCAGGCCCCGCATTTTTTTTGCCCAGGACCAGCCTTTTTGGGATGCCTGATGACCAAGTTTATGGCAGGTATAGGTTTCCACCTTGTATCATCCTAGACCTGGTCACTGAGTGGGAGGATGACCTCACATCACCCATCTTGTGCTCCCAAGCACTGAGCCCCTTGGAAAAGGTGCTCAATGTCCTGCATTTTTTGGCCATTGGGTCATTTTAGCGGACAACTCCCATAGTTGGGGGTGTCTCACAGGCCACGCAGTCACGCTGCCTACAACAGGTGTTAGCAATCATGACTGCGCACCCCTCAGTCCGCAGGCACAAATACATGCCCAGAACACCCGCAGAAAGGCAGGCTGTGGTCCAGGACTTTTACAGGGTGGCACACTTCCCCAAAGTGCCTAGAGCCATAGATTGCACCCATGTGGCCTACGTCCACCTAGGGCCACTGAGCACATCTATCGAAACCTCAAGCACTGGCATTCCATCAACGTACAGGTTGTATGCGATGGCCATGGAATCATCACCTCTGTCTATGAAAACTATCCTGGGTCTACCCATGACAGTTTCATATACAGAATGTCCGCCCTGAGCCGAGACCTGGAAGCTGGGAAGCATGGCAACACATGGCTCTTTGGTGAGAACAAATGTCTGTGCACATGCATGCATGTCACACACAGACAAATACACAAACCCAACTAATGACAACCATCCTCACCTCCCCAGGGGACAGTGCCTACCCTCTGAGCAACCACATGATGATGCCAATACGGAACCCCACCACACCACATCAGGTAAGATACATTGCTGCCCATATTGCAATCAGGGGCATAGTGGAGCGCACATTCGGAGTGCTCAAGTCACGCTTCCGCTCCCTTGACCGCTCTGGCGGGCAGCTACTATATGCACCCCCAGTAGTGTGCAGGAACATTGTGGCAGCATGTGTCCTTCACAATGTTGCAACACGGCAGGGCATACCGGTGGACATGGTGGTGCCCCCACAACCCCAACCACAGGCACAGGCGCTGCCCATGGGAGGGGAAAGGGCACGTGGAGAGGCAGCCCGGACCCAGCTTGTGGCCACATTTTTCACCTAAACTCCCACCCCTGCGGAGTGCACACAGGCCTGGCACATACCAGGTGACAATCGATGATGACAAAGAGACAGTCAACTGTCACAACCTTACCACCCTGAGAATGTTGCCACGGAAGTGCTACATTGTGTGCATCCCTAGCTACTTAAACATAACCAATCATGTGTGACCAAAAGGAACACATGCAAGGTGTATATCACACCACCCCCTGCAAAACAGGCCATGACAATCACTGGTATGTCACTCAAACCCTCCCAAACCCACATCACCCTTGTCTGCCACACCATGACATGGTATGCAACAGCAAAAGAGCAAACCAAAAGCACAACACATGACCAATTATATACAAAGTGACACGTGATAAATGGAAAGAGGCCTGACACAATCACACCTGACATGGAATCAGATGAAATGACTGACCAACATCCTCCCACACCTAAAAAAATCATACACAAATGCATGCCACCAGCGATACCATCAACAAAAGACAGAATGCATGTTGGCATGCACATTGGCCAAGCCAAATCCGCAAATCCCTAACCCGTGTGCTGTGTGTGTCTCCTGCAACACACTGCTCAGCACACAGCACAGTGAGCAGCCATTGTGTTGGGGATACACCTTGAGCATCATATAAAAAGGACAAGCAACAAAAATAACCTATTGACGCATGTACACAATCCCCAAATGGTAAGTGATCATGCGCTGCAGGGACACAGCATGCCAGCGAAGGCAATCTGTGTGCACGTGTGGGCATGGACGGGTGGTTGTATGTGTGGTGGAGCATTGTGTAAGTATGTGTGTGTCAGTAGGGACATGCACTCAATACAAGCATGTGAAATCAAGTGACCTCAGTGTCCTGTACACATCACATGTGAACATTGGCCATGTGTACACCCCAGTATGTCAAACCACAACAATCCCTTGACACCTGAAAAGTAAACACAACACAGGAACAGCCATTGACCCGCAGAACACATCATGTACATACTACCCCACAATGACAATGTCGGAGAGTGCCCAAACACTATAGCCCAAGGGTACTGTCTGACAACAAAAGGCCCTCCCTCATTTACTCATCACCATGACCTTCAGAATAACTGTGTCTGGGGCCCGTTGGCTTCTTCCTTCTAGTCTACCTGGCTTCAGGGTCCCCCTTTCCAAGGAGCCAAACCCCCAAACCTGGGAAAAAGCCTGCAGCCACAACAAAACCCTGGAAGAGTCTCCAGTAGATGACTTGAAGTCGCTGAATATGGCCAAGCACATGTCCAAGCAGAATGATAGAATAACTACCAAGGTAGCACAGTTGAACAGTGGTTCAACAGGATGAGGAGCAATTTCAGTACACAACAATCAATGAGGATGCAGCAACTGATGGGTAGTGTCACAGCTCCGGTCCACAGGTGCAGGAGTGGCATGAATCAACCACCCCCTCCGCGGTCTGGGTGCCTGCAAGGTAAAACTTACACAGGCCTCCGAGACCCCAGTGTGGAAAGAGGGTTAAGGATCCGTTGGTTGGATTGGCATCGGGATTTAGGATAACTGGAAAGAGGGTCAGGAGATGGGAGGTGGATGAGAAAGGGAAAGTAGTGAATATACAAAATACAACTATTGACAATTACACATACTCAATCAGAGAAACCATGTACTTCATGCACATTGTACAAAATGGCTCAAAGGCGAGCCAAAGAGTCTTATCTCTGGGGTGAGTGCTGGCCTCCTGCCTGCGCACTCTCAGGTCCGGTAACAGGAGCAGTTCAATGCTGCAAAGAGAGCGTGCATTACTATTCTGTGTGTGTTTTCCCCACACACACATAACACCATTCATGCCTCGAACTTTGTGACTCCTCCCCAAACAAACACTCTTGTCTGCTGCTTTGTTCGTATACTTTTGCTTGTCCCCGTGATAGTTCATACACTGTTAATGCAGTAAGGCAGCCGCACATGGCCCCGTGGTCAATGGAAGACCATGTGTTAAAAAACACACGATAGAATGGGCCTTGGGGTGAGCTGCTAGACGTGTGTGGCGAGGTGTGACTTCAGTACAAGTCGCGTTCTGCAAGCTGCGGATTCCTATAGGTAGCGCACGTGTAATATGCATATGCTAATGATATGCACTGCACTCGAGTTTGTGCATCGTTGAGTGCCCCCCCTTGCACTGCATCAGTTTGTTGCTAGGAATGCTACTGTGCTAATAACTTAGCTTCTATGGAGCAGGGTGGACTCCAGGATATGGGTGACGCCCCCTGCGTGTGACCCTGACAACTTGGAAAGCTTCTTGGCATTTGCTCCTCAGTGCGGCTTAGCTGTACTGTGTGTTTCTTCCCCAATGCCTGACTAAACTCCCCAGCACTGGCACTACTTAGCTTGCTTGTGCGAGGGACCTGGAGGAAGGTTGGCTGGGGCGTGGCCCCTCATGCTGCTCACCTTGCTCAGAGCCCTAGGAAACACGTCTGCTTCTGTCGGACGTCTGAGCACAAGCCCCGTGCTTTAGTTTGCGGGTTCATATGCACGTGTGCCCAACCCAACGTGGCAAGGGTTTTGTAGTTCTTGGCCTGGTGTCTGCTGGGAAAGTTAGACTGGAGGTTCCTTTCCTGCAGAAACGGCATAAAAGCCTTTAATAAGGCAGGAAAGTTTTATGTGGGTGTGTGTCTTCATGCTGCTTGTACTGGGCCATGTCTGAGACCTACTTCTGACCTCCTCCCACACAACCCCAGGTTCTGTACCCTGACAGGTAGAGCTGGAACTTGATTACAAAATAAACAAGGAGGCTGGAACAACTGGATGGTTGAGCTGAAACACAATCAATCCTTGATAGCGTGAACAAGGTAAGGCAGAGACAGCACAAGTCTGGAAAGGCACAGAGAATCGAAGACAGCCGGAAACAGCTGACAGCAAGTTAAGAGCCACAACAGTTGAATAGCATTGGTAAAATCCATTAGTCAACATAAAAGCATGGTTGTAATAGATGAAAGACAGGAGGAGCAACAGAGAGATGCAGTTGAACAGAAGTGTACTGAGGCAAACCGAGGCAGTTTAAGAGTACATGGAAATAACTGTCCGAGAGACGAGCGGACAGATCTGCAACAAGGACAGTAGCAGCAAGAAGAACAGGGACTAAAGGCACCAGAGTGTGGAAAACAAGTAAAGAGCCATAGTCCAGTAGGAAAACTACTCCGTCAGGCATCATCAAAGTCGCAGAGGGAAGACAGACACAATGTGGCGTCCAAACAGAACGGAGTGCATTAGTAGTAAAGGCGGACATCTCAGGTGAGGACTGGACCGTGAGTTGTGCCTCTTGGGTCACATTCCTTATGCATCCTCCTTTGCTACAATCCCCAGCGGCTGTACTCAACACGTACCAACTTCACACTGTCACTACCCGGGCCCCCTCCCACCATAAGTGTGACTTTGACAGCTAAAGGGTGCAGGCTACCGTCTACAGCATGAAGTGAATCAAGCACGTATACAGGCAAGAAATGAACATACATCCCAATCAACATCAATAAATGGTCAGTTCAATAATGTACTCACCAAAATTGTTTGCAGACATGCCATGGAGAAAACATCCATAATCCCCAATCGGTGTGTTAACACAAGTAGTACAGCAGCAGACAGGCCACAGATATGACGAAAGTCCAATGCCCTTGTGTAAATGGTTGTCACACTGAACCATCCTTGCGAGCCCATGGATAGGGGAAGCAGGAGTGGCATATGTGAGTCAGGACCCCAAGCCGCAAACACATACACGAGACAAGCCTGAATGGGCCCAGCTGGAACAGACAGTGGATGCTTTCAAAAGCCACAAAGCACCACACCGTCAGATGAATGCACAATAGACAAACAATTTTAAACTATATTAACTAATTATACTAAAAATATAAAAAATGGCCACATACGACCCGGGGTGGGGTGTACAGGGTGCACCTCAACACCCACACGCGATGATGTTGAGATAGAAAAAAAAACTCTGTGGGCTCAACGCCTGGACGCCCCGACCTGTGTGGGAGATAAGTTGTCGTCCGAGTCACCCTCTGGATGGAAAGCAGAAGGTGGACATGGCAAAGTACCCTTACCATGCCTATGCGCAGCTTGCCCCTCATCGGCAGCAGCCTGGTCCTGTGCAACGATGACACATAGGTCAGCATGCAGCACCTCACGTGATACGCGTGCTTCCTCTTACAAGGTAGCACGTGTAACACAGAGTTCTTCCTGCATGGCCTGGCATGACATCTGGAGCACCTCCCGGCAAGCACGTAGCTCAGCCGAGATGGCATTCTCAAGCTGCTCCAACCTCTCCTCTGTCCGCTGCCTCTGGGATATGTTGAGCACACCCAGAGTAGATCTGAGGGATTTATGGTCATCCCTCAGGGCCTCCCTGTGTGCCTCTGCTTGAGCAGAAAGTGCTTGATGCAAAGACACCATTTCAGCCCGGCGTGCCCTGTCTGAGGCCGCCATGCCCAGCCTGAGCGAGCGGGCCATGGACTGTGCTGTCCGCTGCTGTTGATTCACCTACCCAGCAGGGGGAGCACGGATTGGGCCACACGTTCCATGCTCTGAGCGATCTTATCAATTGCTGCCCCCTGTTGTTCGTAATTGGCAACCATGGCTTGCTCCCACTCAGTATACCCTGGTGGCGCATGGCCACCGCGTTGCTGGGCTTGACACCAGAGGGGCCGTTGGGTTGGCACCGCCCACGGCTGCAGGACTACATCCCTCCGTTGACATGATGCCCCAGGCACATCAGCAACTGTTGTGGGGTATGACCGTGCATCCCGATCCACCACAGGCAGAGGTTCCAACACCATCTGGCCCCTCAGTGCAGGTGTCGTGGACATAGGATCGTCCACATCAGAATCACTCACCATTGACAAATGGACATGACGCGCATCCAACTTAACATTGTTGTCGAATGATCATCCGAGCTAGACCCATTGCCAGCCCTGGACACGATGGTCTGCAGCACAAATGGGTTCTCGTGGCCTACTACCCCACGACCCCCACTTGTGCCGGGTTGCCGATTTAATAGCTACCCTGTGTCAGGATTGACATCACCATCCTCTGGCTCCATTGCGTCATCATCTGAAATGTTGAAAAAACAAACATGAGTACACATGTCAGATGCAAATAACGCACACACACATAGACATCACATCGACAACCAACACATGAAGCAGACATGTCACACACAAATGAAATTCTGGCATGCATCCAGTGGCAACGATATGCAAACACATCCCAAAAGCAGAAATGGATGTGTGTAAATAGCGAAGCCTACACATGTACTGAATGTAGTATATCACCTCCATCACACACCACCTCTGTCAGACACATGTCACAGGCAGAAATGACAGATGGCAACAAAGAGATTGGCCATACCATAAGCATGTCTGAACTGCCAAATGACCACAGCTGCAAGAGAATTCAAACACACCATGACTCACGTAATATGCATTTACACATGCATCACTAAATCCTAAATCATCATCACCAATATTGCTTCATCCATCTGCTACTAGGCCCTTACCGGGTGTCATGGGCCATGTAGCCATAGTGAATGTCACGAGCAAAGCGAGGGCCTGCAAACAGGCATGAGGGACCATAGTGCCCAGTATGGTCCGAGCTGCTGGCCATGAAGCCTCCAGAACACCCCTCAGGGCCTGATTGAGCACATTGTGTTATGAATGTGCCCTAAACCATTATTCAGTGTGTCAAATCATCACAGCCAGGCCCCACCAGATTAGCTAAGTGGGCCCGGGCGTACACATACTGCACAACAGTGCCCCTTCAGGATTGTGCCAGTTGAACATAACGGGCGCAAAGCTGAAAACTCACCAGCATTAACGTCAATCAACTACATATTAGTCAGTCAACAAAAAAGCTGCAGAAGACACATGTGTAAATGAACACTTTCACACACACTTAGGTGAGTAGCCGCAATGTTGCACTACACAACGTTGAAGCTGCTTGCATATGTACATGTAAAAGTGTTCAAAAACACCCGATTCCTTATACACCCGTATTATGAACATGAACAGCAACCAATACAGCAAAGCAAGCAGCTACAACGCTGTTTGCTTTGATGTATGTGAAAGTGAACACATACACACGTGCAGGTAGCTCCACAGTCATTACAACCCGATTGTCAGGCTATAGTCAATCTGCGGCCTATACCGGTTAGTATATGGCGCAGATTGATCTATCAACTTTGCTAAGCACTCACTAGGGTGTTGCAATACTGAGTACATGTGTCACAGGATGCACCTGTGCCTTTCATGACAGTGAAGGGATGACAATTTGACCATACATGCCAGGTCACTTTGACATTGCATCAGTGAGTAGGCATGTAGAATGGTGTAACATAGCTCAGAAGTGGGTTGGTACAGTGCAGAGCATGTGCACGTTACCGACTATCTACATCAACAAGTACATTATGATGTCTAACAATAAACAAGAAGGCAGTGTAAGTGCAAGGTCAGACATCACGTGCAATGTGCATGCAATGGGTTGCATGGATACAGGCACCCCATCGCCCCTTAGTGAAAATGCAGGGAGACATTGCAGGGCAGTGAAAGGTTGACCAGATAACTGTGCATTTGCGGACAGTGTTGAGTAGCATCAATTGCATCATCTGAGTCAACTGATAACATAGCTGATGAGAATGGGACAGTAAGAAGGACACATGATGAACCCTCTGTAGTACACCCATTTGTGCAGAAGGCACTACACCAGTTTGACAGAGTCAGGGGGCCTGAGACAGGAGGAGGCCTGTGCCCCACAGAGACTATGACACCCTAAACATATGCGTGATGCCGGACTGAGCCACAGTGAGCATGTAATGGATGATGAAATGCCATTAAATGTATGTCATCCTGGACACGTACTACAATGATCATCCTGCAAAGGACACATAGGGGCACGCATGTAATGCACATGGAGCATGAATGGGCACTCATGTCCCTGCGGAGCATCTGCCATCTGCACAGTCTGAGTGAGACACCCTGCATCAAGGACATAGGATGTACCCCACAGTATGTGTCTGGCATGTTGGCAGAGGGAAGTGTGCATGTACACAGAAGCCTTGAACAGACCATTGCAGTAGTCCAACATGTTACCCACCAGTGCAATGGTGTAATAGTGGTGCAGGGGGGTGGAGGGGCAAGGGAGCATGCCTACGTAGGGTACCAGCATGAATGCAGAAGACACATGCATGTCAGTGACGTGATGACATAGTCCGAGTGCTGAGTGGAAAGACACCCCAGGCTACAGGCAGAAGGGCCATTGAGTGGGAACATGGACCGGAGGGGCAGCCGGGTGACTAGCATGTGAGTAGGGTGCAAGTGTGGTGATGAGGACAGTCCCTGTCTGCACTACATGTCCAGCATGCTGCACAGCAGGTACACATTAGTCAAGCATTGCATGACTCGCATATGAGAACCATGTAGACATAGCATGTATTGGCAATCAAGCACAACACATCGCACAAGCAAACCACACATGGCATGGACAAACATGCAAAAACACTCACTGGACGGGGTGTAAAAATCCAGCATCTCTCCCACTCCTTCGACAAATTCTGCTGGTAGGAACTCCGCAGCAATCAACTCGTGCAGAGTGAGTTCTTCCTCCTGAGGTGGTGGGCCACCGCCAGTCACCGCATTCATGGCATAATTGGAGGCACGCTTTAGCTTAGCACAGCGTTGGAGGTCATCCCAATGCTTTTGCACTCCTGAGCTGTGCGCACCTCATGTCCGAATGCACTAACACTCTCCACAACATGCTTCCTGTGGTCCCAACACTGGCCAGCCATAGTGTTAAAATTAGGGCCCACTAGCATATCACGTTCATGTTCTGACACGTAGCCCACATGGAAGTCCAGTTCCTGCTTGCCGACAGGCTTCTTCCTTGACGTGCCGGTGGCCGGAGCCGTGTGTAGGGTCCCAGCCTCTTGTGCAGGTGCAACCTTCCTCCTCTTGGGCATTGATCTGGACCCTGACTGGCAAATGCCACCCTGATCAGTAGGGGTAGTGGTGCTGGTGGATTGAACCGAGGGAGTGGCAGGTGGAACTGGGACAGAAGCCCTGACTTGCGTCAGTGGCTGCTGGGTGCCCTTGACTGGACCCTGCGTAGCAACATGCTCTGTGCCAAGGTCATTGACCAGGACTGTCCTGGATGGTAGACTCACACAGCCGGGGTGGTGTCGGCTGCATCTGCCCATGCACTTGCCAATACCTGGCTTCTTGGGGCAGCAGATGACAATACCGCCCCAGGGACAGGTGCTAGGGTCAGGACAGCCCTTCGTTCACTTACCACGTGCCTCTTGACCACCTGGAAATCATCCTGGGACTCTTAAGGTGCCAACTCAGCATGCACTGGCTGACCCTGAGCCTGGGTGGTGGTGGACACAGCTGCACCTGCAGCTACCACCAACACATGGCAGAACATCCTGCCGAAGTGGCGCACCCCTGCCTCTTCCCCCTCTGCAGCCACCCTGGACACCCTGGAGTCCCCCTACTCCCTGGTCACACCGGCCACGTCCCTGACCATGCCCGCCACGTGGAGGATTCCCAGCTGAGGCACCCCTTACCTTTCGTGGCCTCCCAACCATGGCACAGATGTAGTAGTGCCGGCACAGATGTAGTAATAATGCGAATGGGAGGTGTACATGACAATTGTCCTGGGCAATTGGAGTGAAGGGGGTGGGTACTAGATGTTAAAAGCACCCCTGTGCACCTGCAAGGCTGTATGTGACCCCGGTGATGAAGTGACGAGTCACGCAACGCTCAGGCACCCCAAAACTACAGTAAAACCATGCACAAAAGCCCCGGTTACCTACGTGTGTGGAATTAAACTGCACCCAGGGACATGAAAAACATGCATGCGTGGGACACGTAAGCTATTATGACCTCGAAAATGGGTATGTGATACACAGGGGGACCTGCAGTGGAAAAAATAGTGTGCATGACCAACCGTCTGACTAGCGTGGTAATGAAAAACATGCGTAGCAAATACCCACGGCAAAAGAGATATGTCCTTGATCCGCTGTGAAGTGGTGATGGCGCGTGAAACAACAACACGCCTCGGTCTCCACGAAAAGCACGTACAGTGAACTGCTGGCCCCGCTCACCTTTAACCCGTGCCTAGGGAAATGCCTGCGTGCGTCACGTCACTTACGCGCTTAGGCCCTTTCCTCGAATTACACGCATTAACACGTGGACGTGCAGTTTTTTCACATGCTGAATCACTATGCACCCGTGGGAGGGAAACACCCGCGCAGGTTATGTCACATACGCGCTTACGCGCTAAGGCTCTTTCCTCGAATTACACGCTGCTGTGCTGTTTTTTCACATGCCAAATCACTCCGTATCAAGCTGGCCACGCGACAACACACGGAAGACCATGCTTCTGCCCAGAAGGCCATTTTCTGTCCCCCAGAGCCCCAAGCCAACTCCCACAAGCCATCTGCTTCTGCCTGCCTGCCTGCTGGCCACGTGCCCTGCTATTTGGTGCCTGCACATCAGCCATCTGCATGAGTCCAGTTGCTGTGACCACCCCTGCTGGAACAGAAGACTCCCGACTGCAGTTCCATCGCTCCACTGCCCAGGACCAGGACCCAGTTGCCCACCCACACCTGCCTCGGGGGTTGCCATGTCGGGGGAAACACCATCAGAGACCACTGGCAACCCCCAGCCAGAGAGGCTGAGGGCTGCCAGCTTCACAGCAGGAGAGGTTGGCACCCTGATAGAGCAAGTCCTGGTGCATTATGATGCCCTCTTCAGAAGAACTCGCGCCGACAAGGATGGACGGAGAAGGATCTGGATGGACATCATGGTTGCCATCAACGTGGAGGGGGTGGCAAACCTTGACCTACCACACGTCCGTAAGCACTGGGAGGACTTCATGTCGAGGACCCTCAGGAAGGCCCGGTACCTCTTGGATGCAGCAAATGCAGAGGTGTGCTGGGTCCGCCTTACCGACGACCAGATGAGAGTCCTGGGACGCATACACCCAGAGCTTCACCTCCAGGTCGTTGAGAGGCAGACCCATCGGAGTCGAGCGGTAAGTGTCCATGTGTACTGATTGGACGCAGTGCATGTTGAGGTGTGCCAGGAGTGTGCAGCATGGACATATGTCTGGAAAGGCCCATGCATGAATGTGTATGTGCAGGGACATAAGCCTGCCGCATGTGAGTCCAGTCATGTGTGATGCACATCAATGGTGTATCTGTTCTAAAGCATGATGCACAAATGTATGTAGAGACGCACACATGTTAGCATTCTGTGTATGTACTATGCCATGGTTTGAGTGTGACACATGGAATCTGGTCCACCTTCATGCACGTGCATGGTGTACATGTGTGTGTGTGTGTGTTCGACATATGTGCGACTGTGATACACCATGGATGCATGTGAGACAGACATGTAGTGAGCCTATTGGCAGATGTGACATAGTTGCCGGTGATTGCACTGTAACAGGTGGTGGAGATCTACAGATGCATGTCTGTCTGGTGGTGTGCGTGCATGTGTTTGGCACTCCTCATGTTGCTTGTGACGTCAGGCTGACCGTTGGATGTTTATGCTGTTGTGTGTGTATGGATGCTGCTGCCTGACGCACCATTCCTGTCAATTTGTGCATGTGTGTGAGTTCAAATGATATGTGTGTTGGGGAGTGTTATGCCATCTGTTAAGTTTGACACTGCCACTCATGTGCAACTGTCATGTGTGTATACGACCATTGTACAGTGCCCTGATGCCTGTGTTCTGTCTCTCCCTGTATGCAGCATCAACTGATGCGCGTCCATGGCCGCAGCTGC
Source organism: Ambystoma mexicanum (assembly GCF_040938575.1). NCBI lineage: Eukaryota > Metazoa > Chordata > Amphibia > Caudata > Ambystomatidae > Ambystoma > Ambystoma mexicanum. Next base: position 914,586,164 of record NC_090936.1, read on the forward strand.
CGAGGGTACGTCCAAGAGGCAGCGTTTGAAGGTTGACTCCTCGGCAGCAGTAGGGGCAGCTGAGCCCCCACAGGGGCCTATGAAGGAAGATGGCACGGAGTCATCCAGGTTGGTGGGGGGTTTGGTTGAGGAAGAGGCTGCGGAAGGCCCACGCACGTGGCCTGGAGGGGAGGATTCCACTGGTGCTAGTGGTGCAGTCCAGGGTCAGGGACAGGAGGCAGCACAGGTCTCCGCGGAGGTGCCTGTGTGTAATCCTGTCCCCGATCCTGTGACTGCATCATCCGGCACCAGCAGGTATGCCTCCGTCCAGACCCGTTTTCAAGGAGGGGATGTGCGTTCAACAACTGGTCTTCTTCTCCCTGCAGATGTTGCAATTCATGACCGTATTGAGCCTGTCCTAGCTGGGCTGGTGTTGCGCCAATGTGGGATTCGAGATGACGTGCAGGGTTCTCGTCAGAACAATGCACGTCATTTCGGATCCCTGATTGGCTGCGCAGACCGACTAGGACAGGTCGTCGGCACTGGGTTCATCCCTGTGCTGGAACTCCTTACGAACCCCTCCTCAACTGAACCCCCTATGCTCTAGTCGTCCTCTGTGCCATCTTCCCGCGCAAGTATCACCTGGGCCCCCTGTGCAGCTCCCCCTGAGCCAGCGGCCAGGCTGGTGGAGGACACATCCCTACCATAGTCGGGAGTCGGAGGTCCAGCAGGGGTGGCCACCCCACCAATTGGACCCCAGCAGATGGAGGGCGTACAGGCATCATCAAGCAGGGCAAGTATTCCAGGGGTGCGCGGGGTGTTCTAAACGCGATTGGGCATTGTGGGCCCTCCTTGGCGTGGCCCTCCCCATGGTCCGCATATAACCCATCCACCCTGACCATGCCCCGCAGGCAGCCCTTCACCCCGGGCATGCCCTGCAGGCAGCCCATCACCCCATGGCATGCGGGCATCTCCTGCAGGCAACCCATCACCCCTGGACATGCCCCGCTGCAGCCCATCCACCCTGACCATGCCCCGCAGGCAGCCCTTCACTCCTGGGCATGCCCCACAGGCAGCCCTTCCCCTCTGGGCATCCCCTGCAGGCAGCCCATCCACCCTGACCATGCCCCACTGGCAGACCATCCACCCTGACCATGCCCAGCAGGCAGCCCTTCACCCCTGGGCATGCCCCGCAGGCAGCCCATCACCCCTGGGCATGCCCCGCAGGCAGCCCTTCACCCCTGGCCATGCCCCACAGGCAGTTCATCACCCCTGGGCATGCCCCACAGGCAGTTCATCACCCCTGGCCATGCCCCACAGGCAGCCCATCCACTCTGACCATGCCCCGCAGGCAGCCTTCACCCCTGGGCATGCCCCGCAGACAGACCTTCACCCATGGGCATGCCTGCAGGCAGCCCATCACCCCTGGGCATGCCCTGAAGGCAGCCCACACACCCAGACCATGCCTCGCAGCAATCCCTTCACCCCTGGGCAAGCCTTGCAGGCAGCCCATCATCCCAGGGCATGCCCGCAGACTGCCCATCACCGCTGCCCCACAGGCAGCCCATCACCCCTGGGCATGCCCCGCAGGCAGCCCATCCACCCTGACCATGCCCTCCAGGCAGCCCATCCACCCTGGGCATGCCACACAGGCAGCCCATCCACCCTGACCATGACCCGCAGGCAGCCCTTCACCCCTGGACATGCCCCGCAGGCAGCCCATCACTCCTGGGCATGCCCCACAGACAGCCCATCCACCCTGTCCATGCCCCACAGGCAGCCCATCCACCCTGACCATGCCCAGCAGGCAGCCCTTCAACCCTGGGCATGTCCCGCAGGCAGCCCATCACCCCTGGGCATGCCCCGCAGGCAGCCCTTCACCCCTGGGCATGCCCCACAGGCAGTTCATCACCCCTGGCCATGCCCCGCAGGCAGCCCATCCACCTTGACCATGCTCCGCAGGCAGCCTTCACCCCTGGGCATGCCCCGCAGGCAGACCTTCACCCCTGGGCATGCCCGCAGGCAACCCATCACCCCTGGGCATGCCCCGCAGGCAGCCCACCCACCCAGACCATGCCTCGCAGGCAGCCCTTCACCCCTGGGCAAGCCTTGCAGGCAGCCCATCACCCCAGGGCATGCCCCGCAGGCTGCCCATCATCCCTGCCCCACAGGCAGCCCATCACCCCTGGGCATGCCCCACAGGCAGCCCATCCACCCTGACCATGCCCTGCAGGCAGCCCATCCACCCTGGGCATGCCCTGCAGGCTAGCCCTTCACCCCTGGGCATGCCCCGCAGGCAGCCCCTCACCCCTGGGCATGCCACGCAGGCAGCCCATCCACCCTGACCATTACTCGTAGGCAGCCCTTCACCCCTGGACATGCCCCGCAGGCAGCCCATCACCCCTGGGCATGCCCCACAGGCAGCCCATCCACCCTGACCATGCCCCACAGGCATCCTTTCACCCCTGGGCATGCCCCGCAGGCAGCCCATCACACCTGGGTATGCCCCGCAGGCAGCCCTTCACCCCTGGGCTGCCACGAGCAGGGTACGCGTATTCTGAGGGGTGCACAGGGAGTTTGCCACATGATTTCGCTGGCGCGAGCGGGGTACGCGTAATCAGAGGGGTGCGCGGGGAGGTTTCCACGCATTTTCACTGGCGCGAACAGGATACGTGTATCCCGAGGGCTGCGTGGGGTGTTTTCCATGTGATTTCGATGGCGCAAGCGGTGTACGCATATTCATAGGGGGGCGCAAGCGGTGTACGCATATTCATAGGGGTGCGCAGTGTGTTTTCCACATGTTTTCGCTGGCGCGAGTGGAGAACGCATATTCCGGGGCGTGTGCTGGGTGTTTTCCATGTGATTTCGCAGGCGCGAGTGGGGCACACGTATTCAGAGGGGTGCGTAGGGAGTTTCCACACGTATTCGCTGGTGAGAGGGGGCTACGCAGATTCCGAGGGGTGCGCAGGGTGTTTTCCACACGATTTTGCTGGCGTGAGTGGGGTATGTGTATTCAGAGGGGTGCACGGGGAGTTTTCAACGGGTTTTTGTGGTTGGGGGGCTCTAAGCTGGTCCACAGGCCTTTGCGCCATGTACTGGATTTGTGTGATGTTTTTGCCCCACGGGGCGGGGTTGGGGCCGTAACTCGCGCTGCTTTAGGATCGCTGCGCCTCTCTGAGCCACAGCTGATTATGGATGTTAGTATACTTAAATACGCTGTGCGCCAAAATGGGTTGTGGCCCACGTGGCTGGTGCAGACTTCTGCACTTAATTCTATGAATTACCCCTTTTGTATCTTTAATAAACCACAAATTTGTTTGGAGTAAGCCTCCAACCCGTCTCGTACCCACCTTCACCAACACCCTGTGTCACCATGGACTAGGAACCAGGCCGGTGTGTATCAATAAGATATTTATTTAATTTATGATTGAATGAAAAAGGAAACATTTTCAAAATACAATTTTACAGTAGCCAAAAATGTTGTGGCAACACAAATGCAATGATGCCTACAGAACAATTGGTTCAAAATCCTAACACAGTTCACAAGGATCTTTAATGACAAAACAGGAAAAACGGTTTTAAAGCTAAGTATAGAACCAAGGTTGAGCACTCCCCCTGCAACACGCACCCCCAAACATCAGCTAACTTAATTCCCTTTGAATGGAAGGCAGTGGCAAGGAGTAAGTATAAAGAGAGAAAAATCTAATTTGGAATACAGCGCTCCCCACGCAAAGATGGGAAGTCAGAAAAGAAAATGAAAAAACAATTTTAGAGCAAAACAGCAGAATCGGATTTGGATGATAACTCGCACAGCTACTCACAACTTCTATGGGACAGCTAGAAAGGAAATTCCTGTTGCTACACTTCAGGACATAGGGAAGCTTAGTTATTACTAATCAGCACACCAGAGCAACGTGAAAACAAGATAGGAAAATGTATGTTGGGGAAGAAAGCAAATACAAAAGAGAAATACAAATGGCAAATGGAAATTTGTTTACACTGGATTTGTAATGACAGGTAGCTAAGGAAAGGGATTAGCTGTCAACATCAGAAATCGGTTTTAAGGACAAGGACAAGAACAAGGACAGAGGCACATAACAGATAGGGCCTCAATACAAGTTCTCCGGTCTGGAATGCAGTGATTCCGTGACGACGGTGATACAGTTTCTGCGTCCGCAAGCTTACGGCCTGTCGGTCATGCGCAACACATGGACGTGGAAACGGTGTCACCGTCGCCACGTAAACACCCACGGAAATGGACATACAGGGCCCAAAAGCAGTGTAAAAACTGTGTCCTCACGGACACGGAAGTGGAAATACCATGACCGTGAAAACCAGAAAGAGAGAGGCAGCCATTATATAAATCACAATCCACTGCCATCCAGAGTCAGCACAGGCTAAATCTCCACACTGAGAAGCTAAAAAGGAACATCAGCATGGCAGCCAGGATCCCTGCCCAGAGACAGCGCAAACAGTGCTTCAGCGAGGCAGAGCTCACTGTATTAGTGGACCACATAGTGCAGCATGCCAAAAAGCTGTTTAGCGCTAACCAACGGCGTGCAACACAGCAGCGCAGAAAGGATGTGTGGGCCGAAGCTGCATGCAAGTGCACAGCTGTGGGCGTCACAACAGGGAGCATGAAGGACTGCCACAAGAGGTGGGACGACCTCAGACTGAGGGTGCGAAACCTGATTGCAACACACTGGCAGCGCAGCAGTGGCACAGGTGGAGGGCCTGCTTCACCACTGAGGCTGCAGACATTGGAGGAGCGCTGCAGCAGTGTCCTCCACCTTGAGGCAATCCATGGAATTGGCGGTGTTGAGGCAGGAGTGAGCCCACCTGCTGATGCTGGTAAGTGCACATATTTCAATGCCATATGAGTACTTGTTGAGGCCAGGAGTGCCCCAAAGGACCCATTAGCAACCCCCCCCCCCAGTCAGTGCAGGAGTTCCCCAAAGGACCCATTAACAACCCCCCCCAGTCAGTGCAGGAGTGCCCCAAAGGACCCATTCATGACCCAGGCGATAAGCAACAACCCTACAATACATGGCCGTCAACAGTCATATGCGTGTAAATGCAAATGGTCACTGATCAACCTGTCTGATGCATGTGATGCACCCATCAGGTACCACCACACAACTAATTGCATGACCTCTGTCTCCCCACAGCCATTTCAAATGACAGTGACAAAGCCCAACAGGCGAGGCAATGTGCACCTGCACGTGGGCGACCCAGCACCCCTGTCCAGGAGGAAGACGCAAGCTGCTCTGCAACTCTGCCACCATCTCCACACTGCCTGCTGCCACGCCACACAGGTGCCACGCCCACCCATTATGCCCACGGAACCCACCCCTGAAAACATCTGCACTGCAGAGGAGGCTGCAGGCAGTGACAACAGTGCCCCATCACTGCAGTCTGATGTAGGGACAGAGGGTGAGGTGCCCAACCTGGATGACCTGTCATCCCTCCAAGATCTCCAGTTCAGCCCACCATCACTACATAGTACAATGAGGTCGCCAACCCCCTCCATGGCTGAGCTGAAAGCCTGCCTACAGCGGATGGAGGACCAGCAGGCCACCCTTACCCAGCTAGTAGAAAGGCAGCTGGAGGAGTCCAGGCTGCAGAGGGAGAGTTACAGTGCATCTGTGCGTCGGCTCTCCAGGTCAATTGGATGCTTTGCCACCACCATAGTGACCCTGGCACGCCATGTCCGGGATGGCAACAACAACATGTCCAGCATTGTGGAGTCCATGTTGCTTGCCCAGCAGGCATATCTGGGATGTTTTCCAACTATGCCAGCAACAGTGCCATCCACAAGCACCACCCCATCCAGCTCCACCTCTGCCAGGCCACGAGGTGCTCAAGTCACCTAACAGGGCCCTCAGGCAAGGATGCCTGTGCGCAGAAGCGCACACACAAATGAAGCCATGTCTGTTTGGCAGTGCAGGACACATACATGGACAAAAAGGGTGTAAGGGGGTGGTTAGGTTTGGGTGGTGGGGGAGGTCCATTAGGGGGTTAGTAAATTGGGGCCCGCTTGGGGGCTGGGACATTTGGGTGGTGGGTGGGCACGGGTGTAGAGCTTCCCTATCCAATGCACCTTCTTCCCTGTTGTAATGTTAAAAATATATTATCATTGTGAAAATGATTCATGAGTTGGACATCCATCATTTAATTTGCATTCCATCAATTTATTAACTAGCATCGCCATATCCATGCAATGCTTTCAATGTGCAGTCTCTCATCTCCCAAAGGTAGATGCAAATTAGTGTATCCCGTGTTCTTTGCCCATCTTGTGCACCCACAGGAGGAGGTGGAGCCAACCCATCCCCATCCCAATCCACATCTTCATCACCATCATCATCCTCTGCGACTGGGCGCAGCGGAATGTTCCTGTGCAAGCACAGATTGTGCAGCATGGCACATACAAGTGTCATTTTACCCGTCTTCACTGGGCTGTAGAGCAGCGATCCGCCAGATCTGCTCAAGCAGTGGAACCGGGCCTTCAGTAGTCCAAATGTCCTCTCAATCATGCGGACGTGTGCCCTGTTGTATGCTTCCTCATGCCTGTTCCTTTCCCTCTGTACCGGCGTCATCAGCCATGGCGTGAGTGCATATCCAGCATCACCTACATGGGATGTAGATGTGGGGGACATGTCAGTGTTTGTTGTATCATGTCTTCATCAGATACAGTGCAATCTTGTGTCATTTATTATTCATCCATATGTGCCAAGCAGTGTTTGGACCGGTGGGTGATTACCATTCCTGGGTCATTGTCGTTGACGTTGGCATCTGGACATTGACCAACGATTTGATGTGCATTTGTAGTTGCCTCTGCGGGCAATAGTGGTTGGTAAGTATGGCATTGTGAAGTGATGTACACACATGGTGGAGTCAATCAATTGACTGTTATGATGTTTTCAATGCAGGATGTCTCATGGGCAGGCATCATGTGCATTGGGGGGGCAGTGGTGCATAGTGTGGGTGGATGTATTGAGTGGCTCCAGTTGTATGGGCCAGTGGTAGTATCGGTTGTGTGTCTCATGTGTACGGGCCCACTGTGGCAACCTGTCATGTGTAGCTTTGTGATGTGTGGGTTGTGCTGAGTGTTCACTAAATGGGCGGGCGGGTGATGCATGTGCAGTCGTAGCAGCCCACTCACATAGGTCATTGCCCTGGACACACACACCCCTTCCACAGGGCCTGTGCATTGGCAGTTGTACTCACCCAATTGCCATGTGATTTGCCCACCGTAGAGTTTCATGTATTGTGGCAATGTCGAATTCCGCAAAACCATTGAGTCATGTGTTGAGCCCAGGAAATGTGCACAGCAATATGTTATCACTTGTCCGGCATCACATTCCATCTGTACATTCAGTGAGCGGTACAGTTTCCTATTGCGGTACACCATCTCGTTAGCACGTGGTACTGTCAGCTCTATTTGGGTGCAGTCTTCTGCACCTATGCAATTTGGCATGCCTGGAATGGCATGGAAGGCCAACTTGGTGGCAATGACCTGGGCAGTGGTATGGGGTAGGGCGATGTGTTCCGACACATGGCGCAAAAGGGAATCCAGTTCCTGTACCAATAGTTTGGAGAAACAGGGTTATGATAGTCTGTGCAGCTCACCAACTGTGTGCTGATAACTTCCGGTGCCAAGAAAATGCAGTACCAACACCACCTTCAGGAGGGGGGGATGGCGGTGATGATGTCAATGTGGCTGCTGATGTCGTCCTCTATCATGGTGGTGATGTACATGATTGTTGGATGGTCCAGCGGGTACAATGTGTGGATCTGTCCTGGGGTCAGGTTCCAGGGTGAGGCCCTGATGTGTGGTATTGCAGGCTGCCTGCGGGGTCTTGCCTGCTGAACAATAGGGTTTGGCATGGGTACTGGGTTTGCTAAGTGCTGCCTGCGCCTCCTCCGCCTCCGCCTCCTCATCCTCCTCCTCTGCACCATTACTCCCATCATGTGCAGTGCTGCCTGTTTGTTCAATAGCCCCAGTCCCAATGCTACTAGAGCTGCTGCCTGCATAGTTCTGTTTGGAGCTGGCCTGGGTGTGGCCCTTTTGTAGGCTCCAAGTGGCCTGCTGGGTCCAGCTGGGCTCATTTGGTGCACCTGTAGCCTGATTCAGCTCACCTGAAGGGGCCCCTAGGGGACCCTCACGTAGTGGGAACAAGGCAAATCACCACACACGAACGGACACGCCAGACAGAAGGTTGTATTCCCAAAAGCTAGGGTTTATTGCAACGCAAATAGTCTCAGTTGGCTAACTCGGTCTCAGGCCCACGACGTGTGTCTCCAGACCTCGAGGGACACAAGAGGAGCAAATAACGTACATCAGTTACATATATACAAAATGGACATCCTGCAATCAGTCATGACATGTTCATTACACCCATTGTACAGTTTCTTTGAACTGGGTCTGATGATTGACAGTTTCGACGAATATGAAACCTTCAAACATCTATTTTAGCAACAATATGCAACATTGCGAGCCTAGAGACATATTTCTTTGTTAAACAGACACAGTGCTTCTGTTCTTGCAGGCAAGCTGCGTACGGGGGAAAAGTCGCTTCCAGGCCTTGCTATCTCCTATTTGCTATTCGTGTCCTGGGAGTCAGCACGCTCTGCTGGGCTTAGGAAAGGAGGGCTGTAAGAAAAGCATAATTCAAGCCTTTAGCTGTTTCTTTCCAGCTTTTCTACCATATTAACGAGACTGGCTGGCATCAGTGAAATGATTAAATGCCGTGTTGCTCTCCTCCAAGGCTATATGCAGGAGGGGATTGGGCATTCCTCTCTGGGGCTGCCTACGTTATGTTTCAGCGAATAACTCCCAGCATCGCGGCCTTGCTCTTTCGCTTTGACCAACAAAGTAATCAGTGAAGCATAATAAGCAGAATAAGTAGAATAAGCTTTCGGCTAAGCAGTTTTGAACAAAAAGCAATGAGCAAACGTTAGAGAACAAAATGGCGATTCTAGCTACATCAAAATGGCCACACATTGGTCAAACTTATGAGTCTGTATTTCTGACGTTTAGTGCATGAGACGGTTGGTCGTCGGCCAACATGATACATTGCCATTGGTCGAGAGAGGTATCTATTTTTCTAGACTGACAAACCCCTCCTTTTGGCCGATTGCCAAACGCCTTATCCCTACATTGCAACCTCCTCTGATGATGTGTCTGAAGTATCTGAATTTGAATTTGAACCTGAATCTTGCATGCCACTATATGCGTCTTCATTCTCACCAATATTTATGGCCATGAATTCTTTTATTGTTTTCATTTCATGAGTATCTTTATGATCTTGGCCATATGTTTGTTGTGGGTTACCATATGCATATACTCTTCACTTATCTCAGTGCAAACTAGGGGCAGACAGTGTATGTAACAACAGCAAGTCATAAATACTCCGAACACTACTACTAGTATTGCAATTAACTTCCATCCCCATGCACGCAATATCTCCCAGAACCAGGACCCTGCCTCCCAGTTCCCATTCATGGTATGGAGTTCAGAACTCAGGACGTGTAACTTTCTTATCGCTTCAAAAATCGTAGGGGAGGAGTCATTTACGAATACGCAGCACGCTGATCCCACGATTTTGCAAACCCCCCACGATCAATCAGGATTACATCAAGAGCCATTCTATTTTGGAACGTCATTAATCTAATCCCCTTTTCTTCTAGCGTCATGTTGTATAGTATATCTGCTGTTATGTTTATTGTATTCTCTAATATTCTGGACAGTTGCCTTATGTTATAGGAATGTATTGCTTGGGCCAGTAATGGTACAAATGATTTTGCTAAGTCTTCCGTAATCAAAGCGCCTTCTGTACTTCTTCGCGGCCTAGATCTGGATAGCCTAACTACATCTGCTGTCTCCAAGAGGAACACTCCTAGGAAAAGTAGACCCAAATAACATGTGCCTCCCCAGTTTCTGGGTAACCAGAGATAAGCTTTTTCTCTGCATATAAAATAAACGGGATCACCTACATACACTGGTTCTACTTCTCTTTTGAGAACCGCTGTATTCATGCAACCAGTAAACGTTCCTACTGAATAGGAGCCTTTCTTATTTAGGCAAAAAGGGACAGTTCGTGGGCTATAATTCACTGGATAGGAAGGGGGCATTGCATCTTTATTTTCTTCTGCTCTAATACGAAACGTGATTACTGATGTTTTGGATGGTGCAGACAATCTATCTCGTCGTACAGGTTTAGGCGTAGGTTTTTGGATTATCATTCGTGCTTTATGAAATATAGAACAGCCTACGGGTCTCATAATTATTTCCTAAAATTCATTTGTGTTTGTTTTATCTAATTGACCCGTATCACTCTTAATCCATTTCCCATAAATAAATGCACTCAGTGATGCACTGCATGCAGAACTTAATGGTAATGGCTGCACATACCAACCTTTTCCCTTCCCAGCATGCTGCGGTAAATGGGTGCATACCCAGCAATTATTTTTCTTTAAAATTGCATGTGTCATGTTCATTATGAGCAATAGGGTATTATTACCATATCCTTCTCTGTGCCTCTCCTCCATTGGGGACAAGGTGTAAGTAATTACATGAACAGGGCTTTCAGTGGTGGAGATATTAATTACCGGCAAGAGCATATTCAATGGGTGCGTTGCTTCCACGTACCATAGCATCAACGCTGTCATTATTGGTGCTAACATCCTCATAACACACATAACTATCGTTAAGATCAGCATACAGTTTTTTCGACATGTGTTTTTTCTAACTTTTCAGTCTTTATACCTAATTTGTTATCAGCAGCGGTGCAAGAGGAGGCTAACGCTGGTTCTGGCATTCTCTCTCTCACAGTCCTTCTTCTTCCGCAGTGGTCGTCGTGAATATCTCTCCTTGTGGCACTCATCCGAATGTCAATAAGTTCAATAAATGTCAACAGTTAATTCTGCCAGTTCTTAGCAGCCTGGATTGCTTACTCGTTTAGGCAAGATCATTATGCATTTGCATGTTGCTCAAAAGAACACCAGAGCAGTTTATCAATTGCCTTTGTACCATGTGCGCCCCGCCTGTTCACTCGGGTTCCAGACACATGGATTTTTATGATCGCACCGAGGAGCCGCGAGTCTTGAGTTTCCCGATTTGCACAACTCTCACGGTTCTCTCCTCTAGACCTCCAGTTCCTTCTCCATCCGTGATGGGAACCCGAGACAATGATGAACATCAATGAAATGCAGATTCGATCACTCCTGTCGAGGCCGCAGATTGTACCGTTAAGCTCCTGGTACAGTGTGGTCAATGAATAGTAGCGGTGCACTCCCAGACTCAAACTCTGAGTCTTGTGGCGCAATAACACGTGGCTGTGGGCGCTGCAGCGGTGATGCAGAATTCGATTCAGGCTGTGGCACAATGGCAGATGCTAGTGGGCGCCAAAGTGGTACACGCTTTTTGGCGGCCCGCAGTGATGCAGAGTCAGCTGGCCAACATTGGGGCACTCTTTGCCCTTTCTCCTTTATAGCAATCCTTCCAGACTTTGCTTCAAGCTTCACTTCAGGTTTAGGCAGATTCTGTAGTAAGGGACTGGCAACAGTTTCTTTCGATTCTGGAGCTGCTGTTTCTTTCTAGTCGTCTCGGTCAGGCAAGTCTTTCAGCGTCGGTGGTATCTTTTTAGCATGCGTGGCATGGATCCATGCCTTCCTCCCATCCACACGAATCGCCGTTTGCGTTGCCAGAAGTACTTGATAGGGGCCACGCCATTTGGGTGCTAACGATGTCTTTCGTTCGAAGTTTTTAAGTAGCACCCAGTCTCCTGGCTCCAGCGCGTGCCCCGGACCAGTAAACCTCATGGGTAAAGTCTCCTGCACCTGCTGATGAATCAAACACAATTTTTGTATTAAAAGGCCACAATAAGTACTAAGCACAGGATGCTCAACTTCGCAAAGCCACTTAGGCTGAGGTGCGCACCAAACATTCGCCGGCCTCCCCATGACAATTTCATACAGGGAGAGCCCTGTCCTTGCCTGTACTGACATGCTCATGCACAATAGCGCTAATGGCAATGCGTCCACCCAACTCAACTTGCTTCCTGCACATATCTTACTGATCTTAGATTTTAAGATTCCATTATGGCGTTCAATAAGACCGGCCGAACTAGGATGTCTCGAACTATGGAATCGCTTATCAATCTGGAGACCTGCACATATCTGTAATATCACTGCGCCCACAAAATGTGGACCGTTATCTGACACGGGGCAGGCCGAAATGGGAAAATTATTCCTTTAGCATTACTTTTGCCGTGCTCATTGCCGTGCAGTCCTTTAAAGGATATGCTTCCACCCATTTGGTCAATGCACATATTACCACTAGAACATATTTCAAGTTTTGGCATCGCTCCATTTCTATGAAATCAAAATGGATTACCTCAAAATGCATAGAGGGAGGGCCAAAACGTCCTGTCGGAGTCACCGTTCCCTTTACTACATTGTGCTGTAAGCACGTGATGCAGTTCTGGACCAACCTCTCTGCATTCTTTTTATGTTTACATTCTCCCATAACGTAGCTAGATGCTGGATTATTTTCTTGGCACATATGTGGGTAGGGCTGTGGGCCATTGTGACCATTGCATTTACACAGGAATTTGGCAACATCCAGTTTTTAGTTCTCTTGTCCACCCAACAACCCTCCAAATTTAATTCAGCAGAGCCCTCAGCCCACCCTTGTATCTCATCAGCAGTAGCTTCGGCCTGCATTTCTTTGACAGTGGCAATCCCATCTTCTATCATGCAAGGCACTTCCTCAGACTGTACTGTCATCATTTTGGTATTTAAATCAGTGGCAGTTTGTTTCGCAATCCTGTCTGCAAATGCGTTTTCCTCTCCCACTTTATATGTCACTCTTTTATGTGTCTCGCATTTCACTATTGCTAGGTGCTTTGGAAACGTGAGTGCAGACAGCAATCTAAAGGCCATATTGGATTCTGGCCCCATGTGATGTCAAGAAACCCCTCTCAGCCCAGAGTCGGCCAAAGTTACGAACCACGCCAAAGGTGTACTGGCTATCATTATATATGTTCACGTTTAAATTCTCAGAAATCTCACAGGCTCTGGTCAAGGCTATTATTTCTGCAGCTTTTGCCGAGTTGTAGGGGATTCTTTTGCTTTCTACAATGCTCTCTAGGGTAGTGATAGCGTAGGCGGCAGTTGATGTGCCATCAGGTAATTTAAAACAAGAGCCATCACAAAATAACTCTTGATCTGGCTCTTTCTGTGGGGTGTCACTTAAATCAACTCTCCCCTTCGTTTCTTCCTCAGTAACCATTAAAAAATCATGGAGAGGTGATTCGTTGTCACCAAGTTCTTCTGTGGGCAATGGCATTAATTATGCTGGATTCAAAGTGCTACACCTCATAATTAGGATGTGGGGCGTGAATAAGATGATTTCATATCTAGTCAGTCTAGCAGAGGTGAGGTGTTGCGTCTGTGGTCTATTTAGTAGAACGTCTATGGCATGTGGCACCATCAAAATTAAAGTGTGCCCCAATACCATCCCTTCCGTTTGTTTCACTGACGCACCAGCCGCTGCAGCAGCTCGCAAACATTGTGGCAGTGCGCGCGCTACAGGGTCCAGCGCGGAAGAAAAATAGCTGCATGGCCTATTTCTTCCACCTTGTTCCTGTGTCAAAACAGCCAATGCACATCCTTCATTTTCGCATACAAACAGTCTAAAATTCTAATTTGGTGTGCCCAAAACTGGAGCAGAACATAATGCAATTTTCAACAACTCAAATGCTCTCTGACATTCTTCATTCCACTGCAAAGGCATCACAGCATCCTTTTTCGTCAATGCCACCATTGGTTTCACAATTAACGCAAAGTTTCCAATTCACTGCCGGCAATAAGAAGCCATGCCTATTATGGCTCTGACTCCTTTCTGTGTTTTTGGAATAGGCATACCAGAAATGCTCTCTATTCGATTTGGCGTTAGTCTTCTCCCTTCTTTCAAAAGTAAGTAACCCAAATACGCCACTTCCTTTTGACAATGCTGACATTTTTTCAAGCTGGCTTTGTGGCCATGCACTGATAAGTGTGTTAATAGTAAAATGGTACTTTCTTTACAAATCTTCTCTGTGTCTGCAGCGATCAATAGATCGGCTATATATTGTAGCAATACACAACCTGTTGGTAGCTCTAGCATATCTAGTTGTTCCTTCAATGCCCTGCTGTAAATACTTGGACTTTCCGTGTATCCTTGTGGAATGCGCGTGAATGTGAATGACCGTCCTCCTAAAATGAACGCGAACAAATATCTACTGTCCTTGCTCACTGGAATACTAAAGAAAGTATTCTTTCAGTCAATCACGCTAAAGTATTCTGCTGATGCAGGTATCATTGTCAAAATGGTGGTGACATCTGGCACTAAGGGAAATTGAGGGTCGACTACCTTGTTTAACGCGCGCAGATCAATTATGAAACGATAGGGTACCTCGTTATCTCCTTTCTTGTATACCGGAAGAATGGGGCTGTTGCATGTACTACCTGCAATTTCCTCAATTACTCCTAATTTCACCAAATCTGAAACAATCCTTTTCGATCCTTGCTCTCCGTCAGCTGAAATTCTGTACTGTGGAATACGTGGCAGCGTGACCCCTTCTTTCAAAATCACTTTCACTGGCTCTATCTTTAAGCATCCCACATCATTGTCATTTATTGCCCATATACAGATTGGCACCTTACTCAACTCTCCTGGCAAGGGTTTAGACAAAAATTCAGACACCTGTGCATCTTGTGGCCAAACTGTTTGCGTCTACCTGTCCTTCTCAGACTCTCAGTCCACTCCTCCTCCTCCTTTTCTTCCGCTATTTCAGTTTTTGATTTATGCCTGCGCGCATGTTTCTCTCTACTTCTCCAACGAAGCATAGCTTCCCTTCTCCAGTCCCTAAGGATATCAAATGTTGTGGGACGTGCTTTCTTTCTTATCAACACCTTCTCCAAGTTATCTATTCTCCCAATCTCAAAACTCCCATTAATCAGCCACTGAAAATCTTCTTGGTTTCTGGTTTGCTTATGCCAAATCTCACAGAACATTATCGCACCCACACCATGGTTTACATACATCTCGTATGCCGGCATTCCCCCAGGTGGTGCAACTTGGCCATCTTCCAAAGATTGTCTACCGCAGCGTAAAAACCCAGCTAGCGTGGACAATACCCCAGGCATGGTTTAACCTTACCCTCGGCTAATCAACCTTACACTGGGCATTTGATTTTGCAAAGTCAACTCTCAACCAATATCAGGGCTATTTCGAATCGGGGTACGACTCATCTGATAAGTCAAATTGTCTTCCAAGACACAATTCGTCCGTATACTGACGCAACCAATGACGTTGTGTATGAGTCTCTTGGCTCTGCCTCGTTTCGGGACCCTCGCCTCCTTGTTCTCTGGCCAGGCACATCGATCAGTGATCAGATGTGTGCAGATCTGCATAGGAGTCTCATCGCTTACACCGAGGCGCCCCGAACACCTCTTGATCCCGGCTCGATCGTCCCGTCCTCGCCATTCTCTCCGCCTTTCTTATCTTACAACGTACACGATGGAACAAGTGGGGGAGGGTCCCTATTCAGGCGCCATCTTGAAGGGGCCCCTAGGGGACCCTCGCTTAGTGGAAACAAGGCAAATCACCACACATGAACTGACAAGCCAGACACAAGGTTATACAACCTCCCAAAAGCTAGGGTTTATTGCAAAGCAAATAGTCTCAGTTGGCCAACTCGGTCTCACGCCCCACGACGTGTGTCTCCAGACCTCGAGGGACGCAAGAGGAGCAAATAATGTACATCAGTTACTTATATACAAAATGGACATCCTGCAATCAGTCATGACATGTTTATTACGCCCATTGTACAGTTTCTTTGAACTGGGTCTGATGATTGGCAATATCGACGAATATGACACCTTCAAACATCTATTTTAGCAACAATATGCAACATTGCGAGTCTAGAGACATATTTCTTTGTTGAACAGAACACAGTGCTTCTGTTCTTGCAGGCAAGCTGTGTACGGGGGAAGAGTCGCATTCCAGGCCTTGCTATCCCCTATTTGCTGTTCGTGTCCTGGGAGTCAGCACGCTCTGCTGGGCTTAGGAAAGGAGGGCCGTAAGAAAAGCATAATTCAAGCCTTTAGCTGTTTCTTTGTAGCATTTCCACCATATTAACGAGACTGGCTGGCATCAGTGAAATGATTAAATGCCGTGTTGCTCTCCTCCAAGGCTATATGCGGGAGGGGATTGAGCATTCCTCTCTGGGGCTGCTTACGTTATGTTTCAACGAATAACTCCCAGCCTTGCGGCCTTGCTCTTTAGTTTTGAACAACAAAGTAATCAGTGAAGCAGAATAAGCAGAATAAGATTTCGGCTAAGTAGTTTTGAACAAATAGCAATGAGCAAACGTTAGAGAACAAAATGCCGATTCTAGCTACATCAAAATGGCCACACATTGGTCAAACTTATGAGTCCGTATTTCTGATGTTTAGTGCATGAGACGGTTGGTCGTCGGCCAATATGATACATTGCCATTGGTCGTGAGAGGTATCTATTTTTGTAGACTGACACACCAGGCACTGTTTAATGTCATGTTCACGGTGGCGGCGATACCGCCACCGTGTTCACGGTTTTTGCGCTATTTTTGTGGCAGTGTTTCCATGTCCATGGTACTCGTAATGCTTGCAGTGTTTCGTATTGCTGAAAACGGGGGGGGTTTCCGTGCAGGCGCTGTTTACAGGTGCCTCGACTCCGCAGTGGGGTTTATAGTGGTGGTATTTCCGGGTTTGTAGATCATAATTTGGCGATCGCGGAAATGGTGCCGGTATGGTTATACTGGCAGTGTTAAGTCCGGACCGGTGAACTTGTAATGAGGCCCATTGTATTCTAACAGAAAGGGATTGCTCTCAATAGGACTACGGTTTGGGATTTTCAATGGGACAAATGCAAATAAGGTATTCATAGGAATGCACACAATACACGGACACATTTGATTTTCAGTGACAAATACACTAACTCTGTTCAGGCTATACTTAAATGACTATAGTTAGTAAAACACACCACAAAATTGTTGATTTCATATGATAACAATATTGAATGTGAATTGCAATGGGGGAATGAATTGAGGAGGCAGGTGAATGATGAATGTGCAATTAATAAAAGGGGCGGAGTTCGGCATCGAGTTCCCAGTCTGCCCCAGTCTCACTGTGTGCTTTCATTGAGGAGCTGCACAACGTGTTTTGTCCTGAAGTCCTGTGTTTGTGTCGCCTACTTAAAGTGACTGTGGGCGTGGAGTTTGGCACCGAGTTCCCAGTCTGCCCCAGTCCGCTCCAGGTGGCATTCATGGCGGATACTATGAACAAGAAAACAGGCCCCTAGACCCACCACAAAACACTGCAACAGCGCTGCATGCTGAATCCTTGGACAGCCTTGAATAAGGCTGCAAGCACAGACGGAAATGTAAGCAAACAAATTGTTGCCTTGCCGACGAACAATTCTGCCGGCCAGCTGCTGGTTACGGCGGATATGTCAAATGAGCCTGATGAGCCTGATGCGGCAATTGAGGCCGCGGACAGACCGGACTGTAGTCCCCTCGCAGACCCGCCTGAGGCCATGACCAATGTTGACCCGCCTCCCTCTATTGAATGCAGCAGCGGTCTCGCTGAACTGACTGAATTGACTGCGGCCGTGTTCAACATTGACCCGCCTCCCTCTACTGAATGCAGCAGCGGCCTCGATGAACTGACTGAGGCTGAGTCCAATAACAATTCTCCACCTCACACAAAATGCAGTAATGATCCCAGGTCCCTGATCGACCTTGAACAGCCTGTTTTATTAGCTGCGATAGCGCTACTACAAAAATCATTGCTATCATTAAATAACTTAAAAGCTGTTTCACAATCGATTTGCGAGTTACGAGAGAATATCCCCAGTCCTGTTACTCCGGAGCTGTTCTATTCTCCATTTGAGATTACGGATGCAGACCTGATGGTGGCATCAAATGTTGCATCCGACTCTAATGAACCTGAACCTGAACAAACCATATCGATAAGCTTGAAAAGCCCAAATGGTACACAGGCAATCATGCATGAGCATTCAGAGCAGGACCAACCTCCAGTCAGTAGCCAAGTCGACTGTCCTTTTATGGAGTTAGAAATCGCACAGAAAATAGGTGGGCTGAGTGCTCCTCTAAGTAATTCTGAGGAGACAACTGGTCAGGTGAGAAGCACACAAGATCTTCCAAGTGCTTTCACGAAAAACTCTCATCGGATTCAATTTCATGCTACTCATGAGGGTTTGGCACCCGAAGGGGAAAAGGTCATACGTTACCATGCCACGTTTAGCAAATACTGTCTTGACAAATTTGCAAGACAAATCTTTAATATGTCAGAACTACCTTTAGATGAAACAATTATGCACAGCAAACTTGCTGACACGCTACACTGAAAAAACAGCCGTGGCTGCATGCTGCCAGCTGCGAGCACAACATCTATGTCATCGGCAAATTCCATCTTGCATGCTGATGGTAATCTTCAAATCCGAGACTCTACATATAAACCTCGGACCACACCAGTTAAGGAACAAAATTGAAATTCTTTGCATCAACATACTGCCACGAAAGTGCTGGACTCATATGCTTCACCATGTTTAGAAAAAGGCAACTCTAAACACATGAATGCGGCAACAATTAATCTTTTAAAAGCTTCTCTGCCGCACCAAATTCTCAAGCTCGCCAAGTCAAACACAAGTACGCTGTTGGCGTCCACGAGGAAAAGTAACAGTGCCAAAGGACTCGTGTCGGCATGAAAAAACGGCCATACAGTTGAAGCCCGCGCACAAATCGAGGACTCTTCGAGTCTCTCGGCAAGCTGTGCAGAAAATACCGGACATACACAAGCTAAGGCCAGTCTTTCCTCGGCTGCGGCCATGCAAATCCATAACAACGTTTTCTTCCTTGGCAATGATACCTTTTGTGAAACTTTATGAAGCCCTAAGTGAACGGATTCAGGATCAAGGTGCAATGCTATTGAACCTAACCCAGAAAATGGATCAAACTGAAAGGTCCAATACGTTCCTAAAAGAGAAAATACATGCAGAGGCCGAGCGCACTGCAGTATGGCAACAAAGGCATGGTGACTTGGCCACTCGAAACAGTTGCCAACATGTAAATTGGTCGTCGGCTTGTTAGAAGCTCTCAAGCTCACGAGAAACTGCCACTGTTCTGTCTCCCGTGGCTGCGACGGCATCTGCACTGTGCAAACCGATACAACAGTTCCTAATAAGCAGACTGCTCGGACCACGCCAGATCAGACTCTATCCTTGAGGGATACTGCCAGTGGGACAAATGTGGATATGGTGGACTCCCGACATAAAACAAAAAAAGTAGCAGGAGCAAATCCATCGCAAAACTCTCTGGACCTGGAACACACCAATGAAAAGGCAAAAAGCCGGGCTGTTCCAAGAAACCACTCTCATGATGACGGAATCACTGTTGTTAGTATTGAAAGCTCTCAGGATGATACTCAACCACAAATAGCTGTACCTGGAATACAGTTTTCATCCTTTAGTATCTTCACTGGTACGGCAAAAACAACCTCAATCACCTCACACATGGATGCAACTAAAACATCCAGAAAAAATGCAAGTGGTAAATTGACAAAGAAACTCAAACTGGCTGGACCTTCAAAGACCAAGACATTTATAAGAAATCTATCCACTCCGCCAAAACTAAGTTTATTTAAAAGTAATGATGGCCATAAAAAGAAACAGTCAGATTCTGCATCAAACAAGACTACTCAGGTTCACTCTACTCAAGAGAAACACAAACCGACTCTAAAACGAAGAAGAAGAATTTCTGATTCTGAGACAAGTATCACCACAATTGCATCTACGTCAACCAACCTATGTGACCTATCCACATACTCGATCCAGGACGATCAAGATGCCTCTAGTGCCGCAAGTTGTAATCTTTTAGATCCAACTCAAGCCCATGCTCAGAAGCCAAACAATGGGTCAGCCAAAGCAACAAAACCCTCGGCTGTGAACCATCAAACCACC
The DNA here is from genome assembly GCF_040938575.1 of Ambystoma mexicanum. Classification (NCBI taxonomy): domain Eukaryota; kingdom Metazoa; phylum Chordata; class Amphibia; order Caudata; family Ambystomatidae; genus Ambystoma; species Ambystoma mexicanum. The sequence goes on from NC_090936.1 coordinate 914,606,211, forward strand.
AGTGCAGACATTGTAAAGGCAAACCTATTGTCTGAGGCTGAACCGTAGTTGAACACGAAATTTACCTCAAATCAATGAAATCAGCGTGTTCATTTCAAAACGAGGGTGCATGAAAATAAACCCACTAAAGGAGTACTTGGTTACCGCAAACTATGTTTACAAAATATCCAAAGTGATGACGGTGAAGTAAACCTCAACCAAGCAAACATCATGAAATTATTCAAATGTGTGCCATCGCTACGAACAATTGAATCAGACGATATACGGATTGTTGAATATGCTACAGAAAAATCTTCGGATCAGGTGCTCTTGCATATCAATTCAGCCAGCGTACGTAGCACTCTCCTAAGGGCCAGCGATGAGCTGTTGTTCTTCGGCTTTGAAATTTCATCTGAACCTGAGCAGGATGAAACCTCTCAAACAGAAAAACCAAAAGAAGGAAAAAAGCGATATAAGAAACCTGTTGATTCTGCCCCATTAAGGCAGTCGATGAGTGTCACCAAAAACCCAAGATACAAACAAACTCTGCAAAAAAAGTACCGGACAAAAAATCTAATCAAAATCAGCTTCGGAATCAGCATTAGCCATTACTGACCAATACTGAATATCCATTTCTGTTTCTATCATGGAACACACGTGGTTTCAAACACTTATTCAATGTCTTTGAAATCCCCTTGAAAAGTGTTTTCATTATATGTCTACAGGAAACATGGCTTTGCAAACTGCCTATATGTGACGGGTTCACCATCCTATTAATTCCCGCAGAAAAAAATGCTAAAGGCCGTCGAAGCTCAGGCCTAATAACAATGGTGAGAATAACACAAAAATGGTCAGTTCCTGTGTCAGTAAATCCAAACCCTTACGTGCAAGGTACTCTCATGCACACAATTGAAAAAAGTCTATTAGCCAGAAAGCACTTACTGATCATAAACGGCTACTGGAACCCAGAAAGGATCAGCACAGATGTATTCATAACTGCAATCTCACAGCTAATAGACGATGCCATGCTGGCTCATAACAACTTGTCAGTTATTTGCTGTGGAGATCTGAATTGCAAATGGTTCCAGTTTGACCATTCTTTGCAAACGTATCAGCGACTGCCGAATGATGTGATCGAAGAAAGAAGACAAAGATGGCAGACTGCCATGGGCTTTCGTGACCTATCCATGCTAAACGGTTCAACAAAAGGAGACATTCCTGCTAAGCTAACATGGTATCGTGATACAACACATAGTATCCTCGACTACATATGGATATCTAGTAATCTTGAAACAAAGATTATCGACTTACAAATAAAGAAAATGAAATACAGTGATCACAGTCTTTTGCAACTTTGTTTCATGACGGACATGAATCTGCCTAGTAGCCCTACCAAGGTCACTTTGGAAACAAACTCAAGAGGAAATAGTCTTCGACTAAATGAAAATCAGATTCAAGGCCTTGTGATGAGGCTAATGAATATGCCAGCCTCTCAAGGTACTGATTACATTCCACTGTTGGCAGATTTCACCACTGATGGAAATCCCTCAAGGCACCTTGGGCGGTCTCACAGACACATATACAGCAAAGTGTTATACGAAGCTAAAAAGGCCTTGCGAAAAGACCTGAGAGAAATAAGAAAACGCCTCCCAAGAGTGGATGTTCAAGAGGCCGTAAAAGCAAGACGCGCGACCTATCGAAACTGGGCGAGGTCTCATGCCATTATCATCAAGATCGGGCTGAGCATATGTTACACCTACTTATGACAAGGAACACACGTGATATTTGGAAGATTTTGAATATGGACCTCTCTAAATGTACTCCGAATATAATAAACACCATTCCAGGAGACGTATGGGACATGCACTTTTCCTTGGTTTTTCAGAAATCTGAAACAGCGGCTCTGTCAGCAATTTGTGCCGTAGACACTCAGTGGGACGTTCAGATGGCGCACAATGATATTGTACGAGCTATTAATGCCTTAAAGATCTTGCGTGCAGCTGGACCAGATCTGATTTCAAATGTAGATCTAAAAACACATCCAAGTGAGTGGCCAAATTTCATTGAAAACTTGTTCATGAAAATTAGCCTGTCTAAAAAATTGCCTGAATCGTGGAGGACCGCCATAGTGGTGCCAATTCACAAAAGGGGCAGATGGGATGATCCGAATAACTATTGCCCAATTGCCCTTTTGGGCACGATTGGAAAAATCTTTGGGTCTAGTTTGCGTGTTAAACTTGCAAAGTGGGCAGAAACTTCTCAGATTATTGACATATGGCAAACAGGGTTCACGAAGGGTATTGTAGTCGATGTAAACCTGTTCATCTTGTCGATCCTAAAACTAGAAACTCTAAAGAAAAATGGAAAAATCCACTTTGCATTTATAGACATGAAACAGGCTTTCGATTGTGTGAACCGCAGCCTATTATGGGCTAAACTGTCAAAATGGCATTGTCCGGCATCCATCCTTCAACCAATTATTGCACTCCATGACCATACATCAATCAAAGTCTGATTAAACAACAGTGGTCTGCTATCCAATACCATCTTGACACATAAAGGTGTCAAACAAGGATGCCCGCTTGCTGCAGAGCTATTCAAACTATTTCTGGCTGATCTCCCGAACTACCTCAATCTGGTTCCTTTCTTCTGAAGGCGAGCGTCCCCCAGATAGCACGATCCTCCCCACAATGAGAGACAATAATGGACTCTCCCAGTATGGGAATAAGGCCAGGACAAAGTGCGGGTGAGCTTAAATGGGAGTTTATCAATCAGAATAGGGCATGCAAAGAACTCTGCAAACTCCGAGAGCGCTCTGTCTGACAATAGCAAAGACAGGCGTATATATTTACAGAATGCGTCATAAGAACCTACATGCTATAGGGGGCACAAGTTAGTAGGGATTGGGTGACGACGACTAACTATAGGTGTTGCTGCGATGTGGTTTGCCGTGGCTGGAGGACGTCACTGGTTACCCTCGTGGGTTGGGCTGGGTCTGGCAGGTCAGCTGGGCTCATCCGGACGCTGTTGTTGTGCCAGCCGTGACCAGTGTCAGTGATGAATGTCTTTCCTGGCTTTCTGCCCTAGGGCCACGCACACCGCAGTCATTCAACATTGCAGTATTATCTTCCCTGGTAAATCTTCCAATAGGTTATTCTACAGGTTAATGCAACACAGGAGGAATGCACCTAGAGTGGGGTCTTTTGGCGATACATCAATACATGGTTACCATCGTCCTGTTGACCGGGTATCATAGGTCGCGAGGTTGGGTCTCAGGGCATGGGACAGGCGGTCCGCGTTATCATGTCTCGTTAGAAGTCATTATGGATGTGTTCCTGTAGTGTTGCCATAATATTGGGTGTCCTAATTTTACAGGGGCCATTAACCTAAGGTGAGCCGGTGGGTCGTGGAGCCTAAGAAAGGGCGCCTTTGCATCTGTGTTTTTAGGCCGGGGTTTACTGCTGGGTTGTAAATAATTCAGGTGGCAGGCCGTGGCCTTGGGCGCTGCGGGGGAATGTGAATGTTTGAAGCGGCTCCAGCCGAATTGGGGGAGGTGGAGCAGAGCAGCACAGGCCTCTGCTTTTTCGTCTGGCAGGCTTCACTGGGGGGAAGGGGGAATGGCCTTGCATGTGCTCACAAAGGTATTTTCCTCGTGTGTTGCAGATTTAGGTGGAAGAGACATAAACATTCACATAATATACAATACTCATTGAGTCTTTTCAAAGCTCACGTTTTTGACATTGTTAGTGCCTTTCATATGGCCAATTCGAACACATTACTTATACGCTAAGTATTTAACAACCACAACATTTTGTGACATGTCTATACATGTGCGGTTAGTGAGGTAGTAGTAAGGTTGGTGGAGCGCGCAGGAACAACCCGCCAATAAGACTGACGGCAGTGACACATGGTGAGCTTGGACATACATATGGTGCATTTTCATGCACCCCTTACGTGAGCTCCCAATAGGGTTGCATTTGTCTTCCCTTGCACTCTAGCAGCATTAGTTCAGTTATGGCATGGGACCTTGGGATGCAGGCTTCTTGGTAAAACACAAAACATAAAAAAACCCCGGGACACTTTTACTGTTTGCGCATAGCTACAGGGATGTGGGTGCTTCATCCCTAATGTCATATAAGCACACATTCTGCCATTTTTATGGCGGTTACAGGTTTTTAGTCAGAGAGGTCGTGGAGAGAAAAGTTTCATCACAGGTGGTTTGCCCATTAGTATTTGGGGACTCTGCTTTTGTCAGGGGACCATTTTACAGTTCTTTTCCACCCAGGCCCTGCTGGCCGGGTCATACTGGAAACAGCGATACACTGCGGAAGGTGAAATGTTACAGTGTTGGTATCTAACACTAGCTCATGTCCGTCTGTTCGTGGGAACGGGCTCTCAGCGGATCTGCCAGAGAGCTGCGGCCACAGGGATAATTGCAACTCTCCAAGGGTGAGGGCCGCGCTGCGGTGCACAGGGCTCAAACCATCTTTATTTCACAAAATGGTTTCCAGGGCCTAGCTAAATTCAGCAGGTTTGGTCAATGTCTTCAGCCAGTGGCCCACCCACCACCTGGGCCCTGGTGGCAGGGGGGACCCCTGACGAGCCATGGACTTCACTGGGGGGAGAGGATGCAGGGGAGGGGGGTCTCTTGGACCAATCCTCCCATACACTTCTCACCCACGATAAACCAAATCCCAATTAAATGTATCATCTATGCGGATGATTTGGTGCTGATGGACAGAACCCTAATTGGGCTCCAGCGCCTTCTAGTGGGTCTACAAAAGTACATGGTCCTAAACGAATTGACAATAAATATTGCAAAAACTAAAATTGTGTCAATTGGAAACGTAAAAAGCAAGAAAGATAAAGCGTTTAGGTGGAAAGTCGCTGATACCAACATCTCTTCTGTTGATTCCATAAGATACCTAGGGATCCAATTCAACAACTCCATCCGTGAACAGCAATGGGTTGACGAATTAACATCAAAAGTGATGAAGCTCGCTCTGCAAGGAGCAAAAATCAACAGGAACTATGGAAAGTTTTCTCTGGAACCTGTCCTTAAATTCTACCTACAAAAAGTGGTACCAATAATAACCTTCGAGGCTGAGGCCGGGTGGAATATAAGTGAGCAAAAATGGCATGTATTGGAAGGTCACTTCTGGCGAAAAGTACTGAGGTTGCCACAATCAACATCGATGACTATCCTGAGACATGAATTAGCTATAAATTCACTGCACATCAGGGTGGTTTGGAATTCAATTGCCACAATGCGTAAAATGGCCATAAAATCACTGGCACCGGCATATAAAATCTTTGCCAATGAATATGCTCCAAACAACCAAAACTTACTTAATATATGGTTTCGTAAATTATTGGCATTCTTAACGGCTGCAGACATAAATAATCAAGATCTTTTAAATCGCCCGCAGCTTGCCAAAAAGAAATTTGAAAATTGGGCTTGGATTGTCAATTATGAATCATGACAAAAGCTGAAATCAACAAAATTGGTGGGATGCGATCACAGGAAATTAAATGAACCAGCACGCTATAAAAGATAACCTTTGCCGCTTCTGTGGACTGGCTACTGAAACATCTAAACATCTGATAATCGAATGCAAACAGATAGTCAATCAACGCTCATTACATCTTGGAAAGTTTGCCCCCTTGGATGAAGATGTGGATAGGTGGTGGGCTAGGATCATCTCTGGAAATAATATAAAACTTTTGTGCGCAATTGTGAATTATCTTGACATGACTTTGAAAGCAGATGCTTAACACTTTTGATTAGTTCTTCCTGCTGGTTTTTCTGGAGAGCTTGTGGAGTTTTCTTTTCTCTCTGTTGTCTCTTTCCTTGAAACAAAAGTTTGAATTTTGTGTTCAAACTGTAGATTGTTTTTCAAATAAAAACAAAAAGAATTGATTTATTTCCAAATGCTACTACTACTACTTCTACAGACAACTGAAAGATTTATCAAAGGAATAGGCAAACATACACAGGCTAATACAGATTCTTCTATGGAAGCTGAATGAGTTATACTGGCAATTTGGGACTTTCATTGGGATTTTCAATGGGATTTTCTATGGGATGTATTTTACCAAAGGAGAGGAGAGGTTCATGCAATTTAGGACTGGGTCCATTACTACTTTCAAAATAAGCCTTGGTTTGGGATTCTGGAAAGTCAGCTGGATCTCAGGAACCTATAGACAGCTAGGCAAGGGGTCTGGTTTCTGCACTGTCCTGGTTGGGACTCTGGACAGCCAGGCTGGATCTCAAGACTCTCTGGACAGCTAGGCAAGTGTCTGGTCTCTGAACTCTCTTGGATGGGATCAGATTGGCAAGGGTCTGGTCTCAGCTACCTCCTCTCCACCCTCTTTCTGCTGTCTCCCTGGATTCTTGTGTCTGCGTGTGTCTAGCATAGTCCCCCCTTATATAGCCCAAATGACATCATTTATTTTACAGTCTGGGGGAGGTACCCTAGAATTACTCCTACGCTGGGATAGGAAACCTAGCATTCTCCCCTCTACCCCCTGGCATCATTGGTTCAAGGGGAGAGAGCATCATCTGTCTGTCATTTATGACAGTTCTTTGTTTCTTAAGTCACTTTTTGACAAAACCCAGTTATGTTCCATAACTTCATATTTCTACTAGACAACATCATAAGTAATAGATAGGCAGTTTCAGCGGGTCATGGGGAATTGGGCCAGCCGGCTCTGTGCAAGGTAGCATGGTCCCTTGGCACCTTTTTGTCCTTTTCATGAAATGCATAATAGTTTTCACTATGCAAATGATTAACCATCTTCATACTCTCATTTTCCATCTTTCCACCAATGTTCATATTTGTCCCATTTATAATTAGCCAGAAGCAAGTCTTTACTGGCCATTTCAGTGCACAAAATCCTGCGAACATGCACTTAGTCTCTAAAAATCTGCATGGAAATCACTTGGAAAAATATCATAAAACAAAATTATTTCTTATTCTGAGTGCTGGGAAAAATGCCTGAAATGAGAAATCCTTTTATGTCAATCTGGAGGACCTGTCACATATGGGAGGGTTGTGCTTCATCCCCCACAGCCAATTTCTACCCCTGGCTCAGACTTTATTGCACCCTTTGAAGTAGGTCAGTTTGTCCTTGGGAGTGGGTGCAAATGGAAGCACAGTTCTTGCTCAAGAACTAGCCACACTTGCTTTCTTTGTCTTTCCTGCCATTACTGCCTTCTAGTCTGGCAGAGAAGAGGATCATCACGCCCTCTGCCACATCACATGTCATTGAGGAATGCGACTTCCAGTGGAGGCTTGCCTTTCAATTGAGTTTTATCCATGAGCCCAAAACTGGTTTTACTGGCATTCTGAGTCTTTTTCCAAGGTGACTGCAATCTTGTGGGGACAAACATAACATACATTGTGTAGCCAACCCCCCACCCACACACTGACATTTCTGTGCAAGCAAAAGCTACCATTTCACATTGGATTTTAAATGTTATTTTCCCTTATTTTCTTGCACACGTGTGCAAGCCGTATTTCATTTAGTATTTTAAATGCGGTTCTGTGGGTCATGGGATGTTCTTTTGGTTTGTCCTTTTGAAGGGGTTGGAATTGCTGTTGGTTCGTGGATCTGGAGGGGTACAGCACAGGGTTCTTTGATGTGACATGAAATAAAAAGGAAAAACGATGCCGTTTTTTTTCATTTACAGTGTTTTGAGCACAGCAGTTCACATGAAAGGGAAAACAAATACTGTGTCGGGTATCATTGATGGCATCCTTGCCCCTCATGTGAATTAACAGTCAGACAAGGCCTTTTTTTGATGTAGTGCATACTTTTTGACATTCAGATGGAATAAAGCAGATGCAGGGCCATTCTTCAATGCAGTGCATGCTTCTTGTTATGTAGATGAAAGAGGAGCAAACACAGGGCTGTATTTTTCCATGCAGGGTTCAAATGCTTGCCACACATATACCAGGGAAACAAAGCACAGCCATTTTTGCTGGCAATGTTTAATGCCATTTTTCAGGTGACAGAGATTTCTGTTAGGGCCTGTAAATGCACACCACAGATACCCCCCCTCCCCACAGATCTTCCATTACTTTTTGTTGGGGAAGAGTAGGCCAGAGTGGGGTTTCCTTCGGCGGAATTCTCCTTCATCATGGAGCGGCACTCCAGGAACCCGTTCTGTCTTTGGGTTGGAGAGTATGGTATGGCACCCTCTATGCTTCCTTCCCTTCCAGGTCCCCAGGGCGTTCCTCTCCAGGCTGGAATGTAAGGATGTTAATTCTCTAAAAGAAGACAGAAAGAAAACAAGTTTTAGTACTTCTTACTGACATTATTCCTGGAAGATGTACAATGATGGATCAATGACAACGACTTGCAATTTTCATGACATTTGTTTTTTTCTCATTTTTACAATAACACCAAGTAAATTACTCAACAGAACAATGACACCAATTTGGCCTTTTCAGGCCATCTTCTTTTTCATTTTTACAATAACACCCAGTAAATTACTCCTTAGTATACAGATATAACATCTAAATACTTCTGTCTGCTTTTTCCTACTTTCTTTTCATTCTTCAGATGGTTCCTCTGCTTGATTTTTATTTGGTATATCAATCAGCCACAAAGCATGTCTGGGGTGACAGCTTTTCAGCTGATTGATGTGGACCCATTTTTCTTTTGCATGTTACCCTTTAGGGATGCTGATTTTATAGGCGACAAGTGAGATTTTGTCAACAATTTCAAAGGGGCCGCACCAGGAGGGGAGGAATTTCTGCTCCTTAGTCTGGTTCCTCTGAAAATTGCACAAGTAGACCCTGTCTCCCACTTGATATTCTTTTTTAGTAGTCTTTAAATCGTAGTGGGTTTTCATCCCCTCTGACGATTTCTACAGATTCTGCTGAGCATACGCAAAAGCATGCTGAAGGTGTTTTCTCAGATTCTCAATATATTCAGTGTTGTGTATATGTTAATCAGTGTCTGCTCTTGTATTCTGCAGAGCAAATGCTGGGGTAGCACCATTTTTCGTCCAGTCATTAGCTCAAATGGAGACCTTTTGGACACAGAAGATGGTGTAGATCTGATGTCCATCAAGCCAAGTGGTAATTGGATGAACCAACTAGGTCCAGAGTCTGCCACAAACTTCTTAAGAATGCTCACAATTGTTCTATTGTACCTCTCAAATCCCCCACCTGAGGCTAGGCGGTAGGCAATATGGAGTTTCCTCTTTACCCCAAGTATCTCCCACATCTTTGTCATCACCTCGTTGGTGAAGTGATTTCCTCAGTCCGACTCAATCCTTTGGGGAAGGATGAAACGCGAGAAGATGTGGTTGATCATCAGTGCAGCTGCTGTTTCTACCTTGCAATTTGGGGCCTGGAGACATTCCACCCATTTGGTAAACAAGCATGTTACTGTCAACATGTACTTGTTTCCCCTAGAGGAGCAAATCATGGTCCCAATGAAATCTACTTGTAAATCTGACCAAGGCAGTGTCATCCCCCTCCTCTGGAGGAGAGCTTGGTGTGTGAGTGAACTTGGCTGAAATTGTGCACACACAAGACACCTCTTCAAATATTGGTCAAGGTCCTGACCCATGTGTGGCTGGTATGCAACCTCTCGTAAGATTTCCGAAGTAGTTTGAAACCCCTGATGACCGGCTGTCGCTGCGTCATGGACGTGATTTAGCATCAGGCTCCAGAATGTGGTAGGTAACACCCACTGGTCACATCCAGAGATGGATCTCCTTACCAACAAACCTTCTTGGATTCGGAACATTTTCGGAAACTTCATCAACACCCAGAGATCCTCTTTCCCGATGTAATCAGTTTCGGTCAGAGGAATGTTCACGGGGTCTTCGTTGTGTTGGTAACATTTCCCAATAATCAGATCCCCTTTTTGTGCTGTGATCAAATCATCATTGAGGGTCTCCTTACTCCACTGGGCAGTTGAGAGTTAATTGTGGACCAGTATATGGGATCTGGTGACAGAAGCAAACTGTATTTCCCCCAACAGGGTCTCAATCTCAAGGATATTCCCTGGATGGCACCGGTTTTGGCCAACTGGTCAGCCAGGTAATTTCCGGTTTTGTCTGGTCTCTCTATTCTGGAATGACCCTTCATCTTCTTCCAGTAGATGGTCATCCAATTAAAATGGGGATTTATGTCTAGGGGTGTAACCCGCCCAATCACATTAGACCAAGTAATCTATGGTCCTGTAGCCAGTAGAACCAATGAGATGTCGTACTTGTAGTGACGTCTATCACAAGTAATGTAGAGGGTTGGACATAGACGCCCACCCAATAAGAGTTATCCAATCCACATGCTCTGTTACCGTATACAGATATAGCACCTATACTTAAGTTACCTTTCCTAACCAATTATATTGCATGATGATTTTTGTAAAGTTAGACGTCAATGATGACAAGTTTTATGCATAAAAGTGGCTGTTCAACTGAAGTTCGAGGAAGTCAGGGCGAGAGAGGTGATCGCAACGCTGCTGATTTCCATTTGTTTTCCCTGTTTGATGTACTTGCCATTAAACGTCCTCACATGGTGCAGCTAACTTGTCTTACAAGCTCAGGAGGGTGAGTACTGACCTATGGGTCCGTCAGTAACTTCCGCCCCTCTCTGAACACTTGGTAGCGTGAGGATGGTGTCAGCCATCAAGTATTGATTATCGATTGATAGTTATAAGACACCTTCAGACCGACGGCACAAAGTAACTCTGGGCCCTCGGTAAGATAACAAATCCGTTCGCCATTCTGGCTGAATAGACTGAGAAGCTCCCCATGGACAATGATAGAGTAAAAGTTTCAAAATTCTGCAGTGGGTCTGAAGGAACCCACCTTTACAAGCATAACCCTTCTCATTCCCACAGGCAGCGGATCGGACGGAAACCTTAAAAGCAGGAAGAGGAAGGGGCGGTGATCCCAAAGTCCCAGAGAGGAAAAGATGCGATCGGTGAGTGAAACAACGAACTCGTTACTTTGGCAAATGTCTGGTAGGCATTAGAGTAAATAAGGGAAAGGTAACGCAGGGTGGCGGAGAAAAAATAAAGTAGGTAGAATTAGGGAAGACTGTATTTATATAGGTGATTAATGACTCGAGCATAAGAAATAAAGAGTGAATACCAGGGGGGCACCTGAGAAAAAACGTAAGGAATACCAGGGGGCACCTGAGCAAAAACGTAAGGATTGGCCTTGTTCCTGCACTTTAAAGAGTGGTCAGAAGGAATGTGAACCCAGAGCCCACAGTGGGGGGACAATTTAGGCTACGTTGACAATTAAAGACGTCACAAAAGGGGTTTGTTCACATCCCATGGTGGGGTATTGATTAGAAAGCAGGTATATGTGTGGGTGTCCGACATTTCGTCGAAAGTCATTTCGTCGAAAGACATTTGGTCGACGTAATTTGGTCAAAAACCAAATGGTCGAATTTTTTTATTTATTTATATATATATTTTTTAGGTTGTAGTTCGGGGGGACCCCCCCCCACAAAAAAAAAGTGAAAATAAAAATAAAAAAAAATTCGACCATTTGGTTTTCGACCAAATTGTTTCGACCAAATGTCCTGTCGACGAATTTTTTTTTGACGAAATGTCTGGCAACCATATGTGTGACCAGCTGCCGTCTGTCTAGTCTGTCAAGCGTATGTCATATATGTCCTGTGTATGTCAAATGTGAAATTATTGTATTGATGATTGATTGAAATGCATTTTGGCTTTACGCGATATCGTAACTAAGAGGGAATCGCCTTTGAATTGATGAGTTTTGAGTAAATTGTTGGTACAAAATTTTGCGGAAAAAAACATTTTAGATTGGAGCTTGCATATGTGGTGCTCGCTCATACTAGTGGAAAGATTAAAGACTGTGTAAATATTGTTGGTGACGAAATTAAGAATGGAGGAAGTTACCCCACTTGCACATTTAGGCAAGCAACTGCCCAAGCATGAAATATAGCCAGGAGTGGGTTAAGGGTACCGCCAATAAGATGTTTATGCCTTGGCCCCAGAACGGGTAATTTTCTAAGGCTTTCTTTAGAGCACATGACCACCTTCCTACACGCTACATATACAGGCAAGAAGCTAGAGAAACATCTTGCTGTCCATGCGTTATGGAAAATGTTTGAAGAAACAAAGGTGGAAGAACCACCCACAGACTGGATACTAAATGTATGTACGGAGGGGGGTGAGACGCCTACCGCGCCACCTGCCCCGCCTGAGCCAGTCATCGAAGGGAGCAAAACAGAAGGGCTTTACCCTCTAAGAGAACTCAAGGTAGCTACGGGGCATCGCAACCCTGCATATGAGTAACCTACGTGCAGTAGTTACGAGATCAAGGAGAGTAATCTTGCCTCCGCAGTCCGGAGGGACAAGGAAAGACGCGATGGTGGAAAAAAGGATCAGGCACAGACTAGTGCATCTCTCGAGAAAGAGAGAGAGAGGGAAAGAAGCAGAAAGGAAGTGATGAGTTGGCATCGCAAAAGACGAATGGATGGGAGGGCAGATACTGTTGAAACTAGATGGAAAGGGAAGCGATGAGGTACGGTCGAGAGAAAGGACTAGTGAAGCACAACGAAAGGAGAAGGAAGTAAGGGATGAAAGGACAAGAAAGAAAGATAGGCTAAGACAAGAACAACTATGTCGCGAAGAGCAAGGAATACCGCTCAGTCGCACACAATGCACAGCCTATGAAAAGTACAGGCAGAACATGCTAAAGTTAGAGGAAGAGAGGAGAGTGCACAAAGGAAAAGTAAAAAAGAGGGAAGAGGAGGAAAGTAGAAGGGCAAAAGAAGGTAGAAATGAACAAATGAGGGAAGTAGATAAGGCTAGGGAGGAAGCAAAAAAGCAAAAGGAAATAGACAAGGAAATAGAACGTACGTACAGAGAGAGGGCACGGGATCTTGAATATTTTGAGCGGGAAATGATTAAACCCAGTCCTACAGTAGAATGGGAAGACATAGAAGAATTTTTCCTGCAAGCGATGCGGTACCGGGTAAAAGCAGGACTAATATTGAAGATGACGTTGACATCAGAAGCATCAGGGAAACGATTGATAAAATCTATGACGAGATGGGACTAGAACTAGTTTACCAAGGGTGAAGGGAAGATGAGCGCTAAGAGAGCACTCAGCTATATGACACTGAGAATGTCACCCGAAGTAGTGGGAGCAGGGGACTGTCCCTAGACAGGCTAGAGATTGGGCAAAACGAAGAAGACGCTAGGAGTTGTGGAAACTGGGAGTACTCAGAATCTGACTCTGGTGGGGAAACGGAGGATGTGGAATATAAAGAAGGGAGACGGTGCGAAAAACAGCCCCCAGGGGACCGAGGGGTACGATGGTCAGACGCTAGCAGGTCCACAAGTAAGGCACCGAAGTCTGCCACGTAGTCTGGCCGTCATGAAGGAACACCCCACGGTCAGCGGGAGGCGTCAGCACCTGCCTATGCAGACAGACTAAGGGTATTGCCAGGTAGACGGCAAGGCGGGAATGCCACCGCGGCAATAGACCAGAGAGCTACGGGGAAAGAGAAGGAGGACTGTGCATTCCAATTCCCATTGCTAGAAAAGGGGGGAGCAAGACCACAATATATTCCATAGAGACACATGGACCGAGAGAATCTTAAAAATAAGCTTCCAATGCTGACATCGGGAGCCGGAAAGTGGATACACGAGTTAGAGAAAATGACGGGGGGTGTCACCTTAGCTATAGGGGACATTAAGGGCCTCTTAATTTCTATACTTGGTGAAAGAGCAGATGATGTATGGAAATGGGCAGGCTATCCTAGGGTAACCTTAACTGATACCCCCCATGACGGAGCGCCATTTAATAACTGCAGAGCAGCAGTGTGGAAAGCGCTTCGAACGCTATACCCAGACACGTCCGATATGGGAACTATAATAACTCGGAAAATGAAAGATTCCCAGGATCCATTAATTAATATCCAGAATTTTAAGGACGCGTGGGTGCTGGAAACGCATGAGTCTTGGATGAAATCTATCCCTGTATTCTACCTCATATTATGCAAAGGGTTGCTTGAACCGGTGCAGAAGCAGCTAAAAAAATTGGTAGGAGTAGAAGCTAAACCATGGGCCGAAATACAGTTGACAATTGCACACTACTGTAGATTGTTGCAAGAAAAGAATAGGAAAAAAGAGGCAACACGTTAGGGAGAGGAGGCAAAGTAAGTGCAAAAGAAACTCTCGAAATATGCTCCCGAGGGAGCCATGCTCACCAGCCCAGCTGAGCCAAGCTCACAACAAGCGACCAACCCATCGCAGAATAATCAGGGTAACGCAGGGTCCTACCCGAGAGGAAGGGGTTTTGGAGGAAGAGGATGACTGAGTAATCAGGGAGGGTTTCGAGGTAAACAAGGAGGTTTTCAGAATGTTCAAGGGGGCTTCCAGGATGCACAGATGGGTAGTCCAGCTACGCCGGATGGACAGTTGGCCCGACCATCGCCAGTGTGTTGGCTGTGTGGAATGATGGGACACGTAGCGCGTATGTGCAGAAGCCAAGGCATATGGCAAAATGGCCAAGGGATGGGGGCAGGCATGATGAATCAACCAGCCGTTCCGCAACCGAGTGGTGCACAAAATTACACAGTTCAGCCGCAGGCAGCAGGCGTGCAGCAAGGTGCACAGCAAGTGGTTCAACCACTGAACATGGGGAACCTGCCGCAGGGACAACCCCAGCAGGCACCACTGCAAATGTCACATGGCACTGGTTCCGGAGGGGGAGTTATCCCTGGGACTTGTGGAAATCAACAAGTATACAGTGGACTGAATTTATATATAAAATAGGACAGCTCACGGGGGACTCTGATGTGTTCTATCCTATCAGTGACACTTGACCCTAACAGGGAACCAAGGGTGAATGTCACCATAGGGGGGAAAGAATAGTTCTTCTTAGTTGATACCGGTGCAATGCGCTCATGCATTCGAGAAGGCGAGGCTATAGATACTCAGAGTTTCACTGGAGCTCATAGTAGAGTTCCCTTTACAGACACACTCCCAGTCTCAGTGGGAGAGCGCGAAATGAATGTACCCCTAATATATTCACGTCAGACTCCAGTAAATGTTCTGGGTCGGGACCTGATGACTAAACTAAACATGATCATCTCGTTTACCGAGAATGGTATAGTGTGCTCCACTCCAGGAATGCATTATTCAAACGTGTGCGAAATGATCAGAGCATACTCTCGACATGCAGCAATGAGGGCTATACCGCTAGAGTCAGAGGTCTTCGCATATGGCGTTCGGGTGCTTATGGCGGGATTGCCAGGCCTCACGGACAGACCTATGAGAACCCCGGTTGCATTTCTATCCAAGAATACCCATGCACGAAGAGGAGGGACAAGTATTTCCTTTAAGAGTTCAATTTGCTGCAGTACCAGGGAAAGTGGTATTTGTCGAAGGATGTGATGATGAAGGCAGACAATGGGGTACAATTGTCGCCATTGAAGAAGGGTACCGAGTGACTGACGTCACCGATGACGATCTGTTCGAAGAACACCCTGACCTAGAAGAGACAAGGGTGGAAGTGAGTCTCATATTTTGGGTCAAAATGATCAAACGAGAGGTGCCACAGAGAATGATGTTGGCACTAGTACGTCCGGAATGCTTTGATGACGACATGGCCCAAGTGCCTGCCGCAGTATGGAGAACAGGACCCTACGATGTAGGACTCCTGAAGGGGGCAGGGGAAGTGAAAATTAAACTGAAGCCAGGAGCAATATTACCATGAGCGCAACAGTATCCCATGTCCAGAGAGGCAGGTGAAGGGATCGCAAAGACAATCTCCGCCATGATGGAGCAGGGCATCCTTGTGACATCAGAATCGCTGTGTAACACAGTGATTTACCCTGGCAAGAAATCAAAAGGAGGGTCTTGGTGCTTAATCCAAGATTTAAGAGCCTTAAACGATATTGTTGAAGCCGAGTTCCCTCTAGTCCCAAACCCCTCTACAATCCTATGCAACATACCCACTGAGGCAAAATATTTCACGGTGACCGATTTGAAGAATGCATTTTTCTCGATCCTGTTGCACCGTGACTCACAAAACCTGACGTCATTCACTTTCAGACAAAAGCACCTGAAAAGCATGAGGTTGCTACAGGGGTACTGCGAGTCCCCGTCTATTATTCAACAGAGTCCTGTAAATGGACCTAAGCAATATTCGGGTGGACAGTGTTGTGTTGCAGTATGTAGATGACATTCTGTTCTACAGCACCACTGAAGAGCAATGCAGGCAAGACTCTGTTCAGCTATTAACCATACTGGCTGAGAAGGGATACAAAGTTGATAAGAAGAAGCAGTACTGTCAGCCAGAAGTATGGTACATAGGGCAACTGATTTCACATGAGGGGAAGAAGGTAACCCCAGAGAGGGCTGACGCTATCATGAACACGGCCAAGCCGCACACGATAAAACAAATGCAAAGCTTCTTAGGCCTGTGCAATTACATCAGAGCATAGGTCTTCGACTTCAGCTCATACACCAAGCCCTTACTTTAGGCCCTAAAAAGGGCTCAGATGACAAAGGAAGATAACAAGTGGACTGAGGCAATGGAAAAGGGGTTTACAGAACTCAAGGGGGCAATTTGTAAGGCCCCAGTACTCAGGATTCCTAATTATGCAGAGGAATTCTACCTGTTCTCACATACCAATGGTAATTTCATGACAGCAGCGCTCGCGCAGCGAACCTCGCTGGGGTATAAGCCCCTAGCGTATTACAGCGGGAATCTGGACCCAGTCATGAAGGGCCACTTCCCATGCAAACAAAATCTAGCTGCCGCCGAGTTCGCCATCGAGAAGGCATCATCCATTGTGATGGGGTGCTCCATGACACTGTATGTTGAGCACTCACTGTTCGCCATACTAGAGAAGCCAAAGGGCACACTGACGTCTCAAAGAGCATCTTCCTATGAGGTGATCATCTCTAATCCATCAATCAAAATAGTGCAATGTAAAACTGTAAACCCTGCTACATTCATAGCTGAGCCAGTCACAGGGGGAGAACCCATGCACCACTGTGTGAACTATGAGGAATTCTATGATGAGATCCCCAGGGTAAAGGAAAATGCCCTGGCGAGTGGAGCGATTGTCTTCATTGACGGGTCTTCGAGAATAGACC
The DNA here is from genome assembly GCF_040938575.1 of Ambystoma mexicanum. NCBI lineage: Eukaryota > Metazoa > Chordata > Amphibia > Caudata > Ambystomatidae > Ambystoma > Ambystoma mexicanum. Next base: position 914,623,311 of record NC_090936.1, read on the forward strand.
AAGAAGACAGACAAAGGTAAACAGGCGTGGCCGTGGTGAAACACCTGGGGAATGCGTTAGTGCACGAATACCATCTCACTATTCAGCACAGGCTGCCGAACTATTGGCACTGATACTCGCCATTGAGAATCATGCAGACCAGGAAGTAACAGTGTACAGTGACTCCGCCTATGTGACTTCCACAGTGCATGCAGGCTTAGCGCGCTGGAAGAGGAGGGGCTACCTCCGAGCAGACGGCACACCAGTGCAGCACGCAGCCTTATTGGACAGGCTGATAAAAGCACTACAGCTCCCGGAGGGGACAGATTTCGTGTCACGTGGAAATCATGAAGTGGACACGGAAGCCAAGCGTATGGCATCTAGGAATGAAACAATCAAGGACGTGGAGGTGGCACGTACCCATGAGCGGATGATGGTAGAGCGAGCCACACCAGAAGCCTATAGCAATATGGGGCAGACTCAGCTAATGGAGCTCCAGGGGGAGGCACCTCAGGAGGAGAAAAATCTGTGGAAGCATCGAGTGTGTTCTTTAAACCCCTCTGACGGGTTGTGGAGGCAAGACAGCACTGGTAAACCAGTAATGCCTGTCGCCCTCCTAAAGGTAATGTTAGAACAACTTCACTACCCCATCCACATGACAAAAGAAAACCTAGCTGCAACGCTCGCAGAAGACTGGTTCACACCGAATTTGGCAGGGCATGTTGCATTTTTCCATGGTGAACTTCATAATCTGCCAGCAATTCACCGCTGGGCACACATTAAAAGTAGTAAGAGGGATCATTCCCAGCCAAATGGACCATTCCAGCACTTGCATATCGACTATGTCGACATGATTCAAGTGTGCAACGGGTACAGGTATTTAATTGTGGTGGTGTGTCCATTCTCTAGATGGATAGAAGCAGGTCCCTGCACACACCCCGACGCTACCTGTGCTGCCAAGTTCCTAGTGAGGGAGGTGTTCCCTGGATGGGGGGTGTGCGAAGTAATGAGATCAGATAACGGGGCTCACTTTGTAAATTCAGTTTTCAAACAGATTAGCTTGTTGCTTGGTATAAAGCACAAGTTCTAGTTGGCGTATCATCCTGAGGGGAACGGGATATGTGAACGGATCAACGGCTTGCTTAAGGAGAGGATAGCCAAGTTGAAGCTCACATTAAAGAAGGGATGGCTGCACTGTCCACCATTGGCATTGTATGCACTTCGGAACCAACCAGGATCCGACCATCATCTCACGCTGCACAAGATAGTACAGGCAGAAGGATGAGGACCCCTCTTACCCCCCGAGATAGAGCTAGATGTGATGCCCAGCCAACTAGGGAGGTTCTGGGAGCAGAAATGAAAGACAATCTCAACTGTATGACATCCAGTGCCTCTGTCATGACAGACCAGGTGCAGCGACGGCGAAAAGGGGACAGCGCAATACAAAACGCAACAGAAAGTGCTGATGCAGGCGCAGCTCAAATCCTTTGTGCGCCCCTCGTCTTCCCTGGTGACACAGTATTGGTGAAGAACCACACAAGAAAGAGGTGGGACGAGCCAAGATTCAATGGTCCCTTCATCATAGAGGACTGCATCGCATCCGCTGTCAAGCTCAAGGGCAGAAGAGCCTGGATCTTCCTAAATGACATTAAACCCTACATAGGAGAGAGCCCTCCAGTTGCATCCAGCTGTGAAGAAGCTACAGACAATGGGAAAGAACCTCAGCACGTGCAGACAAGATCCATGACGAGGAAGAAGGACGCATGAGCAGAAAAGACAAGACGAAAAGAGCTCTTGTAAAATTCTTGACCTTACAACAAACTTTTCCCCTAAGCATTGAAAAGGATAAAAGCAACAAAACAAAACTATGTGCAGCTAAAGATACAGGGTAAAGAAGAGAATCACACACCCACAGCCGCAGTAATGCTACTCATAGAAATGTTTAGAGCCACATTGAACACTGAAAAGACCCTAAGACTCTGATAAGTAGAAAGTAAGACATTCCTGAGAACCAAAAACAACATCCCGAAGCAACCAGAACCAAGACTGTGCCACAAAACTCATGGTCTCCCCCAGTAGGAATATTGCAAAGGATTTCCTGTTTCCGATTAGTATTAGAGACATATCCATCACTCGTGGGGAGAGACACAAGTATCCCAGATTTCATCCAACATCCAGCTAACAGGAAGATAATACAGCAACTACTGACTGTCCTAGCAGAGGCTTTTGCCGAAGTGCCAGATACTGGGAATAAGGACAAATGCTGCCACCTCAAGTGATCATCAATGAACTGACTTACACCCTATTTTTCCGAATCATAGAGGAGTGCCCAGGAGCTGTTGGGAGAACCACAGATACCCTAATCTTCATCAGAGACCAAGAAACAACGAATTCCTAAACCAAGTATGGTACAAACTAAACTATGTGGTTGCAATCCACGCAGCAGGAAAGTGTAAAAACTGTTTGCGTCAAAAGAAAGGATTGTAATCAGGACCCAGCAAACAAGGAAGATGTCCCTGTCACCCACAGATACCCAGCTGGCACACAATGTTATGCTCAGACTAGTCACAGACTATCCAGAAATGGTAGGAAGGCCTGCAGATGTTGACCTCATCACCTTCCTTAGAGATCTGGCCAACGCCCCACACATGGGCAAACTTCTCCATGGTATAATGCTCCAAGTGGAACTGTCCCACTTCCAGCGAGAATTCCTAAGGAGATTCCAGTGAGACCTTTCACTGAGGGACAGATCGAGGAGACAAAGACTGTTCACGCTGCAAGAAAGGCTTATGATCTAGAGACTAGAAAACAAGAGCAAATGTCGTTGACACCAGAGGACAGCAGATACGCATACCAAGTCTTCTTCCATCTCATTGAGAACTTTCCAGAACTAGTGGGTAGACCCAACAATGTTGACGTATCTACATTCCTCAGAGACCCAGTAAAGAACGCTCAATTAAACAGGCTCCTGAGAGCCATCACAGCGCAACTAAGAAGCAATTATGGGCATCCACTGCTGAGGAGAGCCCTAGAAGGGGGAGATCCAAAATAGAACCTTTCGTCATCCTACCGTTGTGGAGCAGACAGAGGAAAGCAACACTATTCTTCAACGTGTCGCCGAGAGACGGAACGCAAGGAGCGAACACAAGAACTTCACCATTTTATTTTTCATTTCCTTCAACCTTCCCATTTGAAATACAATTCCAAGTGAAATACTGGCAGAATCAGCGGGGAAAGAAGACCCTGTTGAGCTTGACTCTAGTCTGGCACTGTGAAGAGACATGAGAGGTGTAGGATAAGTGGGAGGCCCTCGGGCCGCCGGTGAAATACCACTACTCTTATCGTTTTTTCACTTACCCGGTGAGGCGGGGGGGCGAGCCCCGTGGGAGTTGAAGAACAGGACTATAGAAACTATGACAGCAGGCACACCTGCTCCAACACAAGGAACAAGCCGCAAGCCCACAACACAGCCTCACGTTGGAAAGTTTGCGAACAAATGGTGGTCAGAGGAATCTGATGACAGGCTACAAAAGGGAGGGAAAGGAAACGCAAAGCCTTCTACTACCATAGCGACACAGTCGAGACAGCCTGCCCCACCACCGAGATACCCGAAGTGGAAAAGCAGCACAGATGCATTCAGAGACAAAGTCACAGCTAACTACAGAAGAACGCTAAGAATCAAGAGAAGCCCTCACAAACATTCCAATGAACTTAACGACTACCTGGATAGCACAGCCAATCTTGGAAACAACATATGGTACCAGCACATGAAGGAAGTAGGACGAAGTCAGTCAGAAGGAGAATGCTTCGTCTGTGCACTCCTGCCATACAGTATGGGAAAATCCAAGATCTTTGTGGCTGTAGAAATTGATGTCCAGACAGCACACTGTATGTCACACGTAGGAATGTGCAAGACCAGAGGCCAGTTCATGGGCAATGATGCCTCCCTGAAATGGGCAACAGAAGCAACTGACCCGGACGAGGATGATTATGTTCAGGACATAAAGACAAGAAACAAAGCCCATACTAAGAATCATGTAATCAGATACGAGAACCCTGGAGTGAAGGGAGCTGGAATTAGACGGGAAGTGAATCAGAAGCTAAACATTCAAGGAAAAACTCCAGAGGAGGCTCGAAGTTGGAAGAACAGAGGCCAAATGCAGATTTGGGGGACAGTGCTTTCACCAGACGGATGGGAAAAGGGAGTGGTGATCTGCAGAGCCTGGGTGGTCATTGGTCAATACAAACCTACCATCAACATAGTACAGAACGGATGCAAGCCATTTATGGCCAAAAATTTGCAAAATTGCTCACATGGGTCGAAGACAGAGGAGGACCCCTGCAGATAGTACCACTGGAAAGCCCAGAGTTCTGCTTCAGAAACAATGGTAAGAGGAAGATGGGAGAGAACCAGAACTGTGGACGAGTCTTTGACGCCCCAGGATTGGTACATGGTACCGCAGTAATTATGGATCATTACTGGGCGTGTGCATCCAAAGCATATATAAGACTTCCGAAGAACTGGGGAGGCATATGCACAATAGTAAACGTCCACGTTCCTGCGCTAGTGATCCCAAAAAGTGACCTGAGTATTGACAGCTTCCCGAAAGCAGATGCTCACCTGAGGAAAAGGAGATCTGCGGAGCTAGTATCCCAAATGAGGAGGGAGAATTACTTTTCTACCAAATCGAAGGAAGCATTCCATTCAATCCCATACGAACACAGGCTGTTTAGCCTCACCTCATCAGTATTCACAACAATACTCTTGCCACGCATCCAAGTTGGAGCAAATACTAAGTGGTTGCAGATAACCAGATGGGAATTACTGCAGACCATCAACACCACTGTAAAAGGATTCAATGCGATCAAGGAAGAACTGAGAGCAATCAGACTGATGACCCTCCAAAACAGATATGTGCTTGACATGATCACTCCAATGGATGGAGGTGTTTGTGCAAGAATTGGAGAATCATGTTGCACATTCATTCCATCTCACGATGAAGAGAATGGAACCCTCACAGAGGCCATAAGCATGTTGACAAATCTAAAGAATCAAATGATTGATGAAACAGATGAAGTGGACAATGACAGCTGGCTTGAGAACCTGTTCTCATGGGTCCCACAATGGATGGCTGATATATTAAAGTTTCTGGGAGCCCTGCTAGTAATGATACTACTAGGTTTCTGTGTGATCAAAATAATCATCACACAGTGCCAGAAAACAGCAAAGAAAGCCATTGGGATGAAGATTATGTGTCATGATCTCTGCTTCCAAAAGATCAGGACTTGCCCGACTCCCTTGGAAGCAGACCCATAACCCTGGTTCCGAGTGCCGGCCAGTCCCAATTGGGACCTTTTGGACCCTGTCCTGGCGCCAGTGGCACCAGGCTCATAAAGATGCCCAGTCCCAGCGCTGGAAGCGCCGGGCTCATAATGCTTGGGTGGACTTACCTGCAGCAGACCATGCTGCTTACTTACCTGCCAGTTGAACCCCTGATCCTCTTCTGTTTGGGACTACTTTTCCTGTTGGGTGGGGCAGGAGCCACTCCCTAGGTTCAGAACACTGGAACTCTTTTGGAAAGCAGGAATTTTTTTCTTACCTAAGCGTGGCTGTGGAAGGAGACACCTACGCACTACAGGAGGCTATTTAAACCACACCCGATGGATGAATCTTGCTTTGCGTTATTCTGCATTCTCTGCAGCAGAACGCTCATCGTGTCTTCTGCTTCTGATCCTGGGCCTAAGGGAACAAAGGCTTACATCCTGGAATCCAGTCTTCAGCAGCACCTGTAAAGACAAAGAAAGAACAGTTTAGCACTACGGTCTTAAGTGGCAGCGCATCTCTTACCTGGTCCATCGGCTGTCACCAACGCCTCGCGCTGCATTCCGGCATCTGAAAGACAAAGGCTTACCTACTCTTCGCATGCTCCGGAGGTCTTTGCACTGCATTCCGGCATCTGAAAGACAAAAGCTTACCAGCTCTTCGCACACTCCGGAGGCCTTCGGCGCTGCATCCCGCATCTGAAAGACAAAAGAAGGTGCGTTTAAAGACATTGGGCAACTTTCTTACTCACGTGCCATTACTCCTTCCCACGCCGAATCCAGTGGGTATTCCAGCACCCTTCAGCTTCTCTAAAGCTCCGAACTTGTACCTGCAAGATAAAAGGGACAGTTAGTGCGCATCGTGAAGCAGGCTACAAGTGCTTACTTACGTGCTTCCAGGCGCTGCTATTCCTCACGCGGGTTCGATCCTCAATTCTCATCAGCCCGCCATCCGCCATCGCCGGAACCCTGCAAAACAAGAGATATCATTACAAAAGACTTTTAAGACATTTGAAGTGCCCAGAACTTACCGTTCGTGCAGTTAACGACGGACAGCAGTCCTCTGAGGTCAAGAGGCCTGCACCCTTATCCAGTGAAGAAACTGGTTACGGCACCCTGCCCCGAGGCAGATGGATAGCTTGGCGTTCACTTACCTAAGGTGAGGGTGTTAACCCTTGGGGTTCTACAGGAGAAGAGAAAGGGAAGAGGAGAGAGGCACCCAATAACCCCAGTTCATTAATCCCATATTTCCTATCTGCAGACATCTTACTCTTCGAGTCAGACATACAGTGCACAGAGGTCCAGCCCAAAGAGCCAACCGTGTGTTACACATCACCTTTGAAGATACGGCATTCACCCAGTCAAGACCGGCGCCTCTGCGGGAATCAGGTGAGCGTTACAGAACGCAAAGCCTATCGCAAAACTCCCACCCAGGCGCTATGGAAACCTCGGATACCGACCAGCTAACCCAGTTACTTGGGGAACTAAGAGCAGAAGTGCATGCAGCCCGTCAGGAAATGAATGCTCTAAGAAGGGAACTGATTATTTCCAAGGAGCAAACAGACGATCTCGCTAGACAATTGCTACAGTCACAAGCCGGACAAACTCCGTTACCCGCATCAGGGGCAAATCTTCCTTCAACATCCTCTACGAACCCAGTGCAGATCAACCTACCTGGGAATGTACCTCTGGCTCCGCCCGAACGATTTTCTGGTGACCCAAAGAGGTTTGCAGTATTTATTAATCAGTGCCGGTTGCACTTCTTATGCCGGCCAGCAGCCTTTCCAACTGATCAAGCTAAGGTAGCTTTCGTGCTTTCGTACCTTAGTGGCAATGCGGCAGACTGGTCGATCCCTCTAGTTAATCAAGATGATCCGGTTCTCCATGATTTTCAAGCTTGACAGCTCAGTATGGAAAAACTGTTTGCAAGACATTCACAGGGGCAGGCCTTGGACAATGAGCTCCTTTCATTGCGACAGGGTAATCAAGACCTTTTGGCTTATATTGCGTCTTTCAACAGACTGATAGTGGAAACTCGATGGCCTGAGGACAAAAGGATTACGCTGTTTTATAGAGGTCTACGTGGAGAGCTCAAAGATGTGTTAGCCCAAGTAGTGAATCCCCCGCAAGACTGTTCGGACTATATTGACTTAGTCGTTCAAATTGACCACAGACTGCAGAACAGGAAGGCCGATCGTTCCAAGTTTGATGCTCGAGTATTTTCCAAACCACCAACTCCTACTAAAGGAGTAGACTCCGGGGAACCCATGCAAATAGGGGGCCTGAAAGGACCACTAACACAAAAGGAGCGGGAAAGGAGAAAACAGCAGCAATTATGCCTCTATTGCAGAAACTCAGGGCACTTTCTTCGAGACTGTCCGGTGAAACCAGCCAAGAAGGCAGTAGGAGCTGCAGTTACCAGGGTCACAAACTCTGAGCAGGGAAACGACCTCGCCCAACAAGAATAGAGGTCCTCTTGCCGAGCGTTAAAACCAGTTCCGTGACCTCGCATTTCGTGATACCTATGGTCCTCATTAGCCCTGAACATCCGGATCGATTACATGCGATTGAAGCTTACGTCGACAGCGGTGCCATCGGCAATTATGTGGATCATGAAATGGTTTTGAGGATGAATCTGACTCTTTGTCCAAAGGCTGTAAAGGACGTCATTACTATGGTGGATGGTACGGAGATAGCCTCCGGACCAGTAACGCATACCAGCCAAGAAGTGACGCTAGTAAGTCAAGATGGACACCATGAGAAGATCGTGTTCGATGTGATCAAGGCCCCTCAGTTCCAGATTATTCTAGGAATTCCTTGGTTAGAGAAGCACAATCCTCAGATCGATTGGCGAGCAAGAACGGTTCAGTTTCCAGAATGTGTCTCTACTTGTCACCCTCGACCTGATGTTGCACTGGCAGCAATTTCCTCGGAGGCTCCCCAGTTACCTCCTGAATACCTAGAATTCCAAGATGTTTTCCGGAAGGATCAGGCTAACTCTCAACCTCCTCATAGGTCTTTTGACTGCCAGATAGACCTGATACCTGGATCTACTCCTCCTTGTAGTAGAATTTATGCCCTCACCGAGCCTGAGAATCTTCACCTCCGACAATACCTGGATCAATACCTAGCGAATGGGTTTATTCGTCCTTCCAAGTCCCCTGCTTCCTCAGCTTTGTTCTTCGTTCCAAAAAAAGAAGGGGACCTTAGAACTTGTATAGATTATCGCGCCCTGAACCAGATCACCGTTAAGAATAGATATCCGTTACCTTTGATCCCTGAACTCCTGGACCAAGTCAGAAAAGCATGCATATATACAAAGCTGGATCTTAGAGGAGCCTACCACTTGGTACGAGTAAAAGAGGGTGATGAATGGAAGACGGCCTTCCGCACCAAGTATGGGCTATTTGAATATCAGGTCATGCCCTTCGGACTTTGCAATGCCCCGGCCGCCTTTCAATATTTTATGAACGATGTCCTCAGAGAGCTCATAGATGTGTGTGTTGTTGTTTACATTGACGACATCCTCGTTTATTCTTCATCGGAAACTGAACATCGGAAACACGTGAAAATGGTCCTCGAGAGATTGCGTCAACACAAACTTTTCGCTAAGTTGGAAAAATGTGTTTTCAACGTGACTGAAGTTGAATTCTTGGGATTCATATTATCACCTAGCGGAGTGCGTATGGATTCAAAGAAGGTCGATGCAATTCTCAAATGGCCATCGCCATCCTCCGTAAAAGGTGTTCAAAGCATATTAGGCTTCGCTAACTTTTACCGCAGGTTTATCCCCCAATTCTCTCGAATAGTCCAGCCCATCACTGCCTTGTTAAAGAAAAACAAACGTTTTGAATGGTCTACCGAGGCGGAACAAGCTTTCCAGAATTTGAAGACTAGATTTATCTCTGCACCGATCTTAAAACATCCTCGCCCAGAACTCCCCTACATCGTTGAAACTGATGCTTCGAGCCTTGCCATGGGGGCAGTTCTATCACAAAAGGACCCAGTAACCAATCAGTTGCATCCCGTGGCATTTTGGTCCCGCAAATTCTCGCCTCCTGAAATCAATTACACTATTACTGATAAGGAACTTCTAGCTATCAAGTCCGTCTTTAAGGCTTGGCGGCATTATCTTCTGGGGGCCCGACACTCCGTTACTGTGATTACAGATCACCGAAACCTGCAATATTTGAAAACTGCAAAGGCTCAATCCTCTAGGCAACTCCGTTGGGCACTATTCTTTGCCGAGTTTGACTTCATAATTACCTATCGACCTGGTACAAAAAAACGGTAAAGCTGATGCCCTTTCTCGGATGGGAGTGGAAGAACATTTGATCAATCCTAAACCTGTACCTATCATTCCCGAACAAAGAATTCTAGGTGTAATCGCCACACAATCCATAGAGGAAGTTAAGGATAAAGCCAGGCTACTGGTAACTCCAGCAGACATACAGAATTGGCATCTGCAGGGAAAGGACTTTACGGTGAAGGACAACCTATTATATTTCCAAGAACGGTTATACCTGCCCAGCACAGATTTACAGAAAAAGATAATCTCTTGTTATCATGATTCTTTAATGGAAGGACATCCCGGTATGACCAAGACCTCGGAAAAGATCAAGCGCTACTTCTGGTGGCCGTCTTGGAAAAAAGATATCAGAGACTTTATAATGTCCTGTGGAGTATGCGCCCAAAACAAGAGTCAAAAGGAAAAACCAGCCGGCCTCTTACGCCCTATTGACATCCCGCTTCGCCCTTGGCATACGCTTTCTATGGACTTCATCACCGATCTACCTCCATGCTCCGGATACAATACGATCCTAGTAATCGTGGACCTATTCTCCAAGATGGCGCATTTCATTCCACTCAAAGGCTTACCAACAGCAGCAACTCCGGCCCGAGAATTTCTCGAAAACATCGTCCGACTGCACGGTTTTCCTTCAGTTCTAATTTCGGATCGAGGTAGTCAATTTATTTCTCATTTTTGGCGAAGTTGCTGTCGGTCGGCTCAAATTGATGTGAGACTTTCGACCAGCCACCACCCTCAAACCGACGGACAAACCGAGAGGACCAATCAAACTCTGGAACAGTATTTGCGCTGCATGCTACAACAAACTGAAAAAACTTGGAAAGATATCCTTTGGATAGCCGAATATGCCTACAATAACTCTGTCCACTCGGGAACTGGGAAGACCCCGTTTTTTCTTTTATACGGTAGTCACCCTCGAACCTCGGAGTTGGATCCACTCCAAGATCTTGGAACACCAGCAGTAGACCACCTGCATTCTACAATCACCCAAGCCTTTAAGGAAGCCGTTTCTCACCTTCAAAGGGCTAAAGAACAATACAAGAAAGGAGCAGACCAACATCGGAAGGAAGCCCCCCAATATCAAGTAGGAGATCAAGTCTGGTTATCCACCAAATATCTACCTCTAAAAGGACCACGCACATTCAACCCAAGATACCTTGGTCCCTATTCCATCACTACCATAGTAAATCCAGTAGCGGTCAAGTTGGACTTGCCCCCTCACATGAAGATACATCCGGTCTTCCACGTCTCTCTATTAAAACCCGTGCAACCTCAAACCCGACTAACTACATCTCCAAAACCTATTCTAGTTGATGGAGAACTCGAGTTTGAAGTCAAAAGCATCCTGGATTCAAAGATCTCCAAATCTAAACTATTTTACCTGATTGACTGGAAAGGCTACGGTCCCCAATAAAGATCCTGGGAACCTGCAGAATATGTCCACGCGCCTCGTCTAATCAAAAGATTTCATTGAACATTTCCTAACAAGCCCAAACCCCCGGAGAAGCCCGGTTTGGGAGGGGCCTTGAGGGGGGGTGCTGTCATGATCTCTGCTTCCAAAAGATCAGGACTTGCCCGACTCCCTTGGAAGCAGACCCATAACCCCGGTTCCGAGTGCCAGCCAGTCCCAATTGGGACCTTTTGGACCCTGTCCTGGCGCCAGTGGCACCAGGCTCATAAAGATGCCCAGTCCCAGCGCTGGACGCGCCAGGCTCATAATGCTTGGGTGGACTTACCTGCAGCAGACCATGCTGCTTACTTACCTGCCAGTTGAACCCCTGATCCTCTTCTGTTTGGGACTACTTTTCCTGTTGGGTGGGGCAGGAGCCACTCCCTAGGTTCAGAACACTGGAACTCTTCTGGAAAGCAGGAACTCTTTTCTTACCTAGGCGTGGCTGTGGAAGGAGACACCTAAGCACTACAGGAGGCTATTTAAACCACACCCGATGGATGAATCTTGCTTTGCGTTATTCTGCATTCTCTGCAGCAGAACGCTCATCGTGTCTTCTGCTTCTGATCCTGGGCCTAAGGGAACAAAGGCTTACCATCCTGGAATCCAGTCTTCAGCAGCACCTGTAAAGACAAAGAAAGAACGGGTTAGCACTACGGTCTTCAGTGGCAGCGCATCTCTTACCTGGTCCATCGGCTGTCACCAACGCCTCGCGCTGCATTCCGGCATCTGAAAGACAAAGGCTTACCTACTCTTTGCATGCTCCGGAGGTCTTCGCACTGCATTCCGGCATCTGAAAGACAAAAGCTTACCAGCTCTTCGCACGCTCCGGAGGCCTTCGGCGCTGCATCCCGCATCTGAAAGACAAAAGAAGGTGCGTTTAAAGACATTGGGCAACTTTATTACTCACGTGCCATTACTCCTTCCCACGCCGAATCCAGTGGGTATTCCAGCACCCTTCAGCTTCTCTAAAGCTCCGAACTTGTACCTGCAAGATAAAAGGGACAGTTAGTGCGCATCGTGAAGCAGGCTACAAGCGCTTACTTATGTGCTTCCAGGCGCTGCTATTCCTCACGCGGGTTCGATCCTCAACTCTCATCAGCCCGCCATCCGCCATCGCCGGAACCCTGCAAAACAAGAGATATCATTACAAAAGACTTTTAAGACATTTGAAGTGCCCAGAACTTACCGTTCGTGCAGTTAACGACGGACAGCAGTCCTCTGAGGTCAAGAGGCCTGCACCCTTATCCAGTGAAGAAACTGGTTACAGCACCCTGCCCCGAGGCAGATGGAGACCTCGGCGTTCACTTACCTAAGGTGAGGGTGTTAACCTTTGGGGTTCTACAGGAGAAGAGAAAGGGAAGAGGAGAGAGGCACCCAATAAACCCAGTTCATTAATCCCATATTTTCTATCTGCAGACATCTTACTCTTCGAGTCAGACATACAGTGCACAGAGGTCCAGCCCAAAGAGCCAACCGTGTGTTACACATCACCTTTGAAGATACGGCATTCACCCAGTCAAGACCGGCGCCTCTGCGGGAATCAGGTGAGCGTTACATTATGGTCGATGTAGAGCCAGGGTGGAAGCCCAGAGACCTAACTGATGAAGAGATAAAGGACTTTGTGAAGGCCAGTGAGTTTGCGCCAGAAGGAACCAAATTTGCAAACCCTAAGAAACGAAGAAAGTATGAAGGAAAATGGATTTACTGCAGTCCAAATGGACAATGCCAGCTAATGACCTGGAACAAGGATGAACATGTCAAAACAGCAGGGAATTTGAAAGTCGTGATAAAAATGTGGACTCCAAAGACGCATATGTTCACGCCACCATGTACCAACCCTGAAGATGATGAACAAAACACTGAAGAATCAAGAAAAATGGAGACGAAAATTGAAGAAGCAGTGGTCGATGAACCGACCAGAGGGGGGAGTATAGAGGAGTTTCCAGGCATGACCTGCACCCCTGCCCCTCAGTTTGAACTGCCAGGAAGGTACCCGTCAAGGGGCGTGGTGTATGAAGAGCAAATGAACCAACAGAGAGCCGCACTGGGACTCTTCCCAGTATACATTAGGAGATTCATGCCTGTTGAAGTGCCCATAACAATACAACCCTGGGCAGCACGGTACCCTATCAGACAGCCATACCAGCCGCTGATACGAAATGAGGAGTACCTTCATGCGGTCCAGGAAGAGACCCCAAAAGCCTTAATGGAAGGCCGGTAGACATGACATAAGTTCCTGAATAGACTTGTAAATTAACAAAAGTGGCTATCGAAGAAAAGCACGCCAGTGCGAGTAGCTACGAAAATAAATGTAATGGACACAGAGAAGAGACAATGTTAAAATGTAAGGAAACAGTGCTGCGAGTCAAGATGGAAGCAACCGTCCTGTTAAACGTGTGTAAATAGGCTTGAAACGCAAGATACTAAGAAACCGATACTGCTTGCAATGCTTAGTAGAATAATAGAAGCAGCATGCACAAACTATATATCAACCTCGAGGAGCACATTATACAAGTACGACTCCATTTTGTAAAAGCAGAAATGTACCCAGGGGGCCAGAGGCCTGACAAGCCAAGTTTTCGAAACCCAGCCAAAGGCAAGAGAAGGAGCGGAATCGAAACTCAACTAAGAGCGGCGCATGCCTAGGAAATCGAGGTCAACCAGAGAAGGGGAGGAGAGCATCAACTCGAAAGAATCAGGCTCCGGAGAATACCAGCTCGCCCGTGAAGGTCAAGATAAGAGAGGCCCAGGCAGGTTTCAGAGCCGAAGCAGAATTAAATACAATAAAAGCTGGAAACTGAAAAGCAGATTCATGGTGAACAGACATGTAACCTGCCAGGCGCGAAGAAGTACCACTGCCTGATGTCATCCAGAACCCGAGTATGCCATAACTTCTCCTGATAAGAGACTACAGTTCCGAGGCCATACCCAGCTAACTAATTGACACATCGCCCTAAGATACTGATTGATGGAAGGGAGGCAGGGTGAAACTTGGGACACCAGGCACCTGGGTTTCCATTCTGCATGCTGCTAATTAAAATGGGGATTTATGTCTAGGGGTGTAACCCGCCCAATCACAATAGACAAAGTAATCTATGGTCCTATAGCCAGTAGAACCAATGAGACATCGTACTTGTAGTGTCGTCTATCACGAGTAATGTAGAGGGTTGGACATAGACGCCCACCCAATAAGAGTTATCCAATCCACATGCCATGCTCTGTTACCGTATACAGAGATAGCACCTATACTTAAGTTACCTTTCCTAACCAATTATATTGCATGATGATTTTTGTAAAGTTAGACGTCAATGATGACGATTTTTATGCATAAAAGTGGCTGTTCAACTGAAGTTCGAGGAAGTTGGGGCGAGAGAGGTGATCGCAATGCTGCTGATTTCCATTTGTTTTCCCTGTTTGATGTACTTGCCATTAAACAGACTTCCCTTTGCCAACTTACTGAGTCCTCATTATTGAGTTGTGCTGGAGTATGTGAATCCTGCAACCCCTGTCCTCACAAGGTGCAGCTATCTTGTCTTACAAGCTCAGGAGGGTGAGTACTGACCTATGGGCCCGTCAGTAACTTCCTCCCTTCTCTGAACACTGGTCATCCCTACAAACAGGTACTGTCCAGTATCCATTCGTCAGGTCAATGGCGGTGTACACCTTTGACCACTGGATCTGGCCTAGTCCCTGGTCAATGTAGGGAAGAGGCCATCGGGACATATGGACCCATTTGTTCAGCTCCATAAGGTCTGCTCATAGTCTCCATCGGCCATTAGGTTTTAGAATCCCCAATACCAGACTGTTAAAGGTACTGTGGACTGGACAAATTATTCCACGGGACTCTAGGTTATTATGATTTCTGTAAGGGATTCCACAGATGCGAGATGCAATCGATATTGCTTCACGAATACAGGAGTCATACCAGGGTCTGTGGGAATGGAGGTAGAATGTATGTCGGTGCGACCACAGTCGTACGAGCCCACAGCAAAGATTTCTTGAAAATCTAAAAACAACTGCCTCAGCTTTTGCTTTTGCTCCTTGGTCTCAGAGGCATCAGCGAGGTAGACCTGTTTCTACGACCATCTGTCTGAAGCATGGAAAGACCTAGGGTTTTGCAATCTCAGCAGTATCCTCCAGCTGCGTGGAGAGATCTCTGCTAATGCTGTTGGCCTGGACAGAAGGTTTCAGGTAGGAGAGGCAGTCACTGTGGACCTGGAATATTACCTCATCCTTCCTGATATCACAGGTCACCTCGTCCCCCCCCCCCCCCGTTAGGGCCGGAAAAGTACACCAAGAAATTCCCCCCTTGCTGGGTAAAGAATATTTCTGGCAGTATGTCACTGTCAAAGTCATAGCAGTCATTGGGGATTGGTCCTACTATTTCATTCCCTAAATCCACGGAGAAATGTCAGTCATCAACCACCATTTCAATAAAGGCATCTGAGCAAAGAGTGATACTCCTATGGTCGCTGTTATCCACCCTATTGGAATGGTATTGTGTTGTAAGTCAACTAATGGTGTTATGTTCAAACCCAACCCATGCTGTTGGAGATGGTGATTTAAATGTACATAAGCGTCCGGGTTTTGTAATTTCTGTCCTTGCTTAATTTTTAGGGAAATTGGGAATTGTCGGGTAGGTCCTGGGATGGGGACATCCTCTCCAATTTGAATTTCAATTGCATACAGTAGCAATTGAGCTGAATGAAATGCCTTTTCAGGATTGTTAAAGCACATGGGGTTTCCCCCCAGTCGGGACCAGGCGTTGCAATTAATGAGGTTCAAATTAATTGTGAACCGATTGAGAATGTCACGGCCTAAGTAAAATGCAGAGGGGACATCTCGCACATCCCAACAATTATGATCTATGCTTTTATCATCAATGGAAATGTTTGGCATGCACCTGCTAGGCAGGTGATGCTTGGAATTGGGAGTTTCCAGGCCCATTTCCCACTTATCAATCAATTTAAATGTGGGAATGGTCTGATCTTTTGGGAGATTTGTGAATAATGCTTTGCCGATGAAGCTTTCCATTATTCAGGCATACTCTGGCAATAACATGCTCCCCCCTCATTTACCTGATTGGGGCGGAGCAGTTGTTAACCCTTTCTCTAAATATCGGCCAAGCTTTGAGCTGGCTTTTCATCGCTGTTTATCATGGGACTTGGGTTTTCAAATTGTGGATCAGTATAACATTTGAGGGTATTTCCTTCCAGTGTGGAATGCCACAGGAAGGAAGGTTGATTTTCAGGAATGGAGAAGGGTTCCCATTATCAGTTTGTTGTCCTACCACAATTACAGTGATGTCGGGGACTTGATTGTTCCTGAAATGGAACTCAATTTTGTCAGACCGCTGCTCAACCATGTGGCATGTGCCATTTAGCCTGACATAGTTGGTGCTCTGTTTTAATTTTATGGGCCGGTTAGCCTGCATCCAGAGGACCTAGCTCACACAGTTTATTAGTGGAGACAACCTCCGAAGGAGGTCATTCCCTAAGAGACAGGGGGTTCCCTCTGGAGTTACGACTGTAACCGGGTGTTTCACTTTGTGTCGCCCAGTTTTGATCTCCATATCCACAGTCCCCTCGATGGGAATGTCATTCCCGTAAAAGTTCTGGAGTTGTCCAGGAAGAGGTGTGAGGGAAATTTGGTGACTCTCCCCCCTTCCAGAATTAAGTTGTTCCAATGCCCTTTTGGACAGAAGAGCGGCTTGGAATCCGGTGTCCACCAGCGCTGAAATTGCACACTGCCCTTGCAACGGGATGGAGGCATAAAACCTACCTTCTTTCTCCTCCAGGGGGCAAAGGAAATGGGCATTTTGGGCTAGCTGGACAGTTAATTTCTTTATTTTGGACTCTGACACTGGGAAATCTTGGGCAGTTTTCTGTGTTGGAGTTTGGGAATCTGTAAATAAAATTTGGCATCCTGAGATTGGTGCGATTTTGGAATCCCCTTTTTCCTTTCATTCTGTGCTGTCCTCCTTTCCCAGACAGTCACTTGAACCGGTTTGTGTGGATGATCCCTCCGGTATTTCTAAGTTCTCAGGGTGACATTTCTGGGGTTCAGTGATAGGCAGTTCTAGGTCAGTCTGAGTTATCGTCTTTTGGGACCCATTTTTCTTTGGAAGGAATCCCCCATCTTTGAAAGAGAAGACTTTCTTCCCAGAATCCTCCAAGGATTATTTCCCTTCAAACTGTAGGACGCTGACCTCCTCCACAAAATGGGTTTTCTTTGTCTCTTTGTTTCTCCGACTTACCCCCTGTTCCCTAGGTTTGCAGCTTTTCAAGGGTACGAGATTTGAGTTCAAGTTCAGAGGTTTCTCTGGGCTTTTCACAGGTGAGGAAGGAAGCTTCAACTAGGGCTGTGCATCCCCCTTTCTCCCAAGCCTCCTCCCCTCATCATTGTTCCGGGGTGCCAGACCCTGGATTCAAGCTGTTCTGAGAAGCCATGTTCATCTGACAGTTCTGCTTAGCCCTCAACATGAGACTCAGGTCTTGGGTCAAGTTCTGGACCTGGCGCTGTAGTTGTGACACCCTCTCAGGCTGATATGGAGTCAACTCTTTGCTGCTCTCGGGAAGGGTAACTGCCCCTTCTCCCCGAGTAGCCTTGATATGGGAAGTTTCCCTGGTAACTTTCCATTCTTGGCCTTCTTTATCCCTGATTTGGTGGTATAGACTCCTGAAAGCTGGGAGAGAAAGGAGGGTTGTTCTCAACATTGGGATTTTGAGGGTACCTGGGGAAGAAACTTAAGTTAGAGGGTTCAAGATTACTGCCCTCCTGAGGGAAGTTTTCTGGGGCTGTACTCACCTGATTGGATCCCCCCCTGGGCAGAGGAAGTCCATGCGCACCCCAAGATGGGTCTGTTCCCCTTGTACCTGGGGCTGATGTAGGTGGTAGAGTCAGGTGACACATTTGCAGGGTACCCTGTGTGGCTAACACCTGCTTGAGACTGGACAGAGGGTCTTCTCTACCTCTGGTTAGATTGGTTAGAGGGAGGTATATTTTTAGCCCCCCCCATTTCTAGGTCGAGAATGGGGGTAACCTTCACTTGTGCCACCTTGGCAGCAGCATGGGTGTTGGTTTGTTTGGGGTTTTTGGGAGGATTCTTATTTTCTACTGGTTTTTAGACCTCATACATCCAGGTAGCTTGCTATATTACCCAGTCCTTAGTCCTTTCTTCATGGAAGTCCCTAACCAATTGCGTCATAATGTATTTAGGAAGTGCTTGGAAATAGTTAGGGGTGAACTCCCTACTGTTCATGCGCACCCGCCTAGTGGTTTGTACAAATGCCCGCTTTAATTCCTGGACAAATTCTCTCGGGCCTGATCCTCTCCGCACTGCAGGTTGTAGGCCGCTTTGCAAGCCTCCTGGGGAATTCTGTGTGTGGAGAAGTGCTTCAGGATGGCTGCCTTGTAGGTAGACCACCTTGAATGGTTTTGATCCCACAGCCCAGCAAAGAAGCTGGAGTATTCTGGGGAGAATGTCCATTTGTTAAACTCCATAGAATTCTGATAATATTTAATACCAAATGATGTCATCATCTGGTCATACAGCTCCAGATGCTCCCAGACTGAGTACTTGGCATTCTTATGGTACAAGGTAATAACATTTCTGATGGCTTTTATCTGTCTAATGGGGTCTTTCAAGACAGTTCTATTTTTTTTGGCAGCCTTCTTTTTCCGCTGCACCTGAGTCCATTCACCCTCAGCCTCAGAGCTGCTGCTATTTGAGGTCCCATCCCTATCTTCTAGGCGCTCCCTGATTCATTGAGCCTGGGAGCCTCTCCCAAAATGATGGGGCCTAGTCTCTTCTTCCCTGTTGTATTGTGGGCTCTCTGGGTTACATCCTTTGGACTCCATCTTTCGCACAGGGAAGTCATCATCTGACTCCTCCCTTCTTCTAGGATTGGTGAAGAACTCCTCCCACCTACCTTATTTGGTGGAGGCTTTCAAAATACTCTTTGGGGCCTAAACTCAGACTCCTTTTTATCTGCAAAGTGGACCAGGTGGTTCATTTGTGGCTGATGTTTCTGCCAGTCTAACTCCCTGATGTTCTCTTCATAGGAGTCTTCCTGGTCAGATACATGGGCCACAATATTTTTGAACCTGAACTGGGACACACACCCATCAATCTCTGACGGACACTGGCTTGCTGGTTCAATTATGCTGGGCCTACTCGAGTCCAGCTGCCTTATGGTTTCTGGTTCTTGTGAACCTGTGGACATGAAGTTAGCGGTGCCTTGCGCATATAGGGTAGTACGTTGGCTTGAGGCCCTTGGTACAGAGGCTATTGCACTGTGATCAGGGGTTGCCCTGTCACTCTCTAACTGTTCAGGGTTCCTCAAATCCTTCTTTAACCTAGCACACTCTTTTCCTAACCTCTCAAATTTCTGTTTCTCAGCCCCTTATTTCTTGATAGTATGCAAAGGCCTGAGCCTTGTGCTCTGCTATCAGGGCTTGACTGGCCTCTATGACCTTCCCTTGTACTACTACTTGGCTCTGGAGTCCCCTGTTCTCATCACCAAGGGCCTAATTTTCTTTCTCATTCTCTTTTATTGTCTGGGAGTACTCAGACCATTTCTGTTGCAGGAGATACACCACCTCATTCTGAGCATTTCTTTCAGTGCTGTCTGCTCTAGATCATGTTCTATTTGCCGTATGTGCCCCATTAACTTTTCATTCTCTACTTTTAGGTCAGTCAGTTCCTGAAGGCCTGGCTCACTTCTCTACAGGTATGTCTTTAATTTGCACACTTCCAGGCATAGGGCATTGTTTTCCTGTTACAGTGTTTGCTAGGGAGAATTCTCTTTCTATGGCTAATTTCCCTCACCTAGTGAGTCCCTCAGCAGTTTTTCTGGATTCTGGAGTTTATGTGTCCGCTTGGTAAGAGTGTGAGCCTTTTTCCAACTCTTATATGTGTTTTGCCATGCGTATTTCTACTGTTTGTGTGATCTTGGGCTCTGGAGCACACCACTCCATGAGCCCCACTTTTTTTGTGTGTTACACAGCACCTACAGTGCAGCGACACAGGGTTGTCTATGAGACTTCCCACTGACTGCATTTTTTCTGGGGCTGACTACTGTCCCCCAGAAACATGTAAAGTTGCCATTAACTTTATATAGTCACTTTAAAACTACAGAGCCAGTACACCCCATCTTACATGGAGTATTGGAAAGGGTTCATTCCTACCCCCTTTTGTCTGTGCCTCTCTGAGCTTTGTTTTGCTCTTTTAACATTCAGACTTGGCTGGTGGCAGTGGTATCTACCCTAACTTTTCTACCGCGATTATACTATATAAACGTGGTTCTGTTCCAGGCTATTGTGGTAGCCTCGAACTTAAACCCGCTTGTCCAAATACTTTTTATTTTGGCTCCGGTCGGGTTTAGTCAGCATTTCTTTTTGTTAAAGTCCTTCTTGTGTCCTACTTTGCACGGCAAACCAGGTTTGCCTTCTTTGTTCACTGTCTTTTGGTGGGCTTCTACGAAGAAGCCCTCCTTTAGTGCCTGGGTGTCTAGGAGGGCTGAATGTGAGGGAGGGGTGTAGTCAACCTCTGCACAGGGCCTCCTTGGAGACCCAAGTCGCACTTTGTAATGATTGGCTAGGTGGTTATCCGAGCCGGACAACCTCCCTGCTGAGTGATTGACAGCCAGGCTGTGTGAATGGGGGATTTTTGCATAAAAGGCAGGACTCTTGGGCTGGAATTGAGAGTCGCCACTGGAACTGCAAGGAACCGAAGAGAAGCGGAGAAGAAGACGGCTGCTGCAACCCCAAGTCCCGGTGAAGCCCTGCTGCAGTCCTGAGCTATCTACCCTTCAATGACCAGAGAAGATACAGTTCCGGAGTCTTCTTCCCTTGAGCCTGGTGGGGTCAACAGCTCATCTTCCACAGCCAGAGGATCCTCTTGTGGTCGAAATCGCTGCACACTGCTGTAGTTGTCCGGATAGCCATATGAAGAGCCTCTCCTGTTTTAAAGGAGCGCACCTTTTATTCACCGTCGCTGCTGCTGGCCTCATCCCTGGGTAGTGCAGATCCCGCCAGACGTCCTCCTTCTTGTCTCCACAATGTAAGCTCCAGGAACCGTGAGTCTGTAGGAAACTACCAGGAACAACTGCTGTGGCACCAGCATTCTTCAACAAATACGGTACTGTGTCCAACTTTGAGGAATTGGGGTGAACCCTTCTTCCTCACCAAAGGCTTGCCGTTTTTCTTCCTTCCCTCTTATAACTTTTGCCTCCTCTTCTGACAATATCTAAGTACTCCTGGCAACCTTGAATCTAGAACTGTTCTAACTGTATGATCCTCGACAACAGGGACCCTGTTCCACTTGACACTGGCGCAGTCTTATTGACTTTTATTTTCGCGTTAGAAGGTGCCCCCTGATTCTCTGTGACTTGACAAAAGTATTGTCTATGATTTTTATCCCCAACTCTCTTGTGTTAATTCATGTGCGAAGTGTATTTGACTATGGTTACATTTCTTCCCGTGGGTACGCGTATCTTTATTCAGACCGAACTGTCATTACTGTCAAAAAGTGATCGCATATGCATTCTCGGTAACGTCTTTTGTTTCATAACACTGGTCTGTCAAATCCTAAGTTACTTAGCCTTGAATTTTTCACACAAGGGGAATTGGCTGTGTGCAGTGTATTTGAAGTGTGATTTTACATTTCTATAAGTGAAGTGTTTTGTGAACAGATGGTTTAAAAATAAATGTACTTATATTTTTTAACCAGAAACCTTGAGTCAGTGTTTCCTTGAGTCACAGTAATTGTAGTCCTTTGTGTAATCTCTACTACTGCTTATTTGCTCTTGAGATAAGTCTAGCTGCTCAGTCACTGCTACCATTCTTTCTGTGTAGTATAGGCTTGTACCAAAGGTGAACTTGTGTTACCACTTGTATTCTTAACTCTGTTCAGTGGTCCCTAAGGACACTGTATAGGATTCTGCCTAACAGTGTTCAATTCAGTTCACTAAAGTTTTCTCTCTGTTGTTTTATAGCGCTTAATGTCTGGAGTTCCTGGTCAAATTCTGCTTGGTATGAACTTATTTAATTATTAACTCATTTTTCTCATCTTTTAATTGCTTAATCTGATCTTGCAAAGCAATCATATCCTCTAAACAGGTTCTATTGTAGATCACTTGTCGGTTCCATTTTAGTCGACTCCCTTCCAGAGAGTCAACTCTTTCTTGGCACTCCTCTTTTAATGCAGATAATTGGGCCTCCTGCTCTGAATTATTTTGTTGCTGAGCTGCCAACTCATTCTTTAGCCTCTGAATGGTATTTCCTAATTCTAACTCAGAGTTTTGGCTTTCTCTCATCTTCTCCTCTACCTGCCTTAACTCACTCTTTATGTGATTTAAAATCTCAGATTGGTTTTGCACAGAGGTTGCACTTTCTTGGCACTTTTCTTCCATGGCTATCTTGTGGAAGTACATGTACGCAGTGAGTTGGACCATCTTAATTTGTTCATCTTTGAAGTTCTGAGTCATATAGAATTCAGTCAGGGCTTGATGTAACAGGCCACTGTCCTGCCACACACCCATGTTTATAGAGGTCACCTGTTGCATCATACTAGATAGCCAGGTTTCATGTTTTTGATCTGCCCATTCCTCTCTAATGAATAATTTGGACAGAAGGTGCTGCCTAGCTATGTTAATTTACATGGTGCTCATTATGAAGAGTGTTCTTTCTTTAGTTACCTATCCAAGTACAAAATCTCTACCCTGCTCTTGCCTATTTTAGGATAACACTATTTTATTTTGAGACACAGGCCTGATACCTAGGGTACATCTTTTTAGATCGGACAAATGCAAATTAGGAATTTGTAGGAATGCACACAATACACAGGCAAATTCGGTTTTCAAAGACAAGGAGACTAACTCTGTTGAGGTTATACTTTAATGACTATAGTTAGTAAAAACACTCAACAGAATTGTTGATTTCGAATGGCAACAATATTGAAAGTGATTTTCAATGGGGGAATTGATTGATTTATTTCCAAATGATACAAGTACTTATATGGACGACCAAAAGATTTATCAAAGGAATACGCTAACATACACAGGCTAATACAGATTCTTCTATGTAAGGTGAATTAGTTATACTGGCAATTTGGGACTTGTAATAGGATTTTCTATGAGATTTTCTATGGGATGTATTTTACAAAAGGAGAGGTTTATGCAATTTGGGATGTGGTTCTTTACTACTTAAAAGGTAAGCCTTGGTTTGGGATTCTGAAAAGTCAGTGGGCTCTCAGGACCCTCTGGACAGCTAGACAAGTGGTCTGGTCCCTGCACTCTCCTGGATGGGATTCTGGACAGCCAGACTGGATCGCAGGACTCTCTGGACAGCTAGGCAAGGGTGTGGTCTCTGCAATCTATTGGATGGGATCAGCTACCTCCTCCCCATCCTCTTTCTCCTGTCCCCCTGGATTCTTGTGTCTGTGTGTGTCTAGTACAGTCCCGCATTATATAGCCCAAGTGACATCATTTATTTTACAATCTGGGGGAAGTACCCTAGAATTACTCCGACCCTGGGCTAGGACAGCCTAGCATTCCTCCCTCCGCCCCCTGGCATCATTGATTCAAGGGGAGGGAGCCTGATCTGTCTGTTTGTCATTTATGGCAGTTCTTTGTTTCTTAGGTCACGTTTTGACAAAACCCAGTTTTAGCTAGAAATGATTCTTTACTGGCCATTTCAGTTCACAAAATCCTGGGAACATACACTTAGTCTCTAAAAATCTGCCTGGAAATCACATGGAAAAATATCATAAAACAAAATTATTTCTTACTCTGAGTCCTGGGAATAATGCCTAAAATGAGGAAATCCCTTAATGTCAATTTGGAGGATTTGTTACATATAGGAGGGTGGTGCTTCATCCCCCACAGCCAAATGTCTCCTGCTGAGGGCTCAGCTTGCAACAAAATACTTGTATTGCACCCTTTGAAGTTGGTCAGTTTGCCCTTGGGATTGAGTGCAAAAGGAACTCTTACTGCTTGGTCAAGCACTAGCCAAGTTTTCTTTCTTTGTCTTTCCTACCAGAACTGCCTTCTAGTCTGCAAGAGCAGAAGATCATCATGCCCTCCACCACATCACATGTCATTGCGGAATGTTTCACTTAATAATGTGACTTCCATTGGGCGGGCAGGCTTTCAGTTGAGTTTTATGATTTATCCCAAAACTGGTTTTACTGGTATTCTGAGTCTTTTTCCAAGGTGACTGCAATCTTGTGGGGATAAACATAATGTACATTATGTAGCCAACCCCCACCCACACACTGACATGTCCGTGCAAGCAAAAGCTACCCTTTCCCCTTTGGCTTTTAAACATCAATTTTCCTTATTTACCTTTACACGTGTTCAAGCCGTATTTCATTTAGTGTTTGAAAAGCATTTTCTGTGGGTCATGGTATGTCCTTTTATTTGTCCTTTTGAGTGGGTTTGCAATTAATGTTGGTTCATGGACACAGAGGGGTACGGCAAAACCAAACCGTTTTATTTTATTTACACTGTTTTGAGCGCTGCAGTTCACATGAAAGGGATAACAAAAGCTGTGTCGGGTTGCAATGATGGCATCCTTGCCCCTCATGTGAATTAACAGACAGACAAGGGCATTTTGCGATGGAGTGCATACTTTTTGACAATCAGATGGAATAAAGCAGACACAGGGCAATTCTTCAATGCAGTGCATACTTCTTGTTATGCAGATGAAAGAGGAGGAAACGTAGGGCTGTTTTTTTTCCATGTAAGGTTCAAATGCTTGCCACACATGTGCCAGGGAAACAAAGCACAGCCGTGTTTGATGGCAATGTTTAATGTCGTTTTTTCAGGTGACAGGGATTTCTGTAAATGCACCACACATATGCATCGAACATATATCTTTTTTGCACTAGAGCAATGTTTGCCTTCAGGTTTATAACATGCCAAACTGCACTTGTCATGGTGCAATGTTTTTTTTTTATATTTTCAAGTGTTTTTAAAAATAGGGCACACTTTGTACTGGTGCAAAGTTTCTGTAATCTGGGCCCCGGGTATAAACTGAAGTCAACTATTTTCAGATGGTTTATAATAGATCCTGTTGCTCACGAATGGATGTCTGCATATCTCTAGAATTGCAATTGGGTAATTGTATTTTATCAGGTGAATTCCATCATTACATTCCACATACTGAAACTGGACCCAGTGGAAACAATTTCTTAAATCTCAGATGATGTGGAACCACTTATGGCATCCTGCCCCTGCTGTAACCACCCTCATAAGGTAAAGCATCCTGTTGTGAATTCCACTTTCCAAATAGTTTCTGTTGGTCCCAGTTGCTGATAAACAGGTGTTTGTAGATCTACTGAATGGCTTTGAAGAAGGATTAGTGCACTCCACCACCCATCTTCTCCCTGACTATGCATGTGCAGATAGCTCCATGAAAGCTCCAGTCTTTCCCTCGCGAATCACTACCCCACTTTCCCACACTCTTCTTCACCCTTCGTTCCGTCACCCCTCTCTTTCACTCGCCACCTGTTTCTTCCACTATCTCATTTCTCAAAGAATCACATTGCAATGCCTATATCAAAGTCAAAACTAGTGCCTTTGCCAGTGCTTGTTTAGTTTATATACAGCAATTCTCAAGGTGGTTACAGTGTTATATATTCCTAATTCTGATACTTAAATAGTGTTTATTCCTTTAGGGTTTTATTCTTTTAGTGATGTTATTATGTGAATTAAGGAATTTCTGTCAATACTTGTAAAATTTGTTTTTCTTCTGTATAATTGTAAAGGTTTATATAAACCAAAACAATAAAGATAATAATAATAATAATAATAATAATAATAATAATAATAATAATATATTCCTAATTCTGATACTTAAATCAGAGCGGGTGTGATCTGTTCAGGTTTACCAAAGGGTTGGTAAATCCAACTTTTCCTTTTCCAAATCATACATCTGTACCTACAACAGATGGACCCAAATATGAATGTCTTATCGAAGAAACATACCAAGACTCATACACAAATATGTAATGGGCATTGGGAAGAAATTATTGGCATAACTTTCATTGTTTAACCAGGGGGGCAACATATATTCCCAACAGCAATCCCCCAGGGAATCTGCATGTACACCAAACATTGTTGCATATCATGTGCTGGACTTTTATGAACCTGGCAAATTAAGAGAAGTTATACAACCCGTAAGAATTATTTCGCATTTACAGGACAATTTAGCAAAATGGCGAATCTTCCAAGAGCAATGCAGTAGAATAGGTGGATTATAACATTAGAAATGCACTTCTTTTAGTACACAAAGGGAAAGTCAAATGCAAGGAATGCAGCACGCTGGGAAATCAGATTTGGGATGGTGGCAAACTTGAGGAAAAACATATATACTTCTTCATAGCAATAGCAGTGGTGACCTGCTGCATTGGAAAAGAAACGAAGACCACTCATGCATATACTTATGGTCACAGATTATAAGGCTGTGGACAACTGTCAGCATTTGCAGCTTTAATCTAGTGAGTTGTGCCCGGCTCCCTGATTTATGTACACGAGGTGAGAATGGCAGGAGGGCCTTTAGAAGTGATTTAACAAATTAATGACACTTAACTTTGCTGAAAGTAAAAAGAAAAGAGTCATCAGAAGAAATACCAATGCGTTTATCCGGTTTGCGGAAGAGTCACTAAAATAACATGTAAATCAAAAGCACTATAATCACAAAAGGAAATATATGAGCACATTACTAAGCGTATCCTTAACCCATGTGATTCGACCTCATGGTGGCCCATTTGGTATATTCACACATTTTTGAGGGCTATGTTGCCAACGAGGTTACATAGAGTAGATCTGAATTACAGCTGATTTAACTGGGTGTAGGTCAGAGTTACGTCTGACTGCCTTATGAATTTGTCTAGCACAGTTTATTGCGCGTCGTTTACATTTTGGGTGGCCATCACTGCGTTTTCCTTTGTCGAATCTACCTCATAGTGTACATCGCAATGCTCCTTCATATAACATTAAAATGGAATTGACCTAAATCTGGTGTATACTGACACCTTCTGGTGGGGAATGGTAAATTTCAATTGGTCGGATTAGGTAAAAACATTTTTACTAAAGATATTTTGAAATATATTTCAGGAAAGCGCAATATGTTCTTTGAAGTAAACATTTCTGCTAACTTTTCTGCTTCCCTGCTTATCTCCACCTTTGTATATGTCCTCCCCTTGCTGTCATCTACAGCTTGCACTTGACATAATAAGAAAACCAGCCGCGGATAAGGCGAGAGCAGCCCAGCTCTAACAGCAGAGAATTGAACTCATAAACAGAAGTGTGCGGTTTCTATGGAGAAGCTGATTGTGGACAACTTAATGATAAACGATACCGATTCAAACTCTTGAAAAAAAGCCTTCCACTCTGAACACAATTTCCAATTGAGATCTAGCAATAATGGGTTTTTGCAGTTTTCCTTTTCCCGTTTATAAAAAGGCAAACACATCTTGTAGCTGCTAATAAATTGAGTGACTGTATTTGGAGGCACATATTTTCAGAAAATGACCATAGGAACTACTGGAAACTATTCCAAATTTGTCAAATGTTTGTGGCGAGGATTATTGTGTGGACTTTTTTGGCAGGTAGAATAAAATTGAATGTATTAGACACTGAGCAGCACCGTATACGCACAATGTTCATTCGCACACCGTATATCTGGCTTGTAAATTAGCAAAGGGGTCCTTTTTTGAAGTAATGTGCTATTACTGCTTCTCTGATATGTACAAGGGAACATTGTGTTTCTTTGGTATTATCAGAATCAGTGCAAAACACAACAATTATAGTAGTTCTCACCAACTATTCTGCAGGAATCGTGCCAAAATGTCGCCTCTACGACTGCGCGTCCACAGTCACTGCGACTTTGGGGACGCACAAAATACGGACTCCCATTACTGCGCCCAAGCAGAGCAGGGTGGGGTGTCCCTTGCTTTCCTTGGAAGCAGTAACAGGAGTTGGTGGTTGCAGGGGGAAGCGTGGGACAAGAAAGAAAAAAAAAGGAAAAAGAAAAGCACCGTGCGCCGTCAGCTTTGACCCACGCCACGTAGTGGGAGGAACTGACATCACAGGGATAGCGGGGTGTAGGCAGCACACAAAGAAGTGCGCCGCTGTAAAGGTAAGTAGTGTAAGCGGGGTGTGGTGGTGAGGGGTCGGGAAGGGGAATGCAGGCCAGGGGATGCAGGCAAAGTGATCTATCTGATCAATGCGCCGTGCCGTAATTGGCATTTGACATTTTCGTCGGCACAGTTACGGTGGCGCAGTGATCACATAGATTCATTCAGCATGTTGGTCGCTGGTCTGCTATGATTTCACAGCTACAATTATTATAGTGGACTGTTTGGTAACAGGCAACTGATTTCCACAACAATATATGGGTTTGTCTAGAGTCGAGAAAAGTGGTTAATGGGTGTTCAGGCGGGGAAAAAGAATGTATGGTGGGACGCCCCCTCATTATAAGAAAGAAGATAACGATTATATGGCAAAGGTTAAATTGCCAAACAGTCCAAGAAAAATTCTGTGGATATGAAACCATACGAGAACCCTCCGCCTCTATGGAATGTGTTGTTTCAGCATGATACTTTTCCTTGCCGTTCAGGGTCAGTGCCCTGTAAAACCAGAATTATCACTGCATAACAGATGCCCTCCATAGTGCTGTGCCAGGCTACAATCCCACTAAGCATGTCAACTTGTTCAGCCAATCTTGAGACAGCTCCTCCTTTCCTCCTCCTTTCCTTAGTGACACTGAACTGTCATCTTCAACATGGTGAAGACAGAAGTCAACTCAAACGAATGCAGCAGGCCCATCCCTAGTGGGTTGACAGTGGAGACCAGTCCGACCAAAGGTGAACTCTAGCACGACCTGCATAAAGGAGGACTCTCCAGTGGGTGGTGCTTATGCTGTGGGGGCCACAGGTTCCCTTCAATGGGCAACGGCAACTACAGACCCATTGGTCTGCATTCATTGTTTGCTCTGGGCAATAATTTATACCCAGTATCAATCAAAACACGAAATTATCAGTGAGATGGATGGTCATTTACAACTGTAAGGAAGGCAGCACATTTTTGCTCTTGGACGCTGCTTACAGGATCCTGTGGTTTGTGCTATGTATTTATGAATGTTTTTTTTTAAATTTTGTTTTAAATAATTTTTATTGAGATGCGATTTATTTTTAAAACGAGAAATTGAACCGTTTTTCTTGCTTTCAATTCCAACCTCTCAGTTTTTATCAAACTGAAAATCGCACGTTTATTTCTGTAACTGAACGTATGTTTAGATTTTGTTGGAAGGGAACCGACTATATGAAAGAAAGCATAAGAGCAGGTGACATTAACTAGGGATGGGCAAAATGCTCAAAATTCCCTTGCAGAGAAATTGAAGCATGCTGGGAAAAAAGTGCCTGTTTTTTCAATTGTGTACAATTTTACAGAACATATTGATGTGTGGGAGCGTGTCACGCATCACTTGGGGGAAATCCACATGTAGACGTTTGTTTAAATATGTATTCATAGTTTTCTTAACCTTCTACATAGCTAGGGCTCTCATTACAAAGTTGCTGTTTCTGCTGCCTGATATACCGGTAATACCGGGATATTACGGGTGGCAGTGGAACAGTAAGTTCGCATTCCCACAGTGATGGGAACACTGACGCACTGGCGCCATTAGTAACTGTGCCGGTGCTTCCATGAATGTTCTGCCATTAGGGGCCTGAACTACCGGCAGGTCCGGCCTGTCGGTAGTTCAGTGCCCCTACTGACAGACTCAGATTATGCATGTCCGGAAAAGGTGCTGGCACTCTTTTCTAGACCAGCATTGGCGTAATGAGGCCCTATGTCTTTTAATCACCCCACATATACAGCACTTACCTATCTTTCTTTAATTATCTTATACCACTGGGCAGTTTTGAAAAATGTCAGTAAGTTTGATCATGCTTGACTTTAGTAGTCGCTTGTTAGGCAGAAATATATGCAGTACCCGTTGGGATCACCACACACAATTAAGACTACAAGTGCCTGTACAAATTCACCTTTGGTATAAGCCTGTACTACACAGTAAAAGTGGTAGCGATGGCTGAGCAGCCAGATTTATCTCAAGAGTAAAGTGAGCAGTATCAATAGTTACATAAAGGACAGCAATTACTATGATTCAAACATTGACTCAAGGTTTCTGACTAAAAGAATGTACATTTATTTACCCATCAGTCATATGACATTTCACTAAAGTAAAGTAGTTAAAAAATCACACTCTTAATACACAACACCACTCCCAATAGTTTCCAGACAAGTTAAGCTCACAAAATGAAGTGGGAGCAAAATGGCACGCTAGTAATTAAATAGGGAGAGAAAGACAAAGTTAGGCAGAATTTGAGCAGCACCAAAGGTAAGTAAGCAGGGCAATCTAGTAAGAGGAACTACAGTGATGGAATCAAATCAAATAGGCTTATGGACAACGTCAATAGGACAAAAGGCTTTTGCTCAAGATCATACAGTTCAGGGTAGTTTGTGGTTAAGTCTTTGCCAAGAGTTCCGGACGAAGTTGGTCGGCAGAAAAGTTACTTTAAAGAGTAGAGAAGGACAAGCCCTCGGATTGGCTAAAGGTTTCACACACCTTCACCGTGGCTGCACGAAACGAACAACCGGATATGCACAGTACCTTTAAATGGAGAAGAAGCTGTAGCTGAGGCAGACGTTCCTGGCAGTGCTGCAGACTCACGGTTCCTGAAGCGACTGTCAGACTGACATGAAGTAGGAAGACTGGAGGGTCCTGCACTGTCCAGGGAAGAAACCAGCAGCAGAGCAAAGCAACAAATTAAAGGTGCGCTCATTAAAACCCAAGTAGCTCTGTACAGTGAATTCGACCAGAGGAGGGAATCCTGGCTTGCAGTTTGGGTGAACTGGTTGGTCCCACCAGCTCAGGGGAAGAAGATTCCGGGTGAACTTCTCTGTTGTTGGAGTTCGAGGATTCGGACCTGCAGCAGGTCTTCACTGGGAGGTTCAGTCATGGTAGGGGTCCTCTTCCGTCAGCTCCTCATTGGTTCTTTCATTCCAGTGGCGACTCTGCCTTTCCAGACCCAAAGACCTGCTTTTTATGCAGTTTCCCCCAATTCACACAGCCTGGCTGTCAATCACACAGCAGGGTGGCTGTCCTGCCTGGATAGTCACCTAACCAATCAAACAGGAGTGCGACTTGGGTTACCAAAAGAACCCATGGCAGGGGTCCTAAAACCCCTCCCTCACATTCTGCCTACCCAGACTTTCAGGCGCTAAGGAGGGCTTCTGTGTAGAAGCCCGCAAAGAGATGGTGAACAAAGGAACCAAACCTGGTTTGGCACAGAGAAAAACACGAGAAAGACATTTTCAAAAAGAAATGGCGAATAAACACAGCCAGAACCATATAAGGTCTAGTGGGTTTAAGTTCGAGGCTACTAAGATAGCCTAAACAATACCAAGGTTATTTAAGTTAACTGCGGTAGGAGAAATAAGGTAGTTACCACTGCCACCAGCCAAGTCTTGATGAAAAGGGAGCAAAACAATGCTCCCAGAGAAACAGACAAAAAGGGATAAGTATTAAACCTTTCCAGTACTCCATGTAAGAGGTTTTGTACTGGGTCTGTGGATTTAAAAAGACTAATAAAGTCAATGGCAACTTTACATGTTCTGGGAGACAGTAGTCAGTCCCAGAAAATGGAGTCTGAGTTGGGAAGTCTAAAAGACAACCATGTGTCACTGCACTGAACATGCTGTGTAACACACAGTAAAAAAGATGATGCCTGTGGAGTAGGTGAGGCTCCACAATCTATAAACAGAAAACGTTAAACACACACAGCAAAACACATGTAAGAGTGGAAAAAAAGGCTCACACTCTTACCAGGTGAAACAAATAAATCCTAGAAATCCAGTAAAGCTGCTGAGGCACTCAGAAGGTAAGGGAAATTAGGCATTCCTGAGAATTCTCCCTAACATCGCGCTATCAGACATTCTGACAGTGTCTTGTCTTCCCTTACTAGCCCATGGCTTCTCAAGCTCAATCCACTACCAGTTTTTCATATTCAAATAAGTGACAGTATTTGTAGTACAATTGGGAATGTTTTAGTCATTTTTCTGCCAACAACACTGCATCTTGGGTCTTGTAGTCACATCAACCTGGGGGAGATGATAAAGGATGGAAGCTGTGTGACCTGAGAGTTAAGCTTGTTGGAGAGGGAGATGGCTTCATAAGGTCCTGGTCAATGACTGCAAATGAAATTCCAGAAATACCAATAGGACAAATATAGGGGAAGCTGGAGCAAAAAAGAGAGAGGAATAATATGAGGCTAAAGAAGAGGAAGGTTGGGGTGCAAGAGGCTGTAGGGGAAAACAACTAAAGACAAATGGAGACTGGATTGTTGTTTTCATTTGTACTGGAGGGCGCAGAGTCCTCTGAAGGGCCCATTGGTCAGAACACACCCTCTAGTACCTGTAAAACAAGATAGCTGCACCTTGAGGAGGTTGGGGTGCAGGATTCACATAATCCAACACAATTCAATAAGGACAACTCACTCCACTTCGTTGAGCTGTTGATTCAATATATATTTAATTTGGGTCCTCCATTGCACTGCCCCGTCTTGAACGTTCAGTTGTTTGTAAAACAACAACTTTAAACATATTCAATGTCTATTTCTCCTTAATATTTATCTAAACACATCTTAACACAATCTTATACTTCGGCACTTACTAACGTATTGTCATTCTTAAAACAAACATGTGTGTGTCATCTCCTTCCATGTAAGCCCTACTTCCTGTAATTGTGTGCCTTTAATCTAACTGTATGCCTTGGACGATTCACAGCCATTGCGAGACTCGAGAGGTTTGGTCAAGCTTTGAGGTAACCCCTTAGCCCATTGTCTCTTTATATGTCATACCTTGTCTGCAACTCCCACCCCAACAAAGTAAAGTCTCTCCTTGATCACCTTCTCCTGCCCATGCATATTGTATTCACTTTGGCCTTCCCTCTTTTCCACACTCTTTCCTTTTCTCTATCTTCCGTTGTAGTTGTAATGAGTTTGGCGTTAGTGGACCGTCTGCATCCTGTTGCCTTTTCCTTTCCATTGTGCTGTTTTCACAGTTTGTCTCCCAGGTTCTTTTGATGCTTAGACCAGAAGTCCATTGTTTTTTTCTTTTCACAAGAAGTTCACTTTTTTCCAGAGTGTTTCTCTTTCAAAAGGGTTCACAAGAGGGGACGGTTCAGCATGGGGATGCCGGGTTGGGGGAGTCTTTTTTGCAGATGCAATTCAGCGTCGGGCTTTCACTGGGTTCCTCTACGACCTCGCTCTCTCCTCACGCAGTTCAATGTTAATTTCCCAAGGCATACAGTACCCTCAACGTATACCTGTAATAAAAACGGAATGAGTTTCTTTTGTAAAATAAACAGGTCTCTACTATTTAATAATTGTCCTACCAACCCATTTCCTTAAAACCTCCTTTCGCATTGGCTCTTATACCTTATTTCCTAGAAATTGCAAGACATTCCCTCTCATTTGACACTCCTGCCTCCTAGACAAGCTACAAAACATTTCCTTTTAAATATTTCCCTTTTGTTGGTCATTTTCACACCATAACTAAAATACCCCCCATTCCTAGCTCTGTGTCAGCTGGCTTAGAAAAAGATTTTTGTTTTCAACAACATACAATATATCATGTCCTTCATGGGACACATTTTCCCCTTCCGGGTGCCACATCACCCCCTTAGGAGACAAAGCAATTAAAGAAAGATGTCTTCTTCTTTCCTGGTCTTCTAGGCACGTCCGTAGTAGATGACAGAAATGTCCTTGGGGATCCCCGTCGTCTGTAGAAAGTCAAAATAGAGGCAAAAGTCATTCGGGCATTTGCAAGGGGTCAGGTTTTCTTCCCACTTTAACCCCCTTCCTCCTTTTCTGCTAGCAAAACATACTCTCTGGGTCATTCTCCCCTATCCGTTGGTGCACAAAAACAACTATTTTCCAACTACCCCACGGGGATACTTAATTTCAGCTTGGTTCTTTGCAGAGTTTAGCTGCATTCTTCCAGGTTAGCAGTAAATTATTGCTGCTTAGCTGCACATACTTCTTCAGTTTAGAAGTAAATTCTTTGCTGCTTAGCTGCACATACTTCCTCAGCTTAGCTGCCATTCTTCTTATTCTTCTATTGCCGTTAGTTGGACCATGGTCTATGCTTGTGCTTTGTGTTCATCCTAGGGAGATAAAACAGAGGCGTTTCGCTGCACACCATCCCAGTCTGACTTGATCTAGCCTACCCCTGTCTTCAAACACTATGGCACCAATTCTTACTACTTGCCTCCACCTTTATTGTTCCCATTTATGTTTGCCTATTCTAATGCTTGCATACCTCTATCATATCAATCCTTTTGACATTATGAACATGAAAAATGATTACTCACCTTCAATTTTACTTCTGTTTTCTGTGGTTGTCTGAAATGGCCATATTGACATCTATTTCTCTACTCTTTCCACACCTGATTACACCTATCTTGGGAAAAACAGCTAACTTTTGAAGACCTTGTGTCTCTTACTACCTTTTTCCTGTTACTCACCTGGATCCTCTTACCTTTAGTGTTGATCAATTGCGTGTCCACGCCCTTTTGGCGTGAACTAGTACTTACCTTTTTCTTTTTCTCCCTAGTTTAAGGCCATGCAGACAATTTCTTGGGCTTTCACGCAAGAGGTCCATAGCTTGTCTGTAAAATAAATCAAAATTGTTACTGGCATTCACAAGTTGTTTTGCTTACTTTGCCATATTTACTTTAAAATGGTTTGTGCGAGTTTCCTTCGTTTAATTGACCCAATTTTGTCGGCCATACTCCTTTTCTTGGTCTTCATGTTCTCCTGATGTTTTTTTATTGCCCAACGCTCCTTTTTTACTGTTAGCCAGGAAACCTCATAAGTGCTATTTGTTTTCCACTTTTTGCTTTTGTTTCCCACTTTATGCTTTTGAGTATATCCCTTATCCTTTTATTCATTTGCCCAATTGTTCCCATTTCTCAATTTTCCCTTTATTCATTTTTTATTCAAGATAACCACTCATGTTCAGTATTTCCTGATTGATTTATTTATTTATTTATTTATTTATTTATTTATTTATTTATTTATTTCTGTGACCAATCCTTTTGCACTTCCTCGCTTCTTCTCTGACCCTATCTTCTTCCTTTTCTCTTTATCTCTACGTTCATTTTTCCTTTGAACTTCCTCATCCCTTATTTCAAGTACCTTTTGCTTTTCTTCTAACCTTTGCTGTTTCTGTCTGTCACGTTCATAGGCTGCTCTCCGGTTTGCGATTGAGCTGCTTTTCTTTCTCTTTGCGATAAAGCTGTTTCCACCTCACCCTAACTTTACTTCTTATCCTTCCGTCCCTTGATTTTTGTTACTACTGTATGAAAGCGACTCATAAGTGGGGTTACTATACCATGTGGATTCTTTTAGCTCACTTCCCTCGGTTCCTGTTTCAGGCAGGGCAGGCGTTGCTGCAGGTGTCTCACCCCCCCCCCAGTACATATTTTTTAGCATCCAAGCTGCTGGAGGCTCTTCCTCCTGTCCTTGTTCTTATATTTTTCACAATTTGAGAACAGCATAGCGTTTTCTAACTTCTTTTTTTTTAATTTCTTTTTTTATATGCAGCATGCAAGTAAGTTGCCATGCATTGTAAGATGGCTTTAGATTAAGACTCAATTTGTGGCCGCAGCATAAACATCTTGTGGGCGGTACCTTTAACCCACTCCTCCAATTGGAGCAATGTTTTCCGGGCCTAACTATGTTTCTATTGATATCCTTATGTGAGTCCAAAACTTCCATTACTATGAACGAGCATCAAATGCAGCGAGCTCCAATCCAGTCCCTTCCCGCCAAATTATTTATACCACCAATTTACTCAAGAACTTTAATGTGCGATTCCTTCTCAAGTGTAGAATCGCATTAAACCTTTACTTGATTTCAACCAACAAGGAGACGCAATTCCTTGCATTTGACATACAACAGGACATGTATAACAGACACTTGACACACTAGACAAACACCAGCTGGACACACATATACCTGCCTTCTAATCAATATCCCGACATGGGATGTAAACAAACCCCTTTGATGCCGCCTTTAATTGTCACCGTAGCCTAATCATCCCCCCATTGTGGGCCCTGAGTTCACGTTTCTTCTGACCACTCTTTAAAGCGCAGCAACAAGGCGAATCCTTAGGTTTTTATCTCAGGTGCCCCCCTGGCAATCCTTACGTTTTTATCTCAAGTGCCCCCCTGGTAATCCTTATTTGAACTAATACTGTCCTTCATGATTCTTATTTCATTATGCTTGCTCTTTCATTTATTTGCCATGTCTCCCTATTTTATGGCTGCCTTTATTTTCCTGGAGACCATCTGTTTCTACCTCGTGTCTGCAAATGTTCATAATTGGCAGCCTGCGCCTGAATTTCTAAAAATATGTCATTATTTCTCCACTAGGTGATACAGCTGGCTATATTCATTATGCTGCAAAAATACTAAAAATGTTTTACTTCTCACTCACCCAATCTCATTGGCCTTCTGCCGCGTTCATGCCTTCGGAATTGCTTGTGTTTAACTAAGGCATGCCCTAATTAATCATGCTTTCCTTGGTAACCTCAACACTGTCATCATGCTTTCACGCTTTAACATTCAAGTCTTTCTTCATTCATCTAATTCCTACGATACCAGAATCTCAATCGCCCGTCTCAAACCAAACGTTTTTCCCCATTTAATAAAATGTTCTCCACTCCGGCTGACAAGGCCTCAAAATTGTAAACTACCACCCCTGGTATGACTCCATGCAGACTGTCCTAGCAGTCACGGTGGAGCTCCTAAAAAAAGTCTGTAGGAGCACCCCAAAACCCCCTTCACTACATGTGTGCTATCCCCAAAATTCCCCAAAAGCAGGTCACAGATGGTCCAGTAACCTCGTTTAATTTCAGGGGGCATTCTAAGTCAAAAATGATAGAACACACGAATGGCAAAGGACCATTCAGCTACAGTGCAGTGCCTGCTCCTGCCTGCACGTTGATTTAAAACCCCATGTAAAATCACTTGCTCCTCATCTCATGAAGTTTATCACTACCTCTTTTAATTCTAACACTACTTCTGTAGCTGTAAAATAACCCTTGCTCATAACCCTTGATAGAGGTAGGTAACCAAAGCAGGGTTGAGAATTTTGCGAGAAATGAGAAGGGATGGTTCTGCGCCAAGTTCACTAGAAAAGCATTCCATGATTTGGGGACAAGTGGGGGAGTTTAGCCCTGTGACATTAGCCCCTTTGGTTAATGGGGACAGCAATGGGTAACAAGGAGTCCATGAGCAAGAGCACTGGGGGGTAGCGCAGGATTTAAGAAATGCTTGCCTCTCGCATTGTATGTTGGAAAAGCTTCTCACCTAGGTAGGCCCCGCAGCGACGCGTGCGTATGTGTGTATGTTTTGGTAAGTGCTGTATGGAAACATTGCTAGCAGTAGTGGTGAATTTTAACACTAAGGTTGGGTGAGCGCGCCCAATTGACTTGTTAAATTGGAATTTTAATCCTTGCATGGGGAGGGGAATTCAAGGCTGTGTATGACCATCCTGCGCACCCAATAGGGAACCAGTGATGACAATGAAACAGGTCTTAGCTCCATTTCTATTTCTTTATATTGTGGGGTGGCAAGCAGCCTGGTGCATGTAGGCAACCTGACCCTGGCTGAGCATCACAGAAGATATTGGCTGGGTCAGTGCGCCAGCGGTCTCAGTGCCACATACATGCAGGACTGCCAGCAACTTAGGCAAATGGAATATGGCAGTCAGTGTATGAATGTTGCTTTCCATAGCATGCGTGGCTCTGAAGGAGCTAGAGAATGGTGGTCATAGTCTAATTTAGCTGTCTCCTCGCTCTCAACCCCTTTCTGGGCCAGCAGAGATGCTTTAAAGGGCAGAGTCTGTACATATCTGTGAATGCCACCAGCCTCATACATGTCACTCAATGGTGTGCTGTTTGGACATGTGGCTTTTATACCCTTGCAGACACCTTGGCTCAGATATTGCTTTGTATTTCTGATATGTGGACTTTTAGTTAAGTCTATTGTGTGTGTGCGTTGTATGGCAGAGGCACAGTGTTCCCAGTTTTTGTGAACTGCCTTTTGGGGTGTTGATAGGTGCTTTATT
The DNA here is from genome assembly GCF_040938575.1 of Ambystoma mexicanum. Taxonomy (NCBI): domain Eukaryota; kingdom Metazoa; phylum Chordata; class Amphibia; order Caudata; family Ambystomatidae; genus Ambystoma; species Ambystoma mexicanum. The sequence continues at coordinate 914,661,579 of NC_090936.1, forward strand.
TTAGAAAATTGTATCTGTATGCATTATTTGTTAATGCCTTCACATTAGTCCAGTCGTCCGTGAGATGGAAAAAAAAACATTGCCGACATTTCAGTGGATTCCAGGCTGTTTAGACTCATAATTAGGCCAGGATTTGTGATGTCGTATTTCTGTGGCTTGGACAGTAAATTGCACATCTTGGAAGCTATTTTTCCAAAATGCCTTGCAGAGGAAGAAGCCACCGGCACACTGATTGGTGTGAGGTGGCCTAGCTCGCTCCCCAATTCCCACCAAGATGTGTACGCCTCACCAACTTCCAAAGTCACCAGCCACCACTGGGCTGAACTGACCCTAGCAGCAGCATCAGTTAAATAAATGTGCGCTGTGTAAGACTTACATTTGTGACTTTAAAAAAGTAGCCTTTCCTCCATGGATAGCCAGGGAGCAGCTCATCTGGCGCAAAGTCATGTGTATTCTTTCAAATAATACTGAGAGTTGCATACTGCGGCACTCTGCACTTTTAGAGCCTGTGAGGATTTATGTGAGATACCTGCAAGGATGGCAGTGTAGTAATACAATTTAACACTGATAAGGACACAAGAAATGAATGAGCAGGGTTTTCTTTAAGTATGGCGGGGAAAGGAAGGGCCGGAGGCATTAGCATATATAATATTGAAAGGGAAGTAATGACACTGGGACGTTGTCCCACCAAAAGAATAGAGGTAGCAGAAGTGACATCTCAATGTCCCTTGACCTCTGATGATACAACTATAGGAAAAGTTTTAAATATTTTTTTATTTTTAGGGTAGCAAAGGGGACCGCGGTGTAACAAGGGATACCTCCGGGGGTGCAGCCATGACCCCTGGTGACCCCCAAATGACGTCCCTGCAATGGCACTCTAACGATAAAGTGCAACAAACAGAGTGTAGCATGTAACCTGGCAGTGTCTGCACTTATCCCCCTTTTGCTAAACTACCCACTATGCTGTGTTTTACTTAATATAATCTATCCAGTGTGAGCTTAACATGCAGCTCATTCATAGTAACTACAATATATCTATTTGTCCTATAACCACAGGCGATGCTTCAGCACGCAGCCCCTAGTGTATGCCTTTTACTGTAATCTGCAAGCCCCTTCCTTTTAATAACACCACATTGCCTTCGGGCTTCTGCATGCTCCATGCTACTAGGAATCGCTAAATTCCTTGCCACACAACAGTAGACCCCAGAGACGTTTTTATTGGAGGGCTCATGGGGTGGCTGCCCAGGGCCCCCCACGATGCTGCCTGGTCTAAAGCAAGATTCCAGTTGACATTAGGCTTAAATAGCACATGCCAGGAAAATTTGATTGCATGTTGCTGAGGCTCCAAACCCATTGCCTGTCGATTTTGACAAGTACATTCTTCCTTGTTCAATTAAAACATGCAATGCCTTACGTTTCATTGTGGAATACATAGTTCGGGTAACACTACCTTTGTAGCGTTACTTCCCTTCTGTGGGAATGTTGCTCATCGTGTGCATTAGTCAAAGTTGAAATCCATATTAATCCACGGAGGTTCAGAAGTTGTCTCAGTGTGTTAAGCACTTATCGTAGGGATATGTGTTCATGTGAAGGATCAGAAGGACACATCCCAGTGAGGCTGGCTGAACCGTTTTTAAATCTGAAGTTCACAAATATACCTGCTCAATTACTTGGGTTTGCAGCACAAGCGGCGCAATTAGCAGCACTGTTCCTGCACCAGATAGGGGATAAAATTAGTTTGCTCAGCTGGGCATTCTTAAAACCTAAGCAATCCCTTAAAAGATGTGCATAGAATATCTGTCCAAGAGGCAAACGCGTATGCAAATTCTAGACTGTGCAGCAAAAGTGTTCATTTTTGTATCCTGGTTATGCCAGCAGACGGCACAGTGATCCTGGTCAAATCATATAGGATCCCTTGCATTACTGTGCTGTTTTCTGCGAGGTTTTACCTACTTGCATGCTGGAACTTCCCTTGATAATTGAGAACTGACGCTAAAATCATTCCCGTGTTGTGTAGCCCCCGTCTGTAATATTTTGGGTTTTAGAATTGTCAGGTTTGGAAATACGGGTTGCGTACTCTTGCAAGTCAGTTTTATAACATTAGATTGTTTTTGTTCATGTTGAGAGCTGGAAGAGAAAGTGCTCAATTGCTTGGAATTGCAATATTGGCACAAATCCCAGCTTCAGCCCTTAAACGATGTGTGATCCTGGGCATCTCATTTAATCTTTTATTGCCTAACATTTCTTAATTGCTGGTCTCTAAACCTTTCAAAATCGTCAGCCCTTCAGGGTGATTTAATTCTCAGGGTATGTTTTTCATTGAGGCTCCACTCATAGTTTCCATTGTGATATTGAGCATTGACATATTGCATACCACTACTACAGGCACTTGTCCCCTCGGTCTCTAATGGCAACACAATTTGAAAACCATGTCCCACTCCTACTCTCAGTCTGTCTGGATAAAGACACCTTCCTGGCAGCTTCTAATCTGCCTATTCTGAGTTGCATGTATCTTTTCACAAACAGTTCTGCATTAATATTGCAGGATGCATACTTTTCTGGATGCTAAAAGGTATCTTGGTTCTATACTAGAAGTGAAGTAACCTCTTCGTAGATTACTAATGTTGGCCTTCAAATGCTACTTGTTTCTCATTCTGAATAGCGCAAGAATGGAGAGGGTAGGGGACTCAAAAGGGTGTAAACATGCTTATCTTAAATGCTGCACAGCAGTATAGTATGTCTCATAGAGAGTAAGGCCTCTAGGCAATACTGAATATTCCCATACAGATGCCTCTCATAAGACATGAGAGAAGCGCACAGGTTATCAGTAATAATGCATTTCTTGTTAACCTCATTGGCAGCGCACAAAAGATGTCTTTTCGTCCGCGCTCATTCATCCTTATCGGAATGAATCACTCTTGTTAGTCCCCCAGGCCCTCCAGGTCACCCCAATAATGTACGCCTATTCTTCAAACTCCACAAATGGGGCCTAGCTTTAGTCATCCGGTTCCTAAAAGCTGGAATGTCTGCTCACCAGTACTAAAATGAAAGAATCTTGCAGTGCTTTCCACAACAGGCCAGACGCATTAATATGCAATCCAGCCCTTTTCCTACAATTCCTGGGGCTGTTCTGCCGTGAAACACATTAATTCTGCTTGCAATGCACTCTGTTTTAAAAATTAAATGCAATGTATAAGACACATTCACTCAGCATTCTCCAGATCACTGAAATAACCTCACAATTAGAACAGCTGCTAGGGTGCCCACCACAAGTCAAAAATGAAAACATGTGATGACCTAGCCAGATCTGAGCCCTGCGTTTACCAGCCATCCCACGGAAATATTTAGCTGCTGTTTTCATTAATAAATATCCGCTTAGCGCTTGGTTAATACATGTAACTGCACTAGTGTATTTCTCCTATCTTTAAATGTGGGCCTTTTATTCCACAATTTACAACAATGCTCAGACTGATTCTTTTCATTTTGCGATCCACATTTCATACCTTGTTTCCACGTGAACCTATCTTCAGTTTTCCATCTGGTCAGCTGCCCGTAGAGATAGGAAGGGATAAAACGGGTCCCTTCAGTCCCCGACTGCAGTCTCAATTACACTACCATTGTCTACGGGGAGCTTCACGGTCTACTCAGCCCGAAATGGCAAAGGACTCGCTATATAGCCAAGAGTTACGTTGTGTCAACGTCCAATAGGTGTCTTATTTTAATCAATAGTTGATGGTCAAAACCATCCTCCTCGCTAACAAATGTACTGGAGGGCGCAGAGTCCTCTGACGGGTCCATAGGTCAGAGCACACCCTCGAGTACATGTAAAACAAGATAGGTGCACCTTGAGGAGGTTGCGGTGCAGGATTCACATACTCCAACACAATTCAATAAGGACAACTCAATGGATCAGCACAGAGACTGTTAAGTTCAAAAGGGTTTATTTCATGCCATTGCTGACACAGTGCCCACTTATCCACAGTAGTCAAGTTCCCTCACTTAACCACCTCCCCAGAATTACACAGAGCTCATTTTATAGCAAAATGTGAGGGAGCAATCTGCCCCCACCTTTTCCTGCACAGTCTTAGACAACTTCATCGTTAAACATTAGCACATTGGGCAATTAATTTTAATTGGTCTAACCCTTCAGAATGAAATATGCTCTAGCATGCATTCCTGACTCTTCTTCGGTGCTCTGTTCAATTTATATTTTGTGTAGCTGGATCCTTCAGATAAGGTTTTCAAACACAGCCTAATTAAAAGTCTAGGTTCTCCCCATTCGTCAAGTTTCCGACAGTTTACCACCCATGAATGTTTCAACTTTAAAATTATCTCATTCCACACTTTCTGCTAATTTTTGCCACATTTTCAGTACATGCATTTTCATTAAAGGCATTTAGCCCAGATGATTTTCTGTCTATGTACAGAAAATGTTATTGTCCATTCTGTGCCTTGCCACCCTACTACATCATGGTAATGACATGTTTCTACCTTATATATTTCATGCTTTTTTGAATACTTGTATATACTAACATTATGAATACCAATTTCATACAATTACATCATATTAGTCCGTACAACTTTCTCTGCTTAGGTTTAAGTGGGGAGGCCCTCCACTTCATTCAGCTGTTGATTCAATATATATTTAATTTGGGTCCTCCATTACACATTCATCACGAAATAAGGTGTACTTGTGAGATGGAAGTAGTTACCTGCTCCCTTGAGAGATAGCACTCGCCAAATTACATGGATTGTTCGACCCATCAGGAACTGCACTGAACTGTAAGTCAAAATGACATTCACTGCCCAGAAACCTAGTTCTGTAGGATTAAAAATTTAGAACACACATTTCTGCAGTCATGATAACATAATATATAGCCAAAATCTACAAACAGGTATATGAAAAGGTGCATTGTGTCAGAAATGTTCCAATGTGTCTTTCATTTTTCAACAGCAAGTAAAACCTTGGTTCATTCCTTCAAGAATATATTATTACAAGATAACAGTGACATCTTTATAAAGGCATGTTTGCACCTATACTGTTATACAAGGGTTTTTGCATGTGAATATTTTAAAATAGAGAATACAATAGTGTGTAAATGCATGTGGAATCAATGGTTTTCTAATAATGGCTTTGGTCAATGTGTGTTTTGTTATTTCACTCGCTGGCCTGACCACACGTTGAAATACACTATCAGCCCTGCATATATGGTCAAATGTGGGGGAGATGTATGTGTCCCATGACCCTTCCCTTGGTCCATCTGGAGCAAAAATATGTATTATCCTTGGTCCATCTGGAGCAAAAAGATATATTATACTACTATTATATTATATATATCTATCTATCTATCTATCTATCTATCTCTCTCTCTCTCTCTCTCTCTATATATATATATATATATATATATATATATATATATATATATATATATATATAATACTGCTGTAGATGTATTATCTACTACTATCACTGAATTTGCCATTGACTGTACCTATTGACTGCAACATGTATTATATTATACACAAGCCAGCGCTTCACCAAATTATTTATACCACCAATTTACTCAAGAACTTCAATGTGCGATTCCTTCTCAAGTGTAGAATCGCATTAAACCTTTACTTGATTTCAACCAACAAGGAGACGCAATTCCTTGCATTTGACATACAACAGGACATGTATAACAGACACTTGACACACTAGACAAACACCAGCTGGACACACATATACCTGCCTTCTAATCAATATCCCGACATGGGATGTAAACAAACCCCTTTGATGCCGCCTTTAATTGTCACCGTAGCCTAATCATCCCCCCATTGTGGGCCCTGAGTTCACGTTTCTTCTGACCACTCTTTAAAGCGCAGCAACAAGGCGAATCCTTACGTTTTTATCTCAGGTGCCCCCCTGGCAATCCTTACGTTTTTATCTCAGGTGCCCCCCTGGTAATCCTTATTTGAACTACTACTGTCCTTCATGATTCTTATTTCATTATGCTTGCTCTTTCATTTATTTGCCATGTCTCCCTATTTTATGGCTGCCTTTATTTTCCTGGAGACCATCTGTTTCTACCTCGTGTCTGCAAATGTTCATAATTGGCAGCCTGCGCCTGAATTTCTAAAAATATGTCATTATTTCTCCACTAGGTGATACAGCTGGCTATATTCATTATGCTGCAAAAATACTAAAAATGTTTTACTTCTCACTCACCCAATCTCATTGGCCTTCTGCCGCGTTCATGCCTTCGGAATTGCTTGTGTTTAACTAAGGCATGCCCTAATTAATCATGCTTTCCTTGGTAACCTCAACACTGTCATCATGCTTTCACGCTTTAACATTCAAGTCTTTCTTCATTCATCTAATTCCTACGATACCAGAATCTCAATCGCCCGTCTCAAACCAAACGTTTTTCCCCATTTAATAAAATGTTCTCCACTCCGGCTGACAAGGCCTCAAAATTGTAAACTACCACCCCTGGTATGACTCCATGCAGACTGTCCTAGCAGTCACGGTGGAGCTCCTAGAAAAAGTCTGTAGGAGCACCCCAAAACCCCCTTCACTACATGTGTGCTATCCCCAAAATTCCCCAAAAGCAGGTCACAGATGGTCCAGTAACCTCTTTTAATTTCAGGGGGCATTCTAAGTCAAAAATGATAGAACACACGAATGGCAATGGCCATTCAGCTACAGTGCAGTGCCTGCTCCTGCCTGCACGTTGATTTAAAACCCCATGTAAAATCACTTGCTCCTCATCTCATGAAGTTTATCACTACCTCTTTTAATTCTAACACTACTTCTGTAGCTGTAAAATAACCCTTGCTCATAACCCTTGATAGAGGTAGGTAACCAAAGCAGGGTTGAGAATTTTGCGAGAAATGAGAAGGGATGGTTCTGCGCCAAGTTCACTAGAAAAGCATTCCATGATTTGGGGACAAGTGGGGGAGTTTAGCCCTGTGACATTAGCCCCTTTGGTTAATGGGGACAGCAATGGGTAACAAGGAGTCCATGAGCAAGAGCACTGGGGGGTAGCGCAGGATTTAAGAAATGCTTGCCTCTCGCATTGTATGTTGGAAAAGCTTCTCACCTAGGTAGGCCCCGCAGCGACGCGTGCGTATGTGTGTATGTTTTGTTAAGTGCTGTATGGAAACATTGCTAGCAGTAGTGGTGAATTTTAACACTAAGGTTGGGTGAGCGCGCCCAATTGACTTGTTAAATTGGAATTTTAATCCTTGCATGGGGATGGGAATTCAAGGCTGTGTATGACCATCCTGCGCACCCAATAGGGAACCAGTGATGACAATGAAACAGGTCTTAGCTCCATTTCTATTTCTTTATATTGTGGGGTGGCAAGCAGCCTGTTGCATGTAGGCAACCTGACCCTGGCTGAGCATCACAGAAGATATTGGCTGGGTCAGTGCGCCAGCGGTCTCAGTGCCACATACATGCAGGACTGCCAGCAACTTAGGCAAATGGAATATGGCAGTCAGTGTATGAATGTTGCTTTCCATAGCATGCGTGGCTCTGAAGGAGCTAGAGAATGGTGGTCATAGTCTAATTTAGCTGTCTCCTCGCTCTCAACCCCTTTCTGGGCCAGCAGAGATGCTTTAAAGGGCAGAGTCTGTACATATCTGTGAATGCCACCAGCCTCATACATGTCACTCAATGGTGTGCTGTTTGGACACGTGGCTTTTATACCCTTGCAGACACCTTGGCTCAGATATTGCTTTGTATTTCTGATATGTGGACTTTTAGTTAAGTCTATTGTGTGTTTGCGTTGTATGGCAGAGGCATAGTGTTCCCAGTTTTTGTGAACTGCCTTTTGGGGTGTTGATAGGTGCTTTATTTTAGAAAATTGTATCTGTATGCATTATTTGTTAATGCCTTCACATTAGTCCAGTCGTCTGTGAGATGGAAAAAAAACATTGCCGACATTTCAGTGGATTCCAGGCTGTTTAGACTCATAATTAGGCCAGGATTTGTGATGTCGTATTTCTGTGGCTTGGACAGTAAATTGCACATCTTGGAAGCTATTTTTCCAAAATGCCTTGCAGAGGAAGAAGCCACCGGCACACTGATTGGTGTGAGGTGGCCTAGCTCGCTCCCCAATTCCCAACAAGATGTGTACGCCTCACCAACTTCCAAAGTCACCAGCCACCACTGGGCTGAACTGACCCTAGCAGCAGCATCAGTTAAATAAATGTGCGCTGTGTAAGACTTACATTTGTGACTTTAAAAAAGTAGCTTTTCCTCCATGGATAGCCAGGGAGCAGCTCATCTGGCGCAAAGTCATGTGTATTCTTTCAAAGAATACTGAGAGTTGCATACTGCGGCACTCTGCACTTTTAGAGCCTGTGAGGATTTATGTGAGATACCTACAAGGATGGCAGTGTAGTAATACAATTTAACACTGATAAGGACACAAGAAATGAATGAGCAGGGTTTTCTTTAAGTATGGCGGGGAAAGGAAAGGGCCGGAGGCATTAGCATATATAATATTGAAAGGGAAGTAATGACACTGGGACGTTGTCCCACCAAAAGAATAGAGGCAGCAGAAGTGACATCTCAATGTCCCTTGACCTCTGATGATACCACTATAGGAAAAGTTTTAAATATTTTTTTATTTTTAGGGTAGCAAAGGGGACCGCGGTGTAACAAGGGATACCTCCGGGGGTGCAGCCACGACCCCTGGTGACCCCCAAATGACGTCCCTGCAATGGCACTCTAACGATAAAGTGCAACAAACAGAGTGTAGCATGTAACCTGGCAGTGTCTGCACTTATCCCCCTTTTGCTAAACTACCCACTATGCTGTGTTTTACTTAATATAATCTATCCAGTGTGAGCTTAACATGCAGCTCATTCATAGTAACTACAATATATCTATTTGTCCTATAACCACAGGTGATGCTTCATCACGCAGCCTCTAGTGTATGCCTTTTACTGTAATCTGCAAGCCCCTTCCTTTTAATAACACCACATTGCCTTCGGGCTTCTGCATGCTCCATGCTACTAGGAATCGCTAAATTCCTTGCCACACAACAGTAGACCCCAGAGACGTTTTTATTGGAGGGCTCATGGGGTGGCTGCCCAGGGCCCCCCACGATGCTGCCTGGTCTAAAGCAAGATTCCAGTTGACATTAGGCTTAAATAGCACATGCCAGGAAAATTTGATTGCATGTTGCTGAGGCTCCAAACCCATTGCCTGTCGATTTTGACAAGTACATTCTTCCTTGTTCAATTAAAACATGCAATGCCTTACGTTTTTATTGTGGAATACATAGTTTGGGTAACACTACCTTTGTAGCGTTACTTCCCTTCTGTGGGAATGTTGCTCATCGTGTGCATTAGTCAAAGTTGAAATCCATATTAATCCACGGAGGTTCAGAAGTTGTCTCAGTGTGTTAAGCACTTATCGTAGGGATATGTGTTCATGTGAAGGATCAGAAGGACACATCCCAGTGAGGCTGGCTGAACCGTTTTTAAATCTGAAGTTCACAAATATACCTGCTCAATTACTTGGGTTTGCAGCACAAGCGGCGCAATTAGCAGCACTGTTCCTGCACCAGATAGGGGATAAAATTAGTTTGCTCAGCTGGGCATTCTTAAAACCTAAGCAATCCCTTAAAAGATATGCATAGAATATCTGTCCAAGCGGCAAACGCGTATGCAAATTCTAGACTGTGCAGCAAAAGTGTTCATTTTTGTATCCTGGTTATGCCAGCAGACGGCACAGTGATCCTGGTCAAATCATATAGGATCCCTTGCATTACTGTGCTGTTTTCTGTGAGGTTTTACCTACTTGCATGCTGGAACTTCCCTTGATAATTGAGAACTGACGCTAAAATCATTCCCATGTTGTGTAGCCCCGTCTGTAATATTTTGGGTTTTAGAATTGTCAGGTTTGGAAATACGGGTTGCGTACTCTTGCAAGTCAGTTTTATAACATTAGATTGTTTTTGTTCATGTTGAGAGCTGGAAGAGAAAGTGCTCAATTGCTTGGAATTGCAATATTGGCACAAATCCCAGCTTCAGCCCTTAAACGATGTGTGATCCTGGGCATCTCATTTAATCTTTTATTGCCTAACATTTCTTAATTGCTGGTCTCTAAACCTTTCAAAATCGTCAGCCCTTCAGGGTGATTTAATTCTCAGGGTATGTTTTTCATTGAGGCTCCACTCATAGTTTCCATTGTGATAGTGAGCATTGACATATTGCATACCACTACTACAGGCACTTGTCCCCTCGGTCTCTAATGGCAACACAATTTGAAAACCATGTCCCACTCCTACTCTCAGTCTGTCTGGATAAAGACACCTTCCTGGCAGCTTCTAATCTGCCTATTCTGAGTTGCATGTATCTTTTCACAAACAGTTCTGCATTAATATTGCAGGATGCATACTTTTCTGGATGCTAAAAGGTATCTTGGTTCTATACTAGAAGTGAAGTAACCTCTTCGTAGATTACTAATGTTGGCCTTCAAATGCTACTTGTTTCTCATTCTGAATAGCGCAAGAATGGAGAGGGTAGGGGACTCAAAAGGGTGTAAACATGCTTATCTTAAATGCTGCACAGCAGTATAGTATGTCTCATAGAGAGTAAGGCCTCTAGGCAATACTGAATATTCCCATACAGATGCCTCTCATAAGACATGAGAGAAGCGCACAGGTTATCAGTAATAATGCATTTCTTGTTAACCTCATTGGCAGCGCACAAAAGATGTCTTTTCGTCCGCGCTCATTCATCCTTATCGGAATGAATCACTCTTGTTAGTCCCCCAGGCCCTCCAGGTCACCCCAATAATGTACGCCTATTCTTCAAACTCCACAAATGGGGCCTAGCTTTAGTCATCCGGTTCCTAAAAGCTGGAATGTCTGCTCACCAGTACTAAAATGAAAGAATCTTGCAGTGCTTTCCACAACAGGCCGGACGCATTAATATGCAATCCAGCCCTTTTCCTACAATTCCTGGGGCTGTTCTGCCGTGAAACACATTAATTCTGCTTGCAATGCACTCTGTTGTAAAAATTAAATGCAATGTATAAGACACATTCACTCAGCATTCTCCAGATCACTGAAATAACCTCACAATTAGAACAGCTGCTAGGGTGCCCACCACAAGTCAAAAATGAAAACATGTGATGACCTAGCCAGATCTGAGCCCTGCGTTTACCAGCCATCCCACGGAAATATTTAGCTGCTGTTTTCATTAATAAATATCCGCTTAGCGCTTGGTTAATACATGTAACTGCACTAGTGTATTTCTCCTATCTTTAAATGTGGGCCTTTTATTCCACAATTTACAACAATGCTCAGACTGATTCTTTTCATTTTGCGATCCACATTTCATACCTTGTTTCCACGTGAACCTATCTTCAGTTTCCCATCTGGTCAGCTGCCCGTAGAGATAGGAAGGGATAAAACGGGTCCCTTCAGTCCCCGACTGCAGTCTCAATTACACTACCATTGTCTACGGGGAGCTTCACGGTCTACTCAGCCCGAAATGGCAAAGGACTCGCTATATAGCCAAGAGTTACGTTGTGTCAACGTCCAATAGGTGTCTTATTTTAATCAATAGTTGATGGTCAAAACCATCCTCCTCGCTAACAAATGTACTGGAGGGCGCAGAGTCCTCTGACGGGTCCATAGGTCAGAGCACACCCTCGAGTACATGTAAAACAAGATAGGTGCACCTTGAGGAGGTTGCGGTGCAGGATTCACATACTCCAACACAATTCAATAAGGACAACTCAATGGATCAGCACAGAGACTGTTAAGTTCAAAAGGGTTTATTTCATGCCATTGCTGACACAGTGCCCACCTATCCACAGTAGTCAAGTTCCCTCACTTAACCACCTCCCCAGCATTACACAGAGCTCATTTTATAGCAAAATGTGAGGGAGCAATCTGCCCCCACCTTTTCCTGCACAGTCTTAGACAACTTCATCGTTAAACATTAGCACATTGGGCAATTAATTTTAATTGGTCTAACCTTTCAGAATGAAATACGCTCTAGCATGCATTCCTGACTCTTCTTCGGTGCTCTGTTCAATTTATATTTTGTGCAGCTGGATCCTTCAGATAAGGTTTTCAAACACAGCCTAATTAAAAGTCTAGGTTCTCCCCATTCGTCAAGTTTCCGACAGCTTACCACCCATGAATGTTTCAACTTTAAAATGATCTCATTCTACACTTTCTGCTAATTTTTGCCACATTTTCAGTACATGCATTTTCATTAAAGGCATTTAGCCCAGATGATTTTCTGTCTATGTACAGAAAATGTTATTGTCCATTCTGTGCCTTGCCACCCTACTACATCATGGTAATGACATGTTTCTACCTTATATATTTCATGCTTTTTTGAATACTTGTATATACTAACATTATGAATACCAATTTCATACAATTACATCATATTAGTCCGTACAATTTTCTCTGCTTAGGTTTAAGTGGGGAGGCCCTCCACTTCATTCAGCTGTTGATTCAATATATATTTAATTTGGGTCCTCCATTACACATTTATCACGAAATAAGGTGTACTTGTGAGATGGAAGTAGTTACCTGCTCCCTTGAGAGATAGCACTCGCCAAATTACATGGATTGTTCGACCCATCAGGAACTGCACTGAACTGTAAGTCAAAATGACATTCACTGCCCAGAAACCTAGTTCTGTAGGATTAAAAATTTAGAACAAACATTTCTGCAGTCATGATAACATAATATATAGCCAAAATCTACAAACAGGTATATGAAAAGGTGCATTGTGTCAGAAATGTTCCAATGTGTCTTTCATTTTTCAACAGCAAGTAAAACCTTGGTTCATTCCTTCAAGAATATATTATTACAAGATAACAGTGACATCTTTATAAAGGCATGTTTGCACCTATACTGTTATACAAGGGTTTTTGCATGTGAATATTTTAAAATAGAGAATACAATAGTGTGTAAATGCATGTGGAATCAATGGTTTTCTAATAATGGCTTTGGTCAATGTGTGTTTTGTTATTTCACTCGCTGGCCTGACCACAAGTTGAAATACACTATCAGCCCTGCATATATGGTCAAATGTGGGGGAGATGTATGTGTCCCAGGACCATTCCCTTGGTCCATCTGGAGCAAAAAGATGTATTATCCTTGGTCCATCTGGAGCAAAAAGATATATTATACTACTATTATATTATATATATATATATCTATCTATCTCTCTCTCTCTCTCTCTCTCTCTATATATATATATATATATATATATATATATATATATATATATATATATATATAATACTGCTGTAGATGTATTATCTACTACTATCACTGGATTTGCCATTGACTGTACCTATTGACTGCAACATGTATTATATTATACACAAGCCAGCGCTTCACCAAATTATTTATACCACCAATTTACTCAAGAACTTCAATGTGCGATTCCTTCTCAAGTGTAGAATCGCATTAAACCTTTACTTGATTTCAACCAACAAGGAGACGCAATTCCTTGCATTTGACATACAACAGGACATGTATAACAGACACTTGACACACTAGACAAACACCAGCTGGACACACATATACCTGCCTTCTAATCAATATCCCGACATGGGATGTAAACAAACCCCTTTGATGCCGCCTTTAATTGTCACCGTAGCCTAATCATCCCCCCATTGTGGGCCCTGAGTTCACGTTTCTTCTGACCACTCTTTAAAGCGCAGCAACAAGGCGAATCCTTACGTTTTTATCTCAGGTGCCCCCCTGGCAATCCTTACGTTTTTATCTCAGGTGCCCCCCTGGTAATCCTTATTTGAACTACTACTGTCCTTCATGATTCTTATTTCATTATGCTTGCTCTTTCATTTATTTGCCATGTCTCCCTATTTTATGGCTGCCTTTATTTTCCTGGAGACCATCTGTTTCTACCTCGTGTCTGCAAATGTTCATAATTGGCAGCCTGCGCCTGAATTTCTAAAAATATGTCATTATTTCTCCACTAGGTGATCCAGCTGGCTATATTCATTATGCTGCAAAAATACTAAAAATGTTTTACTTCTCACTCACCCAATCTCATTGGCCTTCTGCCGCGTTCATGCCTTCGGAATTGCTTGTGTTTAACTAAGGCATGCCCTAATTAATCATGCTTTCCTTGGTAACCTCAACACTGTCATCATGCTTTCACGTTTTAACATTCAAGTCTTTCTTCATTCATCTAATTCCTACGATACCAGAATCTCAATCGCCCGTCTCAAACCAAACGTTTTTCCCCATTTAATAAAATGTTCTCCACTCCGGCTGACAAGGCCTCAAAATTGTAAACTACCACCCCTGGTATGACTCCATGCAGACTGTCCTAGCAGTCACGGTGGAGCTCCTAGAAAAAGTCTGTAGGAGCACCCCAAAACCCCCTTCACTACATGTGTGCTATCCCCAAAATTCCCCAAAAGCAGGTCACAGATGGTCCAGTAACCTCTTTTAATTTCAGGGGGCATTCTAAGTCAAAAATGATAGAACACACGAATGGCAATGGACCATTCAGCTACAGTGCAGTGCCTGCTCCTGCCTGCACGTTGATTTAAAACCCCATGTAAAATCACTTGCTCCTCATCTCATGAAATTTATCACTACCTCTTTTAATTCTAACACTACTTCTGTAGCTGTAAAATAACCCTTGCTCATAACCCTTGATAGAGGTAGGTAACCAAAGCAGGGTTGAGAATTTTGCGAGAAATGAGAAGGGATGGTTCTGCGCCAAGTTCACTAGAAAAGCATTCCATGATTTGGGGACAAGTGGGGGAGTTTAGCCCTGTGACATTAGCCCCTTTGGTTAATGGGGACAGCAATGGGTAACAAGGAGTCCATGAGCAAGAGCACTGGGGGGTAGCGCAGGATTTAAGAAATGCTTGCCTCTCGCATTGTATGTTGGAAAAGCTTCTCACCTAGGTAGGCCCCGCAGCGACGCGTGCGTATGTGTGTATGTTTTGTTAAGTGCTGTATGGAAACATTGCTAGCAGTAGTGGTGAATTTTAACACTAAGGTTGGGTGAGCGTGCCCAATTGACTTGTTAAATTGGAATTTTAATCCTTGCATGGGAGGGGAATTCAAGGCTGTGTATGACCATCCTGCGCACCCAATAGGGAACCAGTGATGACAATGAAACAGGTCTTAGCTCCATTTCTATTTCTTTATATTGTGGGGTGGCAAGCAGCCTGGTGCATGTAGGCAACCTGACCCTGGCTGAGCATCACAGAAGATATTGGCTGGGTCAGTGCGCCAGCGGTCTCAGTGCCACATACATGCAGGACTGCCAGCAACTTAGGCAAATGGAATATGGCAGTCAGTGTATGAATGTTGCTTTCCATAGCATGCGTGGCTCTGAAGGAGCTAGAGAATGGTGGTCATAGTCTAATTTAGCTGTCTCCTCGCTCTCAACCCCTTTCTGGGCCAGCAGAGATGCTTTAAAGGGCAGAGTCTGTACATATCTGTGAATGCCACCAGCCTCATACATGTCACTCAATGGTGTGCTGTTTGGACACGTGGCTTTTATACCCTTGCAGCCACCTTGGCTCAGATATTGCTTTGTATTTCTGATATGTGGACTTTTAGTTAAGTCTATTGTGTGTGTGCGTTGTATGGCAGAGGCACAGTGTTCCCAGTTTTTGTGAACTGCCTTTTGGGGTGTTGATAGGTGCTTTATTTTAGAAAATTGTATCTGTATGCATTATTTGTTAATGCCTTCACATTAGTCCAGTCGTCCGTGAGATGGAAAAAAAACATTGCCGACATTTCAGTGGATTCCAGGCTGTTTAGACTCATAATTAGGCCAGGATTTGTGATGTCGTATTTCTGTGGCTTGGACAGTAAATTGCACATCTTGGAAGCTATTTTTCCAAAATGCCTTGCAGAGGAAGAAGCCACCGGCACACTGATTGGTGTGAGGTGGCCTAGCTCGCTCCCCAATTCCCAACAAGATGTGTACGCCTCACCAACTTCCAAAGTCACCAGCCACCACTGGGCTGAACTGACCCTAGCAGCAGCATCAGTTAAATAAATGTGCGCTGTGTAAGACTTACATTTGTGACTTTAAAAAAGTAGCCTTTCCTCCATGGATAGCCAGGGAGCAGCTCATCTGGCGCAAAGTCATGTGTATTCTTTCAAAGAATACTGAGAGTTGCATACTGCGGCACTCTGCACTTTTAGAGCCTGTGAGGATTTATGTGAGATACCTGCAAGGATGGCAGTGTAGTAATACAATTTAACACTGATAAGGACACAAGAAATGAATGAGCAGGGTTTTCTTTAAGTATGGCGGGGAAAGGAAAGGGCCGGAGGCATTAGCATATATATTATTGAAAGGGAAGTAATGACACTGGGACGTTGTCCCACCAAAAGAATAGAGGTAGCAGAAGTGACATCTCAATGTCCCTTGACCTTTGATGATACCACTATAGGAAAAGTTTTAAATATTTTTTTATTTTTAGGGTAGCAAAGGGGACCGCGGTGTAACAAGGGATACCTCCGAGGGTGCAGCCACGACCCCTGGTGACCCCCAAATGACGTCCCTGCAATGGCACTCTAACGATAAAGTGCAACAAACAGAGTGTAGCATGTAACCTGGCCGTGTCTGCACTTATCCCCCTTTTGCTAAACTACCCACTATGCTGTGTTTTACTTAATATAATCTATCCAGTGTGAGCTTAACATGCAGCTCATTCATAGTAACTACAATATATCTATTTGTCCTATAACCACAGGCGATGCTTCAGCACGCAGCCCCTAGTGTATGCCTTTTACTGTAATCTGCAAGCCCCTTCCTTTTAATAACACCACATTGCCTTCGGGCTTCTGCATGCTCCATGCTACTAGGAATCGCTAAATTCCATGCCACACAACAGTAGACCCCAGAGACGTTTTTATTGGAGGGCTCATGGGGTGGCTGCCCAGGGCCCCCCACGATGCTGCCTGGTCTAAAGCAAGATTCCAGTTGACATTAGGCTTAAATAGCACATGCCAGGAAAATTTGATTGCATGTTGCTGAGGCTCCAAACCCATTGCCTGTCGATTTTGACAAGTACATTCTTCCTTGTTCAATTAAAACATGCAATGCCTTACATTTTCATTGTGGAATACATAGTTTGGGTAACACTACCTTTGTAGCGTTACTTCCCTTTTGTGGGAATGTTGCTCATCGTGTGCATTAGTCAAAGTTGAAATCCATATTAATCCACGGAGGTTCAGAAGTTGTCTCAGTGTGTTAAGCACTTATCGTAGGGATATGTGTTCATGTGAAGGATCAGAAGGACACATCCCAGTGAGGCTGGCTGAACCGTTTTTAAATCTGAAGTTCACAAATATACCTGCTCAATTACTTGGGTTTGCAGCACAAGCGGCGCAATTAGCAGCACTGTTCCTGCACCAGATAGGGGATAAAATTAGTTTGCTCAGCTGGGCATTCTTAAAAGCTAAGCAATCCCTTAAAAGATGTGCATAGAATATCTGTCTAAGCGGCAAACGTGTATTCAAATTCTAGACTGTGCAGCAAAAGTGTTCATTTTTGTATCCTGGTTATGCCAGCAGACGGCACAGTGATCCTGGTCAAATCATATAGGATCCCTTGCATTACTGTGCTGTTTTCTGCGAGGTTTTACCTACTTGCATGCTGGAACTTCCCTTGATAATTGAGAACTGACGCTAAAATCATTCCCATGTTGTGTAGCCCCCGTCTGTAATATTTTGGGTTTTAGAATTGTCAGGTTTGGAAATACGGGTTGCGTACTCTTGCAAGTCAGTTTTATAACATTAGATTGTTTTTGTTCATGTTGAGAGCTGGAAGAGAAAGTGCTCAATTGCTTGGAATTGCAATATTGGCACAAATCCCAGCTTCAGCCCTTAAACGATGTGTGATCCTGGGCATCTCATTTAATCTTTTATTGCCTAACATTTCTTAATTGCTGGTCTCTAAACCTTTCAAAATCGTCAGCCCTTCAGGGTGATTTAATTCTCAGGGTATGTTTTTCATTGAGGCTCCACTCATAGTTTCCATTGTGATAGTGAGCATTGACATATTGCATACCACTACTACAGGCACTTGTCCCCTAGGTCTCTAATGGCAACACAATTTGAAAACCATGTCCCACTCCTACTCTGTCTGTCTGGATAAAGACACCTTCCTGGCAGCTTCTAATCTGCCTATTCTGAGTTGCATGTATCTTTTCACAAACAGTTCTGCATTAATATTGCAGGATGCATACTTTTCTGGATGCTAAAAGGTATCTTGGTTCTATACTAGAAGTGAAGTAACCTCTTCGTAGATTACTAATGTTGGCCTTCAAATGCTACTTGTTTCTCATTCTGAATAGCGCAAGAATGGAGAGGGTAGGGGACTCAAAAGGGTGTAAACATGCTTATCTTAAATGCTGCACAGCAGTATAGTATGTCTCATAGAGAGTAAGGCCTCTAGGCAATACTGAATATTCCCATACAGATGCCTCTCATAAGACATGAGAGAAGTGCACAGGTTATCAGTAATAATGCATTTCTTGTTAACCTCATTGGCAGCGCACAAAAGATGTCTTTTCGTCCGCGCTCATTCATCCTTATCGGAATGAATCACTCTTGTTAGTCCCCCAGGCCCTCCAGGTCACCCCAATAATGTACGCCTATTCTTCAAACTCCACAAATGGGGCCTAGCTTTAGTCATCTGGTTCCTAAAAGCTGGAATGTCTGCTCACCAGTACTAAAATGAAAGAATCTTGCAGTGCTTTCCACAACAGGCCGAACGCATTAATATGCAATCCAGCCCTTTTCCTACAATTCCTGGGGCTGTTCTGCCGTGAAACACATTAATTCTGCTTGCAATGCACTCTGTTTTAAAAATTAAATGCAATGTATAAGACACATTCACTCAGCATTCTCCAGATCACTGAAATAACCTCACAATTAGAACAGCTGCTAGGGTGCCCACCACAAGTCAAAAATGAAAACATGTGATGACCTAGCCAGATCTGAGCCCTGCGTTTACCAGCCATCCCACGGAAATATTTAGCTGCTGTTTTCATTAATAAATATCCGCTTAGCGCTTGGTTAATACATGTAACTGCACTAGTGTATTTCTCCTATCTTTAAATGTGGGCCTTTTATTCCACAATTTACAACAATGCTCAGACTGATTCTTTTCATTTTGCGATCCACATTTCATACCTTGTTTCCACGTGAACCTATCTTCAGTTTTCCATCTGATCAGCTGCCCGTAGAGATAGGAAGGGATAAAACGGGTCCCTTCAGTCCCCGACTGCAGTCTCAATTACACTACCATTGTCTACGGGGAGCTTCACGGTCTACTCAGCCCGAAATGGCAAAGGACTCGCTATATAGCCAAGAGTTACGTTGTGTCAACGTCCAATAGGTGTCTTATTTTAATCAATAGTTGATGGTCAAAACCATCCTCCTCGCTAACAAATGTACTGGAGGGCGCAGAGTCCTCTGACGGGTCCATAGGTCAGAGCACACCCTCGAGTACATGTAAAACAAGATAGGTGCACCTTGAGGAGGTTGCGGTGCAGGATTCACATACTCCAACACAATTCAATAAGGACAACTCAATGGATCAGCACAGAGACTGTTAAGTTCATAAGGGTTTATTTCATGCCATTGCTGACACAGTGCCCACCTATCCACAGTAGTCAAGTTCCCTCACTTAACCACCTCCCCAGCATTACACAGAGCTCATTTTATAGCAAAATGTGAGGGAGCAATATGCCCCCACCTTTTCCTGCACAGTCTTAGACAACTTCATCGTTAAACATTAGCACATTGGGCAATTAATTTTAATTGGTCTAACCCTTCAGAATGAAATACGCTCTAGCATGCATTCCTGACTCTTCTTCGGTGCTCTGTTCAATTTATATTTTGTGCAGCTGGATCCTTCAGATAAGGTTTTCAAACACAGCCTAATTAAAAGTCTAGGTTCTCCCCATTCGTCAAGTTTCCGACAGCTTACCACCAATGAATGTTTCAACTTTAAAATGATCTCATTCTACACTTTCTGCTAATTTTTGACACATTTTCAGTACATGCATTTTCATTAAAGGCATTTAGCCCAGATGATTTTCTGTCTATGTACAGAAAATGTTATTGTCCATTCTGTGCCTTGCCACCCTACTACATCATGGTAATGACATGTTTCTACCTTATATATTTCATGCTTTTTTGAATACTTGTATATACTAACATTATGAATACCAATTTCATACAATTACATCATATTAGTCCGTACAACTTTCTCTGCTTAGGTTTAAGTGGGGAGGCCCTCCACTTCATTCAGCTGTTGATTCAATATATATTTAATTTGGGTCCTCCATTACACATTTATCACGAAATAAGGTGTACTTGTGAGATGGAAGTAGTTACCTGCTCCCTTGAGAGATAGCACTCGCCAAATTACATGGATTGTTCGACCCATCAGGAACTGCACTGAACTGTAAGTCAAAATGACATTCACTGCCCAGAAACCTAGTTCTGTAGGATTAAAAATTTAGAAGAAACATTTCTGCAGTCATGATAACATAATATATAGCCAAAATCTACAAACAGGTATATGAAAAGGTGCATTGTGTCAGAAATGTTCCAATGTGTCTTTCATTTTTCAACAGCAAGTAAAACCTTGGTTCATTCCTTCAAGAATATATTATTACAAGATAACAGTGACATCGTTATAAAGGCATGTTTGCACCTATACTGTTATACAAGGGTTTTTGCATGTGAATATTTTAAAATAGAGAATACAATAGTGTGTAAATGCATGTGGAATCAATGGTTTTCTAATAATGGCTTTGGTCAATGTGTGTTTTGTTATTTCACTCGCTGGCCTGACCACAAGTTGAAATACACTATCAGCCCTGCATATATGGTCAAATGTGGGGGAGATGTATGTGTCCCAGGACCCTTCCCTTGGTCCATCTGGAGCAAAAAGATATATTATACTACTATTATATTATATATATATATATCTATCTATCTCTCTCTCCCTCTCTCTCTATATATATATATATATATATATATATATATATATATATATATAATACTGCTGTAGATGTATTATCTACTACTATCACTGGATTTGCCATTGACTGTACCTATTGACTGCAACATGTATTATATTATACACAAGCCAGCGCTTCACCATTCCACTGTAACCGGAAGTGGCAGTAATTATATACTACCTGTATGTATATGTAATTATTTGACACATTCTGTAACCAAGCTTTAAATTATCTTTGTCCTACTGCGCCCAGCTACATAAGGGTTTGGCGCGCAATACTAAATAAACAAACAAATAAACATTAACTGTTAACATGAGATTCACATGAATATAAAGGGGCCATGTGGACCAAATCTCCAAGTTAGCTAGGAGCCCCCATCCTCACAGGTTAATTGAAGGAGAAGATAATCTTATAAATACAGCTTAAAATACCAGTACAGGCTGAAATATGGTGTGCTAGCTGATAGTAGTCAGAATAGCTCTCATCACAACCCAGCATGTTCGCTTAAGGGCCTTGCTTCAAAGAAACTTTACTGCATTAAAATGTTCAATTTTGGTCCTTGCCTCCTCATAAAACATGACTATATGTTCAGTCCAATGGAAACACAAACAATGGAGGTGTCAGCAGATACAGGTTAATTATTGGGCCTGCTACCATCATGTTTTGGCTATCACAGGAAATAAAGCTCAAATCTGGAATTTAAATAGGCCCAGAAATATAATGAGCTATGTGACAGAATGCTATTCATGCCTTAAAAACATAGAAAGAATACCACTTGTTCCAAATGGAGGAGTGCTAAACTGGAGAATGATGCCCTACATATGAGGAGAATATTACCTGGACCAGACTTGCTTTCCAAGAGGGAGTCGAGACTGAGTGGGATTTCTCAGAGCCTTAAACAAGATAAGTGCAACGATTCCCCAAATGAAATTGCAAAAATCCCCTAGAATCATTGCCCTGCTACTGCGTGTAGAAAACACAACAGTTTCTGTGCAGAGAGAGCAGGGGTTGATGAAGTGATACATCAGAATGGGAATAGGGTATTTTAGTGTGCTAGTATATGTTATATCCTACATTCATTCTATTAAAGCTGAGGAATATTAGATTGAATTTTGTTTTTTTTGTTTTTAACTTTCTTTTATTAAACTTATTGCAGGTGGAAGATATTGCAATGATGCAAACATTTTCAGAAATAGATTGTCCCCTTAGTCTTCCACACTCCCGCCCTTCCCCTTCCCAATCAAGCTTTACAAAACACAGGCTCTTGGCATATATCACGATAACATTAGTTACAGCATCGAGGCCGGCATTCCAGTCATGCAACATTTATCATCTCTTAGGCTCACGGGGCATCCTTTGCGTTATAGAGGGGCGACCTGCACTCCCGCTGGACCCTCGGCTTGTGTCCCCTGCTCTCTGCCTGGGTGGCAAGGTGGTCCCCGCGGTCATGTAAGGTAACACTTTATGGGTCGCTATTAACCCAATGTAGAATTAACATTCCCCAATCCGTATGGAAGGAGGCTATCTTATCATTTACAATTGCGGTCAATTTTTCCAATAAAAATATGTCCTGGAGTTTGAGGGACCACTCATCCTTGGTGGAGCACACTGACCTCTTCCACTTTTGTGCTGTGGCCACCTGGCTGCTCTTAGTATCGCCTCACAGATTCATGGGAGCCTACTTTCATCTCTGGAACCCTCTGGTACTCCCAGTAACACATGTAGTGGGTCAAGGGTTAGAGCTATGCTCGACATTGAATTAAAAAAAAAAAGCTTTCTGGGCTATGAGTGCAGAAACAGGAACTCCTTCCCAGCACCAAATGTGCAGCCTTTTTAAGTGATAGCTACATTGAATCCTGATGCATTCACAGGTATAGTCTGACACTTTTGACTGTGAACCAGTGGCCACTCTTTATAGTCTAAATAGAAAATTGCTTGATAATGTACGATTTGTGAAATCCATAGATATGAAAACAGTAAATAGGGAGATGAAAGGGAATTGATCCATACTAATTCCATAGTATGAAGTACATTCTCCACCTGTGGGATCCAATGTGTGAAGTAGAAGGGGTACCAATATCCTGAGTGTTCACAATAGATAGCATTGTTTTTCTAACCCAAACTTGCAGAATTGATACAACTCAGTATATTGTGCATTCAAACTGCATGCACATGCTAGTAATCCACAACCCCCGGGTTCACATAGGAGAGCAAACTGATTAGATATGTGTATATAAATGTCATTTTTCTATGAAACCTTTCTTTAATGTCAATACTTCTTTTTGATAATGGAGAAAATACAATGTTAAAAATATGTTGATTGATTTGTGATGCATGAGTATTTGAGCACACTGTCCATTAAGTGACAATGTTATTATAGAATTGAGAATGCTGCTTAGAGGTTTATATTTATTGACATTAGGGTCATTGAATGTGTGTCTGTCAACTCCAAGTGAGACTGTCACAGGCAGACCAAACCTAATTGTGTATAAAGGTTCTCAAATCTCTCAAAACATGCCTCTTCCAACAACATCTGATCAAACACTAATTCCAATGTATGCACAGTCCTCTCAGTACAACACTACTGCACTACTGTCAAAAGATTAAAGTATTTGTGTTTACCCAATATCTTGTGCTTTGAAAGAAATGATTTTAATTCTTTATAACAGTTTCAGGTGATTTTTATTTTGTTTTTTACCTTAAATCGCAAGTTTAAGTTGTCAGCCGACATGTGTCTTGCCCACTCAGGGTCTTTATTCATGACACTGCAAGACAGGACGGAATCAAGAACAAATCATTACACCAACCGGCAAGAACCATTGCCCAGCGGGGCGTTCAAGTCCAACAGGATTCAAAGTGGGAGGATTCCAATCCAACCAGTCCTTGAGCACCAATTCACCACCTGGTCTACAACAACACAACATATTAGCCTTGATAAAGACCCTGAATGGTCGAAACACATGTCAGCTGAAAACTTTAATTTATGATTTAAAGTAAAAAACAAAATAAAAATCACTTGAAACTGATATAGAGAATTAGAATCATTCCTTTCAAAGTACAAGATATCTGGGAGAACACAAATACTAAGCCTTACAAGAGGTGTGGGCACGTCAGGGTCCTGGGATCAGGGGTTGACCAGTATATTTGGGGGCAGGGAGCCTTAGGGTTTTGGGGGTCAAGGGCTGTCAGGGGTTACTGGAGTCAGAGGTATCAGGGGGTCCTGGGTGCAGGGAATCAGGGGGTGAAGGGGTGTCCTGGAGGAGGGATTTTCAGGGGGTCATGGGGACAAGGGGTGACAGATGGTATTGGGGCAATGAATGTCAGAGGGTCCTGAGGGCAGGGGGAATCAGGGGGTCATGGGGACAGGGTGGGTCACTGGGTCTTGGGGGCAGGGGGTATCAAGGAGTCTTAGGTTCAGGAGATGGACAGGGGGCCTCAGGGATATGGGTCAAGGGATGCTATGGGGTCCTGGAGTCAAGGTGTGTCAGGTGGTCCTGGGTGCGGAGAGTTGCAGGGGCACCTGGAGTCAAAGAATGTCAGGGGCCCTGGGGTCAAGAGATATCGAAGTGTACTGGGGGAAGAGGGTGTCAGAGTGTCCTTGGATCAAGGGAAATTAGGGGTCCTTTGGTCATGAGATGTAAGACTTCCTGGGGGCAGGGAGTGCCAGAGGGTCTGGAGGGATGGGTGAATCAGAGGGTCATAGGGTTAAAGGGCAGGTTTTTTGGGTTGCTAAAGTTGTCAGTCCTGACTGGGCTGGCAATTGTATTTATTTTATTTATTGCATTTGTTATATGCCCAAGCCCTGAGTATCACGGCGTAGAAGAATTTGTACATTAAATACTTGGTATGAAGTACATAGGCCCTCATTACGATACTGGCGCTAAACCATGGCGCTATTAGCACCATGGTTAGTGCCAGTATCATAACGAGTCCGCCAATGTTCAATGGGGAATTACCACCCCATTCCAAGGTTGGCGGGGCGGTAATTCCCCATTGAACATTGGCCCTTCCCCATTCCCATTTTTGCCCCATAGGGCTCAATGGGACTGGGGAAGGCGCTAAGTACGGGTCCGCAAATTGTGCTACTGTACTTAGCACCAAGGTCCCTTTGCGGGTCCCTACTTTAACAGCTGGTTTAGACAAGCCATTCAGGTTGGGTCCCGCAAAGGCACCTCGTAGTAAGACGCTAAGTGCTTAACGGCGCCGCAACCTTTTATGGCGCCGTTAACCACTTAGTGCCAGGGTCGTAATGAGGCCCATAGGGTTATACATATTCATGGTTAACTTTACAGTTGCATTACACGTTGCATTACAATGAGCAATACCATGGTATTTGATATAGAAAAAGAGAGAGCAGCCCGAGGATGGATACCCTGAGGGATAATGTGGTAACTAATAAAGCACACAGAGGAATGAAGGCAATGGCCCTCATTACAACACCGGCGCTAAACCATGGCGCTATTAGCACCATGGTTGGTCCCGGTGTTGTAATGGGTCCGCCATGGTTCAATGGGGAATTACCACCCCATTCCAAGGTTGGCGGGGTGGTAATTCCCCATTGAACCATGGCCTTCCCCGTTCCCATTTTTGCCCCATAGGGCTCTATGGGAATGGGGAAGGCGCTAAGTACGATACCGCAAATTGCGGTACTGTACTTAGCACCAAGGTCCCTTTGCGGGTCCCTACTTTAACAGCTGGTCTAGACCAGCCGTTCAGGTCGGGTCCCGCAAAGGGACCTCGTAGTAAGGCACAGCCTTTTATGGCGCCGTTAAACGCTTAGCGCCAGGGTCGTAATGAGGCCCAATGAGAAATAGCATGGTAATTAATATAGACAAAGAAAGGCATACAGGAGAATGAACCAGTGTGAAGTGCCGGATATGACCAGGGGTTGGCCCCTTAAGTCTACCTGTTAGTTCCAGTCTGCGGGTGAGGACTTCAGGTGGTGAGGCTGTCACTACCGAAACAGGGATGGGCGCAGAGGCTAGCAGGCCTGTTGGGCATATGTGGGATTCAATATTTGTTGAATAACCAGGTTTTAAGGGGTTTCTTGAATTAAGTTAGTGATGTTTCATTATTGATGTAGTTCGGGAGGGAGTTCCATACTCTGGGTGCAGCTGTTGGGAAACTAGAGTTCCCTGTTCTCGAATTCTTGAATCTAGGGATGTGTAGTAGTGTATTGTTGTTAGATCTAAGCACTCTGGTAGGGGTTTTACTCTTGATACTTTTGTTGAGATAGTTGGGTGCGTTACCTGTAACACATTTGTGTGTAATTGTGAGAGTTTTGTGCAGAAGCCTTGCTTGGATAGGTAGCCAGTGAACTTCTCTTCTGTGTTGAGAAATGTGTTCACTCTTTTTTATCCCTAGAGCTGCTCTTAGTGCTTTATTCTGCAGTAGTTGCAGTTTAATCAGGGTTTTCTTCGGAGTCCTTAGTAGTATTATGTTGCAGTAATCAATCTTGGCAAGTATTAAGGCTCTAGCAAGAGTGATACAGTTTTGTTGTGAAAGGAAGGGTCGGCTCAATGCAATTAGTGTGGCAGTATAAGCAGTGGAAGAGGAGAGGGCACTAATCTGTTTATTCATCGTAAGACTGGAATCTAGATAAACGCCTAATGTTTTTACTTGGCTGGAGATCGGGATGCCGGTGCCGTCTATGACCATGGCTTTGTATTGGGGGTGAAGTTTGGTTATTTATTTTGGGTTGTCTACTGTCAGAATTTCAGTTTTTTCTCCATTTAGACAGAGGCTATTTGCTGCCATCCAGTTCCGGATGATGGAATAGATTTTATTAGCAAGAATGGTGTCTTGTTCGAGGTTGCCTGAGATTGGGATTTGTGTTTGAGGATCATTGGCGAAATTCGTGTACAACTCCCATTGCGTCTAGGGCTGCAAACAGAAGTTTTGTATAAGCATTGTAAAGTGTCGGTGAAAGACATGAGCCTTGGGGGACTCCCAACGGCACCTGAATGGGGTCGGCTGAGACATCTCCTATAGCTGCCCTGGAGTTATGGTCAGATAGGAAAGATTTGATCCATGCGGTTGCATCTTTGGAGAATTGAAAGTTGTTTGCTAATGTTAGGCAGAGTTTACTATGATCTGCTATGCCGCTGAGAGGTCAAATAATAAAAGTATGCACAATTTTCCTGACTCCCTGAATGCATCCATTTGTTTTTTTAGATCCAGCAATGCTGTCTCTGTACTATGATCAGGGCGGAAGCCTGATTGTCTTTCCCCTAACAGATGGTAGTTTTCAAAATGAGATTGTACTTGGGTATAGGCAATTTTATCTATGATTTTAAGGAGGAAGGGTACTATGGTGATGGGTCTGTAGTTGGTGGGGATCATGGGGTCTAGGGATGGCTTCTAGAGGAGCGGGGTCACCCAAGCTTATTTATTGTCAGAGGGGATAGAATTAGTGGCAAAGGAGGCATTGACAAAGTTTGTGATAGTTGGGGCTAGTGTAGGGGCACAGTCCTTGACTAGTTTGGCTGGGAATTTATCTCCTTTACAGTTGAAGGGTTTGAGAGAGGCTATTGTTTTTGTACTTGGTCGAGTGTCACTAGGGTGAAATGGAATAGCGGTAGATTGGGAGACTGGAGCACGTGTTGTAACAAGGTTGGTTCTGTCTCTAGGGAGATTCCTAGTGTTTCTCTTTGTGCTGTGATTTTGTTCTGTAGGGTGTTTATTTTAGATGCAAGTGCATCTTGGATGGTTGTACACCCCGCTTTGTTTATTATGGCTGTGCTAGGAGGGATAATGGGAGTTTCCAGTTCTTTGATGATGGCAAAGAGCTCTTTGCTATTAGAGGTGGGGTTGGTGATGCATTCATTTAAAGAGTTAGCTTTTGTATATACATTTCTTGTTTGTAGATTTTGGCTATTGCTTGGAATTCTTTTTTTGCATTGGTTTTTCCTGAAGAGGTGGTCTTGAGTTCTTTTTTTCTTTCTAAGTTCAATAAGAGTATCATTGAACCATATGTTGCTATGTTTCTGTTTAGGTCTTTTTGATTTAAGCGGTGCTATTTCATCAATGGCTGAATGTAGGCAGGAGTGATAGTGTGATGAAATTTCATCAGGATTAAGGCCTGCTGGAGGTTGTTTGTTAATTAGTTTGTTGAGCAGTGGGGTGAGACTTTCGGCGGTGAGTAGCCTCATGTTTCTCATCATATTCATGGGTGCTGGGATGGCCACCGGGGAGGGGTCCCTCTTGGTGGAGATATTAAATCAGATCAGGAAGTTGTTGGTCCAGGGTATTTCTAAGATTTCTTCAATGGACGCTGTTATATTCAAGGTTAGAATCCAATCAAGGATTTGCCCTTTAGAGTGGGTTGGTGCATTGACAATTTGTTTGAATAACATTTCTAAAAAGGCATTGTGAAATGCTGCGGCTTTCAGATCAGTAGTATCTTCAAACCCTGGGTTGATATCCCCTAGAAGGATGGATTTAGTGTTTGGTTTGAGTAGAGGTGAGATGAGTAAGGGTATGTCTATCTCTGGGTTGTTGGTGGTGCTAGGTGCTCTATAGAATATTGAGAAGTTGATGGTTGTTTTAGGGTCTAAGGCTAACTTGAGTGCTAGGAGTTCATAGCCAGGTAGTGATTCAGTTTTACATTCCCTGAACTGGAGTGTGGATTTGGAGATGATGGCAACACCGCCGCCCGTGGTCTCTTGGCGATCTGCTCTGAGTATAGGCGTAGGGGGCCAGCAGGTTGTGGGAGCTGTTGGATAGCTCAGAGCGAATAGAACCTCTCATCTAGTGCATAGTGTAGGGGAGGCATGGTATCACAAGCAGAGACTGACACAATGTGGGCATGTTGTAAAACCTCTATTTAAATCGTTGGGATTGGAAAAACTCATATTCTGCCCTATAACTAAGATGGAAGTAGTCTCCACCATCAAATGATAAATAACACAGTCCTAGTGGAGTCTGTCAAATCAAAATGGCCTATGCTAAAAAACCTAATGCCTGCCCTATCTCTTGTAAAATAAAATGTGATAAGGAAACATATCTACAAAAGGAAAAGTCAGTGTTTAAATGATAATGTGTTTGAACCAACTCTCCTCCCCATGTTAGGCCTCACGGAGCAAGACAATCCTTGTAGGCAGATTAACACACTCTGGCTCAGCTTTCCAAACAATATATACAGTTCAAAAAGCTGTGGATCGAGTCCTGCCTGGCCTTCCATGCTAAAGACTCTTTCTCTTTCTTTCAAAATAATGTCTTATCAAAAGTGTTCCCAAAAGATCCCCCTCTGCTGGGCTCAGACCTTTCACCACAAAGTTCTTTTAGATCTCCCTCTGTTGGGCTCAGATCTCCTATGATAAAGTTCAACATAAGTTACAAGGGGGATGATCCCTTCACCAAGTTTATTTCACCTAGGGTTTCCCTCTGTCGGGCCCTGACCATTAACAATAACTTTTGACACAAACTTCAGGTCTCCCTCTGTCCCTGTGCCGGGCTCGGATCCCTTTCAGATATTGAAGACTTTCAAATGCGCGTGGCTTATTCGTCAGACCACTGCAGGAACCACTTTGATTCAAAGTTCACTGTGTTACTTTCACTCTTCTGTTCTCTAGGAATGTATCTTCTTCCTTATACTTTTACTGTTCATTCACTTTCTCACTTTAAGCAAAGTACCTTTCACTGAGACTTTCGCGTGGGTTACTTCCTTTCACCGGACCACTCTGTTAGTTAGTACTGCTAATTTCCTAGTTGTTGTTTACATCAAAGTTCATTCACAGGTCTGCCTTTCTTCGCATCTCATCCACACGCGTGCAGCCTTCACTTTTGATATGATGTTGCATCTTCATTCACTTTTACACACACCGGTCTCTCAGGTCGCTTGCCAACTCACCGGCTGTGTATGCCTCTTCCTTGCTTGGCGTTTTCCGATTTTCGAGTCAAGGTTAGTACCACAGGCTTGATCTCTCCTCCCCAACTCTGCCGTTCACCCGGGAGCGTCACTGGTGTCCTTGAAACACAATGGAATCTTCACTTGTGGTATCTGGCCTTCTTAACGCGTACTTCACGGCCGGTCAGAGGCAACAACCTCTAATAGGGAAGCCTTGGTGTTTTCGGCCCGCTGCTCTCGTCCCTTGGTCTGTTGCTCTGCTCCAGTAGGCGTGTCTTCATCCCAGAAGTTCTGCTCGTTCTCGTGTTCCACCTTGCTCAGAGAGTGTCTTTGGTTTCTGTCTTTTATTTGTGTTAGGAGAGCTAATTGGTTTCAGGTGTATGCACTTAGGATTAAGTGCCTGACTTTGCCTGACCCGATTAGTGGGACATGGCCAGTACGATGTATGCAAGTCAGTGTTGTTATTCTCAGTCACCCTCTTCCTCGGCCCAATGTTTGTGTAAAAGGGGGGGTAGTTGGGATCTCGGAGCCTCCAAAAACATAGGATCGGTTCGATAAACAAAATAAGGGTGAATACCGCATCTCGCCATTGGCTATTTCACCCCCACTCCCTGAAGACCCCTCATCCAGGTGATCTTCCCCTACTGGTCCACCTCCAGGATCTGGACCCAAAAGCGATGGCTGTGTCCTGGCCACCTGGATGACTAGTCCCCAAGGACTAGCAGATGAAGATTCCCTTCGGTTTCTCACAATAGCACATTCCACTTGCTGTGTCCTCCCGATCCTGATCATCATTTGTTTTCACAGAGCTGTAAACGCGGCGATACACAATCACTCTGTGTATGCACAAGGCTTATCTGGCCCCCTTTTATGTCATACATTGGCTTCAAAGACAGTACTACCATTTTGCCTTAGAACCCTGCATATGGGGTAAAAGGATGGATATTGGGCATATACGCCTCAGCTTTACACATTGTCTCCAATCTATGTATAAAACAGAAAATCAGTTTGTTTGTTTGTTCCTCATACAATTCCACACTGTTCCACCAATATGCAACAAATCTGTTAGGACCCTCCGGATGTCACTGGCTATATTACATGTGGAAACCCTACACCGTTACCTGGATTTCAGCTCCTGTACACATGTGACAGTTGCCTGGAAGCAGCACAACATCAATGTGGTCGCATGAAGAACAATACAGAGCTCATTTCAAGTGTCTGGATTGCGAGGAACAGATGTTTCAAGGCCCTAGAATGCACCGTTGATGAGATATATGCACTGCAACATGCAAAACATCAATGTGGTCCTAGAAGGACTGGTTACAACTCATTTTAACTGTATCAATTCCAGGAACAAAACCTGAAGGTCCCTAGAAGACCGCAAAAACTAATTTCAAGGCCCTAGGGCACATTGTGTTCAGGATATTGACACCACAATGCACAACAACATACTATACCGCACCAGGGTGAGGTGACAAGTGGGGCGAGCACACAGAAGGTCGCAGTATGCTGCACACCAATTCTCCCCTGCCCTCCATGTCTGCTTTGAGATTGACAACAATTGATGAGAGTGTTATCATGTCTGTCTACAGACCCTGTCCAAAGTATGGAAGCTTTTTGCTAGTGTAAGCATAAACTTTCATCATGGTGTGATTTACGCCATGACCAACATGAGCTCCAAAGAACCAGTGGCATGAGCTGCCTGTTCATAAAGTAACTAAAGGTACACTCTTGCTAATTGTCCTGTTGGTTGTTGATGATTGTCCTTACCTGATGTGTGGAGACTCTATTTACCAGGACTATCAGTAGTGGCTGCAGGACAGAGCCCTTTTAGCCACCAGCTGCCTTGCTATTTAGTCTTCAGGCAGTGGTGAAGAAGCGCTTAGCTAATAGAACATTTGGTTGTTGGTGATTGTCCTTACCTGTTGTGTGGAGACTCGATTTATCAGGACTACCGGCAGTGACTGCGGGTGGCACCCTTTGAGGTTCCGGCTCTCTTACTATTTAGCCTTCAGGCAGTGCTGAAGTGGCGCTTTAGCGGCATGTCAGCGCTGTGCACATACCACGTTGCCGTCATGTCGTTAGGCGTGATGGCAGATGGAGTGGAGCTGATTGCTGAGGAGGTCGAAGTTTTATGCAGCATTTTTGAATCACAGGATCCATATCTATCTAAGAGATCACCTGTGGTGTGATGAAAGCCTATGCAGTTCTGATTATCATGCCTATTTTTTTAGACACCCCACAGGCAACAGTAAGTCTGCCTCATGTGGCAGGACCGGTAGGATTACAAACTTTTGTTCAACTCTGGAGGACAGTGAGATCAGATCGTTAAATTTACCACCTGTGACTGTGGGCAGAGCCCTTTTAGCCTAGGGCTCCCTCGCTATTTAGCTTTCAGACAGTGCTGAAGAGGTGCTTTAGCGCTGCGTCAGTGCCACACACATATCACACCAACATCACACCGTCAGGCATGATGGTGGATGGAGTGGAGCTGATTGCTGAGGAGGTCAAAGTCTGCTGCAGCATTTTTGAATCATAGGATCCATATCGATCCAAGAGATCTCCTGTGGTGTGATGAAATCCTACGTAGTATGGAAGCTTGTACCTATTCCTTTAGATGTTCACAGGCGTGTCCCCCTAAAATTAGTAAAGCACCACATGGCAACAGTAAGTCTGCATCATGTGGCCAGATCAGTAGGAGTACACATTTCTTTTCAGCTCGAGAGTACAGTGGGAACAGAACATTAAATCTACTGGAGTTGGAACTTTCAGAAAAGGTAGCCTGATTTTGCTCTAAAATGACAGAAAGCATCATCTCTGCCATATCAATTGAAGATAACTTTATGCCTATCTCATCATCCCCGGTGAAGGGGGCTGCAATTGCAACCAAGCATGTGCATGGTGGGCGTGACTAGTAATGATGCTCCTGTTATATTGCCAAATGAGTAGGTCAGATGCTCAAAAGTTGGAAAATGTGCATTATTACCTGAACCGAAGGATCTGAGTTGTGATTGGATGGCTATGGCTAAAATCATTGGCAGTTTCTTTTTCTTTTTTTAAAAATTTAAAATGATATAGCTTATACATAAACTTTTCATTTGGGTTTCATGAACATATTTCTTGTTATTAACAAAATACAAGAGGCGAGGAGAAGAGAAAAAAAAAGAAGATAAAGATTCAATATATCATCTATAAGTTTGATTCTTTAGTATAGTCCAAAATGTCCACGAGAAATTGAACGACTGTGTATATCAGTTTCTTGTCTTGGCTTCTTAGTATCTTTAACCATCTAGAGTCACCTTCTTCTTGTTGGTCAGATATCTTGAATAGATCTCCAAAGAGGACTCTCTTGTCAGTCAGAGCAGGGCATATCATAATTAGATGTTTCAGTGTTTCCGGTGTTTCTTGATCAATGCAAGATTGGCAGAATTGTTCCGTTTTTGGTATTTGTCGAATATTAGCTAGTCTTTGTCTAGCTGGAAGAATGTTTAGGCGGATTTTAAGAAAAGCAGTATGGATGATTGGATCTGGGAAAATTGCCAAATAGTGCAGAAGTTCATTCATTGCTCGAATGTCAATAAGGCATTGCAGATTCATGGAGTATCTTTCTTTTTCTTCTATTGTTTTGGTCCAATCATTTTGCTGCATCACTATCTTGGCACCTTGGGGACGGTTGATGAGCATTTCTACAGTGATGTCTTCATTTGCCATTTGTTGGAATAGGGTTGCCTTCCATGATTTCAGGAGGGTGTTATTCATGGCATGCGGTGTTACTTGTAGGATTTGGATTGCCGGTGTTAGCCCTTTGTTTAACAACTTGCGCAAGAGATCCATCTGCTTCCAGAGCATAATGGAGGTGAGAGATTATAGTGCCACTTCAAACCGTATTCTGGTCATGGGGTAATTTTTTGGGAGATTCAATATCTTCCGCCAAAAGGCAGCTTCCAGGATGTGCCAGTTTATCCTGGTAGCAGTGATCATAGCGTTGCTCCCATAAGTAATAATGGGGATGACCTTTTGGCGATAGAATGCTAGGATTGGTTTTAAGGAGAATTTCCAATATTGCCTGTGTAGCATCACTCCTTGTCTGGCCAACATTAGGATTTTGCCTTCCAGGGTGGTCACCCAAGCTGTTTCTGCTTTCTGCTGGTTTATTCGTACATCAAGATATTTAAAAGGGGTGACTACCTCCAGAGGGTTTTTGTCTAAGATGAAATTCATGAATCTATGGCGGTTACTTGTACTTTGATGTTTAGTTAATGTCATTATTTTGGGTTTTTTGACATTGATCTGATTTCGTTGTCATTCATGTATGTTTCTGTCATCTGCAGGTTCTCTTGCTGGACTGAATGGGTTTTATCCAACAGTACAATGTCATCGGCATAAATAAGCTATGCAATCGGAAGGGAATACATTTTCGGTGGATTGAGTGTATCTGATTTGATGTAGGTGAGGTAGTCAGCAGTACATAAGTTATACAGTGTTGCGGCAAAGGGACATCCCTAATTTAGGCCGTTCCAAGTTCTTATTGCATCTGTAGTAATTCCTTCTTTTGTTAATCTGATTGTAACTGAAGTGTTGGAATATAGCAGCTTGATGGGTTCACTGATCTCCAGAGGGCATTTCCATGTTGCAATTTTTTTCCAAAGTTTGTTCCTGTTTATGGCGTCAAAGGCCATATGCAAGTCTATGAAAGCGGAATACACTTGGGAGTTGTTTCTTAGGGCTTTGTGTTTTATTAGGGTTAGAATCAAATGATTCATGTTTGTACCCACATTTGGATTAAAGCCTGTTTGTCAGCTATTGAAGCAGTTTGTTTTTTTGGCCCAAGCAGTACATTTTTTTAAGAAGGTATGTCACAAACAATTTTCCCAGCGGATCTAGGAGAGCAATAGGTCTGAAGTTAGATGGGTCATCTCTGTCTCCTTGTTTATAGATCGGGATCAGTACTGCTCTAGTCCAAGTAACAGGTATCAATTTTACTTTTTTGATTAAAGTTAGAATAAGGTCCATTAGATTCGCCCATGTCTCCGGGGCCTGTTTTAGGGTGGCATTGGACAGTCGTCAGGACTAGGAGCTCGGGAGGCATTGACATTTTTGATCATCTCTAGGAATTGATGTTTGTCCCAAGTAATGGTCCATTGATTTGAAATAGGTGTTTCAGATAAATTTTCTTCTGGACTCCGAGATTTGTAAAGGTTGGAGAAATGTGAGATCCATTTCTGTTCAGAAACGCTGGAGACCATCAGTTGTTGCTGTCGGGCGTTGTTATTTAGCAGATTCCATTTGTTTCTCAAGTTCTTATTTTTGAGCGTTGATAGCATGGCTTCCGCATCCGTTGGTTGGAGGGTCATCATATATGTTTTTTTTTTCCAATATCCGTAGGCTTGTTTTGCTTTTTTCATCTTTTCCAGATTTTCTGGGATGGGGTTCTTTCTCCATTTTTTAAGGTTTTGCCTTAGAGATTTCTTTTTATTTGGTAGCTCTGGATTATAGTGATGCAGATGGACAGGTTTCTCTGCTATGATGCCTTTTGTTTGGAAGGGGATCAATATATTTTCAATAAGTTTTTCTTCATCTGGCATGTTTGTTTGATATAAGGACTGTGGCAGAGAGGCTTGATGTTTTTTGCCGAGTCTTAATCTGGTAGTTGCTCCTTTAAGTTCCAAAATAGAAGGGGCTGGCATGTTCTGATCGTACAAGCCTGCACCACAAATCATGAGCATAGAATGGTCACTCTTGATAGAAGGGAGTATTTTATATTCCAGTAACAAGTTGTTCAGGGCTGGAGATAAATATATATAGTCGATGATTGTGGTGGTATTTCGACAAGACCAGGTAGGAATTAGCAAGTTGTGTTCATCACAGGGATGGGTTGTTAACATCAGGTTTCTCATGGAGATCTCTTTGGACCAACGAAGAGCTATTGTTGATAGTTTGTTTAGTGTTATGTGGAGGCCATTGGGAGAGTAGAGATGAATATTGAGGTCCCCACAAATGATGAGATTGATGTTAGGACATTTCACACCGATTCATCAATGGTCGAAAATACGCCATCCAAGAAATTGTTGTCATTAATTGCTGCTGGGTTCCATGACACATTTATGACCGCAATCATTCTAAAGATACGGATATCTTGATGAGATTCGGTATCCAGATAAAATGTCGAAAACATTTTTTCGAATGCAATAATGTTGAGAAAAAAAAATCGAAATCATTTTTTTCAGATTTTTTTTTCCGGCTTTATGGCATTTGAAAAAAAATCATTCGACATATTCACTATAAACCTTGAGATTGATGTGTTGGTTTAACAGGATTCTAAATCTTTATGATCGTAAGTTGAATCCATGGATTGATATTTTCTGTTTCAAGGAGGTTCAAAGTTGGAGTGATCTTAATCAGAGTCACAAGGACACTCGACCACGGGTGCCTTGCAAGGTGGGGTTAAGCACAGCTGTAAACCCATCGCAGATAGGTGTTTTGGTAAGTCAGGTCTCTTGAAGGCATATTATATGACAGGATTCGAGTTCAGAGGGTTGTGATTTGAATAAGCCGGAGTAACCTCTTGTGTTCCATGGGCACAGTGTCCACCCATGGATCTTTCGTAAGGTTGGTGGTTATGAGTGGTACTCCAACTCTTCAGGTTGTGATGGAAGGTCATCCTCATAGTCTCGCCAGAATGGGTATCGGAGCTGAGCCGGGCTCTTAGAACGGTGGCCATTTGGTGAAGAGATTGTTCGATTTCTACCTGAAGGTTTTGTGTTGTTCATTGTTCTTAGCGATCTGTCATGTTGTGTCCAGCTGCGATCTTTAAAGTTTCCTGCAGGTAGAACAGCAGGATGCTTCCTTTCCTGGGAGCCTATTGTTTTCCTTGAAGTTTGTGAGCATGCAAACCCCAGCATTAATGGTGGCGCAGTCATCTGTAAGATTCGATTCATGGTGTCTGGCGTATGAAGGTCAATCTGGATCTTATCTAGCTATTGGTCATCCTCATAGCTCACCGTCTTAATTTCCTGTGATTGTATTGATTTAAATTGAGGTATTGCATGAAGCAATCTTAGTAAATTGGCCTGTATAGTGTAATAGAAGGTCCTCTGCGATCGGCACGGGTGATCTGGAGGGTGTACTTCGTTTTTTTCTGCCAAGGGTCGATGAACTGTGGTAATCTGTATACATAATAAGTGTGAGGAATCCCTGTATCATTTTCTCCTGGCTGATGTCCATTAGTTGGAGGGTTCTTCCTAGGTTCAGATGGGGAAATTGGTAAATCTATCATTGAGGCCTCGTTGTCTAAGGTCTTATCAGACGTTCTTGTTATATCACTTGAATAGTTTGACGGTACGTCTGAGATTCTTGTGATATCGCCTGTGCAGAAAGAAGGTGAGTCTGAGATAGTTTCAAGGGAAAGTTTTGTACCATTAGACAACTCTGATGGGTCTATTTCATATTCATCAAGTATTATCAATACTGATTCATTGGTAGGTGGTACATTCTCATGGACCTCCGGAAGATCGGTGTGTGTTGTAAGCTTAAGGAGATCTTCTATTTGGATGTCTGGTAGTTTTGAGCAACTTTGCGTGGTTATACTCTGTTTGTAGTTCTCTGTCTTTTTTTGCGTTTGTGCTGCAGGGTTTAGATTGCTTGTTTAGGTCAAAGCCTACGGTCATGTTAATATTTCTTAAAAAGGCTTGGGATCATGTTTGTTTATTACCCGTTTTTCATTTATTTTTAGATTTAGGGATCTGTTTCGCAGGCATTATTTCATTGTGGGTTTTGTTATTTGAGAAGATCTAAAAGGTATCAATTGGCTTCGTTGTGGGTAAGATTTCTACAGCTATCATGAGGGCGGGATGTGGATGATAAGAAGGGATGGCCATGAGTGCAGTCAGAATCTGTGATCTCTTCGAAGTAGAAGGTGGTTCAAGGTCTTTTGAATTCGTTGGTAGGGATGCCGTGTGCGGCTTATACAATGGCAGTGGATGTGCCTTCATCAAGGTCATCATTGTGGATGTAAGGAGATCTTTTTCAGCCCTTTCTGCTGCTGCCATTTCAAGCAATCTCGTTTGCCATTGATGGGAAAGCTCAGCTTCGCGATCCAGGTATTTTTCTAGAGTAGCAATGAAAGTCTCAAGATGGATTTGTTTCGTGTGAATTAATGCTAAGAGAGTGGCTTGGTCTTTCATGTTCTCATTGGTAGCTTCGTATAACTTGCAGTACGGGATCATAGCTTGTGTGGTAATTGTTGTAAGTATATTTTGGAGTTCACCCATAGTGGTAGGGATCCTCTGGGGGTATTGTTCATCAGGGGTTTCGCATTGACATTTATTAGTTGCGTGTTGCTCCTCTGAGTGGTTCGTAGGTGCTGCGATTCCCTTGTCAGTCCCCGGGTTTATGGAAAAGAAAGGGTCGTTTTCTTCATGTTCAACCTTACATTTCTGTAATGGTGACTCCCTTCTGTTAAATGTTGGCTGTGGAATAGAGGGTTTGTTTGATTGATAGTTATCAAAGGGATGTAAGTTTCTTAAGGCCGGCGTTGACGTTGCTGGCAGGTCATTTGTTCGATTGGAGTACAGGTCCCCAAACACTTATTTTCTTTTTTCAATATTGGTCATGAGTGACTCAATTTCAGTGATGTCTAGGGATAGGCGTGCTACACTAGTGTTGGATTGTTGTGCACCGCTCAGCTTCATGGTTTTTGAAGGGCTTCAGACGCCATACGACTAGGGCCATCTCAGTTTGGCTTGTTTGGCTTTTTTTTTCTTTGAAGATTCAGAACGTTGGATCTCATCAGTTTTGTATTTTGTGTCTTTTGGAGCCTTGGCAGTTGTTGTCTTCGATAGGAGAATAAGATTAGACTCGATGGCCTGCTCTGTCTGTTGGATGTCTGTCTTATTTGGCATATCTGTAGAAGGTGTGCCACCTGTCATTGGCTCTTTCAAGTGGTTCTGTGGAGTCAGCTCAATTGGTGATTTAATTGATAGTGGTGTCATCTGAATGACAATGGTCGGGGAGAGGGGAGATTGGGCAGTAGTAGAACTCTCATTGTTGCTCGGCGAGCCCACAAGGTTGGTAACACTGGGCAGAGGGGGAAAGTCTCAATTTGGCTCTTCACTTCTGGGCTGAGACTTCTCAAGTCTCGGCACCTCAGAGACCTCGCACTCGCTGGTTGGAGGTTCAGATCTCTCTAAAGGAATAGAAGGAGGGGTATTATCTTCCGTTTCTTGACTGGATTCGGGTCTCGGTGATGTTGGAATTGTCGGAAAAGGGGAAGCATTCTCATCCGTTGTGGGCAACTGTTGTGTGGGGTGTTGATTGTTCACTTTCGAATCTTCTTTTTTGTGAGAGTACTTAGAAAGCGCTTGCGGTATGGTGGGTTGAAAAGAAAGATCAGGAGCATTAGTTTTTTTTCATCATGTTTCCCTCGTTGTCTGGTTCTAGGGCCAGGTTTGTTTGTTGGAGTAGATTCTTGTCCAGAGAGGGACAAATTTGTCCGGGATGTCATCTTTCAATTTCTTTCAGGAGCAAAGTTTCAGTGAGAAGTCACCAAAGTATATCCTGTAGAGAAGTGGGACAGAGTCCAAAAGGTTGCGCTGTATGGGATCAAAGGGGCAGAAGGGCCCCCGCAGTCTCCCAGGCAAAGCTCTTTTCCAGTTGGTATTTGCGTTTTGGGATCTGTGGTTGTATGCAAATTTGATCGGTGTACCACAGATTAGGATGCACCTAGTAATATTCCACAGGTGAGGAAGTCTGAACAGAAGCCCGCGTATTAGGTTAGTAAACGCAGCACACGGTCACTAAAGGTGAGTTGAGAGGGAGACAAGGTCACGCGTCAGTCAGGATCAAAGAGGCAAGCCCCTGAAGTATCGTGAACACTACATTAGGCAGATGTCTCAAACTTGCGCAGAGCTCAAGGTAGAGTAATGTTTGGAGAAGGCACACAGACAGTAGTAGGTGTTCAGCAGGATGGCGAGGTCACACAGTAATCAGGATCACAGGGAGGGATCCCCCACATACTCCTGAGTGCAGCGTTAGACACGTAGGTTAAACTGGTAATAAGTTCGAGGCCAGTTTTTGAAAAAAAACGGGTGAGTCGCGCACTGCTGTGGCATGCTTCTAGTGTTCCAAGAATGTGCTGAGGATGGGCGTGTAGTGTTGTGAAAAATCAGTGTGTCACAACAGGCAAGCCAATCCGCCCCCTGAAGTCGTCAATACATCTAAACAGAACAGCTGGTAGTCACAGCGGACTCTGTGGGGGTTGTCACTGTGAGAAGCACGGCAATTCAAACAGACAAAGCAACAGCGCTGCGGGGTAAAAGTCAGTTGTAGCATGGAGGCTGAAACAGGTTTGTGTCAGTAGGGGAGGGGTCACCTACCGCAAGTTTCTGTTACGTGATCCGTGTGCAGAGGCAGTTTCAAGAGGTCTGTAGGTAGTAAATCTGCTAACTTGACTTCATTGTTCGCTGCAGCAGTCAGAGTCAAGCAGAGGTGAGAAAGAGGGACGGGAGCTTGGCCGCAGAGCCCGCAGACCACAAGACTCAGCTGCACGACTCCTCGGCCCGCTCCATGGTCTGTTGGTGCTTTTAAGCACAATGGACAAAGAAAGTGGACTGGAGGTCCTCCAGAGCACACAGTAGCAGAGAGTTCCCAGCAGGTACTGACAGACCACAAGACTCAGCTGCACGACTCCGCCATTGGCAACATTGGTAGTTCATTACTCTTGACACCAATAATATTACAAATGTTTCTTTGATTCCTCTGTCACCAACCGAGGCTATATTTGATATCATTGAGGATAGCACACCGGTGTCTGAAAGTAGACGGAGAGTATTTCTTCTACCATGTTATACTTGGCCTTAGAACACATGCTGACGGTCATAATACACAAATGCGAGGCGATGCAGACAACTTGGATATGTAATATTGGATAAGATCTTATTTAAGGGCACAAGT
The DNA here is from genome assembly GCF_040938575.1 of Ambystoma mexicanum. NCBI lineage: Eukaryota > Metazoa > Chordata > Amphibia > Caudata > Ambystomatidae > Ambystoma > Ambystoma mexicanum. Next base: position 914,702,396 of record NC_090936.1, read on the forward strand.
GGTGGCTATAGATCAAGTGTTGCTGTCGTAATTGATGCAATTATTGAAGAGGATGACAGGGTGGTGGCAAGTGATGTTCCCACGGTTGATCATACTGATAATAATGTCTGGAATGTTGTGAATATTTGTGTATCGATTGTGTGTAGTGCCAATAATGGGACTTTAAGTAATAATTCAATCACACACAGAAAATATGTTATTAATCGTGTAGCTGTTGAGATTAGCAGGGGTGAGAAAAATATATGTGTGGATAGTAAAAGAGGTAAATCAAAAAAAGAATCATTATAATAAGATAATAATGTGGCGTTATGTACATATTTCACGGGCATCACCAGGGGTAAAGGCCCAAGCAAAGCGAGTGCAGTTAAGGTGGGCCCCGGGCTGTTAGCAGCCGCCCCAGCCACCGGATGGGGCTAATTTACAGTATTTTCACTCTGTGAACGGGGCACGTTGTGGCGTCCCACTCACAGAGCAGAAATAATGTTAGAAGATGGTTGCCATGGGAAGAGAATGCAGGGCTCCATACGGAGCACCACTTCCCTTTCCATAGTAGCCATCAGAAGCAGAGCGGAAGGTGCAGCTGCGACGGCGAGTGCCACCGTACCCAAAATAAGGTAAGTGGGGTGGGTGGAATAAACATTTTTTTAAATATGGGGACAGAGGGTTGGGGAGCCACGAGTTAGGTAGCATGGAATGCACGCTTTCACCGGCAGTTCAAGCCTGCGTTCCTAGCCATCTGGTTGGCTGACTCCCCCCACCAGGGTGCTAATGTATAATAAGACTAATTTGAAAACATCTGCCCTCTTGTCCCCAAAGCTGTAATTGTTGATTTAACTGAAGACGAACAGGGCTGTTACGATCTGGCTCCCACAGCTACGAGGAAGGAAAAAGAGTAACACAGAAGACCAATGATAGTGGGAAACCTGCTGCTCCTAAAAGAATTAGAACAAAAGCAAAAATGGCTAAAGAAAGTCACATTAGAATCTTCCTATTTGGGTCAAATGATCAGCAGCGGCCGGGGGAAGAAAGGCAGTTCTCACATGTCTCTCTAGTGAAAGCATCAACACAAAAGAAAAAGGCAGGGTTGCAACTTGATGATAATGTTGTATTTGATGGTATTGAGGCTTTATTTGGTGATAGTTTATCACCGGTTGATGGAAGTAATTTTGCAACTGTCTGTGCCCAAATGTGATTTCCCTGAATATACTGCGCTGGACCTATCCTGCGTCTCTGCTTTGGGTAGTCATCCGCTAATGAATTGTGCAATTTTATTAAGCATATTACATTGTAATATTACATTGTATTATCCCCTCAAAGGTAATCAGGAGTGATGATATTCTGCTGGTTGAAGATAAGGGCAGAATGTCGTCTAATGTTGTATTTAATACAGAGGAATTGCTAGACCTCATTTTAGCTTATGAAATCGAGCTCTTTAAGAAAGGCTTCCAATGAGAGATTTTCAAAATAGCTTGAATGAAGTGGAGCAGACAGAACTCTGCCCGTAGTAGGTACACAATTTATACCACACCACATAGTATCAATGCTTAGGAATTGTATTAGAATTTAATAAAATCCTGCTTCTTGCCTGCATATGGAACACGAGGGGGTATTCACATTATAGAATGAAAGGTGGTCTTCTTGAAAATATGCATATCTTTGGATTAATAATGCTGCAATAAACCTAGTGCGTGGAGCCCTTTGCATTAGATGGCTTTTGGACCATACAGGAACCAGCTGCTAAAGATCCTAAAAGTAGGCCAAAAGGTGGACTGCTCCTTGCAGTTAACAACAACCGGAGCATTGTTAAATTTGGATCTGGATGTGTTCATGTATTAGCAGGAAAAATGTATAATGCAGCCATGACTGTACTCCATTAAAACCCCACCACTCTTATTACCTACTAAAATATAGCCTAATTGTGTACGGTAGCCTTACTTTGCTTTCAGCCCATTTGGGTTAGTCAGCCATATCTTGCATTTTGCCTAATTGTGTAGGATAGTGTCAAGACTCCCTTCCTCCTCCTAACCTGAATATTCTATTGATGAAGGAGATGGAGGTTCTTGCTGAAATGACCTCTGATTCTTCTTCTTTTTGGAGGTTCTTCACTCCTTCTGGAGATATATCTGCCACGGAGGGAAGCCACTATTCCTGACCAAAAGGTTTCAATACAAAGGACCTCTCCCCGGAACAGCTGGCCAAGGGGAAAAGCCTGAAAGGCTAAAAAAACCCTTGCAGGTGATGCAGTGTCTACTGTCGACAAACAGGCTTCCACAGTCCAGTGATGAAGAGGAGAAGTCTTCGGAGTGCTGCACAGTATGACCAAGACAGGGTGCAGCAGTGGCTACTTGGGAAGGCGGAGAGTCAGAAGAAAACACTGGGCGAAGGGACAGGAAGGCTGGATACCAAGTAGAAAACGGGAAGCTCACAGTGAACAGGTAAGTGGAAGGGAAGCCATATAAGCCTGTGCGAGAGCGTGTAGCCAGTGTAGGAGAAAGATCTGCAAGCAGCGAGGAAGTGAACAAAAGAGAGCATCAAAGAAAGGAAAAGCTGAGCGAAGTACTCAGAAGGGAAAACTCACAGCGTATGACCCAAAGGAGAAACGGGATGCAACGCGAAGAGCGCCAGCAAAAGAAGACAGATATGCCGATGGCAGCGGTCATGTTGAAAAAGACTAGACCGCTAGTTGGAACTAGGCAGAAAACGTAGTGGCATCTTAATGGTGGCGTACCACCCACTTGCTCCATAGATGCCAAGAAGGTGAGCAGTGACAGTTTCATGAAGTAGACCCAGACAACAGGTTCAAGATTGGTTCTCAGTGGTTTTATTAACTTAAACAGCAGGGTGGAGCAAGGCCTAACTTGCCCTATGCTAAGGTGGCATTTCCCTACCTAAAGAAGACTAAGGATAGTCTTTGTCAGGACGTCCAAATCAAATTTCTGTCTGTGTCCAAAACCAATACGTGCCCTCAAAACTAACTGTATACAATGTGTATGGATGTCGACATCTAAATGAATAGTGTCCAAAATAAAGTTCAGAGCTTCTTCAAGCTCTTGGCTTGTAATCAACTTCCCCTTCCATGAGTTCAAGCAGTTCATAAGTTATTGGGGTTCACGTCCCCAAGAGTTCAAATCTTCCAGCGTTTCAAAACAACACAATTCCTCGGGACACATCCCAGCTCATTTGACATCAGTACTTTTCAATGGTACACACAGATAGTTTGGTTTCTTGAGTTTAAAATCACATAAAAAGTTGTTGCAAATCATAAGCTTCTTTATGGATACTTTCATTAGCTTTTCCAGAAAGGGAGCACTCGGTCTAGACGCTGTTGTCAGACCACACGGTCCACCCATTACAGGTCATGCAACTGATACCCCTTCTTGGCTGCTTTCCATCAACAATTGGCCACTGCTTTCCTTTAACAGTGAAACTTGGTTCCCCATCAGTGTCACACTCTTCTAACATTTTCTCGTGGCTTGGTTGGCAACCATGCACTTTGTTACACTTTTCTGTATTCTTCTGGCTCTTACCAAAACAGGTTTCCTCTTAACCTGCAGTTCCTTGAACTCTTTTAGCTTTGGCCAAAACTTGGTTCCTCATCTCATACCCTTCTTGGTATCTTCCTGGCTTTGCCCATAATTGTGTCTCAGACTATTTATTCTGTGGTATCTGCTACATGCACCACCTTTCTTTCACTACACTCACGAGTGCTCAAAACTTGTTTTTACTCTCTGTGGCATTCAAAAGTGCTTCAATTGACTTTCAGTTTGTTAAATATTCAAAAGTACTTGTTTCGGCATTGAAAAGTACTTGCAATGACTTTCAATTTGTTCCGTATTCAAAAGTACTTATTTCAAGTTCCTGGAGCACCCCAGTATGAGCGTTTCTCTGGTTTCCACTCACCAGTTGCACACGGCAGCTCCTCGTTCTGCTTTCCGGATTCCATGAGCTTCGCCTTTTAATTTGCAGCAGTCAGAGAGAGCACTGCTCGCTCTGATGTTTTCCCGCGGTGGCTGGGATTCTTTGGCATACCACAGCTTCTGCTGCATGTACCCGATAAGGAGGGTTGCAGGACTTCCAGACTCTCACGTGGGCAGCCTCGGCCTCTGCGTCTCTCTCTTCTGCTTAACATGGATCCTATGTCACCGGCTACCTTATCTCCAGCCCCTGCCTCTTTGTTTCAGGCAGTGAGGGTTTGCATGTGCGTATGCAGTATTAATTGACAACAGGTGTGGGTTATTAAATCCAATTGCCTGACTATGTCAAAACCCATTAGGTGTACGTGCCTGGCTGTTCCACCTGCATACCTCCATAGCCCTCTTCTTAGTCTCAGAAATAGAGTGGTGTTTGGGGATGTCTGACTTAATAAAGGAAGTATGTATTACTCTTTGCTGTCTCCTCCTCATCTTGGTACCTGACTGATGTGTGTTTGTATTAACAATATAAGGCTGATAGGTGTTTATCTCAACCAAATGAGGATGGGTCTTCATGGATGGTCTCTTTCTCGTCCCAGTGTTGAGGTGTTATTTGTGGGGGGTATTTTGGAGTGAAGGAAAGGGAAAGTGTTGACAGTAGCCTACAAAGACTTGAGTGATAGAGGGTTCATTATGACAAGGGAATGGGGAATACCATGTCTCACCTAAGTACGTCCTCTCCCCACTCCCCAAGTTTTCCCCAGCCAGGTGATCCTCCCTCGAATACCCCCCCCCCCCAAGATCAGGCTCCAAAAGCGATGGCCTTTCCCTGGCCACCTGAGAGGAGGATAAGAAGTGAGGACAACCTCAGGTTCCTCACAGTAGCCATGTTTTGCACTTAGCCTAATTGTGTAAGGTAGTCATGTTTTGTATTTAACCCATTTGTGTTAGTCAGCCATATCTCGCATCCAGCCTAATTGTGTAGGGTAGGCATGTTCTGCATTTAGCCTAATTGTGTAAGGCATCTATGGTTTACATTGAGCCTAATTGTTTAGGGTAGCCATTTCTTGCATTTAGCCTAGTTGTGTAAGGAAGCAATATTCTGCATTTAGCAATTGCAAGGTGTAGCCACACATCATACATAGAATTGTGAAGATTAACCACACATCACACTTAGATTTGTGAACATTAGCCAAAAGTCACAGTTCGATAGATTGTAAAATTAACTATGTGGATCACTGGCTAGGATTGTGTAGATTAGCCAACAATGTAATAACCACCCAGCTCCTGCTCCCCTCCAACACACTACCCAAGTACTATACAGGTCCACTTTGGCTAGCCAAATTATACACAAACACACAAGCAACATAAGTAAGACTCATACACAACAAACAATCCCTTACACTGGACCTTACCCATATGCATACACCAAACCAGTTTGCATAACCACAACCTTAAATACCAGACAATGTACACATAAAACACACAGGCATACACTCAATATAACAAACATTCACATAGAAACAACCTAGGCAATCGACACATAAAACACACAGACACACCCCGACATAACAAACATTCACATAAAAAACAACCCAGGTATTGTGCCTTACCACATAGAAACAACCTAGGCAATCGACACATAAAACACACAGACACACCCCAACATAACAAACATTCCCATAGAAAACAACCCAGGCATTGGGCCTTACCCCTACGAATACAACAACCCAGTGCACACAATCAATCATCTGCAAGCCAACACACAAAGATTACCAGTTTCTGGTGGTTCTGGACCTATCCTATCACTCTACCCTCACAAACTAACCCTGTCCTCTTTCTTGCAGGGCCACGTGATCGCCTGGAGACTGCCACTGGGTGGTAGTGGTGAGCGGAATAAATCAACATAACATAACATATAATGAAAACTGGAATGTCGGTTATTGATATATATGATCCACCAACTAAGAATGCCCATACTGGTATTCTAGGAATAGTGGAGGATATGTTAGACGGAGCAGGGAGCGGTGCTCCGGTGCTCCATTGCTCCATTGATAAATGGAGGGGATTTTAATTCTATAATACCCTCTAATGTTGAATTCGGCTGTGACAATATTGCATCAGGGCCTGAACCATTTCACCGGAATAAAATTATACCTGCATGGATTTGTTTGGTTAAATGGGTGATGCTCATTGTGGATACACATGGGTTGATGGGAGCAGTGCTTCTACCATTGACTATATTTTTGTAAATCAAATTTCCTTGCCTCTGGTGTTTGACATGGGAGTCATCATCTGTGAAGAAAGTGATCATTTCTCATTGTGTGTATTTTTGTGGCACAAATGGCCCTAAAAGTTGCGATGACACTAGTGGTGTGATCTCAGTAATAAAATGCCAGCAATCAGGTTAGGGGAACCCTGCCTAAACTTCAGAAGGCTAATGATATAACGAATATTGCAAAAAAAGGTAGCAGGCGCTCCTCTCCAGAAAGAACATGGTATGATAACCTAACGAATATTGTATTGGCAAAGTCCATTGGTGACGGTGTTTCACTTGGAATAAATAATGGTAGTTGTATAACAAGATATGAAAAGGTTATTTACGGTATAATAAAACATGTAAATAAATGCTGATCGTATAAGGAATAGGGACAATTTTGCCGGCAATACCAGCTCAAAATGTGTTCACCTTTTTGTTGCTAGAGTGCAGGAAGGAAAGAGGAACTTGAGACATGACATCAAGTGTATGGTTGAAAACATGGGTTGGTAGGAAAACGGCTGGATAACTCTTATCTCAAATCTGCTATCAAAAATCGGCAAAATGCTTATTATGCCTGGGTGTGCAAATATTTTAACGAAAACAATTGAGAAAAGTGTCAAAAAATTGTAGTTCAGTGGGATTTTGAAGGGTTATAAGGTACTCTAACACCTCAAACAGCTAATTATACCCGTACCCCACTCGCACAGGCCCTTTCGCGTGTGAAACTTCCCGCACACCCCTGAAATACACATACCCGGATCCAATCGCGTGTGAGACTTCCCGCGAACCCCCGTAATACACGTACCCTGCTCCAATCGGGTGTGAAACTTCCCGCGAACCCCAGTTATACACGTACCCCACTCGCACAGGCCCTTTCGTGTGTGAAACTTCACGCGAACCCCAGTAATACACGTACCCCACTCGCACAGGCACTTTCGCGTGTGAAACTTCACGCGAACCCCAGTAATACACGTACCCCACTTGCACAGGCCCTTTCGCGTGTGAAACTTCCCGCATACCCCAGTTATACACGTACCCCACTCGTACAGGACCTTTCGCGTGTGATACTTCCCGCGCACCCCTGAAATACACGTACCCGGATACAATCGTGTGTGAAACTTCCCGCAAACCCCCGCGAAAGGGCCTGTGTGAGTGGGGTACGTGTATTACTGGGGTTCGCGTGAAGTTTCACACGCGAAAAGGCCTGTGCGAGTGGGGTACGTGTATTACTGGGGTTAGCGGGAAGTTTCACACGCGATTGGCCCTGTGCGAGCAGGGTACGTGTATAACTGGGGTGCGTGGGAAGTTTCACATGCAATTTGAGCAGGGTACGCGTATTCCTGGGGTGCACGGGAAGTTTCATACGAGATTTTGCTGTCAGAGTGGTGTACTGAATTTCAGGGGTGCGCGGGGAGTCCTACACGTGAATTGGCAGTGTGGGTCCTCCCAGGTATTCCCTCTACACCCTCCACGGCCCCTGCAGGCAGCCCACACCACAGGGGACTACCCTGCACCCCTGGTCATGTCCCGCAGGCAGCCCATCTACCATGGGCCTGCCCCCCAACCAAGCCACATGTTAGCTTGCACTACTGATCACCCACTTATGTCCCCCTGCACCCCCACCCCCCAGCAGTCAGGGACACCTGCCATCAGGCCCCCACTCATGTCCCCCTGCACCCCCACCCCCCAGCAGTCAGGGGCACCTGCCAGCAGGCCCCCACTCATGTCCCCATGCACCCCCATCCCCCAGCAGTGCAGGGCACCTGCCAGAAGGCCCCCACTCATGTCCCACTCATGTCCCCCTACACGAAATAAAGATGCACAGTCATGGCCCACTTCTACACCAAAAAATACCACATCACGCCACCCCATTCTTGAGATGCAATGATTTCTCAATCCACCCCACACTGACATGCCTATCTCAAGACACAAACCAAAGATCAAAATGCATTCCTCTACCGGATTGCTATGTATTATCTGAATAGAGAAACAACAATGCGTAACAACTGTATGGAATGGGCTCTGATGGTTTTGGTGCATTGGATTAATATCTTGGGAACTGGCATCATGCAAACTGTTATTTCTAAGATTAAGGGGGTAATTCATAGAATTTCGCGCACAAACGGAGAACGTGGCTGGCGCACAGTGTGTGCGTGCGAATTTCTGCGCCAGCCGCGTGCGCTAAAATCGATTTCCGCGCACAGCGTATTCATGGATTTTAGACTCCAAAACCAGCTGTGGTGCAGAATGGCGCAGCGACCCTGCAGCAGCGCCAGTTACGCCCCCAAGAACGCCCTCGGGCAAGGAAAAGCCATCAAAATCTCCAATCCAGCGCAAAGGGCCTGGACCAGTTTACAGGGCTGCCAAACAGCAAACGGCAAGTGGGGAACGTGTATTACTGGGGTTTGTGTGAAGTTTCACACGCGATAGGCCCTGTGCGAGCGGGATACGTGTATAACTGGGGTTCGCATGAAGTCACACACGCGATTGGATCCGGGTACGTATATTTCGGGGGTGCGCGGGAAGTTTCACATGCGAAAGGGCCTGTGCGAGTGGGGTACGTGTATAACTGGGTTCGCAGGAAGTTTCACACGCGATTGGAGCAGGGTACGTGTATTACTGGGGTTGCGGGAAGTTTCACACGCGAAAGGGCCTGTGCGAGTGGGGTACATGTATAACTGGGGTTCGCAGGAAGTTTCACACGTGATTAGAGCAGGGTACGTGTATTAGGGGGTTCGCAGGAAGTCTCACATGCGATTGGATCCGGGTACGTGTATTTCGGGGGTGCACTGGAAGTTTCACACGCGAAAGGGCCTGTGTGAGTGGGGTACGTGTATAACTGGAGTTCGCGGGAAGTTTCACACGCGATCCGAGCAGGGTACGTGTATTACGGGGGTTCGCGGGAAGTTTCACATGCGAAAGGGCCTGTGCGAGAGGGGTACGTGTATTACTGTAGTTCGAGGGAAGTTTCACACGTGATTGGAGCAGGGTACGTGTATTACAGGGGTTCGCGGGAAGTCTCACACGCGATTGGATCCGGGTACGTGTATTACAGGGGTTCGTAGGAAGTTTCACACACGAAAGGGCCTGTGCGAGTAGGGTACGTGTATAACTGGGGTTCGCGGGAAGTTTCACACGCGAAAGGGCCTGTGCGAGTGGGGTACGTGTATTACTGGGGTCCGCGTGAAGTTTCACACGTGAAAGGGCCTGTGCGAGTGGGGTACGTCTATTAATGGGGTTTGCGTGAAGTTTCACACGCGAAAGGGCCTGTGCGAGTGGGGTACGTGTATTACTGGGGTTCGAGGGAAGTTTCACACGCGAAAGGGCCTGTGCGAGTGGGGTACGTGTATTACTGGGGTTCGCGTGAAGTTTCACACGTGAAAGGGCCTATGCGAGTGGGGTACGTGTATTACTGGGGTTCGCGGGAAGATTCACACGCGAAAGGGCCTGTGCGAGTGGGGTACGTGTATTACTGGGGTTCGCGTGAAGTTTCACACGCAAAAGGGCCTCTGTGAGTGGGGTACGTGTTTTACTGGGGTTAGCGGGAAGTTTCACATGCAAAAGGACATGTGCGAGTGGGGTACGTGTATAACTGGGGTTCGTGGGAAGTTTCACACGCGAATGGGCCTGTGCGAGTGGGGTACGTGTATTACTGGGGTCTGCGTGAAGTTTCATACTTGAAATTGCCTGTGCGAGTGGGTTACATCTATTACTGGGGTTTGCGTGAAGTTTCACACGCGAAAGGGCCTGTGCGAGTGGGGTACATGTATTACTGGGGTTCGCAGAAAGTTTCACACCGAAAGGGCCTGTGCGAGTGGGGTACGTGTATTACTGGGGTTCGCGGGAAGTTTCACACGCGAAAGGGCCTGTGCGAGTAGGGTATGTGTATTACTGGGGTTCGTGTGAAGTTTCACACGTGAAAGGGCCTGTGCGAGTGTGGTACCTGTATTACTGGGGTTCGCAGGAAGTTTCACACGCGAAAGGGCCTGTGCGAGTGGGGTAGGTGTATTACTGGGGTTCGCGTGAAGTTTCACAAGCGAAAGGGCCTGTGCGAGTGGGGTACGTGTATTACTGGGGTTAGCAGGAAGTTTCACACGCGATTGGCCCTGTGTGAGCAGGGTACATGTATAACTGGGGTGCGTGGGAAGTTTCACACGCGATGTGAGCAGGGTATGTGAATTCCTGGGGTGCGCAGGAAGTTTCACACAAGATTTTGCTGTCAGAGTGGTGTACTGAATTTCGGGGGTGCGCAGGGAGTCCAACACGTGAATTGGCAGTGTGGGTCCTCCCAGGTGTTCCCTCTAGACCCTCGACGGCCCCTGCCGGCATCCCACACCACAGGGGACTAACCTGCACCCCTGGTCATGTCCCGCAGACAGCCCAATCTCCATGGGCCTGCCCCCCAGCCAAGCCACATGTCAGCTTGCACTACTGATCACCCACTCATGTCCCCCTGCACCCACACCCCTCAGCAGTCAGCGGCACCTGCCAGCAGGCCCCCACTCATGTCCCCCTGCACCCCCACCCCTCAACAGTCAGGGGCACCTGCCAGCAGGCCCCCACTCATGTTCCCCTGCACCCCCACCCCCCAGCAGTGCAGGGCACCTGCTAGCAGGCCCCCACTCATGTTCCACTCATGTCCCCCCCTACACAAAATAAAGATGCACAGTCATGGCCCACTTCTACACCAAAAAATACCACATCACGCCACCCCATTCTTGAGACGCAATGATTTCCCAATCCACCCCACACTGACATGCCTATCTCAAGACACAAACTAAAACTCAACTATGTACCTCAACACATGTCCATCACACACATACACTGGTTGGCATTGCTTGTGTAAACCCACAATTTCACATGCATCAACCCAATGAGCAAATCACACACATGGAACTAAAATATGAAAATGTATTATGTACATAAATAAATAAATGAAATGAAAGCATACCAAAATATCAAACATGAAATGAAAAGCATGTGAAAAAGATGAGTGAATGAAAATGATAAGAAATGCAAAAAAACTTTGAAAGATAAACAGTCCAAACTCTCCCTCCACCAACACAAATCCTAAAAATGGTAAAAAAAAGATATCCATTGTTTCATGTTCATAATGATGAATAAAAATGTGAAATCAATCCATAGTCCAACTATTTACAATACATTGTCCTGAAAAAAAAACATTACTCCATGTCGATAATGAAAAAAATAATCCAAATGAATCCATGATGTAACTATATACAATCCATTGTCCAAAATAAAAATCCATTAATTCATGTGCAAAAATCCCAAAAATAAATCAATCCATTGTCCAACGAAGTAAAGGGTCCATGAGCCCAACTAAACAAATGAAACCTACCTAAAAAACTAGCTAAAAATATAACTATATACAAATGTGTGTGGCATTGTCCATTGACCACAAGTAAAAGGAAAACGAAAAGGAAACCTAACTCTAAAAACTATTTACAATGGCAGCGGGCTAGTCCGACGGCTCACTTTTGGATGTCCCGGGCCAGGGCACCATGGAACTCCTGCTCAATGTCCTGGAGGCGGTCCTCTTCCTTGGCCCAGAGGGTTCACAGGAATGACGACATGTTCTCCTCCAACTCCCTTGGAATTGCCTCGAGGCACTCAGCCCGCCTCAGGGCCCTCCGCATGGAGTTCTCCGCCCTGACCATCGTGAGCCGTGCCTCTTCTGCCCGCTGCCGCTCCACATCTATAGCATGGCCTAACCGCTGCCACACGGAAGACATTTCCAGTCCTGGGTCCTCCTGCCCTCTGGCCGATGCCTGACCCTCCGATGACGAAGGCTCTGAGCCATCATGGCTCCCACCTTGTTGCTGCTGCTGTGCCTCTGCCTGTGCCCTGGCTCTTGCTGCTTGCACATCCTCCTCCGGCTGGGGTGCAGTTGTTGATGTGGCCACCCCTGCTGGATGTCCGACTGTGGCAGGGATGTGTCCTCCACCAGCCTGGCCGCAGGGTCAGAGGCAGCTCCACAGGGTACCCAGGTGATACATGGGTGGGAGGATGGCATGGAGTACGACTGGCGCATAGGGGGTTCAGTTGAGGAGGGGGTCGGAACAAGGTCCACCAAACGGAGGAATCCGGCCCTGGTGAGCTGTCGCAGTTGGTCAACGCGGTCAACGAGCCAGTCGAGATAACGTGCAGTCTCCTCATGAAAAGACTGCAGGTCACCTCGCATGGCCCGTTGACGCAAGTCCACTCCACCCAGGACAGGCTCAACCCGGTCCCGGATAGCCACGTCCGCAGGTAGAGGAAGGCCAGTTGTTGTTGGCAGATCCCCTCCCTGAAAACGGGACTGGACATAGGCATCCCTGCTGGTGCAGGATGATGCAGTCACAGGATCGGGGACAGGATTACACACAGGCACCTCCGCGGTGGCCTGTGCTGCCTCCTGTCCCTGCCCCTGCACTGCACCTCTAGCACCAGTGGAATCCCCACCTCCAGACCCCGTGTCTGTCCCTTGAATGGCCTCCTCCTCCACCAAACCCCCCACCAACCTGGATGACTCTGTGCCATCTTCCTCCGTCGGACCCTGTGGGGTCTCAGCTGCCCCTTCTGCTGCCGAGGAGTCCAACTCCGACCTCCGCCTCTTGGACCTTCCCTCGGCAGCTGCGGCCTGGGACGCGGCACCGGACTCCTCACTCCCCGACATGATGACAACCTGGGAGGGGAGCCGGGCCTTGCGTCTCCGGCTGGCGGGATGATCCCTGCCGCTGTTCTCCACAGCACCCTCTCTTCCCTCTTCTTCAGTTTACGCTGCAGACAGGGAGAGATAAAACACAGGCATCAGGGCATTGTACAATGGACTGATACACACATGATAGTTGCACATGAGTGGCATTGTTTAACTACAGACACGGCATCACACTCCACGACACACATGTCATTTTAACTCACACACATGAACATTTCAACAGCAATATTGCACCAGGCAGCACCATCCATACACATACAACAGCATGAACAGCCAAAGGTGAGCCTGACATCACATGAAACACAAGGAGTGCACTAGACATGCACACACGCCACCACACTTACATGCATGTCTACATCTCCTCCAACTGTTGCAGTGATGAGATCGCCATACATGTCACATCTGCCATTCATCCTTCTACATATCAGTGTCACATGCATCCATGTTGCATCACAGTTGCACACTTGTCAGATACACATACATGCACATGTACACAGTGCAGATACATGCATTATGAATAGCCATCCATGCCACAACCATGCCAATGTACATACATAGAAATTCAAACCTGTGTGCTCCCACACCTGCATTTGCCCAGCATGCTTACCAACACAAACACCATCAATGTGTCTCACAACTGAGAGGACTCACATGTGGCAGCCTCACACCCATGTTCATACACATCCCTACATGGCCCTACATAAACACATGTGCAACCTGCACACTACTGGCACACCACGACACGCACAGCGTACTATCAACATGCATGTACACTTACCGCTCTACTCCAGATGGGTCTGCCTCTCAAGGATCTGGACGTAGAGTGCTGGGCATATGCGTTCCAGGACCCTCATTTGATGGTTCGACAGCTGGCCCCGGCACCCCTTGGAATCCGCTGCCTTAGCGAGGCCCCGGGCCTTGTTGAGGGTCCTGGACCTGAAGTCCTCCCAGCGCTTTTTGACATGATCTAAATCGCTTACTGCCACCCCCTCCGCGTTGATGGCAGTCACGATGTCCATCCAGATCCTGGTCCGTCCTTCATTGTCGGCACGCAAACTTCCAAAGAGGGCATCATAGTGCCCAGTACTTGCTCCACCAGGACACCAACTTCGGTGGCAGTGAAGCTGGTGGCCCTCTGCCTCTCTGGCTGGGGGTTGCCAGTGCTTCCAGACGGTGTTGTGCTGGACATGGCAACCCCAGAGGCAGGAGTGGGTGGGCAACTGGGTCCTGGGGCTGGGCTGTGGAGCGATGGAATCCCAGTCGGGTGTCTTCGGTTCCAGCAGGGGTGGTCACAGCAACTACAGCCCAGGCTGACGTGCAGGCAGCAAATGGCAGGGCACGTGGGCAGCAGGCAGTCAGGCAGCAGCAGATGGCTGGTGGGAGCGTGCTCTGGGGTCTGGGGGGCAGTAATTTGGCCTTCTGGGCAGGAGCATGGTCTTCTGTGTGTTTTTGCGTGGCCAGCTTGATACGGAGTGATTTGGCATGTGAAAAAATTGCACATCAGCGTGTAATTCGAGGAAAGGGCCTTAGCGCGTAAGCGCGTCGGCACACGCACGCGCTTTCATTGGACCAAAGGCCCTTAGCGCATAAGCGCGTAAGTTACATTACGCGCACGGCTGTTTCCGTCATAGCACGTGATGACAGAGCACACGTGGAAAAACTGCACGTCCGAGGGTCATCGCGTGTAATTGGAGGAAAGGGCCTGCGTACACACATATCTGATGTGTACGTGTGGGCCAGTTTAAAAGCTACGTGTAGAACGCCATTTCCTTGTACGTGCTTTTCGTGGAGAGCGAGTGGGTGAAATCTGTACTTCTTGTCGGTTCACACGCGATTACTTCACAGCGTGTGTAGTTCTTACTCCCTGTTACCTCTGACAGCTCTTTTCTGATTTTTTCTTGAGCCTGTTTCCTCAAACAGAGTTCACTTCTCCTTTTGTCCTGTCTCCTCAGACAGCGTACAATTCTTCTTTTGGCGGGGGTGTTGCCAACGCGCACACGTTCGTATTTTTCATGTTCTTTTCCCAGGCAGACGGTGAGTTCCGCCCGTACTTAGCAACTTTACTGGCCCCATGTGTCGCGTTCCCCTTGAGAGGTCATTGTAGGCTGCGTGCATTACGCATATGCTTATTTTTGTGTTTCTGGGTGCCACAGCATAGTGCGCGTTCATTTTTTCACGCACATGGTCTACGAGGGGTTGCGTGCACGTTAATTTTTGATTTTGGGCTGCCTGTGCGTTGCGTGACCCGTCATCTTCCCCCAGGGGTCACAGACAGCCTTCTTAAAGCACTAGGGTATGAATTCCATTTAGTAACCTACCCCTTTCACCCCCAATTGCCCAGGACAATTGTTTACTGCAACTCCCATACGCACAACAACATCAGTGCCATGGTTGGGAGGCGACACAGTGGTAAGGGAGGCAAAGGTTGCTGACCTCTAAAAGGTGGGCATGGTGGGCGCGGTAGGGGACGTGGCCGGGATTTACAGGGTGCCCCTATACCCCCATGTGTGGAGGAACAATCAGGGACACCCATGCCCTTCCCCCATGGTTGAGGGAAACGTGTCTGACACCATCCCAGCTCAGCCCCTATTGGACCAGCCCATTGTCGGACCTGACCTGGCACAGGATGACTCCCAGGCTGACTTCCAAGTCAGCAAGTCTAGGCCACGTGTGGCGGTGCAAGTTGTTGTCACCAAGCCACGTGGATCTGGGGCAGCTATGTCATCTGCTGCCCTAAGTATGCAGGGTGGGGAGGCTGCAGGGGCAGCTGCAGCTCCATCCGCCCCACCTCTGACTCTCCCAGGCAGGACAGGACAGTGTCAGTCCAGGTCCATCAAACTGACGTTCCCCCTGCCAACATTACCCTGCAACCAATGCCTGCATCAAGACCTATGGTCATTGTGCATTCCCACACTCCTACTACCCAGTCCACCAGTGATTCTGCCCCTACTGACCAGAGCGGCGTAAACCACTCTGGCTCCGCTCCACCTTTAAAGAAGAGGAAGAAGGGTGCTCTGGCACGACAGACTGAGACCCCAGACACGGCTACACACTTTGGCACGTCAAGGAAGCCTTGCTTTAATGACGCGGAACTTGATGCACTTTTGTTCTATGTGTCGGCACATAGCTGCGAAATGTTGGTGACTGCAGGGTGCAAGACCACACCTGGTCAACGTAGGGCACACTGGCAGACCATCGCCGACCGCATAAGTGCCCTTGGATTTGTGAGGCGCACAGCTGATGATTGCTACAAGCGGTGGAATGACCTGAAACATAGAGCAAAGAACAAGCTGGCCTCAAATCATGCTGCTACTCTGGTGACTGGCGGTGGGTCTCCACAAGAGGACAACAAATTCACTGAATATGAGTCTGTTGCTGGGGCCTTCATCACAGAGGAACAGATCCAAGGTGTGGGAGACCTACCTGATTATGATGCATTGTCCGGTGAGTGCCCATGCATGTGTGTGTAATGCATGTGTATGTTGTTTGGGTGACGGGTTCTGATTGAGTGCCAGGTGAGGGTGTGTGTGCCTGAGTGGTATGGGTCACCCATGTGCTTCATCCAAAACATTCAGCGGCCTTGGATTTGGGTGTGACAGTATCCCTTCTGCCCACAGTAGTAATTTAGCGCAACAGTACGGCAGTTGCCCTTGAAGTGGCGGTATTACCCAAATTGTTCGTTTACAATTGTTCGAATGAACAATTGACCGAATTTAAAGGGTCACAATTGACCTTTTCACCTTTTCACAATTGACCGTATATATATATATATATATATATATATATATATATATACATGCATGGAGTGCAGGTTTTTTCTATCCTCCATGTGCTAACATATATATATATATATATATATATATATATATATATATATATATATATATATATATATATATATATATGTATGGGTTTTGGGGGGGTCTGGCGTTGGGTGGGGGGTTGTGGAGGGTTTCTCCCCACATATATGTTACAATTGACCTTCACAATTCGGTCAATTGTGAAAAGGTCAATTGTAATTCGAACAGTTGTAAAATGAACAATTCGTATACAACCGAAGTGGCATCTTGCAACAACATTGTATTTTTCAGTGTTCGTTCAGGCTGATTGTTTCAATTCTCCCACTTTTGCTATGCATTCCTCAGCCCTATTGTCACATTTGTGACATGCTTCTGTCATTGATGAACCCCACATTGGCCCACATGTGTTACCTTGTTAGTTGAATGATTTGACCATTCAGGCTGATTGAGTATTGGCCTGATCACATACATTTTTGGGGCCTGTTTGAATGTGGAACATGATAGTTGTTTCCTGTCATGTTGAAGTGCACGGCCATTGATGCGTACATCGGCCTGCAATCACTGTATTTTTGTACACTGGATGTGTTGCAGTGTGTGGCACATGCATATTTTGTCACACTATGTAGCATTTTTCATCTCATCATGTCCATCTCACATGGATGGCTGACAGTACTCCTTCACTGACATATGGATGTACTTGTGGAATGTACCATGGCTTTAGTACATGCCATCTGTGTGATGGCATGTGTCATATATTTGTATTGAACATGCCACTCACAGGCCAATTTGTGATGGCAGTGCTACCCAGCTTGCAGCAAATGTGTTGCTCTTCCATCTTGGTGTCATCAGTGTCTGCCTTTTGCCTCCCCTTCCAACTCAGTGGGCCTCATTACGACCCAGGCGGTAAGGGGTTAACGGCAGCGTTAACAGCGCTGACCCTTACCGCCTGAGTACGAGGTCCCTTAGCGCCATGGCGCTTTTAACACCTGCTTTTAGCAGGTGTTAAAATCCATGGCGCTAAGGGACCATGGAGTTAATTACGCCACCGTAATTTACGGTGGCGTAATTAACGCCTTCCCCACTCCCATTATACCCTATGGGGCAAAAATGGGAATGGGGAAGGGTAAATGGGGATTGGGGACTTACCGCCCCGCCAACCTCGGAATGGGGCGGTAAGTCCGCCAACCACCATGGCGTAAACGTAGTTTACGCCATGGTGGTAAAGTCACGGCCCAGGCGGTAACTTACCACCTGGGTCGTAATGAGGCCCAGTGACAGTGCATGCATGGGAGGGTATAGTCATGTGGGACATGTGTAAATCATGTACTGGTTCTGTAGCTTGTCAGGCCTATTTGTGTGCTATGGTGCTAATGCCTGTTTCCATTTTTTGACTTTCATGTTTTTGCAGGGGATGATGCTGTTGAGGTTGAGGAGATGGTGCAGACCCAGGAGGAATCTCAGGCACGACTGGGCACCAATGGGCGACGTGGTGTGGTGGTGGGTGAGAACCCAATCTTGCTGCAGACCATTCTGTCCAGGGGTGTGTCTCGGTGCACCTCCCCAGACCTCTATTCAGGTGCTGATTCGGATGATGAGATCTATGTGCCGTCGCAGGTAAGTGTTTCTGGCAGGGATTCTGTTCTGTCCAACCCACCTGCACCAGGGTTAGAACCCTCTATGGCGATGTCAGTGTTGGTAAATCCGCCTTTGGCGGTTACGGATGCAGGGTCACACTCCACAACATCTGATCCTGTTCCTGGGCCAGCAGATCAGAGGGGGAATGCAGTCCTGCAGCCTCAGGCAGTGCCAGCACAGCAAGGCGCAGATCGCCATGCCCCAAACAGGTGTGGTGCACGCCAACACAGTGGCCGTACACCATCAGGCAATACCGTATGGGAACAATCCATGTACGGTATGGCAACCCAACAGGCAGCATCAGTTGCGATGATGGCTCAAGCAATGGAGAGGGTGGCCACTTCCATTGTCCCCCCTGAAAGTCAGATGGAGCAACTACAGCACGCAACAGACTCCATTTGCCAATCACACAGAACAGCAGCTGGAGCGGCTCACACGTTCGCTCTCAGCTGAGATGCAGGCAACTCGGGAGGAGATCCGGGCATCACGTCAGGTGCTGCATGGGGATCTCTGCACAATAATCCTCCAGAACGAGACCTTCCACACCTGCATGCTTGCTGCCATGGAGGACCATACCAGGGCTTTGCGTGGGCTGCCTCCCATAGCACCACCACCTCCTGATGTAGCAGCAGAGTGTGATGAGAGCGACAGCAGCAGTTCGCCCACATTGGCATAGGCGTGCAGGCCATGAGCCCATGGAGGTGTTTTTTTTTCCCAACATCCACACAGGTGGCTGTTGGTGCACACCCTGTCCTCGGACCTCCTGGGTGCCCCCCCCCCTGTCCCCCACATGGCCATTTTTGATTTTTGATTTTTGATTTTTTTTTACACTGTGTTGCCTTGTGTGTCTCCCTTGGGCATCCACTGTATTCCGGCTGGGCGCATGCAGGCTTGTCCTGAGTTTGGGTTTGATGCTTGGGTTTGTGAGACACACACCCCTCCTGCTTCCCGTTTCCATGGGCTTGCAAAGGGTGTGCCCAAGTGACAGTGAATTACACAGTGACGTTGGACTCCCATGAGCTGTGTGGGCAGTCTTTAGTCAATACACTGTATACATTCCTAGTGGATATTGTTGGTGTATTCTAAACTGCATGGTGTATTGATATGTGCTTGTGCATCCATGTCTTCCTCCTAATTTGCAGGTTCATTCCTCATGTCTTCACAAGGCCGTGTACTTTGGAGATGGAGTTCATGTTGTAAGCAGTGCACTTACACATTTGCGTGGCAGCAGCACTGTATAGTTGGAAGGGGCCGATGTGCTGGCATAATCAGGTTGTAAGACTACCACTACTTTAACTTAGTACTGTCATGTTTTTGCTATGTTTGAGGTTGTGTAGCTGAATTGTATTGTTGGTAAGTATTTGGTCATGTGTGTTGTTAGTTCTACATTGCTGGGAGCATATTGTGTGTGGCCAGTTTCCATTAGGGACACTTTACTTTGTGACACTGTGTCAGGTTTTGAGGATTGCTTTGTTTGCTCTCACATAGCATGGCATGCCATGGTGTGTTGAGTGGCGGTGCTGGGGAGGGGTTGGGTGACATGGAACTGTTGTCATGTTGTATTTTGCAAGGGGGTAATGAATTTAGCAGCATAGAAGTGTGTGTCTTTTGATGACACAGCATTGGTGGTGTTTGTGTAGGTAGGGATGCACACAACGCAACACTTCCAGGTGACCAATCTCAGGCTGGTATGGTTGTGACAGTTGACTGTGCCGTATGTCATCATCATTGATTGTCAGCTGGTATGTGCCAGGGCTGTGTGCACTCCACAGGGGTGTGATTTTAGGTGAAGTAATTAGCAACCATCTGCGTACGGGCTGCCTCACCCCGTGCCCTTACCCCTCCCATGCGCAGCGGGTGTGCATGTGGTTGGGGATGTGGGGTCACCACCATGTCCACGGGCAGACCCCGGCGTGTTGCAATGTTGTGCAGGTCACATGCTGCCACTATGATCCTGCACACTACTGGGGGAGCGTATAACAGCTGCCCGCAAGAACGGTCAAGGGAGCGAAAGCGTGACTTGAGCACTCCGAATGTGCGCTCCACTATGCCACAGGGTGCAATGTGGGCTGTGTTGTATCTTACCTCGGGTGGCATGGTGGGGTTCCAAATTGGCGTCATCATGTGGGTGCTCAGAGGGTAGACACTGTCCCCTGGGGAGGTGGTGATGGGTATCATTAGTTGGGTTGTGATACTCAGTATCTGACATGCATGCATGTGCTGTGGCATTTATACTCACCGAGCAGCCATGTATCGCCATGCCACCCAGCTTCTAGGTCCCGGTTTAGGGTTGACATTCTGTAAATAAAACTGTCGTGGGTGGACCCTGGATAGTTGGCATGTACTGAGGTGATGATTCCCTTGGCATCACATACTACCTGCACGTTGATGGAATGCCAGTGCTTGTGGTTTCTTTAGATGTGCTCTGATGCCCTGGGGGGTCGTAGAGCCACATGGGTGCAATCAATGGCACCCAGGACTTTGGGGAATTGTGCCACCCCGTAGAAATCCTGGATGGCAGCCTGCTTTTCTGCAGGTGTTCTGGGCAGGTATATGTGCCTGTGGACTGATGAGCGTGCAGTCATGATGGCCAAGACCTGGTGTAGGCAGCGTGACTGCATGGCCTGTGACACCCCCCTACTATAGCACTTGTCTGCTGAAATGATCCAGTGGCCAAGAAGTGCAGTACATTGAGGACCTTCTCCAGGGGGCTGAGTGCTTGGGAGCACAGGGTGGGTAATGTGAGGTCATCCTCCCACTCACTCACCAGGTCAAGTATTATGTGAGGTGGAAACCTGTAGCTCCCATACACCTGGTCATCAGGCATCCCAAAAAGGCTGGTTCTGTGTGTGAAAATTCTGGGCCTGACTATCCTCCTCCTCCTCCTGCGGCATCCCACGACCACTGCTGCTAGGAACAGTATATTCATCCTGGCGTCTGAGCTTGTTTGTTGTTTGCGTGCACTTTTATGCTGCGTGGGTCCATGTACGCCTGCTGGCGTACGTGTTTCCAGATTAGCGTGTCTTTTTTGGCACACGTGTTAGCCCCGTTCGAATCCATGAATACGTGTTTTGAACGTGCGTGTGGGCATTCCGCGCATTTGCCTCCTGTACTTCCCCCATGACGCCCACATTTTCACGTATTGTTCCCCATTCCGCGTGTCAGGGCCCCTGTTCCTCCTACTTTTGTTGTGTGCGCCGCGCTATGTGCGATTTTGCTGTGCACGTAGCGCACGCTGTTTGGAGACGTGTGCGTCAGCGTGCGCCACACAAAATTTTGGTGCACATCCTGGGATTTACACGCGCACGGACTTCCATGAATCACTGTGCGTGGGTTTCGCTGCAATTTTCGCACTGGCACTGCGATTCACACGCGTTCGCACACTTGCGCCGAAAATTTCAGCGCACATTCATTCCATGAATCGGCCTGTAAATAGCAGATAAAGAAATCTCTAAAATTAGCTGTTAAAGAGAAATTACTGGCCATCTTGGCCACAACAAGTAATTTCTGTATTATGTGTGCAAATGGATCTTGAAACCTAAATACATATGTGCTTATCCTGATGCCAGCACTGTCAGGCTATATATGCTTATCAAATTGTGTCACCTCTTTTGAAAATCACGGGAGCATGGGCTGGAATCCCTTGAAGCAAGCGTACATGTAGGCTCTGCAGGGATATTGTAATAGAAACCATAAGGCATCTTTTTACCGATTGTGAGAGTTTAAAATCTGTAAGCGGAAT
Organism: Ambystoma mexicanum; assembly: GCF_040938575.1. Lineage (NCBI taxonomy): Eukaryota > Metazoa > Chordata > Amphibia > Caudata > Ambystomatidae > Ambystoma > Ambystoma mexicanum. The sequence continues at coordinate 914,724,462 of NC_090936.1, forward strand.
TCTTTTTATTTGACCATGAATTATGGGATAGTTTTATGAGTGGCGATGATTTTAACATTTTGTTTTATGGTGTAAAATATGTGATTATTGAAGATATTGAATGATCTTGTAAGCTGAGAAACCTGTTTTTTTGTTTTTTTATATGTGTATTGTATTGGTGTTTGTGAATCATGTACAAAGTCATTATTTGACTCTATGTATGTTCATAAAAATAAAAAAGGTACAAGTTCTCCACCTTCCCTGGGGTCATGGGATGTCTCTGGGTCCTGGGGGCACTGGGTGTCAGGGGTTGCTGGGAATAGGGGGGTCAGGCATTTAGGAGTCAAGGGATGTCAAGGATTTCTGGGCACAGGAGTGTATGGGGTCCTAGGAGCAGAGTTTCAAGGGGTACTGGGTTCAAGAATTCACTACTAAAATGATCAAATATGTCATTTTGGTTTACTTGTAATAAACACGTTTATTTGGTTTATACAAAACATGTTAGTACCATAAAAACACATTCTACTTATACAAATACATGTATCACCATATACATACCACATTCATGCTGACCAGCACAACCAACCAATATCGCCAAACTTCTGTTAACATACCAGGGTTACCTATGCTCAAAGTTATTCATATTTAACAACAAACCAAACAGAAATGTCCGTATGTGTATATTGCTTTACACGCACAAGTCAGCGACACATGTTTTGGCCAGAATATATGAGCCCTTCACTGTGGCCCTTTGCTGCTCCAGCCTTCTTCAGGATATCAGTAAGAAACTAGCTCTGTTCCACTGTGTTTACAACTGTAGGTACTCATAGGGCCTCATTACGACCCTGGCGGTAAGGGGTTTACGCCAGCGTTAGCTGCGCCGACCCCTTACCGCCAATTACGAGGTCCCTTAGCGCCATGGCGCTTTTAACACCTGCTTTTAGCAGGTGTTAAAATCCATGGCGCTAAGGGACCATGGAGTTAATTACGCCACCGTAATTTACGGTGGCGTAATTAACGCCTTCCCCACTCCCATTATGCCCTATGGGGCAAAAATGGGAATGGGGAAGGGTAAATGGGGATTGGGGACTTACCGCCCCCGCCAACCTCGGAATGGGGCGGTAAGTCCGCCAACCACCATGGCGTAAACGTAGTTTACGCCATGGTGGTAAAATCACGGCCCAGGCGGTAGCTTACCGCCTGGGTCGTAATGAGGCCCATAGTGTTTCTATAAAAAAAAAACATATAACTTCATATTACAGTTCTGTCTTAACTACTTACTTCACATGCAGAATTAATCATTTAAACATTTTATCATAGCAGGAATGCATCACTCCTCTGTGGATACCTCCACCTATGGACTATAAACACAAGGGTCTCAAGTGTGTCATGCTCAGGTGACTGTTACCCTCACAAAAAAACCAACAAATGGTGCCAACACTCAAGGAGATGAAACACCAAATGTATGTCTCTTTCACCACATGCTACTATTTCATGAAGCATACCATGCATAATCTCCAAACCTGGTTACTCACGTGTGCTAATCCTGCACACTGTATGGCATGTAAATCTTCTATATAACTTCACTGCTGCCATCAGACCCAGCCTCCCGTCACTGAGGCACTTTTCTCTGCAGCCTATTACAACAATACCAAGTTAATGAATGCACTTAAAACCATTACCAAAAAGCCCTGTGTGCTATCACTTACCCCTCACTGAAGAGAAATCGAACCACACCATTCGCCGGTCACATGTGTCTGATCGCTCAACCTTGCTTGGTTTATGACTAAACCACTTTCATGATTTTTTCTTTTCTCATGCAGCTGGCTTGCTCTATAATACAAGATACCCTTCATTTAGCTTCAGGAGATGCCTCTCCACATGTAAATGGATGGCAACCTGTAGCCATACTTTCAATGTATACTCTCTGGCCCTTTACCTAACTATATGAAAATGGACCGGGGACTCTAGAATGGCCTTAATAGATTTGTTGTTTCTAAGATACTTACCAATTGCATCATTGCGGTAGTTCCTCACTATATATCTCTACTTACAACTATTCACACCACTAAAGTGTAACATCCACTTATTAGATCTTACATTTCATTCGCCAAAATGTGAAATAAATGCTTTATCATCTAGTAGGGAATACCTGTCAGAAATGCAACTTATTGCGTGTCATTTAAAAATGTATGAATGATTTGTAGACATAGTTAAAGGTAACGCTACACCTCCATGTCCTCACATTACTCTGTGCACCTTTACTGCTACTTGCAGCATAACGTATTGTGTTTCATGCCATATCTATCATAGCCACGATGGCCCCATCGATGTTACCCATTGCTTCGCCCACATGCCTGGACTCATAGTGTGGGCTCAAGAGTTCGACCATGCCTTCTCACATTGTGTCATTCCCCCAAATTTCTCACCGAGCCCCATCAGTTCATAAGTGCCTCCCTCCATTTTAGTCAATTACCCCAAATGCCACCGCATTATGCAGGAAACCGCCACTATTACAATCTCAATACTGCCACACAACCATTTAATCTCATGGATTTACCTGTGGTCAAATTGACCCTCAGGTTAAATCACGGACTGCGGGTGCCAAACCCAAACGCCCTCTAGTCCTGCCTTATAGTCCTATTGGAAGGCAGACTGCAACAGCCTAGGAAGATATACTACATGTCTTCTACCGTATTACCTTGTGTATACGGACAAATCAGCAAATTGACTCTAGATCTTGTTTGTCATAGCACTTGACTGCCCTAGAGCAGCACCTTACACACCCTCACATCTTCTGAATTGATTATGAAACAACTAATGGTATCCTGCCGGTCCCCTGCTAAATTGCAATATGAACCTGGGACCGCAGTGTCACACAATGCTGTTGAATTGAAGGAATGCCATGCTTGTGTGACAAACCAGATATATACTGTCTGTGGGCACCAACATTCATGTAAAAATCAGATCATTCCACTCCACCAAAATGTTGAGCCCCTGCTGCACTGTTTTCAACTGATATATCAATTTCTGCTCTATTTTATGCAGGGCGTTTGCCATACTTCCTCTGCGTGGATGCAGTTTTAAGGCCTGCAAGATGAACCACAGCAGATCTTTGTCATTGAGAGCCATCTCAGTATAGTGTTCTACCAAATCTTTATCACAAATGTTATTTCTCACACATGATCTGTGCTCCAAAATACGTTGTCTTATCGAACGGGTTGACTTGCCTACACACATCAGGTTACAGGGGTACATAATTTTATATATCAAATTTTTAGTGCGACAGTTGGTATGATTTCTCAATTCCCATTTTATATTTCCATGTTTGAAAAAATGTTTTGTTTCTGTGAATTGGCCAGCTACACAGCTGCTGCATCTGTAGTGACACCTTACTGGTGGTAAATCCCACATATTTTGTAGGGTGAGTTCATCACTCCTATCTTGATCGGTGTGAACCAATTTTTGCCTAAGATCTGAGTTTTGTTTTAAAGCAAACAAGGGTTTCTAGTCCAGAGTTCACTGATGTTTCACTAAATGTCAATGGGCCTCATTACGACCCTGGCGGAAATCGTGGCGCCAAATGCACCATGGAGCACGGCGGAAAGCTGCCGATAGCGCCATGGGGGTTGGCGGATTTTCTGCCCCATTCCGACCTTGGCGGGGCGGTAAATCCCCATTCCCCATTTTACCCTTCCCCATTCCCATTTTTGCCCCATAGGGTATAATGGGAGTGGGGAAGGCGTTAATTACGCCACCGTAAAATACGGTGGCGTAATTAACAACAAGGTCCCGTAGCGCCATGGATTTCTCCGCCCGGAAAAACCAGGCGGAAAACGCTCCATGGCGCTACGGGAACTCGTAGTAGGGCGGACGGGTCCGCCGCGAATACCGCTGGCGTAAACCCACTCCGCCAGGGTCGTAATGAGGCCCAATATGTATTTACACTCTTTTTGATGGCATTACTAATGGGGCTGAATGTGGTAACACATATCAGTCTCTCCAATCTGTGTTTGGTGTGCGGCAATATCCCTATGGGTATTGGCTGCACTTGTATAGTTGTTTCTAATAATTTTACATAGGTAGCCTCTGTATGTAAGTCTCTTCTTAAGTTGGTCCGCATGAAGATCAAAACAAATTCCATTGAATCCAGAGGAATTGCCTATATGGTAGGCTCATTTTGAGACGAGCTAGAAAGGTAGCTGGTGTAATGGAGGAGACTATTGCGGTCTATCAGTTTCCTGAATAAAGTGGTTTGAAGCCCTCCTGCTGCCTTATATATCTAGAGTTCTAAAAAATGTACCTCTTGTTTTCTCCATTCGACCGTGAACATAATGTTTGGATCACATTGATTCAGCCAGCTGTGAAAATGTAAAGAGTGATTCTACTGATCCTCTCCATAATTAAAACACATGATCTATATGCTTTTTTTCCATACCAAATTGTGGTTATGGGACTGATTCACATTGGATGACACAAAGCTATCTTCGAAATTGGACATGTATAAATTGGCCACATCCGGGGCAAATGATGCCCCTCTACTGACTACTTTTTGTGGTTTATACATCTGTTCCCGGAAAAGGGAGACATTTTATATCATCGCAAGCCTTGCGCATTCTAAAATGAATCGAATGGGAGGTGTCTCTGGGGATTCCTGTCTGTCTAGTACAGACTTAAGTACTCTTAAACTCTCTATCTGCAGAATCCAAGTGTATAAAGATTCCATGTCCATGGTGACCAGAATGTCTGCTGATTCTATCGTGATGTAGAATCAGCAGACCAAACATCTACCGTGATGTTTTGGATGATGTTTAACATATCTGTAGAGTCTTTCACATACGAAGGAGTTTTAACCACAAAAGGTTTTTTAAAAAAATTTGTATTGACAGACAATGGTTCCAACAGGGAATTGATTGCTGACATGATCAGCTTACCAGGTGGATTACTGCTATTTTTTATGAATTTTAGGGATCGTATAAAATGCAGCTTTTTTAGGATCTAATTTACGCAGGAATTGGAATAGGCCATCAGATCACGCAGTAATCTCTCACATTCAATCTCATAATTCTTGGTATCTAAAATCACAATGCCTCCACCTTCATCAGCAGGTTTTATGGTTATATCTTGTATACTTGACAGATTTTTGAGACTGTTGTATTCATTCCTGTTCAGATTGTCTTGTTTAAAATTATGTTTTTTTATCGCTTCCAACATGTGTCTAATGACACTACTCTCAAATGCTATCATCTCTGTTGGGCAAACATGATGAGGAGGCATACATCTAGAGCCTACCTTGAGGCATGTGATGTTCCTTATCGCAGGGCTGTCATATGTGCCTCTGTTTGAATCTTTCTGATGTTGTAGTAGATATACCTCAAAAAAATGTTGAGTCTAATATTTCTGAAAAATATCTGTAGCTCAATTTCACAGCTGAAAGGATCTGCTTTAGAAACCAGACCGAGCGATAATCCCTTACCGAGAAGAGGTTTTTCACTCACTAAGTGTGTATGTAAACAGATTAATAAGTCTAAGAAGAATATATAATCGATCCATGAGTATGTATTTCCACTAAACCAAGTAAAATTGGGATGTGTCTCCAATTGCTCATTTACATACAATTCATTAGTACCTGGCAAGGGCTCAATCAGAATGAAACAAGCATTCTGATTGGCTCTCGCCAGGTCATTACCTGGCCGGGAATCCCTCAGCCGGGATTCCACAGCCATTGTTCACGGCGGGGGGGTGTCAGCCCCTCAGCCAATGAGAAGGCTTGAAGCAGGGGTATCCCCACTATGAGCCACCACACGGCTGAGAAGCTGCCTTTGCCTCCCTCCGGGGACTGAGGTATGTTCTTTTTTTTTACTTTCCTCTCAACTCCCCGCCCTCCTCACCCCACTTACCTTCTGCCTCCTTTGTCTACGGCGGGTGATGTGGCAGCCTCCAGCCATGTAGAGGCTTGGAGCGGGCCCATCCCCGCTCCGAGCCTCCACACGGCTGGAGGCTGCCTTCGTCCCCTGCTGGGGATTCAAGTACGTCTATTTTTTTTCTTTTCCCTCCCTCTCCCCCATCTTCCCCCACCCTCCCAAGCCCACTTACCTTCTTCTCTGTCATCTTTCCAGAGTGAACGCATTGGGAACACTTCTGCAACGTTTCAGGACAGAAATAAAATGTTTTTTAGTACCCCGGTCACGCAGATCTTGCGGGCCCGTGTACTAATAGCAATATGCCCCTCGCGGCAGGGGCATTACCGAGTCAGGTAATGCCCTGTGGTCCAAAGTTATAGGCCAGAGTGTAGGCCTGACTCGGTAATGACCCAGCGGCTCGGAGCATATTGCTTACTTGTACATTGCTGATTCATACAATATGTTCACTTTTGCTAAAAAAATGTTTGTATTGCAGAATACATTGTGAAACTGTCTCGGTTCATTGCTATTGGCTCACATTGAAGTGATATGTATGGATGGCAACTCTAAACACGTATATAGAGGGAGACTAAGTTTCAATCTATACTGGGGTCCAATGGGTCAGCAAAGGTTGCATTTCCATAAAATGGAACCCAATGTGGTTTAACAAACACAAAAGTGGTAAAAACATTAAAAGCGATAAACAGACTCTGTTTAAAAAAAGATAATGTATTCTCGTGTGTATATATATTAGAATAAATTAATTAAGACATCTCAGAAAATTTAGTTGTTCAGCGCAATGAACTCACAAAGACTGTGTTTCCCCAAAGTTCGAAAGCAAACATAAACTCAAAACACTTACTGTGAACCGGCCACCATATTATATAAGTAAGAAACATCAATTCACATTCATAAAAAGTTAATAAAACCCTGTCCTCACTGGTCTGAGGACAGATACAATGCAGAAAGCATACGTCAACTGCTCAATTTTGTACTGTAATGACGTGAGATAACCAAGGCGAACATTCTACACATTAATACAGAGAGGCAAATAGCTTTTATTATATATAAGTATTTCATTTCGCAATAGGCAATTTAAGTTTCGGCTGTTAAGGCCTGTAATTTGCGGCTCATCCGTCCTCAGGGTTTGTGTGTCAATACATCAGGTATTTTGATGCCAGGAGGATTTAATAATTCAAAATCATTAAATTAATATTCTTTAATCAGTTCATATGTGTGATACAAATGTATTTATCCGTGCAGAAAAATGGGTAATGGTCCTCCGGATCAGTAATGAAACGCTCTGGAGTCAGAGAGCTTTAGTTACATTGCACTAATAATGGGCGTGGAATACAGAGTTTGAAGTATAAACGCTAGAACGATCTTCATCCTAGTTGAAAGGCCCGATATTGGCACTATCTTGAGTCAGCTGTATAATCTTTTGAGGTGACCGGGCCCTTTTGGGTCCCTTAAAAGTGTGCCATCTTTGAAGAGGAAAGGTGTAGTGCCTGACTATACTAGATAACATTGGACCAACGTGTGTGCTCTGAGCGATGGCCGAAATCCATATAATAGGAGATATGCAGGTGTCAATGTACAAAGGGTTTGTCTCTTTTTTAAACAATAACAGACATGTCAACAACTGCAGGGAATGCTATATTGAGATACTCCAGATGCACCTATACCCTTTTATTTCTGAAAAAAAGGCTTAGAAGAGGGTTAATGGCTAGAACGTGTATTAATATATTAGTGAGGGCCAATGGCTGACTTCTGCAACCACTCCTTCACCACTGGAGTCTTCCGTTCCCCCCTGAAGCATTCCCTTGTGCACCCTCTTCTTAAGAAACCCTCCAGTGACCCCTCCTGCACAGCTAACTATCGCCCAATCTCCACCACTCCTTTCCTGTGAAAACTCCTGGAAAAGCTGGCGAGCACCCAGCTTAATCTTCACACTGAATCTGTTGGTTGTCTCCATTACCATCAGTCTGGCTTTAGTGCTGCCAGAAGCAAAGAAACTGCTCTCCTGAACATCCGTGAAGACCTGCTCTCCAATCTCGATTTCAATACCCCCGTGACCTCATCTTACTTGATCTCTCTTCTGCCTTGGACATGGTCAACCATGCCATCCTACTCAACTATCTCTGAGATAACCTGGGTTTCAACGATTAGGCCCTGGCTTGTCTGACCTCTTTCCTCTCACATCGACCCTCCCATATCCAACTTGGGTCCTTCCTCTTCTCTATCTCTATCTGTACCTGAGGTGTTCTCCATGGGTCTAACCTCTCTCCCTGGCTGTTCAACCAATACCTGGCACTTCTTGGCCACCACATTGCCGCTCTCTGGCCCAACTTTCAGTGCTATTCGGATGACACTCAGCTCATTTTCAGGCTACTTTCTGCCACCTCTTCCCCTTCTTTCATTTCTGACTGTCTGTCTGCTATCCAGGAGTGGTGTGCCACCAATGATCTCTGCCTGAATGTCAGTAAGACTGAGATTCTCCTCATCAGCATACCTGCTCCCTCCTTTCCTATCGCTCTTTGGCTGTCCTCTCTTGGCCCTCTTCCTGCTCCGACCTGTGAGGCTAAAGACTTTGGGTCATCTTCGATTCCACACTTTCCTTCTCTCCTCACATCTCTGACGTCTCTAAGAAGTCACACTACCAGCTGCACCTCCTCAGAGGTATTCTTCCTTTCTTTCCCCCAGAAGCTCACTGTCTCCAGAGCTCTGGTTCTCTCTGGACTGGACTACTGCAACAGCCTCTTTCTAAATCTGACTGCCTCTACTCTCTGCCCTCTGCAACTCATCCAAAACAGAACTGTGAGACTTGTCCTTGGCCTCAAGCCCAGGGATCGTATCTCTTCAGGACTGAAATCTCTGCACTGGCTCCCAGTGGCTGCAAGGATTAAGTTCAAACCCCTCTACATTGTCCAAAAGGCCTTCTGGGGCCTGTGGCCTTGATACCTTCAACTCTCTCTTCCTAAATATCTTCCTTCTCAAGCTCTTCGCTCATCCGCCTCCAACTTCCTCAGGGTCAGTCACTTCTCCAAGCAACAAGTTGGTAGTAGATCTCTTTCTTTGGCTGGAACCTCCCTCTGGAGCCGTCTTGCCTCCCTGAAACTTGAGGAGAAACATCTCAGGTTCTGGAAGCACCTCAAGACCTTCCTCTTTGCTTCTGCTTTCTCTCCTCCTCTCCCCTGCTGAAATCCTAACTGAAACTGCACTGGTCACCTGGCTACCCTCTGATCTCAGGCCCATGTCCCCTCCCCTGCCACATGCACACCTGCACTGCCCCCTTGCAAACCCTGCAATTGGGGGCTGTTTCTGTATCCCTACAGTCCCCTACCAGCACTCAGCACTTGATGTCAGTACTCACCCTTGCACTTGCCACCAGCTGGCCACACTTTTTACCTATTCTTTTATTTATTTTATTTATTTGTACTGTTGATCCCATGTACTGCACTTCCCCACCACTTTCCCCCCACACTTTCCCCTCCTGCTCCCCTGCACTTGCACGATCTCAATGTCACCTGGCCTAGTAAGATTGTTGTCTCTGTCTTCCCTTTTTTCCCCCTCCCTTGCCTCGTCGCACCTTGAAACACTTATGCATAAGTGCACCATGAATGTCATATCAGATCATAATGCAACTCGTCATTAAGTCCATCAAAGTGGGTAGATAATCAAGATAGCCATCTGTTCAAGTTTAAAAAGGGGGCAACTATTTACAGATACATATTTTTGGAACTGTATTTTAACAATTTAGTTTCTCCTAATGGAAGATGTTAGTGATATATCCAGCTGAAGCCATTTGACGTATGAGGCAGTGATAATATTATTTACTGTAGAATGGAAAAAATGTGTGAAAGGGGCGCACAACAATTTCTATAGATTTTGTTAAAAACCTATGATTTAAAGAATCACATACAAATATCAAAGCACTTTTGGTGCTACAGGTCTGTGCTCATGGCTAGTGAGACACTATATATAACTGTATAAAAAAGGTTTGATGAAATGAAACACCAAAATACCTGTGTACTCTCAGGGAAGGAAATCCCTCACAAGAATTCAACAAGGGGAAAAACCTCTGGATGAAAAGAAGGAGCAGCTTCAGTGGCTGTCATTTCCAAAGGAGTCCAGTTAGTAGAAGGGTCTGTAGCTCAGCATGCAAAGCAGGATAAAACAGGGCAAAAGCAGCAGCAGAATAGTTAACAAGGAGGCAGAAGTTTCCCAGGAGGAAGCACACTGGGTCCTGTGGTGAAGCCGCTAATGAAGGGTCCAGCATCGCACTACTGGAACTCCGAACCGGAAGTCCGCCATCTTGGTATGGTCTCATGTTAGTATCGTGGCTGCCAGCTTGGAGGAGCAACACGTTGGTGAACAGAGAGAGCTGTGCAGGTTGTCCAAGCATCTCTTCCTATGTAGGAATGTGTCCAGCAACAATGCTCACCTTTGTGGTTTTGGGGTGTGAGTGCTTTGTTCAAAGAATATGGCCTTGAAGGAACAAAGGTTTGAAATTGGGGCCAACTGAGTAGTTCTAAGTACAACTCACCCTCTTGCACTACATTAGGCTTAAGGTTTGGTTTGTGCGTACCATTCATTAAGAAGACATTCACATATTTTTAACATCATGGTCTAATTGTTTCCTGAGGTTGCGAGCAGTACTCTGCTCATTACGTTTTATTAGCTACTGTTCAGTACAAACTCTACTGTTTTAAGCTCTTATTCTCTATGAATTTTTTATTTACTTTTTTATTCGAATACCTTATTCAGAAGACACTCCCAGATTTTTAACACCTTGGTTTTATTGTTTTATGAGGTTGTGAGTAGTGCTCCCCTCAGTGGTTTTATTGCCTCCTGTTTAGTACAAATTCAAATGTTTTTTAGCTTCTACTCACAATGATCTTTGTATCAATTTCTGTATTCATGTACCTGGCTATATCTGTGTATCTGGTGTGTGGTTTCTGTATTCTTTGTAAATGGATGTATGTAATTTTTTCTACTTGATAGCGCATGCCGGGTAAAAGTATATTGAATGACAGTATTTCCTACTGGCATATATCACATATAAATGTTGATGCAAAGATCTTTACGAGGGTACTGGCATCTAGAGTGGAGCGAGTCATGCCTCGACTGGTCCATTCGGACCTGGTCGGATTAATCAGAGGGAGGCAAGGGGCAGACACACTCCGGAAGACACTGCACCTGATGGACCAGGCTGAGAATAAGGAGAGGAACCCTACATTGCTGGCCTTGGATGCTGAGAAGGCATTTGATAGGGTGGGGTGGAATTTCCTTTATGGGGTCCTGCCAAAATATGGGTTTGAAAGCAGGATTTTGATGGTTATCCAGGTGCTGTACTCGTCCCTCATGGCGAGGGTGGAGGTTAATGGTAGGCTGTCAAGGGCTCTGGAGTTGAAGTGTGGCACAAGACAGTGGTGCCCGCTGTCCAACCTGCTGTTCGCCCTGTCCATGGAGCCTCTCGTGCAGAGTTTGACAGGGATTAGAAGAGTTGGAGACAGTGTTGAATGTGGGGAAGCTGCCGGTTTTACCGTACCTAAGACTGAAGGGCGCTCTCACAGCGGAGACATGGAGGGACTTGCTACAGAGGGATCTCACCCCTATGAAGTGGATCCTAGACACTCACACAGACATGAAGGGACTCATTTCTATTTTATATGGGGCATTGGTGGGGGTGAAGAAGGTTGCTGTAGAGGGACTCCGACGAAAGTGGAAAAGGGACCTGGGGCGGAACTGGATGACGGCCTATGGACGTTGATGTTTAGGAGGGCCTTTAAGACTTCAGTTGCCTGTCAGTTTAAACTGCATGGAATGAAGGTGTTGCACAGATGGCAATATGACCCATTACGACTGTCCAAAATGTTTCTAGATGTGGCACAGATGTGGGGGGAGGGCAGACTTCTAACACATGTGGTGGGGGTGCTGAGAGGTCCAGGTCTTTTGGGTGGAAGTCCTGGGTGGAAGTCCTGGGGTGGATCAAGGATGAGGAAGCGGTGGCCTGGGGCTTGGACCTAATGCTGATACTATTGGTTTGGTGAAAGAGGACGATCACTGGAGAACCCTGCCCCATATGGTACACTTTCTGCTGTTTGCAGCCAGGGCATGCATTGCTAGGCACTGGAAAAAACAACATTTCCCGAGGTTGGAGGGATGGGTCGCGAAAGCTAAAGACATATACCTCATGGAGAATATCACAGCCGCAATCCACGACATGAGTGCTGGGATTGAATGTGAATGGTTGAAGTTCCATGACACTTTCGTTGGCTTAGGCATGAGATAACACGAGCCCTGAGTATGGCACCCGAACGCCACATGTGTAGAAGTTTCTGATAGCCATGCAACATGTTGTAGTCTTCTAGTGTTGTATGACCCATTTGTATTACAGGGCCCTCAGTTGTATCGGGGGAGGTTTGGAGGGGGTTGTGAGGCGGGAAGGAGGGGTCCAGACAAGGGAATTTGAAATATATGCGATTGAGAATCTTGACTTTTGGATGTTGGAAAACGTATTTTCTCTTTTCTTGTCTTGTTGAAAAACTAATCGTCATGCAGAAAGTTCATATGAGATGGAGTGAGCAAGTGACTAGAGGCCAAAAGAAGCAAGTGCATGCAGCATAATTATATCAAATAGCAGAAAATAGAAGTTGGAAATGGACAACTTTGTGGTCTGCTAAACACATGATTTCGGAGAAGAGAACAAGGGCTATTCATTAAGCATGAGACAAAGATAGTGGTGTGCTGCCACTCCCTTGAATGTTCGAGGCAAGTGACCAGTAGAAAATGTGAACTACAAAAAGGAAGGTTTTGGCTTACTGCCTACCGATGAGAGGTGATGGAATAATTGGGAAAATGGGGAGTAGTCTGATGGGAATCAAATATCTACATTTTGTTCGCTTACGTGTTACTAAAAGAGTCAAAAGACCAAGGTTGGAATAGTATGCCAACCAATCAGTGGGTTTGAGGGACAACCTAACATACAATGTTGCAAAGACCAAACCACTGAAAGTTTGTTTGTTTTTATCAGTACTGTACATATGTAGATGTGGTTCAAGGCTTGCCCTACAGATAAGGGGTAGCTAATGAGACACTTATCCTTATGCATTCTATAAGTAGACATGATCCCTTAACCAATCCTTCCCCTCGATAGATTTTGTATTTTGCCACGTAGAATGATGTCATAGATGATGCATATTGGGGTATAAGACCTCTGGGTATTCAAGTTTATTTGTGAGTGTGCATGCATCAGTCCGATGTCTGCCAGCTGAACCTGCTTTATTGAATTGAGAATAAAGTAGTATTTTGCCATATTCTTTGAATGTGTCTGGTTATTTGGTCTGTGATCTTTATTTGTAATTCCATCTAGTGCAAAAGACGTTTCAAGGTGCTGTAACGGTGCTGGTGCTTCATTGAAAATCCTGCCGGTAGGGGCCTGAATTCCAGCAGGTCAGGCCTACCGGGAGATCTGTGTCCACACCGGCACACTCAAAGTGAGCTGGACTGGAAAAGGTGCTGGTAACTTTTTGCCAGCACTTTTATTTCTGGACCGGTTCACTTGTAATGCGGGCCAAGATCTCAACTCAGTAGTGTTCTTATTGGGCACAAAAAATAACGATGCACCAGCAGGTGATTTGGAATCAGTAAATAATCCATTCTTGAGGTTGGCTTGCAGGTATGTCCACAGGCCGCCTTTTTTGGTTCTGATAGGAAAAAACATCTTCCCAAAAGGTACCACCACCTCCGGCAGAAGATTAATAGCACAATCAACGGCACAATGTGTCGGCAGAACGTTGTGGCTCCAAGAAAACATGAGCATACTCAGCATGTGTCTGTCACAAGGACGTGATGTGGACAATACCAAACACCTCCATAGGTTGTTCCTGAAAGGCTTGAAGTGTGTCTGTGTCTAGATCAGTGCCCAAAGACAATGCTGGACAAAAAAACTCAGAACCCAAAAATATTGTAAAGGAGCCTCGATTTATATATGGGTTATGAAGACGTATCCATGGTAACCACAAACTCAAACTCACTGGAAAGTATGCTGCCTTCATAAGATCAAATGCTAGGTTGCTAACAAGATGAGCCACTTTCATGCAGATGAATACCATGTTTTCTTTTACAGGTCTGGAAATCAATGGTTGACTGTCAACCCCTTCATTCGGGGTAAGAATTTTGTTGGCTTGTCTCAGGATGTCATGTTCGGAAGCACACTTGTCACAATCCTGCTTCTCCCAAATCCACCAAGGCTTGTGCTGTGACTGGCCATGTTTATCATCAGTAAGCATGCCATTAATTACAAAAGGTGCTCAATGGAAGTACGCCAGGGGATATACCGCCAGCTTTGACGTGGAACCGAGTAAATCAGGGATCCACCATTGACTATATATTTGTTACTGCCGATTTCCATCAACGTGTAACATCGCTAAAAGTGCAGCAAAATTCAAACAGCGACCACGGCATATTGATGATGGAATTCAAAAGTAACAATGTAGATGTTAAACCAAAATGGCAGGTGACGATTGACGTGGGAGCAAGTAGGGTCCGCCTACGTCTAGCTGAAAGAGACGTCGAACTGATGGCAAAGAAATTTAACGGGGATGATGCGATGCTAGAATATGCTCAGTTACTGGCAAACTTTTAAACCAAGAATGATGGCTCTAAACACATGATGTTGAAACGAACGCACTGCTTTGACCTGGCTATATTACAACAGAAACGGCTTATGAGGAGTATAATCCGGCGAGCACGAACTGATGCGCCAGAGACACGTAGTCTGAAGATAAGAGGGGCGAAGCAACGCTACAAAAACTGGCTCAAATCACATAAAGGGCTTATGTTTCAAGGTGACTCGGAATGCATGATAAAAAATCTGAACAACAAGAAGTCCCGAGATTTCTGGAAGATTATTAACGACACACAAGCACCTCAATTAGCTCTACAAGCTCCTATGGTATCTGAAGCAGCATGGATTGTCTATTTTAAAGATCTATATAAGGATAGTGGAAGTTCCTTTAACCTAGATGATCATTGTGTTGCAAGTTGGTCATTGACATTCCCTAGAGAGGAGATTGTGAGTATAATTAGTAAAGCCAAAAATTTAAGAGCTCCCGGGCCTGATGGCCTAGCTAATTTCACGATCAAGCAACACCCGGGGCTATGGGCAGACTTTTGTGCGGATCTCTTCAAGAGAGTGAATCTTCAGCGACAGACACCACAATCTTGGAAATCCGCGGTGATTGTACCTATATTCAAAAAGGGGGACAGAACATGCCCTAAAAATTATCGGCCTATCACCTTGCTTGACGTCTTGGGGAAAGTGTATGCGACCATGTTGCAGCAAAAGTTAGTTAAATGGGCAACTCAATCAAAACATGTAGATGTAAGACAAACTGGTTTTGTCAAGCAGGTTGGCTGCTCGTTGAATTTATTGTTGTTGAATCTACTTAAAATGGAGGCAATTAGAACTCAAACTGTGGTTTACCTTGCTTTCATTGACTTCTCCCATGCATTTGACACAATAGATCGTGCACGTCTATGGAACAAAATGAATGGATGGGGCTGCCCAAAAGATCTAGTTGCCGCAATAAAAGAATTGCATACAGGAACCCCAATCAGGGTTCGTCTGGACCAAACGGGTGCGCTGTCTCAACCAATTAACACTTTCAAAGGGGTTAAGCAAGGCTGCCTGCTAGCGGCGGCGATATTTGGCCTGTTTATTTCTGACATTGGGAATTCTTTTGAGGGGTTAAACATCTTTCCTCCAAAGATGCATAAATCCCGACTAAGTTGGCTGCTTTATGCAGACGATCTATTATTGCTGGACTTAACACCCATTGGATTACAGAGGAAAATCAATGCAATCCAGCAATATGTGGTTGAAAACCACCTGTTTATTAACACAAAGAAGTGTGAAATATTGGTTTTTAAAGATCTGAGAAGTGGCAAAACAAAGCTTGCAAAAAATCTAACATGGTCATTGAATCAAGAAAAACTGATGATCTCGCCTAGTGTGAAATATCTTGGAATGATGATCAGTTCCAGCCTTAATGACGAACCATGGATAATTGAGACTAAACGTAAATGCAAACAGTTGGCGTGTCAAGCGCAGGTGATAAACAATAAATATGGGAAATTTTCTCTGAAGGCAGTTTTACGATTCTACAAGCAAAAGGTCATACCTATACTGACGTATGGGGCAGAAAATGCATTGGGCTGTTCATGGGAGCTATGGTCTACTCTTGAGAATATCTTTTGGTCCAAAGTTCTCAATTAACCAAAAGGAACAGCTACGACTTCCATAAGATACGAACTATCATTAATTTCAATCCATGCTAGAGTTTGTTGGAATTTGTTATCTCTTTACCGCAAAACAAAAACATGCAAACAAATTCCACAATTTGGAGTTCTCCATGGCGCGATTTCTTCCGGACCGGAGGTCTTGTCAATGTGGATAAAACGCTGTGAAGGTTTAATGCTTGAGTATAACATCAAGCCTGAGACTCTCCAAGGGAATCTGAATGCAGCAAAAATTAAAAATATGGCGAGAGGATTGGGATTCAACATGCTCCAAAAGATTGTCCTCTAAATCAATGGGTGAGGCCCCACTCGAAGCTCGGGCGTACAACAGCATACAAAAATACATTGAATTATTTCCCAATCCTCATGCCCGCAGACTGTTCATGTGTTTTAGGCTAAATGGGTTCAAAACCAAAGAGCGGTTACGGGCATGGTCAACATATGCAAATCTGGATCCGATGTGTCGCTGCTGTTCGCAAGTACCTGAAACTTTGAAACATTTGGTGCTATTCTGAGTTGGGCTAAAAATGGAAAGAACTCGTCTTTTGGGCCCTTGGAGTGACTCCCACCCATCGCTGGACGCTGAAGACTGGTGGCAACAAATGTTCAATGGGAGAGACACGAAATTAGTCTTGCCTTTAACACATTTTTTAGCAATAATTGAAAACCGATTGTTGATCCCAAATGTATCTGTAAACAATTGAGGACGTGTAATATTCCTTGGTATATGGAGAAACCCCTTCTTTAACGTGAGGAGTTCAAGTGAAATGGATGAATGTTTTGTTTGTCTTGTAATGTTTAATGTTTTATGTATTTTAAAGGTTTGATTGTAAACCAATAAAATTTTTTAAAAAAAATACAAAAAGACCAATTTGTAGGATCAAACCTATTGAGGTAGTGTGGTTGAATGGAAGGGGATGATCGCTGTTCTCCCATTCCTTTATCCCCTCTAGGATCGGGAGGTATTGTTTCTCAACCTTCTCCTAGGGGCGACTGGGCAGCCACAAACAAGATGCCCCTTATTTCCACAGTACAAAGATAGTCCTAATGCTCAGCGTCAAGACATTTTTTCAGCATTTAGAGGGCCTTGTACCACACCAATTTGCATAGGTTCAGGTTCAGTCACTGTAGAAGTACATGGAAGATGGGACTTAGATACGGACGGAACATTGCCAGGGCAGTACTTTTGTTTTCTCCAGGTAGCGTTCCTTCACCCTGAGCGTAAAATGAGTGAAGGCGCCTGGTCGGGGAACCCTGGAGAGTGCACCCTTCAGTTCCTCGTGCAGACATCTACGGAAGAGTGCACATCGGATTTCCTCAGGCCACCAGACTTCATTGTTTAGCTGCTTGAACTTCAGCAAGATATCCTAATTCGATTTTTGTAAATCAAGCAAGGCTTACTGAGAGGAATAGGTGAACTCAGGATGCTGAAACATCCGTTTTTTTTTTTTTTTGGACATCCTTGTATTTTTTAGCTTGGCAGTGTACAGCCGTTGCACAGTTGTACTATCACAATACGTATATGAGCTCATCAGGAGGAGTAACCAAAGCCTTCACCATTCCTTCTGAGTGGTGACCAAAGCTGCAGGCTGCTCAGTGTGAGGCCTTTTATTGGATAGTTTCTAAAGTGTAGCCAAATATCCTTGGGTTTAGACGTTCCCGGTATTGTGGCAACATACAGTTCTTCAGTATCATTCGCCCAGGTGACATCAGAGAGCCAGCCAGTGATCTACGAGTCCCGTCCTTAAGTTTGCCGCATTTCGCTCACAGCCAACCCAGATTTATAAATCTACATTGAAGTAGAGGCACATCATTAAGCAAACAAAACTGGCATAATTGTGGGGTAGGCTCTAGGACGGCTCCCACTGTCATCGAGAGAGTGTCACAAAATCCTGTCCAGAAGACATGCAATGCATGGCAGACCTAGAGCATGTGAATGTAAATGGCCATCTCAGCACTACACCAGGGGGTATCGACCACTGCTATCTGAATCCATGTGTTTCATTCTTGCTGTTGCGTAGAGTAACCTGTGCAATACAGTGAATTTCATAATACGAAATCGGGACTTGAGAGAAATACTGCCTGTCAATGGGTACATAGCGGCCAGTCGTTATCTGTGATGTCGATTTCCACATCAGTTCCCCACTTCTCATGGAGTAGGCAAAGGTTTGCAGCTATGGCTGATTGTAGTTAAGTGTACAGTGCAGACACTAGGTGGTCATTACAAGTTTGAGGTGTGGGAAAAGGGCCGGTAAAAGTGGTGGCAATTTCGTTGCCAGCACTTTTACTGCACTGACAAACTACAGGTTTGACGGTGGCTGTCAATAATTTGGAGGTAAATCAGGTCCCCACTGGAAAAGAAACTGCTGGTATTACCGGCACTGCTAATACCGGTGCCGGTAATACCAAATACCAGATACGGGCAAATGGCCCTCCTTACAAATGGGCTGGTGTGGAATTAACGTGCCTGTATGACCATATAACTGCATGTTTCTACATCAGCTATCTACAAGTTTAGCAGTGAGGTTCCATGAATTATCTCCACCTAAGAACTGAAGGTAATTCTGGCACCTTACCAGCAACAATGCCCAGTATTACCAGCACCCGTATTACTAGTGCCTGTAAGACTGGTAAAATCCACCATGTAGTCCAGTGAGACTTCATGGAATGGGGATTTACCACCATCACCGGCACTCTTAACCCAGCGGTAGGTAAAACCACCGGACTGGTGCCAGTAACAGTATTTCCATTTGGTGGTATTCTGGCAGAATTACCACCATGATACCGGCAAATTCGTTATAAGGGCAATATATGTGTTGCAGACTTGCGAGTGAAAAATGTAGGTGAATATAACATCTTCTGTAGGTTCATTGGGGAAAATTAGACCATTTAGCCCTAAAAGCTGCTTGCATTCTGTAGGACTGCAATCTAAAGATTGGTTTTAACATGCTGGTGGAAGTCAGGTCCCACAATGATATGAACACCACGTCCGTATACATATCTCCAAGGACATTACAGCGTTCACCCTGCCAATAAACCTGTGTAGACCAAGTGAGCTGCACAGCGGTAAGTGCATGTGCCGGAGAAGAGTGGAGATATTACAATCACCTGCTGCCTCCGGTTACATTTTTATATGGGGGTGGTTGTGTGGACCAGAACAAGTATGATGCATCATGTGTCTGAGCCACAATCCAGTAGAGTTCAAAGTCTGGAGCTTTAAACCCCGTTATATATGGTTTGGTGAAATAACTCAATGTTTTGCTAACAGCACCAGAGTGCCCGAGGAACTGGGACAGGGTGTTGTGCAACATGCGGAAGTACTTCTTGCCAAGCCAGATGGGGACATTTTGAAATCGATGAAGCAGCTTGGCCAATACAATCATCTTTATCAGAGCAATTCGACCAGCCATGGACAAAGGCATCATTTTCCATGTATTCAGCTTGTCAATTCGTTGTTTGCCATATTGTTCGGAGTCATAAACCACCTCAGTGCATTCAGCTCGGCTTGGGGGATCGTGCCGTCAGTAAGCAGAAATACTTTATGCTTGGATGGATTGATCTGAAATCTATAATAGGAGCCGTAATTAACAATATCGCTGAGAACAGGGTTCAGATTGTTGTGTGGGTCTCTAATATACAAGAGCACCTCATCAGCATATAAAGAAATAATTTCAGCTGCCACAGCAAACCTTACCCCTCTATGGAGTGTTTCAGCCTAACCAAGTCTGCCAGTGGCTCCATAACTAGAGAGAAAAGCAGTAGAGATAGAGGGCAGCCTTGCCTTGTGCCCCTAGTGAGGTGTATGGGCTTGGATAACTGCACTTTAGTGTGCACTCTGAAGCTTAGGCGAGCTATACAGTAGTCAAATACCTTGGATAAAATTGGGTCCAAAACCGCATTTCCGAAGTACAGCAAAAAGAAAACATTGGGGCACCATGTCAAAAGCTTTCTGCACGTCTAGCAACACAGCCACTGTTCAATCCGAGGGGTTGACATTAAACAGCCTACAAGTGTTCAATGTCGTGGAGTTGCCGGGGATAAAGCCTGCTTGGTCCTGATTTACCATGTGACTCATGTTGGGCAAAGGGCGACTGCCAATCACTTTTGCATAGATTTTGATATCTGTGTTAATTGGCGAGTATGGCTGGTATGAGCAGCACTCCGCTGGGAGGTTGTCGCAGTCATGTTTCAACAATAGCATAATGGTATCTTCCCGTACAATGGGGGGGGGGGGGCGCTCCATAGCCATCATAGCTTCTTCCCATAGTGCAAATGCGGGACCAGCAGATTGTGGCAGGTTTTGTAGAATTCTGCGCTCCGAGTCTGGAGACTTGCCCATGGGCAGGACATTAATGGCTCTCAGGATGTCCTCAGCAGTAATATTCCGTTCTAAGACATTTCTTTTGGTGTCCTATATTAGTGTGGTTGGTAGGCCGTCAATTTGTACCCCAATCTTACCAGCCGTTTTATTGTATTGTGAGTGATACAAATTTCTATAATATTTGTAGAATACTTCATTGATGCCTGCCAGCTCATGTATTGACTCCCCTTCTTGATTGAGTATAAATGGTATAGACGTGCCCCCTGACTCAGTTTTATTTTTATTTTATGGAATTTATGTATTTATTAGTTGTAGAGTTTACATGAAAACTTTTAGCTAAATGAGTCATCCACTCATCTCTTACAAATAATGCATTCCCTACGCCTTTTCCCGGTCCTGATCACATGTCAGGGTTTCCCATTTAGCACACATCTGTCCCGAGCGCTGGTGCCAAGACGGCTCTGTGGAAACCGATCATAGAGATTATCAAATTCGATTTTGAACCACCAAGTATATATTTCCACCAACTTTTAGCTGTCACTGTTGTATAGTTGGCTAGGAAATTGCCAAACATTCGGGATCTTTGCTGGGTGAAATGACAACAGGTGGTAAACAGGTGCATCAGTGCATCTTTCCTGTTTGTTTTACCGCAGAATCTGCATGAGGCGCTTTTATTTTTGTTAGGGTCCCGGGCTGCAATGATCTCTCCAGTGTTCCAAATATTGAGGCAAATTCTCATGAAAAATGTATGTACCAGCGGTTCAGGGCATCTTTTTATGAACAGCTGTAGCCATCCTAGTTTCCTTGGTTTCCACTGCTAGATCCTGATGGAGTTTGAACTGGGCTACTTCATCAATGGTGGTAATCCAGTCCTTGTGCTTAAGTATTTTCTTTCTTGATCCTGGAGTCAAAAGCAAGTCTTCCAATTGAGTTTCCTTGCTCAACAGTAATGCTTCGCACTGCGCTGCCCACGCTAGTATTCGGAGGTTTCTACCTTGTCGTATTTCCTGCTAGATCCCTTACATCATCAGCCCCGGAAAGTTACTCTGACATTTTGCATAGAAGTTCAATTTCTTCCATTGTTCCGCCATTCGCAGCAAACTCAAGCCTAGTTATTTTCTAATCACTTGTATCGGCAACGTTGAGGGCATACCCAGAACCTTCTTCCAGAAACATCCTTCCAACGAGCCCACCAAATGGGTGCCAAGTTCAGAATGGCTTCAGATCTGTATGTTAGGGTCAGAATGACCTTCACTTTGTAGAACTCCAGTATGGGAACCAAAGAAAATGTGCAGTACTTTCTCTTTAGGATCCTGGCTTGACTCGCCAATGTGCTGGCTTTAAATTTCAGAGATTCCACAGTTTGGGTTTCCACATTGATGTTCGAGATTATTATTCCTAGATACTTGAAGGCAGTTGTCTTGTCAATATCCTCAGTACTCAAGTACCATTTTGGTTTCTTCTGTGTTCTTTCTCGACCATTTTTGAGAGTCAGTATTTTCTTTTTTTATATTAATTTCCAGTTTGTTCAGTTCTGCGTCATTCTGAAGACCATTTAATTGTCTTTGGAGGCCTATTCCGGTACAATCTAAAAGCACAAGGTCGTCTGCATACAATATGTGAGTTATTCTGGTTAAACCTACTTTCGGCTGAAAACTGCGGATGGTCTTCATATGTTCATCCAGGTCCACAATATAGAAATTGTAAAGAGTCGGAGCCAGGGACAACCTTGCTTAACTCCTCTGTGTGTCAGAATTTCCTCACTCAATAGACCAGCTGGGTTAAGACGTACCATGATCGAAATATTGGAGTACAAGGCTTTTATTTGGTCTAATAGGCCCTTCGAGCAGTTATTCTTAGCCAATTTGTACCACAGGGGTGCTCTGTCAATACTGTCAAAGGTCTTTGAAAAGTTCACGAATGCAAGATGAAGTTTAGTGTGTGACCTCTGAGTTTTGGCATTAAGCAGGGAGATAATAAAGGTGGGCACAGCTGTTCCTAGCCCTTTTATAAAACCTGCTTGGAATTTAACCTGGAGATTGTTTGATTGTAGCCATTGGTTCAGGAGCTTTAACAACAAAGCCGCTTATAGTTTCCATAGCACGTCGAGTAGGGCTATCGGTCTGTAGTTTCTTGGTTGCAATCTTAGGCCCTGTTTGGATATGGGGATTACGTGCACGGTCTTCTATGATATTGGGATCTATTTTGTGTTAAGAATGTTTTGTGCTTAGCAGGTTTGCCAACTGTTCTGGATGTTCTTTCAGCATTTGGTTTGATATCCCATCTGGCCCCGGGTCTCTCGAATTACTCAGTCTTTGAATTATGAAAATCAGATCTTCTTGATCGAATGGTAGGTGCCAGACCTCAGTGAGCCTCTCTACTGCTTGCACGTACAAATCCATTAGTCCAAAGAGCTTGGTGTAAAAGGATCTCCATGCTGCATCCATCACCCCTGCTGATTGAAGACATTGCTGTGTAGTCTTTAATGATCTAATGACTGAGCCAACGATTTTCCTTGCAGGGAGGCCAACATAGCTTCTGCATCCTTTTGTAATAACGCATTTTTGTGGTTGAAACACCAAGATCTATAATACGCTTCAGCCTGTTTGATGTCTTCTTGCTGTTAAGGTGTCACTGTTTTTTTGAAGAGATTCAAAGTTTGTCTTAGACCTTTACGTTTTATGTACCAGTTCAAAGTCGAAGGTCTGAAGGTGTTCAGCTTACTGAGTGGTGTTCATGTTGGTCTTCTTGGTCCGATAGATTGCCAGCAGATTAATATAATCCACCTCTGATTCCTTGGGTACACCTTTAGAGAGGTCCTGAGTGTTAGACAATATTCATGCTATTCGATTAATCTTCTTAGTGTTCATTCTTAGTCAGTTTCCTGAGCTGGGTGCTTCTAGAGGAACAGGAATTTTCTGTCTTACATCTGGAGTTGTTGTCCAGGTTTGTTTTAACCAATTGTGATTGTTTTGTTGTTCATGGTATGACTTCCACACACTTAATGCAGACGTTGAGGTCTCGCAATACAAATATATAAACTATGACCAATGAGGGTTCCATCCATTTCCATGTCGGATGACAAATCCTTTCCTGCTCAAAAATCCCGTTTGTAAGGTGCATATCTCGGCTCTGCATCAGCTCCTGAAGGAGGCGTATCTTTGTCTGTTCTTTATCTGGGAGCGTCCCTGTTAAGGATTTATGTCTGATAGTGCTGGCGTATGGCATATTAAAATCACCAAACAAGATGATAGAAGAGTTGTCATAATTATAGCCCAAATCAATGGCTGCAGCTATTTGGTTTCACATGTTATTGGGGTCCACGTTTCTTACATGCCAGTATATATTAATGAGCGATAGGTGTGTTTGAAATTTGGATCCATTTGTTGCTGGCTTATGATAGTTTCTAAGAATGGTGCGCTGTAGATAAGGGCTACTATTACAGGTTTTGACTATCACATAGCCAGTTTTTACATTGATTATAGTGACAAGTCCCGCTGTTGGTCTTCCTGTGGGGCTCCTCAATGCTGGATTGACCGAGGCTGCAAAGATATCAAGTAGGGGTTCCCCTTTTAGCCAGGTCTCCTGGAGGCATTTAAAGCTCAGCTCATTCCACAGTAAAGCTTGTTTGTGCATCAAATGGGCAAATCCTCTGATGTTCCATGAGATGAAGATGCAATCCTTTGCCTCGGACTGTGGGGTTGGTATTTGCTAAGCTTTTTCCTTTTGGTTTAAGGCTCTTGGAAGCCATGTCCAGTCTTCTTTGCGTAGTTTCCCCTCGGTTGTCGGCGTTCCTTTTCTCTCCACTAGACGCACCATCAAGGCCTCGTCACAGCTTATGGATTGGAGAGAATTGGAATTATTTGTCTTAGGTGCTCTATTTTCTCGTGGGCTTTGCCTTTTTGGGGATCTTTCAACGCAATCAGTATTGCGAGTGTTGGTGCATTTCCCATCCTCTCTGTCTCTTTTTGACTTATACTCTTCTCTTTGATTCTGTTTTCTCTTTCTGGAGGGGAATGTACCTTTGGGGTTTGTCAGTTCAGTTAGGTCAAAGCCCCATGACAGAAAGTTTGCAGCTGCTGGCATTACCAGATTTTTGACAGCTGATGACGTCAGGTCAGGTCAGCTCGGTCTTCTCGTCTGAACTCAATGATTGTGAAATCTTCAGAGGAGATATGATTTAAGGTTGACTGACCACATTGCTTCTATTTAGAATTAGACAATCTCCTTTGTCGATTACTCTTTTCAGACGTAGGCAATTTGAGTGATCTTTTGGTGGAATCTTGTCTTGTGAACTTCGTGTAGATTTTTGTTGGTTCTTTCTCTGATCTGAGGTACTGTCTCTCAGATTTAGAGGCATGCCGGTTGAGTTCTCTAGCATGATGGTCGTATTTTATAGTTTTAGAACGCTCCTTAATTCTAACTTTTCAATCCTCTTTCTTGGTGGTTCGAGGCAGTTCTCTGCTGGCTGCGTCTTCTGCTTATCAGAGGACTTTACTGAGATCAAGGTATTATTGTTTTTCCCATCCTTTGGTTTGAATTTATTAACTTACCATATCCATTTTTCTGAAAGGGTTAGAAAAGGGGAAGATTTAGATTAATTGACTTGAATACGGGTTTCATAATTGTTAGAAGAAATGTGTTGGTTTGATAGCTGAGGCCTCAGGTCAGTTAGGATCTGGAATGATGTTACTCACTACTTGGGTTAGGGGAAATCCTCTTCGTCCTCCTCAAAGGAGTAGATCGATAGATTCATAAGGATGTTGGTTTCCTCTAACGAGGTAGTTGTTTTTTCTCTAGTTCCTTTAAACTGGAATTCCTCCTTTTGGGTTGCTTATTGTTTGGGGTCGTGATCTGGCCTCTTTGTTTGGTAATCGAAAATGTTTAATGAAGTTTCTTACTTTGATTCCTTGCCACTGAACGAGTGGCTTTGTTGTTCGTTCTATTGACATCTTCTGCTTTTGTCCAAATAGGGGATAAGTCTGGGCTTTCTTATTACAATCTCTCACCGAGGGGGATCTTGTCTGCTCCATTGCCTGAGATTCTGTAGTGGATTCCTCTTGTACACTCAAAGCTGGAACAGAATTAAGGTCAGAGTCCTGGACTGCTCTGGGGCATGCTAGGTGCACAGGAGGGCTGGGCTGATTTGGAGGTGCAATTTCTAGGTCACTCACCGTAGAGTTAACTGTAAAATGTGGGTTTGGGTTGCCACTGCGTTCTGGCGTCGATTTCTGGTTTAAAGCGTCAACCTGTTCTTTATTCATATTGTTGCTTCTTTGATGAGCTGACCTCTCTTTCGCTGTGATATACCCTTCTACGAAAATAATTTTACTATGAAGCATGGCCAGCAGAATAATGTGGTCTGTGAGTGTTTCATGTAGTGCTTCATACAATTTCATAAAAGGAGCCACAGCAAACGCAACTATTGACATCTGGGTAAGCACATCTTGCTGCCCTGGCTTTCCTGGTTTTGGGTTCGCTTGCCCATAATGAAGATGGGTCTCCTGTGTTTTCTCTGGGCCCTCCATGGATCATGCTTCCGAGGTATTTGTGGAATCTAGCCTCTGGGGAGCTAGACCGGTTGAGTCGCGGTTTCTTTTTTCAGTGATTGACATTTTGTCCAAAGGCCACTCAGCAGCGGATGGTAAAGTCTCATTTGAAGATTTCCTACAGTTCTTCCACTTTACTGGGTCAGGTCTGCTGAGGATTCTCTCTGCTCATAGTCTTTGATGGCTGTGAAGAGCCTCCACCGGATCCCCAGGTCAGCTTCTGGTATGTCAGTTGATGTCCCACAGTAGTTGACTGCTGTGAAGAGCCTCCACCGGATCCCTGGGTCAGCTTCTGGTACGTCAGTTGATGTTCCACAGTAGTTGACTGCTGTGAAGAGCCTCCACCGTATCCCTGGGTCAGCTTCTGGTACGTCAGTTGATGTTCCACAGTAGTTGACTGCTGTGAAGAGCCTCCACTGGATCCCTGGGTCAGCTTCTGGTACGTCAGTTGATGTTCCACAGTAGTTGACTGCTGTGAAGAGCCTCCACCGTATCCCTGGGTCAGCTTCTGGTACGTCAGTTGATGTTCCACAGTAGTTGACTGCTTTGAAGAGCCTCCACCGGATCCCCGGGTCAGCTTCTGGTACGTCAGTTGATGTTCCACAGTAGTTGTCTGCTGGGGGGCCTATGGTCAAGTGTCTGCTAGGCTCCCATTATTTTGTGCGTTTGACCCTGCAAGAGGATTGCAGGGTTCCAGTATCCCTCCAGATGAATCACTGCCCCATCTAGGGTGTTTCCTTGCGGGGCAGAGTGTCGATCTTAGTTCCGTTCCTAGGTCATTAATCCTCCGCTATCTCCTGTGGGGATAAGTTTCTCTGTTCCTTGAGCTACATTTTCTAAATTTCTGTTAAGCCCTCAAGGATTTCAAAATCTGTCAGGTCGGCTCTTGGAACTGACTTAGGAGCCACTTTTTCATTGACTACTGCTTTCTCTCTACCATTAAGGAACCCCATGATGACTGGCGTATTGGGACTCTGGCCTCTATTTGAGTTTTTTGCATGCAGTGCATTGTCCCCCATTAATTTGAGGGATTCAGGTTGTCTCCATTTCCATTTTAATTGTGATTGTTACTTTGCCACTGAGATGCTCGGGCTCCTTTGGTCATCCTTCCCCTGTCTTTTGTTACGTAAGCCAAATGAGCCCTCTTCCATCGGCTGACAAGCAGACTACTCTACGCATTGCCTGTCTGGCATAATGTTAGTATTGGCTTAATCCCCCTCCTCCAATATTAATGAAACTGGCATGGCTGATGAACTGTCAGGGGAGGGCAGGGAACGCGTTCCCTTTTGGGGGCCTTTCTATCACAATGTTCGTCTCACCAGGCGAGCAAGAAGTTATGTTGAGAGTAGAGCTCGGCACTTGTAGTTTCGCTTGCTCTTGTAGTTCCGTCAGGGGAACGGCCGCACAAATGTGCCCATTGCTCTCCTCCTCATGATGGCAATTAGTAAGAGGGGGAGAGCTGGGTGACAAAGAGAGGACATCTGTGTTTAAAGCTGTTGGATTAAAGGTATGTTCCACATCTGGGCTAGCTGCACTCTGCTTTTCACAGCCTAGCCCCTCAAACAGCGCCACCTTCTCTGAGCCGAAATCCAGCACATGAGAGAAAGCCGCCGCAGCATCAGTCAGCCCTGGCATCGGCAGGATAGAAATACTAACGTCAGTGGGCTTACAACCAATGTCCATCGTGCTGCTGACTTGCTGTAGAATGGTTGTAGTTTCCATGTGCATGCAGTCATCTTTGGTTACTTGCTCTGTTGATAAAAAGCCGCCCGTCAGATCTTTCCTTCCCAGCTTCTTGGTCATGGTTGAAAGGGTGGAGTCCAGCAGTCGACCCCGCCACTCATGACAGTGGGTTGACTCGCGAGTGACTGGACTCGACGCCGGGCTCCGTGCCTGATTACACCAATATAAAGTGTTGAGAAATTATTTAAAGTGGTAGACTCCCTTTTGCCAGCAGCAGCAGCACGACACGGCTCACAGAGAGCTGCAGTAGTCAGCAGTCAGTTTCCACTGGATCCACCAGTTCAGAAAGCGTGAGGTGTCCGGTGTTCGGTCCTGATAACAAGTGACTGGACTCAACCCCAGACAAATACATGCCCCCTGAAATCAGTGCCTGGGGTACCCCGCAAGCAGGCCTGCACCTGCGCAAGGTCCCCTTTGACTGTCACTGGCACCCCAACAACATGCGCTGCATTTATCATAACTCATGAAAACCTGTGTGCGAACCCCGTAAACTGTTCCTACACCCTGCTAGGCTGTGTATGCACCCTCCAAAGTACTATCGGAACCCTGTCTGCTTGCACGCACCCCTCAAACCAATATGCAAACGCACCTCCATATTTGTACATCCACCGGGCGAGTACTTACGCCTGCTTTCGACTGGCGTACAGTTCGAGGGTGCTCTGCGTGAGTTTTTTGCAGGTGGGAGAGTGCACGGTCAGATCCATGAATTTGCTTTTACATGCGCTGTTGTGGGCGTGCGCGGAACTGCCTGAAGGCCGTTCTTCGGCACGCCCACTTTTGAGCAAGTTCTTCCCCATTTTCCTTGTTCCACTCAAGTTTCCGCCCTCTTTGCAGGCCTCGCCCATGACCTGCAAGTTGTCTTGCACAAGGCCCTTGATGTGCCGAGCCTGCACAAACGCCACACAAGTACTGCGCATTCGATTCCATTAATTGGGCTCAAGTGTTTACCCGATCGGTCACCCTCTCCATAGCAGCAGGTTGCTGCTGGTTTCACCAAGTATCTGATTTGCCTGTTGGCATGCTCACAGAAACAGCCTAATGCCTGCTTTAGATCAGCCATTTCGGCTCTCAAGGGGTTGTTTGCATAAAGTGTCTCCAGTGTGCGGAGCTCAGATTCAGCAACCATGATATCTTTCTGGCTGACTTTCAATACACCCATTTCAGTGGACACGGCAATGCCTCTGATAAAGGCATTGCATGCCTACCAGTGTGTACTCTCAGAGGCAACTGAACCTAGATTCTGGCTAAAATATAGTTGGATATTGTCACACACAGTAGTGCACAATATAAAGTCCAAGTGCAGATTTAGTGATGGGCCTGATTTGGAGCCAGTACGGTGAAGCATAACGTCCAGAATGCTGTTAATATCTCCACCACCTATGATTGGGTTCTCTCGGTAGGAGTGGCACATTGCTATCATATTTTCATAGAATGCTGGTTCGTCATTATTAGGGCAATAACTGTTTATGAGTAACATCTCCCTATTTAAGAGCATCCCATGCACAATGACATAACGGTCCATTGGGTCAAACCTTGAGTCAATAAACGTACATTTTAGCGCCTTATGAATAATATTAATGTCCACTCTAGCTTGTGATGAGTAGGAAGTGTAGTACCTTTGGCTACCCCAAGCTCTTTCGAATGTAACATTAATGGTTGACATAGCATGTGTCTCTTGCAGGAATATAATATTGGCCTTGTGTCTGTTCATATATACAAAATGCTTCTGAGCCTTCATCGGGTTACTCAGGCTCCTTACGTTCCAGCTTACTATTGTTACTTTAGGACATGCTATTATATATCAGAATCGCATGTTATAAGATGTAATTGCAAAATGTCACATGGCCAAGAGGACCATATTCTGCAATAGTTTGTGACATAATTGCTAGCCAAGCAGTTTAATCATTCACCACATTACCCCTGCAACCCAACCATCTCTCACCACCAACCCAAATTTGGCGGTGTTCACCCAAAACATCCAGACAACAATATGAACCCATTAAGAAACCAGCAATCATGCATGGAGTAGCTCTTGGCACTCCAGCCCAGTATCCACACCTATTGCTCATGGAGGATTGAGAATCAAAATCCACAATGGAGCCCAGCATTGGCAAACATCTGAATGTGGTACAGAAAACATAGTCAGGTGACTGACGAGGAAGAACAAATCTAAGCAGCGCTCAAGCCCACTCAATGGTGTCCATAGCATGCTGAGGCATCCATTTGTCGCAGCATTAAGTAGGGTAATATTAGCCTCGACAAAGTTACTTGCTTCCTCCGGTTACGTGAAAAAGAATGTGTTGCCTTGTTCTGGAACCGCAGTCTTATGGAGAAGAGGATTGCATAGGGAACAGACCTGTCATGCAGAAGCTTCTTAAAGCAGATGAATTTTTTCCGTTCTGCCTGTACTGCCGCTGAAACATCTGGGGAGATTTAAATCGTGCTAGCTTCAAATCTCAGCTCACCTTTCTCGAGGGCTTGAAGCTAAATCTTGTTGCGCTCTCTGTAGTTACAATTTTGAGCGACTATTGGTCTAGGTGGTGCTCCAGGATTTGGTTTAGGTGCATGCTCTACAGTAAACTGCAGTGAAAGTGATTTGACCATAAGCAAATCTAGCAGTAGTTTCTCCACAAAGTCTTCCATTTGACCTCTGGTTGGCTGTTCAGGGATGTAGATTATATGAATTGTTGCAGCGGGATAGAGACTGCAATTGTCACTCTTCACCACTGTGAGCTTCATGTTGTGGGTCAATTGGGCGAGGCCTGACTTCGATAACACCAAGTCATCCTTTACCATGCTTATCCTGTGTTCTGCTTCTGTGATTCCAGCCGCCTCCTTGTCCATTTTGTTGTGTAGTGTGTTGATGCTGGCAGTATCTGGGTATCTTGTAGCATGTCCTACTACAACCCGGATAAACCTGTTCCCTGAAGATGTGGGAGGGTCAAGGGGACCAACAATGTCGATGCCCATCCTCTCAAAAGGAACTCCCACCACTGGGTGAGGCACCAGGGGTGCCACATTCGTGACTCCACTCTTGCCAGAGGTTTTGGCAAGTGTGACAGATCCTAAAGAATTTGTCAACTTCTGAACCCATTTGAGGCCAGTAGAAGTATAAGTAGAAGTATAAGGAGAGCCTTTCATGGTCTTTTTGAAACTCAAGTGAATAGTCAAAGGTATCTCATGGGCCAACTGTAGGAACTGGAGTCTGTTGGTAAGGGGCACTACAATTCTTTTGCAGTCCCCAGTGATAGACTCAGTCAGTTCACTGTAGAAGAGGCCATCTTCCCAGCTTAACCTGTGCTTTCCAACTTCTTGCCCATCAAGTTGGTTAGCAGCCTGTTGTCGAATACCTTCAAGAGTAGGACACTCTCTTTGTCCTCTGCTGAAGTATGCCCTGTTGGGTCCACCTTCTGCCAGTAAAGGCTGCAGCTTAGGATGGTCAACACGGTCAAGATCTCCAACCAAAACAGTTTCTTCTTCCAGATCTGATTCTTCAGAAACTAGCTCAACAACACAAGGTTGCACCTCACACTCTGCCTCAGCAGCAGGAGGGATCACAGGTATGATCTTGGACAATCTTGGGGATGTCCTTGTTGGTAGCACAGGGGTACTGTCTTACTTTTTCCTTGAGGTCTTGGGTTTCCCCTTTGCCTATTTCTTTCCAGAAATAGCAGTGAGCAACGCCGGTGGAGAGGGAGTGATAGTTTCCTCTATCAGCTCCCCTAGAGAGCCCCTCAGGGTCCTCTCCCTTGAAGGCCTAGTGAGCTCCTGTCTCCTTTTACTTGGAGGCCTGGGGGTACTTGACACAACTCCAAGGGTTTTCAGGCCATTACCCAACGGAACTCTCCCAGGCACTTCACTCTGCCCACTAACAGGTATTTTGACAGTCATATCATTACACTGGATGAGAGATGGTAACTGGGGAAGCCTCCAGCTAACATGGTGAGGCGTTTGGGTACCTTAGCAACATCATCCACCTTGAAAAATGATTCATCCACCACAGTTCTGCTGGCTCCAGTGTCTCTGATGGCAGTGGTCTCCTGGCCATTCACAAGAACACTATCTTTATAATACTCTTTAGTATTATCTGGGATGGAATTATAGACATCTAAATTCTGTTGTTCCCACAAGCCCAGGGACACTAAAGAAACACTAGCTGAGACGCTCATGGGTTCATCAGCCAGTAGGTGAAAGTTTCCACTTGCCCTACGTACTTCCTAGGTACTTCTTCCTCTGGGATGAAGCTGAGACAGTGCGGATCCCGGAAGGTTTACCCTTACCTCTGTGATTCCCTTTCACATGGTCAGTTGACCCACAAACAGAACATTTCCCAAATCTCTTGATGATGGGGGTTTGTTCTGACCTCCATCTGGTTTGGGTCCAGATGGTGCACTAGCCTGATACGGTTTTCCCTTTGGTTTACCCTTATGTTGCTGTGTGTGGCCCTCTTTTGCTCTTTTGGATTTGAGGTATTAGAATTCTCCTTGTTATCTTTCTTTGGCTGCATTCCCTCATCCTTCTTCTGAGTTGCCGCAGAATCCTTGTGAGTAGCCCTGCTAACTTCTTTGGATCTATATCCTTAGAATCAGCCAAGTGTTGGCTGAGCTCAGAAGAGCAGGCATCATAAATTGACTCCATCATAACAAGATTTCTCATACCTTCATAAGTGTTCACTCTGTAACCCTTTACCCAGCCATCTAAGTTTTTCAAACATTCACATACCCAGGTAGCCAAGGGGTACCATTATGCTTTTTGAGGGTCCTAAACCTCTTAAGGTACTGGGAAGGGGTATTCCCAAGTCTAGCAATTAAAGCTAGCTTCACACACTCACATTCCATCCTATCCACCTCCCCGAACTCCATCACAACATCAGATGCAACACGGGGTAGCCTAGAGAAGAGCCAGGGAAGCAACTGTTTCCCTGTAAGACCTTGAATATCATGGTTATATTCAAACATTGCCAACAAATCCAAAATATCAAGCTTAACCTCATACATACCCACAATTTCTTTGGCCATACGGGGTCTCTTAGGACTGGAAGACCTAGAAGACTCTGGGAGGGAAGCATTTTCAAGAGATAACCTTTTCATTTCTAGTTCATGATTCAACTCCATTTCTCTGAGCTTCAGTTCTTGATGCTTTTGTTCAGTTTGAGCATTTAAACGTTTGAATTCCAGTTCAAGCCTCATTCTTTCTAGAGCAATGAATTCAGGACTGAGTGTAGGACCTGGTGGGGTCCCAGTGGACAAAGGTTGAGGTTGCTGAGCAGACAAGGGAGCAGTGAGGCCTACATTAGGAGACCCATCTTCTTCCTCTAACTCATCAATAATAGACACATTATCATCCTCATTATTTTCCACATTTACTGAGAGGTCAGGTATTTCAGACCTTCCTCAAGACTTTGTCTGACAACCTTTCAATCAATTCAGTCTTTTTGCCTTTAACAGAGAGATTGTTTTCTCTACATAGATTTTTCAAATAATCCACAGTGTAACTAAGCACGGCCTCCTGACTGTAGCTTTCCATATCAGACATGATTAATATTGCTTTTCAGTGATGTTAGCCTTGTGGTTAGTTGATCCAAGGTAATAGCAGCACTCTAAGTGTCATACTTGATCCTCACCACTGTACACCAGTGTTAGGCAGAATTATATGCAGTACCCTTTGTGAACACCACACACAATTAAGACTACAAGTGACAGTACAAATTCACCTTTGGTACAAGCCTGTACTACACAATAAAAGTGGTAGTGATGGCTGAGCAGCCAGACTTATCTCAAGATTAAGTGAGCAGTATCAAATAGTTACACAAAAGACAGCAATTACTATGATTCAAACAAACATTGACTCAAGGTTCTGAGTTAAAGAATATACATTTATTTACACATCAGTTGTATAACATTTCACTAAAGTAAAGCAGTTGAAAAATGCATGTTACTAATACACCACACCCAATAGTTTCCAGACAAGTTAATCTCACAAATGAAGCGGGAGCAAAATGGCACTCTAGTAATTAAAAAGGTAGGGAAAGACAAAGTTAGGCAGAAATTGAGCAGCACCAACAGGTAAGTTAGCAGGGCAATCTAGAAAGAGGAACTACAGTGATGGAAACAAATCAAATAGGCTTAGGGCCAAAGTCAAAAGGACAAAAGTCTTTTGCTCAAGATCACACAGTTCAGGGTAGTTCACGGTTAAGTCTTTGCCAAGAGTTCCGGACGAGGTTGGTCAGCAGAAAAGTTAGTTTAAAGAGAAGAGAAGGACAAGCCTTCGAGTTGGCAAAAGGTTTCACACACCTTCACCGCGGCTGAACAAAATTCACCACCCGATTTGCACAGTACCTTTAAATGGAGAAGAAGCTGTAGCTGAGGCGGACGTTCCTGGTAGTTCCTGCAGGCTCACAGTTCCTGAAGTGACTGTCAGACTGACACGAAGTAGGAAGACTGGAAGGTCCTGCACTACCCAGGGAAGAAACCAGCAGCAGAGCAAAGCAACAAATAAAAAGGTGCGCTGCTTAAAACCCAAACAGGGTCTGACCTTCCTGGCTATCCGTCCCACTGTAGCTCTGTACAGCAAATTCGACCAGAGGAGGGAGTCCTGGCTTGCAGTTTGGGCAAACTGGTTGGTCCCACCAGCTCAGGGGAAGAAGATTCCTGGAAGATCTTCTCTGTCATTGGAATTTGAGGATTCGGACCTGCAGCATGGCTTCACCGGGTGGTTCAGTCATGGTAGGTGTCCTCTTCCGTCAGCTCCTCATTGGTTCTTTCATTCCAGTGGCGACTCTGCCTTTCCAGACCCAGAGACCTGCCTTTTATGCAGTTTTCCCCCATTCAAGCAGCCTGGCTGTCAATCACACAGCTGGGTGGCAGTCCGGCCGGGACAGTCACCACAGCCAATCATTTCAGAGTGTGACATGGGTCTCCAAGGAGACCCTGTGCAGGGAGTCCTAAACCCCTCCCTCACATCCTGTCCCTCCCAGACATACAGGTGGCTAAGGGGGGCTTCTGCATAGAAGCCCACGAAAAGACAGTGAATAAAGGAATCAAACCTGGTTTACCCCGCAGAGTAAAACACGAGAAAGACTTCTACAAAAAGAAATGGCGAATAAACCCAGCCGGAAACCGTAATAAAACATATATGTCTTGCGGGTTTAAGTTCGAGGCTACCAAGATATCCTAAAACAATACCATGGTTATTTAAGATAACTATGGTAGGAAAAATAGGGTAGTTACCACTACCACCAGCCAAGTCTTGATGAAAAGAAAGTGAAACAATGCTCCAAGAGAAACACCATACAAAAATGGATAAGTATTAACCCTTTCCAGTACTCCATGTAAGATGATTTGTACTGGGTCTGTGGTTATACAGAGGCTAATAAAGTTAATGGCAACTTTGTGTTCTGGGAGACAGTAGTCAGTCCCAGAAAATGGAATGTGAGTTGGGAAGTCTAAAAGACAACCCTGTGTCACTGCACTGAAGGTGCTGTGTAACACACAATAAAAAGATGATTCCTGTGAAAGTAGGTAAGGCTCCACAGTCTATGAACACAAAAATGTTAAAGACACACAGGAAAAGCACATGTAAGAGTTGGAAAAAAGGCTCACACTCTTACCAGGTGAAAAATTGAATCCTAGAAATCTAGCAACGCTGCTGGGGGACTCAATAGGTAAGGCAAATTAGCCATTCTGGAGAATTCTCCCTATTAGGTAACAACGAACATCAATGGACATACGTTCAGTCTCTCAATGATATCTACACAACATATGTTTTTTATATGAAAAATCTGTCAGAGTGACGTTATACTACACGGAAATAGTAAAAAACCTATCAACGGTCGGGATTGGTTAAGGGAGACATTGAAGTATACTTTTCTAAAGGAGCTTGTTAATGGGTGTTCGTTATCAGGTGGACAACTTATGCCTACCTCTAAAAACATGTCATTTCATGTCATATTAGATACACAGTTTCTCATTGATCTTCAAACTATAAGGTATTTTGTATATGGACTAATACAATTGGTTGGCACACTTGTGCCATGTCTGGAACATTTGGTTCATTTAGCAGCATGTAAGCCCAAACCCAGGTTCAAGGAGCATGAAACTACCCCACCTACCAATTAGCCCAGCAGTTCTCATCGCCCATGCAGTCTGCCATGAAATTATCTTTGGTCTTTACCTTGTAGAGTATTCTCATGTTTGGGAATCTACAGGAGTGTGGGCACTCGCTATTGTGTCTGGGACTCCAAGTTCGAACTCTATTTCCATCCTTGGCTCACGTGACAGGAGACCATGATCTGGTCCATTATGCAGGTTTTAAATGCTCTAAATGAATTAAAAACTGGCATCCTTGTTGTTCTTTCTTGCCATCGATAAGGCCTCTGTCAATGTCCCGTTCTCTCTGTCATGAGATGGTATGACTGTGCAACATGATGGACCAATCTTGGTGCAAACACCTCCTGATCATGTCGAGGACATATCTGTCCTGGAAGGTCAGCAGCCATATGGCCCTCAATTCTTCTTTTATCATGTTAAATCTCTTTATTGTGGCATTGATTGTTTGCAGCAGCTCCCATCTGTTGATTTGTAACCACCAGGCATTTACATTAGTCTGAACCCCAGGCATGAACATCAGGGCTGTACCGAATAGCATATTTACTATTTGGCCGAATACCAAATAGTTTGTCAACAATTCGGCCAAAGCCGAATATGAAGCCGGATAGTTGCTTTATTTAATAAATCATGTTCCAAACTTCAAAAAACACACTTATTAAAAAAACAAATAAAGCACCATTTGAAATGGATGTTATACTTTTATTTCTCTTCATTGTAATTAATGTAGCATCTTTATTTAAAGTATAAAAGCCAGAAATAAAGTAGATTTAACCAAAATGAAGGGACCAAATGTCCCTAATTGTTGCATTTTCAGAGCCAGTTAAAGTAGGAGTATTCACAAATGCAAAAGCAGTGCCTTTGTGAATCAGATGCATTGCATTCTCTATCCAGTTGCAAATTCTATGTGGTCGAGTTTCGAAACTTCTTATGCAGCTCACATAGAAATGTATAAAATGGTTCATGTAGGCTCATGCAGGACACAAGTCAAGAGGAAATCTGAAATGCATGAACTCCATCTCACAACTATTCACCCCACCCAAACAAATGCTGCTCACATTTCACTTATCCTAGCCACTCTTTCTCGCCAATACACAAACATATGCAACTTATAATTTCCTGATACAATATCAGATAATGTTAAACTCAGGACTCAAGTCCTTAAAAAAGAAAAGGGGGCACTATGACACCTGCAATGGGAAGTGACATGACAGGAACTGAAAGTATCTATGCACATTTATTTCAGTTTGTTTTTTTCCAACTGAAAAAAGTACACATTGCATATAAACATTCACCAAAAGAAAAGATGTTCCTGTATTGTTGCAGACAAACGATTAGCACCTTTTCTGTCTAAGAATGTGTAACAAAACATGCCCTAAAGAGCAAATTAATATATAAAATATTTTTCAGCTCTGTGATAGCAATTTGTCTGGTCTAATTCTATTCAGTTTTGCAAACTGAAGTCTATATTTGCCTTTCTGAGTTCATATTGCATTGTATTCAAATGAGAATGTCAAAGTATTCGGCAAGAGCCGGAGCCAAATAGCTTTTTTTCAGCCAGAATTCGGCCAAATACTTACTCGAAGCCGAAGTTCGGTACACCCCTAATGAACATAGATGTGTACAACACTGCAGTTTTACTGAACAATATTTGTTCATCAGGAATATTATCAAAAGCTTCTCTTAATTTTGCTGAGAAGTAATTCAATCTCTTTTTTCGCTGGCATTCTATGGACCTTCTTCTTCTCAGGTGATCATCTAATGTTGGGAACTCTTCAATCTTCAGGTCACTTTATGGGATCACCAATGCTGGAACATGGATGTTTACATGAGAGCACACTCCAACCCAATTCCTGCATAATTTCATATATGCTCTAGATCCACAGGCCTAATATCGATCCATTAGGACAGCCGTCCCTCTCCTCATTCCTTGAAAGTCCAAGGTGTTTTTACACCTCTTATTATATCCAACATAATTCTTTCCTTTGTTTTGAAAGAACATGGTAGCATTTATTAATGGGACTATGGATACTGGCCAAGCTTCATCATCCACCCATGTCAGTAGTTTAGAATATTTAGACCATGACTTCAAGCACTCATTGTTTCCTTTCTGCATGCCTTGAACTGCTTCTTCTCTTAGTAGATGTGCTGCACATGACATCATTCCATCTTCCCATCCTTTACTGGTGTGTACTCGCCCATAGATCAGCAGCTGTGACCATTCCCAGCATCCGACATTCCAGTCTTCTCTGTCATGTCAGAACAGTTCATTCTCTCAGTTCCTTCAATGATCACCTTGTCCTGGCCTGCAGCAGGATACACAAGCATCCTGTCTGTTCATCGAGGTTCCTTCTCCATTTGGAATGTTTTGATATAATCATCCTGGTATGGAATCGATTGTCTTGATCTCCATCTCAATACTTTTACTTTTACTTTAGGTTATTTGTAATGTGCAGCCATGGACCCTTGGGCATTAGGGTGCAGACGGAGACAGACAGACAAAGAACAAAGAGAGGTTGGGCAAAGTGACATGAAAGCGCAGAGGAACTAGATAACTCAGGCTGGTGATCAAGAGAGCAAAAACATCTTCAGTTTATTCTGCTAAGGAAGTCTGTCCTTGCAATGCAGATGGCAGAAAATTCCATGATTTTGGGGCAGCAATGAAGAAGGCTCCATTCTCTACCTTCTTCAATCTACATCTAGGGAGAAACAGGCAGTTCTGGTTGCTCAACCTGAGGTTCCTGCTGTTGACCTTCTCCGTAATAAGGTCTTGCAGGTAAGTAGGCATCAACCCCAGTCTGCATTTAAAAGTAATGACCAGAAGAGAGAAGGCAGAAGCAAAGAGGAAGGTCTTGAGGTGCTTCCATAACTGGAGATGGTTCTCTTCAGGTTTCAGAGAGGCAGGGAACCCTTCCAGAGGGAGGCCCCATCCAAAGAAAGAGATCTACCACCAACTTGTTGCTTGGAGAAGTGACTGACCCTGAGGGAGTTGGAGATGAAGGAGCGAAGAGCTTGATTAGGAATGTATTTTTGATGTTGAATTTGTATTACTAATATTAACATCTATCCTAACAAGGCCAGGGTAAAATTGAAGTAGGAACACAAAAATAGCAACCACAAGACTGTTTGTGTTAGTGCCAACAAGTATCATTTATCTTATTAATTTAAATGGATATCCTCCACAAAATGAATCTAGATATTGATCTCTGTTCCAATTTCTAATCAAGAACTGGTGTTTAGATGGATTCAGCCTAAATGACCGAACCCAATTTCCCTACCCTACCAAAAGACCTAAAATACATACCACCAAAAGTTCGAACTACAAAAAGTTCAAATCTTTTGTGGTATGTATGTTTTGGTTGGGTAGGTAAAAAAAAAAAGGCCGCGACGAGCAACACCCCACTCACTATCCTGTATAGGATAGTGAGTGGGGTGTTTCAGGAGTGTCCCCCGCAACACCCCACTCACTATGCTATATAGGATAGTGAGTGGGGTGTTGCAGAGGACACCCCCGCAGCCCTCGCAGCCTTTTTTTTACCTACCCCACCAAAACATACATACCTATACAGGATAGTGAGTGGGGTGTTGCGGGGGACACCCCCACAGCAGACCAAAATAAAAAGTCTGCAGGATTTGCAGGGGCTGTGGGGGCTACAGGGCCTGCGGGGGTGTCCCTCACAACACCCGCTCAGCATACTTTACAGTATAGTGAGCGGGGGTTGCAGGAACCCCCCTGCAGCTGACCTGAAAAAAAGGAAAAGAAAAGGACCCTGCGGTCCTGGTTCCTGATCACAGAAGTGAAAGGGAACCAGCATTGCAGGGACACCACACTTTTAGGTGAAAGGTAAGTAAGGGTGTGTTGGGGATGTGGGCATGGGTGGGGTGTGGGCAGGGGTTAGGTTTTTGGGTTGTTTTACAAGGAATTGCCGCATGAGAAATGTACAAACATTTATGCATATCGTACATTTCTCATGCAGTCATTTCCGTCACGGACCTTTCCGCCACGGTAAAACAACCCCAATTCATTTAGGCATAATATTAACGCATTATTCATTTTTTCAATACATTTCCAATAGTCTATTTCAGCCTCTGGAATTCTTCCACAAGTCTTTGCACTTCCTGCTAAAATACATAAGGGATGTCCATTGAATTCCAGTCCCAAAAGAAATGTGCTAATCACTTGCTGCTTTATCGTCCTTCTTCTTGGTCATCGATCGAGCCTGCACACATGGAAATTCTTCTTCTTGTCTTGCTTCTAGGTCAGCAACCATGGGAGGGAGGGTCTCACCACTATAAACCTTCATGTCTCCTAGATGCAGCCATGCTCGTCTTCCCGATACCTTAACTGCAGAAGGGGAGACTTACTCAACAACAAAGGGGCCAGGTATACATGTCAAATAATCATGCATCGGGGAGTCTTTGCTACACTCTGGGCATCACTCCTAACCCTAGATGGAGGTGTAAAAGGTGTACTGATATGACGCCCTGTCACTAATTTGTGTGGGGTGAGGTGGCGGTCAGAACCTGGTTGATTCTGAAGGGCATATAAGGTAGGCAATATATCATCCCTTCTTTAAAGTCAATTTAATCTTGGCTATCCTCTCCTTGAGGAGACCATTGAGTCTCTCGCATACTCTGTTTGCTTGTGGGTGATACGCAGAAGAAAATGTGTGCTTTATACTCAATAGAAGCCCTATTTGTTTGAATAGCTCATTGCCAAAATGTGGCCCATTATCGGATCTTGGTACTTTGCACACACCCCACCTTGGGAAGACTTTGCACACTAAAAGCTTTGCTGTGGAAGTGGCATCAGGGTGTGCACACCAACCAGCTCTGACCCACCTAGAGAAGGGACACACAACCACTAATAGATACCTGTAACCATTACATGCCTGCAGCATATCAACATAGTCAATATGTAAATGCTGAAATTGACCATTTGGATGAGGTATTACCCCTCTAAATATGCTTAGGGTGTGCCCAGCAGTAACCTTTTGACACAAGATGCAATTCACCACAAACTGTGCCACGTGTTCTAGTAAATTAGGAACAAACCAGTATTCTGCAACAGTGGCAGTCAAGACTTTCTCTGGTTATATGCGCGGGGTAATGCAGTTGTTCAAGTGCAACTTTCAATAGTGTTGTTGGCATTACTGGCTTTCCACTGCTTTCCTGTCACCATAAAGCTTACATGGGGTATACAGAACACCCCCTTCATTTCCATAGCTCTTGCTCTTACGGTGGTGTTCTTTCCTGAACCTCTACTAGTTGGGTATTTGACAGCATATTAAACCCTTCTCATACTAACATTGTTCTAGTTATATTTTCTTTAATATTGTGAGTATCAAAACTAGAAATATCTGAACAATATGCAACCCTTTTGGCTTCTATTACTGCAGTGCTCGTTTACGAGAGAGATAAAGCTTGTTTATTTAGTGTGGGCTGGCTGCACATTTTATGGCCGGCTACTGGGAGTTGTAGTGCTTTGATGAGCCTGTCCAATAAGGATACATGTTGTA
Source organism: Ambystoma mexicanum (assembly GCF_040938575.1). Taxonomy (NCBI): domain Eukaryota; kingdom Metazoa; phylum Chordata; class Amphibia; order Caudata; family Ambystomatidae; genus Ambystoma; species Ambystoma mexicanum. The sequence continues at coordinate 914,765,886 of NC_090936.1, forward strand.
CTGGAGAGCCGTCTGCGCAGAGATAGCCCCTCCTCTTCCAACATGACAGTCCTGCGTGTATGGTTGACAGCACATAGGCGGAATCACTGTCCACCGTCCTTTCCTGTCCTCCATGTTTCTCGAGTGGAACAATAAGCAATACTAATTCTTCAGCTTGTGCTGAAAAGAGAGACGGTAATCTTGCACTTGCCACTACTTGAAATTCCCCATTTAGTCTGTGTCTTAACACTGCAGACCCTGAATGCCTCTCCCCACTAGTCTGGTCAATTTTCGAAGAACCATCAATTAAAAGAATCTCCCCTCCTGCCAAAGCATACTCTTTCACACTGGTTATGTCATCATAAAACTCAACATAATTTGCACAGTCATGTGCATGATCACCTTCTTCTACAGGTTCAGCTACAAACATGGCTGGGTTCACTATTTTACAGTTGGAAATCATCACTTCATAAACTGAAGCTCTTTGGGACATTAATATGACCTTGGGTTTCTCTAAATTAGCAAATAAGGTATGCTTCACATAAAGAGTCATAGAACAGCCCATGACAATACTTGTGACTGTTTTGAAAATGCAGCAGCTGCCAAAGATTGTTCTCAAGGGAAGTGTCCTCTCATAACTGGGTCTAAGATCCCACTGTAGTATACCAAATGTGTATACCCCAATGTTGTCCTTTGTGTAAGCACTGCTTTCATGACTGCCCCATTTGTGTGCGAAAATAAATAAAATTCCTCGCCATAATTCGGAATCCTTAACACTGGAGCTGTACCAATTGCTCCTTTCAATTCCTCAAATCCTTCCACCATTTCTACAGTTCATTCTATCTTTTCCTTACCAAATTGTGCTTTCTTTAACACTTGCAAAAGTGGCTTGCTATATGTGCTCTAAATCAAACACCCATGCTCTGCAGTAATTTCACAAGCCCAGAAACTTCTGCATCAGTCTCACTGTGTTGGTTTCAGTGTCTTCATAATTGCCTCAGCCCTTTCGGGTGTCACTTTCTTCCCCTCATGTGAAATTAACTGACCTATGTACAACACCTCTTCCTGGCAATACTGTAATTTCTCCTTGTCCATCTTATATCTTATGTCTGCTAAAATAGTCATTAGTTGGACAGAGTCTTGCCTAAACTCATCTTCTGTTGTACTGCAAATCAATATGTCATCTATGTACTGTATCATTGCACTCTTAAGATCGATATTGCCTAGATCCATCTGTAGTGCCCTATTAAAGATCGATGGGGACTCACAGTACCCTTGAGGAAGGCGAATATGTTTTAGGCTTTTTTGTCTAAACATAAAGGAAGGTCTTGTGAGTCTGTATGCAATGGCATCGAGATACACTCATTTTTCAAATCAATCACTGTGAAATAATGAGCTTCATATGGGATGCTGCACAACATTGTTGCAGGATTTGTAACTAAAGGCAACTCTCCCTCTACAATCTGGTTAAGAGGTCATAAATCCTGGAAAAATCTCCACATCCCCCTTCAGATTTTTTCATCAGATACACTGCAGTATTGCACGATAACTCCAATGGCACCCTGTTCTCCTGATTCATCAGTGCTGAAATAGTCTGAAATATACCTTAATCAGCTTCTCGGACATGGGGTATGGTTTCGCTCGTGGTTAAATTACTCCTGGGTTGAGCTTTATTTTAACGTCCCCTATTCCCTTCAATAAACTGACATCATAGGGGCCCGTGGTCCATAGGACACTTGGCACTTTTTCAAGGTCTTCCTGGAAAAATGCTGGTTGTTGCTGCATTATTGCCATTCGCTATCAGATTTCTCTTTTGTCTATCTTTATCCAGTATGTAATTCTCATAGAGAACACCACTTTGTCATCGATACGCTCATCTCTGAACATACGGTCTTCTGATATGTCACTCAATCTGGAACCCTCTTCAAGAACTATCACTGTTCTCCATGACCTACCTTCTTCACCTATACCTTCAAGCATTGCTGTCTCGCCTCATACCATAGCTGCTTCCAACTCTATAGGAATAGTCTGTTCATCTTCCTCATCCATAGGTATTTGTGGTCTAAATAAAACCTCATCACGTATCCACACAATATTCCCTACCAGCCCAGGTAGACATATAAACATAATACTTACTCCATATAGAAAGACATCCAGAGCCACTTGCCCTGTGCACACCAGTATGAACTCTCCTACATTTAAATAGTGTATTCCTGAAGTAAAGCACACTATTCCTTGATCAGTAAATGAAATTGTCATGTCAAGATTTGTCATTAAATCTCTTCCCAAAATTTTAACTGGTGTCTGTCATGAATATAACAAAGGAACGGACATGCCACATTCCCCTATAGAGACCGGTAATTTATCAGTAAAAGGAACTCAATTCATAGCTCCAGAGTAACCATTGAGCATTCATGGCAATACCTGACTTTGAGCATTTTCCCTACCGTATACACAAATGAGTTGTCCAAGTGTCTACAAGAATAGAAAAGGATTTGCCCCCTATCATCATATAGACCCTTGCTTCCTCTTGGGGGTCTGGTATCATAAATAGTACTGAATATATCAAGTCACCCTATGAGCTGTCCTATTGAGAGTACAAGCTCATCCCTGTCGCCATGAAAGGATTTCCCCCTACTACAGTGACACCTCTTCTTCCAGGAATGAACAATTCTCCTGTATTCGCATAGTGTTTTGTCTGCATAGGTGACTGCCCCTGCGGTAGGTGTATTTGTGCTGTTCCCTGCTGTGGTACCTGCTGTATTTGCAGTGTCTGTGCCTGATAAGATGTGGGATCCTGGGCAAAGCCCTCTCTTGTTTGTGTGCTATATGGTGGTGGATAAGCTGTCCCCCTCTTGAAAACTGTCCATTTTGTACACTCCCTCGGCTCCTGCACACATGGGAGATATGCCTCATTATTCCACAATTCTAACACACTGGGGGTAGCCCTCTGGCAAACCTTCCTTGGCAATATCCGCCCTGAGCACTCTGGCTCTCATTCTGAGTATTTTGAAATCCATCTTGGTTGTTCTGAAATCCTCCTCCTCTTCCCCTCACACCCATACCTCTGCCTCGTGGCACAAACTCGTACCAACCTTGATCCATCGGGCGTGAATTATTCACCTGCAATGTACCTATTGCTTCCTGCATTCCCATTCCTTCTTCTCTTGTCAATACTGCCCCTTCTATGGCAAATTTTGTCAATTTTTTCTGAACTAATTTGGCTTCCTCAACATTTCTATTTTCATCCTTATTTTTGTTCTTCTTTTGTAATAACCTACAGTGATGTACTATAGTCAACTGTATCTCAGCCCATGGCTTCGCTTCCATCCCCACTTGTTTTTTTCATCTGTCTTTGTACTATTTCTGGTAACCCCTGACATAAAATATGATAAAATAGTGCCACTCTCTTTGCCCATGGCTCAAAGTTTTCAAGCTGCCATTGCTCCTGAATATCCTAAATATAAGCAAAACGGTCTTCATCTTCCTTCATTTTATGTGTCATAATTGCACCCATATCCAATGTGTTGGAATACTGTACCCTGAGAAACATCTGCCTGCAATTATTAAATGGCACTCAATCATGCACTGTGTTTCTTGCAGTCACATTTGAGTACCCCACTCGCCTCCATTTGCCATGAGCCCTCTCCACCAGAAGGGCTGCCAATAGACCTTTTATGTCTCCTATGGCCAGCGTGTTTCCTCCTGTCATTTTCTCTAATTCGTGTATCTATTTCACAGCCCCCGAAGTCAAACTAGGGAGCTTGCATTTTAGGTTATCCTTATCCATCTGTGGCTATGGAATACATTGCGGTCTTGCTCCCCCCTTCTCTATCAAGGGGCACTGTATGAACCCCATCCCATAGTCGGATCCCACTACCGGGATAATCATCCCTATTTGCCTTCTTGCTGGTAGCTACCTTAACCTGCTTACATATGGTGGAGATTAGCCCTTTTCACTATATGATCGTCTTCAGGGAAGCTCAGGATATGCTATGGGACCTGGCGTTCTTTCTTTAGGATGTTCCATATCTGACCATCTTACTTCTTTATCTATCTGTTGGCTTCCCAGGGGGGCACACGCACCCTCGCCTTCTGCCTCACAACCTGACCCTCTTTCCTCGTCTGATATTTCTAGACCCCAACTAGTGTGACTATCACCTCTTTCTAAATTTTATCTACTCAAATACAGTGCTCGGCGTTCATCACTAAACATGTTTTCCTCCTCAATTCGTGGTTGAGGTACCAGGGACCAATTATTGCTCCATCAAGTTCCATACTCACTATCCCATCTTAATTGCTGATATACCTTATCGATCCTTTCTCCAATGTCTTCCCCATCACAACTTTCTTCTTCTAGCACTACTCTAGGTGTTTCTGGAATTATCTCCTTTATCGGGAGAATCCCTCTCACTCTATCCCATCGTATTTCTTTGCTTGGCTTTGTTTTTTCCTTAAGGATGAGACTGGTATCCAGACCTCACTGCCTTCTATTCTGTTCTATTTCTTCATCCACTTCCCTTTGCTTTCTCACATCCATTATAGCCTTTTCTTCCTCCTGCCTTCATTCTTCCCTTCCTTCTTACTCCTTGTCTTCGATCTTCTCCTTTCTCCTTCTCTGTAACCTTTTGTCCTTCACTCTTTGTGCTTCCTTCTCCTCTCTCTTTCTTTCCTTCCCATCTCTTTCTTCTATGGCCCTTTGTCTATTGTGATACTTCCTTTGTTCCTCTGCCCATTTTTCATCTTTCTCTTGTTCCTCCCGGTATATCTGTTCTTGTCGATCCCTGCTTTTCCTTCCATGCTCATCCTCCCTTAATCTCTATTCTCATTCACTGCCCTTCTTTTGTTGCTTGTCCTTATCTTCTCTTTGCCTAACCTCCTCGATACTTTTACCATTTAACTTGAGTAGTATCTGTCCTCCCATCCATTTGTTCTGTACAAGCGTTACCTCGTTAGCCCTGTCCTTTTCTCCCTTCCATTGCTTAATTTCTCAGTCTATGTCTGTCAATAAATTTGACTTTTCACCTCTTTTTCCTTATCTTGTATAAACCAACAAGCATCTTCCCTTCTTTTATTTTCTTCTAGACTGGCGTCACTACTGTAAGCTGTGGTTCATATGTTGGGTTACTATACCCCGCCGCTGCATTCAACTCCTTTAAAGGATAAACTAGTATCTCTTCTGTATTTACACTTTTAGTACCAGGCAAGGTAAGAGGAGCTGAGGGCTCAACGCCCCCCCCCCTTATGCTGATTAAGCATCCACTCCTCCAGTGGTGGGCCCTGCTTTTCCTCTTGGTACATCTTCCAAAGTTCTAAAATTTCCAATCATTTCTCTTATTTCTTTCCCGTGTACGCAGCGCGCACATATGCGGTCATGTGTTGCAATACTGCATTTGACAATGAACCCCTAATGTCCATGGCATGAACATTTTATCCGCTGTACCCTTTACCCATTTTGCACTGCACTATTTGAGCTTGGGCGCATGTTTTGGCAGTGTTTTGCAAAGATGCATGAGAGGAGTGTCCTTCATAATGACAAGTCTCAATTGACTGTCGATACTTAACAGATCGTTAAATAAACTTTTTATTTCAACTCAAATCACCACCTTTAGTGATTTAAAACAACAAATATGAGCAAGCACCATCAATCACCGCTCAATCCTCTTTTATTTTAGTGACCTATCTATCTTTTGATTGGCGCCAATCGTTTACTACACCTTTACTTCAAACACTGTTACTTTCAACTTTTTGTAGTTCTATTACTTCTTGATATGTTTTCAAAACAAATAATACTTTAAATAACCACAAACTACACATTAATAAGCCCTGTGATCACCTTCCCTTTATTATTATCCATTTATAATAAGGGATATACTTCTCCAGCCTCTACTTGTGTTACCCTATACAGGGTTTAAGAAATCACCTTTCACGGTTCTGACTGTGCTTTTTCTCTTTTATCACTACCCCCGTTGGAGTTTGAAATGTCTTCTTCCAATTCCTTTGAACTAGGATTTCTATGTGCTATCTTTGTCTATACAACATTTCCTGTTACTCAAAATATCACAATCCGGCCCCTTCATATTGCTGTTTCCCTTAGTCTACTTACATTCCTTAATCAATTTGAGTCCTTTGGTATCGACTCCTCCTTCAATCCGACCACTTCGCCTTCAGTCTGCAGAGTGCCTGTGGAAACCGGTCAGGAATTTCTTCAAAGAGGGACCTGTCCACCATCTCAATTCTTCTTGTAACTTTATTTATATTGGGCCTCATTACGACCCAGGCGGTAAGGGGTTAACGGCAGCGTTAACAGCGCCGACCCTTACCGCCTGAGTACGAGGTCCCTTAGCGCCATGGCGCTTTTAACACCTGCTTTTAGCAGGTGTTAAAATCCATGGCGCTAAGGGACCATGGAGTTAATTACGCCACCGTAATTTACGGTGGCGTAATTAACGCCTTCCCCACTCCCATTATGCCCTATGGGGCAAAAATGGGAATGGGGAAGGGTAAATGGGGATTGGGGACTTACCGCCCCGCCAAGGTCGGAATGGGGCGGTAAGTCCGCCAACCACCATGGCGTAAACATAGTTTACGCCATGGTGGTAAAGTCACGGCCCAGGCGGTAACTTACCACCTGGGTCGTAATGAGGCCCATTGACTGCTCTCCACAGGAAACTCTACGATCTTCCAGCTAATTTTGGAGGATGCCCGATCCTCTGCAATTCTGGAGCTAACCTGGTTTGGATCTTGAAACCATCTGCACTGCTAACATGTGAGCATATGGCCCTAAGGAAGATGCATATGGAATGGATGGGATTACACCAGAATAATTCTGATTCCAAATAACGGAACCAACTCAGGAAGATGGCAAAGTACTGTTTCATTAACAATGATCTAAAACAGGGAAGTTTCAATGAACATCAACAGACATACGCTTAGTCTCTCAATGATATCTACATAAAACATGGTTTTCATATGTAAAATATGTCAGAGTGACGTCATACTATGTGGCAATAGTGAAAAACCTATCAAGGCTTGGGATTGGTTAAGGGAGACATCTAAGTATACTTTTCTATAAGAGCTAGGATTGTTATTGGCTGTTTGTTATCAGGAGGACATTTTATGCCTACCTCTGAAACATGTCATTTCAGAAACATTAGATACAGAATTTCTCAATGGTCTTCAAACTATAAGGTCCTTCATTATGTGGACTAATACAATTGGTTGGCATGCTTGTTTCATGTCTGGAACATTCAGTTCATTTAGAAGCACGTACGCCCAGACCCAGGTGCAAAGAGATAGGGCATGAAACTACCCCACCACCCAATTAGCCCAGCATCTCTCTTCGCCCAGGCTGTCTGCCTTGAAATTGTCTTTGTACTTGGCCTTGTAGAGTATTCTTATGTTTGGGAATGCATGGGAGTGAAGGTACTCGCTATTGTGTCTGGGACTCCAAATTCAAGCTCTATTTCCATCCTAGGCTCACGTGACAGGAGACCACGATCTGGTCCATTTTGCAGGTCTTATATGCTCTAAATGAATTAAAACTCAGAATCCTTGGTGTTCTTTCTTGCATGTTAACAAGGGAAGATTCATCCTCTGCATGCGCTCTCCTCTCCAGAATAGAGAGCTGACCTTGGTTGCTTCAGTCTTGACTCCAGGCCAGACAGCCTTGCCATGCAGCTCCATGAGCCTATTATTCTTGCTGCAACACAGTTTTCCATTCCTGCTTTATGAGTTCTGGATTACTAAATTCATGATACCAATGTCCAGTTTCTGTACAATGGCTGCTTCACCTGCATTCTATTGACTACTTATAGCTATCTTCTATGAGGAATTAATCTATCTTGCGTTTCAGCTTCCTTATATGTATTGAACTTCTGTTTTCTTCATCATCTTGTTTATTTGACCTTTTTCGTCATCATTTGACCTCTAGGATTCATACCTTGCCATACTTCTTTATGATGGCATCAATTCATTTGTTAGCTTCTTTTCATACTCCTTCAGGGTTTTCCTCCTGTAGATTATTATCACGTCGAGGGTCCATTCGGAAGCGTTATCTCAATGGGTATCTTCTTTCAAACACTCGCTGCGGGATTGGTATTATGACTGGTGTTAGGCACAGCACAATCTCATGTCTCCAATACACGGGAGGTAGGGGGGCAGGATCTCCTGCAGATGCACACAGCGCCTAGATGCCTCAGGGTTGGGTGCAGTTTACAAATGTAAAAATAAATAAATAAATAACAAGTAGATGGCAGATAGCAAGGACACGATTCAGGCTATTGTATTTGTTGGCGTTTACCTCTCAGCTATTTGTATGCTCTGAGAGGAAATGGACTCATAAATTGAAATTAAACATAATATTGATGCGCTATTGTATTGCTGCTCGATCAATTTCTTTAAGTATTAGAGGTTTTTATGAATATGAGTGAGTATTAAGAGTAGAGATGATTAATTGAGATATGTTTTATGAAACTGCTTATGACAAACTCACATGTGTATTCTTTAGGCCTCATTACGAGTTTGCTGGTACCCTGGCTGTAATTCTGACAGCATACCGGCAAATGGTAATGCTGTTACCAGAACTCAGTCCGATGGTTTTACTGCTGGATTATGAGTGGCAGTGACAGTGGTAAATCACCGTTCCAGGGAGGCCCATTGTACTCCATGGGATATTTGCTGCACCGCACTGGTAATACCAGTGATTTCTGCCAGTAAGGTGGCGGAATTACTTTGAAATCTTAGCTGGAGGTAATTCCCAGCATCTCACTGGCAACCTTGTAGTTTGCAGGTGCAGAAACGTGCCGGTATACAGTAATACCGGCATGTTAATTCTGCACCGGCCAACTCGTCTGCAATCATTTACTTGGTATACTTAGTGAGTGCCAGCTGTCTTGGGTGTAGTATACATTGGGCCTCATTATGACCCAGGTGCTAAGTGTTTAACGGCGCCATAAAAGGCTGCGGCGCCGTTAAACACCTAGCGCCTAATTACGAGGTCCCTTTGCGGGACCCGCCCTTAACGGCTGGTTTTACCAGCCGTTAAAGTAGGGACCCGCAAAGGGACTTTGGTGCTAATTACAGTACTGCAATTTGCGGTACCGTAATTAGTGCCTTCCCCATTTCCATTGAGCCATATGGGGCAAAAATGGGAATGGGGAAGGGCCATGGCGGCATGGGGAATAGCACCATGGTTTAGCGCCGGAGTCCTAATGAGGCCCATTATCTAGCAGATCCTGCACCATGTCTATTACTACATTCAATGCAAATGCACCTACTATATACTTACTGCATGCAACTACACTGCCATCTAATGGTAAACATGTGTGATTTTAAACTTATTGGCAGTCATTCTGAGTTGGGCGGTAGTTATTAGCACCATGGCTGCCTCCCATACCGGGTCTGAGTCCGGTGTGGCTGAATGGGGATTTACCGGGTCATTCCGACCCTGGATGACCCGGTAAGTCCCCATTCAACCAACCATTCCCCATTCCCATTTGATCCCCCATAGGGTTCAATGGGAATGGGGAAGGCTCTAATAACAGGCCCGCGAATAGCATGCCCTTTCTTAGCGCCCTGAACCCTTAGCGGGACCCGTAAAGGATGTGTGGTCAGACCAACACGTCCTTTACGGTTCCCGCTAAGGGACCTTGGAATTGGGCGGTAAGGGATTACTGGCACCGGTTTCCTTACCGGTGCCCCGTATCCCTTACCACCCAACTCAGAATGACCCCCATTGACACATACATCCCTATCCCAGTAAATACATGGATAGCATTGACGCTGCTTAATTTGTTATCAAGTATATTCGTATGAAAACATAAAAGAAGAAAGGCATGTGATTTATTCATCGTGATTCATGGATATTTTATAAAAACTGGAAAACGAATCTTAAGGAAGTGTTAAAGAAAATAATCACATTGCTGCATTACAGGCATGATTATGCGAGGAAATCTGCATATTGATTTGTTCAGTTCAGTTTATTGCAACTTAATTACAGACAGATATCCAAACAATACTGCATACAACATTAATATAAAATATTGGCAAGAACAAAAAACAATAAAAGAAATAGTTCTTGAAAGGTAATGTCCCTCTGCCTGATTCCCACACAAAATACATACAATAAATGAACTGCAAAAATTGAATGCACGGCAGTTCTGTAGTATGAACCATTAGCAGGACTGTCTTGCAATATATGATCCAACATATGATGCAAACAAAGCATACAATGCATGAACGTTTCTTTAGAAATGGTATCACAGAAACAACCACAATCTGTGTTAGAAAGACCCTTCCATCATACTGTAAACAGTGCAAGAGATAGTAGCCCCAGCCCAAATGTTCCTTTTAGGGAACGAGGTGCAACGTTTTCTGCCTTGCCCAGTCGCTGCATTTATTCCAACTGCCCTGCTGAAAACCGTTTTTTGCCTTGCCCAGTTGCTGCATGTATTTCACTTGCCCTGCAGAAAAACGTGTTTTGCCTTGCCAAGTACTAAATGTATTTCACCTGCCCTGCTGAAAAAAACGAATTTAGTTGTGCCTTGTGGCTGCTTGTGTTCGTCACTAGCTGGCATGCTCCCCTCTGTCTCCCCCTTACCTTCCCTTCCCTTCCCTTCCCTTCCCCAACACAGCCTACCCCCTACCTCTGAGTGCAATCAGTGCTTCAGCCTGGTAAGTGCCTTCCCCTCCTCCACTTCAGCCAACCATGTCGCTATCTATCTCTCCTATCCTCTCCTATCACTAAATTTGGCCAGAAGAAACTTAAGAAGGATATCCTGGGCTCCAAAACAGGCCTTCCTATTGCAGACTCCTATGTCACGGCTTCTGCCAGGAGACTATCACTAACATCCTCTTCTTCATTTAACGCACTTGATCTATGGACTTGCCGCATTGTCAGCTTTCTCTCTCCTATCGCCTCTTCTCCCATTTAATGGTGGCACTCGCAGGGAGGTTCTCTTGGCCTCTTTGCCATTTTTAGAGTCATCATTAATGTTTATCTCAATGGCACTATCACTCCTCCCTCACCTCTCTAACCTCACCTATCCCTCCGGGCCAGGCTCCCTTGCCTTCTGTGCCTTCCTCCTCCTCTGTACAGGTGCTCCCTGCCCTGTCCTACTGCCCCGGCTCCCTTGTCGGCCAAAGCTCCTATGCCATCCTCCACTATCCTCCTGGCCCGCTTACTGCCCTCTGGGGGGACCACTGTCCCCTGTGCCCCCCCGAGGAAGACCCTCAAAGATGATAAGCTGCTCCACATTGCCACTCTCATCACCCGCTCTGCTGTCAAACATTCATTTGACATCTGCACCATCCTCAAATTCATGGATCTTGATGTGCTCACCATCACTGAGAGCTGGTTCAAGGATAGCTCTGTCACATGCTTTGACACACTCCTCCCTAAAGGCTACACAATCCTCTCTGCACCCAGGCCTAAGAAGACAGGCGGGGGAGTGGCGCTTATCTTCCCAGAATAAGATGAACCTGTGTCCATCATCCCTACTCCGGCCTACTCCTCTTTCAAGTGCCTAGTTTGCAGACTCACACTATCCCCTACATCGTCTCTCATTATGGCCACCTTCTATCGGCCACCAGGTCAGTCCACTCTCTTTCTCTCTGAATAGGCTGACCTGGCTTCCTCTCTGCTCCCCTTCTCCTCTCAACTCCTCCTGCTGGGGGACCTTACCATCCATCTGGACTCTCCTGACTGCTCAGGTCCTTTCCACAACCTTTGCAACTCTCTCAGCCTTTCTATCATTCCCTCTGGCCCCACACACACCGCGGGCCACACCTTGGATGCTCTCATCTCTACTGATATCCCCCTCTCTATCTCTCTCACTACATCCCTCTCTTGGACTGACCACTATATTCTCTCAACACACCTGAAGCTCTCCTCTCCTCTTGCAGCAATACATCCGGCACAGCCACTTGGCTTCAAAGTCACTAGGCCCATGTAAAAAATGGGAAAGTGGCTGATTTTGCCTCCTCCTACTCTCCTCCACCCACTCCTTTGGGTGACTCCCACCCTGACACAGCCCTTCATAACCTCAATCTCTCTATCTCTTGACATTCTTGCCCCTTCATAAGGGTCCGAATGAAGCCTTCCTAAAAGTGCAACTCTTGGTACGACTCCAACCTGGCTGTCCTTAAACGCAAGTGTAGAGCAGCTGAGAGGAAATGGAATGCGTCGAGCGAACCATCTGACAAACTGGCCTGCCGCCTCCTTCAAAGGCATGATCGACTCTGCATCCACAACAAGAAGAGTCTTCGATCAAACCTGCATCTCTGTTGCATAAAATAACACTGCCACCTATGACCTTTGCTCGCCCCTGGCTGCACACTTCCAACAAAAATCCAATACATCCACACAACAGCATACACCAACACACAGAGCCTCCCTTTGCCCTACCCCAACCCTCCCCTCTTACCTTCTCTTCTCTTTCGCCCATCGCACCAGACCAGGTCACCAGACATGTCCGATCTATGAAGGCTACATCCCAACAGGTGTATCTCTGCCCCTCCAAAACTATTAAAGACAATATCGACTCCCTCGCCCCATCCTTGGATGATCTCTGCAATCTCTCTTTTTCCACTGGAGCTTTCCCAACTGCTCTGAAGCACTTCCTTGTGTACCCTTTGCTCAAAAAACCCTCTGCCGACCGCTCCATTCTGGCAAACTACCGCCCTATCTCCATCACTCCTTTCTTGGGCAAACTCCTGGAGGAACTGGCTATCTCTCAGCTGACCCTCCACACTGAATCTAGTGGTTCCTTCCAAGACCATCAATCTGGCTTTAGAGCATCCAGAGGCACGGAAACTGCTCTTCTGAATAGTCGTGAAGACTTGCTCTCAAATCTTGTCACTAACACCCCCTCTATCCTCATTCTCATTGACCTTTCCTCTGCCTTCAACACAGTTAATCCGACATCTTGATCACACGTCTCTTTGACACCCTGGGAATCACAGGTTAGGCTCTGGCGTGGTTAACCTCCTTCCTCTCCAATCGCCATCCCAGGTGGAACTTGGAGCCTTTCACTCGAATATCACTTTCTCAACCTGTGGTGTTCCTCAGGGATCTAACCTATCCCCCTGGTTCTTCAATGTCTATATGGCTGCCCTGGCACGTGTAATTGCCACTTTCACCTCTAACTTCTAGTGCTACACGGATGACAAGCAACTATCTTTCAGGCTACCCTCAGCCACCTCCTCCTCCTCACTCATATCTGACTGTCTGTCCACAATTCAGGCTTGTTGTGCTGCAAACAACCTCTGCCTCAATGCCACTAAGACTGAGATTGTTCACATTGGGACCCCTGCTGGGACCCTGCTCTCGCTTTCCCACTTTCGCTCTGACCGGCCTCCCTTGGTCCTGCGCCAGCACCCACCTGCGAAGCAAGAAACCTTGGGGTAATCTTGACTCCTCTCTCTCCTTCTCCACTCACATTTCTCACTTTCCCCCAGAGGCAAACTGTCTCCAGAGCCCTGGTTCTCTCCAGACTGGACTATTGCAACAGCCTCTTCCTCAACCTCCCTTCTGCCCTGCGCCCTATGCAACTCATCCAGAACAAAACTGCGAGACTTATCATTTGGCCTCAAGCCCTGTGACTGCATTTCTCTGGCACTGAAATCCCTTCACTGGCTTCCTGTGGCTGCAAGGATCAAATTCAAGACCCTTTGCATTTTTCACAAGGCTTTCTGGGGCCTGGGACCTACCTACCTGCAACTCTGCCTACCTAAATACTGTCCCTCACGAACCCTCTGCTCATCTACCTCCAACTGTCTGAGAGTGAGCTGGTTCTCCAAGCAGAGATTTGGAGGGAGCTCCTTATCCTCAGCAGGTGCCTCCCTCTGGAATAGCCTCCCTGCCGCCCTCTGTCTTGAGTCAGATCTCCTTAAATTCTGGAAACTCCTCAAGACTTTCCTCTTCTCCTATTCTTTCTCTCTCCCTCTACCATGCTAACCCAGTTCTCTGTTCTTTCCCTCTCTCCCTCCTCTTCCTTACAGCATGCTGACTGGCCGCCGGGTGTACCTAAGAGTCTTACTGGTCCCCGAAACCCCCGCCAGTCCTTTCTCGCACTTGCCCCAGGGCCCTACACCCACCCACACTCAATGCACTTGAGAAATGAATCCAAGAGAGTGGCTCTCCGTGCACTTACCCCAGTCTCAACCAACCAGGTGCACTTTATCCTCTCCCTCCCTGTGACCCTCTATGCACTTGCACGATCCGTACGCACCGCGTCTGAAGATCGTCTGTCTGTTCTCCCTTGTCTTCACCTCTGAAATTGCACTGTTAAAACTTCAGAATCGCCTTCAGGCCTATTTGCTGTCTCCCAAACTGTTAAATGTATGTTTTACGCACTTACTCTGCCTGTGCAAACTATTATCGTCACAGAATTTCAAGGGCTCTGAGCGACTGTTTGTTTTTTCCCCATGTTCCCACCCTCCTTGAGCGCTTTGAATCATTTGCCTGTGTTTAGGCACTATATAAATAAGCAATGCCAATACCAAGAGGAAACTAGAATATAGAGTTGTTGTTTTGTGACAGGAAATGCCGTTAGGGAGATTTCTACCAGAGAACCTGGACTCACTGCCACTAAACATACATTCTTCCTCCTCTCCCAATATCTATCAGTAACTATTGCTATTTCTCCTTTTTTAATTTCCCTGGGGAAGTCCAAAATTCAATCAGACCCATATTGAAAAGACAGTCTATGACTTACGCTAGACAGTCGGACCCAAGATGGGATTTGAGGTAGAGCACCTGTTCCAGAAGTAACCTTAAAGTAATCGTTTGCAGATTGTTCCATGGTCGGCCCAAATGCACAAAGGCATAAGAGCAGCCTGGTCAGCCACAGAGGTACATCTCAACTCTCTCCTCAATGAAAACAGTGGAGCACCAAAGAAACGCCCAAAAGTTGCCAATGCAACTTGTTATCAGTATCTCTTCGTACAATAGTATACCTAGGAAATCAAATGTGAAAATGCAGCGAAATGCCATCCTGTCTGGTCGATGCGAAGAAGGGCAATCCATACATTCAGACCATACCATTTTTCTGTAACTGTTCTAATACGAAAGATTTGGACGCTTCATCAAAATAATTAGCTGGGCCATTAGATGGTGACAATATGGAATTTACACTCACACATGGTTTACTCATTCTCTTCTGCGCCCATTTACTTGTTCATAGATTCTACGTTTTTTCACAAAGCAATATTTTAATAGGACCAATTCCGTTGGTGACGGTGCGCTATATAAGTACCTTTAACATAACATAACATTTAAACGGTGTATGTGTGGACAATTAAACTACTAATCAAAGTTAAGGTTTGACAATTCATTCTTCTGATAAATTATGTGCAGCTGTTATTAAGGATAGCCTATAAGCTTTCTCAATAATTCTTGTAGCTGCCTGTAGCGGCCTGTGTTAATTACGCCATCTTCCCCGGCACAAGCCAGCATCCATGTCAGTAAATATTTACAGTGCAGTTAAGGAGGAAATGGGACAG
The DNA here is from genome assembly GCF_040938575.1 of Ambystoma mexicanum. Lineage (NCBI taxonomy): Eukaryota > Metazoa > Chordata > Amphibia > Caudata > Ambystomatidae > Ambystoma > Ambystoma mexicanum. Next base: position 914,781,369 of record NC_090936.1, read on the forward strand.
TAATGATCAGTCTTGTAAGAATAAATATGGAACTAAGTAACCTCATGTATATTGGACAGCATCCCAGGGAAAATCAAAACTGGCCCTCGCAGGCCACCAAATCCCAGAGCCCTATTGAGTCATTCAACTCTACCCTTTCCACTAGTTATTCTCTAGCCCTCTTCGGAGATTCCTTCTTTTAATGTGCAATCAACATGCTACATAGGAATCGCAGGGATGGACCTAATGTCCATCTTGGGAGCCTTTCCTTACCACTGTCCTCAGCTGTTTTGCGAGAGCTTTATTTCCCTCCAACAATCTTCCTGAAACCAGCCCCAGGGCCCCCGGCATCTGAAGGTGGGGGCCTCAAGTGGTTTGCTAGTTATAATCAAGCGAGTCAATGTTGCCACTAATGCTGCAAACTGTGCAGCATGTATTCCGATAAGCTCTCCCCAGTGCCAGTACAGTGGGAAAAGCGTCCAGAGCTCTCATAACCAGAGCTGCAATATCAGTAAACAAAAGAGACAGCCACCTAATTGCAGCAAGTAAGCAAAAGAGACAACCACCTAATTGCATGAAGATTTGAAGTCAGTGACAAACCTACCTTAGCTTACAATCCATGCCAGGAAAACTGTCTGAGCCCTTCCATGTAAAAACAAGTATTATCAATGGCAATAGTTTGGGCTTTTGTGTAGGCATGGGATAGGCATTTACCATACATTGCCGTAATAATAAATGGGCCTCATTACGAATGTGGTGGTAAGGCAACAACGGCGCTGGTAGTGCTAACGGCGCTGTTCTTACCATACCGCCACATTACGAGATCTGCTTGCGGGTGTTGCTCTGCATGCCTGGTCAGACCAGGCGTGCAGAGCGGCACCCGCGAGCAGAACTTGTGATTGCACCGGCACCGTTATAAACAGTGCCGGTGCAACCATGCTCCCCACCCCCATTCTGCCCTACAGGGCAGAATGGGGATCAGGAGCCCGGCCATACCGGGACCTGCAAATGGGCATTTACCAGCTCATTCAACTCGTAATGGGCCGGTAATGGCCCATTCACGTGTGCCGGTAGAGAGTTTTGCTACCGGCAAACTTGTAATCAGGCCCGATGTCCATTAAAAGGAGATGCCGCTAAATGTTAAAAGTACCATGGTAAATAACAGGAGTGCCTGGCACATGCCTGCCTAAACTGTTGGCTTTGTGAATGCTTGTGTTTAACAAGATTCCAGTGAAGGGCAGGAACACTGCTCATAAATCAAGCAACCAAAAGCACATTGGTGAAACATTTGATTACAGCAGTAGAACATGTACAGCTCCAATGAAGCCATTAACGCCCAGAAGACGGCTTTGAAAGAGCACTGGTAGGCACGTCAAGCACAACATGTAATGTTACGGCATGACCAGGCTTGCTCAAAAAGATCCCAGGAGGCTGTGTTGTGGGCAGGACAGGGCGGGAATTGGGTGGGAATGGCCATAGGGATTAGCATGGCCATGGGCAGTCAATGGGTGGCTAAATAACCAAACAACGCCTGCAAGCTTTTTGGCCCTCATCAAATCTCATCTTTTACTTGTATTATGTATTCACTAAAACTACTATTGATCACCATACTTAGAAACAAATTTTAAGAGCTCTCTTAAGGTGGGCTAGCATTATCCATGTACCTTTTACCGCGAAATACACCTTCTCTATTCTTCACCAAAATTCTGCACATCAAAAAGTATCTTTTTACAAACCAGGTTGTTTTTCTTTTACACGCATTGGATTTTCTAGATGTAATCCACTTGTTCTTTTGAAGTGCTACAATTAATAATGTAGGAACACGATTATCCTTTGAAACTGTTCTTGCAATACTAAGCCTCTTAAAGATGAGCAGTTTACAGCAATAATAAATAGACCCATTGAAGTGGAAATGTGCAGGAGTTCTGCTTTGCTTGCAGAAAGTCTCAAAAGTCACATTTCTAATGGGATTAGTCTGCAATCTAAACCTCTGATAGGAACACGTTCAGCTTCCCTGTTGCACTTTATTCAGCAAGTCGGAAAATCAGAAAGAAATGCAAAAAAGCTTTGGAGTGCGCCATGCTGATCCCTGCTATGTTATTGCCCAGCACCCCAGGGATATTATAAGACAAATGTCACTTGTCTTGAGCAAGATAAATATGTGGGTTAAATCAGTACTTGGCAAGGAGGAGGGGTTAATGGAGGCCATGCTCAGTGAGGCTTCACAGGAGTCTGGGAAACAGGCCAGCTAGGAACACTGCCAGCAAGGCATTACAAATTGATCATAGCAAATAACCTTGGACACATACACATTTTTCTCAACTGTTTGACGTCTGGAAGGAAATCATATGTCAATGAAAATGGAAATAGAATACATCGTGGAAATATGTTTTCAGGTTTAAGAAGTGAAAGGAGTAAACGAACATATGCATGTACATCTCTATACGGTTGTGTGTTTATGTAGTTATTATACATGGATGTTTTGAAAAATGCAGCCATTTTCTTTTTCGTTTTAATTTTAAGCGATACTGGTAAGCTAGAATGGTAACGCGCAAACCTTGTAACTCAGCCACCAATCTGCTCATGTAAGCATTCACCTCAATAAAGCACCACGTGCAGACTTCTTAGCGACAAGAAAATCTATAACAACTTTTTAATGAGCAATTTTTATATTTTATCACGAGTTTCTTCCCTGGAGATTATGTTGTTTGAAAAAAAAATACTCCCAAAATGGAAAGAGACATCGGGCCCCATTATAAGTGTGCCGGTCTGGAAAAAATGCCAGCATTTCTTCCGGACTGGCAATCCTATCGGACTCCATGGGGATGGGAATTTACAGGCACTCTGTATTGCAGGATATCGTGCGACAGAGACAGCAAAGCCAGTTTGCCGGTGTCCCACCGGAATTACCGACAGCATCATGGCAAACCTATAATGAGGGTCATCAAGTTTCGAAAATGGCAAAATAATACATGGGATCAGTCGTATGGGTTGGTTGGAGGAGGTAGCAGGGAAAGGCCTTGTGCATTTGTAAGGCGCTTATACATCAGGAAATTGTGTTTCAAAGTGCCCACAAGGCAAAAGGGAGGGAACATGGGAACAAAGGCAAATAGAAAAAAACTGATGAACAGGAGAGGGGTGTTCCTAATAGGCCTTGTGAGCATTCAGAATGTGCAATTGCAGTGAAAAAGAGAAGGAATGGGGAAGGGGGTAAGTGTTAGGAGTTCCACAGAGGGAAGTGGCAAGGAGTCAGTTATGTGCAGCAGTAAGGGCCTGGCAGAGATCGCTTGGTACATGGTGATCACCTGCCAATATTAAGTGCAGGCCTGTGAAAGCACAAGTCAGTGGATGCACAAAGGCAAGTGCTGGGATGGGGTGGAAGGCTGATGGCGATTGAGTGGATGGCCGACACCCAGAAGGACACATAAGGTCCCAAGTCACCAAACTCAGCGACTGTGGGGTATTAGCAATGGAGTGAGAGGGGGAAGGAAGAGGTGAAAAGGAAAGTCTTGAGGAGCTTCTGGAAATTGAGGCGATCCGGCACAAGACGGGGGGAGGCTGTACCCAAGAAAGGGAGCCAGCTGAGGAGAGAGATCTGCCACCAGCCTGACACACAGAGAGTTGGAGCTGGAGGATCACACCGATCTGGAAGGAAGGTATTTGGTGAGAGCGAGTTGTAGATAGATTGGTCCTTGGCCCCAGACGGCCTTGTGGATGATGCAGAGGGATATGCATTTGATCCTTGCAGCAACCAGGAGTCAGTGGAGGGATTTTAGGGCTGGAGAGATATGGTCCCTGGGCCTGAGGCCAAGGATAAGTATCGCCACCGGATTCTGGACAAGCTGGGGGCCGGGGAGAGAGGAAGGGGGTAGATTAAGGAAGAGCATGTTGCAGAGAGTACTATGCCTTTAGAGACATTGAGCTTCTGGGGAAAAGTGAGCAAAGGATGGATACCTCTGAGGAGGTGGAGTTGAAAATGGGCCTTCTTGGCAAGGTTTAAAATGTGAGGGAGGACAGAGGGAGATGAGTCGAAGATGACTCCAAGGTTCCTGGCTTCAGATGTAGGAGAAGGCAGAGAGCCCACAGAGGGTGGCCCCAGTGAAGGGAGGAAGAAAGGAGTGGGATTTCCAACAGGAAGGATCTCAGTCTTTATGGCATTGAGTCAGAGATGATTGGATACACACGAGGACTGGATAGCAGATGGGCAATTGAGAATGGTAGAGGAAGTAGGGGGAGCATCATAGGGCAGTTCTAAAGACGAGTTGGGTATCTTCTGCATAGCACTGTAAGTGAGGGGAGTTTGTGAAGATAAGCTTTGCAAATGGAACAAGCTATACGTTAAAGAGCCAGGGTGAGAGATTAGAGCCCTGGGTAATGCAATAAGTAGAGATAGAGGTAGGAGAGGATAAAGAGCCCAGGATGACCTGGGTAGGGCAGTCAGTTAGGAAGGAGATCAGAAATGTCAGTGTCTGCTCTGAGATACCAAGGGTATTGTGGCACCGTTTTTTGAGGATGGAGTGGTTTACTGTATCAAATGCAGAGGAAAGATCAAGTAGAAGGAGCACGCCGCGGTCACCGGTAGCATTACCGGTGACCGTTAACCCTTACCGCCTTCCGTGTAATGAGGCCCTAATAAAGTTAATGGCAACTTTACATGTTCTGTAAGAGAGTTAGTGTCAAGAGATGCAAGCAGTTATTCACGGGTGTTCAGAAGAGCAGTTTCTGTGCCCCTGGTTGCTGGGAATCCATATTGATTATCGTGTAGGCAACCAACGAGCTCAGTATGCTGGGCCAGTTGGGGGAAGACCAGCTTCTCTAGGAGTTTCCCTTGGAAAGGAGTGATAGAGATTGGGCGGTAGTTAGTCAGACAAGAGAGGTCAGCAGAAGGCTTTTTCAGGAGGGGGCACACAAGAGAGTTCTTGAGGGAAGCCGGGAAAGACCGAGTAGCAAGAGAGTGATTGCAGAAGTCAGCAAGTGCAGGGGCAATGAACTGATGCTGTCCTTAATAGTTCTGAAAGAACAGGGGGAGACCTGTTTGGAGGTGAGTCGATCTTCATAGATCGGACAACCCGAGTGACCTTGTCCGATGTGATAGGAGGGAACGAGGAGAGAAAGGCTGAGGGAAACTGAGAGGCCTGGGGGATGACAGGAGGGGGGAGATGGGGAGGAAGAAAGAGTACTTGCAGTGAAGCATGTGGCTAGTGCAGTGCAGAGGGCCTGAGAGGGAAGAGGCATGGTGGAGTCTGAGGAAGGACTGGCTAATTCCTTGCAGATTTTAATCATTTTAGCTGTGTTGTTGGATGCTCCAGAAATGCAGGCCTGGATGTGGGCCCTATTCTTAGAATGAATGGTGAGACAATATTGCCTTAGGAGAAGGTGACTGACCAGTTTGTCAGAGGATGAGCTTGTGGTCTGCCACTTCCATTCTGTGGCTCTGCATTTGCACTTCAGATCCGCTAGATCGGAGCCGTACCAAGTGTTATGCTTGGTGATGTGTTTCAGGTGGATCCTCATCACAGGGGCATGAATGATGATAGTGTTAGAGATGGTGGGATGGAGTTTGCTAAGAGCAGAGTCAGAGGCAGAGTCTGCAGTGTCTGGGAACAAGGTTGGCAGAGCTAATTGAGGTGAAGTCAGAGGGTTGAGAGGGCCAAGGTGGGAGACGAGGAGGGAGTAGTCTGACCAGGAGAGCGGAGTGGCGAGTGAGGAAGAGAGCAAAAGATCTGTGTGAATAAAGGCATCAAGAGTGTGCCCAGCTCTGTGGGTAGGACCAGAGGAGAAAATGGAGAAGGATAGTGAGGTGCAGAGGTTGCGGAAGAGAGTGGATGCCGTGCTTGAGGAGTAAAGGTTGATGTTGAAGTCACCCAACAGAAGGAGTTTAGAGGAAGATGTCAGAAGGGAGGAGAAGAAATCAGCCCATTCAGAGAGGAACAGGGTGATAGGGCCAGGTGACCTATAGATAGCAGACCAGGCTCTCAAGTGAAGAAGGGACCCACTCAGGGAAGATCATGGAAGCCCCACTGCCAGAATGGTTAGGTTGAGGCTTAGAAAGGATTTTGTAGCCATCAGGGAGTAGAGCGTCAAAAGCAGTGACTGAGCTGGCATTGAACCACATCTCAGTAAGTGGGAGGATATTGAGGTCAATGTCTTTGTGGAGTAGGCAGATGTCAGCAGAGTGTTTGATAGGAGAATGAGCATTAAGTGTGGGTAGGTGATGCAGGTCTCTGCCTTTGAGGGTTTTCTGAGGAGGGGTACGGGGGCGTGGTACACCAGTCTGAGGAGGGGGAAGAAGGACAGGGAGAGAGCAGGAAGGTTTAGTAGGTGCAGGAGGGAAGTTGAAGAGGGACGGCAGTCACCGGTCAAAGAGGAGAAGTTTGGGCTGAGGACCCTGAGCCATGACAGTGCCATTGCGATGGACATTAATGATACACCTGCATGATGAGAAGCCTGCCAAGAGTACTTCCCATCTAGCACCACCATTAATGGGTCAGGAGCGAAAAGGAGAGAGAGTAGGGATAAGATGAGCGGTCCAGAGATCTGGGCGGGGGGGACTGAAAGGAGGATATCAGTGACAGTTTGTCTGGAAGTTGCGCTGACATAGGTGTCTGCAATGGGTTGACGAGGGTTAGTGGTCAGCAATGCTTTCTTAAACATTTTCATTCCAGACTTCCTAAAAGAGGGAGACAGTGACAGTAAAGCAGTTAGAATAGATAGACAAGATAGTGAGTGCCATAGGACTGGCGTAGAGATGAGGATGGAGGATAAAAGGAGGGACTGCACAGCAAGATCACAAACTTACCAGGCATCCTAGTAGCCAAAAGGTGAGCAAACAGTTGCATTAGATATACTTGGGTACAAAAATTGGGGTTGTGCAGTTGTTAAAAGCACACCTGGTTGCGAAATTGCCCAAACAGTACACAAATGCAACACAAAATGGGCGGGGGGTGCAGTTGTTAAAAGCACATCTAGTTGCGAAATTGCCCAAATAGTACACAAGGCAGAAAATAAAGGAGGTATAGAAGGCCTGGGTGAAAGCAGAAGATTGGCTATGGCAGAGCTTGTTACAACATTGGTGAGCTAATGAGTGGGCATCAGGTAGTCAGAGTGTAACTTACGGGTGCTCTGCAATGGGAGGATAAAGCTCTGGAGAGTCACAGTTCTTGGAGGTCGCTGGATGCATAATTGTGGGTAGTCCATGAGGAGTTGAAGCGTGAGGTCTGAAGGGGGACCTATCCATAACATGTATGGCTTATCCATCCAACCAATGACACACCCCAAGTTTGTATCTTACCCAACACCCCAGGCTAACAACACTGAGCCCCAATTACATCGCAACCTAGCGCCCAGGTTGTAATATGCTGCAGCCCAAGCTTGAGTCATGAATTAATCTTCATATTTCACCATGCCTCAAACACTGATTAAAAACACGTGCCATCCACTAGATTGCACTATACAATCAGATTACACCAAGCCGTATCAATTGCACTAACCCTCCCAATTGCAGCATGCCACAGACCCCAGATTTAAAGATGCTCTCAAATCCCACTATGGCCATACCTCCAGAATTAGTTACAATATTAGAGTATACAGTGACAACTAGAATACACCATGTCCCAGTCCTCAGTTAACACTATGGCCCTCATTACGACCCAGGCGGTAAGTGAGAAACGATGCCGGTAAATGATTACCGGCATCGTTTTCTGCTAGGTCCGATCATGACCCGTGACCGTTAACTACGATGCCATTAGCGGCATCGTAGTTAACACTGCCGCTAACTGCACCAAGGACGCGTGCACGCAAATACCGGCATGGCGCAAAGCTACGTGAATGACGACCCAAGCGGACATGCACCTAACGCCATCACCCAGCCCGTTAAGTACCTTACCGCCATGGTGCTAATTACGCCATCGCGAACCAACCGTAAAGGGCCTTGTGCAGTGAATCCAGCTGCCAAAGGTGCACAGAATCAGCACAGGTGGAGGCAATACAGACTCAGGAAGTACAAAAAGAGCACACCCAACCCCTTCCCACACCCAGACACACTCCACAATGATTCCAATAGGTCTAGCAATGTTGGGGCTGGAGGACCTGATAGCAATGCAAGTGCTACAACTTCAACTACAACAACAACAACAACAACAACAACAACAGGCTGCACAGAGGAGACGCAGGAGGATAAGGAGGGCAAGGCAGGGCCAGCAAGCCCCACCAGCACAGCCAGTGGCACCACGCAGGCAGCCCACAATCCCACACATCAGAGCCAGTCCATTCAACCTCACCGCTGAGCAGATCCACACCCTGTACCGTTTGGACCGGGACACCATCACCGCCATCGTAGACATGATACACAACAACATTGTCAGCATGATAGAAACACCAACCGCCATCCCACCCCTACTGAAGGTAGTGTCTGTACTCCACTTCCTGGCCACAGGCACCTACCAGCACACAGTGGGACACTTGCATGGCATTTCACAACCATTATTCTCACATACAGTGATCCAAGTGCTTGATGCCCTCCTCTGCCCAGGAGATTGCATGGGTTTCCATGCACTAGCCGGCATACCTGGTTGCATTGGTGCCATTGACTGCACCCATGTGGAATTGGTGGTGCCACATGCCATGGAGGTACCGTACCGCAACCGTAAACTATTTCACTCAATCATCGTGCAAATGGTCTGTGACTCCAACAGGATCATCACACATTGCTGTGCCCGATTCCCCGGAGCAACCCATGATTCAATGGTCCTTCGGAACTCCACAATACCACGCTACATGGAGCGACATGCAGGGCCAAGATCCTGGCTACTCGGTGAGTCACATGTCATGACCATGGAAAAGTGAAGTGGGTAGGTGAACGACGTACCAATGCATACTCCAGGGGGGGGGATGATGCATACTCCACCTGGCTGAAAGGGGGGGGGAATGATGCATACTCCACCTGGCTGAAAGGGGGGGTGATGCATACTCCACCTGGCTGAAAGGGGGGGGAATGATGCATACTGCACCTGGCTGAAAGGGGGGGAATGATGCATACTCCACCTGGCTGAAAGGGGGGGGGGATGATGCATACTCCACCTGGCTGAAAGGGGGGGGGGTGATGCATACTCCACCTGGCTGAAAGGGGGGGGATGATGCATACTCCACCTGGCTGAAAGGGGGGGGAATGATGCATACTCCACCTGGCTGAAAGGGGGGGGGAATGATGCATACTCCACCTGGCTGTGAGTAGCAGAGACAACGGAGCCAGATCATACCCTAAAGCAGCACAAACTTCAGCTGACACCACTAAACCTAATGGCCGATGTATGCAGCCCCACCACGTGAATGAAGGTGTGCCCCAACCATGACACAACCATCTGCAAGTGCATTGTACCAATTCACACCACATTGACCTCAAAGAAATGCACCTACATGCACGTCACCAGATACCATCCACTGAAAGGCCTGTCCCCCATAACTGCACACGAATGAGGCACATGGCGGACAGAAACATCAACACACCATCACACAGACAGCAAGGCCCACAAAATGTCCCTATCAACATCAGCATTGCTCACTGTGGTCATGATGAGGCTGACAGCAATGTTGCAATGATGTGAGCGTTGACATCACAGGACACGTGCCAGGCCACCAAAACAAACGGCATGAACGAACACAGTGGATGGGCACTCACAAGGCACTTGACCCCCCTGCATACATTGGTTGATGGCATGCACAACATTCCATAAGAGCCATGAGCATATACTGGTCGCATAGTGTGAATCAATTAGTGCATTTAAAAGAGGTCCGAAGTAACAGTTGGATGCAAGCCATGGTGGCACATCATGTTCTGAAATAGACGTCATGACTGACACCTACATTCTCACCCACATACAGGTGATGCAGGCTATCCCCTGAAGAGGTGGCTCCTTACACCAGTCCGGAACCACAGAAACAGCATGAGGAGGACTTCAACCGTGCACATACACGTACCCGTGTGGTGATTGAGCAGGCATTTGGCCTATTGAAGGCACGGTTTCGCTGCCTCAGCAGGTCTGGTGGGGCACTCCTGTACCGCCATGAGAAGGTGGCAAAGATCGTCATGGCATGTGTCATGCTACACAATATGTGCATCAGACGCAATGTGCCCCTGCCCCCTGATGCAGAACTGCAACCACCTGACGATGAGGATGATGAGGGTGAGGATGGGGCAGCACCTCATGGAGGTGACGATGCACAGGAGGGGCGTGAAATGCGTAGTACTCTGATCAACCAATTATTCTAGCACAAGCGGATGGGTGGTGTCATCTGGAGATGACGATTGTGGCACTGTGTGCATCTGTTATATGGACACTGGGGACTGTTTACCAATAAATCACACATACGCAATGAGCAATGTCCACACATGTGATTTGTGCAAATATGAAAAGTGTATTGTGAAAGTGATTTTGTTGAACACACCCACTCCCCCCTCCCCACTGAACTCCCCAACAGCAGTTTCCCCAATAGTGCTGCTTGCAGCAGAGCCTGTCCCTTCTGTGGGCACGATTTGGGTAATGTCTGCTGCTGCTGCTGCTTCTGTGGTGCCTGCTGGGGTGGCTGTCAGTGCCCTGTCCTGTTTTCCTGGCAGGGATTTTGGCTGCAGTGGGGTTTTCCTCGGGACGTCAGAGGTGGAGGGTTATGGTGTTGGCACAGTTGTCCTGGCCCTCTTGGTGGGTGTGGAGGCAGTGGTGTCCTTATCCTCAAGGTCGGAATTTGAGCCTGTGGTGGAGCAAAGGAGGGAAAGTGTTATTGATGGGTCTGCGGACATTGGGCGGGCATTGTGACGACTGACATCTTATCAGTTAGTACATGCGGCACATTTGAGGCAGGGGCATACAGGTTGTCTCCCTTTTGTGTGGAAGTAGCATGGAGGTATGTGGGTGCCTGCAGTTAGGGTGTGCATACTGCATGTGTACAGGGTGGAGATCGGATGTGTCTGTGGGCAGTCTCCTGCTGATGTGTTGCATTTACACTATGGGGCAACATTGTACTTCACATGAATGGACTTTGGTGAATTTTGCATGGCTTGATTTGAGCCACCTACCTGCATCGCCTGATGTCGGGGCTCCTCTCTCCATTCCTTCTATGCTCTCCATTCCGATTGTGGAGGCACAGATTTCCTCCCATGGCTGTAATTTAATAGGGGACTCTGATCCTCCCCCGGTTGCCGTGCCCAGGTTCCTGTTAGCCGATAGGATGCTCCTGGCTCTGAGCCTGAGATCGTCTCACCGCTTGCGGCACAGTCTGACATTGCGGGGTACAGTCCCCACGGCACTAACCCGCTGAGCTACCAGTGCCCATATGGCCTTCTTCTTGGCTATGGCCGGTCTTGTCATTTGGTTGGAGAATACCACTGCAGCGTTTCTCCGCAAGCATGGTAAGCTCCACTCTGGTGAAGCGGTTTTGCCGCTGGTGGTCACAGGCTTTTTTAACCACTTTAGGCATTTTCTTGCAGGAAGAAGGTTGCTGATGGTATTTGCCGGGTCTCAGGCTCGGATGTCCAGTGGTTGCGGAGGATGCCAATGGATTGTGTTTTTAAAGATGGCCACCGTGCTCTTTCTCGTTCTGCCGCGGTGACGCTACTTCCGGTTCCGCTTTTTTACGGTCACCGCTAATTGCGGTGAACGCTAATAACAGTGACCGCTAACTACGGTCACCGCTATGAACGGTGGTCAGGGTGGCGGTAGTGCACCTTGCGCGGCATACGATGCCGGTAGGTGTCGTTTTGGGGGCATTAACGACATAGCGCAGTTTACGTTACCGGCATGGCGTAATGCTCGTGCATGATGGGTCGTAATGTCCCGCCTTTTACGGCTTTGAACCAGCACGTAAACGTTAGTTACGCCATGCCAGTAATGTCGTATACTTACCGCCTGGGTCGTAATGAGGGCCTATGCCTTTACATTGTAACGTGCCCCCAAATGACAAAATTCCACAAACACCAGATTTTAATATGCACCCACACTGCACTAGAGTTAAGTCTCCAATGATCAGCCTCGGGATTGCACAATTCCATTCCGAGTTGATCAATCCCTGAAATGTTACCATTTCACAGAATGCACCAATCTTTTAAAATTGCATGCTGCCCAAATTTCCACCATGTCCATGCTCCTTGATTGCAGCATGCTGCCCAAAAATTCCACCATGCCCGAGCTGCTTGATTACAGCATGCTCAACAAAATTCCAGCATGTGCCAGCTCCTTGACTGCAGCATGCTCACCAACATTCAGACATGTCCTAAGCTCCTTGATTGCAGCATACTCACCAAAATTCCACCATGTCAGAGCTCCTTGATTACAGCATGCTCAACAAAATTCCACCATGCCCCAGCTCCTTGATTGCAGCGTGTTCAAAACATTCGAACATGTCCAAGCTCCTTGATTTCAGCATTCTCATGAAAATTCGACCATGCCCGAGCTCCTTCATTACAGCATGCTCCCCAAAATTCCAACATGTCCCAGCTCCTTCATGTTAGCATGCTCAACACAATTCCGCCATGCCCCGGCTCCTTGATTGCACCATGCTCACCAAAATTCCACCATGTTCCAGCTCCTTGATTGTAACATGCTCATCAAAATGTGAATTGGTCTGCTCCTTTTTCTGGCTCAAGTAGGCGATGTGCTAGTGCATCGGCTCACTTGTGCCAAAATTGTTTTGAGGATCTGGCCCTGTATGTACCAAACACTGCTCTTCAAGGTTACAGCATAGAAAGGCCCATATCCCCAACAATAAAGCAGAATTATCTCATTGGCTCAGAGAGATTGGAAGTTCAATACTGAAAGTAATATTTGTTCCAGCAAGGAGTCTGCAAACTAAGGCAAACGGCTCTTCATTTGGCAAGGATTTATTTTTTTCTTACCTACAATCAAAGCCAGAGTCCAACGTATCTGTATTGAAATGTAATTCCTTCTACCTTGTTGGTAGAATGTAAAGCCACTGGGCCTAATTCACAAAGCTTTTAGCACAACGCAAAGTAACTTTGTTCTGAAAAAGTCTACTTTGTGTGGAGCGCACAGTCCGATTGTGTTTCACAAGCGAAACTTTGTGCTGACATTGCACCCCTTAAGCTCCTGCCCAAGAACACTGCACCCAAGAGTGTTAGCACCACATGAGCACAAAGGAAGAGCAAACACAATGGTGGAGAAAGGTTGAGAAAGGGACATGAATCCTCATTATATTGCAAAAAAGGGGAGTGTCATGGATGTGACTAGGGAGGCACCGAGCAAACTTCAAAACACGACCATCAAAGTGCAAAAGCAACAAATTTCATAAAAATATAGTGCTGACGAGAAGAAAAAAATCAAATGCTCTTAAAAGCACAGCCAATCAGGAGCAGGGGCAAAGTACAAATGTGCCATGCAGGCATAGTGAAACACAGCAACAATGGCCGACAATGCATTACTCATACTTTTGCTCCAACAAAATGCAAGGAACAGGAGGAGCAGTGGCGCCCCCAGAATTCGTTTATAGGGGTGGCCTGAAGAGGCCACAGGAAATCTTGGGTTGGCTCACCAAAACAAACACATAACTGAATTTCAGGAAATCTATTACGCCAATGTAGTATATAGTCCAGTTGAAAATTATGTATATATGAGTGTTAAGGAATTGCATATTGATATAGTTCCTTTTATTATTTAACTGTTAACTAATTAATGTATCTGATGTGCATAGACTAATACCAGTATGGTTAACATTTTGAGTTCCACAATCCTGTTTGTTCAAGACTTTTTCCTTGTCCTCAAGCCCTGGGATCCTATCTCTCCGGCCCTGAAATCTCTTCATTGGCTCCCGGTGGCTGAGAGGATTAAATTCAAGACCCTTTGCATTGTCCACAGGGCTTCCTGGGGCCTGGGTCCAAAATACCTTCAACTCTCCCTCTGTAAATACCGTCCCACTGAAGCTCTTTGCTCCTCCACCTCCAATTCTCTCAGGGTCTCTCGCTTCTCCAAGCAACAAGTTGGTGGCAGACCTCTTTCCTCAGCAGGGGCCTCCCTCTAGAACAGCCTTCCTGCCACTCTGAAACTTGAGGAGAACCATCTCCGGTTCCGGATGCTCCTCAATACCTTCCTCTTTGCTTCTACCTTCATTCCCCCTCTCCCCTGCTGATCTGTCTGCTTTGGCACAATGCACCTGGTTTTCCCACTGCTTTCGGGCCCAGGTCCATGCCCTCCCAGCCACTCACCCGCACTGCCCCTGGCACTACCTGCACTTGGTCTGTATCTGTTACCCTACAGTCCCCTTACCTGCACTTATCAGACACCCCTTGTTTGCGCTCAAAACCTTCACTTGCCACCTTGCTGGCTGCACTACCTTTTGGATTGGTGTACCCCTTGATCAGCACTTTCCACTTTTCCCCTCTCCCTTGCACTTCCCCCCTTGCCTCCCTCCTGCACTTGTGTGTTCTCAATGTCACTGGTCCTCGTCGTGCTCTGAAACACTTGTGTATGAGCACGATACAAATAAAATACATCATAGCCAGAGAATCTTCTAAATCCACAAGTTTGTAATTGCCAACATGTCTATCGAATATGGTGCACTCAGCAGGGTTTGACTAGAATACTAGATATATCTTGCCATTGACTGATTTATGATGGGAATGCACCCAGTGGTACATTTTACACAATGGTCTCCACACAAGAATCTTATGGAAGTCAGGTTGATGGTAAGATGAGGGTCTACCAAAAGGCTCATTTTCAGTTTCTGAAATGGCAACTCTTCTGCTATCCCCAATTTAGTTTTCAGAATGTTACTTGTAAGTTTGAGTAACGCATCTTTCCTTTACTATTTTCTGTTTCACTGAGAAAACAACCCAGGTAAAGTCACCACCTGCCAGTGTGCATAACAAAAAACAGGCAATTCAAAGGTTAGACTTTCTTAGGACTACTCTTACTCTTCAGGTTATGGGTGGGATTGGCTATAGGAATTAGCATGGCCATGGGCAGTGAGTGGGCTGGTAAATAAAACACCCTCATGTGTCCCTCCTCACAAGTCCGTCCTTCCTAATTGTACTCCAGTTCAATAGTTTCAGCTTACAGCAAAAATTAAAAATGGAATGAAGTAAAACTAAGGTAAATGTGAACCTCTCTGGTCATTTGCCCCTCTGGTCCTTGGCTGCTCTGAAGTACTCTCCTCTGGTCCTTGGCTCCCTTGCAGGTGAACCTTTGGTCCATCCCTCCTTTGATCTTTTGGTCTCTGGTGAGTTGGTGGCAAAAACAAGAAGCAAAACGCTTCAACATTCTGTCATTCATACACGTTCTGTCATTCATACAAACAAGTACCTTAATTACCTGAAACACACATAACCAGTGCTTCATACAGCTGACAAAATATCTAAAACGTTCCCTGTACAGATCCATATCTTTTAAGATCTGCAAACATAAGTGTTGTAACAAAGCAATCTTAGCCTGATCCCACTGCTACTGCATTTGCCCCCTACCCTATTACTTGCAGATTCTGAAGCTCCTAGAAAGTTGGAAAATGGCAGATGGTGTGCAATGAAAGACTCAATATCATAGCACAACAGGACATTGCAGAGTGTGGGGCAGTACTCTGAACGGCACAAACAACTTCAGTGGCTGGGAGCAACAGGGGAGGAAATGTAAAGTTGGCTCAACCACAGTTAGTACGCTATACTAGAAATTCTGGTGCACTGACTGGCTGGTGAGACTGTCTGCCTGTCAAATCAAGTGATTGGAGACTGGGGGAGGGCCAGTGCAGCAATCATGCAATGATATGTGACAATATTGGAGCCACTAGCAGAGGAGCATCAGGGTACACCAATTTGTCCCTACACTAATGAAAACTGTCCTATTGTAAGGGTGAAACATAATCACTGATAAGCACTCACATTTTTGCAGTTGAAGTCAGGGTGAGGTTCCATTATTTGCCCAGGATCACACTCTTATGCTAAACAGCAAAGTAGGGATTTTAACCCACTCTCCAATTTAGGCACGACCACCTTCTTCCACGCTTTAATTGGAAGAAATAATAACGTTTTGGGAATTGAGACCTACAATAATACTGTCTTATAGAGTTTACTTGCAAAATACACAAATTGCATAATAAAGCATCATGACAACATAAATCCTTATAGCAGCGTGTTGAGATTTAATAATATCAAAGTAACTTTATTTTTCACATCCTGAATGGAAAACTGTAAGATGCAAAAGGCAAACTATCTATCTACCCACTTTATTTTCAGCACCTTAAGATGCACAATAAAAGAAGTTGTGTAGTAAACTCACTTAGGTTTGGAGGTTCGTCACGAACCTCCATTGTGTTATGTATGGTTTTAAGAACATTCAACTAAGGACATGAACGCAAACTTTACTTTTTGAGCAAATCAAGCTATTAGACAAAATGGGTATGAACAAATATTTCAAAGGATGCTTTATTGTGTTGCTTGATTTAAGTGTCACTGATTTGCAAGGTGACTGGCAATTAGCTGAATGAAGTTGCGGGTGTGGTGCCTTGCATAGTGTCACTTCAGACTGTATCTCCAGACACACACTGCTTACCTCTCAGCTCCTCTGAAGTGCTTGCTTGCCTGCCTGGTGGAATCTCTCAGCGCCGCAGCCCATGTCTCCTTTGCATGCAGTGCCACTGCCAATCCAAAAATATTGGCAGCGTGTGTGCTGTGCACGGGCCGGCACAAGTTTGTCAGGGGTAGATGCTAGCTGCACCATGGTAGAGGCCCTCAGCCCTACTTCCAATTCGCCTCTGCAGGGACTCACGATTTTGGTGCGCGCCGTGTCTTCTTCTATCCCCTTTTGGTGAATTATTCATCAGCTAACCTCTTGCTTGTTTTGGGTCAGTTCTACCTCTTCGCTGCCTGTTATGGTCAGACCCCTGCTACCAGTGCTGACCCCCCCAGAAAGCACCCAGGATCACTGTCTGTAGGCAGAAAGCCAGTCTCAATGGAGGGGGGTGTCCCGCCTTTGCCGTGCCCACTCGGGACGTAGTTGATGTTGTATGGCTTCACCCTGACAACTGTTCAGATCTTTTGAGGTGATCAATCCACTCTCCCAGAGCCCCTCTGATTTTTGCAGTGTCTTGCTTCCCTCCTTGATTGAGTAAGCATCACAAGGTGGGTGTAGCTTTCTCGGCTTCCATTCTATGGTGAGTGGGCTGCAGCCTTGCATTGTAGGAGGCAGACAGGCAGGCAGCAAATAATGCACCCACTAGAAGCTCCATAGGATTGGGTCTTACCAGTTCCAGTAATCCATTTTTGGAGGATATTCTCGAGAGAGAGTGTAATATGCTGTAGCCTGAATGTTGTAGCACAGTCATGGAGAGCTGGACGCAGTTCCTGAATGGTTGTATTCTCTAAGCGCTGGATCCCATTCATACATTTGCCGATCTCTTTCTCCGGAGGATGCTCCTCTCAGTATGCGTGGGAGAACGGGGGCCCTCCCTGACTCCTCCCCCATCATGCTGCACCTTCCATGGGTAGAATCTCATGTACAGGACACTGCGTGCCGCTCTCTTGGTCAGTGGATCCCCGCCATACGTTTCGCTCTCCAGCGGTATCTTCAGAGCCTGATAGCGGTCCTTGGACAGCTCGCTGCGTACCCCGTCAAGGACCTGGAGCTTCTATTCTGTCCCCAGCGTCGGACGTCAGGAGCCGGCAGCAAGGACCTCTGCCCCTCCTTTCGGTGCAGACCAAAATTCTGCTCGAACCCTCAGGGCATGGGGCACTCTCATCTCTGACCCTCTATAGATGCAGTGCTGTAACTGTTAAGTAGGTCCTCAGTGCCCGGCTGCCATTTTGTCGAGTATGGGCCGAAGATATTCGGCGGCCCATTCTCACAGCTCCATCAACCAATCTGAACAAGATTTATAGGGGTGGCCAGCCATATGAGTAGGCACCACTTCCTTACTTTTTTGCCGGAATTGGGCATTTTTCAGGAGGTTCGGGGGCATATGGAACGGGCTCAGGTCCATGCAGCCTGAGGAGGTAACCCGGAAATAAACACAGCCTGGCTGGAAGGGTGTGCCAAAGTAGAAATGCGCGCGTCCAGGCTCAGGCTGTGTTTATTTCCGGACCTGATTGCAGATCATCGCGGGCGGTGGACCACAGCAAAAAAGCAGAACCGGGCAGGTTATTTTCCATGTACGAAGAAAAGTGTGAAAAAAAGAAAAAAATAATCTTTTTTTATCGCTTTTTTGTGGGGTGGCCGATGGGGGTCAGCATTTTTATAAGGGTGGCTGTGGCCCCCCTGGGTACCCCTTGGTGGCGCCCCTGAGGAGGAGAAGGCCCAGGATCTTTCTCATCCTCCCCACCATGTATGGGATGGCACATCAGGTGGTCTATGCCATGTAAAGCTTTTCCCCACACATCTCCCTGGATGTGATATGGAACTGGGGGTCTGACTTAACATCACGCACCAAGTGTTCACATGCTGAACCCCACGTGTGAAGGTTTTAGCAGCACTTCATTTCCTGGCTACAGGTTCTTTTCTGTGGACCACATCCAATGTAGGCAGCATATCACAGTTCACCCAATCCCAGAACCTGCATTGTGGAATGAACATGCCCCACACTTGAGATGCCCAGGAGCTTTAAGCCATGGCAGGGTTCCCCATGGTCCTGGGAACCATTGACTGCATGCAAGTAGCACTGCACCTCCCCCAACAAATGGAGTGTACAGACAGCAATCACACAAATTGGGATTCCATTAATGTGCAATCAATGCAAATGGCCATATTATGCAAGTGAATGACAATTTTCCCTGATGAACTCACGATAGCTTCTTCATTAGCCATTCGCCTATACATCACACTCTGTCATCTGGCACCTATGGCAACACATCAAAAAAAACTGATGTTGCCAACAGATACTCTTTGTGCACCCTTAGTGGGGGCCTCCACAACTGACCATTTATGCCCAGACTCAACTATATTAAACCAAGATACAGTGGTCTTTATCACATATAACGCATATTTAATAATTCTCACTCATTTTCAATTTAACACGTCGTTCATAACAAAGGGTAAAACATAATTCCACATTTCCTGCATGCTCCAACAATTTTAGTGCTAACAATGCTCACCAACGTCCACATCAGTAGTTATTACACATTAACAAATTAATAACCGCTTTTTTGAAGTTCATTTTCATTTTCAAATGGTGTTTGTCGACACGTTTCAGATTTCTAATTAATCCTTCTTCCAGGGCTAAACTGAGGGGGTTCTCAATTCATATTCCAAAATAACTTGACATCTACAATAAAAATTGTATGCCTTAGAATGTATCCTTATTATATGGTAACACAACTAAAATCAATTTCCATTGACCTCTATTTCCCACCTCAAAATTTGACTGATTTGTCACCAAGTTCAATGGTCTAAAAAAGAAGTACAAAAGATAAACCTGTTTAAAGAAATGTATTGTGTTATAGTTTTAACAAAATTAACTTTTCTCAAACCAATGCCTGCTAATAACAATCATTTAAAATACGGTGTTTCAGTCCTTCTACAATCCATCAAACATGATATTACATAAGTACACAGAAAAAAACATGATCCAATCAGATTTAAAATACAGTGTTTCAATCCTTCTAAAATCCATTAAATATGATGATACAGAACTGCACAGAAAAAAACCCATGATCTAATAAGAGCATTGTGGTCACTTGGGCCATCAACTTCAGTTTAAAACTTTGAAAACACAGGTATTTTTTTTCGATAACAGCGTAAAAAAACAATATACGACTGGTTGTTCCCTAGCATAAATACATCCCCTATCAAATTGTGGGTAAAGTCTCCTCTCAATCCCACCAAATGTAGGGCACCAGCCCTCAAAGCGGTAAGAGATGCACATACACACAGGAAATGTTATACAGGTTCCACCTCATTCTCCCCACATGGACGACAATCCCTTCCTTCTCCTGTTCTTTGGCACAAAATTCCCTCTAATTCTCCTGTTTTTACAACATTAAATGTCAGTTTCAAATAGTCCCATATCAAAGAATTGCCTGCATATTGCTGTTTATAGGACTTTGTGCACTGCCATTTCAGAATATGGGTCGCAACATCTTTTGCATGCCTTTATTGAGCTGCGATTAACCAGAGATTCTTCTAACCCGTATCCAAATAAGATGCCTTTCATGGTTTTCTTGAAGCCCTGCAACGGAAGATCCAACTTCAGTCCCCAAGAGTTAGCCCTTGAGGACTTACCATCCCGCTTGGGATCACTGGTAGCCGTCCGCTCAGCTACTTGACAAGAGGAGAACAACAGGATTTTAGCATTGTAATCCCCACTCAAAAGGATCACACCCCCGAAATTCAGTAAGTCTAGGATTTTTTCAACTTCCTTAAGTAGTAGGTTGGCATACCCCACATAGGGCGGGACATACATTCCAATACGAAGAACCTCCCGCCATGGAAAATAGCCAATTTGTGGGTCCAGAGTCATCTTGCCCATAACAATGTTAAGAGATAGGACCCTACTTCTACTATCCCCATGGGATTTCTTACCCCCCAGGGCCAAGCCACCCGTAGGGCGACCGTTGGGCCCTCGCACTGCTTCTTTTGTTAGGAAGCTCCAACCGTCTACCACCAGGGGGTCCGTTAGCCATGTCTCCTGGAGTAGAATGACACTAACCCATCAATAAACTCCAGGAGACCATCCGGCTGAAATAAATGGGAGTATCACCATGTGTTCCAAGAAAGAAGAAAGAAGAAAGAAGGGGTCACAAGTCTTGTGGTTAGGGGTGAGAAGCCCCCATCCTTTCCACAAGGGTGGCTAACCAAGCCCAGTGAGAGTCTCCCCTCCCGACCCCCTGAGATCCATTATTTTCCATTTGCCTACGTTTTATTTGAGACATCTTTGAACTGGTATTAGGGGCTGCACGTTGTTCTCCCCTATTGGTCATCCTCTCCAGCCCTTCCTTGCCCTTGGCCTTGTGGGTCAGCAGGTGATTTTTGTACTTGTTAAAGTCATGCACTTTTAATGCCGAACAGTCATAACCCAGTTTATACAGAGCCTCACTATGGTCCATGGTATAATGGAGGACATCTTCAGAAAAGAAGTACACGCGAGCCGAGACGTGACATTTCAGAGTTCTCGTTTATGTCCAAATGTTTATGTCATCTGAGGCGATGAAGCACAAAGGTACTACTTCATGTAGGAGATTTAGGAAGCGTGAGCTGTTCAAATAAAGATCCATGCCCCCACAAAATAAGCTTGTCGCCTGCAGTCAGTGCCTTACCTCTTGTCGAAAAATTGGCTCAAGCTTTCTTTGATAAGTCAGAGGAGGAAACACTGCCCCCATGTCCAAAGTTTACTTGCGTGTTAACATTCGTTGCAGAATGGTAGCCCTCCCCACAAACCGCTTATAGGGCAGTAAATAATAGAGCTCCCAAGTTATACACCAGGTCTTGGTGCGATCTTGTGATGCCATTCATTGTCTGCGGGGGCTTGGGTAGCCCCTGCACTAGTACAGGTTGGCCTGGTTCCTATTTAAGTTATTCACCAGAGAAGATTTGTTTTGTTGTTTGGGTGCCTTACCCTTCTTGACTTGTGTTTTTTACTCCCATATCATTTTCCTCAGCGTCCTCCACCTCAAAAAAAGGTTTCAATGTCACAGTTGGAGATCTTTCGGTTTGCACCGCTGCACAATTGTTTCCTTCTCATTTTGTTACTGTGGACTTGGACGTTTCCTCCCCTCAGGTTGGGTACCCCGACCTGTATGCCTTTTTCCTTAAACTGCTTAGGTGTGGGCTTCTTCTTTTTATCCGTGAGGTTCTCATACATGGCAGCCTGTTTTATCAATCTTTTCTTTTTTCGGTGGTACCAAAGAGGAGGGTCTCCTGTGGTAGCCACCACTTTGTTCATTCTGGAAGTGCCCCTGTGAGGCAGAGAGATCTTTTGTGTTGCACCCTCAGGCGGGACTTCCATCAGGTTGACTTTATTTATTATACTGTCCATTCCTCTAGCCAGCGGATAGGAGGACTTCAAGAACTAATTTAATGGATGAGCCAAGTTGTCATATTGGGCACGTAGTTTGTCTTATTTAGTCTCTATTGCCTCACACTTATGTGTCAACTGTGTTAGAAGAGTCTCCCGATGAGAAAACATCGCTGCAGATGAGCTGCATACCTCCAGCTCTTGTGAATAAATAGACTGCTCTTCTACAGAGCCAAGCTGCTCCCCCAGCTCTTGTGAGTTGATGGGCTGCTCTTCTACATGGTCAAGTTGCTCTCCCATCACATCAAGACCAGAGAGGGCATGGTGAGGATTAGGGGAAAGTGCAGGGAAGCAAGACTAACATTGAGCTCACAGTACCCCAGGTGTGTTTTATCACCATTCAGCAATTCCATTGAGGGAGCATAACATCCTGTCATCTTGTGTGTCCTTTTACTAGTCTGCTGGTGTTTTATTGCTTATAGCTCGCTTTCATTGTGCATTTCAAATCTTATTTTTAGCTTGTCTCTCTTTTACCTTTTATCTGAAAAAAGCTTGCCTTGCTTTTAATTTTGTTTCCGCAGTCTTCTTTGTGTCACATTGCATCCCGAGCAATTTGAATCAGTGTTAGCATGCTGCACGCTCTGGGGACCACATTTCCCAGCATCTGTGTAGTTGGCGAGTTGCTTAAATCCCCCCTCCAGGCGCGACTGTGCCGGCACGACTGCCTGGTTAGTTCTGCATATATTACTCTCCCTGTCCCCCTCAGCCCCCATAACTTCCTGCCATCTTGTGTGCCCTTTTACTAGTCTGCTTCTGTTTTATTGCTTATAGTTCACTTTCATTGTGCATTTAAAATCTTATTTTTAGCTCGTCTCTCTTTTACCTTTTATCTGAAAATAGCTTGCTTCTACTTGTCTTGCTTTTAATCTTGTATCTGCGCTTCTTACTTTGCATCCCCAAGCAATTTTAATCAGCGTTAGTAATCAGGCACGCTCTGGGGACCACATTTCACAGCATCCGTGTAGTTCGTCAGTTGCTTAAATCCCAACTTCAGGCAGACTGCTCCGGCGTGACTGCCCAGTTAGTTCTGATTTGTTACCTGTGCGTGTAGGTGCTGTGTACTCTGTGTTGCTCTCCTCGGTTGCCTCTCCCATCTACTGTAGGTCTCCCTAGGTTGATGGCTACCCCTCTTGTTACATTGTCCAGTGTGGATCTTATAATGAATTTACAACATAGCCAGGCTCACGGCCAGGCGTGGCAAATCTTTAGATAGTGAATTACTTCATAGTCAGCCTCTCAATCCAGCTGAGCCTCCCAAGCTCTCTGCTAATCTGCTGCCTGTAGGCAACTCCAAGACTTCGGATATTTCCAAGCTTTATCCTTCTGATCAACCTCCTATAACAAACATGGCCTTAAAACCTCATGACATATCTAGCACTGCCATGCTGGAGAACTGCAGAACTCTTGACCCGAAGGTGGCTATGTCCTAACAAATCCTGCCCCTGACCACTCTTCCCACAGATCCCAGCAGTAGTACTTCTGCCCTTCAAGCAGGACTCCTAAAAACCCGCTCAATGCGACTGCATGGTGTTCAGACTTCTGATCTCTTACTATCCACCGGTCCTGATATATTTGCTTTTACTGAGTCCTGACTTGTTGAAGCCACACCCTCAGAAGCACTTCTGGCCACTCCCATGTGCTACTCCTTCCTTCGTGCTGACCACATTAGCGGCAGAGGGGGTGGAGTAGCTTTGTTTTAAAAAAAACTCCTTGCAGTTTCACGCAATCTCGCATGACTCCCCTGTGGACTGCGAATCTCTCCTGGTGAAATTAAAGATTACTGACAATACTTCACTTACCATCATTGTTATTTACAGACCTCCAAAGGCCCCTTACCTCTTTTGAAGAGCAGTTTTTAAATCTTTTAAACAATTTTACTAAGGCCAGACACCAGTTTTAGTGTTGGATGATTTTAATCACTGGTTTGATGCTCACTCAATCTCATTAATCTGTGCCATTGACTCCATTGGTTTCTCGCAAATGTTTGGCTCCGCTACCCATAGTGGGGGTCATACACTCGATTGGCTTCTGGTTCACTGCCTTTCATTGGCCAACCTGACTGAAATGGACAGCGGAACGTTGTTGGCAAAAGAAAACCTCTTCAACAACACTGGCCCACTACAAAACTTTGGTGAAACGATATAAGGAGACCATTACAATAGCCAAATCTGCCTTATACAACAACAGGATCCTGAATGCTAAATCGAAGTCGAAAGAACTTTTTTCAATACTGTGTGAATTTAGGGGTAAGCCTCCCTCCTTGCCTGACTCAGTGAAAGACAAAGACTGGTGTCAGTCTATGTACAATTCATTTACTAACAAGGGTCTCTCGCAACAAACTGACATTCAGTTTACTAGGGATGCCTGTCATACTCTGGCTTCGCCCCATGTGGATGGTACAGAAGAGGTTCGTACCTCAACCCCCTCTACTTCTTTTTCTTTCATGCCCTGTTCTGAATCCTTCATTGCACAAACTATTTCGAACATGAAGCCTACCTCCTGTCAGGGCAATGTCTGTCCTTCCAGTCTTCTTATCAAATGTCTGGATGTTGTTTTTCTATGGGTCACAAAGTTCATCAACCTATCATTCTCGGGTGGGACTGTCCCATATTTCCTCAAGGAGGCTTGGGTCACCCCCTCTTAAAAAAGGAGAATCTTGACCCGTTCTTACTGGAGAATTATCACCCCATCACTAATGTTCCCTTTCTTTTAAACATGTTGGACAAAGTGACTTACATGCAATTTCAGGACTGAGCGTAATGATATTTTCCTGGGACACCAGACAGTTTTCAGAAAGGGGCACGGCCCTGAAACCACCATGTTAGTCCTCAAGGCCAACTTGTTGCAGGGCATTGGTCTCAGACAACCTGCTGTCCTGATGTTGCTGAACCTATCCTCTGCCTTTGACCTCGTCGACCATGGGTTGTTAGAGGATAGGCTCTGGACGGTAGTGAGCTGTCTGCCCAAGGTTTGCCTCCTTTCTGGACCCTAGGAATGCTAGAGTGAGTGTGTGTAATGCCTCTTCTAAACCTACGCCAATCACATGCAGCGTTTCGCAGGGGTCCTGTTTCTCCCCTGTGTTATTTACCGTCTATATTATTCAGTTTCAAAAACTCTTTGACAGCCTGGGTGCCCAATATGGGACTGGGAATTACGCAGATGACACCCAGGTTGTCGTAAAACTCCTACTCTGTGGGCTCAGCCAACCTCAATACTATATATGCCTAAATACATACTGGATGGCTGCCAACTCTCTTGCACTTAATGCCAAGAAGACTGAGCTTCTGATTGTCACCTCCAGTTCTAAACTGAAGTCTCTCTCCCCTGAGTACAAGAGTTTCCTTATTTTTGGCTCCACGATCCCTGTCGCCAAGATGTCGCCTGTTGTTCTTCAGTTGCGCTGCCAGAGCTAACTTTCGACAATGACTGCAGCACATCGCATATCTGTGGTTTTTTAACCATTTGTTGCAACTGGATTTGATGGACTTGACCCTAGTGTTGTGTGCTAGTGGTAGTAGGTTTAGTTGTGTGATTGCTGTGAGTTTTCCTCTCATTTCCCCCTTTCTTTACCTGATATCTTTTTCATAGGGATGACGGCAAGAGCCCCTGTGCCCACCCCCCTTCTTCCCACAGGTAAAAGAAGGACAAGTGAACAACTGCAAATAGTTTCCACATGCATGGCAAATTGACGGAGGACCAAGTCAGCCTCCTCTATCTGGAAAGACAACACATTGAAGGAGAGGTGAGTGCAAAAAGAGCCCAAAGAGACCTTTGCAACTTCCTTTGCCCTTTGCAGATTAAAATCTTTACATGAAATATAATTTAAACCTTGGTTCACACTCAAAGTGCCGCCTAAGCCAACACCTTGAAGCAGTACTTTAATGTTCAACAGTGCCATAATTGGAAAGTGGTCACTTTCTGCCGACTGGTACACACATGTCCCTTACAACAGATGAGGAGTTGGCAATTGTTAGGGAGAATTCTCTGTTTAGGCTGAATTTCCTAACCTAGTGAGTGCCCCAGCGGCTTTGCTGGATTTTTGGGGTTTATTTTTTTCTCCTGCCAAGAGTGAGACTCTTTTACCCTCACTCTTGGACATGATTTGAGAGTGTTACTGTGACTTGCTATGTGCTTATGGGCTAGGGGGTATTTTTTCCCCATAGGCTATCATTGGTTTTTGAATGTGTGTTACACAGCACCCTCAGTGCAGTAACGCAGGGGTGTCATAGAGACCCCAAACATAGACTCCACACCCTGGGACTGACTACTGTCTCCCTGGGTCTGTAAAGTCACCATTGACTTTACTAGTCTTAACTTGGGAACTTAACCAGTACAAACCATCTTACTGTGGAAATACTGGTAGGGGCAATTAGATTGCCCCTGGGTCTGTTGTCCCGTCCCCCCTCGCCGAGTTCTGGCTGGTGGCAGTGGATACCACGGAAATATTCCACCGGAATATTTCCCAATGGGATTTCCCATTGTTTTTAATGCACCACTTTTTGGTGCAATGTTAAAGATACCGCCGATTTATTTATTTAATATAAATTCACCGGTTGGGATTTTTTGCCAGAACTCGCCACCAAAATGGCGGCTAGGTTCACTTCAGTAACCCTGAACCCGAGTCGAGCCTTTGTTCCACTTTTGGCGGGCTTCTGCACAGAAGCCCTCCACAGTGGTGCCATTCTGTCTGGGTACCACAGTGGGTGTGGGAGGGGGTAATGATGGAGTCAATTTATGATGCCTGCTCTCCTGAGCACAGACAGCACTTGGCCGATTCACAGGAATTAGATCCTAGAAGGCTAGCTAAGGCTGCTGACTTGTGGGTTGCCAACAGGGCTACTCACAAGGATTCTGGGGTAACTCAGAAGAAGGATGAGGGGAGACAGCCTAAGAAGGACTCCAAAGAGAATTCTAAAAATTCCTATCCCAAAGAGGGCCCCAAACAACAAAATAACCAGGGCAAGCCCCAAGGTAGACCCCATCAGGCTAATGTACCTTCTGGCCACAAACCAGAGGGAGGTCAGAACAAGCCACCCTTTCAGAGAGCATTTGGACAATGCTACATCTGCCAGGCTACAGACCATATCAAAGGGGATCCCAGATGCAAGGGTAAACCTGCAGGGGTCAGCACAGTCTCCTTAGCCTTCACTCCTGAGGATGAAGTACAGATGGCTAGTGCCCACTTTGAACTCTTTGCTGAAGAACCCTTGGGTCTTCAAGCAACTGTAAACTTAGAGCCTATGGATCTGGTTAGTAGCCAGAATAGGGAAATCTATAACTCTCTACCAGCAAACTCTAAAACGTATTATCTAGACAGTGTTCTCATCAATGGCCAGGACACTCCTGCCAGGAGAGACACTGGGGCTAGCAGAACAGTAGTGGATGAAAGCTTTTTCAGACCTGAGGATGTGGCTGAGGCACCCAAAGGTCCCACTAAAAATTCTGGAGGCCCTGTCCAAATGGTTCCTATTCTACCAGCCCTCATTCAGTGTAATAACATGACAGTGAGGATTCCTGTCAGTGTTCAGACTGAGGTACCCGGGAAAGTCCTGTTGGGGAATGACCTAAGAACCCTAGGAGTCGTGTCACACACCCCCAGGCCTCCCAGTATGGAGAAGCAGAACTGAACCAAATTGGCTAGAGAGGCTACCTTGAAGGACCTTTCTAAGCCTGTGGAACCTCTACTGAGAACCCCATTACAAGCCCTGGTGTTAGTAAGTTGACCTCTAACCCAGGCACATTTCAGGATAGTATGCTAGGAACATGGGAGCCCCAACCAAGCTCCACCATTGTTCCCCTAGTTTCAGAGTCTCTGACTCCCCCTGCTTCTGAGGAAGAGGTGGATAGACCAACTAGGCCCCTATCTGGACCCGAGAGAACTGGTAATTCTCAGTGCTGGTGGAAAACCAGAAAAGAAAAGTCTAAGGCCAAAAACCTTCAGACTGTTGGACCTTCTATAGAAGACCCCAACAAAAATCCTGAAGCTAGGGGGGAATCTCCTAAAGTAGGTAAGGTTAGATCTAAGAGGAAGGAGAAGCATGTACCTTGCTTATCTCCAACCCCTCCACCCAAGAGGCCTAAGACCCACCCTGCTCTCCACAGAGAGGTGGTGAGGATCCTTGGCGGGCCCTCTAGATCTAAGGGTATCCTTTATAAGGACCCCTTAAAAAAGCCTAACCCAGGTTCAGGAGTTGTACCAACTTCTGAGGGACTAGTCAACCAGTTCCTCTCTAACATTAAAAAGACTGATGTTCCTCAAAGGGTTTGTAGGACTTATAGCTTACAAAGGAAAGCCTTTGGGTTAAACATTGAGCACGGGTCAGGGTGTCACCATCAAAATGCTGATGGACTCTCTAGGATGTATGTCATCGACTAGAGGTATGAGGTTCATCCAGGAGTGGATTAAATCCTCCTGTCCCTTAGTCTGGGGGGGGGGCGAGTGTTAGGGAGAATTCTCTGTTTAGGCTGAATTTCCTAACCTAGTGAGTCCCCCAGCGGCTTTGCTGGATTTTTGGGGTTTATTTTTTTCTCCTGCCAAGAGTGAGACTCTTTTACCCTCACTCTTGGACATGATTTGAGAGTGTTACTGTGACTTGCTATGTGCTTATGGGCTAGGGGGTATTTTTTCCCCATAGGCTATCATTGGTTTTTGAATGTGTGTTACACAGCACCCTCAGCGCAGTAACACAGGGGTGTCATAGAGACCACCAAACATAGACTCCACACCCTGGGACTGACTACTGTCTCCCTGGGTCTGTAAAGTCACCATTGACTTTACTAGTCTTAACTTAGGAACTTAACCAGTACAAACCATCTTACTGTGGAAATACTGGTAGGGGCAATTAGATTGCCCCTGGGTCTGCTGTCGAGGGGGTACTGTCCCGTCCCCCCTCGCTGAGTTCTGGCTGGTGGCAGTGGATACCACGGAAATATTCCACCGGAATATTTCCCAATGGGATGTCCCATTGTTTTTAATGCACCACTTTTTGGTGCAATGTTAAAGATACCGCCGGTTTATTTATTTAATATAAATTCACCGGTTGGGATTTTTTGCCAGAACTCGCCGCCAAAATGGCGGCTAGGTTCACTTCAGTAACCCTGAACCCGAGTCGAGCCTTTGTTCCACTTTTGGCGGGCTTCTGCACAGAAGCCCTCCACAGTGGTGCCATTCTGTCTGGGTACCACAGGGGGTGTGGGAGGGGGTTTAGGCACCCTGGACTGAGTTGCCTTGCCAACTCATGTCGCACTCTGGTGTGATTGGCCCAAGTGGTGAGCCACCCGGCTCACCACTTAGCATGTTTGAGTGACAGCTAGGCTGTATGAATGGGGGTTTGCTGCATAAAAGCAGGGTTTTTGGGACTGGTTCTGCAGAAGTCGCCACAGGACCTAAGAAGCCGAAGAGGGAGAAGCCGAGATGACCTGCCAAGACGACACCACCGGTGAAGCCCTGCGGAACCGTCTCACCACTTTTTCCGACGACAGAGGAGATCTCCCGCCGGAGAGTCTCCTTCCCTTAACTGGTGGGGACAACCAGTTGCTGCCTTCTTTTCGCTGTCCCGAAGCATCTCATGGCCGCCTTGCCTGTGCCAAGCACCCCGGCAACCAGGATACCACTTTTTACCTCAACCGCGAAAGAGGAGTAAACTCCTTTGTGACCGGAAATCTCCACGGCTGGTCTCATCCCTGGTAGTGCAACGACCGGCAGCTTTCCTCCACGTCGAGATCACCTCTTACCCTGGACGACGCCGTGACTTGCAACCACTACCAGGAACAACTACCACCGCTGGAGGATCCTTTCCACTTTTAAAGGTACTGTGTTCCGCCTGGCTTCCCTTGCCACCGATTGTACGGGGTAGATTTAGCCCTCGGCTCTCGACCCTGGGTAAGCCTGGGACACCCTAACTAAACTTTTTCTAAACTCAGTAAAACCTTTTCTACTCACCTGCAAAGACTTGTGACATTGTGTGATCTTGGGCATATTTTCGCCTGGCTCTCTCTAAAGCGGGCCACGAACCAATTCTCCTTATTCCACAGTTGACTGCCTTTGCTAACCTTAGGTGGAAAGTGTTTTACCTTGCTGCTTTCATTATTTCTGCTTTTTCCCTCCCTTTTCTAATAACTTGTTGGAGTGCCATCTGACGTTAAGCGCTCACCTCTGTTTGGAAATAAGTGGTGTTAACTTAGACTTGTCCAACAAATGACTAGGGATGTACATATAAGTAATAGTGGCTGTGTTTTGACTTACTTACCTTTTTCTGTGTTAGTGTAATTTATGAGTGTGCCTTTAAAATAAATAAGTATATACTTTTACACCTAGCTCTGGTCAGTGTTTGCTTGTACTAATGTGCCTCTGTACCTATCCTGTATCCTCTATATACTGCCTAACTCTTCTTGAGGGAAGTCTGACTGCTCAGCCACAGCTACCACAGTGAATCTGTGTGGTGCAGACTGCTACCAAGTGGGTTTACTGCCAACACCTGTAATCTTAAATCTTTTGCAGTGGTCCCAGAGGGAACTGAACAGGTTTCTGCTTAACAGCAATAAACAGTTAATCCAAAATACTGCTCCCCCCATTCCCTACCCTGGTGAAATATGGTAGGGTGTCTGATTCACATTCTCCTGTAACCATAGAAAAAACATATTTGTAAAGCAGGCATGCCCACTTCAGTCCCCAAGAGTTAGTCCTGGAGGACTTAACATCCCGCTTGTGATCACTGGTAGCCGTCCGCTCAGCTACTTGACAAGAGGAGAACAACAGAATTTTAGCATTGAAATCCCCACTCAAAAGGATCACACCCAAGAAATTCAGTAAGTCTAGGATTTTTTCAACTTCCTTAAGTAGTAGGTTGACATACCCCACATAGGGCGGG
This sequence comes from Ambystoma mexicanum, assembly GCF_040938575.1. NCBI lineage: Eukaryota > Metazoa > Chordata > Amphibia > Caudata > Ambystomatidae > Ambystoma > Ambystoma mexicanum. The sequence goes on from NC_090936.1 coordinate 914,812,211, forward strand.
ACATACATTCCAATAAGAAGAACCTACCGCCATGGAAAATAGCCAATTTGTGGGTCCAGAGTCATCTTGCCCATAACAATGTTAAGAGAAAGGACCCTACTTCTACTAGCCCCATGAGATTTCTTACCCCCAAGGGCCAGGCCACCCTTAGGGCGACCCTTGGGCCCTTGCACTGCTTCTTTTGTTAGGAAGCTACAACCGTGTCTCCGTGATTAGAATGACACTAACCTGTCAAAAAACTCCAGGAGACCATCCGGCTGAAATAAACGGGAGTATCACCATGTGTTCCAAGAAAGAAGAAAGAAGAAAGAAGGGGTCACAAGTCTTGTGGTTAGGGGTGAGAAGCCCCCATCCTTTCCACAAGGGTGGCCAACCAGGCTCAGTGAGAGTCTACCCCCGACCCTCTGAGCTCCATTATTTTCCATTTGCCTAATTTTTATTTGAGACATCTTTGAACTGATATTAGGGGCTGCACGTTGTTCTCCCCTATTGGTCATCCTCTCCAGCACTTCCTTGCCCTTGGCCTTGTGGGTCAGCAGGTGATTTTGTACTTGTTAAAGTCATGCACTTCGGATACCGAACAGTCATAACCCAGTTTATACAGATCCTCACTGTGGTCCGTGGTATAATGGAGGACATCTTCAGAAAAGATATATTTGCTTTTACTGAGTCCTGACTTGATGAAGCCACACCCTCGGAAGCACTTCTTGCCACTCCTATGTGCTACTCCCTCCTCCGCGCTGACCACATTAGCGGCAGAGGGGGTGGAGTGGCTCTGTTTTTAAAAAAACTCCTTGCAGTTTCACGCAATCTCGCATGACTCCCCCGTGGACTGCAAATCTCTCCTGGTGAAATTAAAGATTACTGACAATACTTCACTTACCATCATTGTTATTTTACAGACCCCCAAAGGCCCCTTACCTCTTTTGAAGAGCAGTTTTTAAATCTTTCAAACAATTTTACTAAGGCCAGACACCAATTTTAGTGTTGGACGATTTTAATCACTGGTTTGATGCTCACTCAATCTCATTAATGTGTGCCATTGACTCCATTGGTTTCTCGCAAATGTTTGGCTCCGCTACCCATAGTGCAGGTCATACACTCGATTGGCTTCTGGTTCACTGCCTTTCGCTGGCCAACCTGACTGAAATGAACAGCGGAAGGTGGTTGGCAAAAGAAAACCACTTCAACAACGCTGGCCCACTACAAAACTTTGGTGAAACGATATAAGGAGGCCATTTCTATAGCCAAATCTGCTTTATACAACAACAGGATCTTGAATGCTAAATCAAGGTCAAAAGAACTTTTTTCAATACTGTGTGAATTTAGGGGTAAGCCTCCCTCCTTGCCTGACTCATTGAAAGACAAAGACTGGTGTCAGTCCATCCAGGATTAATTTACAAACAAGGTTCTATCACACCAAACTAACATTCAGTTTACTAGGGATGCCTGTCATACTCTGGCTCTGCCCCAAGTGGATGGTACAGAAGAGGTTCGTACTTCAACCCCCTCTACTTCTTTTTCTTTCATCCCCTGTTCTGAATCCTTCATTGCACAAACTATTTCGAACATGAAGCCTTCCTCCTGTCAGGGCAATGTCTGTCCTTCCAGTCTTCTTATCAAATGTCTGGGTGTTCTTTGTCCATGGGTCACACAGTTCATCAACCTCTCATTCTCAGGTGGGACTGTCCCACTTTTCCTCAAGGAGGCTTGGGTCACCCCCCTCTTAAAAAAGGAGAATCTTGACCTATTCTTACTGGAGAATTATCTCCCGATCACTAATGTTCCCTTTCATTTAAACATGTTGGACAAAGTGGCTTACATGCAATTGTTGTGCGTAATGATATTCTCCTGGCACACCAGACAGTTTTCAGAAAGGGGCACGGCCCTAAAACCGCCATGTTAGTCCTCAAGGCCAACTTGTTGCAGAGCATTGGTCTCAGGCAATCCGCTGTCCTGATGTTGCTGAACCTATCCTCTGCCTTTGACCTCGTCGACCATGGGTTGTTAGAGGATAGGCTCCGGACGGTAGTGAGCTGCCCGCCCAAGGCAACCCAATGGATCACCTCCTTTTGGGACCCTAAGAATGCTAGAGTGAGTGTGTGTGATGCCTCTTCTAAACCTACGCCAATCACATGCAGCGTGCCACAGGGGTCCTGTATCTATCCTGTGTCATTTACTGTCTATATTATTCAGTTTCAAAAACTCCTTGACAGCCTGGGTGCCCAATATGGGAATGGGAAATACGCAGATGACACCCAGGTTGTCGTAAAACTCCGACTCTGTGGACTCAGCCAACCTCAATCCTATATATGCCTAAATACATGCCTGGATGGCTGCCAAATCTCTTGCACTTAATGCCAAGAAGACTGAGCTTCTGATTGTCACCTCCAGTTCTAAACTGAAGTCTCTCTCCCCTGAGTACAAGAGTTTCCTTATTTTTGGCTCCACGATCCCTGTCATCAAGAAGGTTCAGCTTCTCGGTGTAGCCCTGGACGCCGACCTTACCATGAATCACCATGTTGCCCAGAATAGATCCTACTGAGGCCTGATCAATGTTACGCTCACCTGGTCTCTGTGGAGGCTTTGGGGCATGGTTGCAGCCCTCCCGGGGGAGAGGTTGCTCGGGTCCTACTTTGCCCTCTGCGCTTAAGTGGTGACTGGTGGTAATAGGTGATGCTGCTCGGAACTGCTCCTGCGTGGAGAATAGGGGGTGTGAGTATGCCTGCTTGTGCACCTGATCCCCTTCCAGACCCCTTCTCCTAAACTGTGGTACCCGTGGGATGCGCTGTCCCTGGAAAGCTCACCTGTTGATTAGTTTTGGTGAGCACTACGTCCAGCTGCTTCTGGCAGGGGTGCCTTTATGATCTGGACTGAGTTCCTTCACTGGTCCCTTGCACGTGGTAGTCCAGTCCTGCTGCGACTATGCCACTATATTTCAGGTAAGTGATCCTGTTTGCCTTTCCTCCTCTGTTTTTGTTGTATTGTAAAGTTTGTTGTCTTATATTGCTGTCCGTTCCGCTTTTGATGTTTGCTCTTTTGCTTTCTTCCCTTGCAGGTGATGTTGCTGGCCTGGCAGAAGCTGCGGAGCTCGAGGCGGCAGCCAGAGGGAATCAGCAACGAAGCTGCAGTGGTACAATAGCTGGTAATTGTTAACTAGGGGGCGCGCAGGGTTCTAATGCGGCACGGCCCTAGGACGGATGTTCTAACCTTGTCTTTTTTCTTCTTCATAGGGACCGAGTTTGTGGATGCCGAGTGCGGTACTGTGGCGTCGGGATCAAGATCACTGAATGTCAGGAGATGAGTCTGCAGATGAAGCAATGAAGCACTGGTTTCCTGGAGGTGAGTATGCAGGAGAACAGCTGGTTTCAAAGGTAAGTAAACTGGTCCAACCAGCAGTGAGCATCACGTTGCACGCAAGTGCACAGTAACGCGAAGCACCAGCCTGAAGGATGGAGCAGCTTATATAGCTGAGCTTCTGAAGCCATGCCCACCAGGTTCAGCCTGCCTGCCACACCCTGCCACACCCAATGAGTCAGCACATGAAGACCAGGCCTAGGGAGCCACACCCGATGAGTCAGCACATGAGGATGTTCTCTAGAATAAAGGCTTTCAGCTCCTGGAAAGTTCTTGCAAAATAAAAGCAATCCTACACTGAAATAAAGTAAACACATTCCTGCATTGAAATAAAGTGTTCCTGCTCACATCTCTATATGAGCCTGGCACCAAAGGCGCTAGGACTGAGTCCAGCCATGGCCCCTGTGTTTATGGGTCCCAAAGGGACATAAGTGAGTCAAGTGACCCATTACCCCCATCACTAGATGGTGTGGTTTTTGTGTTCTGGGGTCTGTGGCCATGACAATCAATAAACGTCTGTGTAACATCCGACCTTTCCTGACCCACAAGAGCATAGTGACCCTGGCCACTGTCCTCATCAATTCTCGTTCAGACTATTGTAACAACCTCCTTAGTGGCTGCTCACAGCCTAATATATCTGCCCTGCAGGTCATGCAGAATGGAGCAGTGCGGGCGGTTTTTAGTCTATCAAGACAAACTCACATCACTGCATCTAGGCAGGACTTACATTGGCTGCCATTCAAGCTCAGAATCAGACATAACATTCTCACCTTGACTCACAAGTGCCTCCTGAACCTGGCTCCCAAGTATTTGGCGGTACGTCTTCAACCATTTGCTCCTGCCCGTACACTTAGGTCTCAGACCCTATTTAAAATTGTTCAACCCAGACACTAATTGGTGAAGGCCGAAGGACACAGTTAAAATGTTCAAAGCCCCACTGCCTGGAATTTGTTGCCTCTCTGCCTCAGAGCCACTCTGACTCCGGCTGAGTTTAAGGGAAAGTTGAAAACTCTTCTCTTTGACTTGCCACCCAACTAACAGTTTTATTATCTTTTCTTCTCTGAAGATCCTGTTTTCTCTTTCTGTTCAGTGTTTTTTGTCCTGTCTGTTCGTCTGTTGTATGTGCACGCCGTGAGACCCACAGCCATGTGGCACCGCATGAAAGAATTTTTAATAAATAAATAAATAAATAAGGGAGGTTCAGCATGCCACCCCCTGAGCCTGGCTGTGCCCCGCCAAAGCCAAACTAATGGCTAACTTCCTTGAAGATTCACTTGGAGGGGGAGAGTTTAGTGACAGTCCCCTGTTGTCTTCCATGGGCTACATTATCAATGCCCTGATGACAAATTCTATTGTCTTGGAGCCCAAACAGGGGATTGTGGCAAGGAGCTCTTTTTTCAAGTCCTCACGAAGGTCAATTACCTACCTCTTCCCCACTGGGGCCTCCATAGGGAAGTAATCAGTCATTTTGGTGGTGGTTTTGTCTATTGTCCCTGTTTTGCCAGATTTCCTTGTGGCTACAAGGTTCACAATTCTTTGAGGACACGCCTGCAGTGATGAGGTATTATTATGGGCGAGCTTGGACACTGACACCAAGACCAGTGGCTTCACTTGGTGAGAGGGGGGACAAAATTGTTTGTAGTTACTGCCTGCTACAGTCCCCTCCTCTTCATGGAGTGCCATTTCCATTTCAATGGGTACCCCCAATGGGGGCGAAGGACGATGCCTTGGTAAGCGCTTACTCAATGCCGCTCGTTTAGCTGCCCCTACAGTCGCAGTGTTGGGGATGTGACATTTTAGCATGGAATCCAGAGTTCAGAGATTAGAAGAAGTATCAGGTTACTCAGGGATTAGAAGAAGTAGAAGAAGTATCAGATTGCTTGGGCTACAGTTTGCCCACTGAAATCAAGGGCAAGTAGTAGCAATAACAGTCACTGCATAGGTTTTAGTGGCACTTATCGCCTTTCCAATGTATAGTACTGCTGTCAGAGGGTCTCCTCTGAGTCCCTCAACTGCAAAAGGTAGACACGTAAAACACACCATGTTCTGATCACCAAGGCATATAGACGCCTGGATAAAAACATCAAGACAGCCCTTTAAGGCTTTAAGCCCTTAACGCTCACAACGTCTGACCATCCAGTGGTCGAGAGGTAACTCGCCCTGCCGCTGAACAGGGAAAAGCTGCTACTCGTCTGCTCTCGATCTGGGGTATGAAACAGATTGCTCCTTTCAGCCACAGAGACAAACCCGACATCAGCCTGCAACCAGGATTCAAAAATAAGACCTAGGAGCGTGAACACATGAATACGTGATCATCAAGTCACACCACGAACATCAAGAGCACTGGCCACTTCTGACATATGAAACCAGTTTTAATTTACAGTCCTTATTGCTCTATCCATAAAGAGTCAATAGAATTTCTACCTAGTAAATTCATGGCACGGCGCTAGTCCACTGACTCACCCAACTTCATGTCAGTTTCCGCAAACAGTGTAGTTGCCGTTTCCCAGCGTGTTCGATGTGGTCAATGGCAGCTCATCTAAGGGAATAAACGTTCCATTAATTTGCTGCTTGGTGCTTGTTATAAAGATAACTTAACGCAGATCATCCCCTTCCTCCCTCTACTTTCTATCTCAAAATGTTATGGAACTCAGAATGCGGTCTCGCCTAGCACGTAGTGCACAATGAAATACTTATTTATTATGTCTATAAGTTCAATACTCTGAGTGATATACCACTCATATCACACCCGTCTCAAAATACTCCTCCAGGTCACAGTGGACCAGGAATCAGGCTAGTTTGTAAAGGTAAACATTTATTTATTTATTTATGTATTTATTTATTTATTTATTTAAAATTCAAATCAACACACATTTGAATATGTTATGTTATGTTACTTTGCATTTATATAGCGCCTTATGGTCTCAAGGCGCTGGTAGGTTGAACGCCCTCGGGAACTGAAGTTCAAGTCAGTAGAGAGAATAGAGAGATTCAAAAGGTGCGTGTGAGCACCGTATATGTGTGCAGCTGGTGTGGCATTCAAGTGATAGCTACTTCATAGCGGTAGGTGTGGTGGTTGAGAGATCAAGCGTATGTGTTCGTTCTGGCCGGTTGTTATCCAGACCGATTCTGGCTGCGTTAGGCCTGAGGAGAACGCCTAGACTGGAGGGTGTGTAACCAGCACTGTTAGTTAGGGTGATGGGTGGTATGGGACAAGTGATGGTATTAGAACAGTTATACTGAATGGTGTCATAGTATCGCTGTGTTCTATTTGAGTCGTGGTGTAAAGAAGAGAGTAAGCGTGGGGTGTGATATGGTGGTTTACCTTAGGTGGTTGAGATCGCGCCCATTCCAATAGATCCAGCTACACCATCCGTTCCATGCACTCAGAGTGTTCCATTCACATATTTCACCTGTTCATCCACATGTTTCACCCGCTCCATCCACATACTTCACCTGTTCCATCCACATACTTCATCAGTTCCATCCACATACATCACTCGTTCCATCCACATACTTCACCCGTTCAATCCACATACTTTACCCGTTCCGTCTACAATACTCACCCATTCCGTCCACAAGCTTCACCCGTTCCATCTACATATTTCACCCGTTCCATCCACATACTTCATGCGTTCCATGCACATACTTCACCTGTTCCATCCACATACTTCACCCCTTCCATCCACATACTTCACTCGTTCCATCCATATACTTCACCTGTTCCATTCACATACTTCACTCATGCCATCCACATGCTTCATCTTTTCCATCTACATAATACACTCTTTCCTTCCACACATTTCACTGGTTCCACCCTGTTCACTCATTCCGCCCAGGTCATCCGTTCCACCTAGTTCATCTGTGCCACCCAGTTCATCTGTTCCACCCAGTTCGTCCGTTCCACCCAGTTTATCCGTTCCATTCACATACTGCACCTGTTCCAACCTCATACTTCCTCCGTTCCAACCATATTTTCATTTGATCCATCGATTTCACCCGTTCCATCCACATACTTCAATCGTTCTATTCAGTAAATTCGACCCATTTTGTTCAAATACTTCACCCGTGCCTTCCTCATACTTTAATCGTCACGCCCATATACATCGCCCATTCTTCCAGATCCATCCTCTGTTCCTATCTTTACTAAACCCGTTTCTTCCAACCACTTCACCCATTTCCTCCAATCACTTCACCCATTCCATCTACACACATCACCCATTTTCTCTGCACTCGACATCCGCGCCGCACTCGTCACCCGCTCCTCACTCCTCACCCGCTCCGCACTCGTCACATGCTCCGCACATGTATATATATATATATGGGGCTGCAATCACCAAGTGGTGACAATACAATTCAGAAAATAAGTAAAACAATTAAATTCACTTATGGTGATGCAGAATAGAAAACACAGGAAAAATAAATGTTTTGGCTTGTGAAAAGATAGCTTTTAGGTCAATATTCCCCCGTGTAAAGTTCTTAAGGCACACATGAGCAATCCTACTCAGATGTAAGTAAGCAACAGGAATGAAAGACAATGTCTAAAGTTTGAATGCAATCTTCCCTCCCCAAAATAGAGAGAAAACCATTTTTGGAAATTGACACTTTTTAAACAGACAGTTGAAAATGGCTTTGTGCAACAAGGAAAAGTGTGAAAAAATGCTCAAATTGATAAAAAAATTCATATAAGAGCAACACTAAACAGGTCCTAACATGCATGAGCTACAAGATAAACAACAGTACACACTTTAGATCATAATGGGAGTTAAGAAACACTTTGGATGGGAAAAGACACGTGTAAAACTTTGTAAAATGCAAATTCGCTACAAAATGTCACTATGCGATTCTTGATAAAAACGGGTCAAATACACTGTTCTGCAATTAGTTGTGGATGTAGCTAAGGGTCTTGGGTTTAACTGAGAGTTGAAATTGCATTTCTATCTATAAAATTGAAGAAGTTATGGAAGTTTTAATAAGAGGCGTTTTTGAAAAATAGGTGCTAAAATGAAAACAGAAATCAGTTCTTACAATACCAATTATGCACTAAACTAGGGTATTCAGGCTGGTTACCAGTTGGAAACACAGTAAGCCCCAGAGTGGGCCGTGGAAACCAACCCCGGCACCTCTGTGTCCGCCTTGGAGGACTCACTCGGATTACCCGTGGGATTATATTCAGGGTTTGGGGTTTTCAAAAGGCAAAAGGATTTTCCAGAAACTATTACTATTACAAGAAATCAAAGCAAGGTTTCAGACTGGTGTGACACTACTACAAGTTCTTAAGTTAAAGAGAGGATGGGTTGAGATTGTGATAGGACAAAGCAATATACTATGGGTTACTATTATTCCTGTTGATACTTTCAGTCCACTGTAATTAAGATTGGACCATCAGAGTTCTGGTCATCACGGGTCGGGTCTACCGGCAGCAGGGCACCTCTGGCAGGATGGTCAGCTGTGCAGTTCTGGTCAATTTGGACTGCACCTCAGACTGGATTTGAGTTGGCCCTTCTGGTCACTGGATACGGTACATTAGCAGGAAGGCGAGTTTCAGTGGGCAAGCCTTAATGGTAGCAAGCCAGACTGGATTAGAATTAATTTCCCTTAAGCTTGGGATGGTTGGATCTGGGCCTAGCTAAAAAGAGTTCAGAAAATGCTGAAGCCTGGGTTTTGCAAAAGAAGTCTGGAATCAGCTGCAAGTTGAATTGTTCTGCGCGGAAATCAATATGTGGTCAGGAAGCAGTGTGTCCTTATGTGTGGTGAAGTTTCTATATTTATCCTACCAAGTGAAATCACAAAGTGTATGGTATGGGCAGAATTTCAAACCACACCCCCATGGCTGTGAGTGGTGAAAGGCACTTGCCTTGCTCTAGTTGGAATCAGAAAAGAGCTGTTATCTTTATGATGGGATTTGGGAACTCTCATTGATTTGAACCACAATTTAACTTTTGCACAAATGTACACAAATGTAAAATCAGACACATAAATTACATATTTGATGGGTTATATTTACATTCAATTCCCATCTCTGTGAGAGCTGTCTTTGTCATTCTGTGGATTTTTATCAATTTTAATCATAACAGTTTGGCCTAACAATTTCTAATTCAGTACATATCCAGCCGATTATCACTAGAACATGGGTATACAATATTAGACTTGCAGCATTAATAGTTTTGCTACAATTAGGGTTTTCCTGTAACTTTGGTTCCTTATATAGTACACAGTTCATTAACGTCTTCAAAGCAAGGGGCTAAAATTAGATCATCAACTACCAATTTTTAGATTTGTCCTCCTTCATGTTGCAAAGTTAAAGAGTTTCAAAACTTAATCACAAATAGGTATTTAAACACCAAAGTTCTGGGCAGTTTTCTTTTCTTTGTAACTTTCCTTTCAACAGGCAACAGCTGTCACATGCCTTTTATCAGGGAGGGGTGGCCTCTTCCTTGAGAGGGAAGCTCCCCTGTAGAGATCAGTAGGCAGCATGCCATTGTCCTTGGCTTAGCCAAAGACAAAAGTCTGATGAGCTCATTGTTGTCAATATGCGGGAACCTCCAGCATCCATTAAGCCTTCCTGTAGCAAGGGATTGTCCAACTGAAGTGTCATCTTTCCCAGGCTGGGCACTGTCAAGTCAGAATTAACCAGTTAACTCCAACTGAGTTACTTTAAAATTCACTTTAAGGTTTTTCATTTAAATAATATAAAACTGAACACAGTTTATAGGGGATTTGGACATTTAAAAGAATTAAGCCCTCCACAAACATGCTTTAAAATAGGCAAATTTTTCAATTTCTTCACGGAAAAAGCACATTTAAAATCTATTCAGCACCATTTCTGTCCTTGAGTGCTGGACTTTGTTTGCAGCCTGGAAGTAAGTATTCAGCCTATGCTTGGAGTTTTCTCTGCACAGCTGAAATTGTTGTATGTTGCCACTTTCATCTGCATTTTTCCTGTGTAACTGAAAACAAACTGTTGCTAGACTGGTGTTTCATAAAACACATTTTTCAGCTGCTTTCAGTCATTGAGGCCCTGCTACTTCTGAGCCACCCGAAAGATCTGTGATTTCAGCACACTTTGAATTTCAATGGTTCACTTGGAAAATGACTGAATTCAGCACCAAAACAGCACTTTGGAGGTTGCAATTGGTTGCATTTTAAAAGGCATTTTCGGTTTTAGCCCACTTCTGTGGCCTTGCGTCATGATACATGTACAGCACCCACTGGCATACTTCTGCAGTGAGTTCTGTTTTTACACCAACTTTGACTGTGTTTGCAGGGATGTGCAGCATTTGATGATGATGGACCATGCATAGTTTTACAGCTTTTCTGCACATACATGGGTTAGCGCGCCAATTTTTGGCTATTTCTTTCCCCATTGGCAAAGGGGTGCAGTGGGGCGCATCGGCATGGGTAAAAATATCCCACAGGTCATTCCACATCAGGGGATGCAAAATGTTATAGAAGAAACAAACAGAAAATACACAGGAGAAAATTTGGGAAAACAATCATCGGATTCAACTAAGTTCATGTTGCAACATTATCATCTCACCACAACCAACATACATTCATTGTAATGTGCATTATAAATAACTTCCTTTTTTGTCTTCTAAAATCAATTGAAATTATGAACTCCAACTTATTATCCAATAGTGCATCAATGTGTCCACCACCATCATAATTACCAATAATGTAAATTGCCTCACAATCCATCTATTATCCTGCTATCACCATGTGCAGCCTACCTACCCCCAATTCACTATATATTAGTGCTTTATACCATTATCTGTTGATTTTTTAATACTCTTACCTCTCTTCTTCACACTAGATTCTGCCTCCAAAACTGTTCTAATATTGAGTTACAATGAGCCCATTACTACAGAACTATTGTGCACCATTCTAGTTGGCTATTTGCTTTCTATATTGGATAACTGGTGAAATCGCATTGAAGTTCTCTGCCCTTATGCCTCTAATTCCCAACTCCTGTTCCCTATTGAGCTGTCCATGGCAATACAACCCATATATCAGGTATCTTACCTAAATCACGCTCTTGTTAGGGCTCTCAAGCTTCTCCTTCTCCCTGTTCTCAGCTTAGCACAACTGAACCGGCACTTCTGATCTGTTTAAATGGTTGCTTGGTCACCTACACTACTGCACAACAAAGTAAAACGTCACCATCATTCCCCACGAATCCCTTCCGCGCATGTTTGTCTGGGAGACATTAATCCCTTACACATGTGCTTTAAAAGTCCCTCTGAAATGAACCGTTCACTGCGTTTTTCACCATGTGTTTGTGTCTCAAAGACACTATCCTTTCCACTTGCGTTGCATAGTCAATAAATTCAGTGTCATTACATTGCCACCATGCGCATGCGCATGCGTACCATTTCTCCACTAATATTTCAATTAATGCTTTAGTTACTAGTCCTTGAACACCTATTCACCAATTAGTGGTTTAACAAAATGCTCCAGATCTCTAACGAATTTCCCAAGCTCAATATAATAGACCATATACAAACGTGTTAATTCAATCTAATGCTCCCAATTTTGACAATAATGGTTTAATTGATAGTGGACACACTTATCGACTCTATTCATTATTGTTATTTATTTACAATGACACACAATTATACAGTCATTCTAGATCAAATGACATGTAATTAGTTGTTTAACAGCCAAACACTTTTTTATAAACTTTTTTCCATTGTGAACTATCATGCATTCAGAGGAAACCCCCAATTTCATGATCAGAATTCAAGCCACTTAACACTGTTCTATATTTACAAATCATTTTTGCTTCCAATTTGAGTAATGATTTCTGTTTATCCCCTCCTCTCGGGTTTTTGGACACTGTTCTTAACCCAATGAATGTAATTCCTGCTTTGTTCTCCATTTGGTGTTGTATTTTCCAATGTGTGGCCAAGGGTAGTCTAATATCTTCTCTCTGCAAGGTTTTAAAATGCTCCCTCACTCTAAACCTTAGTTCCCTTCTTGTGCTGCCAATATTCACCAGTCCACAAATACAGATTATAGCATACACCACATATTTGGTTCTACAATTGATGAATTCACAGATATGTACTTCTTCTTGAATATTGATTTTCAAGGTCCGACATTCCTGTGCATGCTGACACATAGAACAATGTCCACATGTGTGGTGGCCATTTGAATTCTGGTGTAACCACGTTACATTTTTAGGTACTTGTTGTAGGAACAAGGGACTCAGATGATTCTTTAGAGTTGTTGCCTACGTTTATATAATCCTGGGTTTGCTCTCAACATACTCTGCTAGGTCTTTGTCTAATTTAATTATTTCCAATGTCTACAAGGAATGTTATAAAATCTCTTACTATTAACCGAAAATTGTGTTACCATTGTTAATCTATGAAGATGCTCTGTTTTTTTCTTTACCTTTGGTCTTAACAGGTCATGTCTATTTAATCTCCAACTGTTATCTCTAGCTTTCATAAGAGATTCATCTCTGAATCCTCTTTTTCTAAATATGATATCAAGTATATCACATTCTTTCTTGAAATTCTCACCTTCTCTACAATTCCTTCAAGCTCTCACCTACTCTCCAGTAGGTATATTCTGTATGATAATAAATTTGTGACAGCTAATTGCCAACAGTACTGAATTGACTTCTGCCGGTTTTCTAAATGTTTTGGACATGATACGGTTTTGACTCACATATAGTGTGGTATCCAGAAAATCCATCTGTTGATGGTTACTGTTGCATGTAAATTCAATGCCCATATCATTTTCATTCAGATATGTTACAAATTGATTGAGGTTGGCATTGTTGCCATGCCAAATCAGAAACACATCATGTATAAACCTCTTCGACAATTTAACTCTCAGTCTACAGATATTTTCAGAATAAATTAACTTATTTTCCAAAGACCCATAAACAGATTTGCGAGAGAAAGTGCATAGTTAGCTCCCATTGCCACGCCCTTCAGTTGTCTATACAGGCATTCATCAAATAAAAATACATTATTGCTCAGAGTGAATTCCAACATGTCCTTCATCATCATAATGTGTAAAAAATATGACGCAGATCTCATTGCATATATATATGGTCTATTGTTTGGAACACAAACTCACGTTGTATCGGCATATACAATGCCTTTACATCAAATGTAACAAACCAATATTCAGTGTCCCATTCGAAATCTGCAAAAGATGCATAGTGTCTCTCAAATACGACTGGGGGTGTGGAACCTCCTCCGCCAAAATAGCATCAATGTATTTAGAAAGAATTTCTGTTACCCAGCCCAAACCACTGACAATTAGTCTTCCCTCTGGCATCTTGCTGAATTCTTTGTGCACTTTGGACAAGAAATATATAGTCGGTAGGTTGGGGTTGTCCACTCTCAAAAAATGTTTCGCCTTTTCTGTTAACAAACCTGACTTCATCCATTTTTCTATCAAATTCTCAACTTATTTACTAATTCCTGTGATTGTATTGAACTCTACTTTCTCATAACAGCCAGGCGTACTCAAATGTGTTTTACAAATCTTGATATAATCCTCTCTATTCATTATTATTAGCTTGTTTGATTACTATGTCCGTGTCCGGTTTTAAAGCTGTCAATGCTCGTCTTTCCATTGAATTCAAATTTTTTCTTCTTACGTGCTTCACCCTTCCATCTTGCATTCAGTGTATGTCTTGAACAACTGCTCTATGAAATACATCAATTGAATTTCGATGTATTTTTCAACTCTTCCTTAGCTAGATGTTTTGATTCAATATTCAAATCTTGTGGTAGTCGCAACTCATTCAGCTCATCATTATTTTCAAAGAGACATGTTAGAGACTGAGTCGTAAATATATATTTTTTCGGCACTGAACTTATTCACTAAGCAACGCATTTGCGCAAAGGATAATTACTTCGAGACAGAAACATGCAGTGAAAACCGCAGTGAACAGTTTCATTTGAGTGCTACCTGGAAAAGCGCATGTGTAAGGTATTAATGTCTCCCAGACACACATGCATGGAAGGGATTTGCGGGGAATGCTGGTGACGTCTGTCGTTGTGCTTTAGCGTAGGTTACCAAGCAACCATATAAACAGATCAGAAGTGCCACTTCGATTGTGCTAGGCTGAGAACAGGGAGAAGGAGAAGCTCAAGACCGCTAACAAGAGCTCGATATAGGTAAGCTATCTGATATATGGGTTGTGTTACAAAGAACAGGTCAGTAGGGAGTAGGAGTTGGGAATTAGAGGCATAAGGACAGAGAATTTGAATGTGCTTTGACCAGTTATCCAAGATAGAAAGCAAATAGACAATTAGTATGAAGCGCGGTATTTTGGGAGAAATTATGAATTCATTATGAACAAGTCAAATATAAATGACCATTTGGGAAAGAATAAAGAAACCTGTAGAATTTGGATGTGAGGTGGCGGCATTGGAGAGGTAAGGGATAATTCCAAATTATAATTAACAGCTTCAAGTTTGTGATTTGAAAGAGTTTGATATTGATACTGTATTGTATATTACAGAATGAGCGAACAGGTTCATTGTAACTCAATATTAGAACAGTTTTTGAGGCAGCATCTAGTGTGAAGAAGAGAGGTAAGAGTATTAAAATAATCTACAGATAATGGTATAAAGGACTAATATATAGTGGAATTGGTGGTAGGTAGACTGCACATGGTGCTAGGAGGATAATAGATGGTTTGTAAAAACATTTACAACATTATTGGTAATTATGATGGTGGTGGACACACTGATGCACTATGGGATAATAAGTTGGAGTTCACAATTTCAATTAATTTTAGAGGGCAAAAGGAAGTTATCTATAATGCACATTAGGATGAATGTATGTCAGTTGTGGTGTGAGGATAATGATGCAACGTGAACTAAGTTGAATTCGATGACTGGTTTCCCAATTTCCTCATGTGCATTTTCTGTTTGTTTCTTCTCTCATTTTTTTCATCCCCCTGAAGTGGAATTGCCTCTGGTACATGGCACATGCAGCATTTCATTTTTATACATATTGATACATCTCAACTAACATTTTTGAAATATTTGTTGGATGACTAATGAAAATTGTTGGTTAAATTATTATGGCAAAAGGAATGTAATATATTGTGACTCTGTTAAGGTGATTTAACAGCCCTGATGAAGCCCAATGTTGTTCTAGGTCAAAACACGTGTTGGCAGGAACATGATAATCACCACAATGGAAACAAAACTTACTGATGAATTATGGGGTGTTCTTCCAAAACTATGTGGACGACACACAGAAAATTGTTAAACTGCCCTGTCACTATAAGAACCTATATACAGTCATTCTTCCAAGAAAACTCTGAGGGGATGTCTCTTAACGGACTATGATTGAATCACTCTTAAATAGTGATTCAGCTCATCCCTCCAGAACATATGCTGTTCAAAGAACTTCCTAAATTCTTGGACTTGTTGAAATGTCATTGTTTGGTTGAAGTGGCAACAAAAGTAAAATCCTTGGGAGTTTATCTTGACTCCTCTCTGTCAATGGATCCTCAAATTGGTAACTTGGTGAGTTTATTCTCAAACAGTTGCACCCTTTGTTATCGACCACTGACTGCCACCTTAGCCAGGGCTATATCACAGGTGCCAAATTAGATTATTGTAGCTGCCTCTGTTTGGGTATAAACAGGGAACAGATCACCGGCCTCCAAAGGCTCTGAAATATGGCCATCTAGATCATACACAACATTGGATACCGGAAACATACCACTCTCCTGCATCAAAAGCTATATTAGCTCCCCATTCAGGCCGGAATCAATTTTCAGATTGTGACCCTGATCCACAAAACCCTATAAGGCCTAACCCCGACATATGTCAAGACATGGTTTGCTGTGTACCATGCAAATAGACCTACTTAGTTCATTACTTCACGTCTTTTCAAATTCCCAGGTATTGGAAAGCCAGGTCATTTGGGAGGGTGGGGGCGGTGGTATGGCAAAACCTGTGGAACAGCTTGCCCAGGGACAACAGAAACATTCTTGACTTGTTGCAGTTCAGAATGAATTTAAAGACCTTCTTGTTTGGTGGTTAAGCATTCTTAACAGCATATCTGGCTGATACTAGAGCACTTTCCATCAAATAGAAATAGAACTAGTATAGCCTGCTCTTCGCCCACATTACCATGAAAGGCGAAGGAGGTATATCTCTTGACAGTTGACAGTGCCTGTTTCACCTTTATGATTAGGATCACTCTTTTGTAGAACTGTGAGGGCTCAGTAGATGGTTTTGCCACCACTCAACATTACACTCCTTTGGGGCAGAAGTCATTTTCTCACAGTCACACATTTCTATGTTGTGCTCCATGCTCCATGTTGTGCTCCATGCATTCTTCCCTCACATGTCTCCCCTCACTTCCCTCACTGTCATATAGCCATAGCCTTCCTCGCCTCTATTTCCCTTTGGTTTACTCTGCAGTCACATTGTGCTCGCACACACCTACGTTCTGGGATCACTGGGCCAATTGTGTCCCTCAATCCCCTCCTATCAGGGGTGGTGCTATGTCTGGAAAAGATCTGGGGATACACTAATGTCAGGACTCGGGGGTAGCTAGCCTTTTGGTTGTAGCCCCTGAGCTTCTATCCAGGGCTACAATCTGAAGACCTGGGCCTTAGCCCGCTCAGTCCCTACCCTCCTAGCAACGCCTCTGCCTCCTAGACATCTCTCATCGTGGAATCTCTCTTTTCCTAGTCCGTATATCATTTCCTGTGTTCCTGGTGTTGTTGTTCTTTTAACCAGTCTGCCCTACTACTTTGGAGGTCCTGTCCCTTTCCTTTGCATATGGACTTGCTTCTCTCATTTGCCGCATTGGAGCTGTGTGTGCGCCTCACTTCCCCCGCTATTCACCCCTTCTTCACCCTAACTTTACTTTCTCTGCTGTTCTCCATCTATCCTGCTATCCCTCACTGCCTCTAGCCCTTTGTGTCCTCCCAGCCGATTGCCTGTGTATGCGGCTTTCAGTATCCATTTGAGGCTTCAATTCCCTGTGTTTTGCCATTCGAAAATATAAGTTTGCTTGCAATCAGGTACAGGATGTTGGGTCACTTTGGTGGCTTGGCTGTCTGGGTGAGAGCGGCTGCAAAGGCATGACATTGGATGGGTGACGTTAGGAGTAAAATAAGGGAATCTGTATACGTTGTAATTCTGTAGTTCATGTATGGCCAGTGTCTTTGAAGTGATGCAATCAGCGAGGACTTGCCCCATTCACATTGTTGTCTATGTTGGTGAATTTTCCCCCAAGACGTTTGTCTACGCGGTGGGCGAGAAGTAGTTGTAGTTGGTATAATTGTTGTATTTGTTTTGCTTATTGTTCGCCTTTATACTTTCTAAATGCCTCGCGCCAGGATACCTTTCAAGTAACAGTTGCGCTCTACACATGTAAATACTATAGCATACCATACCACATGTATATTTTGGCATATTTGGCAGTTCAGGAACTGCTAACTGATGGTAACTCTGAATCACCCCATAATTGTTCTTGGATCTATTTAGGGAGTGTTTCATGTACATATGATATGATATGATATGATATGGCATTTATAACGCACCTATACACAAGTGTTTCAAGGCGTGACAAAGCAAGGAAGGGGAACAGAGGGAAGAAAGAGACAATGATCATACTAGGCCATGTGTCATTCAGATTGCGCAAGTGCAGGGTGTTAGGCAGAATCATATGCAGTACCCTTTGGGAACACCACACACAATTAAGACTACAAGTTACAGTACAAATTCCCCTTTGGTACAAGCCTGTACTACACAGTTAAGTGGTAGCAATGGCTGAGCAGCCAGACTTATCTCAAGAGTAAAGTGAGCAGTATCAATAGTTACACAAAGGACAGCAATGACTATGGTTCAAACAAACACTGACTCAAGGTTTCTGAGTAAAATAATATACATTTATTTACACAACAGTTATAAAACATTTCACTATTATCAAGCAGTTTAAAAATCACAATCTTAATACCCCACAACACACCCAATACATTCTGGACAAGTTAGGCTCAAAATGAAGTGTGAGCAAAATGACACTCCAGTAATTAAAAAGGGAGGGAAAGACAAAGTTAGACAGAAGTTGAGCAGCACCAACAAGTAAGTAAGCAGGGCAATCTAGAAAAAGTAATTACAGTGAGGAAATCAAATTACGAGGCCTAGGCCAAAGTCAATGGACCAAAGTCTTTGCAGAGGATCACACAGTTTAGAGTAGTTTGCGGTTAAGTCTTTGCCAAGTGTTCGGAACGAAGTTGGTCAGACGAAAGTTACTTTAAAGAATAGAGAAGGACAAGCCCTTGGATTGGCAAAAGATTTCATGAACTTTTACCGTGGTTGGACGAAACGAACAACCGGATTTGAACAGTACCTTAAATGGAAAAGAAGGCTGTAGCTGAGGCGGACGTTTATGGCAGGTCCTGAAGGCTCACAGTTCCTTAATTGACTGTCGGACTGACATGAAGTAGGAAGACTGGATGGTCCTGCACTGCCCAGGGAAGAAACCAGCAGCAGAGCAAAACAACAAATAAAAGGTGCACTCCTTAAAACCCAAGCAGGGTCCGATCCTCCTGGCTATCCGGTTCACTGTAGCTGTGCACAGAAAATACGACCAGAGTAGGGAGACCTGGCTTGCAGTTTGGTGAACTGGTTGTTTCCACCAGCTCAAAGGGAGAAGATTCCTTGCAGATCTTCCTTGTCATCGAAGTTTGGAGATTCGGACCTGCAGCAGGGCTTCACCAGGAGGTTCAGTCATGGTAGAGGTCTTCTTCTGTCAGCTTCTCTTCGGTTCTCTCCATCCAGTGGCGACTCTGCCTTCTCATTCCCAGAGACCTACTTTTTATGCAGTTTTCCCCCATTCACACAGCCTGGATGTCAATCACACTACATGGTGGCTGTCCCGGCCGGACAGTCACCACAGCCAATCATACAGTCTGCGACATGGGTCTCCAAGGAGACCCTGTGCAGGGAGTCTCAAACCCCTCCCTTACATCCTGTCCCCCTCATACATTCAGGTGCCTAAGGAGGGCTTCTGTGCAGAAGCCCACCAAAGGACAGTGAACAAAGGAACCAAACCTGGTTTGGTGCGCAGAGTAAAACACGAGAAAGACCTTTACAAAAAGAAATGGCGAATAAACCCAGCCAGAACCAAATACAAGTAAATGGGGTCCAGAGGATTTAAGTTCAATGCTACTAAGATAGCCTAAACCAATACCCAGGCTATATAAATAACTGCAGTAGGAAAAATAGGGTAGATACCACTGCCACCAGCCAAATCTTAATGACAAGGGAACGAAATAATGTTCCATGAGAAATAGACGAAAAAGGGATAACTATTAACCCTTTCCAGAACTCTATGTAAGATAGTTTGTACTGGGTCTGTGGATTTAAAAAGACGAATAAAGTCAATGGCAACTTTACATGTTCTGGGAGACAGAAGTCAGTCCCAGAAAATGGAGTTTAAAGTGGCAAGTCTGAAAAAGACAATCCTGTGTCACTGCACTGAAGGTTCTGTGTAACACACATTAAAAAAGATGATGCCTATGGAGTAGGTGAGGCTTCACAGTCTATGAACACACAAATGTTAAACACGCACAGCAAAACACATGTAAGAGTGGGAAAAAAGGCTCACACTCTTACCAGGTGAAGAAAAAAAAATCCTAGAAATCCAGCAAAGCTGCTGAGGGACTCAGTAGGTAAGGGAAATTAGCCATTGTGGAGAATTCTCCCTAACACAGAGGAAGGGGGAAGGGGAACAGTGCAGAGGGAAAGGGGGAGGGGACAGTGCAGTGCATGGGATAAATATAATAAATAAAACAATAAATAGAATAAATAAAAGCAATAAGTAAGAGTACGGCCAGCTGGTGGCAAGTGCAAGGGTAAGTGCAGACACCAGGGCCCGAGATCAGAGGGTGACCAGGTAACCAGTGCAGTTTCAGTTTCAGCCAGAAGTTCAGCAGGGGAGAGTAGGAGAGAAAGCAAAAGCAAAGAGAAAGGTTTTGAGGTGCTTCCGAACCAGAGATGGTTCTCCTCAAGTTTCAAGGAGGCAGGGAGGCTGTTCCAAAGGGAGGCCCCAGCCGAAGAAAGAGATCTACCACCAACTCGTTGCTTGGAGAAGTGACTGACGCTGAGGGAGTTGGAGGCAGATGAGCGAAGAGCTTGAGAAGGAAGATATTTAGGAAGAGAGAGTTAAAGGTATTGAGGCCCCAGAAGGCCTTGTGGATGATGCAGAGAGTTTTGAACTTAATCCTCATAGCCACTTGGAGCCAATGCAGGGATTTCAGGCCGAGAGAGATACAATCCCTGGGCTTGAGACCAAGGCCAAGTCTCGTAGTCCTGTTCTGGATGAGTTGCAGAGGGCGGAGAGTAGAAGCAGGCAGATTTAGAAAGAGGCTGTTGCAATAGTGCAGCCTAGAGAGAACCAGAGCTCTGGAGACAGTGAGCTTCTGGGGGAAGGAGAGGAAAGGAAGAATACCTCAGAAGAGGTGCAGCTGGTAGTGTGACTTCTTAGAAATGTCGAAGATGTGAGGAGAGAAGGAGAGTGTGGAGTCGAAGATGACCCCAAGGTTTTTAGCCTTGCAGGTAAGGGCAGGAAGAGGGCCAAGAGAGGCTGGCCAGAGAGTGAGAGGAAAGCAGGGAGCGGGTGTGCCAATGTGGAGAATCTCAGTCTTACTGGCATTAAGGCAGAGGTCTTTGGTGGCACACCACTCTTGGATAGCAGACAGATAGTTAGAGATGAGAGAAGGAGAAGACGTGGCTGAAGGTAGCCTGAAAATGAGCTTAGTGTCATCCGCATAGCACTGAAAGTTGGGGCAGAGAGTGTTAATACAGTGGGAAAGAAGTGCCAGCTATTGGTTGAACAGCCAGGGAGAGAGGTGAGACCCCTGGGGCACACCACAGGTAGAGATAGAGATCGAGGAGAGGAAGGACCCAAGTTGGATCTGGGAGGGCTGATCAGAGAGGAAAGAAGTCAGCCATGCCGGGGCCTGACCGGTGATACCCAGGTTATCACGGAGATGGTTGAGCAGGATGGCATAGTTAACCGTGTCAAAGGCAGAAGAGAGATCAAGCAAGATGAGGACACAGGGGGTGTTGGAATCAAGGTTGGCGAGCAGGTCTTCACGGATGTTCAGCAGAGCAGTTTTCATGCTTCTGGCAGCTGTGAAGCCAGATTGATGGTCATGAAGACAGCCAACAGATTCAGTGTGAAGACTAAGCTGGGAGATGGCCAGCTTTTCCAGGGGTTTGCCCAGGAAAGGAGTGATGGGGATTGGGCAAAAGCTAGCCGGGCAGGATGGGTCGGCAGAGGGTTTCTTAAGAAGAGGGTGCACAATGGAGTGCTTCAGGGGGAGGGGAAGACTCCAGCGGCGAAGGAGTGGTTGCAGAGGTCAGCTAGAACAGGAGCCAGGGAGTCAATGTGGTCCTTCATGGTTTTGTAGGAACAGGGGTGAATCTGTTTTGACGGGGCTTTCTTAGATCAGACATGTCTAGAAACCTTGTCTTGGGAGAACAGGGGAAAGGTAGAGAAGGAGGGAGGAGAGGTGGCCAAAGAAGGGCCCAAAGAAGAGCAGGGAGTAGAGGGAGGAGGGGGAGAGGAAGAGAGAGGGGACAGGATGTCCTGAGTTTTAGAGATGAAATGAGAAGCCAGAGCCATGCAGAGGGCTTGGGAGGGGACAGGAGAAGTAGAGACTGTTGCAGGACTGGCCAGTTCCTTGCAGATTTTAAAGAGTTCAGCCGAGTTGTTAGATGCTGCAGAGATGCAGGCTTGGATGTGAGCTCTCTTCTTGGTGCAGACAGAGAGCCGGTATTGGCTTTGGAGCAGACGGCAAGCCAGTTTGTCAGAGGATGTACCGGAAGTACACCATTTCCACTCAGCCAGCCTGCACTTGCGTTTGAGGGTGACAAGGT
Source organism: Ambystoma mexicanum (assembly GCF_040938575.1). Taxonomy (NCBI): domain Eukaryota; kingdom Metazoa; phylum Chordata; class Amphibia; order Caudata; family Ambystomatidae; genus Ambystoma; species Ambystoma mexicanum. The sequence continues at coordinate 914,834,461 of NC_090936.1, forward strand.
CTGAGTCATACCATGAGTTGCACTTGGCTTTGGGCTTCAAGCGGATCCTCATGACAGAGGCAAGAACATCAAGAGTATCAGATATAGCAGATTTGACTATGGAAAGAGCTGTGTCAGGCTGTGAGTCAGCCAAAGGTGGAGGGGGGGTGAGAAAGTGGTGGCGAAAGCCTCAGCTGACACACGCTTCATGGGTTGGATAACCGAGAAGGTGGATGGCAGTGCTGGAGTCGGCTTGGCCTGAGCGGTAGAGATTGTGAGCTGGGAGGAAAAGAGAAAGTGTTCACTCCAGAAGAGAGGTGTGGTGAGAGGGATAGAAAGGGGAAGGTCTGCAGAGATCAGAACATCCAGAGTGTGCCCTGCAGAGTGAGTTGAGCCAGAGGAGAGAATAGAGAGTGAGAGAGAGTCACAGAGGTTGCAAAAGAGTCCAGAGGACGGGCAGGAGGCATCCAGGTGATTGTTAAAATCTCCAAGTAGGAGGAGTTGTATTATGATGTATTATGTTGTAGGGATTTTGCCTGGCATCGATGCTTTGTGTTTCCATCATTTCAGTGTTTCCATAATGTTCTAGGGCAAACTTTGGTGAAGCAAGTCTTTCATAAGTGGTAAGATGTCTGCCAGGCACCAAATATTCTGTGTGGTTTGCATGGTTTTGCATTTTCTAGCACGGCAGTGGAGCTGCTGGAGGAGGAGATACAGCATGGGTGGCAGTGAATCAGGATAGGCAAGGAGGGGCTTGAGCTTCATGGTTTGACTGGGTTGGTTTGTTTGAGCACAGAAGCGGAGCTGCTGGATGAGAAGATGCAGCATGGGTGGCGGTGAGTCGGAATAGGCGAGGAGTGGTTTGAACTTCATGGTTTGCATGGATTTGGTTTGTTTGAGCACATCAGTGGAGCTGCTGGAGGGAGAGATGCAGCACGGGTGGCAGTAAATCGGTATAGGCAAGGAGGGACTTGAGGTTCATGGTGTGCATGGGTTGGTTTGAGCACAGCAGCAGAGCTGCTTAAGGAGAGCTGCATCAAGGGTGGCAGTGGGCCAGAATAGGCAAGGGGGTGCTTGAGCTTCATGGTTTGCATGGATTGATTTGAGCAGACCAGCGGAGCTGCTGGAAGGAGTGATGCAGCATGGGTGGCAGTGAATCAGGATAGGCAAGGAGGGACTTGAGCTTCATGGTTTGCCTAGGTTGGTTTGTTTGAGCAGGTCAGTGGAGCTGCTGGAGGGAGAGATGCATCATGGGTGGCAGTAAGTCGGGATAGGCAAGAAGGGGCTTGAGCTTCGTGGTGTGCATGGGTTTGTTTCAGCATGGAAGTGGAGCTACTGCAGGGGAGATGCAGCATGGGTGGCAGCGGGCCAGTATAGGCAAGGAGGTGCTTGAGCTTCATGGTTTGCATGGGTAAGTTTGAGCATGGAGGCAGAACTGCTGGAGGGGGAGATGCAGCATGGGTGGCAGTGAGTCAGGATAGGCAAGGAGGGGCTTGAGCTTAATGGTTTGCATGAGTTGGTTTGAGCTCGGAAGCAGAACTGCTGGGGGGGAGATGCAGCATGGGTGGCGGTGAGTCGGAATAGGTGAGGAGTGGCTTGAGCTTCATGGTTTGCATGGATTTGTTTGTTTGAGCACATCAGTAGAGTTGCTGGAGGGAGAGATGCAGCATGGGTGGCAGTAAGTTGGGATAGGCAAGGAGGGGCTTGAGCTCCATGGTTTGCTCGGGTTGGTTTGTTTGAGCACAGAAGCAGAGCGCTGGAGGAGGAGATGCAGCAAGGGTGGTGGTGTGTCAGAATAGGTGAGGAGCAGCTTGAGCTTCATGGTTTGCATTGATTGGTTGAGCACAGGCAGCAGAGCTGCTGGAGGAGGAGATGCAGCATGGGTGTCAGGGAGCCGGGATAGGCAAGGAGGGTCTAGAGCTTCATGGTTTGCATCGGTTGGTTTGAGCATGGCAGCAGAGCTGCTGGAAGGGGAGATGCGGCATGGGTGGCAGTGAGTCGGGATAGGCAAGGAGGGTCTTGAGCTTCATGGTTTGCATGAGTTGGTTTGAGTATGGAAGCAAAACTGCTGGAGGGGGAGATGCAGCATGGGTGTCGGTGAGTCGGAATAGGCGAGGAGTGGCTTGAGCTTCATGGTTTGCATGGATTGGTTTGTTTGAGATTGTCAGTAGAGCTGCTGGTGGGAGAGATGCATCAAGGGTGGCAGCATGTTGGGATAGGCAAGGAGGGGTTGAGCTTCATGGTTTGCATGAGTTATTCTGAGCATGGCAGCATAGCTGCTGGAGGGGGAGATGCAGCATGGTTGGCAGTGAGTCAGGATAGGCAAGGAGGTGCTTGAGCTTCATGGTTTTCATGGGTTGGTTTGAGCATGGCAGCAGAGCTGTTAGAGGGGGAGATGCAGCATTGGTGGCCGTGAGTCGGGATAGACAAGGAGGGTCTTGAGGTCCCTGGTTTGCCTGGGTTGGTTTGTTTGAGCACGGAAGCGGAGCTGCTGGAGGGGGAGATGGAGCAAAGGTGGCGTTGAGTCAGAATAAGCGAGGACCGGTTTGAGCTTCATGGTTTGCATTAATTGGTTTGAGCACGGGCAGCAGAACTGCTGGAGGGGGAGATGCAGCATGGGTGGCAGTGAGTCGGGATAAGCAAGGAGGGGCTTGCGCTTCATGGTTTGCATTGGTTGATTTGAGCACAGAAGTGGAGCGGCTGAGGGGGATATGCGGAATGGGTGGCCGTGAGTTGGGATAGGCAAGGATTGGCTTAAGCCTCATGGTTTGCATGGGTTGGTTTGTTTGAGCATGGCAGCTGAGCTGCTGCAGGGGGAGATGCAGCATGGGTTGCAGTGAGCCAGGATAGGCAAGGAGGTGCTTGAGGTTCATGGTTTGCATGGGTTGGTTTGTTTGAGCATGGAAGCAGAGCTCCTGGAGGAGGAGATGCAGCAAGTGTGGCAGTGAGTCAGACTAGGTGAGGAGCAGCTTGAGCTTCATGGTTCGCATGAACTGGTTTGAGCACCGCAGTGGAGCTGCTGGAGGGGGAGATGCAGAATGGGTGGCAGTGAGTTGGGATAGGCAAGGATGGGCTTAAGCCTCATGGTTTACATGGGTTGGTTTGTTTGAGCATGACAGCAGAGCTGCTGGAGGGAGAGATCCAGCATGGTTGACAGTGAGTCAGGATATGCAAGGAGTGGTTTGAACTTCATGGTTTGCATGGATTGCTTTGTTTGAGCACGTCAGCGGAGCTGCTGCAGGGGGAGATCCAGCATGGTTGACAGTGAGTCAGGATATGCAAGGAGTGGTTTGAACTTCATGGTTTGCATGGATTGCTTTGTTTGAGCACGTCAGCGGAGCTGCTGCAGGGGGAGATCCAGCATGGTTGACAGTGAGTCAGGATATGCAAGGAGTGGTTTGAACTTCATGGTTTGCATGGATTGCTTTGTTTGAGCACGTCAGCGGAGCTGCTGCAGGGGGAGATGCAGCATGGGTTGCAGTGAGCCAGGATAGGCAAGGAGGGGCTTGAGCTTCATGGTTTGCATGAGTTGGTTTGAGTATGGCAGCGGAGCTGCTGAAGGGGGAAATGCATAATGGGTGGCAGCAGGCCAGGATAGGCAAGGAGGTGACTGAGCTTCATGGTTTGCATGGGTTGGTTTGAACACACCAGCGGAGCTCCTGCAAGGGGTGATGCAGCATGGGTGGCAGTGAGTCAGGATAGGCAAGGAGGGGCTTGAGCTTCATGGTTTGCCTGGGTTGGTTTGTTTGAGCATGGAAGCAGAGCTCCTGGAGGAGGAGATGCAGCAGGGGTGGCGGTGAGTCGGAATAGGCGAGGATCAGCTTGAGCTTCATGGTTTGCATGGATTGGTTTGTTTGATCTCGTCAGTGGAGCTGCTGGAGGAAGAGGTGTAGCATGGGTGGCAGTAAGTCGGGATAGGCAAGGAGGGGCTAGAGTTTCATGGTGTGCATGGGTTCGTTTCAGCACAGCAGCAGAGGTGTTGGAGCGGGAGATGCAGCATGGGTGGTGGTGAGTTGAGATAGGCGAGGAGGGGATTGCGCTTCATGGTTTGCATGGGTTGGTTTGAGTACAGTGGCAGTGCTGCTTGAGGAGGAGATGAAGCATGGGCGGCAGTGAGTTGGGATAGGCGAGGAGGGGCTTGAGTTTGATGGGATATTGGTGAGAGTCATTTAAAAGGACTGTTTCTGTTTGCAGGCTCAGTGTCTTATCTGAGCCATCAGGGACTGACTTGGGAGTGTGGATTGAGTTTTCTTTATGAGATTTTGGTAGTGATGACGAGTTGGGAGCAGGGGAATGGACACTGTTTTGCAGCCTCCCTTGCTCTTCTCCAACCTTATCTCATACTTAGGACATATGTCTGCCTTTATAGATTCTACAAACTCAACCTTCATGAGTAGCTCAGGTTTCATTTTCTGTAAAGATGGATTTCCATTGCCTCCATTACTAAAGGTGGCTTTTTCACTACAATCAAAACTGCAACACCTTTTGTATCCAATATTAAACCTTTGTAAAGCAAAATCCCCTTTGTCCAGACCAGATGATATGTGTTAAGTGTATCTGTAATATATCTGACAATTGTGGAGGTGATTTGCACATGACTGCATATTATTCAGTGTGCATGTGTTCTGCATGTAAAGTATAGCAGAGCCCTCAGATATAGAAATTTGCTCTAGGAGTTAGAGACTATTTTATAAAGCCTGTTCCTGCCTTTGTGCTGCAACCCATGGTATAAAGCTGAATAACATGAATATTCGGCCTAGCTGTCACATAGCCACAGACATAGCAGTCTCTCTGTGCCTAAACACACTGCTTTTCATGGTTTTATTTCATGTTTTAAACTAGTTATCCCTGCAAGCAATGGAATAGTCACTTAATTTCTAATTACCATTTGTATGCAATTTAATGGTCTTTTATTTTAATGTCTGCACACACTACTGTCTTTCGAAGGGCCCTCCACCCCACAGTGCTTCGAGGTCATAGAAATCGCAGTAGGCGCTATACCAATATCCAATACCATAACATGATTTCGGAAGGATGTGGGTGCTCTAAGCTTGAGTGAGTGAAAGGGCCTCACCCTGATCGTCAAACTGGAATTCTAGAGTGTTCACGCTCTCCCACGAGGGACTCCAACATTGAGTGCAGGCAGGAATGTCATTCTGGGTCTCTCAGAAGCCATTTTGTCTGACCCATGCCCCATAATGCCATAATGTGCTAGGTCATCGGGAATGCTCCCATTTGCATGGGGACAACCCTGATGCAAGCAAGGGAAAGACCCCGATCAAAGATGCTGGTGCATGTGTTGTCACAACAAATATTGTTTGGTCTATCACACCAAATTCTACAGTCAACAAAAATAATGTGCAATTTGGAAAAGTGTCAATTCCACCACCTGCGTGGGTGGCAGGGTTTGCATTCCACTGGCCCAGATTGGCAAATAGCAAATTCGCAAGGCATTTTAACTGTTTATAGTCACTTACTAGGCTCCATATTTCCGACAGTTAATAATTCATTATCGTGTGTGCATTGGAAGTTTAAGAATGATCCCATTGAGAATGTGACTGCTTAGGTATATCTGGGTGCCTATGCAACACACACACAATCTGAAGGAGTTGTGGAAATAGTGTGAAAAGGTTTACAAAGTATGGTGATTATCAATGGACTCGAATTCCAGTATTCAACTGATATCAAATTGCCTGATCTTCTTGAAGCTGAGATATTGCGGCAGTGTATACTAGGGTTGCCTAACTGTCCGCCTCTCTGTAACCTTCTGCAATGGCTTTGAATACTACACTAAAGCTAAAACGGTGCCTTCTGTATTTAAAGTTTTGTAAATGTGCTCTCATTGACATACATGAGTTAGCTAGTAAGGAGGTGAACTCTATGGACAATCCACTGATGCCGGGCTTAGAGCGATGCTTCAATGCCTTTGCCTACTACATAGACTGGAAGCCAGATTGGATTTGGTATTTTGGTTCTTTAAAGAAACAACTTCCGTTGAAAGCAGGTGACTGAGATAGATGTAATCATTGTTCTCAGTTCAGTGAATATGAGAATAGGCAAAGTCTCGCTGCATATACCTATCAAAGGGATCTGCCAGAACAATACATATTGCAATTCCCCGGCACCTGGATCTGGTAGATGGTCATGGAGTGGAGACTGAACTCACTCCAATGTCCAGCAGTGAACGGCCCTAGATAGAAAATGGAACGGAATAATCTCCAGTGCATAGTGTCTGCCACTAGCGGCCCAGGCAACACATCCAGGCACCTCTTGACTGAATGCCAAGCACTCAGCATGAGTACGATGCTGTTTTTAGATATGTGTGCATCATTTTGAGCATATAAACTAAGATGATTTCTGGATTCGATGTTGAGTTAATGTACTTATGGAAAGAAATAATTAAAGTAATACTTGCTGTATTTTATATATGTTAAACAAAGATCCAAACATGAGCATAGGTTTGTTTTGTAAATTCATTAAATATTTTGGACATGTGTGGACATTTATTATTATAACTATATGATACGTTTTACATAAAAAAAATGTAAAATGATACTCGTTTTGTATTTTCACGAACACGCTAAAACCATTTTACAAATGCCTTCTCATTGCGGCAACAGTGAAGGAAAATATTCCAACATGCAACAACCAAATGCAGCACTTTCTTTCTAAAACACTGTTAGCGCTTTGACGTACACTCTTTACTTTGACACACACTTGCAGAACGCGTCCTAGATTTAGAGTAGGCCCATTTCATCTAAAAGTATGTACTAATCAAACATTACAACAATACGAGCGTGGCTCGCATCGTGTTAACATAGAAGGGTGCATCCCTTAAAGAAGAGCTTTCATTTAATTAAACAAATGAAAGAACAGGTCTTGCTTTTACAAAACTTCATTTAAATGGGAAGTTTTTGTTCTCTGGCAGTGACTTGATGAGGAACAGACTAATTATATATTCGTACTGTACATTGCTCTTGAAGATAGTAATTTCGACTTGCGATGTTTTAAGCAATGAATCGTTAAGCTTTGCAATGACTAGTTCTAGAACTGATGACATGCTGGTATAATGTATTCATAGCCAGCAATTGAAGTAGACAAAGAGATCTGAAAAATGCATGTTATATTCCTCACCATTATTGCAGGAGACAATTTCTGCTATGCTTAGTCTGAGAATGTTAGAGGAGGTCACCCTAAAAAAGAAATATTGCTTTGCAGGCATGCTTTAAAGACATATTCCATAAATGAAGCACCTGCGCACTGTAATTTGTCACAGTTTATTTGCAGCTACGCAACAATTGCCCCGCTTCAAGTATGTATTAACATCACAGCATTTTTGCACTTGAAGAAGTTGTGTCCCAGTGCAAATGGGAATGTAAAATTGCACTACACTGGCACCAAATATATGCTTTATAATGTCGCTGGGGATTTGTCATCCCATTATGAAGAACCCTTGTGTTGGGAAGGTGGCAGCCCCACCCTACACCCCTAAGCACTTTGGGGTGAGTCAAGACGCATTCGAAGCACTATGAAGAACAATAGGGGAGGCATGACGTTGAGAGGACCGCCTGTCAGTTTAACAGGACCCTATTTCAATATAACCAAATATAGTCTATCCAAATAGTACAGCATAAGGCACGTGAAGTATTGCTATTTTGCATAGATATTAGTCACCATATGTAGAAGGGAAAGGCCTGCGCAGTAAATGCCGCATTGCATTCACTAGTCCCAAATTGCACGATGAGGGAAATCTCCAGCCACATTCGAGCTCCCATGAGGACAGACCAGACCCCCAACCACCACAGTGCCTATTCATTGTTCTAACAGTGTTGCAACGATGTTCGCGAGGCATGTGGCCTACAAGGCCGTGAACACAGGCCGACACCTGTGTGCATGTTATCTCACATTGGCCAAAGCATGACCCGGCCCATCTGAAGGCGACCACGAATTATAGCCCATATAACTGACAAAAAATTAAGACCTCTGAATTCCATGGCACCAGGTGCCCTTTGACCACCAACCCCAAATTAACAAGTCCAGAGATGTGCAAAGAGGACAGACAGGGCACATTGTGAAGGGAGAATCATGTGATTTGTATTGTGAGGTACTGGGAGGGATACAGTATAGCTCAAAACAAGGATGGAGACCTTGGAGCTGGATGGCGCAGTTGGGTGTGAAGGTTAGAGTGCCTCAGTACCTCCCTTGTGCCGGTCTTAAGGTCTGCCGAGTGAACAGTATGAGTGATAAAATAGTTGTATTGTAGGAGTATAATTAATTTGTTTTCTGACGTTTGACGTGAGAAGAAGATAATCACTGCAGCACCCAAGTGATGGAAGATGGACGGACTGGGCTGGAACCAATGGCCTGTCATCCCTTATGTGGCAGGCAGATTCTGTATAGGCGCACACCAGCCAGCCACGCTGGATTTTACCCTTATGTAATTGCGTCATGTATGATGATGTTTTTCTTTATAAGATTCTGCTTGTACTACTTTTCGGTAGAACGTTCTTAGCAGCAGAGTTCCTTGCTGTTGCTCTCATCTGCGTGTGAGATTAAAACGTGTTATCCTTACAAGATCGACTTGGGCCTTTCTTCCCTAATGGGTTGTATTCTCTCTGGTTTGAGCGTTCAGGGAATTGCCTTCAATTGGTGACCCCTGACGTGACCCCAGTGCCCCCGTATTTGCGAAGGCTTCCTTGTCGCCTCTCCAGAAGAAGCCACACCCACCTACAGCGACCAGTCCCAAAAAAAATGTGTTCCATGTGGTTTAGCAGGAGCCATTTTAAGACAAGTCCTATCTCCTATTTGGAGGGGGGCGCTGCTCCGAGGAGAGTGCAGGCCGATGTTGGAATCCCGTGACGGAAGAGTTCGGGTGAGCACGTACATCTGAGTAGACTCTTGTAAGGGATAACAAGTAGGCGACAGAAGCATGGGGAAGTGTTTAAGGTGTGAGTACATGGGTGAGTATGTGGGTAAGGTTAGGGTTATTTTGTTAAAATGTGTACTATGAAGAGAGTGTTTTGGTAAGGCAGGGAGCCCCTCCTCTGAAGGGGAGGGAAGGTGGCACCACAAGACAGTATATTATTTAAAGAAGGAATATAGAAAAAGACTAGTGGTCTCAAAAAAGGCCTGGATTAAGTAGTGGTTGTTATATTAGCTTATTCATTTATTTCATTATATTTATGTTTTATTGAATGAAGAGCAGGCCCTAGAACGGGCGCTAATTGTGTGTATCATGATGTGGTATTGGATGGTTTTATGGAGTGCTGTATGTGTGCAAGGAAGGGGGACAGAGAAGGGTGGGGGTTGATTTTTGTTATTTTCGTTACACGCAAGCAGCAGCATGCCCGGTGCGTTAGTGGGACTTTGCAGGGAAAATAAGAGATAGATATCACCAGCATGGGGAGGGTAACACCAATAGAACATATGTATAAGGCCCTGCCACTGTATTGTGACTTGGTGGATACATTTCATAAGCAATGGGTTGTGCAGACAGGAGGGGGGAATCCCTGCCCATGGCCAGGCACACACAACAAGAGCATCTTGGAACACACGTCCACATTTTTAGTAACAAAGGAAGCAGCTATAGAAAAGAAAATAAATTCTACATCTCTGGCGTATGTTTGAAGACACAGAAGATCAAGGGCATGGAGTAGAGGCACAGACACAGAAAGATGGGACATGCAGGAAGGGAGAAGGAGAGGGAGGGGCACCACTGGAGTGCGCGGGATTATATCCATTGACAGCATATCCTGCAGAAGGGTGCACCAATCCAAGCTATGTACCCTTTGCAATAGGGACCACCTTTGCAGTGGTAGGGTCCCCTTCAGCACCAGTAACACCACAAGCTACCGCTCCCCCACCACCATATATGCACCCGTCTGAAGTACTGCATCGGCAGGTTACAGGTCAAGGGATTTTGAGGATAGGCTGACAGGATTGCTAACAGAAATGATAAGGGTACAGACATCCCCAAGAGCAGTAAGGGATACAGGGACATTGAGAGAAGGATTGGGAGAATGGAAATCACAGAAAGTGCTGCTTAGGATGGATACTGAAGAGATAAGACGCATAGGGGTTGAGAAAGAAAGAAGCCTGGTTGGGTGGATAATCCTGGGAGAGGAGAATACGGTGTTGGGTGAGAATGTGGAAGGAGTGGATATTGATAAGTTTGCTGAGGGTCAGCGTGTAGGAGAAGGAAGGGATGAAGAGACTGTTGAGAGTACCCCAAGTAGGAGGTGTGTGGTCGGGGGGCAGGTTGAGGAACAGGGCCAGCCGGGTGGCATTGGTAAAGAGAAGAGGAGTCACAAAGAATGGTGTGTGAAGTAGGGCGAAGATGCTGATGCCTGAAAAGCAAAAAGCAGGGCTGCCCCTGGCAACAGGGGATCTTTGGATCTTGATGGTTGCTATAATTGGGGACCAGGCTGGGGATTGTATGGGGTAAAGTATAACACTGGGGGACAATCAGCATGATGCAGCACAACAATGGAATTAGAGCACAAGTATGGGGTGCACTACGGAGGGCTTTTCCAGATACCCCTGATTTACAATCCCTGAATGTTATGCTCACCTGGCTCCCACAGAGGCGTCGATCTGAACTGGACAGATGCGGTCTCCACCAATGTGACGCGTCGGACCGAGATGACGGACTGGACTGGGCCATCTTGCTTTGTTTGCTTGGCCCGTAGGAATATTCTTCTGCAAATGGAGAAAGGGAATTAACCACCCGTGGAGTTGAGTGTAAATCCCCCCACCCCTGCTATTCTCCCCACGGATCACCTTTTATGTCCCCTCTTATAGTCTCACCTGATGGTTTGAAACGATGAGCTCTCCATCCTGCATTGAGCGCAGGGGCGCGTTGATAACCAGTTGCTTCACTGGCTCGAAGGAATTGGTGAGTTCCAGAACAATATTGACTCTGAAAAGTGTGTAGTTCGTAAGAGTTCAAATGCCTGACTTTCACTCTTGTCCGATTCCTTGCAGATTGCAGCTTGACCCTAGTGAAGAGTTCCTCGTGGCAACCGGTAATATTCTGCTAAGGATTTGTATTTCCAACACAGTTCGATAAATAATGTCAATATGTAACCTGTTGCTTTCTCCCTTATTCAGGCGCTGAGAGAAAGTATGAAGTCTCGGGGAATAATACCTCTGGCGGTAAAATCAGGTAAATCTATTGTGGTGAGGAGGGTTCCCCTTGAAAGTCCCTTTGTTTCACCTTGCTGTCCTTTTGTTTCCCCTTAGGGGCCGGGGTTCGGCAAAGATGCAGTGGAAGCTGCGCCGACCCGTGAAGAGGAATAGTACCCCCGGTGGTAAAATCAGGTAAGTCTATGCGGGGGTAACTAATATTCCTCTGTGTATTCCCTTGGCTCACCTTGCTGTTCTTGTCTACTCCTTAGGTTCCGGCACCTAAGGAGTAGACAAGAACAGCAAGGTGGGAACATGCAGGAGGATGCGGTGGAATGTGAAGATGCTGCGAAGGCCGGTGAGTTCAGCGCGGCGCTGCAGCAGGCGAGGCGACGCGCATAAAATAACTTCTTTCTTCCAGCTCGAAGGTGCGATGGATCGGGAATGCAGGTAAGGACCAAAGGTATTGCTCTTGTTCTAACCTTTTCTCCTTCTTTCTCCCTTTTTCTAGGAGCTCCAAACTCGCGCGGGCGTGGCAGAAGACTGGATGCAGACTTGCAGGCACGGTGAGCGTTATGCTGCTGGATGCAGAATAACGCGAAGCGTGTGCTGCTCTTCAGTCGTGGTTTAAATAGCCTCCAAAGTAGTCCCAGGTAAGTATTCCTCCCCAGCCCCGTCCGAGTAAAAAAAAAGTCCCTATGTAAAATAGTCCCTTCCAAGCCTCATTTGGCTTGGAGCTCTTGCAGCATGGTCTGCATCAGGTAAGCTTGCAGCATGGTCTGCATCAGGTAAGTTCTACTCTATGAGCCTGGCACCTATGGCACCAGGACTGACTCTCCATATGAGCCTGGCGCCATTGGCGCCAGGACCGCACCCAAACAGCCCCTAGCAGGGGTTTTTGGGCTTGCTCAAAATAACTTGATGCCTGCTTCCGGGGTTGCTGGACCTGGTCTGGGTCCCCGGGGGTAGGCATCATGACACTGAAGCAGTATACTATGGGTGATGATGATGACCCAGCTAGATTTATTCTCAAAATGCAAGAGATGTGGAGAGCTGAAACGGGAAGGCCGTGGGATCAGTCCATATCATTTTTCTATTTCTTTGAAAAGAGGGGCTTGCCGAAGGAAGGACAGAAGGCGTTGTGTAAGAATGTGGGTATAGAGGCAAAGGGGTGGCTGGAAATACAGAGTATAATAGTACTTGGGAGGATAGCACAGGGGCAACGTGCTCGGCTTGGAAGAAGACGACAAAGAGCACCACAGGTTCAATCCCCGGGTCCACGCTTAGAAAGCTCTGGGTATCAAGCAAGTTATAAATAACCTATCATATCATACATCATTGTAAACGGATCAAGGAGCGGGAAAGGAAAACAGTCCAAAGGTATCAGGGAGAAGAAGCGAAAATTGGTGGAGAAGAAATTGGCAAAGGTTGCTGTTCAGGTGCCTGTATTGATGTTAGTACAGGTGGAATACACAGAGAGCACAAAACAAGTTGTGCGTGCCACTATTGCAGTGCTCTGGGCTGAAGGAAAACAAGGATAGTGGGGTGGGGGGCAACAGAATCCAAGCTCGCAGTGGCAACAAGAATGGTCACAGCGAGGTATAGGGGAATCTCGAGGGGCAAAAGAAGGAGGTTTTGGAACCTGGGGGTGTGGGTTTGGACCATCCCAATGTTACAATTGTTTGAGGTGGGGGAATTGTTCAAGGGAATGCAGGAGCAGGTCTGCAGTGGTATATAATTATAGGCTGCTGCAACAGGGCCAATGGTCCTGAGATCCTCAAGGATTAGGGTATTTGCAACAGGGTGAAGGTTATCAGAATCAAGGCTATTCCCAGGGGCAACATCAAACATATAACCAACAGCCTCAAGCATTAGACATGCAAGTGCGGCATCCGCCACAGCAGCAGCAGGGTGGTACTGTCCCAGTGAACATGGTACCAACAGGGTACCAGGGTACTATTACTGCTGTTCCTTTGGAGGAGCAGCAGTAATAGTAGGCAACCCCTTCTCATTTCCTGGAACAAACACATACCCTGACTAGGACAGGCCACAGAGAGCACTCACGTGTCCGGTATTGTCGACGACCATCCACCCTGAAGAGGAACCTTTGATGGGGGCAGAGATAGTAAACAAGCAGTTCATATTTATGGTAGACCCTGGTGCAACTAAATCATGTATCATGGAAGGAAATGTTACATTATCAGGAATTTTCAGGGGCTATTTCCAAGGTTCAATACACTAAGGATCTGGAAGTAAAGGTAGAAGGGAAGGTAGTACGGGTGCCCTTACTATATTCTGAATGTTCCTCTATCAATTTAATGGGCAGGGGCCTGCTCACCAAGTTAAACATGACTATAGGGCCTCATTGCGAGGCCCTTTAGAGGTTGGCGGGGTGGTAATTCCCCCTTCCTCCATGGCACTTCCCCATTCCCATTTTTGACCCATTGGGCTCAATGGGAATGGGGAAGGCGCTAAGTACGGTGCCGCAAATTGCCTACACCAGCCGTTAAGGTCGGGTCCCGCAAAGGGACCTCATAATTAGGCGCTAATAGGTTAACGGCGCCGCAGCCTTTTACGGCGCTGTTAACCCATTAGTGCCTGGGTCATAATGAGGCCCTATATCCTTAACAGATCATGGCATAGTCTTCTCCATGCCTGGGATGTGTGCTGTAAGGGAGATGTTGATAATACATACAATGACAAGGGAGGTGGTGGTCCACGGGATTCCTGTAGACCCGGACCTGTTTATTTATGGAATAACTGTGATCGTGGAGGCGGAGCCCCAGATTGCCACACAGTGTTGGCGAGTGTCCACTGATTTTGCCTTTTATCCAGCAATGTCACCTGAGGTGGTGACAGAATTAAATTGTCGCTGGATCTGCAGGGGCTGTTGGTTTCAGACGGGAGGGTTGTCCTGCTATGAATGGACAGGGATGGATGTGAGTTGTGTACAGTGCTCTGTGTAGAGCCAACAGTACAGCTTAAGGATATAACAGATGACGAATTGTTTGAAAATAACCACAAAGATGGTGAAATAATACTAGAGATCTGTATCCCCTGTGACATAATGATACAGTACTGAAGAGTGCAGTGCCCCCTTATGACAGTGTCAAATCCTCCTTTATTTTTTGACGAAGACTTACAACACGTACCTTCACAGTTGTCTACTACAAATCCACATGACGTAGGGTTACTGAAAGATGAGCCCCTGTGCATACAACATTAAAGCCAGGTGTGTTGCTGCCCAGAGTAAGACAATATCCATTATCGAGGGAAGCAGAGGAGGGTAGTAGAAAGACAATACAGGCCCTACTGGAACAAGGGTTTATTGTGTCCTCTACGTTGCTGTGTAACACAGTGATATAGCCTGTAAAAATCATCAGGGGGCATTTAGAGAATGAATCAGGACTCGCACCCCCTAAATGATGTGGTACAGAAAGAATTTCCAGTTGTTCCGAATCCCGCAACAATTCTATGTGACATCCCCAAAGAAGCTGTGTATTTCACTGTAGTTGACTTGAAAAATGCATGTTTTTCGATTCCACTCCATCTTGAGTCCAGTTACCTCACAGCATTCACGCACGGCCAGATGTGGCTTGAACACACTAGATTACCACAGGGGTATTGCTAGAGTCCATGCATATTTAACAGAATACTGCATGCCGATCTAGGGAATATTCAGTTGCCTAGCATGATTATTCAGTATGTGGATGATCTGCTAGTTTGTAGTGATAGTGAACAGCATTGCCGAAGAAACTCCATTGCACTCCTACAATTGTTTTCCTCTATGAGGTACAAGGTTGATTTCGCCATATTGCAATATTGTCAACAGGAGGTGCTCTATCTGGGGCAGTTCATATCAGTGAAGAGTTAAAGAATACTACCAGACAGTGCAGCATTAGTATGTGCCACCCCCACTCCAGCCTCAGTTAAAGAAATGCAGACCTTTCTGGGCCTTTGTGTTTGATTCAGGGCCTGGATTCTAGATTACGTGGCATAGAC
Organism: Ambystoma mexicanum; assembly: GCF_040938575.1. Taxonomy (NCBI): domain Eukaryota; kingdom Metazoa; phylum Chordata; class Amphibia; order Caudata; family Ambystomatidae; genus Ambystoma; species Ambystoma mexicanum. The sequence goes on from NC_090936.1 coordinate 914,849,566, forward strand.
AAGGCCACGTTTACAGGCCCTTAGGGAAGCACAAAAAACCACAGGACCACAAGTTACAGTGGACGGCTGAAATGTTCAGTTTGACGACTTAAAAAAAATAATTAGTTCCGAGATTATATGAAGGAATGTGACTTCTTTTCACATTTGGATAGCCAGTTTATGACAGCGGTATTGACTCAGAAAAGCACCATGGGCCATAAGCCATTGGCCTTTTATAGTGCCACTTTGGATACAGTGGTGCAAGGGCAGTTTGTGTGTGAACAAGCTTCAGCAGCTGCTGCCTTTGCAATAGAAAAACATTCTATAATTGTGATGGGGTGTTCAGTGACGTTGTATGTGGAACATTCTTTGTTTGTCATTCTGGAAAGGTCAAAATCTACTCTGACTACGCAAAGGTCTTTGGATATGAGCTCATTATTTCTATACCCCATATACATGTGGTTAGGTGTAACACAGTGAACCCTGCCACCTTTTAAATGGACATGCCTACTACAGAGGTCTTAGCGGTACATGACTGTGCCACATATGAGGGGCAGGAGGATGATATTTCCAAGCAAGGGACTGTGCCCTGACAGAGTGTGAGGTACTTTTTGTTGTGGGTCTTCCACAATTGATCAGGAGGTTGGGCAAATATGGACAGGAGCAGCGGTGGTACAATTTGAGGAAGGAGAATATAAGACGGTGCACATGAAAGGATTGCCCATTCATTATTCTGCTCAGGCGGCAGAACTTGTAGTGCTCATCAAAGTATTTAGAGCATCTCAAGGGCGCTGTGTCACAATATATTCAGACTCTGTGTAGGTTACAACAACTGTTCATGCTAGTCTATCCCGCTGGAAGAGGAGGGGGGTTTCAGAGGCCGGTTGGATTCCCAGTACAGCATGCAGCACTATTAGAACAACTGATAGAATCATTATCCCAGCCATGTGTTGTGGCAGTCGTCAAGTGCGCCGCCCACACTAACGGGACAGATGAAATATCGATGGGGAACGCAGATGCCGATGCGGCAGCCAAATAAAATACCCGCTGAGTACATTTTGACTGCCCCACTGGCAAGCTAGAATCCTGTACCTTACACAGTATTGCCCATCACCCAGATTATCAAACTACAAGGAAGGGCACCTGAAAAGGAGAGAGAGTTGTGGTTATGTAGAGGTTGTAAGCAATCCCTGACTGATCTGTTGTGGAGGCAAGAGAGCTCTGGGAAAACAGTAATGCCCCAGGAGTTGCTAGCAGTAGCCTTTGACCATTTGCACTACCCACCCCACAGTTTGAAGCAATACACATCAGCAGATATACAGGAGGACTGATTTATACCAAACATCAAGGAAAGGATTACAAAAATTGTCATATATTGCACCACATGTCACATTTTCAGCACAGTGATGACACTACAGATGTTACAAGGCACCTTGCCACACCCTACTCGGCCATTCTGTGAATTACACATAGGTTATGCTGATATGGGTGTGTGGTGCTTTTCTAAAGGTGGGTGGAAGCAGTGCCCTGTGCACATCCGGATGCCAAGTGTGCTGCTAGATTTTTAATGCAGGAAGTCTTCCCGTGATGGGGTGTGTGCAAAGTTTTAAGAACAGACAATGGCACACATTTCTTCAATGCATTATTTCAGCACGTTTCAACACTACTTGGGATTAAGCACAGATGTGTTCACTTTATCACCCACAGGCCAATGGCGTTGTGGAGAGAATAAGCATGCTCCTTAACAGTAAGTTATCCAAACTGTGTATCACATTGAAGAAAAACTGTGTGCACTGGCCATCTTCAGTTTATGCACACAGCCAAGCAAAGACCACCATTTGTCACCTCATGAAGTGGTCACTGGCCGGCGTATGTATACTCCCATATCCCCTGTAAGAAGGGCTTCAGACCCACATAGGGCAGCAGCGGTGCTAGGTGAGTAGTTCAATATTTGACCAGACTAACTAAGGCCATTGAATGTGTCTCCCAACAAATTGCACCTCCCAGGATTGTGACGGCAGAGACACCAGATGTCGAGACTACCACAGTGACAGATCCCAAGCATATGACCACGCAACCACTGCTACCTTGGGACCTCAAATATGTCTGTAATTTCTTGCACAGATGGAATAACTCTCAGTTCCAAGGGCCCTACGAGACATTGTTTTGTACTCCCTCGCTGTAAAAGACAAGGAATTGTGCTATTGGGTCCACTTCTACGCTGTTCGTAGGGTACCTCGAGAAAGTACACTGGTACATCAGTTGTTTTAAAACAAGGGGTAGCAGTACCTGTACCCCTTCTACCTCACTGGCCTGACCATGGGCGATAAGTGTGCGGTAGCAAATTCCTGTGGCAAGGCAAACTTTAGCTGCAAACTCCATACCTTTCTTTTTTTAGTAGCATTTTCTTCCTTCTTTATTTGTGCTCTTCTTTCTTGTTCTACTTCTCGCTTTCTTTTTCTCTTCCTCTCCCTTTTTCTTTCATTCTCTCTTTTGCTCTCCCTTTTCCTCCATTCTTTGTGTACAATATGCGTCTTGTAGTTTTCTTTCTTTTTTTTTGTCTTGTGTGTCTGTGTTTTCATTGCAGGAAAGAAGAAGATGATGTGACTAATGTAAATAATTTGTTAAGTAGGGACCCGAGGTATAGATGCATGAATGAGAGAATATGGAACTATGTTTATTATTGTGGGCTGTGCCATATTGATAGTACTATTGGGATTGTATTGGGGAGGGTGTTATATATATATGCTAATACTATGAGTGGAGTAAAATATATTAGCACTAATGTGAACACTAACCATAATAATGGAAACACATGTAATGACTTTAATAAACACAATATGTCAGTGCGGGAAACAGTGCAAAGGTGATTGTCTACCACTGCGAAAAGCTATCTTGTTATTTCTGATAGCACATGTGAAGCTGCCATCCTTGAAAACAGGTATAGAATAATGAATAGAGAAGTACAATGAAAGTATGACACATAACAAGGGCTGGGTTTGGATGTGATTGAGGATATTCATCATTCCGAGTACACCAAATCACGGTATTCTGACATGAATGGTGTCGGGAGAAATGCTGTGAATGGAAGCTGTTATGTGTGTTCACTCATTTCAAACATGTCGGGGGCTACTAAGGTGTTAGTACCACGAGCAGTGCCAATAATAGAGGCACTGTGCCTGGTTCATCTTGCACTATGCAGAATAAAAGGAACGTTCCAGGCACATAGTGTGCAACTGCAAATGTTGGGTCCAGATCTCGTGCAGTGCAGCAGTGATTCAAAAGACATAAGGTGTGTGGAGCTGCCATATCTGATATTGAAAGGCCATAAGCATGTCAATAATAACTGGCAGGACGCCACACTACCTTGCTTGGCAGAAGGACTGGTAACATATAGCAAGGACAGGATAGCACGAGTGACAATTTATGTGCACAAATCTGGACAGAGCATATCCCAAGGTTGCACAAGGAAGAAGAATATAGACTTTGTTTCCACAGCAAGGGTACAGTTATCGTTTGCACAAATGAACGTTACAAGAAGACTCTCTTGATTACAGACATGAATAAAGGAACAGCGGCGATGATGGATTACTACTGGGTCTGTGACTGACAAGCTTACTTGCATCTCCCACCATCATGGAGGGGCTGTTGTTCGCTGGCCACATTGCACTCAGTGCTATTAGTAATCCCAGAAGAACACGTGAAGGGGGGAGCACTGCCTTCCAAGGAACCAATTAGTCTCCCCACAGTCGTAAATGAAGATAAGGGGCTGTTGCCCACACAAGAGCCAGGAAAAGGAAAGTTCCAGCAACCACAAAGGATGAAAAGATTGATTTACATATCCAAAGACCCTTCTACATTGCTTGCAGAAATACCAGAAGAGTATAGGCTCTTCAGCGCGGAAGAATCCTTTTTTGCATCTCTATTTTTGCTGGTAGTGCAGCCGGAAGCAGAGGCAGGGGTGCAGAACTATAGCAGAGTTTGTTACTGCAGAAGTAACGAAAGGGGGAATTGATGGGAAGGGGCAGTCCTGCCCTATCCCCTTAGGCACTTTAGAGTGAGGCGAGACGCAATTGAAGCACTATGATGGGCCAAGGTGGGGAGGGGGGATGGTAAGAACACCACCTCTCAGTTTAACAGGACCCTATTACAATATAACCAAATATAGTCTAGCCACATAGCACAGCATAAGGCATACAACATATTGCTATTTTGTGTACACAATGGTCACCATAAGTAGAAGGGAAGGCCTGTGCTGTAAATGCGGCATTGCATGGACTAGACCCAAATTGCGACACAAGGGAAATCTGCAGCCATGCTCGAGCTCCCATGATGACAGCCCATACCCCCAACTGCTACAATGCTTATTCCTTGTTCTAACAGTGTTGCAAAGATGTTCGAGAGGAAAGTGCCCTACAAGGCCATGATCCTAGACCAGCGCTTGGTGTGCATGTTGTCTCACACTGGCCAAAGCAGGACCCGGCCAATCCCCAGGTAACCACGAGTTGTAGCCCATATAACTGACTAATACTTAAGACCTCTAAATTCGATGGCACCAGTTGCCCTTTGACCACCACCCCCAAAGTAACAAATCCTGAGATGTTCAAAGAGGATTGACAGGGCACATTGTGAAGCGACAATTCTGTGATTGCGAGGTGCTTGGAGGGATACATTATAGTTCAGAACAAGGGTGGAGACCTTGGAGCCAGATGGCGGGGAGGGGAGTGAATGAAATATGTGTGTGAAGGTTAGAGTGCCCCAGAACCTCCCTTGGGCCCGTCTTAAGGCCTGTCAAGTGAACAGTATGAGTGATCAAATTCTTGTATGGTTGGAGCATAATTAATTTGTTTTCTGATTTCGACGTGAGAAGAAAATGATCATTGCAGCACCAACGTGATGGAAGACGGATGGACTGGTCTGGAACCAATAGCATGGCATCTCTTATGGGGCAGGCTGATCCTGTATAGGCGCACCCCAACCAGCCACGCAGGATTTTACCCTATGTAATTCATCATGTCTGACAATATTTCTCTTTATAAGATTCTGCTTGTTCTACTTTTTGGCAGAACGTTCTTAGCAGCAGAGTTATTTGCTGTTTCTCTCATCTGCGTCTGAGATTAAAACTTAGTTAACCTTACAAAATCGACTTTGGCCTTTCTTCCCTAGCGGGTTGTATTCTCTCTGGTGTGAGCATTCAGGGACTTGCCTTCACTTGTTTGGAAATATTTCTTGACTTTTTTTGTGAACAAAAGAAATTGAAGTGAACAGGTATGGAGTCGGCAAATTACAACACAAAACTGATTATTAGGGTGCCCATATTCAAGCCTGCACAGTTTAAATAATTTAGGTTTCCAATATTGAGCAAGCAATACTATGTATGTGATAATTAATCTGATGCACTGGGTAGTGACATGTTATTGCTAACTTTACAGCAGGGAATTTCCCAAACTTTAAATAGTGTTGCTACTAATATTGCTCTGTATCAAATTTGGTTGAACATTAAAATACACATTGTGATAGAACACAACCAAAAATTCAGAAGGAACATCTGCTCTGATTAAAATCTACTGTTTAGAACCGTTTATGAAGCCATGTGAATGTTAACTCCCTAGTATTCCAAAGAGTGGAGGGGTAGGCTGAATTAAGTTGTTAATGCACATGATTGCAATTTTGATTGTTAGCCTTTTGGAATCAATGACATATTCACTAGGCACCTTTGAATGAATTTTAAGAATTTTAGGATTCTGAATGATTTTTAATATTTTTAATATCTTGAATGTTTACTGCATGTTTACTGTTTGTATATGAATATCAGTTTGAGTGATTTCATTTGTCCCTAAACACGAAGGACCGGGAAATTGGAATTTTAAGAATATGTTTAAGAATATGTAGCACTTTGAATGAATTCGGAATATGTTTATATGTTTTTCATCTATGTCTATGTCTATGTCTATGTCTATGTGTATGGTATGGATTTATAAATATACATAACATTTCTATGAAATAAAAACGTAAATAACGCAATAAATATAATAAATATTTGTGGGCAACTAAAATTAAATTCTTTTTTGTTGGCATTTTTTTCTTCATAGAATCAAAGCAGTTTTATACAGGCGGTGCAAATATAAGTGTTCTTAATACAACTGGTATGAGAATTTTCAACAGCACTAGAAGGTATAAATTATGAAGCAGCAAAAAGGTGGAGCATGCTGAAAAATAGACAAAGAGGACCATGCATGGCAACTGCACATCTGTGCATGATGTAGTCTAGCCTGGTGACAAAACAACAGTTTGGAGAGGTTATAACAAATACACTGAAGATGTACGTTATTTTTGCTACTGGTTTTAAGCACATTTAGTTAATAAGGCATCTTATTATGATCTGGAATTAGCATATTAGCAGAAATCTGGGATTTAACCTTCTCTTCTCATAAGATTAAATCGTTCTGATATCTCTCGATTACATTGCGGTGCGCCCCCGAGACCTTTCTCCACGCCCTGATGCCTACGGGCTTTTGGCGTGTTAGAAACAGATAAAGGGGGTAATTCATAGATTTCAGCGCAGAGGCAGCGCACGCGAGCATCGCAGAGAGGGAGAGTGCGCCAGTGTGCGCCAGACGTGTGCGCTAAACAGCATTCTGGCGCACCCCGTATTCATGGATGGAATTTCCAAGCCATTTTGAGCGCTGGCGCAGAGAACATCCCGCAGCGCCAGTTAAACCCCCAAGAACGCCCCTTGCGCAAGGAAAAGGCATTGAAATCCCCAATGCAGCGCAAAGGACCGCGCTAACCCTGCACCAGTTTACAGGGCCGGTACACTGTAATCGCGTGAAAATACTATGCGTACCCAGCTCACGGCAGCCAAAAGCATGAAAATGTACTGGCGCAGCCCTCGGAATATGCATACCCTGCTCGCGCCAGGTAAATTGCGCAGAAAAAGCACCCCCCTGTGGCGTGGGCTGCCTGTGGGGCATGACCAGCGTGGAGGGGCTGCCTGTGGGGCATGGGGAGGGTGAGTGGGCTGCCTATGGGGCATGGCCATGGTGGATGGGGTGCCTGCGTGTATTTCGGGGGTGCGCGGGAAGTATCACATGCGATAGGCCTTGTGTGAGTGGGGTACATGTATTTCGGTGGTGTGCGGTAAATCTTACATGCGATAGGCCTTGTGTGAGCGGGGTACGTGTATTTCGGAGGTGCGCGGTAAGTTTTACATGTGATCGGCCTTGTGCGAGCGGGGTACGTGTATTTCGGGGGTGCACGGGAAGTTTTACACACGATAGGCCTTGGCCGAGCGCAGTACGTGTATTTCGGGTGTGCACGGGAATTGTTACACGTGATAGGCCTTGTGTGAGCGGGGTACATGTATTTTGTGGGTGCACGGGAAGTATCACATGCGATAGGCCTTGTGCGAGCAAGGTACTTGGTTTTCGGGGGTGCGCGGGAAGTATCACACACGATAGGCCTTGGGTGAGCGGGGTATGTGTATTTCTGGGGTGCACAGGAAGTTTTACATGTGATAGGGCTTGGGCGAGTGGGGTACGTGTATTTTGGGGGTGTGCGGGAAGTATCACATGCGATAGGCCTTGTGCGAGTGGGGCATGTGTATTTCGGGGTTCGCAGGAAGTTTTACATGCGATAGGCCTTGGGCGAGCGGGGTACGTGTATTTTGATGGGTGAGCGGGGAGTTTCACACGTGTTTTCGCTAGCGCAAGAGGGGTACGTGTATTCTGAGAGGTGCGCAGGCAGTTTCACACGCGATATGACACTGTGGCCCCTCCCTGTTGTGTCCCTACCCCCCTCTCCATGCCCCACAGGCAGTCCATCACCCCTGGGCATGCCCCGCCATTGACGGGCACCTGCCAGCAGAGCCCGACTCATGTCCCCCCACCCAGCAGTGACAGGCACCTGACAGCAGGCCCCGACTCATGCCCCTACACCCACTCACCCACCCAGCAGTGGCAGGCACCTGCCAGCAGGCCACAAATCATGTCCCCCTGCACCCCCACTCACCCAGCAGTGACAGGCACCTGCCAGCAGGCCCCGACGCATGTCCCCCCACCCACTCACCCACCAAGCAGTGACAGGCACCTGCCAGCACGCCCTGAATCATGTCCCCCTGCACCCCCACCGACCCAGAAGTGACAGGCACCTGCCAGCATGCCCCGAATCATGTCCCCCTGCACGCCCACCCACCCAGCAGTGACAGGCACCTGCCAGCAGGCCCTGACTCATGTCCCCCACCCACTCACCCAACCAGCAGTGACAGGCACCTGCCAGCAGGCCCCGACTCATGCCCCCCCAACACGTCATCAGAATCCACAATCATGGCCCTTATGGCCACCCACCCCACGACACCCCAGTCCAAACACCCAACCAAGAATTACATCCACCCCACATTGAAATCCCCATTACATGATACATCCCAAATGGAAGTATGCACATCAATACATGTCCGTCACACTAACACACACTGGGTGTAAGTGAAAGAGAACACCCACATCATGACATGCATGAAACCAATGAGAGAATACCACACATTGTCCAAAATAATAAAAACAAATGTATAGAAGCAGAATCCAAATAAATCCAAATGAAAATTGGTCCAAAGTGTCCGTCCCTCAAACCAAATCCAAAGGTAAAAAATAAGACAAATCCATTGATCCATGGTAAAATCAAAAAATAATGAAGTGAAATCCAGTCCTCAACTATATACAAAGTACAAATCCAGGGTCCATGAGCCCAACTATTCAAAGGAAACCAACAAAAAACCCTACCTTATAAACAACTATATACAAAAAGGTGGGGCATAGTCCAAGCGCCCCAAATGAAAGAAAAACAGAAAGGAAACCTAACACTAATTAACTATATACAATGGCGGCGGGCAAGTCCTATGGCTCACTCTGTGATGTTCCGGGCCAGGGCATCATCAAACTCCACGTCGATTGTCCCGGAGGCGGCCTCTTCCCTGTCCTTGAGGTCTCGCAGGGATGCAGTCATGGCCTGTTCCAAATCCTTGTGAGTTGCCTCGAGGCACTCAGCCCGCCTCAATGCCCTGCGCATGGAGTTCTCTGCCCTGAACATAGTGAGCCATGCCTCCTCCGCCCGCCGCTGCTCCTCATCTATCCACTGGCCCAACCGCTGCCACACGGAAGACACTCCCATTCCATGGTTCTCCTTCTCTCCGGCCAATGCCTGCCCCTCTGATGTTGATGTCCCCGAGCCATGATGCCTCCCACGTTGAGCCTGCCGCTGCCTCCAACGCAACTGCCTCTGCCAGCATGACAGCTTCCATGCTGATGGTATCCACCAGTGCCGTCGTGCACGTGCCCTGCCCAATGATGCCGGCACATCCTCCATCTGCTGGGGTCCAGTTGCTGGGGTGTCCACCCCTTCTGGACCTCTGACTCCCGACTGTGGCAGGGATGGGATCTCCACCGAGCTGGCTGCATTGGTCGCGGCGATCCACAGGGGTTCCTGCTGGCATCTGGGCCGGAAGACGGCATGGAGAACGACTGGCGCATAGTCTGCACAGAGGAGGAGAGGACCGCCAAAGTGCCCAACAAATGTAGGAAACGCCCGACCATGGCCCCTCCCAACTGGTCCACGTTGGCATGCAGCTCTTCGTGATGACGTGCGTTCTCCCCCAGGAAGCACGCACGTCATCACGAATGTCATGCGTACGCAACGCGACACCAATCAGGATGGTCTCCATATGGTCACAGGTTCCCTTATCTGCAGGTAGAGGAGTGCCAGATGACGTGGACCCCCCCTACCTGAAGACGGGCCTGTGATGGGGCATCCCTGCTGGTTCATGGTGGTGCAGTCACAGTGTCAGGGACAGTGACATGCACAGGCACCTCCATGGCAACTCGTGCTGCCTCCTGCCGCTGGACTGCACCACTTGCACCAGTGGTACCACCCCCACCAGGCCCCATGTGCGGCTCAGTAGCGGCCTCCTCCTCCTCTGTGCAAACCACCAACTTGGATGGCTCCACACCGTCTTCCCCCGTCACAAGTCCCTGTGGGGGCTCACCCACCCCTTCCGCTGCAGCCGTAGTGGCAGACACAGCACCAGTCCCCTCGCTCCCGGATGATGGTAATTCCTGGGAGGGTGACTGAGCCTTGCATTGCCGGCCGGTGGAGGCATCCCCGCCGCTTTACTCCACAGCGCCGTCTCCACCCTCACTCGCCGCTGTGTAGAGGGAGACATAGAAAACAAGCATCAGGGTACTGTGCAATAGTCCCCTAGACAGGAAGCAATAGCACATGAGAGGCACTGTCACTTTCATCATGTCCCTCCACAACACATGGGTCAGTGCAGGCAACACACATGCAGAAACAGGCATGGCGCATGCAAAGAACATTTGCATACATTTCCAAGGAACTGTTGAAACATACAATGGTGGTTTGAAACTCACATGTATCATGGGTCATACTTATCACATGCACACACATCACATTACTCCACAGCGCCGTCTCCACCCTCACTCGCCGCTGTGTAGAGGGAGACATAGAAAACAAGCATCAGGGTACTGTGCAATAGTCCCCTAGACAGGAAGCAATAGCACATGAGAGGCACTGTCACTTTCATCATGTCCCTCCACAACACATGGGTCAGTGCAGACAACACACATGCAGAAACAGGCATGGCGCATGCAAAGAACATTTGCATACATTTCCAAGGAACTGTTGAAACATACAATGGTGGTTTGAAACTCACATGTATCATGGGTCATACTTATCACATGCACACACATCACCATAGTTTCATGCATCTGGCCTCATACACCCCAGAGACAGTGGATACAAGGATGACTAGGCTGCATCAGTGAATCAGAACATTGTCACAGACATGTATCATGCATCCATGGCATTTACAAGTCACACACACGCTACTCAGACACACAGACATGTACACCATAAATCTCCATGACAGCAGCACCCATCTCTCACACCCCATCCATGTCCAAGAACAAAGACAGGCATGCATTCATGTGTGCATTCCGCATGCTGCTCCGCATGTTGCATTGTAACACATGCACCATCCACGTGGTTCACGCATGACTGGTCTCACATGCAGCACCATGATGTCCTTGCACACACACATCCATACATGGCCTATGTCACACATACAGGCAAGTAGCTGACTACCAGCACACTGCAACATGCCCTGTTTCACACAGCAATGCATGGCCACTTACCGCTCGACTACAGACAGGCCTGCATCCTGAGTATCTGGTGGTGAAGCTCTGAGTGAATGCGTTCCAGGACCCTCATCTGCTGGTTGGTAAGCTGGCCCTGGCACCCCACTGCATCCTCTGCGTACAAGAGGCACCGGGCCTTTTTGAGGGTCCTGGACTTGTAGTCCTCCCAGAGCTTCTGGACTTGTTTGATGTTGCGGGGTGCCACCCCCTCTGCATTGATGGCACCCACTATGTCCGTCCAGATCCTCCTCCGTCTTTCCTTGTCAGCGCACAATGAAGTGAAGAGGGCATCATACTCCCCCAGGACTTGCTCCACCAGGATGCCAACTTCATTGGAAGTGAATCTGGCAGCCCTCTGCCTCTCTGGCTGGGGGTTGCCACTAGTGCCAAAAGGTGTTGTGTCGGACATGGCAACCCCCAAGGCAGGTGTGGGTGGGCAACTGGGTCCTGGGGCTGGGCTGTGGAGCGATGGAATACCAGTCAGGAATCCTCTGTTCCAGCAGGGGTGGTCACAGCAACTGGACCCCTGGAGATGGCAGATGTGCAGGCACCAAATGGCAGGGCAGGGTGGCAGCAGGCAGGCAGGCAGCAGCAGATGGCTCGTGGGTGGCTGCTCGGGGCTCTGGGGGGGCAGGAAAATTGCCTTCTGAGCAGGAGTGTGGTCTTCCGTGTGTTGTCGCGTGGCCAGCTTGATACGGAGCGATTTGGCACGTGATAAAACTGCACATCAGCATGTAATTCGAGGAAAGGGCCTTAGCGCGTAAGCGCGTATGTGATGTAACACACGCGGGTGTTTCCCTGCAACGGTTTGAGGGTCCCACATGGTTTTCCATCATTGTGTACGTGCTTTTCGTGGAAAGCGGTGCGTGTGTTTTCCAGGCGTTGTGGTTCACATGCAATTACTTCACAGCGGGTGGGTGTTGGCTATGTGTTCTTCTTCTACACACAAGGCAGACGGTGAGTCGCACATGCTATTTTTCTCACTGCGGGTGTCCCTGTTTGTCGCGTACCCCTTTTTTTCCACCCATACTAGCCTGCGTGTTGATCACATATGTATTTTTGGGGTTCCTGGCTGCCACAGCGTACTGCGTGTGTTTTTTAACATGCACGCGGGCTACAGGGGTCGCTTATCTCTTTTTCTTGCTTTTATGGGATGCCTGTGTTGCGTGACACGTCATTTCTCCTAGGGGTCCACAGAATGGGACATTCATCGTAGCTGTATGTATGTGTTTGTTGTTTGTGCACACTTTTGTTATGCGCAGGGACGCTACCGCCTGCCTTCGTGTGGCGGACGTGTTTAGGTCTTGTTTAGGCCTGTGAGCATATCTTTTGGCACATGGATTTCCCCTGTTCGATTCCATGAATACGCGTTGCGAGCATATACCTCCTGCACTTCCCCCGTTAAGCCCACATTTTCACCCGTTGTTCCCCATCCCGCATGTTATGCCCCGCGTTCCGCCCACTTTTCTCGTGTGCGCTACACGTTGTGCGCATTCCCTGTGCGCTTCATGCATGGCGTTTGGTGACGTGTGCGCCCGCGTGCGCCACCCACGGATTTGGCGCACATCCCAGAGTTTACAAGCACAGCGCATTCCATGAATCGACGAAGCGGCTTTTGCACGTGTGCGCTGTGATTTTCACGCTTGCGCTCCCCTTTTTTATTCCATGAATTACCCGTTTATAATGATGGGTTAAACGTACATGAGAAAGGAATCAATGGCACGTGAGCTGGATGTAAAAAGTGCCCACCTTCTATAGCAAAGCAACCCTTCTGCATGCTATTGCAGAATGTATTGCATGCCGAACAAGTTGCTGCATTAGAAAAAAAACAAGCCCCAGATTACGTAATTGGCAGACCCTCCCATCTTGCATTACGGATGAATTCCACTGGGCAGAAAGGACCAACTGTTATGTAATCCAGCCAACGGCAAATGGAACTCTCTTTCAGCGGCTGCTTTACAACCCCTCCTTCCTGTTGGAAAGCAAATGGGGGCATAGTTGATTAGAGCCAAGGTCCATGCAAATATAACACTTCTGGGATTATCACCGGCTCCGAAACATATATTGGTATTGCTTAGTCAGTCAATGCTTTGGAAACACTGCAGAGTGTAACACCAGTCCTTAGCTGGGCTTGTATTGGCTGTTGTTGCTTTAAAATGGATGAGGATTCCTGGTGGCCTGAGGGATGCCACACAACCCATTCCCAACCCAGGTAAGGGAGTCGTCAATGCCATATTACTGGAGGGAGATACCACATGATCCCCATCCAGCAGATTTTGCTTAGATGGACATGTGGACTGGCGGAAGGACATTAGAGGGTGTGTGGGAAAAGAGGCTGGCCTTCACTTTTTCCCACCCACCCAGGCAGAATGGATTCCTATATGTAACCCGACCTTTTCTGGCACATGCATTTAACAGTCACCTGCTCAGTGAATGATGTATTGCAATATAAGCATATGGTTCTATGTGAGATGTGTCTACCTTTCACACCCTAGCCTGTGTCATCTACCTGCAACCCTCTGTATCAGCTCTCCATGTCTTTCCTAGTGGACCTTTAATGGTCTATCATTCAATGTATATCCATATTTACATACCCTATTAATGTATCCCCTTGTTATAGCGTACTAAGTTGCTTTGCATTTAGATTACAGCTATATAAAACGTTGTACATAATCAAAACATTAGATTTGAGTGAAAGAAACTGGAGTGTAACAAATGTATCACAAATTGAACACCAGTATATTTTTAAGAATAATGTTCATAACCAACAAAGTTTCCTGCTCTAAAAAGAGCTCTGCAATGCATTTATACACTACCTGAAAATAAATAGGAGAGAGGGAAGAAAATAAAGGAGAAATATTAACGGACAAGGAAAGGTAAAAAAGGAGGAGTGGAAGAAATCAAATTGATGTAACCATGAGGACTGGAGAGGTCTGGGATGGAGGAAAGTTAATAGGAGGGGAGAAGGGGAACTGAGTATCGCAAATTGTCAAGGACTAAAGGAAGGAGGAGTAAATGAACGTGTATAAATCTGAGTAGGGGGAGAAGGAAGGTAAGATAGTTAAGAAGGAGGAGAGATAAGTCCCAGATGGAAGGGTCAATAATCTGATGTAGCTATTGAGTTCAAATGCTGTAGGAGACTGTTGCAGGGTCTACCATCAGTGCCAAGCAGGTTACCATAAAAATTCAGTGAGCCGCTCAACCATGCTTAAGATCACAAGGAGTCTGATAACTGGATCACGCCCAGCCAACCATTAAGACCAGAGGTGGTGTCAATATCTGCAAAGGAGAACAACATCTTTAGAAGTCCAATTGAAAACAAGCGTATAACTAAATAAGCAAAGAAAGCACCAGGGCACTAATCCCCAGAGACTTAGTCAACAGCAGTCTACATGGCAGCCTGCAGCCAATATATTTATACTAACTTTGATATGTATAGCAATATTCCATATATTAAATCATTTGGTCCAATTGAGTTTTGATCGCCAGCTGTGAAGTCCCAGTTACCTTGTTTTCTGGTCTACTTAATAATATCGCCTTTTTGTATTGACCGACATAGACCCTTGCACCCTATAACTTAGGCTCTTTTCTTTTTTCTTCAGCCATTGTACTACCTATCTGTCTATATGTCTAACTTTGGAATTATAAGATATAGATCCAAATACTAACATCTCCACTTGATCAAAGATATCTACTTGGGGTAAATAATTTAATCTTAGCTCATCCAATTTCAAAGTTGCTCACAGACTACACATCAGTGCTGAGACATATCCATTTTTTTTTAAAGTATGCATATTGGCTGTACAGCCATTACAAATAAACATATTACATCATATTTCATTAAACACATCTACATCTATTTTGAGAAAATAGGACACATGCTGACATTGAACATGGCCATTTTCTATGCTCAGCTGTCCTTTGTCTCTTTTCAATTCTGTTTTTTTTCAGTGCAATATTTCTAAATGAAATCAGGCTTCCAATAAGAAATCTTGAAAAAATCACACAGATCATCGTTTTGCTATAGGTTCATCCTGTCTTGGTAGATATGATAGTTCACTTTCTGAAATACCTCGTGATTGTATACTGTTCTTGCCACTGGGCCAGTTGTTTGTTATCACCTATGGGTAAAATACCATGACCTTGTCTTCTACATGAAGGTGATAGTCAAAGGGTGTTTTGTTATCAAAGATTTTAATTTTGTATTGGGATTTGTTTGGGATGTTTCCCAGCTTAACCTTTACACTGAATCTGTTGGTTGTCTCCATGACCATCCGTCTGGCTTCAGAGCAGCCAGAAGCCTGGACACTGCTCTCCTGAACATCCATGAAGACCTGCTCTCAACCCTTGACTCTAACCTTCCTTCTGTCCTTGTTCTCCTTGATCTTTTCTCTGCTTTTAATACGGTCAACCATGCCATCTTTCTGAACTGGCTCCGCGATAACCTGGGTATCACTGATCAGGCTCTGGCCTGGCTGACTGCCTTTCTCACTGATCGACCCTCCCAGGTCCAACTGGGGTCTTTCCTCTCTTCTATCTCTCTATCTGTGGTGTTCCCCATGGCTAAATTCTTTCTCCCTGGATGTTCAACCAATACCATGCACCTCTTGCCCACTGCATAGCCGATCTCTGCTCCAACTTTCAGTGTTATGCAACTGAGACACTGAGCTCTCCTTCAGGCTCCCCTCAGCTGCCTATACTCCTTCTCGCATTCCTAACCGTCCTTCTGCAATGCAGGAGTTGTGTGCTGCCAATGATCTCTGTCTTAATGCCAGTTAGACTGAGAATCCTCCTCATCGGTACACCAGCTCCCTCCTTTCCTCTTGCACTCTGGCCGCTGACCAGGGCCCTCTCACTGCTCCTACCTGTGAGGCTAAGAACCTCTGGGTCATGAATGACATTCACTCATTTCAGCAAATTGTATGATACAAAGGTCACATTTCTGAGGCTGACATCTAACTTTAATCATGAACTTTACAACAATCCTCTCAAACATTACAAATTGTGATAGCCTAATATATGCAAATACCAACAACTTTTCCTCAACTCAACATTAATGGCTATCATAGAAGTCATAACTTCCAGCACATTTTCGCCCCATCTCTCTTCTCGCTGCTATGACAAAGCTGCTGCAGTCTATTATCACCCCTCAGCACTTGGCCTATTTTGCGACCAATCACCTTCTTCATCCTCTCCAGGCTGGCTTTTGCCTAGGGATGGGCACCGAGTTTGTGATGGTTGCACTTCATGATGACATTGCAATGTTACAGGACCGCAGAGAGATGAGTGTTCTTTTCCTGCTCAATCTCTCCTCAGCCTTTGACACAGTTGACCATTGAACATTGAGTGTGCAGTTCCTCAAGGCTCGAGTCTTTCCCTTTTGCTTTTTCATTAATGTATGGTTGCAATGGCCAAATTAATTTCTAGTTTTGGTGTGCACGTTTTTACCTAAGCCGATGACATCCAGATTCTCTTCCGTTTCAATGCCCCTAAGGAAAATCCTCCCCAATTGCTGAGAGATTGCCTCTCGGTGGTAGGGGCATGGATGGACAACAAATGGCTCAAGGCAAATGGAGAGAAGACTGAGGTATTGGTAGTTGGCCAGGTCTCTGCGAGTCCCTGTTGGACCCCAGATTACTGGCCCTTATCTCTTGGTCCCTGGGCGGTACCTTCCACTGTAGTCAAGAACCTAGGTATAAAGGTCATGGCCTCTGGTTCTAGAGAAGCACGAATATCCTCCATTTACCAAACAGGTGTTGCCAAACTAAAAATCTTTTAGAAGGTTCTTCCCTTTTTTCCGAATGATGCTAGGGCTAACATGGTGACTGCCTTCATCATGGGGTCAATAGATTACTGCAATAGAATCTATCTTGGTCAGAGCGCCTTCATATTCTTCCGAATGCAGCAGCCAGGCTTACTCTTAATGCTCCCAGACTATCTCATTCTTGTGATCTCCTTCAGTGCCTTCACTGGCTTCCTGTCAGAAGACGGGTTAATTGTAAAATGTTATGTATTGTTCACCACGCTATTCATTTTGCTGGGGTTGAATATGATCAATCTAGGCTTTCTCATTATTAACCAAAGAGACTTCTTTGCTCATCTAACCAGTTTTCACTGTCTGTTCTCCATTTCCAGCATGCTTGAGCAGGTGGCAGATCATTCTCTGTGCTGTCTCCTTCCCTGTGGAATGCCCTACCTCTTCATATATACGAGGCATCACTGTTCTTGCCACTTTTCGTTAACATCTGAAAACACTGCTGTTTTAATGTTGGTCGCTGCCTTGCTCTCTCAGGATTTAGTGCCTTGATGCCACCAGGTCTTTGTTGCAATCTATAAATTCATATACAATGAAATACAATATAATACAGGAAGGAAAGAACCAGACTCCTAACAAAATCTTCAAAAAAGCAAAAAATGGCATATCCTTGCATCAGTAATAGAAACTCTGACAACGTCATAAAGAACAGCATACTACAAGGTCTGCTAAAAGAAAAATAAATTGTGCCTGCATGAATGTATCACTTGCAACTCTTAAGTGATTTTATGCCCTGTAGCAACCTTGTGTGGCTCTATATATTGGCAAAATAATTCACAAAGTCAAACCACTATGGACTGAACATAGGTCCCCTATTAGAATGCAGAATATGAAATCCTCTGTGGAAGAACCTGTTTTGAGAAAGACCACAATATTGCACAGATCTCTTTGCAGTATTTAAAGTGGTTAACAATCTGCAAAGATGAGGAGATGTTGAAAGACTGCTCTCACAAGAAATATTGTTTTCCATGATTGTTATCTTTAAATGTTTAATTTCACTACTATGAGCTGTCTTCATGGTGTTACATGGACAATTGAACAATGGGCCTCATTATAAGTTTGCCAGTCCAGTAACAACGGTACTGTACGCTTGCTGGCACCGTTGTTACCAGACTGGCAAACTAAGAGTTCTGCTCGCGGGTGCCTTTTTGCCCGCCAGGTCTGACCTGACGGGCGGACCGGGACCCGCTAGCAGACCGTGTCAGATGCACCGGCACCATTCCTAAATGGTGCTGGTGCGTCCAGCCTTCCCATTCCCATTGAGCTCTATGGGGCATTTTTTTACGGTGCCCGGGAATGGGCAATTACCAAGACCGCTGGGGGCCTTAATGCCCCGGCAATTGTCTATTCCAGGGCGCCGGAAAATAAATTATTGGCCCAATGTGTTCGTTTTCTTTAGATTCCTTTTTTTCAAATGCAAAATGTTATCCTTGACCTTCATTTCTTTAATCATAGTAGATTCAAGGTTTATGTTTATTTGCCTTTGTTGATATAATAAAACACTCATGTACGTACCATGTTCAGGAAGTCAGAGAATACTGAATTGCCGTCCACTTGCATCTTCATGGCACTACTCTCCTGATTCTAGACTATTAAAAATCCACAGAGTTTAAATGTGGGACCATAGTTTACTAGAAACTCTAATGAGAGACCAGTGTAGAGTCTTCGAAGGAGGTTAGACCTCTGAGGTTGAGGTAGTAAGGGATGTTTGTTTTTCAGCATGTGTCAGTACTCTGTAACTTGAACAATGATTTCACCTTTCACATTTGCATTATGCCATTAATATTTAGAGACATGAAGGATCTGTGTTTTACCTTCCTTTGTTGTTTGTTAAGAGCATATATGAAAAGTAAAGTCTTCTTTCATGAAGCATAGGTGGGAATATACAAGTAGCATGTTGTACATTTTGAGTTACTTTATCTTAGAATGAGTTGGACAATTGTAGACATTGGGCCTCATTACGCCCTACCGATACAGTTGTTCTGGACCGGCACACTACGGGTTTGCCTGCCGGAGCCGCTGTGCCCGACAGGGCAGAACCTGCCGGACACAGCGGCCATGGTAAGGAAGCCTTAATGGAACACCGGCACCGTTATTAATGGTGCCACTGCTTCCATGTTCCCCATTCCCATTGAGTACTATGGGACTCAATGGGAATGGGGAATTACAATTTACTGGCACCTGACTTTCCGGAACACCAGGGTTGTAATCCCCCGGTGTTACTGGAAAGCCAGGCGCCGATAAATCTTACAAGTCTGGTGGCAACTTGGCGGTAGCACCAGCAGGGTTACCGATGGACTTGTAATGAGGTCCATTGTTATTTTTGTTTAAATCTTTATTTATTGCTCCCAAAGATGGACCTTCAATTCTGAAAAACATAAAGCAGAAATGAAATCTTTATAAAATACTGCTACATATGAACCACATAAATGAAAAAAAAGTATTTGACAAGAAGAAATGATAACACATTCTGAATTGCATATTCATTTTACATCAATGGTTATTAAGAATAGTAGACCTTTGTTCTTAAATCAGTCTTCATAAATATACTACCTGAAATTTCAAAGGTGGCACAATACTGGTAATAAACAGTTGACAAAGGGGTTTCGATTTTTTTGGCTTATTTACAGTGCTTTCTATCAAGTGAAATGAATTTAGTCTGAGCGTTCAATTGAAATTATGAAAGTTCTTAAATTGACCTGTTGTCCATAAACATTGGGCCAGATTTGTAAACCTTTTGTTTCGCTGCAAGTGATTTGATGCACAAGCGCATTGCGTACACTTGTGCCAAAAGACGCTGCACATAATTCACAAAGGGCATCTGAATGTGTGCATCCCAGATGCACCTTTTCACACACTTTGCACAACTGTGCAAATCGGGGTATTTCTGTGAATTTTAAAACACGTCAGGTGTTTCACACTCCTCTAGGAGCCAGGCCATTGTTATAATGGATTACAAACTTACCTGCAGGGAAAATACCAGGAAACATTCCTTCCCCTGCTATGCCACAGCATAGTGGCATAGCAGGGGAAGGATAACCACCCTGGTGGAAATCAGAGCTCCTACAATGCTCCTGCAGTTTAGTCAAGAAGTGAAAACCCTGTTCTTGAGGAAAATAGTAGGTGGAAATGAGGTAACTTTGTTCCCCCCGGTTCCAAGGACTCTGTAAACTTTGCTCCTGTTCCTTGAACTCTTATGCAGTGCTCCTTTGCTCTTGAACTAAGTTTGTGTTCTATAAACACAAATACATAGCCCCCAAATATATTATGACATGTCTTGTATTTCTCCATGCTGGTTTCTATTAGATAAGGGGTATATAGCCACATAAGTAATATGCTAATACAGCTGTGGGCATTTTCAACTGGCAGATTGAAGATGGGAAATCCCTTTCTTTGCATGAGTTTGATCCCCAAACAAGTGCTGTTTCCCCATTGCAGTCCCGCGTCCAGATCATGGGCGTGCACCCCATCCTACTAGGGCAGTGCTAAGCCAACAAGGGTGTTGGAAGAGGTCGTATCAGTCAGTCTTTTTAGATTTCCAATAGCAACTCTAATAGAGAAGTGCCCCATCCCCTACGGTAAAATATATGGGGATTAGATAGATGGGGTACTAAGGCTCTCCCTAAAAAGAGGAAGAATGAGATCTTCAGTATGTGTGGGTGACCCTGAGTACATTTGCTTACTATGCATCCAACCCCTACACTGAATATTACACGTAGCGCAAGTGCGAAAATCGCAGCGAAACCCACGCACAGCGATTCATGGAAGTCTGTGTGCATGTAAATCCATGGATGTGCGCTAAAATCCTGCTGGCGTACATGTCTTTAAACAGCGTGCGCTACGCGCACAGCGAAAGCGCACATAGCGAAGCGCACACAACAAAAGTAGGCGTAACACGGGGCGTAACACGCGGAATGGGGAACAACGTGTGAAAATGTGGGCATCACAGGGGAAGTACAGCAGGCAAATGCGCAGAACGCCTACACGCGCGCCTACAACACGTATTCATGGAATCGAACGGGGCTAATGCGTGTGTCAAAAAAGACGCGCAATCCGGAAACACGTACGCCAGAAGGAAGCAGGCGTACGTGGACCCGCGCAGCATAAAAGTGCGCAAAAACAACAAACAAGCTCAGACGCCAAGATGAATATACCGTTCCTCGCAGCAGTAGTCGTGGGATACCGCAGGAGGAGGAGGAGGAGGATAGTCAGGGCCAGAATATTTACACCCATAACCAGCCTTTTTGGGATGCCTGAAGACCAGGTGTATGGGAGGTACAGGTTTCCACCTCACATAATACTCGACCTGGTGAGTGAGTGGGAGGATGACCTCACAACACCCACCCTGTGCTCCCAAGCATTGAGCCCCTTGAAAAAGGTGCTCAATGTACTGCACTTCTTGGCCACTGGTTCATTTCAGCGGACAAGTGCCATAGTCGGGGGGGGTCTCACAGGCCACGCAGTCACGCTGCCTGCACCAGGTTCTGGCCATCATGACTGCACGCCCATCAGTCCGCAGGCACAAATACCTGCCCAGAACACCTGCAGAAAGGCAGGCTGTCATCCAGTATTTTTATGGGGTGGCACACTTTCCCAAAGTGCTAGGTGCCATTGGCTGCACCCATGTGGCTCTACGTCCTCCCAGGGCAACTGAGCACATCTACAGAAACCGCAAGCACTGGCATTCCATCAACGTGCAGGTAGTATGTGATGCCAAGGGAATCATCACCTCAGTATATGCCAACTATCCAGGGTCCACCCATGACAGTTTCATTTACAGAATGTCAACCCTAAACCGGGACCTAGAAGCCGGGCGGCATGGCGATACATGGCTGCTCGGTGAGTATAAATGCCCCTGCAAATGCATGCATGTCAGATACTGAGTAATGTCACAACCCCACTAATGATACCCATCATCACCTCCCCAGGGGACAGTGCCTACCCACTGAGCACCCACATGATGACGCCAATTCGGAACCCCACCACACCACCCGAGGTAAGATACAACACAGCCCAAATTGCAACCCGGGGCATAGTGGAGCGCACATTCGGAGTGCTCAAGTCACGCTTTCGCTCCCTTGACCGCTCTGGTGGGCAGCTGCTATACGCGCCCCCAGTAGTGTGCAGGGTCATAGTGGCAGCATGTGTCCTGCAAAATGTTGCAACACGCCGGGGCCTGCCCGTGGACATGGTGGTGCCCCCACATCCCCAACCACAAGCACGGCCGCTGTGCATGGGTGGGGAAAGGGCACGTGGTGAGGCAGCCCGTACGCAGCTGCTGGCTAATTACTTTACCTAAAATCACACCCCTGTGGAGTGCACACAACCCCGGCACATACCAGCTGACAATCAATGATGATGACCTAAGGGACAGTCAACTGTCACAACCATACCAGCCTGAGATTGGTCACCTGGAATTGTTACATTGTGTGCATCCCTACCTGCCGAAAGACAACCAATGCTGTGTCACAAAAAAACACACATTTATGCTGCATGAATGACTGCCCCCTTGCAAAATACAACATGAAAATAGCGCCATGTCACCCAACCCCTCCCCAGCTCCGCCACCCAACACACCATGGCATGTCATGCAATGTGAAAGCAAACAAAGTAATGCACAAGACCTAACACAAAAGTCACAAAGTGCACTGTCCCAAATGGAAACTAACAAAAGACAATATGCTCCCAGTAATCAATAACAAACAGCACACAAGAACACATACTTACCACCAACACAATATAGCAACACACCATGAAACATTGCAAAAACATGACAGTACTAAGTCAAAGTAGTGGTAGTCTTACAACCTGTATAAGCCAGCACATCGACCCCTTCCAACTGTAGAGTGTTGCTGCCACGCAAATGTGTCAGTGTACTGCATACAACATGAACTCCATCTGTAAAGGAGATGGCCTTGTGAAGACATGAGGAAGGAACCTGCAAATTAGGAGGAAGACATGGATGCACAAGCACATATCAATACACCATGCAGTGTACAATACAACAACAATACCCACTAGGGATGTACACACAGTATTGACTACAGACTGCCCACACAGCTCATGGGAGCCCAATGTTACTGTGTAAGTCACTGTCACTTGGTCACACCCTTTGCAAGCCCATGGAAACGGGAAGCAGGATGGGTGTGTGTGTCACGAACCCAAGCATCTAACCCAAATTCAGGACAAGCCTGCATGTGCCCACCCGGAATACAGTGGATGCCCACGGGAGCCACACAAGGCAACACACTGTAAAAAAAAATAAAAAAATAAGAAAATGGCCATGTGGGGGTCAGGGGCGGGGGAGGCCACCCAGGAGGTTCGAGGACAGGGTGCACACCAACACCCCCCTGCATGGATGTTGCAAAAAAAAAAAATACCTCAATGGGCTCATGGCTTGCACAGCTATGCCACTGTGGGAGAACTGCTGTCACTCTCTTCACCCTCTGCTGCTGCATCAGGAGGTGGTGGCACTATGGGAGGCAGCCTACGCAAATCCGTGGTATGGTCCTCCATGGCAGCAAGCATGCGAGTCTGGAAGGTCTGATTCTGGAGGATTAAAGTGCGCAGATCCCCATGCAGCATGTCACGTGTTGCCTGCACTTCTGCACGCATGGCCTCGCGGGATGCCCCGATCTCCTCACGTGTTGCCTGCAGCTCAGCTGAGAGCGAACGTGTGAGCTGCTCCAGCTGCAGTTCTGCCCTAACATTTCGGGAAGCCTCAAGTTCAAGCAGACTCTGCCTGAGGTTATGGAGTTCAACCCTCAGGACTTCCCTGTGGCCCTGTAACTCTATTGATATGGATTCGCGCAGAGTCTCCAGTGCCGCCCGTCGGTCCCTGTTGGACGCCAACATGTCTTCCCTGTGTGATTGGCAAATGCAGTCTGTTGCCTGCTGTTGTTGCTCCATCTGCCTTTCAGGGGGGATAATGGAAGTGGACACCCTCTCCATTGCCTGAGCCATCATTTCTACTGATGCTGCCTGTTGGGTTGCCATACCGTACATGGAGTTTTCCCATACTGTATTGCCTGGTGGCGCACGGCCACCGCGTCAGCGGGCACCACACCTGTTCGGGGCAAGGCGATCTGCACCTTGCTGTGCTGGCACTGCCTGAGGCTGCAGGACTGCATTCCCACTCTGATCTGCTGGCCCAGGAACAGGATCAGATGCTGTGGAGTGTGACCCTGCATCCGTAACCGCCAAAGGTGGACCTACCAACACTGACATCCCATAGAGGGTTCTACCCCTGGTGCAGGTGGGTTGGACAGAACAGAATCCCTGCCAGAAGCACTGACCTGCGACAGCACATAAGTCTCATCATCCGACTCAGCACCTGAATAGAGGTCTGGGGAGCTGCACCCAGAGACACCCCTCGACAGTATGGTCTGCAGTACCAAAGTGTTTTCACCCACCACCACACCATGTCCCCCACTGGTGCCTGGTCTTGGCTGAGAATCCTCCTGGGTCTGCACCATCTCCTGAACCTCACCAGCATCAAGTGCGTCGTCACCTGCAAAAACATGAAATGCAAGAAATGGAAACAGGCATGAGCACCATAGCACACACATAGGCCTGACAAGACAGAGATCCTGTACATGGTTTACACATGTCCCACATGACTATAACCCTGGCATGCATGCACTGTCAATGAGTTTGAAGGGGAGTCAAAAAGGCAGACAATGAGGACACCAAGATGGAAAAGCAACACATTTGCAGCATGTTGTGTAGCACTGGCATCACACATCAGCCTGTGAGTGGCATGTCCAATACACATACATGACACATGCCAGCACACAGATGTCATGTAGCATAGCCATGGTAAATTAGACATCTACAGCGATATGTCAGTGAATGAGTACTGTCACACATCCATGTCACATGGACATGATGAGAAGATTAATGCAGAATAGTGTTGCAAAAAAAGCATGTGCCACACACTGCAACACATCCAGTGTACAATAAGAGAGTGATTGTAGGCAGATGTACACATCAATGGTTGGTCACTTCAACACGACAGGAAACAACTATCATGTTCCACATGCAAACAGGCCCTAAAAATAAATTTCAGCAGGCCAATACTCCCTTGCCCTGAATGGTCTAATCATTCACATAACCAGGTAACTAAAGTGGCACACTGTGGGGTGTAAACAATGACAGAAGCATGTCACATATGTGGCATTAGGGATGAAAAAAACATATGAAAAATGGGATAATCTTAACAATCAGCCTGAATGAACACAGAAACAATCAGAACAATGTTGTTGCAAGATGATAGTTCAAGTGCAACAGCAGTAATGTGGGCCTAATTGGCTACTGTGGGCAGAAGGGATACTGTCATACCCAAATCAAAGGCACGTGAATGCATTGGAGGAAGCACATGGGTGACCCATAACACTCAGGAGTACACACCCTCACCTGGCACTCAATCAGAACCTGTCACCCAAACAACATACACATGGATTACACACACATGCATGGGCACTCACCGGACAGTGCGTCGTAATCAGGTAGCTCTCCCACACCTTGGATCTGTTCCTCTGTGACAAAGGTCCCAGCAACAGACTCATGTTCAGTGAGTTAGTTGTCCTCTGGTGGAGACCCACCGCCAGTCACCAGAGTAGCGGCATGATCGAGGCCAGCTTGTTCTTTGCTCTGCGTTTCAGGTCATTCCACCGCTTGTAGCAATCATCAGCAATCATCAGCTGTGCGCCTCACAAATCCAAGGACACTTATGCGGTCCGCAATGGTCTGCCAGTGTGCCCTACGTTGACCTGGTGTGGTCTTGCACCTTGCAGTCACCACCATGTCACAATGCATCAAGTTTGGCGTCATTAAAGCTAGGCTTCCTTGACGTGCCGGACTGTGTAGCCGTGTCTGGGGTCTCAGCCTGTAGTGCCAGAGCACCCTTCTTCCTCTTTTTCAAAGGTGGAGCAGAGCCTGAGTGGCTTGCGCCGCTCTGGTCAGTAGGGGCAGAAGCGCAGGTGGACTGGGTATTGGGTATTGGGAGTTTGCGAAGGCACAATGACCATAGGTCTTGGTGCAGG
This sequence comes from Ambystoma mexicanum, assembly GCF_040938575.1. Lineage (NCBI taxonomy): Eukaryota > Metazoa > Chordata > Amphibia > Caudata > Ambystomatidae > Ambystoma > Ambystoma mexicanum. The sequence goes on from NC_090936.1 coordinate 914,875,608, forward strand.
CATTGGCTGAAGTGTGATATTGGCAGGGGCAACGTCAGTTTGATGAACCAGGACTGACACTGTCCTGGCTGGGAGACTCAGAGCTGGGGTGGATAGAGCTGCAGCTGCCCATGCAGCCTCCCCACCCTGCCTACTTGCACCGGCACACGTGGCTCAGACTTGCTGACCTGGAAGTCAGCCTGGGAGTCATCCTGTGCCGGGTCAGGTGCCACAATGGGCTGGTCCAACAAGGGCTGAGCTGGGATGGTGTCAGCCACGTTTCCCTCAACCATGGTGGGGGGGGGCATGGGTGTCCCTGATTGGTCCTCCACACATGGGGGTCTAGGGGCACCCTGCAAATCCTGGCCACGTCCCCTACTGCACCCACCACGGCCCCCTTTGCCTCCCTTACCGCTTGGTCGCCTCCAAACCATGGCACTGATGTTGTTGTGCATATGGGAGTTGCAGTAAACAATTGTCCTGGGCAATTGGGAGTGAAAGGGGTAGGGTACTAGATGGAATTCGTACCCTAGTGCTCTAGCAAGGCTGTCTGTGACCCCTGTGGGAAGATGGCGGGTCACACAATGCACAGGCACCCCGAAAACAAAATGTAACGTGCACGCAACCCCTTGTAGACCACCTGCGTGGAAAAATGAACCTGCACTATGCTGTGGCACCCAGAAACACAAAAATAAGCGTACGCATGTTACACGCAGCCTACAATGACCTCTGAAGGGGTACGCGACACACAGGGCAAGCACAGTTGGTAAATGCGTGCGTGACTCACCGTCTGCCTGGAAAAAGAATGTGAAAAAAACGCACGTGTGCGTGTTGGCAAAAACCCTGCCAAAAGAAGAATTGTACACTGTCTGAGGAGACAGGACAAAAGAAGAAGTGAACACTGTTTGAGGAAACAGGCCCAACAAAAAAAATGAACGCTGTCAGAGGTAACAGGGAGTACGAACTTGAAACGCTGTGAAGTAATCACGTGTGAACTGACAAGAAGTACAGAATTCACCCACTCGATCTCCACGAAAAGCACGTACAAGGAAATGGGGTCCTACACATACCTTTTAAAGCGGCCCACACGTACAGCGTCACTTATGCGTGTACGCGCTAAGGCCCTTTCCTCCAATTACACGAGATGACACTCGGACGTGCAGTTTTTGGACGTGTACGATGAACATGTACCGCTGTTGATGGAAACGCCCGTGCGTCACTTACGCACATAGGCCCTTTCCTCGGATTACATGCATTCACACGTGCAGTTTATTCACGCACGCTGAACCACTATGCCCACGTCATGAGGGAAACGCCTGGGTGCGTAATGTCACAGAAGCGCTTACGTGCTTTGGTCCAATGAAATCGCGTACGTGTGCTGACGCGCTTACGCGTTAAGGGCCTTTCCTCCAATTACACACTGACGTGCAATTTTTTCACATGCCAAATCACTCCGTATCAAGCTGGCCACGCAACAACACATGGAAGACCATGCTCCTGCCGAGAAGGCCGAATTACTGCCCCCCAGAGCCCCGAGCACGCTCCCACCTGCCATCTGCTGCTGCCTGACAGCCTGCTGCCCACGTGCCCTGCTATTTGCTGCCTGCACGTCAGCCAGGGGTGCAGTTGCTGTGACCACCCCTGCTGGAACCGAAGACTCCCGACTGGGATAACATCGCTCCACAGCCCAGCCCCAAGACCCAGTTGCCCACCCACTCCTGCCTCTGGGGATGCCATGTCGGGCACAACACCATCTGGCACCACTGGCAACCCCCAGCCAGAGAGGCAGAGGGCCACCAGCTTCACTGCCAGGGAAGTTGGTGTCCTGGTGGAGCAAGTCCTGGGGCAGTATGATGCCCTCTTTGGAAGTTCGCGCGCCGACTATGAAGGACGGACCAGGATCTGGATGGACATCGTGACTGCCATCAATGCGGAGGGGGTGGCAGTCCACGGCTTACAACATGTCAAGAAGCGCTGGGAGGACTTCAGGTCCAGGATCCTCAACAAGGCCCGGCACCTCTTGAAGGCAGCGGATGCCAAGGGGCGCCGGGGCCACCTGTCCGACCACCAAATGAAGGTCCTGGAACGCATACGCCCAGCGCTCCACATCCAGGTCCTTGAGAGGCAGACCCGTCTGGAGTCGAGCGGAAAGTGTACATGCATACTGATGCACTGTGCTGGACGTTGTGCTTGTCGTGGTGTGCCAGTAGTGTGCAGGTTGCACATGTGTTTTTGTAGGGCCATGTAGGGATGTGTATGTACAGGGGTGTGAGGCTGACACAAGTGAGTCCTCTCAGGTGTGAGACACATCGATGGTGTATGTGTTGGTAAGCATGCAGGCCAAATGCAGATGTGGGAGCACACATGTTTGATTTCCTGTGTATGTACGTGGGCATGGTTGTGGTGTCACACATGGATGATGGTTCCAGCTGCATGTATTTGCACTGTGTACATGTGCATGTGTGTGTATTTGACAAGTGTGCAACTGTGATGCAACATGGATGCATGTGACACTGATATGCCAGATGTGACATGGATGGCGATCTCATCCCTGCGACAGTTGGTGGAGATGTACACATGTATGTAAGTGTGGTGGCGTGTGTGCATGTCTTGTGCACTCCCTGTGTTTCATGTGATGTAAGGCTCACCTTTGGCTGCTCATGCTGTTTTATGTGTATGGATGGTGCTGCCTGGTGCAATATTGCTGTGGAATTGCACATGTGTGTGAGTTGAAATGACATGTGTGTTGGGGATTGTGATGCCATATCTGAAGTGTGACACTGCCACTCATGTGCAACTGTCATGTGTGTATCAGTCCATTGTACAGTGCCCTGATGCCTGTGTCCTATCTTTCCCTGTCTGCAGCGTCAACTGATGAAGAGGGCGGAGAGGGTGCTGTGGAGCAAGGCGGCAGGGATAGCACCGCCAGCCAGAGACGCAAGGCCCGGCTCCCCTCCCAGGTTGCCATCTCATCAGGGAGTGAGGAGTCTGGTTCCACGTCCCAGGCCGCAGCTGCCGAGGGTAGGTCCAAGAGGCAGAGGTCAGAGTTGGACTCCTCGGCAGCAGAAGGGGCAGCTGAGACCCCACACCGTCCGACGGAGGAAGATGGCACAGAGTCATCTAGGTTGGTGGGGGGTTTGGTGGAGGCGGAGGCCGTGGAAGGGACAGACACAGGGTCTGGAGGTGGAGATTCCACTGGTGCTAGTGGTGCAGTGCAGGGGCAGGGAAAGGAGGCAGCACAGGCTGCCACGGAGGTGCCTGTGTGTAATCCTGTCCCCGATCCTGTGACTGCATCATCCTGCACCAGCAGGGATGCTTACGTCCGGACCCGTTTTCAGGGAGGGCATCCGTTTACAACAACTGGCCTTCCTCTCCCTGCAGACGTGGCTATCCGGGACCGGGTTGAGCCTGTCCTGAGTGGGATGGCGTTGCGTCAGCAGGGCATGCGAGGTGACCTGCAGTGTTTTCGTGAGGACACTGCACGTCATGTCGAATGCCTCGTTGACCTCGTTGACCTACTGGGATGGGTCACCAGAGCCGGATTCCTCCGGTTGTTGGATCTTGTTCCCACCCCCTCCTCACCTGAACCCCCTATGCGCCAGTCGTCCTCCATGCCATCTTCCCACCCATGTATCAACTGGGTACCCTGTGGAGCTGCCTCTGACCCTGCGGCCAGGCTGGTTGAGGACACATCCCTGCCACAGTCGGGAGTCGGACGTCCAGCACGGGTGGCCACCTCAAAAACTGGACCCGAGCCGGAGGAGGACGTGCAGGCAGCAAGAGCCAGGGCACAGGCACAGGCACAGGCACAGTCGCAGCAGCAACAAGGTGGGAGCCATGATGGCTCGGGGACATCAACATCGGAGGGGCAGGCATCGGCCAGAGGGCAGGAGGACCCAGGATTGGAAGTGTCTTCCGTGTGGCAGCGGTTGGGCCACACCATAGATGCAGAGCGGCAGCGGGCGGAAGAGGCACGGCTCACGATGGTCAGGGCGGAGAACTCCATGCGGAGGGCACTGAGACGGGCCGAGTGCCTCGAGGCAATTCACAGGGAGTTGGAGGTGAACATGTCATCGTCCCTGTGAACCCTCGGGGTCATGGAAGAGGACCGCCTCCAGGATATTGAGCGGGAGTTCGATGATGCACTGGCCCGGGACATCGAAAAGTGAGCCGTTGGACTAGACCGCTGCCATTGTAAATAGTTTTTAGAGTTGGGTTTCCTTTTCCTTTTCCTTTGATTTGTGGAGAATGAACTATGCAACACACATTTGTATATATTTTTTTTATTAGGTAGTTTCTTAGGTAGGTTTCATTTCTTTTGTTGGGCTCATGGACCCTAGACAATGGATTGTACATAGTTGGACAATGGATTTATTTGAACTTTTTATTTGATTTTGAACATGGATTAATGGATTTTTCTTTTGGACAATGGATTGTACATAGTTGGACAATGGATTATTTTGAACTTTTTCTTTTGATTTCACCATGGATCAATAGATTTTTCTTTTTACGTTTCCTTTGGATTTGCGTTGGTGGAGGGAGAGTTTTGACAATTTTTCTTTCGGATTACTTTGGATTGGTTGTACTTTTCATTTACTCATCTTTTGCACATGCTTTTCATTTCATATTCCCTATTTTGTTATGCTTTCCTTTCATTGCTTTATTTTTGTACATAATACATTTTCATATTTTAGTTCCATGTGTGGGATTCGCTCATTGGGTTAATGCATGTGAAAATGTGGGTTTACACAATCAATGACAACCAGTGTGTGTGTGTGACGGACATGTGTTGATGTACATACATGCCATTTGGGTTGTTTCATGTAATGGGGATTTGAATGTGGGGTGTATGTTATGCTTGGTTGGTTATTTGGGCAGGGGTGGCGTGCCATGAAATTTTGGTGGCCATGAGGGCCATGATTGTGGGTCATGTTGACATGTTGGGGTGGAAATGAGTGGGGGCCTGCTGGCAGGTGCCCCTCACTGATGGGGTTTGGGGGTGCTGGGAGACATGAGTGGGGGCCTGCTGGCAGGTGCCCCTCACTGATGGGGGGTGGGGATGCTGGGGGACATGAGTGGGGGCCTGCTGGCAGGTGCCCCTCACTGCTGGGGGGTGGGGGTGCTGGGGGACATGAGTGGGGGCCTGCTGACAGGTGCCCCTCACTGATGGGGGTGGAGGTGCTGGGGGACATGAGTGGGGGCCTGCTGGCAGGTGCTCCTCACTGCTGGGGGGTGGCGGTGCTGGGGGACATGAGTGGGACATGAGTGGGGGCCTGCTGGCAGGTGCCCCTCACTGCTGGGGGGTGGGGGTGCTGGGGGACATGAGTGGGGACCTGCTGGCAGGGGCCCCTCACTGCTGGGGGTTGGGGGTGCTGGGGGACATGAGTGGGGGCCTGCCAGGGCCAATCACGTGTGAAAGTTCCCACGCACCCCAGTAACACACGTACCCTGCTCAAACAGGGCCAATCACGTGTGAAACTTCAAACACACCCCAGTAATACACATACTCTGCTCGCACAGGGCCAATCGCGTTTGAATCCTCCCGCACACCCCAGTAACACACGTACCCAGCTCGCACAGGGCCAATCGCGTGTGAAACCTCCCGCGCACAGCAGTAATACATGCACCCTGCTCGCACAGGGCCAATCGCGTGTGAATCTTCCCACACACCCCAGTAATACACATACTCCGCTCACACAGGGCCAATCGCGTTTGAATCCTCCCGCACACCCCAGTAACACACAAACCCCGCTCGCACAGGGCCAATCGCTGTGAAAGTTCCCGTACACCCCAGTAATACACATTCTCCGCTCGCACAGGGCCAATCGCATTTGAATCCTCCCGCACACCCCAGTAACACACGTACCCAGCTCGCACAGGGCCAATCGCGTGTGAAATCTCCCGCGCACCCCAGTAACACACGTACCCCGCTCGATGAGGGCCACTCGCGTGTGAAACTTCCTGCGCACCCCAGTAATATACATACCCCGCTCGCACAGGGCCAATCGTGTGTGAAAGTTCCCGCACACCCCAGTAATACACGTACCCCGCTCGCACAGGGCCAATCGCGTGTGAAACCTCCCGCGTACCCCAGTAATACAGGTACCCCGCTCGCACAGGGCCAATCATGTGAAACCTCCCGCACACCCCTGTAATACACGTACCCCGCTCGCACAGGGCAAATCGCGTGTGAAACCTCCCGCGCACCCCAGTAACACACATACACCGCTCGCACAGGGCCAATCGCTGTGAAAGTTCCCGTGCACCCCAGTAACACACGTACCACGCTCGCACAGGGTGAATTGCGTGTGAAAGTTCCCGCGCACCCCAGTAACACACGTACCCCGCTCGCACAGGGCCAATCACGTGTGATAGTTCCCGCGCACTCCAGTAATACATGTACTCCGCTCGCACAGGGCCAATCGCGTGTGAAACCTCCCGCGCACCCCAGTAATACATGTACCCCGCTCGCACAGGGCCAATCGCGTGTGATAGTTCACGCGCACCCCAGTAACACACATACCCCGCTCGCACAGGGCCAATCGCGTGTGAAAGTTCCCGCACATCCCAGTAACACACATACCCCACTCGCACAGGGCCAATCGCATGTGAACGTTCCCGTGCACACCAGTAATGCACGTACACCGCTCGCACAGGGCCAATCACGTGTGTAAGTTCCCGCGCACCCAGTAACACACGTATCCCGCTCGCACAGGGCCAATCGCGTGTGAAACCTCCCGCGCACCCCAGTAGTACATGTACCCCGCTCGCACAGTGCCAATCGCGTGTGAAACCTCCTGCGCACCCCAGTAATACATGTACACCGCTCACACAGGTCCAATCGCGCGTGATAGTTCACGTGCACCCCAGTAACACATGTACCCCGCTCGCACAGGACCAATCACGTGTGTAAGTTCCTGCACACCCCAGTAACACACATACCCCACTCGCACTGGGCCAATCGTGTGTGAAAGTTCCTGCGCACACCAGTAATACACGTACCCCACTCTCACAGGGCCAATTGCGTGTGAAAATTCCCACGCATCCCAGTAATACACGTACCCTGCTCGCACAGGGCCAATCGCATGTGAAAGTTCCCGCGCACCCAGTAACACACGTACCCTGCTCGCACTGAGCCAATTGCGTGGGAAACTCCCCGTGCTGTGGTGTACATGTATTCGGAGGGGTGCACGGGGAGTTTTACTGGCGTTTTCGTGGTTCGGGGCCTGTGCACCATGTACGGGATTTGTGCGCTGTGCATGGCACACTGGGAGTGGTTGGGGGCGTAACTGGCGCTGCTGCAGGATTGCTGCGCCACTCTGCACCACGGCTGGTTTTGGATGCTAAAATCCATGAATACGCTGTGCGCGGAAATGGATTTTAGCGCACGCAGCTGGCGCAGAAAGTTGCACGCGCACACTGTGCGCCAGCCGCGTGCGCCACTTGTGCGCTGAATTCTATGAATTACCCTGAAAACATTACATTCATTGTGTGGCATTACTGCATTCATCATATCTTTTATTCAGTGCTATATAGTTATACAAAATAACATTTATCAATTTGCGACATTCCACAATAGATTTAAAACGCTTACTGTATAAAACACATGAATAATCTGGAATATTATTATAATTCATCAGCAATTCATCAAATTATTGACAATGATTCAAACAAATATTTGAAAAAAATCACATCATAATCAAAATAACTATATAAAAGCATTATAATCCCTCAGCAGTTCTAGCTGTAAAGAATTTTAAAACCCAACTACCACCAATAAAAGTCATACGTCCAGTTAAGCAATTATGCCAAATGATTTCATGATCAGCCAGAGTTAAAACATTCTGAACCTGAGTGGGACATGAGTGGGGGCCTGCTGGCAGGTGCCCCTCACTGATGGGATGTGGGGGCGCAGGGGGACATGAGTTGGTGATCACTAGTGCAACGTGACACGTGGCCTGGCTGGGGGGCATGGCCATGGTGGACGGACTGCCTGCGGGACATTCCCAGGGGTGCAGGGTAGTGCCCTGTGGTGTGGGCAGCCTGCAGGTGCTGTGGAGGGGGGTAGAGGGGACACCTGGGAGGACCCACACTGCCAATTCACGTGTAGGGTTCCCCGCACACCACACTGGATACACGTAACCCGCTCTGAGAGCAGAATCGCATGTGAAACCTCCCGCGCACCCCAGTAACACACGTACCCCGCTCGCAGAGGGCCATTCGCGTGTGAAACTTCCCGCGCACCCCAGTAATACACATACCCCGCTCGCACAGGGCCAATCGCGTGTGAAAGTCCTGCGCACCCTAGTAATACACATACCCCGCTCGCACAGGGCCAATCGCGTGTGAAACCTCCCGCGCTCCCCAGTAATACACATACCCCGCTCGCACAGGGCCAATCGCATGTGAAACCTCCCGCACACCCCTGTAATACACGTACCCCGCTCGCACAGGGCCAATCGCGTGTTAAACCTCCTGCGCACCCCAGTAACACACATACCCCACTCGCACAGGGCCAATCGCTGTGAAAGTTCCCGCGCACCCCAGTAACACACATACCCCGCTCGCACAGGGCGAATCGCATGTGAAACTTCCTGCGCACTACAGTAATACATGTACCCTGATCGCACAGGCCCAATCGTGTGTGAAAGTTCCCGCGCACCCCAGTAACGCACGTACCCTGCACGCACAGGGCCAATTGCATGTGAAAGTTCCCGCGCACCCCAGTAACACACGTACCCCGCTCGCACAGGGCCAATCACGTGTGATAGTTCCCGCGCACTCCAGTAATACACGTACCCTGTTCGCACAGGGCCAATCGTGTGTGAAAGTTCCTGCGCACACCAGTAATACATGTACCCCGCTCGCACAGGGCCAATTGCATGTGAAAATTCCCATGCACCCCAGTAATACACGTACCCACTCGCACAGGGCCAATCACATGTGAAAGTTCCCGCACACCCAGTAACACACGTCCCCTGCTCGCACTGGGCCAATCGCGTGGGAAACTCCCCGCGCCGTGGTCTACATGTATTCGGAGTGGTGCGCGGGGAGTTTTACTGGCGTTTTCGTGGTTTGGGGCATGTGCGCCATGTACGGGATTTGTGCGCTGTGCATGGCACACGGGGAGGGGTTGGGGGAGTAACTGGCGCTGCTGCAGGGTCGCTGCGCCACTCTGCACCACGGCTGGTTTTGGATGCTAAAATCCATGAATACGCTGTGCGCGGAAATGGATTTTGGCGCACGCTGCTGGAGCAGAAAGTCGCACGTGCACACTGTGCGCCAGCCGCGTGCGCCACTTGTGCGCTGAATTCTATGAATTACCCTGAAAACATTACATTCATTGTGTGGCATTACTGCATTCATCATATCTTTTATTCAGTGCTATATAGTTATACAAAATAACATTTATCAATTTGCAACATTCCACAATAGATTTAAAACGCTTACTGTATAAAACACATGAATAATCTGGAATATTATTACAATTCATCAGCAATTCATCAAATTATTGACAATGATTCAAACAAATATTTGAAAGAAATCACATCATAATCAAAATAACTATATAAATGCATTATAATCCCTCAGCAGTTCTAGCTGTAAAGAATTTTAAAACCCAACTACCACCAATAAAAGTCATACGTCCAGTTAAGCAATTATGCCAAACGATTTCTCGATCAGCCAGAGTTAAAACATTCTGAACCTGAGTGGGGGCCTGCTGACAGGTGCCCCTCACTGATGGGGGGTGGGGGTGCAGGGGGACATGAGTTGGTGATCACTAGTGCAACGTGACACGTGGCCTGGCTGGGGGGCATGGCCATGGTGGACGGGCTGCCTGCGGGACATGTCCAAGGGTGCAGGGTAGTCCCCTGTGGTGTGGGCAGCCTGCAGGGGCCGTGGAGGGGGTAGAGGGGACACCTGGGAGGACCCACACTGCCAATTCACGTGTAGGGTTCCCCGCGCACCACACTGGATACACGTAACCCGCTCTGACAGCAGAATCGCCTGTGAAACCTCCCGCACACCCCAGTAATACACGTACCCCGCTCGCACAGGGCCAATCGTGTGTGAAACCTCCCGCGCACCCCAGTAACACACATACCCCGCTCGCACAGGGCCAATCGCGTGTGAAAGTTCCCGCGCACCCCAGTAACACACATACCCCGCTCGCACAGGGCCAATCGCATGTGAAATTTCCCACGCACCCCAGTAACACACGTACCCCACTAACACACGGCCAATCGCGTGTGAAAGTTCCCGCGCACCCCAGTAATACATGCACCCCGCTCGCACAGGGCCAATCACATGTGAAACTTCCCTCGCACCCCAGTAATACACATTCCCCGCTCGCACAGGGCCAATCATGTTTGAATCCTCCCGCGCAACCCAGTAACACACGTACCCCGCTCGCACAGGGCCAATCGTGTGTGAAACCTCCCGGGCACCCCAGTAACACACGTACCCCGCTCGCAGAGGGCCAATTGCATGTGAAACTTCCCGCTCACCCCAGTAATACACATACCCCGCTCGCACAGGGCCAATCGCGTGTGAAAGTTCCCGCGCACCCCAGTAATACACGTACCCCGCTCGCACAGGGCCAATCGCGTGTGAAACCTCCCGCGCACCGCAGTAATACACGTACCCCGCTCGCACAGGGCCAATCGTGTGTGAAACCTCCTGTGCACCCCAGTAATACACGTACCCCGCTCGCACAGGGCCAATCGCATGTGAAACCTCCCACGCACTCCAGTAATACACATACCCCGCTCGCACAGGGCCAATCACTGTGAAAGTTCCCGCGCATCCCAGTAACACACGTACCCTGCTCGCACAGGGCCAATCGCGTGTGAAACTTCCCACGCAACCCAGTAATACATGTACACCGCTCGCACAGGGCCAATCGCATGTGAAAGTTCCCGCGCACCCCAGTAACACACGTACCCCACTCGCACAGGGCCAAATACGTCTAATAGTTCCCGCGCACCCCAGTAATACACTTACCCCGCTCGCACAGGGCCAATCGCTTGTGAAACCTCCCGCGCACCCCAGTTACACACATACCCCGCTCACAAAGGGACAATCGCGTGTGAATGTTCCCGCGCACCCCAGTAACACACGTGCCCTGCTCGCACAGGGCCAATCGCATGTGAAAGTTCCCGCGCACACCAGTAATACACGTACCCCGCTCGCAGAGGGCCAATCACGTGGGAAGTTCCCACGCACCCCAGTAATGCACGTACCCGCTCTCACAGGGCCAACCGCGTGTGAAACCTCCTGCGCACCCCAGTAATACATCTACCCCGCTCGCACAGGGCCAATCGCGTATGAAACCTCCTGCGCACCCCAGTAATACATGTACACCGCTCGCAAAGGTCCAATCGCGTGTGATAGTTCACGCACACCCCAGTAACACATATACCCCGCTCGCACAGGGCCAATCGCGTATGAAAGTTCCCGCACACCCCAGTAACACATGTACCCCGCTCACACAGGGCCAATCGTGTGTGAAAGTTCACGCGCACGCCAATAATACACGTACCCCGCTCGCACAGGGCCAATTGCATGTGAAAGTTCCTGCGCACCCCAGTAATACACGTACCCCGCTCGCAAAGGGCCAATCGCATGTGAAAGTTCCCGCGCACACAGTAACACACGTACCCTGCTCGTACTGGGCCAATCGCGTGGGAAACTCCCCGCGCCGTGGTGTACATGTATTCGGAGGGGTGTGCGCGGAGTTTTACTGGCGTTTTCGTGGTTCGGGGCCTGTGCGCCATGTACGGGATTTGTGCGCTGTGCATCGTGCACGGGGAGGGGTTGGGGGCGTAACTGGCGCTGCTGCAGGGTCACTGCGCCACTCTGCGCCACGGCTGGTTTTGGATGCTAAAATCCATGAATTTGCTGTGCGCGGAAATGGATTTTAGCGCACGCAGCTGGCGCAGAAAGTCGCACGCGCACATTGTGCGCCAGCCGTGTGCGCCACTTGTGAGCTGAATTCTATGAATTACCCTGAAAACATTACATTCATTGTGTGGCATTACTGCATTCCTCATATCTTTTATTCAGTGCTATATAGTTATACAAAATAACATTTATCAATTTGCGACATTCCACAATAGATTTAAAACGCTTACTGTATAAAACACATGAATAATCTGCAATATTATTACAATTCATCAGCAATTCATCAAATTATTGACAATGATTCAAACAAATATTTGAAAAAAATCACATCGTAATCAAAATAACTCTATAAAAGCATTATAATCCCTCAGCAGTTATAGCTGTAAAGAATTTTAAAACCCAACTACCACCAATAAAAGTCATGCGTCCAATTAAGCAATTATGCCAAACGATTTCTCGATCAGCCAGAGTTAAAACATTCTGAACCTTCTTAAAAAAAATTTGATCTCTTACCTACTAGACCATTACACAGAGTCAATAAATGCTTTAAAGTCTCCGGTTTGTGCTGCTCATTGCAGAATTTGCAATTGGCAGAGGCCAATCGTAACATATTATATCTCAACAATACTTACTTTGTATGGATTAGATTCAATTTAAATCCTTAAAAAAAGGTGCCTAGTATGGATAAATCGAAAAGTATGGAGCCAAGATGCCCACTTGCTTGTGCTCCAGAGACAAGTGACTCGGACAATCATATCCATGCATAGCTTTAAGAGTGGCTATCCAGTCCAATTAACACAAATAACATTTCACTTTGACAGGATTATCTATTAGTTCTTGACCAAATAAACCAGTTTCGTCAGAATTCGGAAAATTCACATAAAAACCTGTCACCATTAAAGTCCAAAGTTTTCTTTAAATCATAAAACAAAGATTTGCTAAATGTATCTAAAATCTTTACGAAAGAAGTTTCCATTGAGCTCTACAAGAGAGCGACTAAATACAGAGTTTGTTTGCCTCATCACAAGTTGGGCGGTATCCCCGTGGTATAGCTGCGGGATACCGCCTAGGCTAATAGTGTTACCACCACCCGGTCCGCTGCTATTAGTGCCAGGTCAACGGTTGGGCGGTAATTGGTAGTCCCCATTCCCCATTGGGTATTCCCCATTCCCCATTGAACACAATGGCGTATTTTTCACGCAATTAGCATGCGTTAATAGCGCTGCGCTAATTGCACCTGAAAATGAGTGATAAATTGGTGCATTTAGCCCCAGCTTGGAGCTGAGGGTAAATGCTGCCAGACTTGTGATTAGGCTGACCCTGAAATGCGGCAGTAAAAGCATTACCGCCGCATTTACGGGCTACCGCCCAACTCGTGATGAGTCCCTGCATCTTATAGCAGCCAAAGGTATGGAATTCGGAAGTCTCAGGGCTCTCCTCCAAACTATTTAAGAAATCTAAAATACATGTCTGAACTTCTATTCCATACAAAATATTAGGAACAATTTTTACTTGACAAAACTTTAAAACTGGAATTTTAGTGAATTTTCTGTGCTTTGTATCCACTAAGGTCTGCTGATTAGACAAGGACGTTGCATGACTATTCATCCACTCTTTGATTTGTATTTTATATTGTTTTGAGATAATTGGAAAACCAAGATAGGTGAAACTAGCAACCTTTTCTAACACATCATTACCAATCCATCATTGAAGAGATATTTTGTTTTCCTCTTGGTAGAATGCATTGTTTTAGTTTTAACCACATTAATTATTAAAGAAATAGAAGAGCCAAAACTAGTGAAGGTATCAATTAAATACTGCAGACCTTTCTGAGTATTCTGAGTACAGTAAAAAATTAAAAAGTCATATGTGTAGGACAACCATATTATTTTTAAATAAGAGATTTTGGGTGGTGCAAATTAATCCGGATCAAGGTTTTCAACTCTGTCAGACATTTATAATTTAAAAAGACAGGGTTTTGGAATGCAACCCTCTCTGGCGCCCTTAAATGTGGAGATTTTACGAGAAAGGGTCATATTGCGATGTAACCTAACCTGCACATTAGACTGAATATATAAACTAGAAATCAGACGAAGGAGCCCACAAGTGATTCCCCAATTTATCAGTTTAGTCGCTAAGAGACCTCTATCGACCGCATCAAATGCATCTAATATATAAATCGTTGCTATTAAAATAGATTAATATTTTTCAGACCATGCCATATCCTGTGCACATTTCAACATAAAACCATTTAGGGAAGTTCCCATGTGCTTCATAAAAGCAGTCTGCCATTTCATTATTCTTCCAGATTTATTTACCCATGATTCTATGTGCCCCAGCAGCAAGGTCACAAATGCCTTCTATCAGCATCTAATATCGCAATTGGCCTGTAGTTAGTCGGATCCGATCGGCAGCCCTTCTAATAAATCAGTACAGTATAAGCAGTGGAACACATTTTCAGAAAAAAAAACATGAAAGTCCACCACCTGCTTGAAAACAATAGTCAATATAGAGGCCCAGACAGCTGGATTACCTTTAAATAGTAAATGTAACAATTTATTGGGACCAGATGCATGAGATGTACTAATCTCCTTCAGTGCTTCTAATATGTCATCGTATCCTAGATTCAATTTTATTGCTGGTCAAGCTGGGAACTATCCATATAATTAATCAGTCTCCAAAAAGCTTTCAAAATTGCATTATGTAGGATCAATTGAATGCATTCAGCATCCCTTTGACACCTAATAGCCCCATTCCCCCTCAAACAGTTCTTAAAGGCAGACTTTACCTTCTTGGTCATACAGGAGTTTCTAGAGGGATCCAAGCCACCCTTTATTTGTTTAGCCCTAATCTGTGCTCTTAAGTAGTTTTCCTAGCTGCAAGTTCTGCATCGTAGGCATGCAAATGATTCTTCAATACACATTTTCTGCGGAAAAGGAACAACCACAGAAAATGTTAGGATGGTTTATACTCATTGCATTGACAACCAAAGCATCTAATGCCATGCCATCTAAAAAAAAGTGTTGAAAAGAAAGCATCAAATGCATATTTTGTTTTCATTTTATTCATGGGTGGGTCCCCCAACCCCCTTTTTTAACCTTTAAAACCCATTTTTATTCAAATAAACCCTTTACCGTTTAAAAAAATGCATTCAATGTTTTTTTTAATGCATTTTCTTAGATGGTATGGCTTTAGATGCTTTGCTTGTCGGTGCAGTGACCAGATATCATTAGAGTTTAGGATATCTTCTAGTAAGTAAGGTATAAAGGTATCCACAGAGAAAGTTTCATATTTCCAATATAAGGAGACTCACTGACACACAGGGCCAAAGTATCATTCACCCTATTTATCTTAATCATATTCCAGGCTACTCTATTCCCAGCAGGTTTAATAATAAGATCAGATGGTCCTCGCTCACAGTCATTCCTAACTTGAAGTGCACACTCTACAGATAATGTACAATGATCACTCCACTCTGTCTTATCAATGCCTAGACATTTACAATTGTCAAAGAACCAACATCCTACTGAGATATAATGAATGGTAGAAGAGTCTAGTACCATGTATAGTTACCAGGTATATCACCAGGAAGTGCACCATTAAGCATGCATGAACCTAGACCTCCTAGGTGTTTTAACCATTGCCATCCATGATATTGTTTAGCATGCACCTTTACTGCAGCTGGAATTTCCCCCAGTAAAATATTTGTATTTGTGCAAATAGCATTTAGTAGCATTTAATCACCTGATAGGATGACTAGTCCACTTAAATATTTGGCACTCCACTCTTCACACACAATGACATTTGAAATCTGAAATAATTGAGGTAAGCAATTCCAAGATGCCAATACACATTTAGGATTAATATATCTAGACGTTTAGACTCCCTAGTTACCTTAATATGGGTAGCTAAAACACCAGTAGTAACATGTATACTTATGATATTTATATAGCGCCTATACACAATGGCCCTCATTATGAGTCCGGCGGTAGCCGTGCCAGTAAAAATGCCACGGCTGCCGTGGTAATGGGGAGTTACCACGGCATTATGGCCTCTGCGGTCCAGGTAATTGATATTTAATTTGAATGGGAAGGACGGATGCACCGGCACCAGTCATGGATGGTGACAGTGTATCCGTCAAGTTATGCGAGCGGGTGCCTTTCTGCCCACCAGGTCAGACCTGGCGGGCAGAAATGGGCCCGCTCGCAGAACTCGTAGTTTGCCGGTCCGGAAACAATGGTACCGGCAAGCTTACTAGCACTGTTGTTTCAAGACCGGCAACCTTGTAACAACCCCCAATGTGTTTCAAAGTGCCTTCACGGCAAGGGGGGGAACAGGGAAAATACAATGACATTCTTACATAATTATAATCATCAGTTCCTTGCTGGACTTCACAAGGGTTGGCAAACCACCATACAGACAGCCCTTGCAACCTTTTTTAGCAGGTTGGGAACTAAAGACATAGCCAACAAAGGGCAGAACTTTGAATAACCAGGTCTCTTGCAACATGATCAAACAATGTTTCTTAACGATAAGATGCACTCTCCTATTGGTAATTAAATGGGTATTTCCATGAGGGCTCCACAATAAGAATGTCAAACTCTTTTCAGGAATAATTTCTCTAGGACGAACATGCTGGTTGCCCTTGATTCACTGAGCATAATGCTATGCTTTTGAGGGCCATGTCCAGTCCTCCATGGGTTCCTCAACCTGGGATATATTCTGAACCACTTGGATCTCCAGAACATGAGCTCAACCTTGTATCAGAGAGACAATGATCTCCTTAGGTAATGGTTGTTCCCTCTTCCCATTTTCAACATGATCCCGCAGTGAACCTCTCAAAGAAAACAGAGACAAATGAAAGTCAATTGTCTGCAGAGATTGAACATCTTTCATGATAATTTACAAAACAATTTTGAATTCACACATACTAGTGCTCGATCAGTCCTATACAGGTCAATAAAATCTACTCTCTCAATGTATTTAATTGATATGGCCCACAAAGTTAGCACCTCCCCAAAGAGACAGATAATATTTGTGTGATTGATGTAATGCATTAAATGCTTATTTTCTAGTAGCACACTTTCTAACAGTATTTTAAATTGGGCTGCTCCATACTCTTTATTATTGGGGCAGTCAGCAAGATCCCTAGTAAACATTGGGCCCCCAGTGAGTCTGGGACAAGGTGTTTCATTATCCATTTTAACTCCTTTTGTACTTCTTAACACACTATATACTTGATTACTCAAACTCACTTTGTCACCCATTTGCCAAACATTCCCACAATTGTCTCTTGTCACCAGCATGCTCTTGACCACAATAGAATTTGGGACTGTCTTTGGTCATACCAGAGCACAATCTGAAGGAACATTAAGATTTCTCTGCCCAATTAACATAGGTAAACCAAGCTGAGAAAATTGAATCTTATATTTTTTATTGATTTTTTTGTGGTTAAAAGACAAAACCTTAAATACAACAACAAAATTACATATACATATTACATATACTTGTACATCTTACGTACACATATTATCATAAAACTAAATAGAACAATTCCAATTTATAATTTCCAGAATAAAATATGAACCTTAAAATTGATATACACATATTTTACAATTATAATTCATCTATTGAATATTTGTACTAACTTCACTTGGACAATCAATCGCTTCTAAGATTGTAATTGGCACAGGTAGGGAAAAACAGTTTGAACACAGTTAGAGACAAATATTTTTTCTGCAAGGTCTAATGGCTCGGCTGGTCTAAAAGTATCATCTGCTGTAGATGCTTCAGCTAATAGAACTAAATCGTCCTCTGTGGGCAAACTAGAGGCTAAAATACAATGGATAGATCATCTAGTAGAGTGGCTTAGGTTCAAAAACAGGTAAAGTATCCATTGGACACAAATAATGAAAGCATGGGGCATACTGGGTTCTACAATAAAAAGCACTAAACTGCACAAAATGGTGGCTTTTATATTTTCCAAAATCAAAACCACAAAAAGAGGGCCATATTTACTAAGCAAAATACTAAAATGGCCGACACTTTCTGACTGTAACCTATCACAGACAAGTATAGAATTACAACAGTAACATCAAGCAATTACAACCACTGAAACAAACACATCATACATACCCTACTTATACAAATTAGTAGAAATTCAAACTAGGAGTGATTTTCCTGAAAACAGAGAAAGACTGCAAATATCATGGCAGGTTTTAAAACTGCGTGGATGATCAGAGACAGTTGGCTATTTTGATTACTAGCCTTTTGTAAGGAACTGAATATGAACATGGACCTAGTTATGAGCGATTTTACAATTAAATGGTTTGGCTTGCACCAAATATTTCCAAAATTGTTCAGACTGAGAAGTACAGGGCAGCCAGATGTCATAATAATTAATTGTGGA
This sequence comes from Ambystoma mexicanum, assembly GCF_040938575.1. Lineage (NCBI taxonomy): Eukaryota > Metazoa > Chordata > Amphibia > Caudata > Ambystomatidae > Ambystoma > Ambystoma mexicanum. The sequence continues at coordinate 914,893,900 of NC_090936.1, forward strand.
GGAAATAATGTGGGTAATGTACTAGGTTTGTCTCTTGTTTTGATGATGAAATAAGACTTGGAAAAACCCTAATGGAACATTTTCCTCACACCATCTTTATCTTTTCCAATCTGACTCAGAGACAAAAATGCAGATGGACAACCATATTTAATGGTAAAATTGAAAAATCATGGAGAAATGTTAATAAAGTAGTTTCAGCATTCATGACACCACAACCAATTACGGATTTCAAACAACAGCATACAGATTTATGTAGTAGATACTTCTTAAGAAGGAATCTTTCGGATACAAAGAGTGTACTTTTCAGTACATTGAGGCATACTAGCCATGGGTAAGGCCCATTAAACCTGTGGCAAAGACCTCCATTAGTTGCTCTAGTTGAGCATACCTCATATATTCAACACCCCATTGGGCAATGCGGTAGCCACGGTTATACATCTATGTTTAAAAAAAAGAAATATTGACATACCTATATATATATCTTAAGTGAATAACAATAAAGAGGTGGCAGTATGTTTAATGTCTGAGGTAGAGAGGCTCTGAATACGTTCAGTGGATGTAGAAAAGGTAAGATACAGTAATTGGTTTTTATCCATGGTCTCACATTTAAGTATGTCTGGGACTTGCAGCAATTAAGATGTGATGAGGGTGTTTTCGGCTTTATCTCCAAACTGTTGCTGATAGTGGCAGTGTTTTCAGACCAAGGAGCAACAGAGTAAAACGGACATTGAGGAAGTGCAATGTATTTTTTGAGGGAAGGTGTTGCAGAGGTGTTGCAGAAGAGACCTTCTAATAAGGCATCTCAATGTTTAGGATCCTCAACTCTGATCCAGCACCTTATTCAGGTCCATCTGGATGATGTGGATTAATACAAAGTGAGAGTGCATTGTCCACAATCAACAGACCAGTGGACAAGTACAAGGAAGTAAACCTTTACCATCAGAAACCTGCATACAGAAAATGAAATAGATGCATTTAAATGTTATTGATTTAAACTTATTTTTTAAGCAGCAAGTGAAAGTAAAAAGAAATACATCAAGATATAACTACCACTTAATCTGAATATATGTAAAATATTACAAAACTATCCCATCTGTTATTAGTATTAAATATAACTGTCATACATTTTTCAAGCAGCATTTTAGTGAAAGGTAGAAATATGCATCAAACATTAACTGCCACTTAATCTAACTAGGTGCAAAATAGTGCCAATATATGCCATTTGATAGCAGTGGCAATTTAGCTCACACACAACAAACTCAATAAAGCTTTAAATATTTAAATCTTTACAGACACCTTTCATATGAGCCACGGACTCAGCATATGTATAGTGTAAATTCTGTAATCAAAATGAAAATACTGCACAAAATGTTGGCTTTTATACTTTCCAAAATGAATACCACAAAAAGAGGACTATATACTAATAAAACTACTAAAATGGATGACACATTTTCACCACAACCTATCACAGACAGCTACACAAATAGAACAGTAACAACGACCAATAAAAAACAAAAATCGGAAGTGCCTCAGAAGTGGCTCTTGGGCTGAGCAGACTGTACGTTTTGTCTCCGCTCTAACCTCTATCCAGGAGAAGGGCTCTGTCGGCAAGAGGAAGCACAGTCAACCAATGTTGCCGTAACTGGAATGGACATTCAACTCTGCCTCCCCTCCGTTGCTGAACTCCTCCTGCACGGCCCGCCCACGCAGCAACGTAACAACCTATAATTGAGGTGTGCGTGTGCATCGCGCGCGCATCGGAAGTGCCTCAGAAGTGGCTGTTGGGGGTGTCCAGTCATTTGGTCGACTGAAAACTGGTCGAATGACATTTGGTCGACGCAATTTGGAGGAAAACCAAATGGTCGAATTTTTTTTTTATTTATATATTTATTTTTCGGGTTTTCGTTTTTTAAAAAAAGGGGTTTTTAGAGAAAAAAAGGGGGTTGGGGGGGGCCCCCAAAAAAATAAAAAAAAGGGGTGAAAATAAAAAATAAAAAAAATTCGACCATTTGGTTTTCGACCAAATTGGTTCGACCATTTGTCTGGTCGACCAATTTTTTTCGACCAAATGTCTGGTAACCGCTGTTGGGCTGAGCAGACTCTACGTTTTGTCTCCGCTCCAACCTTTATCCAGTAGAAGGGCTCTGTCGGCAAGAGGAAGCACAGTCAACCAATATTGCCGTAACTGGAACGGATATTCAAGTAAATACCCGCTTATGCACTGGACTTACTGTTGATAGACTTTAACGTCATTTGTAACTCTCTAAGCTGCGGCTTTGCCGTGGCAACTCTAACCTTTCCACTTCACTCGAATAGTCACATTACAGCTATGCACTTTCTTTTTTCAGCTCCGCCTCCCCTCTGTTGCTGAACTCCTCCTGCACGGCCCGCCCACGCAGCAACGTAACAACCTATAATAGGGGTGTGCGCGCGCATCACGCGCGCGCATCGGAAGTGCCTCAGAAGTGGCTGTTGGGCTGTTAGGCTGTGCAGGTAAGCAGGGAGGAGGGGGCAGTGGGAAAAACATACAACTGTTGTAAGACCTCCCTCACAAGGGGGAGGACTGATACGAGTATGGTGAAAAACAGTTGTATGCACACTTTAAGCTGGATGTGTGCTAAGTTATAATCAAACAATCGTGTATTGTGGGCAAAAGCCAAGTGAAAATAAACTCTATCAAAAGATGATAGCTCGCCTACGTAGCGGGCACAAAGAGGGGCAGCCTTCATTAAAGCAGCGTCAAAGTCTATATGAAAGCCTCCATGAAGATCCCTCCACTACCTTTTAGTCAAAATCTGGTATTTGAATGTGAGAAGGGGTCTATATGAAATACAACAAAGAGTTTTCTGAGTATAAGAGACATTTAAAAAATGTTCACACGCACAATTATGTCAGATGATTACAGCCCACTCAGAGAAAATTGACCAACTGATGTTTTTTAACCAGATGAATGAAGAGGAAATAGGAGAGGAGGCTACCAAAGAGGTTACACCAACTCAAAATCACCAGATAGTCCATCAGTTCTTATAGAACTGATTGATGAGAAAAAAAGCAGAAGGAGGAGGTAGATAATGCCGACTCCATAGAAGATGCCACGTTAAAAAATCCTCATGGCAAACACTTTAATTCCAGAAAAGAAAAAAGATCTTACCTTCGAGCCTTGAAAAGAACTCAACTACGCAAGGCAGGTGAAGGTGAGATAAAAAAAAGCCACTAATAGCTAATAATAATAAAAAAAGAACAAAAAAGAAAATATGGAAGGAATCAAAAAAGAAAAAATGAAAAGTCCCATTGTCCAAGAAACATCTGACCTAGGAATTAATGTGGAGGAACTCTCAATGGAGAGTAGATTAGCACTCCAAATAAATCCAAAGGGTGAGGATACTACGATTGGAAAATCAACCCCCCAAAAAATGGAGACTGCAGATGATGTCTCAGCAAAAGAGAGGGCTCAAATGATTGTGCAAAAACAAAATGAATTTGCATCGTCCCTAACGGTGACTCAACAGACATTATTATCCACCTTTTATAAACCCATCCCAAATAAAAAATCTAACATGGGAAAAATCATAGGGGAAAATGAGGTGGATAAAATGCCTAATGTATATGGTCATGAAGTAAAAATAGCTACCAAAGGTTACATTGAGAAAAAGGAAGATTTAGTGGATGAACAAATAATACAAAAAAGGGGTGAATTAGCAACTAATGAGATGCTAAATACAACAAAAAAAAATTGTTTAAAAGGCGAACAACCTTTGTTACTACTTAACAGATTATTGTATGAGCATGAAAGGGATCTTTCTCAAGAGCATGAATTCGCTGAGGAAAATGAAGGAATGAATAGAAAAAAAGACAACTATGAAGGGCCCAAAGAGGAGGAATATTTACAACCCACTCCTCTGATGTCGTCTATCATAGGATGGATTAGTTCCCCAGACATCAATCAACAAAAGAGCTTAAATCGGTCATTTATGCTACAAGCATTCCAAAAAATTCCCACTCTGAGAACTCTATCATCTAGAGATATTGAGTGGATTACGCTTCCGCCTATCAAAAACTATAGGATAGTATTCCAAGTACAATCCACGATCATCGCTGAATTGTTGTGGAAATATAGAAGAGAACTAAAAATGATAGGACTGGAGCCGCACTTTCTACAATCTATCGATGAAGCAATTGAATTTAATGAGAAACCTCTACCGACTATAGCAGCTCAAGCGAATCCCAGGGAACAAAATATAGATATCAATTTATCAGAAACGGCGGTTTTAGCACAACTGGCGGCTATGTCTGCGACTAGTAAGGATTGGTCTTGGTTGTCTGCATTACTGGCATCTTCGAAAAAATCCAAAAATTCATCAAACACCTAACAGTTAAATACATCACTTAGAGTGATCTCATGGAATTCCTGCTGTATTACAAATCTATTACGCTGGGCAAGTACAACCAATGCCCAGGAAAAGGTAGATATTATCCTCGCACAGGAAACCATGAGCGTGTTAACAAATCAGATAAACGGTTTCAAGTCTGGTCAAATGGGAGCAACACAGGGTTCACAAGGAAGGCTTGCGGGGGGAATTGCTATTTTTCTAAATAACGAACTAGGATATGTGATTACTAAAACCTATAGGGACCAATCATTCGTGGCAATGGTGATCGAAATAGGGACCAAGATAAAAGAATGTACCTGGTCATCTCCCTATATCACAACCCTACTAATGTTAAATTAGACCAGATAATGGAGAATTTAGCGGCCTTATTTGAGGACGTTTTTCCACAACGGCCACAGTCTAATGTGATTTTAGGAGGAGACTTTAACGCAGACTGCAGTAGACATTTACAGCCAAACTCAGTGAAAATTAACAACTACAAAAAAACAACAGCTTCCATACGTGGGGATGCATGGCATTCTTTTCTAACAAATTGGGAGTTATTTGTTATACCGTTTGAAACTGAGAAAGTAATAGCTACTTGGTCCCGAAACTGTAATAATTCTGTGATTGATTACTTTGTTGGTTCTATAGGAATATGTTGCAAATGTAATGATATTGTAATCACAGAGCCAGGTTTCAGCGATCATAAGATGTTGCACTTAACGTTGGAACAAAAAGCTGCAAGATTAGTGATTGACCCCTTGCAGGTTTAATTACGAATGATAGGCTAGGAGCCTCTTTAAGGTGGACCGCGTATACTTGTGACACTTTAAACGTGTTAATTGAAGAGGATATACAAAGATATGTAGCTTCCGATAATCTACCAACCAATGTACAACTAAGGTTGGAAGTATACTTGAAAGCGGTTAAGGGGGCAATTACAAAACTCATTTCTAGACAAAAAATAACAAAGTCAAAGAATAACAGCTTAGTGACTTTTAGTAGAGAAATTCAAGTGGCCAAAAGAACAAAAAACCTGGAAATTTGAAAATTGAAATCTTTACAATTGACTGATGAGGAATTTCAAATAAATAAAAGACGCATATGCAATTGCTATAGAAATAGGTGCAAAAATGATAAGATGCACCAATACAATGTTACTAACCAGGCGGTTATATCAAGCTTGTGCCGCAACGATAGGCGCTCCACCTGGGCTATTTTGCGTGATGACAAAAATAACAAGAAATGGCAACAAACATCTATTATATCAGAGGATGAATGGCATAATTTCTATAAACAAAAATGTTGTCTGCCGGAAAGGTTTGCAAGCATACAAACAATCAAGCCACTCACTACTTTGGGATCATTCACATGCTGGAATTTATCAGAAATTATAACAGCTATTAAGAAACTTAACAATTCTAAAGCACCTGGACCGGATTGTATCCCGCCATGTGCAATCAAAAGACATCCCATTTTATGGGCTAACATCATCCATGATCAAATCCAACAGATTATTAGAAATCAAGCAACTCCTCAATCATGGGTAAAGGCTATAATTGTACCTATCCATAAAAAAGGAACTCCAACAGATCCGTTAAATAATAGACCTATTGCACTTATTGATGCGTGTGCTAAAGTGTTTGCAATTTTAATTTTGCAAGAACTACAAACCACTGTTAGTGAAGCTAAAATATTTTCAAGATTCCAAATTGGTTTTCGAGCCCATATGGGCACTGCCCTGAATGCATCACTATTAGCACACTTATTGGCACAATCTAAAATTCCTAACTCAGGGCCATTATATATGACCTTGGTGGATTTATCGGCTGCATTTGATTGCGTGATAGGATCAATACTCTGGGAAAAAATGGCTCGGAAGGGCATTCCAGCATATATAGTGTCATTGATCTCGGGGCTTCACTATAATACATCCTACCTAGTGAGAACCAGTACCACAGGAGCAACAACGCAGCCGATACCAACAGAGGTGGTGGTTAAGCAGGGCTGCAATTTAGCGGCGACCCTGTTTAACTTCTACCTCTGCGACATTGATGAAATATGGACAAAGGAGATATCATATCCTGCAAGGCTTGGTCATCAAAAACTACAATGGCTGGCCTTTGCTGATGACATTCTCATTTTCGATAGAACACCATATGGCCTACAATAGAAGTTAAATATATTTTCAGACTTCCTTTACAGACAGAATCTGCAATGTAATGTAAACAAATCTAAAATAATGATATTCAAAAATTTGAAAAGGAAGCCAAAGACAATGAAATGGACCATTGACTCCATGATAATTCCACTACAGTTATCCTTAAAATATCTGGGTTACAATATAACTGATACCAAGTCGAAAATAAGATGGACGGAGGGGCTGAATAGACAGCTATCCTCTTTAGTGATGCAAATGAAGATGATTTATAAGAGTTACTGTAAGTTCTCGATATGTCCTCTCATAGAATTTTACATGCACAAAGTAGAACCAGCTTTATTGTATGGGCTTGATCTGTGTTTATTGGACATCTATGACATCTTAGATCAGTTACAGGGAAAAACCTGGAAGTGTATCTTGCGATTGGCCCAATCTATGCCAAACTGGGTGTTGCAGCAGGAATTGGGCATAACAGCACTAGCTGCACGATTCCAATGGCGGCAACTGTTGAATTTATCAAGGATGATGTATCTGCCTAAAAATTCAATATACGAAGAGTTTACGGTGATGATTACAGAATCTAAACCTCCATCTGTTATGAAATTCTATCAAGAAATGGGAATTTTACTTAAGGAAATGGCTTTAACACCCGAGGATCTCGAATGTAGTGTGCTGCATGTCAAAAAGCGCCTATTTGAATTGGATTGGACCAAAACGCTGAATATGATGAATACTAAGACTTATTACTATGAGGCAAAGCTGTATTCAATCTCAAGAACCCCTCACAAAATGTACTTAATGAAATTTCCACGTAATAAACATAGAGACTTATATATGAGATTCAAGCTGAATCAATTTCATACTTTAGAAAATACATCAAGATGGAATCAAAGAGCTGGAATCATCACACAATCTTCATGTCGTTTTTGTAAAGTCATGCCAAAAACTGAATCATTGAAACATTTGGTCATTTATTGGGGTTACTTTGAATTAGCACAGCAGAGCATGATAGGCTCAGAAAAAATGGGGAATACCCTAAGCGCAAGGGAATGGGGTTGGAAAAATATGATGTGGGGCAACTCGATCAAGACCATATTATCTTTAACAAAATTCCTTATGTTGTTGGTGTATGAGTTGGAACAAAAAGATGGTGTACACATAGATCAGCTGATAAATACCAATGAATTAACGGGAAATGAAAGGTAAATAGTCATTACCTTAAAGGCAAAATGTTCCTTTACGAGCGCACGAGCTATAAGCTCATTCCAAACTGAGAGGTTATCTTTGAGTTGAAGTGGAAAACGAGGAAGTTATTGAAATTTGTGGAAGATATATGAGAAAAGGTTTATGACATCCACTATTGTGATTAACAATAAAAAAAGGAGTACTAAAATAACAAACAATCAAAGTCGCAGAAATCTTGTTTATCCCTGCACCGCATCTCTCTTAGCTGTGGCTATTCGACACAGCTATAAATCTTGTCTTATAGCTGCGGTTACACGTACATTTTCTGCAAACCCAAAATCAAACTAAGCAAACCTTCAAAACTTCAAATAAATCAAGGGAACACCTAAGGACAAGAAATACCAAACACAAATGAAATTCTGTTCTGTATCATTCACATAAAAATATGATTATTGCAAAGAAAAATGTATGGTTTAATAGACGTGGCTATAACCATAGCCGTGCCTAAAAGAACAACCAATAAGATAACAAAAAGCGTTGATGCACCCATGCATGTCCTTTCATAGATGCAGTTATAGAAAAGTCCCCTCATGGATTGTTGTTGTTAGCTGCGGCTAAACGGAAGCACTATGAAAAAGAAATATATTTCCACTCGCCTAAACTCCAAACAAATGTCCCTAACAGGACTGCCAGCCCACACACCCCACTCCCCATGGCCCTTCGCCATTCCCCTGAATGCACAACCTAAAATACAGTGAATGGGGCATATAACTAGAACAGGATGGCTGAAGTTATATGTATTATTTGATATATTACACGGCCTGCAGCAGTGGCCTTGTAGGGATGGTTAAGTTGCTGAACCCATAGGAAGAGCACTTTTTGGGTGGCTTATAACTTTGGCCCCCTGGACAAATCCTTACTAAACTTTGCAAAAAAAGTATATGGCCTGTTCGAATTGATTCTGCGAAGTTTGGCTAGATTTTGTCCATGGGGGCAAAGTTATAGGGGGGTCCCAAAATGTGTGGTTTTCGTTATTGACGCATTACCAAATTTGCGGCAGAGCGGCGGTTTGGTCCCAAAAGCGTGCTTTTGTAAGTTTCAATTCTTTCAGTATTATTTTTTTTAAACAGCTAAATGTAGGTAAAAAAAATAGTGCTATCTGGGTTCGGTCCGCGGACAGGCCTCTGATTGGTGCGGGGGCTGTTGTGATATCCATGGACATTGGTCAAGCCTGCTGATTGGAGGGTGAAAAACATGAGGTACGTCAAACCTGTTGAAATGGTCACCATGTTGGATTCACAGACAGCCCCGTTGTCTGTGGACATCGCACAAAAAACATATAAAAAAACAAAACATTGCACTTGTCAAACTAATTAAACGCTCTCTGGGGAGGTGAGGGGTAATGAGGATGGGATATGGCCATAAAAAGCCAAAAACGGTTGGTTTTCCTCCTTCAACGTATGCAAGCAGTTTGGGAACAGCCCTGTGATGGTCACAAACTTCTCTGATGTTTGGCGGCATCCATACATATTTTTGCATTACAGAGTTGATGAAAAGCAGTTTTTTGATGGTGCATAACTTTGGTGCCACTCAGTGAAACTTCCTGAAATATTATGATATCATTCTAGACGTGACTTTGAATGGTTCTACAAAGTTGGTGCTGTTTTGACAAGAGGGACACCATTAGAGGGTGTGGTCCCAAAATATTTGAAAGGCTTATATTAAACACAGATTTGAATGCTTTTGCAAGGGTTGGTGGGATTTTGTCAAGAGGGGGCAAAATTAGAGGGGGGGGTCTCACCATTTTTAGATGGCTTATAACTTTGTTGCTGTTTGATGAAAGGGCATAATAGATTTTAGAAAGATTATAGACCCAACCATGAATGTTTGTGCAAAGCCTGAATGGATTTGTCAAATGGGGCTAAGTTATATGACTATTGTATGTAAGTACATTTTGACACTTTTCAAAAAATAAAACATGGATGGATTTAGAGCAAATCGCACAGCAAACTAGTGCAAGGAGCATTGGCAAGGACCTGAAAGCATGGTTTTGCAAATGTATCCGTGTTTTATAATGTAGGTACAAAAGTAGTGATATACATTTGGTGACTGAGATATATAGCATGTGGCCATGACTCGGACAATCTGGCTACTGGCATGACCACGAGGGACCGGCAATGGGGTTAAAGTGGGCATGGCAACCAGGGACCGTCTATGTGGTAATGTTTTTCAAAATCGGGAAAGGTTTGAATGCTAAAGAAAATTCTGCCTGTGGCTACAGCTGAACGTGCTGGACAGGATTGCATCAACAGATTGCTCTGACTAGCGTTGCATACATTGCAACCCCCAACAGGCTCTGAAACAATGCTAATCAGCAGATAATTACACATCATGGTGAACCAGGCACCCACATGGTCATCTGGCCATCTCTCCAAATCATCAACCACCCTTATTTGCGACCATACCGGGACAAGATATTGGGATTGCATCCCAGACTAATTTCCACAACCTCGCAGCAACTACTTGCCCACAATCCACACGCCTTGAGAAAGACCCCAGAGGGTCGAAACATGTGTTGGCTGACTTCTAACAATGCATGTAGCACCAACAATGATTTTCCAGACTGTTTTATTATGACAACCGTAACTTATTGAATAACCCTGCTCTGGTAAACAGGGCTCACTCTCCTATTCGAAACCTAACACTTGAAGAAGGAAGGGCCCCTTCACAATAAACCCCATCACCAGCAGCAGGGTAATCTGATTAAAGTCCTAGATTAAGCACAGTAATCTACCCATTCTACCGCCCTGCAATTACTTTATAATCATTTACTCTGATTTGTTTATTGGGTCATGCAGCATGATCAAAGCCATAGGTCAGAATGGGAACAAATGTTCTCCTTGCGCCTACAGCCTGAAGTGCTGGACTGGATTTCAACAAACCTGTGCGAGCAGTATAAAAAAGGACCTAAAAGCATGTTTTTGTAAATATGTTTTGTGTTTTATTTTTCCAAATTTTCAGAATGAAAGTACGCAAAATAGTGACATAACTCTGGTGCATGGACAGTGGGCCATTTCATTTTCCAGCTCTTATTGCATGCAATAAAAAAGATATACCTGTTCATGCTTGTCCACTAGCATACAACAATGCAGGTCTGTATTGCACACAAGAACATTCACGCTTGTCATGCTGTAAACATGTAAGAACCTATCTTTAATTTCAAAATAAACTTCCTTTTGCTGTAAGTTATGTTTACTAACCATTTCATCACAATTCCCATCTGCAGTTTTAGTTTGTTGCAGTGCACTTTCTACTTCCTCCATGGCAAGCTCAACATTAGTCTGCATAATTGGCTCACCAAGCACATTTTGACTTCCTACTCCAGACTCCCGACTTCCCTCACAAGTCTTGTTTGCCAAGTCAGCTGCCAAAAGTTCTTCTTGAAATAGTTCTTTCTCCAGTAACTCCAAGTACTACTCACATTTTGAATATGTAATTAAGTGTTTTTTTAGCAAAACATTATTTTTCACATTTTTGTATATAGTTATTTTTTTTAGGTAGTGTTATTAGATAGGTTTCATTTCTTCGATTGGGATCATGGACCCTGGATTGTTTATCTGTACATAGTTGACTTTTGGATTTTCAATTTTTATTATGATTTCGCCATGGAGCAATGGTTTTCGATTATAATTTTCCATTGGATTTACTTTTGTGGACTGTGACTTTGGACACATTTCCTTTGCATTATGATTTGTGGTTTTGCATTATTTCACGGACCTGCTGTTTTTTTATTTTTTTTATTTCTATTATTGTTTGTTTATTTTTTATTCAATTTATGTTGCTTTTAATACATATTTTTTATTCAAAGTTCAATGTGTAGTATCATCTCATTGGTTTCATGCATTTCATGATATGGGTTTTGACATTCACTGACACCCATTGGGTGTATGTGAGGGACATGTGTTCCTTTCCAAACTTGCAATTGGGCTTCTATCATGTTTTTGCCATTTCTAAGTGGGTGGATGCAATACTCGGATGGGTGTTTGGCATTTGGAGGCTGACCATAAGGGCCAGGGATCTACATTGTGGTGACATGTTGGCTGGGGGACATGAGTGGGGGCCTGGTGGAGGCTGCCCCTGGTGGCTGGGGGGTGGGGGTGATAGGGGACATGAGTGGGGGCCTGGTGGAGGCTGCCCCTGGTGGCTGGGGGGTGGGGGTGGTGGGAGAAATGAGTGGGGGCCTGGTGGAGGCTGCCCCTGCACTGCTGGGGGGTGGGGGTGGTGGGAGACATGAGTGGGGGCCTGGTGGAGGCTGCCCCTGCACTGCTGGGGGGTGGGGGTGATAGGGGACATGAGTGGGGGCCTGGTGGAGGCTGCCCCTGGTGGGTGGGGGGTGGGGGTGATAGGGGACATGAGTGGGGGCCTGGTGGAGGCTGCCCCTTGTGGCTGGGGGGGTGGGGGTGGTGGGAGACATGAGTGGGGGCCTGGTGGAGGCTGCCCTTGCACTGCTGGGGGGTGGGGGTGATAGGGGACATGAGTGGGGGCCTGGTGGAGGCTGCCCCTGGTGGCTGGGGCATGGGGGTGGTGGGAGACATGAGTGAGGGGCCTGGTGGAGGCTGCCCCTGCACTGCTGGGGGGTGGGGGTGGTGGTAGACATGGGTGGGGGCCTCTTAGAGGCTGTCCCTGGTGGCTGGGGGGTGGGGGTGTAGGGAGACATGAGTGGGGGCCTGGTGGAGGCAGCCCCTGCACTGCTGGGGGGTGGGGGTGGTGGGAGACATGAGTGGGGGCCTGGTGGAGGCTGCCCCTGGTGGCTGGGGGGATAGGGGACATGAGTGGGGGCCTGGTGGAGGCTGCCCCTGCACTGCTGGGGGGTGGGGGTGCAGGGAGACATGAGTGGGGGCCTGGTGGAGGCTGCCCCTGCACTGCTGGGGGGTGGGGGTGGTGGTAGACATGGGTGGGGGCCTGGTGGAGGCTGCCCCTGGTGGCTGGGGGGTGGGGGTGCAGGGAGACATGAGTGGGAGCCTGGTGGAGGCTGCCCCTGCACTGCTGGGGGGTGGGGGTGGTGGGAGACATGAGTGGGGGCCTGGTGGAGGCTGCCCCTGCACTGCTGGGGGGTGGGGGTGGTGGTAGACATGGGTGGGGGCCTGGTGGAGGCTACCCCTGGTGGCTGGGGGGTGGGGGTGCAGGGAGACGTGAGTGGGGGCCTGGTGGAGGCTGCCCCTGCACTGCTGGGGGGTGGGGGTGGTGGTAGACATGGGTGAGGGCCTGGTGGAGGCTGCCCCTGGTGGCTGGGGGGTGGGGGTGCAGGGAGACATGAGTGGGGGCCTGGTGGAGGCTGCCCCTGCACTGCTGGGGGGTGGGGGTGGTGGGAGACATGAGTGGGGGCCTGGTGGAGGCTGCCCCTCCACTGCTGGGGTGTGGGGGTGGTGGTAGACATGGGTGGGGGCCTGGTGGAGGCTGCCCCTGCACTGCTGGGGGGTGGGGGTGGTGGTAGACATGGGTGGGGGCTGGGTGGAGGCTGCCCCTGCACTGCTGGGGGGTGGGGGTGGTGGGAGACATGAGTGGGGGCCTGGTGGAGGCTGCCCCTGCACTGCTGGGGGGTGGAGGTGATAGGGGACATGAGTGGGGGCCTGGTGGAGGCTGCCCCTGGTGGGTGGGGGGTGGGGGTGATAGGGGACATGAGTGGGGGGCTGGTGGAGGCTGCCCCTGGTGGCTGGGGGGTGGGGGTGGTGGGAGACATGAGCGGGGGCCTGTTGGAGGCTGCCCCTGCACTGCCGGGGGGTGAGGGTGGTGGGAGACATGAGTGGGGGCCTGGTGGAGGCTGCCCCTGCACTGCTGGGGGGTGGGGGTGATAGGGGACAAGAGTTGGGGCCTGGGGGGCCTGGTGGAGGCTGCCCCTGGTGGCTGGGGGGTGGGGGTGATAGGGGACATGAGTGGGGGCCTGGTGGAGGCTGCCCCTGGTGGCTGGGGGGTGGGAGTGATAGGGGACATGAGTGGGGGCCTGGTGGAGGCTGGCCCTGCACTGCTGGGGGGTGCGGGTGGTGGTAGACATGGGTGGGGGCCTGGTGGAGGCTGCCCCTGGTGGCTGGGGGGTGGGGGTGCAGGGAGACATGAGTGGGGGCCTGGTGGAGGCTGCCCCTGCACTGCTGGGGGGTGGGGGTGGTGGGAGACATGAGTGGGGGCCTGGTGGAGGCTGCCCCTGCACTGCTGGGGGGTGGGGATGGTAGGAGACATGAGTGGGGGCCTGGTGGAGGCTGCCCCTGCACTGCTGGGGGGTGGGGGTGGTGGGAGACATGAGTGGGGGCCTGGTGGAGGATGCCCCTGCACTGCTGGGGGGTGGGGGTCATGGGAGACATGAGCGGGGGCCTGGTGGAGGCTGCCCCTGGTGGCTGGGGGGTGGGGGTGATAGGGGACATGAGTGGGGGCCTGGTGGAGGCTGCCCCTGCACTGCTGGGGGGTGGGGGTGCAGGGACACATGAGTGGGGGCCTGGCGGAGGCTGCCCCTGCACTGCTGGGGGGTGGGGGTGGTGGTAGAAATGGGTGGGGGCCTGGTGGAGGCTGCCCCTGGTGGATGGGGGGTGGGGGTGCAGGGAGACATGAGTGGGGGCCTGGTGGAGGCTGCCCCTGCACTGCTGGGGGGTGGGGATGGTGGGAGACATGAGTGGGGGCCTGGTGGAGGCTGCCCCTGCACTGCTGGGGGGTGGGGGTGGTGGTAGACATGAGTGGGGGCCTGGTGGAGGCTGCCCCTGGTGGCTGGGGGGTGGGGGTGCAGGGAGACATAAGTGGGGGCCTGGTGGAGGCTGTCCCTGCACTGCTGGGGGGTGGGGTGGTGGTAGACATGGGTGGGGACCTGGTGGAGGCTGCCCCTGGTGGCTGGGGGGTGGGGATGATAGGGGACATGAGTGGGGGCCTGGTGGAGGCTGCCCCTGGTGGCTGGGGGGTGGGGGTGATAGGGGACATGAGTGTGGGCCTGGTGGAGGCTGCCCCTGGTGGCTGGGTGGTGGGGGTGATAGGGTACATGAGTGGGGGCCTGGTGGAGGCTGCCCCTGGTGGCTGCGGGGTGGGGGTGCAGGGAGACATGAGTGGGGGCCTAGTGGAGGCTGCCCCTGCACTGCTGGGGGGTGGGGGTGCAGGGAGACATGAGTGGGGGCCTGGTGGAGGCTGCCCCTGCACTGCTGGGGGGTGGGGGTGATGGGAGACATGGGTGGGGGCCTGGTGGAGGCTTCCCCTGGTGGCTCTGGGTGCAGGGGGACATGCGTTGGTTGGCAGTAGTTCAAGGTGACATGTGGGTTGGCTGGGGGGCATGGCCATTGTGGATGGGGTGCCTGCAGGACATGTCCAGGGTAGGCCCCTGTGGTGTGGGCCACCTGCAGGGGCCGTGGAGGGTGTAGAGGGAACACCTGGGAGGACCCACACGTGCAATTCACGTGTGGTGCTCCCCGCGCACCCCTGTAATACACGTACCCTGATGGAATCGCGTGTGATACTTCCCGCGCACCCCTGAAATACACGTACCCTGCTGATTTTGCGTGTGATACATCCCGCGCACCCCTGAAATACACGTACCCTGCTGCTTTTGCGTTTGATACTTCCCGTGCACCCCTGGAATACACGTACCCTGCTGTTTTTGCATGTGATACTTCCCGCGCACCCCTGGAATACACGTACCCTGATGGAATTGCGTGTGATACTTCCCACGCACCCCTGAGATACACGTACCCTGCTGGTTTTGCATGTGATACTTCCCGCGCACCCCTGAAATACACGTACCCTGCTGTTTTTGCGTGTGATACTTCCTGCGCACCCCTGGAATACACGTGCCCTGATGGAATCGCGTGTGATACTTCCCACGCACCCCTGAGATACACGTACCCTGCTTCTTTTGCGTGTGATACTTCCCGCGCACCCCTGAAATACACATACCCTGCTGCTTTTGCGTGTGATACTTCCCGCGCACCCCTGAAATACACTTACCCTGCTGTTTTTGCGTGTGATAATTCCCGCGCACCCCTGGAATACACGTGCCCTGATGGAATAGCGTGTGATACTTCCCGAGCACCCCTGATGCACACGTACACAGGACAATCGCATGTGGAACTTCCCGCGAACCACTGAAATACACGTTCCCCGCTTGGCGTTTGCTGTTTGCCAGCCCTGTGAACTGGTCCAGGGTTAGCGCAGCCCTTTGCGATTATTTGGGGATTTTGAAGGCTTTTCCTTGCGCGAGGGCGTTCTTGGGGGCGTAACTGGCACTGCTGCAGGGTCGCTGCGCCACGCTGCGCCACGGCTGGTTTTGGATGTGAAAATCCATGAATACGCTGTGCGCGGAAATCGATGTTAGCGTACGCGGCTGGCGCAGACCTTCGCACGGGCACACTGTGCGCCAGCCGCGTGCACCACTTTTGTGCGAATTTCTATGAATTACCCTGATAATATTCTACTCATTTGCAAATCATGTTGAACTAACATAGTGTAAATGAAATATGAAGGCTGCACATAGTCAAATGAAACTGCATGCATACACAATGTTCAGATATCAAACAAGAATACTACTACAAAACCATAAAAATGATTTGCTCAATTAACATCACTGCTATAAACACACACAATTACTAACTTCTTTCTTTTACAATTGCAGTGAAGACCACTCTCCTGGAAAACAGCAACTACAAAGAAACCTGATCATTCCACAAAAAAAGAGTATGTACAATACTACCATACTTTCTCTGCCTAGCCTTTAAATCTCTCCAAAATCTTGCTCTCCCTTATCTCTCCTCCCTCCTCTCTTTCTACACTCCATCCCACTCCCTTCACTCTGCTGGCCACTTTCTTCTCACCATTCCTCCTTCCCCTTATACCACACCCCATTTCTGCTCCTTTCATCTCCTAGCCCCCCTGCACTGGAACTCCTTACCTCTCTCACTCCGCTCTATTTCTACCTTTTCCTCATTCTACACTTTCCTCAAATCTCTCCTTCTCCATTCCCCAACATGAAACCCCTCCCACCTTCTTCACCCGCCCCCCTTGCCTTATCTCCTTAACCATGATATGATATGATATGGCATTTGTAACGCGTCTATACACAATTGTTTCAAGGCGCGACAAGGCAGGGGGGGAACATGGGGAGACAGACAACGATCATACTAGGCCAGGTGTCATTCAGATTGCGCAAGTGCAAGGGTAGAGGGGAAGGGAAAAGTGCAAGGGGAAAGGGAGCGGGGAAAGTGCAGTACAGGGTTAGTAGAATACAAGATAAATAAATAAGGGCCAGCTGGTGGCAAGTGCAAGGTAGGTGCAGGGAGG
The DNA here is from genome assembly GCF_040938575.1 of Ambystoma mexicanum. NCBI lineage: Eukaryota > Metazoa > Chordata > Amphibia > Caudata > Ambystomatidae > Ambystoma > Ambystoma mexicanum. The sequence goes on from NC_090936.1 coordinate 914,910,922, forward strand.
AGGGGCTGTAGGGATACAGAGACAGTTCCGCAGTGCAGGGGTTGCCAGGGAGGCAGTGCAGGGAAGAGTGGCTGGGCCAAGGACCGAGATTGGTGAGTGGCCCAGTTGCAGATTCAGTGCAGGTTCATTGAGTTTTGCAGGGGAGAGGGTGAGAGAAGGCGGAGGCAAAGAGGAAGGTTTTGAGGTGCTTCCGGAACCAGAGATGGTTCTCCTCAAGCAATTGCTCACCTAACATGGAAGCCTTTACTAAACAAAGATAAACAGAAACAACTCCTCTTAGGTGAGCACCTGAGGCTCAAATGCAATCCATCTCTAAATGTTCTCATCTGAGGCTGTTCCTGTTATGGACACTGCAAAAGAAGTGCCTGCCTTTTTATCCCTTGATTGGTCCTCAAGGCACCAAACCATTAAGTAGCTCCTCCCACATGTTTTCCGCTCTTTTCTGAGCTTGCTTGGTGAAGATTTTGAACGTATAGAGTGATGGTTTTCTGTAGTGGAGGTATTGCAACAATTGTTCACCTAACATGGAAGCACTTACTAACTAAAGAAAAATAGAAAGAACTCCTGTTAGGTGAGCACCTGAGGCTCAAATGCAATCCTTCCCTAAATATTATAACATACACTTCCAGAGTTGTTGTTTATTTCACAGAACTTCAACCTCAAAAGGTAAGCACTTACAACATTGAAGCTGTATTTCAATGAGGTTCTAAAACTTCTGAAATTCAAAACTGCAATGTTAAGCCAGTGGGCCTGCATCACTGTAGTCATCTGAGCAACATGAAACAAGAGTGCACTGTAACTTACATTACCGCTCTCATGGGTCTCTAGTCATTCCAAAGGCCCTAGAAACTCTTGCTGGACTTATTATGAAATGTGCAAGTGTGTCACGGACGGGACTGGTGGCAGCTATCGTTTCTCTTGTGTTTTGAACCCATTTTCGCCATGTTATCCGCGCTTACCGCGTTTGGCACAAATAAGTGGCCTGGCTCCAAAATGGCCATGCCACAAGGTTCTTTGTCGTGTCCGCTGACCGTCTTGCCCCTTCACCTTCACCCAGGTCGAGCCGACCTGCCGCAGTCCTTATTTGGTCATGCACTTTCCCGCAAAACACAAAGCTTTCGCAAGCTTCTGCATGCCTTGTGTGTGCCTCCAGGGTGTGGGCTGGGATGTCTGTTCCCAATACACATCCTGGGTGTCAGAGAGTCTAGAGTGTCCTGAATGCCTGGGACCACTGTGGTCCGTGACAGGTCCACGTATGGTGTGAGTGTTTGTGAGCAGATCTCCCATTGGGCCCTCTCCGTTTTGGCGCGAAGGGAACTTTGGATAAGAGGAGGCTGAAAACACCACTACCAGGTTGATCTCCTGAGTTCACACCGAACAAGGGATAAGGAGCCAAGTAGCCTGCAACAAGAAGCTGAGTCGAGGAACCGCTGGTGACCCGCTGAAGGTTTGGCACCCTGAACTGCTGTCATTCTGCGAGACCCCTCTGCATCTGATCGTCCTAGAAGGTCTGCTAAGGCGCTTCGACCCTTTGGAATAGTGGGACCAACTATTCCCGGCACCTTCATCAAACCCTGCAAGTAAGCCTCTTCGGAAGTGTCCCTGGGCCAACCAGTGGGCTCACCAGTTTACGCTTCGCTCTGTCTCCGCCGCCGTTTCGGGGAAGCCCTCGAAACTTGGGCTACTGCTTGCTCTGCATCCACGGCACCCTCACACCGAATTCATACACTTGACATTCCCAGGTCTGAAGTGAGACGAGTGTGCCAGGACCAGAGTAAATGCGGTTGCCGTGTTGCCCTGCTGTGTTAACAACCTGTGCACGTCTGCTGCATTTGGGACACCCTCTACCCTGCATCCTGCTACGCAGAATATACACGGTGTCGAGACATCCTGATCATCGCAGCTGAACCTGCCAGCAACGTGAACTGAACTGGAGAAGTCTGGGTATGCCTGCGTCGGGGACCAGTGAGTAGTCCATACCCCAACCGGTGGCCCCTCGTGCAGGAGCCCGTTTTTCTGCTACCGCTCTTGCGAAATAGCAACTCTATCCAGCACTCTCACCCTGCCTCTGCCCACCAGTGGAGTTCTTGCTTGAGTAGTGGGGACTTGTTCTGCATCGCGTCATTCACCTTCCTGAACCACCTGATATCCTTGAAGAGGCCCTCCTTTGTCCATTGGCACCAGCGCGTGCAGGTACTTTTGAGCATAAGACTCCTCTCTTCGTAGGGCTCGGACTTCTTCCTAGTTAGGTGTATTTTGGATGTCGAATTGGGTCTAATGATTACTTGCACTGCCTGTTTTCCTCCCCATCTAGGTGGTCTTCATATTGCGTGCTCCTAACTCCCTTATACCCCGCGGTCTTGTATATATATTGTATTGATTGTGATGTGTTGGTTTACTTTAGTATTATTGTGATCCTTTGCTATGGTCGATGTTACAAAGGCCTTGTAATAAATGTGTATATATAACACCTGTCTGGAGTAATTTGTAAGTGTCCTTGCTTTGTGTGCTCATTGAGGTCTTTCCGTCACCCTCACCCCTCTTGAGACTTAGTCTTGACCGCCGCCATCGCTACCCTGATTGGTCTGGCTTGTCCAGAGGTCACCCTGTTCCAAGAAACTAGGCTGGCCTTCTGAACCTCTGCCCCTCCAGGTCAGAGTTCAGAAATCCATCTTAACAAGCACAAATAACATAACTCAGCCCCTAGAATATTTGTATTACAAAACAAAGAATAGTTTTAATTTTATACCATTTGATTTACTATTAGTGCTTATCCTCACCACTAGCTCACTTTTTACTGTCATCTGAACCGCAGTATAGTATCACACAAATAGAAGAGTAGCCTTCCCAAGTAATTGTAGCTGCCCAATGCACAATCACACACCACCAGATACATCTTTACAATCATACTCAAACACTCATTCATACAGCACACATACATTGTACAACAGCCCAACCCATGCCTTCTATTTTTTTGTTTCAACAGACCCCACAGAATGCCTACCAGAAAGCAAGTCCGTAGAAAGCAACGCAGAAATAGAGCAAATGAAAATAAAAATGTCCAAACTAAGCATCCATCTCTAGCAGAGTTTGTACAAAAAGTTCAAACAAAACAGCTAATACAGTCATTTAGCAAAACTAAACAATCTTCCAGTATATAAACTTTGCCTCCTCTATCAAAATGTAAAAGAACACAGAAAATGATTAACAGAAATACAGGTACCATTACTGCTAAAACTGCTCCTATAAATCTTGATATAGCAGGAAATAACCATACCAAAAAAAGTATATTAGGAAAAATATTCCGCCACAGAGTCCTTCAGAATCTTATAAAATCAGGAGACAAATCATGCACAACCCTTAAAAACTACTGTATAAAATTACTCTTAGAAGCTTTGATAGACAGTGCAATCTTTCGCAAAAGAAAGTTATTTATTTTAGTGTTAAACAGAATGAAAGCACTTACAAAACTAAGTACTAAATTACAAAAAAAGCTTCTCAATAAACGGAATGCCAACAAAAATAACTTCTTAAATATCTGTGGAGGTGAATGGAGTCACGCCACGAGCAGAGAACCATATTTCAATGAAGAAGCATACATGCAAAATCAAACAAACGCAATTGCCACCCATAGCAGTGGACGAGGTTATGAACATGTAATAATACCATAATGGAACAAGAATTACTGCTTACAAAAATATCTCCAAAGAACTCAGAATCAATTCTCCATTTGACTGAACCAGAACGTCCAGTATACAAATGGCCAAGCACGTCAATATGTAACATTGCCAAAAAAACTTTCAAATCTTTACGCCAGTTCCTCAATCAATATGTGAAAGGCAAAGACAAAATCAAAATAAAACTGCTGCATAATATGGATGCTTGTCCAGTACGCAAATACACAGGACTGCAAGGACATTCATTGGCCTGCATTTCAGGACCTATTTGCAAAAGCAGCTTCCATTATATCAAAATGATATCAACACATCATTCAACTATAAGAAATCTAGTCTATAAACTGTATTATGCTAAAAGTACTGCTTTAGCACTAGCCAATTTAAATAACAATCTTCTACATGGTACGGCCAAAGACCTACTCGAAGAAATCAACCATATCCAGAGTAAATATTTTGGAAGTGAAAAACACTTTCAAAATGCAATAGTTTTATAACAGACTAGCAACAATTCTGCACATGGCAACCTTCTACTACACACATACAAAAAAGAAATACTAAAATTCAAAAGTACATATGCTGAAATACCAAACAATGGGCCTCATCACGAGTTGGGCGGTAACGCAGGTGCTATTAGCACCGATGTTAATAGCCCTACCGCTAAATCCCCCAGCGCTAATAGCGCCGGATCACGGGTTTGGCGGAACGGGTATTGCCCATTACCCACTGAGCCCATTCGGGAATTCCCCATTCCCCGTTGGGCTCAATGGGGAATTTTCACGCTCTTACCGCTGGCGGATTTCCCGCCAAACCCGTGATGTGGCGGACACTTAAATGTGGCAGTAATAGCGCTACCGCCGCATTTAAGGGTTACCGCCAAACTCGTGATGAGGCCCAATGTGTGTGTGTGTGTTGCCGCAGAACTTTTATAAAAGTAACACAAAAACTATAGACATAACATACAAAATAGAAGACAATGAAGATTTCAAATGGTTTGAAATAGCTCTCTACCCTATAGCAGAAAAAAAATACGAAATAACTGACCCCTTGACAGTTTGCAGTTACTGCACTACAAAACTTGAAAAAAATCAAACTACTTCACGTGCTATCACAAATAATTTGGAATTATTCCCTCTACCAAAACCCCTGAAACAACTCAATGTATATGAGAGCATCATAATTCAAACAGTACACCCATTCCAAGCAATAATACGCCTTCAACCAAAAACAGCAAAATTACCTCCCTCTGATTTGGTAAAAGGCATTCACGGCAAAGTTATATATTTACCATTAGATCTAAAAGAAAATGTGCACACTATGGGAGTGCAACGTCCAATAGAACAATCTTTAGTTGTCTTAGTAAATGGTGTACCTACAAAAGACAAAAATATTTGGCAACAACTGGTAGATTTACATAAAGTTAGAGAAGCCTTGCAATATCTAAAAGACAATAATGAATAATACAAAGAAATAAATATTGAAGAAAACTTAAGAGAAACAACTTAAATAAAACAAGAGTCACCAGAAACTGGTCAATTTGAACTTCTAGATCCTACTACAATATCCAATATTTTAGACCATTATACAATTCATCCATTACACTCTAAAGACACCATAAATGAGGCACTAGAAATTTACCAAATGCGACAAACAAAAGGATCACCAACCAGCATATGGGGAAAAAAGTATAGAAGCACATGCTTTTCCTTTACTCTTTCCTACTGCAAAGGAGGAAGGTACGATTATAGACCCACTCAGATAACAGCATCAGAATACCGCTCATTACGAATGTATTCTGAAGATCCAAGATTTAGACAAAATGTGGAATACATATTTCACCTACTCTTTGAAAGTGAACTAGCAACTCTATGTTACGGAGTTACACACACATTAAAATCAGGAACCCACTTTCAAAATATGTCAGCTACGCAATTACTACAAAAAGTGCAAGAAAAAGATGAAGTTTTACAATCAAACATTACAAATCTGTTAGCAAACATGCGTGGTACGAAAGAGTACTGGTTCTGACATCACGGAGATGTACGTTGCATGATAAGAAACCTTGGCCCACCCACTTGATTTGTTACATTAAGTTGTGCAGAATATGCATGGGAAGATCTACATGATTTCCTAAGCATTTCAAACAAAAACAAAACAAACATAGATATACTAACACCTGGAGAATGTTTCTCTCTAGATCCTGTTAATGTTTCAAGATATTTCCATCACTGCTTCATTGCTATGCTACACTTTATTTGTAATAAAACTGTTCCTCCCCTCTGAGAAGTTCAACATTTCTTTTGGAGAAAAGAATACCAAGCCAGAGGAGCACCACATATCCACATGCTTTTATGGATTAAAGATGCTCCTAAATTTGGTCAAGACAGTGATGCACTGATTTACAGTTTATCGAAAAATATGTCACTTGTGAAATTCCATCAGAAGCAACAAATAGTGATCTTCATGCACAAATTGTACAATTTCAAAGACACAAATGTGGCAAATATTGTCGTCGTAAATACAAAAACAAAGGGAAATACTACACCAAATGCCGTTTTGGTTTCCCTAGACCGGTTACAGAAACAGGTTAAGTGAACAACTTCATGTCTTCAGTTAGACATAGTGTTAAAGGTAAATTACCTAAAAATACATATTACACAAAAAGAACAGAAGAAGCAAAATATATCAATGATTACAACGCAATCATTGCCTTATTGTGGAATGCAAACATAGATGTGCAGTACATTGCAGACAATTCCACTGCAGTTGCACAATGTGTTACAGCCTACTTTACAAAAGCAGAAAAAACAGAGCTTCAAGACTTCTGAAATGACCTGTCATCAGACAAAACACTGTCTCAGAAATTGTACAGCTTGGGCATAAAAATGCTCTCCCATAGAGAAAATGGCTGCTATGAAGCTGCAGATCGTTTAACCGGTACCGCTTTGTATGGAAAATATGAAAATACAGTATGGCTAAGTCTTGGCCCTGCTAAATTTAAAAGAAAAGAGTTCTCAAATCATACAATGACCTAGAAACAATAGCCAAAAATGATCCCAAGAGCCAAGACATTTTAAAAAACAATTTAATAGACACATACTACCCAAACAGAAGTACCACTTTGGAAACCATGTGTCTATACCACATAGCCCAAAACTTCACATACAAAAACCAATATAAAACCTGATGAAAAAAAGGTAGATACAGAGTAACTACTGTGTAAACAAATTGTGAAGGCAGCTTAGTAAAACTTACCAAACCAAGTTTAAATAATCATATCAAATTGTCATCAAAAACTCCTCAACATAAAGAACTATATTACATGCCCCTGCTACAACTCTTTAAACCATGGAGAAAAGAAGAAGAAATGCTAGATAACTATAACTCCTATGAAGACGCTTTCAAAGCAAATGAAAGCACTATCACTGATGTAAACTTTACACAGTACAAAACAATGTTGCACAATGAACAGCAACACGAAGAAGAACTCCAGGCTCAACTAGATAAGGACACTCCTGACAGTAGTCAACCTTCTGTAACAGGAAGTCAAGAACCACGGGGACAGCCACTAATAGCAAATGAGGCAGAATTAGCTATGACAGAAGTAGAAAACGCCATGTGTCAGTATGAAGATACAGAAGACTTAAGTACACTACAATCAAAACTAAACAATGAGCAGCGTAGCATTTTTCAAGAAGTAACAAAAGAAATTGCACATGGTATACAACATGAAAATAAAGAATGTACCTGCCAAAATTACAAACCTATACTATTATACGTCAGTGGTGAAGCTGGTTCAGGCAAAACATTCTTAATCAAAATCATCAGCAAGTTCCTTCAACAACTGACAAACAACAAACTGTCAGTTGTTCTAACTGCCCCCACAGGTTTAGCTGCCTACAACACAGGAGGTGTAACTTTACATCGATTACTACTCCTACCAGTAGAACACCAAAACAAATTAGAATATTACAAACTTTCTACAGAAGCTGCAATGGAACTACGCAGAGTGTTAAAACAAATGAAAATGCTACTAATAGATGAAGTGAGCATGGTCTCCATCCTAATGTTGGCTTTGATTCTCCTCAGATTACAAGAAGTACTTAAAACAAACTATGAAGAGCTCTTTGGAGGAAAACACATTATTGTTTTCGGAGATCTTCTTCAATTGACACCATTGAAAGGTAAACCAATTGTTAAAACCTTAGGCCACAAACGCTGCCGGAAAACTATTGGTAGCATAGGAAATGTCAACCTTTGGCAACATTTCCAATACAGAGAATTAACAGAAAACATGTGACAGTCTACAGACCTCACCTACGCCAACATTTTAAAAATTATTAGAGTTGGTGTACTATCTCAAGAAGCACAAGCAATATTAAAAACCTGGCACATCCATGCACCTTATGGGCATAACTCATGTGCTACTGATGTTATGGAACAATTAGCACACAATAATATCAATTGTATGGCCTTAATGCCAACTCTTGTAAGCTGTTCCAAATTCAATGAAACAATGTTGAAAAAAGAAATGCAACCAATAATTGAAATTTCCGCAACAGGCAAACTGGACGTACATGGTATGACACTACCCATGTGTGAACAAACCACACCAAGACTAAATACCTTAGAAAATTCTATCTCCAACACAGCTGATTTGGAAAAAATATTAAAATGATCCTTAAACTGTAGAGTAATGCTTAAATGTAACCTTGACGTGGAGCAAGGACTAGTTAATGGAGCACTGGGTACAGTTGTTGGCTTTCAAACATACCCACATGACAATAACATTCAGTTTGTCAATATTCTCTTTGACAAACTTTCTGAAATAAAAAGGATAGGGCGCTCAACAGCTCTATTCCTTCTCTTCAAAGACATGTTTGTACGCAGAGAACACTTTTCTCTAACTCTAGCATATGCAGTCACCATTCATAAATCTTACCCTAGACAAAGCATTGATAGATATTGGTAACACAGTCTTTAAAGAAGGCATGAGCTACGTAGCACTATCACGTTTATGCACACTTGACCGTCTATTTCTAATCAACTTTGATACAAATAAAGTAAACACTGATATTCCTTTCATTTTAGAATACAATAGACTACGTTCTCTATACACACCCATCTAAAAACATATCCTGTTCCACAAAAAAGAAAACGTTGTAAAAGAAAAATAATTCAAACAGAAATGCAACAGGATCTCACTGCAAATTCCCCAAAGAGACAAAAAGAAACAAATACCTCAACAATTACCACAACCAAAGAAGAACCTATTACTCAAAGTAACTCAAGTACTTCTTCAAAGAAGCAACAAACACTACGAAAAAATGACTTGGACACACGCCTATCTGGTCCAGTCAAATTTTCAAATATAACTGGTGTAAGTTGCTACACAAATGTAGCAATGAATATTCTATTTCAATTACCACCAATTGCAGAGAACATTTACTTACACAGTACAGTCCAATTGTGATTGCGAATGTCAGCACTTCATAGAAACGCAAAAAACAATCCTGACAACACGTATAGTGTTCATGGAATAAGACAAGAATTAGACTACTGTGCTGGAATGGTGAAATTCACTATAAACTCACAAGAAGATCCACAAGAATTGCTAATGTACTTACTACAAGTACTGGAAAACAAAAACATACCTATAAATGAAATCTTACAGATATCATACATGTGGAAACATACATGCACTCTCTGCAACAATGTGACACAGGAACACATCCCTAATGAGCGCGTTGTGTATGTATCCATACCTAATTGTGAATCTGTTCCATTTCAGCAACTTGTACAAAATGCAAACCATGGTCGATTATATACTACCTGGATCTAACTGCCCCAAGATTCTACAACAACCAAACAGATAAACTAATACCACTAAATTATAACAATAAATAGACATTTAGAATACGCCAACAGGTATCTAACTGCCCCAATATTTTGTAACAACCAAACAAATAAATCAATACCACTAAATTATAACAAAAAATAGACAGTTAGAATACGTCAACAAGTATCTAACTGCTCCAAAAATGTGCACCAAGCCAACATAACATTAGTCAAAAACAACAAGTGAACAGTCGTAGAAAAAAAACAAATAGACTGTTGCATAACAAAAAAGGGGTTTTTATCTACCAGACAGGAGGCACAACCGATGCAGGTCACTACACTGCATATATTAAAAAGAAATGTGGATGGTTTGAATGTAATAATAGTACCATTATTCTAAAGCAGAGATTACCAGCAAATCTTATAAACACTTCTTTAATCTTCATAAAACCAAAACTTTATAACTAATCTGTACTTAAACATTAACAAAACTTCAATTAAAAAACTATAAACTGTTAGAATACGCCAACAGGTATCTAACTGCCCCAAGATTTTCAACAACCAAACAGATAAAACAAAACCACTAAATTATAACAAAAAATAAACAGTTACAAGACGCCAACAGGTATGTAACTGCTCCAAAAATATGTAACAAACGAACAGATAGAAGCTTAGCCAGAAACAAAAAGTGAACTCTGAAAACAAACAAACAAATAGACTGTAGCATAACAAAAAAAGTTTTTTTTTAATCCGACATGGATTTTTTTTCTCCCACAGACCCAATGATTAGAAAAACAAACACAGAAACTGAGCAAATAGCACAGTACACTGGTTTGTAATCTACTAAATATGAGGGTCAAAATGAATAAACTATGTCTATTATTCAATGCTGTAAGTCCTTACAAACTACCAATACTAACATGATCTTTACTTTTATCAGAGAAATTGACAAAGAATATATGTACTGCAGTTACCAAACCAAACAGTAAGTATATTGCAATAAGTACAACTCATAAATTCTGCTCCATAACACAACAACTAAAACAAACACTGTATATAACTTCAATCTTGAATGCATGGACCATGCACCCAAGACTCTAGAACCTGGCCACAACCACTGCAGCATATCACACCCATGAAAGCTTATAACTTTGGTACTTATAACTTTGGTCTTGCGTAAGCCCTGGCCACAATTACCACATACACCCAAGACTCTATACCCTGACCACAACCACCACATGCACCCAAGAATCTAGGCCCTCACCACAACCACCAAATGCACCCAAGACTCTAGGCCTTCCCACAACCACCGCAGTTTATAACACACATAGATCACACCCGTAGAATCAGACATTCAAACCATGCCATATAGTCTTTTTAATGTCCGCAGACACCATTTGTGTTCTTAGAACAGTTTCAACTTGCCTACGAAAGGTACGGAAAGGTACAGTGTCCTTAGGACACCTCCATATTTGTTTTTTTTACGGACATCCCGGACACCATGTGTGTTCTTAGAACAGTTTCAACTTCCATGTGAACAGTACGGACAGGATAGTGTCCTTAGGACACATCCATTTTCATTTAATTATGGACATCCTGGACACCGTGTGTGTTCGTAGAACAGTATCACCTCGCCTGCGAACAGTACGGACAGGTATAGTGTCCTTAGGACATCCCATATGGGTCGATTGCAGATGTCCGCGGATACAACAAACACAATAGCGGTGCCTACTACCTAAATAGATACAATATTTAAACCATCTCTTACCCCCCCACCATCCCCAAACAGTCTTACAGACCAACACACTTGCCAGAATTGTATTTCCCCACCATTTGTCACCGCGCTGTCCGCAGACGTCCACGGATACAAGGTTGCGGGCGTTTCCAAAAATCTGACGCACGCCACGCTCTCCACCATCCAATCGGCGAACACGCTGCATGTCCGTGGACATGATGCAAGTCGATTAGCCAATCAGGACACTGCCCGTGGAGCGAACAGGGAAGTGTGTCCGTGGACCGAACATAGATATCACACATTTTTTTACCTATTTTTTGGTCATTTTAAAAAATAACTAGTGGACGGATTTTCACCAAATTTACAAAAGCTTGCTTTCGGGACCAAGCCGCTGGTCCTGCTGCAAATTTGATGAAAATCCATCCAACGGTTTGGGTTGTAGGCGTGAGCAAAGTTTTTTCCCCATTCAGCCATTTTGGGACCCCCCGTATAACTTTGCCCCATGTAGACCAGACCTCACCAAACTTTGCAATAAAATTCGGAATGGGCCATATACTTTTCTTGCCAAGTTTGGTAAGGGTTCGTCCAGGGAGAACGAAGTTATAAGCCGCCCAAAAACTGCTCTTCCTATGGAAACAGCAAGTTAACTTATACTACCGTGGCTGTGTAATATATTCAATTAAAATATTTTGGTAAAGGGACGTTATGTTTAAGTTGGACTAATAAAAACCTATAGAATTCAAATAAAATGTTTGTTAAAGGGATGTTATGGTTACAAGTAAAATGGAAAACTCCCAGAAATTCATCAATTATGGTAAGCTAAACAAACATAACTTGCACCACCACCGTGCACTGCTAAGATAAACACCCAGTAGATCAAAGATGACATCACAAATGTCATTGATGACATCACTGATAACATCACATATTTGGGCCACTTGTTTTTGTTCACGGACATGTCTAGGCTAGTTTTTATTTTTACTGACAGTGAGAATTTTAAAAATTGAAAAGGTGCTACATATATCTACATTAACCTTCTTATATCTATTTAAAATAATTTCAATAGAATTTGATTTGACCTCCTAGTGCACGTACATGTGGCAATAAGCAGGCCTCAAACACAAAATTAATTTGTACACATGATAATCAACTGTAATGTTATTGCCATTTTATGGTGTTGTTATTTTCTTTTTTCCTTGCTTAGGTTTCCCTGTATGTGGCTCTAATTTGTATAATTTGTATGCATTCTGAGTTTTCATGTGTATTTTTTATACTTAAACAAGTATGTTGCAAGTTTGAAATTGTTAGCTATTTATTCCATGTTTAACATTACGTCCAACTTTGATAAGGCAGCATTTATTATTTTACTATCGGAAAATACCAGATACATAATATTGTACATTTTTGGTACATGCTGCAGCCATTGCCTATGTGTATGTATGATTAGTTTCCTTTATTAACAGCAAATCTCGAATATGTTTTCTTTCAATGAGAACATTCTTTAATAGATTAAGTAGTTTAGTTTATGATAGATCTCCCGATCACCACTGACATCTTGTTACCGCATTTCAAACACTACCCCTTGTAGGGACTGTAGATGAAAATGATGTTAATATGTGACGTTATCAGTGATGTCATCAATGTCATTTGTGATGCCATCTTTCATGTCTTGGGTGTTTGTCTTAGCAGTGCACAGTGGTAGCGCAAGTTATGGTTCATTAGCTTACCATAACTGGTGAATTTCTGGTAATTTTTGGTTTTACGTGTAACCATAGCACCCGTATAACAAACCTTTTTCAATGAATTTCATACTTTTATATTAGTGCTAAGCCCTACGCGGAGACAAGGGCAACACGTCTGGAGCTGCTATGCTGGGACATTTACGAGCAAAAACAATCTGCAAATGAGAAGTGACACGGTGCTTCCCTGGAGCACGTGTGCTCTGTGTTTATTGCTGTACTGCACCCCATTGTTAAAACTGAAATAGTATTGTTTCATCCTCATTGTATATGTTGGCCTATGCCCAGTCGCTCTGCGAGAAAATACGCATTGCAAGGTCGTAACCTTAAGTTAATCGAGCCTCCATTTTAGGTCAAAGCCGCCATTTTAGTTATTCGTGCAAAGTCACCCCGTGGCCTAAAATGGCCGACCTGGGTCCTCTTGTTCTAACTTAATCTCTTCAACCTTTGTAGGAGAGTTAATGTCCAACCTGCCTGCAGGCTACATGTTAGGGTCATGTAGACCTTGTCCTTTGTTGACCTCGGGATCAGGGGATTACTTGAATCGGTGATGTTAACCTACAAATATATAAGAACAATAACACTGTTAAAACATGTCATGTGAAACATCTGTTTGACCTGCATTAAAGCAATGTGTAAAGAGTGTAAAGTTAAACCCAGAGAATAATAGTGCTTGTTAGTAAATGTATTAAAAGGTAAACCGCATGCACGAGATATGTAAATTAGGAATGAACCTGGCGCAACCCTAGCCCAGTACATGATCAACTTGTAGGAGGCTGGACATCGTAATGAAGAAATTGTATAAATACGCTGATGTCCAGCTAGCAATTCCTGTTCACTGCTCACATTTAACCTTCTGGTGGTCTCTGTGATGTACTGACGGCCAAATAGCTATTTGTGCACTTTGTTTTGTAAACTGTACAGTATTGCAATAAAGATTCTGGGAATCTTTACAAGCCCGTTTTGGTGTATTTCTCTTTGTATGGTGTGAAAGCCTTAATATTGTATTTTTCTGATTCCACAGATGGCGCCCGTATAGGGACCCTCATGATTGACTTTGTCTCGTTGAAGGTTGGCTCGGCTATCGGAACGGGATCGGACGGTATGAACAAAACGGCCCCTATTGACGAGAAGTGAATTCCTCGGCAGAACAGCACAATCCGATCTCTGAACGGTGAGCTGTAGCCCGAGACGATGCCTTGACGAGGGTCCATATATCGAGGTGGGTAAATTTGCCGAAATCACCAGACACGTGGGTCCTTAGAACTGTTCTTAGTAACCCAATCGGGCCTCCCAGTCCTTTCGTCAGGTGAATCGTGACCCGATTCTTAATTTAACCCTGACAATTTGAATTTGGTGCATTGTACTCGCGAGCACAATTACTTGACCAGGTAACACCAGAACTCTGATATGCCTGGGAAATTGTCTGCCTGCTTCAGGGCATTATTCCGCAGCGACAGACAATCTTTGGAAGATAGCCGTCCTGCACCACAGGAGGGGTCGCCCGCATGTACTATGTACTGTAAGAAAGGCTTTGGTAGTATAGCATTTAATGACATTTGGCACAGACAGACCAGACATCATTCTAATCTTCGGTGGCCAACCAATGGTAGCTTTGAAATCCCTCGTATAGAATACTTAGAGTCTGTATTGGTAAAGAAAAAGGCTAGACCTGCAGCATTTGACGCATTGCACAGTTGGAAAACAGAAGCTTTGCAGCAACAAAAGAGTAGAGAGAAGCATATGCTTCGACATATGACGAGTGTCGAAAAGGCACGGTTATATGATCAAAATAAACAATTGGAATCAGTTAGGAACATGGACAGAGTGTTTCAATTAGGCATTCAGAAAATCTACCCTTCGAAAGATTTTCATAAGTCCGATGAATTGATTAACAAACTTTTGCATGAATGAAGGCCCGATGCCTCTGCACCACCTCCGTACATCCCTCCTCCTGGTGCTTTGCCCCTTCCTGTTGTTATTCCTCCTCCTCTAGTTCCTCCGGTCCTCCCTGCTGTTCTTCCTGTTGTTCCTCCAGCTGCCGCTCCTTTGCCTGCCCCCTTGCCTACACCTGTTGACATTCAGAATGTGCCTACTCTTCCTTTTTCTTATTCGTGAGCCTTCCCGCTCACCACTTAGCATGTGTTGATTGACAGCTAGGCTGAATGAATGGGGGTTTTCTGCATAAAAGCAGGGCTTTTGGGTCTGGATCTTCAGAAGTCGCCACAGGACCTAAGAATCCGACGAGGGTAACACTGAGCCGACCTGCACGACGACACCTCCGGTGGAGCCCTGCGGAACCGACTCACCACTTCCCGACGACAGAGGAGATCTCCCTGCCGGAGAGTCTCTTCCCCTGACTGGTGGGAACAACCAGTCCTCTTTACCTTTTATTCACCTCAGGACGCAGTGGTCGAATTGCCCGTGCAGCGCACCTCGGCAACCGGATAGCCACTACCCCTGTACCGCGACCAAAAGGTGGTGCCTTGTGACGGAGCACTCCGCGGCTGGTCTCTTCCTTGGTGGTGCACCGGACTTCATTTTCTTCGACGACGAGATCATCTCTACTCTTGGCAAAGACCCGACGTGCATCCACCACCAGGAACAACTGCCCCCGCCGGAGCTGCCCTTCACAACAAGGTACTGTGTCCGCCTGGCGTCCCTTTCGATCGGTTCGAGTGAGGTGTCTTAATCCTCTCCGTTCCGTTGGGTCGCCTCCTTCTCATTCATTGTTCTGAACTGGTTCAATCTGCCGATAACAATTTGCTATAAAGACTTGAATGCATCTCCACTAGAGACTTTTTGGGACATCACGCCTTGCCTCTCTCCGAGTGGGCCTGGCCTCTGAACTTTACGATCTATTGTGATTCTTGCCTTCCTGCCTTGCATTTTATCCGCGTAGGATTGAACCGTGTTGATTTCATAACCTGCCTGTCTTTTTCTCTCCCGTCCTAACTAATATTAGAGTGTCATCTAGGTTGAGGTATAGACCTCTGTCTGAAAATAAGTGGTACCGGTAGAACCTAGAGTTGTCGATATACTGCTAGGCTGATTGATCGTTTTCTACAGTTAGCCCACGAGATTCCTTTGGCTGGTCACTTGAGTTTCAAGAAGACTAAGGAAAGGCTCTCTCTCTACTTATATTGGCCGAAGATGGGGGCCGAAGTATAAAAACACTGCAGGAGCTGCCACACCTGCCAGATCTCTGGTAAGGTTGGCTCCAAGAATGTGGCACCTTTAGTGCCTCTCCCAGTTGTGGGAGTCCCATTTGAGAGAGTAGGGATTGACATTGTTGGTCCCCTTGATCCTCCAGCCTCCTCAGGCAACAGGTTTATACTTGTTGTAGTAGACCATGCTACTAGGTATCCTGAGGCAATTCCTATGAGGACTGTTACAGCTCCGGCTGTGGCTAAGGCCCTCCTTGGTATTTTTACTGGGGTCGGGTTTCCTAATGAAGTAATCTCTGACAGGGGGTCAAACTTTATGTCCAACTACATGAAAGCCATGTGGAAAACCTGTGGAGTTACTTACAAGTTCTCAACAGCTTACCACCCACAAACCAATGGGTTGGTAGAACGGTTCAACCGAACCATGAAGAGCATGATAGGTGCTTTAGAGGAACCCCTTAAGCGTAAGTGGGACCTTCTACTGCCATGCCTTCTCTTTGCTTATAGAGAAGTCCCTCAGGAGGGCGTAGGTTACTGATTAAGGAGGGGTTGGAGAGTGCTCCTTCCCCCAAGCCAATCAGAGTGACTGACTACGTGATAGGTCCCCGGAGGAGAATGTCACACATGATGACGGAAGCAAGCGATAACTTGAAAGCTGGACAAGCATTGGTCAAGCACTGGCACGATCAAAAGGCTAACATGGTTGAGTTCGCTCAAGACCAGCTCGTTCTCGTTATGATCCCAACAAGGAAGAGGGACTTGCAAGATAAGTGGATGGGACCCTTCCGAGTCGTGGGTAAACTTGGAGAGGTTAACTATCTGGTGGACTTGGGCAATCCCAAGGAGGCTCCGACAGTCTTTCACACTAACCGACTTAAAGCGTATGTCTCGCGACCTGATGTAGGAGCGTTGCTTCTAGCGTCATCCGAGGAAAAAGAAGAGAATGAAGCTCTTCTGGATCTCCTCAGAGGCTTACCTTTAGATGGAAAAATTGAAGGAGTAAATCTCTCCTCCAATCTGACACCCGAGCAACAAGAAGAGTGCAAATCTATGTTGAATCAGTTTGTCTCTCTGTTCTCGCTTTCACCAGGCTTGACCCCTTGGGGCCAGCACGACATACTCACTGGTGACTGTCTGCCAGTCAAAAGCAGAGGATACCGCATGTCAGAAAACATACAAACCCACATCAAAGGTGAGGTCAGCAAGATGCTTGATCTCGGGGTAATAGAGCCCTCTACTAGTCCATGGTCTAGCCCAGTTGTGTTAGTACCAAAGGCCGGATCTAAAGAACTTAGATTCTGCATGGATTATAGAGCTGTTAATGCAGTCACCAAGACTGATGCCCACCCTTTGCCAAGGACAGATGAGTTGGTGGATAAACTTGGCGCCGCCAAGTTCCTCAGCACATTTGACTTGACGTCAGGCTATTGTCAAATAGCCCTTACAGACCATGCCAAGGAGAAAACTGAATTTTCTACCCCCGTTGGCTTATACCAGTTTAAGGTAATGCCGTTCGGACTGAAGAATGCACCTGCTACGTTTCAACGGATGGTAAACCAGGTTCTGAATGGGATGGAGGACTTCTGCATGGCATACTTGGATGACATCGCAGTGTTCAGCAATTCCTGGGAAGAACATGTAACCCACCTGAGAGATGTTTTGCAGGCTCTTGGACGAGCCAATCTGACCATAAAGGCGAGCAAATGCCAAATTGGACAGAGTAAGGTAGTCTATCTTGGGCATGAGGTAGGCGGTGGAGAAATAAGGCCTTTGCTCAGTAAAATTGAAGCTGTGCAAAATTGGACAACACCGACTACTCAAACCCAGGTGAGGCGAACAAATGCCAAATTGGACAGAGTAAGGTAGTCTATCTTGGGCATGAGGTAGGCGGTGGAGAAATAAGGCCTTTGCTCAGTAAAATTGAAGCTGTGCAAAATTGGTCAACACCGACTACTCAAACCCCGGTGAGAGCCTTCCTAGGCCTCACTGGGTATTACAGGAATTTCATAGAGAACTGTGGGACCATAGCTTCTCCACTGAATGTCATCTCCTCGCCCAAATTTCCTAAGAAGGTTAGATGGAACGAGGAGTGCAATCAGGCTTTTGAAAACCTGAAAAAGGCTCCTTGCCAAGTGTTAGGCGGAAACCTGTGCAGTTCCCTCTGGGACCACTGCAAAAGATTTAGGACTACAGGTGTTGGCGGTGAACCCACTTGGTAGCAGTCTGCACCACACAGATTCACTTGGTAGCTGTGGCTGAGCAGTCAGACTTCCCTCAAGAAGAGTTGAGCAGTATGTGGAGTATACAAAATAGGGCAGTTCTTCACAGCAAGACAAGCAAACACGCAACGAGGCTTAGTGTAAAGATATTACGGTATTTATTTATAATGAAACATCTATGGAAAACACTAAGGCAAATCATGGCAAACAAATCAAACACAATTACTCTACGAAGAAGAAACGATCAATCCCCCTAGCAATATTTCGACAAGTCTAGGTTCTACCGGCACCACTTATTTACAGACAGAGGTGTATACCTCAACCTAGATGGCACTCGAATATTAGTTAGGACGCGAGAGAAAAAGATAGGCAGGTTACGAAATCAACACAGTTCAATACCTCACGGGCAAAGTATACGGTAAGAAGGCAAGAACCACAATAGATCATAAAGTTCAGAGGCCAGGCCCAC
Source organism: Ambystoma mexicanum (assembly GCF_040938575.1). Classification (NCBI taxonomy): domain Eukaryota; kingdom Metazoa; phylum Chordata; class Amphibia; order Caudata; family Ambystomatidae; genus Ambystoma; species Ambystoma mexicanum. Next base: position 914,929,763 of record NC_090936.1, read on the forward strand.
TCGGAGAGAGGCAAGGCGCTATGTCCCAAAAAGTCTCTAGTGGAGATGCTTTCAAGTCTTTGTAGCAAATTGTTATCGGCAGATTGAACCAGTTCAGAACAATAAATGAGAAAAGCTTGGAGGCGACCCAACAGAAAGGAGAGGATTAAGACACCTCACTCGAACCGATCGAAAGGGAAGCCAGGCGGACACGGTACCTTGTTGTGGAGGGCAGCTCCGGTGGGGGCAGTTGTTCCTGGTGGTGGATGCACGTCGGGTCTTTGCCAAGAGTAGAGAGGTTCTCGTCGTCGAAGAAAAGTGAAGTCCGGTGCACCACCAGGGAAGAGACCAGTCGCGGAGTTCTTCCGTCACAAGGCACCACCTTTTGGTCGCGGTACAGGGGTAGTGGCTATCCGGTTGCCGAGGTGCGCTGCACGGGCAATTCGACCACTGCGTCCTGAGGCGAATAAAAAGCAAAGGGGACTGGTTGTTCCCACCAGTCAGGGGAAGAGACTCTCCGGCAGGGAGATCTCCTCTGTCGTCGGGAAGTGGCGAGTCGGCTCAGCAGGGCTCCACCAGAGGTGTTGTCGTTGCAGGTCGGCTCAGCGTTACCCTCGTCGGATTCTTAGGTCCTGTGGCGACTTCTGAAGATCCAGTCCCAAAAGCCCTGCTTTTATGCAGAAAGCCCCCATTCATTCAGCCTAGCTGTCAATCAACACATGCTAAGTGGTGAGCGGGAAGGCTCACCACTTGGGCCAATCACTCCAGAGTGTGACCGGAGTTGGCAAGGCAACTCGGTCCAGGGTGCCTAAACCCCCTCCCACACCCCTGTGGTAACCCAGACAGAATGGCACCACTTTGGAGGGTCTCTGTACAGAGCCCGCCAAAAGTGGAACAAAGGGCTCAACCTTTGGTTTAGGAGTCACAGAGACGAACACAGACGCCATTTTACAAACCGAGTTCTGGCAGAAAATACCATCCGATAAACCTATTTAAGATAAGTAGATCGGTGGTACGTTAGAGATTAACGAGAAAAAGTATCAATCTCCAACAATGGGACGAATCCCATAGGGTAAGGTTCGGGGTCGAACATAACAAGTAGTTTCCACTGCCACCAGCCAAAACTCGACGAGGGGGGACGGGACAGTGCCCCCTCGAGTAACAGATCCATGAGTAATCGAATTACCCCTACTAGTACGTCCACAATAGGATGGTTTGTACTAGTCCTGTTAGTAAATTTAGGTCTAGTAAAGCCAATGGTGACTTTACATGCCCGGGGATACAGCAGTCAGTCCCCGGGTATGGAGTCTATGATGGAGGTCCGCTAGGACGCCCCAGTGCTACGGCAAATAGGGTGCGGTGTAACACACATAGAAAAACATATGAGACCCTATGGAGTAAAAGACCCCATAGCCCACAGAACACATTGACATTCAAAGAAATTACACACATACATGGCCAAGAGTGGGAGGAAAAGGGTCTCACTCTTGGCAGGATGGAAAAAAACAAACTCCCGAAATCCAGCAAAGCTGCTAGGGGACACACTAGGTTAGGAAATTTAGCCTAAACAGAGAATTCTCCCTAACAAGGGGCACCATTCACCAGGCCCCCACTCCTGTCTCCCTGCACCCCTTACCCCCCAGCAGTCAGGGGCACCCTCCACCAGGCCCCCACTCCTGTCTCCCTGCACCCCCACCCCCCAGCAGAGCAGGGGCAGCCTCCACCAGGCCCCCACTCATGTCCCCAATTAAACCCCACCCCCAGCAGTGCAGGGGCAGCCTCCACCAGGCCTCCACTCATGTCTACCACCACCCCCACCCCCCAGCCACCAGGGGCAGCCTCCACCAGGCTCCAGACCATGTCTCCCACCACCCCCACCCCTAGCCACCGGGGGCAGCCTCCACCAGGCCCCCACCCATGTCTCCCACCACCCCCAGCCACCAGGGGTAGCCTCCACCAGGCCCCCACTCCTGTCTCCCTGCACCCCCACCCCCCAGCAGTGCAGGGGCAGCCTCCACCAGGCCCCCACTCATGTCCCCTATCACCCCCACCCCCCAGCAGTGCAGGGGCAGCCTCCACCAGGCCCCCACTCCTGTCTCCCTGCACTCCCTACCCCCAGCAGTGCAGGGGCAGCCTCCACCAGGCCCCCACTCATGTCTCCCTGCATCCCCTACCCCCCAGCAGTTAGGGGCACCCTCCACCAGGCTCCCACTCCTGTCTCCCTGCACCCCCACCCCCCAGCAGTGCAGGGGCAGCCTCCACCAGGTCCCCACTCATGTCTCCCTGCACCCCCACCCCCCAGCCACCAGGGGCAGCCTCCACCAGGCCCCCACTCATGTCCCCTATTACCCGCACCCCCCAGCAGTGCAGGGGCAGCCTCCACCAGGCCCCCACTCATGTCTACCACCACCCCCACACCCCAGCCACCAGGGGCAGCCTCCACCAGGCCCCCACTCATGTCCCCTATTACCCCCACCACCCAGCAGTGCAGGGGCAGCCTCCACCAGGCCCCCACTCATGTCTACCACCACCCCCACCCCCCAGCCACCAGGGGCAGCCTCCACCAGGCCCCCACTCATGTCCCCTATTACCCCCACCCCCCAGCAGTGCAGGGGCAGCCTCCACCAGGCCCCCAACCCATGTGTCCCACCACCCCCACACCCAGCCACCAGGGGCAGCCTCCACCAGGCCCCCACTCATGTCTCCCACCACCCACACCCCCCAGCAGTGCAGGGGCAGCCTCCACCAGCGCCCCACCCATGTCTACCACCACCCCCACCCCCCAGCAGTGCAGGGGCAGCCTCCACCAGGCCCCCACTCATGTCTCCCATCACCCCCACCCCCCAGCAGTGCAGGGGCAGCCTCCACCAGGCCCCCACTCATGTCTACCACCACCCCCACCCCCCAGCAGTGCAGGGGCAGCCTCCACCAGGCCCCCACTCCTGTCTCCCTGCACCCCCACCCCCCAGCAGTCAGGGGCACCCCCACCAGGCCCCAACTCCTGTCTCCCTGCACCCCTTACCCACCAGCAGTCAGGGGCACCCTCCACCCGGCTCCCACTCCTGTCTCCCAGCACCTCCACCCCCCAGCAGTCAGGGGCACCCTCCACCAGGCCCCCACTCCTGTCTCCTTGCACCCCCACCCCCCAGCAGTGCAGGGGCAGCCTCCACCAGGCCCCAACTCATGTCCCCTATTACCCCCACCCCCCAGCAGTGCAGGGGCAGCCTCCACCAGGCCCCCACCCATGTCTCCCACCACCCCCACCCCCCAACCACCAGGGGCAGCCTCCACCAGGCACCCACTCATTTCTCCCACCACCCCAACCCCCCAGCAGTGCAGGGGTAGCCTCCACCAGGGCCCCACCCATGTCTACCACCACCCCCACCCCCAAGCAGTGCAGGGGCAGCCTCCACCAGGCCCCCACTCATGTCTCCCATCAGCCCCACCCCCCAGCAGTGCAGGGGCAGCCTCCACCAGGCCCCCACTCATGCCTACCACCACCCCCCCAGCAGTGCAGGGGAAGCCTCCACCAGGCCCCCACTCCTGTCTCCCAGCACCCCCACCCCCCAGCAGTCAGTGACATCCTCCACCAGGCCCCCACTCCTGTCTCCCTGCACCCTCACCCCCAGCAGTGCAGGGGCAGCCTCCACCAGGCCCCCACTCATGTCCCCTATTACCCCCACCCCCCAGCAGTGCAGGGGCAGCCTCCACCAGGCCCCCACTCATGTCTACCACCACCCCCACCCCCCAGCCACCAGGGGCAGCCTCCACCAGGCCCCCACCCATGTCTCCCACCCCCCCCCACCCCCCAGCCACCAGGGGCAGCCTCCACCAGGCCCCCACCCATGTCTCCCACCACCCCCACCCCCCAGCCACCAGGGGCAGCCTCCACCAGGCCCCCACCCATGTCTCCCACCACCCCCACCCCCCAGCCACCAGGGGCAGCCTCCACCAGGCCCCCACTCATGTCTCCCACCACCCCCACCCTCCAGCAGTGCAGGGGCAGCCTCCACCAGGGCCCCACCCATGTCTACCACCACCCCCACCGCCCAGCAGTGCAGGGGCAGCCTCTACCAGGCCCCCACTCATGTCTCCTATCGCCCCCACCCCCCAGCAGTGCAGGGGCAGCCTCCACCAGGCCCCCACTCATGTCTACCACCACCCCCACCCCCCAGCAGTGCAGGGGTAGCCTCCACCAGGCCCCCACTCCTGTCTCCCTGCACCCCCACCCCCCAGCAGTCAGGGGCACCCTCCACCAGGCCCCCACTCCTGTCTCCCTGCCCCCCTTACCCACCAGCAGTCAGGGGCACCCTCCACCAGGCTACCACTCCTGTCTCCCAGCACCCCCACCCCCCAGCAGTCAGGGGCACCCTCCACCAGGCCCCCACTCCTGTCTCCCTGCACCCCCACCCCCCAGCAGTGCAGGGGCAGCCTCAACCAGGCCCCCACTCATGTCCCCTATTACCCCCACCCCCCAGCAGTGCAGGGGCAGCCTCCACCAGGCCCCCACTCATGTCTACCACCACCCCCACCCTCCAGCCACCAGGGGAAGACTCCGCCAGGCCCCCACCCATGTCTCCCACCACCCCCACCCCCCAGCCACCAGGGGCAGCCTCCACCAGGCCCCCACCCATGTCTCCCACCACCCCCACCCCCCAGCCACCAGGGGCAGCCTCCACCAGGCCCCCACTCCTGTCTCCCTGCACCCCCACCCCCCAGCAGTGCAGGGGCAGCCTCCACCAGGCCCCCACTCATGTCCCCTCTTACCCCCACCACCCAGCAGTGCAGGGGCAGCCTCCACCAGGCCCCCACTCCTGTCTCCCTGCACCCCCACACCCCAGCAGTGCAGGGGCAGCCTCCACCAGGCCCCTACTCATGTCCCCTATTACCCCCACCCCCCAGCAGTGCAGGGGCAGCCTCCACCAGGCCCCCACTCATGTCTACCACCACCCCCACCCCCCAGCCACCAGGGGCAGCCTCCACCAGTCCCCCACCCATGTCTACCACCACCCCACCCCCCAGCCACCAGGGGCAGCCTCCACCAGGCCCCCACCCATGTCTCCCACCACCCCCACCCCCAGCCACCAGGGGCAGCCTCCACCAGGCCCCCACCCATGTCTCCCACCACCCCCACCCCCCAGCCACCAGGGGCAGCCTCCACCAGGCCCCCACTCATGTCTCCCACCACCCCCACCCCCCAGCAGTGCAGGGGCAGCCTCCACCAGGGCCCCACCCATGTCTACCACCACCCCCACCCCCCAGCAGTGCAGGGGCAGCCTCCAACAGGCCCCCACTCATGTCTCCCATCGCCCCCACCCCCCAGCAGTGCAGGGGCAGCCTCCACCAGGCCCCCACGCATGTGTACCACCACCCCCACCCCCAGGCAGTGCAGGGGCAGCCTCCACCAGGCCCCCACTCCTGTCTCCCTGCACCCCCACCCCCCAGCAGTCAGGGGCACCCTCCACCAGGTTCCAACTCCTGTCTCCCAGCCCCCCCACCCCCCAGCAGGCAGGGGCACCCTCCACAAGGCCCCCACTCCTGTCCCCCTGCACCCCTTACCCCCCAGCAGTCAAGGGCACCCTCCACCAGGTTCCAACTCCTGTCTCCCAGCCCCCCCACCCCCCAGCAGGCAGGGGCACCCTCCACCAGGCCCCCACTCCTGTCTCCCTGCACCCCCACCCCCCAGCAGTGCAGGGGAAGCCTCCACCAGGCCCCCACTCATGTCCCCTATTACCCCCACCCACCAGCAATGCAGGGGCAGCCTCCACCAGGCCCCCACTCCATGTCTACCACCACCCCCACCCCCCAGCCAACATTGGCAGCCTCCACCAGGCCCCCACCCATGTCTCCCACCACCCCCACCCCCCAGCCACCAGGGGCAGCCTCCACCAGGCCTCCACCCATGTCTCCCACCACCCCCACCCCCCAGCCACCAGGGGCAGCCTCCCACTCCTGTCTCCCTGCACCCCCACCCCCCCGCAGTGCAGGGGCAGCCTCCACCAGGCCCCCACTCATGTCCCCTATTACCCCACCCCCCAGCAGTGCAGGGGCAGCCTCCACCAGGCCCCCACTCCTGTCTCCCTGCACCCCCACTCCCCAGCAGTGCAGGGGCAGCCTCCACCAGGCCCCCACTCATGTCCCCTATTACCCCCACCCCCCAGAAGTGCAGGGGCAGCCTCCACCAGGCCCCCACCCATGTCTCCCACCACCCCCAACCCCCAGCCACCTGGTACAGCCTCCACCAGGCCCCCACTCATGTCTCCCACAACCCCCACCCCCCAGCAGTGCAGGGGCAGCCTCCACCAGGGCCCCACCCATGTCTACCACCACCCCCACCCCGCAGCAGTGCAGGGGCAGCCTCCACCAGGCCCCCACTCATGTCTCCCATCACCCCCACCCCCCAGCAGTGCAGGGGCAGCCTCCACCAGGCCCCCACTCATGTCTACCACCACCCCCACCCCCCAGCAGTGCAGGGGCAGCCTCCACCAGGCCCCCACTCATGTCCCCTATTACCCCCACCCCCCAGCAGTGCAGGGGCAGCCTCCACCAGGCCCCCACTCATGTCTACCACCACCCCCACCCCCCAGCCACCAGGGGCAGCCTCCACCAGGCCCCCACCCATGTATGTCTCCCACCACCCCCACCCCCCAGCCACCAGGGGCAGCCTCCACCAGGCCCCCACCCATGTCTCCCACCACCCCCACCCCCCAGCCACCAGGGGCAGCCTCCACCTGGCCCCCACCCATGTCTCCCACCACCCCCACCCCCCAGCCACCAGGGGCAGCCTCCACCAGGCCCCCACTCATGTCTCCCACTACCCCCACCCCCCAGCAGTGCAGGGGCAGCCTCCACCAGGGCCCCACCCATGTCTACCACCACCCCCACCCCCCAGCAGTGCAGGGGCAGCCTCCACCAGGCCCCCAATCATGTCTCCCATCACCCCCACCCCCCCGGCAGTGCAGGGGCAGCCTCCACCAGGCCCCCACTCATGTCTACCACCACCCCACCCCCCAGCAGTGCAGGGGCAGCCTCCACCAGGCCCCCACTCCTGTCTCCGTGCACCCCCACCCCCCAGCAGTCAGGGGCACCCTCCACCAGGCCCCCACTCCTGTCTCCCTGCACCCCTTACCCCCCAGCAGTCAGGGGCACCCTCCACCAGGCCCCCACTCATGTCTACCACCACCCCCACCCCCCAGCCACCAGGGGCAGCCTCCACCAGGCCCCCACCCATGTATGTCTCCCACCACCCCCACCCCCCAGACACCAGGGGCAGCCTCCACCAGGCCCCCACCCATGTCTCCCACCACCCCCACCCCCAGCCACCAGGGGCAGCCTCCACCTGGCCCCCACCCATGTCTCCCACCACCCCCACCCCCCAGCCACCAGGGGCAGCCTCCACCAGGCCCCCACTCATGTCTCCCACCACCCCCACCCCCCAGCAGTGCAGGGGCAGCCTCCACCAGGGCCCCGCCCATGTCTACCACCACCCCCACCCCCCAGCAGTGCAGGGGCAGCCTCCACCAGGCCCCCAATCATGTCTCCCATCACCCCCACCCCCCAGCAGTGCAGGGGCAGCCTCCACCAGGCCCCCACTCATGTCTACCACCACCCCACCCCCCAGCAGTGCGGGGGCAGCCTCCACCAGGCCCCCACTCCTGTCTCCCTGCACCCCCACCCCCCAGCAGTCAGGGGCACCCTATACCAGGCCCCCACTCCTGTCTCCCTGCACCCCTTACCCCCCAGCAGTCAGGGGCACCCTCCACCAGGCTCCCACTCCTGTCTCCCAGCACCCCCATCCCCCAGCAGTCAGGGGCACCCTCCACCAGGCCCCCACTCCTGTCTCCCTGCACCCCCACCCCCCAGCAGTGCAGGGGCAGCCTCCACCAGGCCCCCACCCATGTCTCCCACCACCCCCACCCCCCAGCCACCTGGTACAGCCTCCACCAGGCCCCCACTCATGTCTCCCACAACCCCCACCCCCCAGCAGTGCAGGGGCAGCCTCCACCAGGGCCCCACCCATGTCTACCACCACCCCCACCCCCCAGCAGTGCAGGGGCAGCCTCCACCAGGCCCCCACTCATGTCTCCCATCACCCCCACCCCCCAGCAGTGCAGGGGCAGCCTCCACCAGGCCCCCACTCATGTCTACCACCACCCCCACCCCCCAGCAGTGCAGGGGCAGCCTCCACCAGGCCCCCACTCATGTCCCCTATTAACCCCACCCCCCAGCAGTGCAGGGGCAGCCTCCACCAGGCCCCCACTCATGTCTACCACCACCCCCACCCCCCAGCCACCAGGGGCAGCCTCCACCAGGCCCCCACCCATGTATGTCTCCCACCACCCCCACCCCCCAGCCACCAGGGGCAGCCTCCACCAGGCCCCCACCCATGTCTCCCACCACCCCCACCCCCAGCCACCAGGGGCAGCCTCCACCTGGCCCCCACCCATGTCTCCCACCACCCCCACCCCCCAGCCACCAGGGGCAGCCTCCACCAGGCCCCCACTCATGTCTCCCACCACCCCCACCCCCCAGCAGTGCAGGGGCAGCCTCCACCAGGGCTCCACCCATGTCTACCACCACCCCCACCCCCAGCAGTGCAGGGGCAGCCTCCACCAGGCCCCCAATCATGTCTCCCATCACCCCCACCCCCCAGCAGTGCAGGGGCAGCCTCCACCAGGCCCCCACTCATGTCTACCACCACCCCACCCCCCAGCAGTGCAGGGGCAGCCTCCACCAGGCCCCCACTCCTGTCTCCGTGCACCCCCACCCCCCAGCAGTCAGGGGCACCCTCCACCAGGCCCCCACTCCTGTCTCCCTGCACCCCTTACCCCCCAGCAGTCAGGGGCACCCTCCACCAGGCTCCCACTCCTGTCTCTCAGCACCCCCACCCCCCAGCAGTCAGGGGCAGCCTCCACCAGGCCCCCACTCATGTCTACCACCACCCCCACCCCCCAGCCACCAGGGGCAGCCTCCACCAGGCCCCCACCCATGTATGTCTCCCACCACCCCCACCCCCCAGCCACCAAGGGCAGCCTCCACCAGGCCCCCACCCATGTCTCCCACCACCCCCACCCCCAGCCACCAGGGGCAGCCTCCACCTGGCCCCCACCCATGTCTCCCACCACCCCCACCCCCCAGCCACCAGGGGCAGCCTCCACCAGGCCCCCACTCATGTCTCCCACCACCCCCACCCCCCAGCAGTGCAGGGGCAGCCTCCACCAGGGCCCCACCCATGTCTACCACCACCCCCACCCCCCAGCAGTGCAGGGGCAGCCTCCACCAGGCCCCCAATCATGTCTCCCATCACCCCCACCCCCCAGCAGTGCAGGGGCAGCCTCCACCAGGCCCCCACTCATGTCTACCACCACCCCACCCCCCAGCAGTGCAGGGGCAGCCTCCACCAGGCCCCCACTCCTGTCTCCCTGCACCCCCACCCCCCAGCAGTCAGGGGCACCCTATACCAGGCCCCCACTCCTGTCTCCCTGCACCCCTTACCCCCCAGCAGTCAGGGGCACCCTCCACCAGGCTCCCACTCCTGTCTCCCAGCACCCCCACCCCCCAGCAGTCAGGGGCACCCTCCACCAGGCCCCCACTCCTGTCTCCCTGCACCCCCACCCCCAGCAGTGCAGGGGCAGCCTCCACCAGGCCCCCACTCATGTCCCCTATTACCCCCACCCCCCAGCAGTGCAGGGGCAGCCTCCACCAGGCCCCCACTCATGTCTACCACCACCCCCACCCCCCCAGCCACCAGGGGCAGCCTCTACCAGGCCCCCACCCACATCTCCCACCACCCCCACCCCCCAGCCACCAGGGGCAGCCTCCACCAGGCCCCCACCCATGTCTCCCACCACCCCCACCTCCCAGCCACCAGGGGCATCCTCCACCAGGCCCCCACTCCTGTCTCCCTGCACCCCCACCCCCCAGCAGTGCAGGGGCAGCCTCCACCAGGCCCCCACTCATGTCCCCTATTACCCCCACCCCCCAGCAGTGCAGGGGCAGCCTCCACCAGGCCCCCACTCCTGTCTCCCTGTACCCCCTACCCCCCAGCAGTGCAGGGGCAGCCTCCACCAGGCCCCCACTCATGTCTCCCTGCACCCCCACCCCCCAGCAGTGCAGGGGCAGCCTCCACCAGGCCCCCACTCATGTCTCCCTGCACCCCCTACCCCCCAGCCGTCAGGGGCACCCTCCACCAGGCTCCCACTCCTGTCTCCCACCACCCCCACCCCCCAGCACTGTGGGGCACCTGCCAGCAGGTCTCCACTCATGTCCAACTCATGTTCCCCTGCACCCCCACCCCCCAGCACTGTGGGGCACCTGCCAGCAGGCCCCCACTCATGTCCAACTCATGTTCCCCTGCACCCCCACCCCCCAGCACTGTGGGGCACCTGCCAGCAGGCCCCCACTCATGTCCAACTCATGTTCCCCAGCCAACATGTCATCACAATCTAGATCCCTGGTCCCTATGGTCAGCCTCCAAATGCAAAACACCCACCCGAGTATTGCATCCACCCACTCAGAAATGGCAATAACATGATAGAACAGCAATTGCAAGTTTGGAAACGAACACATGTCCCTCACATACACCCAATGGGTGTCAGTGAATCTCAAAACCCATATCATGATATGCATGAAACCAATGAGATGATACCACACATTGAAGTTTGATAAAAAAATATGTATTAAAGGAAACAAGAATTGAATCAAAAATAAACTAACAGAAATGGGAATTTAAAAAAAGTAAAAATAAGCATGTCCGTGAAAAAATGCAAAACCAAAAATCAGAATCCAAAGGAATGGTGTCCAAAGTCACAGTCCACAAAAGAAAATCCAATGGGAAATTATAATTGAAAGCCATTGCTCCATGGCTAAATTGTAAAAAGAAAAGAAAATCCAACAGTGAACTATGTACAGGTGAACAAGCCAGGTCCATGACCCCAACAAAAGAAATGAAACCTATCTAACAACACTACCTAATAAAAAATAACTATATACAAAAATGTGGCCCATTGTCCAAAAGGTCCAAAGAAAATGCAAAAACAAAGGAAACCTAAAACTAACTACATAACTATTTACATGGGCAGCGGGCTAGTCCAACGGCTCACTGGATGTTGTCATGGGCCAGGGCATCATCAAACTCCTGTTCAATGGCTTGGAGGCGGGCATGTTCCCTGGCCCCGAGGTCTCGCAGGGATAAAGCAGTGTCCAGCTCCAACTCCCTGCGAAGACCCTCGAGGCACTCAGCCTGCCTCAGCACCCTCCGCATGGAGTTCTCCGCCCTGACCATTGTGAGCCGTTCCTCCTCTGCCCGCTGCCGCTCCGCACCTATCTGCTGGCCCAACCGCTCCCACACGGAAGCCACTCCCATTCCAGGGTTCTCCTGCCCTCCGGCCGATGCCTGCACCCCTGATGTTGATGGCCCGAGCCATGATGCCTCCCAGGTCGAGCCTGCCACTGCCTCCGACGCAACTGCCTGTGCCAGGACGACGGCATTCAGGCTGATGGAATCCACCGACGCCGTCGTGCACGTGCCCTGCCCGATGATGCCGTCACATCCTCTGGGGTCCAGTTGCTGGTGTGTCCACCCCTGCTGGACCTCCGACTCCTGACTGTGGCAGGGATGGGATCCCCACCGAGCCAGCTGCATTGGCCGGGGCAGATCCACAGGGGGCCCTGGTGGCATCTGGGCCGGAAGACGGCATGGAGAACGACTGGTGCATAGTCTCCACAGAGGAGGAGAGGGTCACCAGATTGGCCGTCACATGTAGGAAACCCCCGACCATGGCGATCCCAACTGGGCCACATCGGCACGGTGCTCTCCGTGATGACGTGCATTCTCCTCCCGGGAAGCACGCACCTCATCACGAATTGCACCTGTGCGCAACGTGACACCAATCAGGACCTTCTCCATACGGCCAGGGGTCCCCTCGTCCGCAGGTGGAGGGGAGTCAGATGACATGGACATCCCCCCTACCTGCGGACGGGCCTGGGATGGGGCATCCCTGCTGGTGCATGGTGGTGCAGTCACAGTGTCAGGGACAGTGACATGCACAGGCCCCTCCATGGCGACCTGTGCTGCCTCCTGCCCCTGCCCCTGGACTGCAACACTTGCACAAGCAGGATGCCCCCATCAGGCCCCATGTGCGCCTCAGTAGCGGCCTCCTCCTCCTCTATGGAAACCACCAACCTAGATGGCTCCACCCCGTCTTCCGCCGTTGCAAGCCCCTGTGGGGGCTCACCCACCCCTTCCGCTGCAGCCGTGGGGGCATCCTCGCCGCTTTGCTCCACAGAGCCGTCTCCGCCCTCTTCTTCACGTGGCGCTGTGTAGAGGGAGACATAGAACACAAGCATCAGGGTACTGTACAATGGTCCCCTAGACAGGAAGCAATAGCAGATGAGTGGCACTGTCAAAGATCACTTCCATCATGTCCCTCCACAACACATGGCTCAGTGCAGGTAAAACACATGCGGTAACAGGCATGGTGCATGCTATGGACATTAGCATACATGTCCAAGTGATTCTTGAAACATACACTGTTGTTTTGGAACTCACATGCATCATGGGCCATGCCTATCACATGCACACACTTCACCCTAGTTTCATCCATCTGGCCTCGTACACCACAGACACAGTGGATACAAGGATGACTAGGCTGCATCAGTGAACCTGAACATTGCGACAGGCATGTGTCATGCATCCCTGGCATTCACAAGTCACAGACACGCAGGTCAGACACACAGACATGGACAGCATACATGTACATTGCATCAGCACCCATCCCTCACCCATGTCCAGGAACAGAGACTGGCATGCTTTCATGTGGCCATTCCGCATAGGGCAACCCATGTTGCATTTGAACACATGCACCAACCGTGTGGTTCATACATTACTGGTCTCACATGCATGACGTCCCTGCACACACACATGCATACATGGCCTATGTCACACATACAGGCAAGTATCAGACAACCAGCACAATGCGACATGCCCTGTCTCACACAGCAATGCTTGGCCACTTACCGCTCAACTCCAGACAGGTCTGCCTCTCAAGGATCTGGGCGTGGAGCGCTGGGCCTACACGTTCCAGGACCCTCATCTGGATGGTACTCATGCGGCCGCGGCCCCCCTCCACGAGGCGCCGGGCCTTCAAGAGGGTGCTGGACCTGCAGACATCCCAGCGCTTCTTGACATGTTGGTAGTCGCGGACTGCCACCCCCTCCGCGTTGATGGCAGTCACGATGTCCGTCCAGATCCGAGTCCGTCCTTCCTTGTTGGCGCGCTTACTTCCGAAGAGGGCATCATACTGCCCCAGGACTTGCTCCACCAGGACACCAACTTCGGTGGCAGTGAAGCTGGTGCCCCTCTGCCTCTCTGGCCGGGGGTTGCCAGTGGTGCCAGATGTTGCAGTGCCCGACATGGCAACCCCAGAGGCAGGAGTGGGTGGGCAACTGGGTCCTGGGGGTGGGCTGTGGAGCGATGGTATTCCAGTCGGGAGTCTTCTGTTCCAGCAGGGGTGGACACAGCAAATGGACCCCTGCAGATGGCTGATGTGCAGGCACCAAATGGCAGGGCACGGTGGCAGCAGGCAGGCAGGCAGGCAGGCAGCAGCAGATGGCTCGTGGGAGGCTGCTCGGGGATCTGGGGGGCAGTAATTCGGCCTTTTGGGCAGGAGCGTGGTTTTCCGTGTGCTTACGCGTGGCCAGCTTGATACGGAGTGATTTGGCACATGAAAATCCTGCACATCTGCGTGTAAATCGAGGAAAGGCCCTTAGCGCGTATGCACGTCAGCACGCATATGCGATTTCATTGGACCAAAGGCCCTTAGCGCGTGAGCGCGTCTGTGACGTGAGGCACGCGGGTGTTTCCCTCATTACACGTGATGACAGAGCACACGTGGATTTCCACCAATCGCGTGTGGAACTTCCTGCGCACCCCAGAAATACACGTACCCAGGCCAATCGCGTGTGGGACTTCCCGCGCACCCCGAAGTACACGTACCCAGGCTAATCTCGTGTGGAACTTCCCGCGAACCCCGAGGTACACGTACCCAGGCCAATCGCGTGTGGGACTTCCCGCACACCCCGAAGTACACGTACCCAGGCTAATCGCGTGTGGAACTTCCTGCACACCCTGAGATACACGTGCCCAGGCCAATCGCGTGTGGAACTTCCCGCGCACCCCGAAGTACACGTACCAAGGCAAATTGCACGGCTGGGGGGTGGGGGTGCAGGGGGACATGAGTGGGGGCCTGGTGGAGGCTGCCCCTGCACTGCTGGGGGGTGGGGGTGCATGGGGACATGAGTGGGGGCCTGGTGGAGGCAGCCCCTGCACTGCTGGGGGGTGGGGGTAATAGGGGACATGAGTGGGGGCCTTGTGGAGGCTGCCCCTGCACTGCTGGGGGTGGTGGTAGACATGAGTGGGGGCCTGGTGGAGGCTGCCCCTGCACTGCTGGGGGGTGGGGGTGGTGGGAGACATGAGTGTGGGCCTGGTGGAGGCTGCCGCTGCACTGCTGGGGGGTGGGGGTGCATGGGGACATGAGTGGGGGACTGGTGGAGGCTGCCCCTGCACTGCTGGGGGGTGGGGGTGGTGGGAGACATGGCTTGGACATGAGTGGGGGCCTGGTGGAGGCTGCCCCTGCACTGCTGGGGGGTGGGGGTGGTGGGAGACATGAGTGGGGGCCTGGTGGAGGCTGCCCCTGCACTGCTGGGTGTGGGGGTGGTGGGAGACATGAGTGGGGGCCTGGTGGAGGCTGCCCTTGGTGGCTGGGGTGTGGGGGTGGTGGGAGACATGAGTGGGGGCCTGGTGGAGGCTGCCCCTGCACTGCTGGGGGGTGGGGGTGGTGGGAGACATGAGTGGGGGCCTGGTGGAGGCTGCCCCTGGTGGCTGGGGGGTGGGGGTGATGGGAAACATGAGTGGGGGCCTGGTGGAGGCTGCCCCTGCACTGCTGGGGGGTGGGGGTGGTGGGAGACATGAGTGGGGGCCTGGTGGAGGCTGCCCCTGGTGGCTGGGGGGTGGGGGTGATGGGAAACATGAGTGGGGGCCTGGTGGAGGCTGCCCCTGCACTGCTGGGGGGTGTGAGTGGTGGGAGACATGAGTGGGGGCCTGGTGGAGGCTGCCCCTGGTGGCTGGGGGGTGGGGGTGATCGGAGACATGAGTGTGGGCCTGGTGGAGGCTGCCCCTGCACTGCTGGGGGGTGGGGGTAATAGGGGACATGAGTGTGGGCCTGGTGGAGGCTGCCCCTGCACTGCTGGGGGGTGGGGGTAATAGGGGACATGAGTTGGGGCCTGGTGGAGGCTGCCCCTGCACTGCTGGGGGGTGGGGGTGGTGGGAGACATGAGTTGGACATGAGTGGGGGCCTGGTGGAGGCTGCCCCTGCACTGCTGGGGGTGGGGGTAATAGGGGACATGAGTGTGGGCCTGGTGGAGGCTGCCCCTGCACTGCTGGGGGGTGGGGGTAATAGGGGACATGAGTGGGGGCCTGGTGGAGGCTGCCCCTGCACTGCTGGGGGGTCGGGGTGGTGGGAGACATGAGTTGGACATGAGTGGGGGCCTGGTGGAGGCTGCCCCTGCACTGCTGGGGGGTGGGGGTGGTGGGAGACATGTGTGGGGGCCTGGTGGAGGCTGCCCCTGGTGGCTGGGTGATGGGAGACATGAGTGGGGGCCTGGTGGAGGCTGCCCCTGCACTGCTGGGGGGTCGGGGTTGTGGGAGACATGAGTTGGACATGAGTGGGGGCCTGGTGGAGGCTGCCCCTGAACTGCTGGGGCGTGGGGGTGGTGGGAGACATAAGTGGGGGCCTGGTGGAGGCTACCCCTGCACTGCTGGGGGTGGGGTGGTGGGAGACATGAGTGGGGGCCTGGTGGAGGCTGCCCTTGGTGGCTGGGGGATGGGGGTGATGGGAGACATGAGTGGGGGCCTGGTGGAGGCTGCCCCTGCACTGCTGGGGGGTGGGGGTGGTGGGAGACATGAGTGGGGGCCTGGTGGAGGCTGCCCCTGGTGGCTGGGGGGTGGGGGTGATGGGAGACATGAGTGGGGGCCTGATGGAGGCTGCCCCTGCACTTCTGGGGGGTGGGGGTGGTGGGAGACATGAGTGGGGGCCTGGTGGAGGCTGCCCCTGGTGGCTGGGGGGCGGGGGTGATGGAAGACATGAATGTGGGCCTGGTGGAGGCTGCCCCTGCACTGCTGGGGGGTGGGGGTGGTGGTAGACATGGGTGGGGGCCTGGTGGAGGCTGCCCCTGCACTGCTGTGGGGTGGGGGTGCATGGGGACATGAGTGGGGGCCTGGTGGAGGCTGCCCCTGCACTGCTGGGGGGTGGGGGTAATAGGGGACATGAGTGGGGGCCTGGTGGAGGCTGCCACTGGTGGCTGGGGGGTGGGGGTGGTGGTATACATGGGTGGGGGCCTGGTGGAGGCTGCCCCTGCACTGCTGGGGGGTGGTGGGAGACATGAGTGTGGGCCTGGTGGAGGCTGCCTCTGCACTGCTGGGGGGTGGGGATGCATGGGGACATAAGTGGGGGCCTGGTGGAGGCTGACCCTGCACTGCTGGGGGGTGGGGGTGGTGGGAGACATGGGTTGGACATGAGTGGGGGCCTGGTGGAGGCTGCCCCTGCACTGCTGGGGGGTGGGGGTGGTGGGAGACATGAGTGGGGGCCTGGTGGAGGCTGCCCCTGCACTGCTGGGTGTGGGGGTGGTGGGAGACATGAGTGGGGGCCTGGTGGAGGCTGCCCCTGGTGGCTGGGGTGTGGGGGTGGTGGGAGACATGAGTGGGGGCCTGGTGGAGGCTGCCCCTGCACTGCTGGGGGGTGGGGGTGGTGGGAGACATGAGTGGGGGCCTGGTGGTGGCTGCCCCTGGTGGCAGGGGGTGGGGGTGATGGGAGACATGAGTGGGGGCCTGGTGGAGGCTGCCCCTGCACTGCTGGGGGGTAGGGGTGGTGGAAGACATGAGTGGGGCCTGGTGGAGGCTGCCCCTGGTGGCTGGGGGGTATGGGTGATCGGAGACATGAGTGTGGGCCTGGTGGAGGCTGCCCCTGCACTGCTGGGGGGTGGGGGTAATAGGGGACATGAGTGTGGGCCTGGTGGAGGCTGCCCCTGCACTGCTGGGGGGTGGGGGTAATAGGGGACATGGGTTGGGGCCTGGTGGAGGCTGCCCCTGCACTGCTGGGGGGTGGGGGTGGTGGGAGACATGAGTTGGACATGAGTGGGGGCCTGGTGGAGGCTGCCCCTGCACTGCTGGGGGGTTGGGGTAATAGGGGACATGAGTGTGGGCCTGGTGGAGGCTGCCCCTGCACTGCTGGGGGGTGGGGGTAATAGGGGACATGAGTGGGGGCCTGGTGGAGGCTGCCCCTGCACTGCTGGGGGGTGTGAGTGGTGGGAGACATGAGTGGGGGCCTGGTGGAGGCTGCCCCTGGTGGCTGGGGGGTGGGGGTGATCGGAGACATGAGTGTGGGCCTGGTGGAGGCTGCCCCTGCACTGCTGGGGGTGGGGGTAATAGGGGACATGAGTGTGGGCCTGGTGGAGGCTGCCCCTGCACTGCTGGGGGGTCGGGGTGGTGGGAGACATGAGTTGGACATGAGTGGGGGCCTGGTGGAGGCTGCCCCTGCACTGCTGGGGGGTGGGGGTGGTGGGAGACATGTGTGGGGGCCTGGTGGAGGCTGCCCCTGGTGGCTGGGTGATGGGAGACATGAGTGGGGGCCTGGTGGAGGCTGCCCCTGCACTGCTGGGGGTGGGGGTAATAGGGGACATGAGTGTGGGCCTGGTGGAGGCTGCCCCTGCACTGCTGGGGGGTGGGGGTAATAGGGGACATGAGTGGGGGCCTGGTGGAGGCTGCCCCTGCACTGCTGGGGGGTCGGGGTGGTGGGAGACATGAGTTGGACATGAGTGGGGGCCTGGTGGAGGCTGCCCCTGCACTGCTGGGGGGTGGGGGTGGTGGGAGACATGTGTGGGGGCCTGGTGGAGGCTGCCCCTGGTGGCTGGGTGATGGGAGACATGAGTGGGGGCCTGGTGGAGGCTGCCCCTGCACTGCTGGGGGGTCGGGGTTGTGGGAGACATGAGTTGGACATGAGTGGGGGCCTGGTGGAGGCTGCCCCTGAACTGCTGGGGCGTGGGGGTGGTGGGAGACATAAGTGGGGGCCTGGTGGAGGCTGCCCCTGCACTGCTGGGGGTGGGGTGGTGGGAGACATGAGTGGGGGCCTGGTGGAGGCTGCCCTTGGTGGCTGGGGGATGGGGGTGATGGGAGACATGAGTGGGGGCCTGGTGGAGGCTGCCCCTGCACTGCTGGGGGGTGGGGGTGGTGGGAGACATGAGTGGGGGCCTGGTGGAGGCTGCCCCTGGTGGCTGGGGGGTGGGGGTGATGGGAGACATGAGTGGGGGCCTGGTGGAGGCTGCCCCTGCACTTCTGGGGGGTGGGGGTGGTGGGAGACATGAGTGGGGGCCTGGTGGAGGCTGCCCCTGGTGGCTGGGGGGCGGGGGTGATGGAAGACATGAATGTGGGCCTGGTGGAGGCTGCCCCTGCACTGCTGGGGGGTGGGGGTGGTGGTAGACATGGGTGGGGGCCTGGTGGAGGCTGCCCCTGCACTGCTGTGGGGTGGGGGTGCATGGGGACATGAGTGGGGGCCTGGTGGAGGCTGCCCCTGCACTGCTGGGGGGTGGGGGTAATAGGGGACATGAGTGGGGGCCTGGTGGAGGCTGCCACTGGTGGCTGGGGGGTGGGGGTGGTGGTATACATGGGTGGGGGCCTGGTGGAGGCTGCCCCTGCACTGCTGGGGGGTGGTGGGAGACATGAGTGTGGGCCTGGTGGAGGCTGCCTCTGCACTGCTGGGGGGTGGGGATGCATGGGGACATAAGTGGGGGCCTGGTGGAGGCTGACCCTGCACTGCTGGGGGGTGGGGGTGGTGGGAGACATGGGTTGGACATGAGTGGGGGCCTGGTGGAGGCTGCCCCTGCACTGCTGGGGGGTGGGGGTGGTGGGAGACATGAGTGGGGGCCTGGTGGAGGCTGCCCCTGCACTGCTGGGTGTGGGGGTGGTGGGAGACATGAGTGGGGGCCTGGTGGAGGCTGCCCCTGGTGGCTGGGGTGTGGGGGTGGTGGGAGACATGAGTGGGGGCCTGGTGGAGGCTGCCCCTGCACTGCTGGGGGGTGGGGGTGGTGGGAGACATGAGTGGGGGCCTGGTGGTGGCTGCCCCTGGTGGCAGGGGGTGGGGGTGATGGGAGACATGAGTGGGGGCCTGGTGGAGGCTGCCCCTGCACTGCTGGGGGGTAGGGGTGGTGGAAGACATGAGTGGGGCCTGGTGGAGGCTGCCCCTGGTGGCTGGGGGGTGGGGGTGATCGGAGACATGAGTGTGGGCCTGGTGGAGGCTGCCCCTGCACTGCTGGGGGGTGGGGGTAATAGGGGACATGAGTGTGGGCCTGGTGGAGGCTGCCCCTGCACTGCTGGGGGGTGGGGGTAATAGGGGACATGGGTTGGGGCCTGGTGGAGGCTGCCCCTGCACTGCTGGGGGGTGGGGGTGGTGGGAGACATGAGTTGGACATGAGTGGGGGCCTGGTGGAGGCTGCCCCTGCACTGCTGGGGGGTTGGGGTAATAGGGGACATGAGTGTGGGCCTGGTGGAGGCTGCCCCTGCACTGCTGGGGGGTGGGGGTAATAGGGGACATGAGTGGGGGCCTGGTGGAGGCTGCCCCTGCACTGCTGGGGGGTCGGGGTGGTGGGAGACATGAGTTGGACATGAGTGGGGGCCTGGTGGAGGCTGCCCCTGCACTGCTGGGGGGTGGGGGTGGTGGGAGACATGAGTGGGGGCCTGGTAGGGGCTGCCCCTGGTGGCTGGGTGATGGGAGACATGAGTGGGGGCCTGGTGGAGGCTGCCCCTGCACTGCTGGGGGGTCGGGGTGGTGGGAGACATGAGTTGGACATGAGTGGGGGCCTGGTGGAGGCTGCCCCTGAACTGCTGGGGCGTGGGGGTGGTGGGAGACATAAGTGGAGGCCTGGTGGAGGCTGCCCCTGCACTGCTGGGGGTGGGGGTGGTGGGCGACATGAGTGGGGGCCTGGTGGAGGCTGCTCTTGGTGGCTGGGGGGTGGGGGTGATGGGAGACATGAGTGGGGGCCTGGTGGAGGCTGCCCCTGCATTGCTGGGGGGTGGGGGTGGTGGGAGACATGAGTGGGGGCCTGGTGGAGGCTGCCCCTGGTGGCTGGGGGGTGGGGGTGATGGGAGACATGAGTGGGGGCCTGGTGGAGGCTGCCCCTGCACTTCTGGGGGGTGGGGGTGGTGGGAGACATGAGTGGGGTCCTGGTGGAGGCTGCCCCTGGTGGCTGGGGGGCGGGGGTCATGGGAGACATGAATGTGGGCCTGGTGGAGGCTGCCCCTGCACTGCTGGGGGGTGGGGGTGGTGGTAGACATGGGTGGGGGCCTGGTGGAGGCTGCCCCTGCACTGCTGTGGGGTGGGGGTGCATGGGGACATGAGTGGGGGCCTGGTGGAGGCTGCCCCTGCACTGCTGGGGGGTGGGGGTAATAGGGGACATGAGTGGGGGCCTGGTGGAGGCTGCCCCTGGTGGCTGGGGGGTGGGGGTGGTGGTATACATGGGTGGGGGCCTGGTGGAGGCTGCCCCTGCACTGCTGGGGGGTGGTGGGAGACATGAGGGGGGGCCTGGTGGAGGCTGCCCCTGGTGGCTGGGGGGTGGGGGTGGTGGGAGACATGAGTTGGACATGAGTGGGGGCCTGGTGGAGGCTGCCCCTGCACTGCTGGGGGGTGGGGGTAATAGGGGACATGAGTGGGGGCCTGGTGGAGGCTGCCCCTGGTGGCTGGTGGGTGGGGGTGGTGGTAGACATGGAGTGGGGCCTGGTGGAGGCTGCCCCTGGTGGCTGGGGGGTGGGGGTGATCGGAGACATGAGTGTGGGCCTGGTGGAGGCTGCCCCTGCACTGCTGGGGGGTGGGGGTAATAGGGGACATGAGTGTGGGCCTGGTGGAGGCTGCCCCTGCACTGCTGGGGGGTGGGGGTAATAGGGGACATGGGTTGGGGCCTGGTGGAGGCTGCCCCTGCACTGCTGGGGGGTGGGGGTGGTGGGAGACATGAGTTGGACATGAGTGGGGGCCTGGTGGAGGCTGCCCCTGCACTGCTGGGGGGTTGGGGTAATAGGGGACATGAGTGTGGGCTTGGTGGAGGCTGCCCCTGCACTGCTGGGGGATGGGGGTAATAGGGGACATGAGTGGGGGCCTGGTGGAGGCTGCCCCTGCACTGCTGGGGGGTCGGGGTGGTGGGAGACATGAGTTGGACATGAGTGGGGGCCTGGTGGAGGCTGCCCCTGCACTGCTGGGGGGTGGGGGTGGTGGGAGACATGAGTGGGGGCCTGGTAGGGGCTGCCCCTGGTGGCTGGGTGATGGGAGACATGAGTGGGGGCCTGGTGGAGGCTGCCCCTGCACTGCTGGGGGGTCGGGGTGGTGGGAGACATGAGTTGGACATGAGTGGGGGCCTGGTGGAGGCTGCCCCTGAACTGCTGGGGCGTGGGGGTGGTGGGAGACATAAGTGGAGGCCTGGTGGAGGCTGCCCCTGCACTGCTGGGGGTGGGGGTGGTGGGCGACATGAGTGGGGGCCTGGTGGAGGCTGCTCTTGGTGGCTGGGGGGTGGGGGTGATGGGAGACATGAGTGGGGGCCTGGTGGAGGCTGCCCCTGCATTGCTGGGGGGTGGGGGTGGTGGGAGACATGAGTGGGGGCCTGGTGGAGGCTGCCCCTGGTGGCTGGGGGGTGGGGGTGATGGGAGACATGAGTGGGGGCCTGGTGGAGGCTGCCCCTGCACTTCTGGGGGGTGGGGGTGGTGGGAGACATGAGTGGGGTCCTGGTGGAGGCTGCCCCTGGTGGCTGGGGGGCGGGGGTCATGGGAGACATGAATGTGGGCCTGGTGGAGGCTGCCCCTGCACTGCTGGGGGGTGGGGGTAATAGGGGACATGAGTGGGGGCCTGGTGGAGGCTGCCCCTGGTGGCTGGTGGGTGGGGGTGGTGGTTAGACATGGATGGGGGCCTGGTGGAGGCTGCCCCTGCACTGCTGGGGGGTGGGGGTGTTGGGAGACATGAGTGGGGGCCTGGTGGAGGCTGCCCCTGGTGGCTGGGGGGTGGGGGTGGTGGGAGACATGGGTGGGGGCCTGGTGGAGGCTGCCCCTGCACTGCTGGGGGTGGGGGTGGTGGGAGACATGAGTTGGACATGAGTGGGGGCCTGGTGGAGGCTGCCCCTGCACTGCTGGGGGGTGGGGGTGGTGGGAGACATGAGTGGGGGCCTGGTGGAGGCTGCCCCTGGTGGCTGGGTGGTGGGAGACATGGGTGGGGGCCTGGTGGAGGCTGCCCCTGCACTGCTGGGGGTTGGGGGTAATAGGGGACATGAGTGGGGGCCTGGTGGAGGCTGCCCCTGGTGGCTGGGGGTGGGGGTGATGGGAGACATGAGTGAGGGCCTGGTGGAGGCTGCCCCTGGTGGCAGGGGGATGGGGGTGATGGGAGACATGAGTGGGGGCCTGGTGGAGGCTGCCCCTGGTGGCTGGGGGGTGGGGGTGATGGGAGACATGAGTGGGGGCCTGGTGGAGGCTGCCCCTGGTGGCTGGGGGGTGGGGGTGATGGGAGACATGAGTGGGGGCCTGGTGGAGGCTGTCCCTGAACTGCTGGGGCGTGGGGGTGGTGGGAGACATCAGTGGGGGCCTGGTGGAGGCTGCCCCTGGTGGCTGGGGGGTAGGGGGTGGTAGGAGACATGAGTGGGGGCCTGGTGGAGGCTGCCCCTGCACTGCTGGGGGTGGGGGTGGTGGGAGACATGAGTGGGGGCCTGATGGAGGCTGCCCTTGGTGGCTGGGGGGTGGGGGTGATGGGAGACATGAGTGGGGGCCTGGTGGAGGCTGCCCCTGCACTGCTGGGGGGTGGGGGTGGTGGGAGACATGAGTGAGGGCCTGGTCGAGGCTGCCCCTGGTGGCTGGGGGGTGGGGGTGATGGGAGACATGAGTGGGGGCCTGGTGGAGGCTGCCCCTGCACTGCTGGGGGGTGGGGGTGGTGGGAGACATGAGTGGGGGCCTGATGGAGGCTGCCCTTGGTGGCTGGGGGGTGGGGGTGATGGGAGACATGAGTGGGGGCCTGGTGGAGGCTGCCCCTGCACTGCTGGGGGGTGGGGGTGGTGGGAGACATGAGTGGGGGCCTGGTCGAGGCTGCCCCTGGTGGCTGGGGGGTGGGGGTGATGGGAGACATGAGTGGGGGCCTGGTGGAGGCTGCCCCTGCACTGCTGGGGGGTGGGGGTAATAGGGGACATGAGTGGGGGCCTGGTGGAGGCTGCCCCTGGTGGCTGGTGGGTGGGGGTGGTGGTAGACATGGATGGGGGCCTGGTGGAGGCTGCCCCTGCACTGCTGGGGGGTGGGGGTGTTGGGAGACATGAGTGGGGGCCTGGTGGAGGCTGCCCCTGGTGGCTGGGGGGTGGGGGTGGTGGGAGACATGGGTGGGGGCCTGGTGGAGGCTGCCCCTGCACTGCTGGGGGTGGGGGTGGTGGGAGACATGAGTTGGACATGAGTGGGGGCCTGGTGGAGGCTGCCCCTGCACTGCTGGGGGGTGGGGGTGGTGGGAGACATGAGTGGGGGCCTGGTGGAGGCTGCCCCTGGTGGCTGGGTGGTGGGAGACATGGGTGGGGGCCTGGTGGAGGCTGCCCCTGCACTGCTGGGGGTTGGGGGTAATAGGGGACATGAGTGGGGGCCTGGTGGAGGCTGCCCCTGGTGGCTGGGGGTGGGGGTGATGGGAGACATGAGTGAGGGCCTGGTGGAGGCTGCCCCTGGTGGCAGGGGGATGGGGGTGATGGGAGACATGAGTGGGGGCCTGGTGGAGGCTGCCCCTGGTGGCTGGGGGGTGGGGGTGATGGGAGACATGAGTGGGGGCCTGGTGGAGGCTGCCCCTGGTGGCTGGGGGGTGGGGGTGATGGGAGACATGAGTGGGGGCCTGGTGGAGGCTGTCCCTGAACTGCTGGGGCGTGGGGGTGGTGGGAGACATCAGTGGGGGCCTGGTGGAGGCTGCCCCTGGTGGCTGGGGGGTAGGGGGTGGTAGGAGACATGAGTGGGGGCCTGGTGGAGGCTGCCCCTGCACTGCTGGGGGTGGGGGTGGTGGGAGACATGAGTGGGGGCCTGATGGAGGCTGCCCTTGGTGGCTGGGGGGTGGGGGTGATGGGAGACATGAGTGGGGGCCTGGTGGAGGCTGCCCCTGCACTGCTGGGGGGTGGGGGTGGTGGGAGACATGAGTGAGGGCCTGGTCGAGGCTGCCCCTGGTGGCTGGGGGGTGGGGGTGATGGGAGACATGAGTGGGGGCCTGGTGGAGGCTGCCCCTGCACTGCTGGGGGGTGGGGGTGGTGGGAGACATGAGTGGGGGCCTGATGGAGGCTGCCCTTGGTGGCTGGGGGGTGGGGGTGATGGGAGACATGAGTGGGGGCCTGGTGGAGGCTGCCCCTGCACTGCTGGGGGGTGGGGGTGGTGGGAGACATGAGTGGGGGCCTGGTCGAGGCTGCCCCTGGTGGCTGGGGGGTGGGGGTGATGGGAGACATGAGTGGGGGCCTGGTGGAGGCTGCCCCTGCACTGCTGGGGGGTGGGGGTAATAGGGGACATGAGTGGGGGCCTGGTGGAGGCTGCCCCTGGTGGCTGGTGGGTGGGGGTGGTGGTAGACATGGATGGGGGCCTGGTGGAGGCTGCCCCTGCACTGCTGGGGGGTGGGGGTGTTGGGAGACATGAGTGGGGGCCTGGTGGAGGCTGCCCCTGGTGGCTGGGGGGTGGGGGTGGTGGGAGACATGAGTTGGACATGAGTGGGGGCCTGGTGGAGGCTGCCCCTGCACTGCTGGGGGGTGGGGGTGGTGGGAGACATGAGTGGGGGCCTGGTGGAGGCTGCCCCTGGTGGCTGGGGGGTGGGGGTGGTGGGAGACATGGGTGGGGGCCTGGTAGAGGCTGCCCCTGCACTGCTGGGGGGTGGGGGTGGTGGGAGACATGTGTTGGTGATCAGTAGTGCAAGGTGACATGTGGGTTGGCTGGTGGGCATGGCCATGGTGGATGGGTTGCCTGTGGGACATGAGCAGGGGTGCAGGGTAATACCATGTGGTGTGGGCTGCCTGCAGGGGCCGTGGAGGGTGTAGAGGGAACACCTGGGGGGAGCCACATGGCCAAATCACGTGTAGCATTCCCCGGCACCACCGAAATACACGTACCCTGCAGAAATCGCGTGTGAATCTTCCGCGCACCTTCGAATACACGTACCCAGGCCAATCGCGTGTGGAACTTCCCGCGCACCCCGTAGTACACGTACCCAGGCCAATCGCGTGTGGAACTTCCCACCCACCCCCACCTCCCCAGGCCAATCGCGTGTGGAACTTCCCGCGCACCCCGTAGTACATGTACCAAGGCTAATCGCGTGTGGAACTTCCCGCGCACCCCGAAGTACAAGTACCTGGCTAATCGCGTGTGGAACTTCCCGCGCACCCAGGAACATGCGCACACGCTATTTTTCACGCAGCGGGTGTCCGTGTTTGTCGGTGCCCCTTTGTACCTCATTTGTCCTAGAGGGCCACTGTATGGGCCATTCATCATGGCTGTATATGGGTACTTTTTGTTAGCGCACATTTTGGCGCACATTTTTTTCAGTCGCAGGGGCGCTACCGCCTTCTTTCTTGTGGCGTACTTGTTTGGCCCTGTGCGCGTCTTTGAGCGTGTGCTGGTTTGCCCTATTCGATTCCATGAATACGGGTTGTAGGCGAGTGTGTGGGCGTTCCGCGCACTTGCCTCCTGTACTTCCCCCGTGACGCCCATATTTTCACGCGTTGTTCCCCATTCCGAGTGTTACGCCCCGTGTTCCGCCTACTTTTGTGATGTGCGTCGCGCTATGTGCGATTTCGCAGTGGCCATGGCGCACGCTGTTGGATGACCTGTGCGCCGGCGTGAGCGGCGCACATTTTTAGCGCACATCCAATGTTTTTCTCGCGCACGGACTTCCATGAATCGCTATACGCTGGTTTTCCTGCGATTTTCGCACTTGCACTGCGATTTTCACACTTTTCCTGCGATTCGCACGTTTTGGCACCTCTGCACAGGAATTTTCGGCGCACATTAATTCCATGAATCGACCCCTTAATAGTTTTTTGAATATCAGGATTCATCATGTTCACGTTCACGTTCACCTCCTCGCCTTCGGCCGATCTCAACATATTTTGAGTTGGAGGTTTCCTAGGGGTGGATGTGCATGATATATCATTCTCCACTGTAGAAACAGATTCCAACAAGAGTTGATCAGGGATCTCCGATCCCAGATTCCCTCTGAATTGTACTATCCCATGTCTAAAAGACATCAGCTCCGGATGAAAAAAGTATTTCCTAACGGTAAGGTCAAATTTAGACAAGCCTCTTGGCTTCCATATATTTCTTTCTGGATGTTGATAGGGCGGGGCTTGTAAGGATATTTGGCGTGTTACAGCACAGAGTACAGCACTACTGCACAGGTAGCAATTTTTTTTTTTGATGCAGCACCACATGGGTGTGGTGCATTGCTATATGTGTTACCAGATTAACATGGAAAGACAGGCTATTCAGTCAAAAACGATTTTTACATATAAGATGCAAATCTATTTTCACGTGCACATTCAAAAATGCACAATACTTTTCACCTAAAATGCCTATGGTGCAAGAGACACATTTGAAAATTAATAACTAACATTATTAATAAACAACCTGACTAATAAAAATTCATTTAACATAACCCACTAATAAAAATGTGTCTCCACTGCAGAATTAGGCCTATTCTGAAAGTGAACTTTTAAACGCACATTCATTTTTTTTTTTAGTTTTCTCTGCTGCTCTGTCCACATAACTACAGGAAGCAAAAGGGCTCGAAAGAACAGGAAATCAGTTGGTTACAAAGTATTACTATAAAAATGAGCCATTGTGTAGAGAGGGAGGATGTGGCATGATTAATTTCTGATTGGAGCAGCGTCATAGCAAGTATCATGCTAGAGGCAGTGATGAGGGTTTTGCTGGGGGGAGTTTGAAGAGAGAGGGAGGACAGTCGGGATTTGGAGAGCTGGGAGAAGGACCTGTTTTCCTGGTTGGAGCATTTCTGATGAAAAAGCTGAGAGCTCCAGGCAATAACCCCGGTTTGAGAACGAAAGACGCTTGTTTTCACCGGGGTTAATCTTCAAGGGAGCCACATTCAGAAAGAGAACAGCTGAAGAAAACTCGGGCTGAACAGATAAGGTAATTACAGAAGTGTGGGGGCTGAGTGTGTACGAGAATATTCAGTCAGTGTAGGAAAGGAGATTCCTGTGCCTTAATCACATGTTAATGTTGCAAATGGAGTTCTTTTCTCCGCCACTCTCTTTTCAGTGTATCACAGACAATGCTGTTACTGTGCTATTTTATTTATTTCTGTAAAGAGTGAGATCGTGTTTAAATGCAACTTTTATAATACAGAAAAATATTTGAAAGCAGACGGGTGGTGTGTTTTATATATACCAATACAGTGCTGATGATGTGGGGAGATTTTTAAACAGTGCAATTGTCATTTTAAGACAGATGTGTGCATGATCATATTCAGTATGGACAGTTGTGAGTGACTGTTTGTAGCATAGCTCGTTGGAGGTACATGAGCCAATGGGAAGAGGGACTCTCTGGACATAGTTCCCTATCGTATATAAGGTAGTGGAAATTACCACAAAATTACCACATATAGCTCTCTGTCGTAAATAAGTCAGTGAGATCGCCCATGGTGGCACACTAACACTAACACTGAAAATGTGGTATTCCTGAAATGTAGGCCTGAGGTCTCTCTAGTGATTACACGAAAAATCTAAGCAAAGATAAGGGATTCCGGACATTGGGGACACAAATAAAACAAGGGAATTATGCTCACCAAAATACCACCAACCACGCATACCAACCACGCATACCAAATATGCATGTCTGGGTGCTGAAATAATGCATGTCCACTTTATTATTGTTGTACATGGCCCAATCTGAATACAAGGAGTGATTGTTGCTAAGTTATTATTCGGCGGTAAGAAAATACCGTCAGGCCCCAAATCTCCACAAAATACCCTACATATTTATGGTGCGTTGCAGGCCGGGAAAGTGATCATAGAGTACCTACTGGGCGTGGCAAGCGTGTCTCACACTGCCATTTGCACATTAAAGGGAACCCATTTTATAATAGCAGTGGGCCACTAAAAACGAATTTCAGAATGTCACAAAGGGAAACCACATTCTCAGATCTAGTGCAATATTTAGAGGCAAAGTTGTTTGCACATGGGAATTGGTCGTCGAATAGCACGTTAGAATGGAGTAACCGCATTCAGGGTGAGGTGCAGAAAGAAAAACTAGACAATATTTTTGCAGAAGGCAGCATAATTCAGGTCTGCCTTACAAGATTATTGAATGCAGCCGATAAAAGTGCAGAGAAAGACTGTTTAATACGGCTATGCGGCAAAATATGGTTTATTTTAAACAAGTCCCTGCGAATGCAAGAGAATGATACTCAGCTAATTAACAGGTTAAAGACTGAATTAGATGGGGCAAGTAAAAATCAGGAAATGTTTAGAGCAGAATTGGATGTATGCCAAAAAGACATGCAATTAAAATGCAGAGACTTTGATACTCAGTTATCCAAAAGCAAGAAACAATTTGAAGATAGTGAGCAAGAATTGGCACACTTAAAAGCCTTAGTGGATCACATTAGACAGGATAAAGATGAGGTTGTTTCAGAGATGCAGATTTTACAAAAAGAACATTGTGAAAAAGAATGTGATCTCCAGAGCGCAGAACAAGAAATGATTAAAATGATTCAAGAAAGAGACAAGAGAAATAAAGAGTTCAATGAATGCCAAATGCAAATGTGCGACATGCAGGAGGTGATTAATAAGATGAATGGTGAAAACAACTATTTGCAAGATGAAGCCAACAGACTCCTTAAAAAGTGTAAGGACTTAGAACAGCAAATGTGCATTCCCAGGTCCCAGGAGAGGCGGCAGGGTACCACATTCAATGGAGTGGAGGTGAATTCTAGCTCTGCCCAAAGAGCTAGTGCTCCAGTGACTGGGCCGGTGACTGAACTTGGTTGCAGCGCCCTTGGGGGATTTGATACTCCCATTGGGGGCAGCCACCAATCTCATACACCTGAAAACAGGATTGAATCACAAAATAGTGCAATTCCATGCATTGCAACAAATAGCCCATAAAAATAATGAAATCCATTAAAGCCCGGATCAAACCATTTAAAAAGGGAGGTGAATGCTGCATTGAGGATCACTTAGAAGCGGTGCATGACATTTTTAAAGCACTCCAGATACCTAAGGAACAGTACAGACAATATTTTCATTTAACTTTAGATGCCCCGACGGCCAGCATCATAAGGGGATTAAATCAACAGCAGAATATTACATGGTTGGAGTTTGAAAAAGAAATTAGGCGTCATTTTTCTCCTTTTCAGTCATTGCAGGAGGCAAAGAAAGTCGCTTACACAATTACTGCTGGACCTAATACATCCCCTCGCCAATTTTTACAAGACTTAAAAAGAGCATATTCTCGCTTTGATGTATCTTTTGACTCAAATTCCAATGAGTTTAAAACTGCATACTTCTATGGGCTACAGAAAGACATCATATCCCAATTGGTCCGTGAATTTGACCGTGACAAGTCCCTTGAATGGATTGTACATCAAAGCACAAAACTATATGAGGTACTCTATTGTCAGGGTAGAGAAAGTGATAAAATGAAAGATACTAGACCTAAATCTAAAGAACCCTCAGCCACAGTAATGGAAATCAGGTCAGCCAAAATGTCCCTTGAGTCTGCTCAAAGCCAAGGTAAAAATAATGTCACACCTGAACAAAGGGGTAATCAACAAAGATCACCATTTCCTGTACCAATGTTCCAATCACATGATCCTAGTAATAGAGAGAGCTACATCAGCCCTAGGTATTTAGGGGACAGACCCCGGGTAGGATATCGGCCTGATATGGCAGGTATGAACAATAACCAGAGACAAAATCAAGATCAAAGAAATGATGGTCCCTACCAGTCATTGGGGACACAGAGCAGATTTGATCCCAACACCATGATATATGGTAATCAGGATAGGCCCCGATATGTGGATCGATTTACTGATAATGGAAATCAACCTAGGGGCCAGTACCCACAATCTGAGAGACAGGACATGAGGCAAAACGTGAACTACAATCCACGCCAGTACAATGATTCCCCACCATGGGATTATAATCAAAGGATGGGTGCAACCCGCTCCCCTCCACAAATGAATCAAGAGTTCAGAAACCATCCCAACCGACATCATTCACCTGAGAGGTATCAGAATAGATCCAATCAGGGGGAAAACAACCAATATCGACCTAGACCACAGAAAGAGGATCCTAGAGAGATGGAAAGGTTCCAGTGCCTTGAGGCCCAAGTGAAAATGTTAGCTGAGCAAATAGGAAAGCTCTGTACAGCGCAAAAACAACCTTCCAAAGAGGGGGCTGATGGCCATAGCAATGACCGGGGGGCTTCCGAAAAGTGACTAAGTACTCATGATAACTGCAGTGCCAAAATGACAGATTGCTTGATATAATTTTGCATAACGACTCTGAGATGCCTAATGGATTAAATGTGAAAGTGCCAGTAAATGAACTTGTGACAGAAAGTGCAAATACTTCTAAAAAAGAGGTACGGTTTAACCTAGAGCTAAATAAAACAGTAAAGATTTGTACAAATGAAAAAGAAACATTAGAAATTCCAAAAGAAAAAAGGCACAGATTTAAGAAAAATGACTCATGCATGGGGAATACCAGTGGACAGGGAGTAAGTGGGGATGCTATAGCTCCTTCCCTGGGCAAGCAAAACAATGACCAAACACAGACAGAAAAAGGAAATACTCACAAGGAGGGTACAAGTCAATCACCTGAAGAATTCTTTGAGCCACATATTTTTGAAGAGGCTGAAAGGGCTGGTATCACACTAAATGATCACAAATGCACAGAATTAAAAAATGACAAATTGATGAATGATGTTGTTACACATGTTCAGTTGGAAGGTTGTAATGTGGTCTCTGATGTTACCCAGATGGATGGGCGAACAGTGGCCACACTCCAAAAAACCTCTGATCATGGAGAAATGAATAAAGTCTCTCGCGCAGAAATGGGTAAAAAGGAGGGAAAAATGTCTTTCCATTTACCAATGTGTTTAGCCAAAAGTGAAAAAGACCTGAGAAAGGTGAGCCCTGAAATCAGTAAGAATTCACATTTCTTATGTGTATTAGAGGAAGTTGAGGACAGATATTATGCACCCATCACTGTAGAAGAAAAATGCCACACCTTTGCTATGATTGACACTGGCGCACAGGCCACAATTATGTCCAAGGAGCTGGTAAAGAGTATCAATGAAGGGAGACCCCCACAGAGTCAGATCACAGTGAAGGAAAATCAAGGCCCAGTGCATAACTTTAATGGGGAGGAGGTGCCCATCATAGGTGTAACTGAGGTTGACATAAAAATAGGAAAGCACAGAATGAAACAAGAGGGATTGATCACATCTATTTGTGAAATTCCATTTCTGATGGAGACAGATTGTCTGAAAAGATTGCCTCCTCTAATAGATGGGGTGAATGGAGTGCTGTGGTCCTTAACCAAAAAACCATTGAGGCCTAAGAAACTAAAATCACAAAACAGCAATATAAATGAATGTCACACCGTTGCCAAAACAAATGATGCTGTGGAGGTATATCTCCAGAATAGCTGCATACCTAGTGTCACTGTTATATTAATGTGTCAAGACAAAATGCAGAGCGACAATGAAAAACTACCTGTACAAATATACTTGGACCCAAGGAAAAATTGGCAGACTGCCATAGATGAGCACACATTACGTTTTTATTTAAAAGAGAAAACATGCAAACAGAATATTGCTCTTAAAACAGATTCAGAAAAACACATTACCACTCTGGCAGAAATACACATGGAAGATGAGCAACCATGGGTTCATGTTGGTATAAATGACTATTTTAAAACAATAAAAGCCACTTTAGCGCTTGAACATGAAAGGAGTTTCATTAATGAGAAATTGTTGCAAAAAATAATGGAGAGGGAAGAAATCCCGAGATTTAGGATTAAAAACCAATATGTTTCTGGGTTGGACAGTCCAGACTTTGAAAACCGAATTGCAGGCAGATGCATGCTTAAAATTAGCATTGGGCAGAAAACAATTTACCATAATGTGTGGATAGTGAGTGGAGCACAAAATGAATTTTACATGGGCAATGACATCATGCACAGAATGTGTATGGTGTTAGATTTCCTTAATCAAAAAATATGGTCACGCCTAGGTGGTCCGGCACCTGAATTTGAAGACAAAAGAAGGGCTTATCATTGTGCACAACTGGTTCCTTATGCAATCGAATTACAAATGAGGAAAGATACTATTATTCCTGCATTTACAAAACAGTTTGCTATAACACTGAAATGCAAAAATGGACAGCAGATGAAAGGCTCTGATGCATTTGTATGCCTGAATGAATCCATAAAACAACAAGGCCTGGATTATGAATACATTCCATTGGTAGATATTGGTGAAGGATCTGTAAAAATTATGGTAAATAATAAAGGTTGTCAGGATATTCATTTAGAGGAAAACTCCCCATTAGGAATGGCCATACAAAAATCACATTATACGGCAGATTTAAATAACATGGTGATTGGAAATATTCCTGAAAAGTATGTAGATGCCAAGGGTGAGTTGCCAGAACACCTGGACTCTCAGCCCAAAGGAATATTTAAAATTCATTCTGTGTATCCTTATGATTCAAATGAGACAGTGTGCTGCCATCAAGAGGATTGCATAATATTTAATTTAAATGAAAATGAAACAGAAAATCAGCCCATTGAAGTGGAAGCTGATATGCCAAAATATTTAAAAGTGGCAGCTTTACAAAAAGACACAGCCACACAATTAGAGGAAAGCGCCGAGATTCCCTTACCAGAAGATTTTACAGAATTTTCCAAAATGGTAGAAGAACAGATCTCCTTAGCGAATGCGTGTGAAAGCAATGAAGAGAGGGACAATCTGAGGGAGATATTTATGGAGTTTAAGGATGTATTTGCAAAAGATGCTTATGATTGTGGTTTAACTGATTTACATGTGGCCACACTACCAGAAGGGTGTAGCAGAAATCCAGTGTTTGTACGCCAGTATAGACTACCGCTGGCATGTTTAGAATCATTGGCAGAGATTATTAAAAATTTGGAATCGCGGGGAATAATCAGGCCCATTCATAGCACATCCAATACACCTATTTTAGGTGTGTTAAAGCCAAATGGTCAATGGCGGCTGTGTGCAGACTTGAGAGAGTTAAATAAAAGAGTACCAGTGTCTAGATGGCCACTGCCATTCATTGATCAGGGCCTAGCTCAGATACATGGTTCAAATGTATTTACCACATTAGATCTCACCTCTGGATATTGGTGCGTGCCATTGGCAGAGGAGATACAACATTTATTTTCCTTTACATTCGACAGGACTCAATATGCCTGGCTTAGAGCTCCGTTCGGGTACATCAATAGTGGGAGTGAATTTGGCATATTTTTGAGAAAGGCCATGCCGGATGCAGCGGAAAGAGGAACAATAGTTTATGTGGACGATGTCCTGATAAAAAATAAAAGCCTGAAAAGCCATTTTGATGAAATAAGACATGTACTTGGCCAATTGCAGAAAGCAGGCACCAAAGTATCTTTGCAAAAAGCACAATGGTGCAAGAAAAAAGTGAACTTTCTAGGGCATGAAGTGACTGAACATGGGCTAAATCCACAAAAGAAGAAAATAGAGGCCATACAAAGATTAAAAGATCCTAAAAATGTGAAAGGAGTAAAAAGTTTATTAGGGATGACAGGCTATAACAGAAAGTTCATTGAAAATTATGCAGAAATCACTCAACCATTGACTAAACTGCTTAAACTGAATACTCCCTGGAAATGGGAAAAAGAGCAGTCTGATGCAGTGGCTAAATCAAAGGAATGTCTTGTAAAGGCACCATGTTTAGCATACCCCATAAAGGACAGGGATTTCTTAATAGAAATAGGTTTTTCTGAACATTGTATGTCAGCAGTGTTATCACAAAAACACGATTTGAATCACAAAACCATTGCATATGCAAGTACGGCATTTTCCCAAGTTGAAATGAAATTTAATGAATGTGAAAAGGCCCTATTAACCACTGTGTGGGCGCTACAACATTTCCGCCCCATTGTTCAGGGAGCAAAGGTGATTATTGAAACAAATCACCAACCTTTGCAATTTTTAGAGAGTAAAAGAATTAGATCAGGTAATCTAGCGCAATCCAGAATCACTTCATGGACGCTGGCATTACAAGGTTTTCCCGTAGAAGTGAGATATGCACAAAATAAAAAGAACCCAATTGCTCAAGGGTTAGCTGACTTACATGACTGTGCAGCTGAACAAATACCAAATGAAATGGAAGTAGAAACTATTTTGCAGGAATTTGAACAATCACCACACAAAGCTTTTGATGAAAAAACATGCAAGGATTTGCCAACTGTATATGTGGATGGTTGTGCTTTTCACATTGAAAATGACAGTAATAAAAAGTTAGTGGCAGGAATAGGAAATGTCTGGTTGAAATGTGAAGGTGTCCCCAGTATAGGGATGAGGATTGGAGATAGGAGCAGTCAGGTGGCGGAATTGGAAGCCATTTATAAAGCAATTGCTACTGCAGTTGATAAAAAGTTCAGTGAAATTGTCCTGGTGACTGATTCTGACTATGCACGGAATAGCTTTGTGGAGTATTTGCCTGGTTGGAAAGCAAGAGGCATGGTTACATACAACAAAAAGCCACTTAAGCATGGAAAAATGATACAAGCCATAGACAAATTGGTGTCAGAGAATAAGTTAACAATATACTGGAGAAAAATTCGTGGGCATTTAAAAACACCAGGAGAGGATAAGGAGGGAAATGATAAGGCAGACCACCTGGCTAAGGTTGGGGCTGTGATGGGAGAATTGCTACCTATTGATTATTTAATGGGTGAAATACAAATTGATGCAGTCACACGTTCTAAAGCACCAAAGGAGGTAGATCAACCGGTGGTGCAGTGGAGTCATGACACGCCAGACCAAGATTTGATTGAGGCACAAAAGAATGATCAAATTTTGGGAATCTATTATAATCATTTGATAGATCACGAACAAAATTCTTTGACAGAAAATGATTGTATGGGAAAAGAGGAGTTGAGGGTATTATTAAAGAACAAAACACGAATTAGATTACAGGATGGACTCATGATTAGAGAGTCCATAACAGGACAAATACAGTGGGTAGTACCCCTTTCATTCAGAGGACAATGCTACACCATGCACATGATGCCATAACTGCAGGCCATAGAGGTTCACAAAAAACATTAGAAATACTAAAAGATTATGCTTACTGGCCACATATGTCCCAAGATGTGGAATTATATACTAGAGGATGTCTAGTATGCGCCCAATTTAAACCTGCTTCACCAATGCATAGAGCACCATTGATGAAAAGAGGCCTAACTCTCCCATGGTCAGATTTGCAAATAGACTATGTAGGTCCTTTAAAAAGGTCGAGCAGGGGACACCGTTATATTTTGAGTGTGGTATGTTTGATGTCGAAGTGGATTGAATGCATTCCTGCACCAGATTGTAGTGCGCAAACAGCAGCCACATTGCTGGTGAACCATGTGTTCTCAAGGTTTGGGTTGCCACAAAGAATTGAGTCAGACAGAGGAAGTCATTTCACAAGTACTCTGATGAGTAAGGTATGGCAAATACTAGGTGTGAAAAGGAAACTACATATCGCATATCGGGCGGCGTCTTCAGGTACAGTTGAAAGAAGCAATAGGTCTGTTGTGGATATTTTAAAGAAATTTGTGGCAGAAGCAGGTTCCAGCTGGGATTTACGTTTACCGTTGGTTTTGATGGCAATCAGATCAACTCCTGCCAAGGCAACAGGTGTTAGCCCCCATGAGGTCTTGACAGGTAGGAAAATGGTGTTACCACAACACCTACTATACAGAACACATGAGCAGACACTTGTGAGTGCATCCACAGTTCATGAATATATTGATGAACTGAGGAGGCATTTGCAACATGCATTTGCTTTTGTGCAGAGAAATCTGGAAAGAGCTGCTGACAGTGCAAAGTCTTATTATGACAAAAAGACATCAGTAAAGGAATACAGTGTAGGGAATCAGGTGTACAAGTTTCATTTTGGAAAAAGTAAACAGAAAAATTCTAAATTTCTAGCAGCCTGGCAGGGGCCATTTCGAATTATAGATATGCAGGGTAATTCATAGAATTTCGCAGAAAAGTGTCGCAAGCGGCTGGCGCAGAGTGTCCGCGTGCGATTGTCTGCGCCAGGCACGTGCGCTAAAACCGATTTCCGCGCACAGCGTATTCATGGATTTTAGGCTCCCAAACCAGCCGTGGCGCAGAGTATCGCAGCGACCCTGCAGCAGCGCCAGTAACGCCCCCAAGAACGCCCTCGCGCAAGGAAAAGCCATCAAAATCGCTAAATCATCGCAAAGGGCTGCGCTAACCCTGGACCAGTTTACAGGGCTGCCAAACAAGGAACGCAAAGCGGGTAACGTGCATATCAGGGGTACGCGTGAAGTTATACACGCGATTAGCCAGGGTGCCAGGGTACGTGTATTTCAGGGGTGCGCGGGAAGTTCAACACGCGATAGTCCAGGGAACGTGTATTACAGGGGTACGTGGGAAGTTCAACACGCGATAGTCCAGGGAACGTGAATTACAGGGGTACGCGGGAAGTTCAACACGCGATTGTCCAGGGAACGTGTATTACAGGGGTACGCGGGAAGTTCAAC
Source organism: Ambystoma mexicanum (assembly GCF_040938575.1). NCBI lineage: Eukaryota > Metazoa > Chordata > Amphibia > Caudata > Ambystomatidae > Ambystoma > Ambystoma mexicanum. Next base: position 914,966,603 of record NC_090936.1, read on the forward strand.
ACGCGATAGTCCAGGGAACGTGAATTACAGGGGTAAGCGGGAAGTTCAACACGCGATTGTCCAGGGAACGTGTATTACAGGGGTACGCGGGAAGTTCAACACGCGATTGTCCAGGGAACGTGTATTACAGGGGTACGCGGGAAGTCCTACATGCGATTAGCCAGGGCACGTGTAATACAGGGGTACGCGGGAATTATCACACGCGATTTGGCAGGGTACGTGAATTACAGGGGTGCGTGGGAATTATCACACGCCAATTTGCTGGGTACGTGTATTACAGGGGTGCGTGGGAATTATCACACGCGATTAGGCTGGGTGGGTCCTCACAGGTGTTCCCTGTACACCCTCCACGGCCCCTGCAGGCAGCCCACAAAACAGGGGACTACCCTGCACACCTGCTCATGTCCCCCTGTACCCCCACCCCCCAGCCACCAGGAGCACCCACCACCAGGCCCCCACCCATGTCCCCTATCACCCCCACCCCCCCCGCCACCAGGGGCACCCTCCACCAGGCCCCCACTCATGTCTCACAGCGTGCTACGTGTATTTCAGGGGTGCGCGGGAAGTCCCACTCGCGAATAGCCTGGGCGCGTGTATTTCAGGGGTGCGCGGGAAGTTCCACTCGCGAATAGCCTGGGCGCGTGTATTTCAGGGGTGCGCGTGAAGTTCCACACGCGAATAGCCTGGGCGCATGCATTTCAGGGGTGCGCGGGAAGTTTTACACGCGACTTCAGCAGGGTACGTGTATTTCAGGGGTGCGCGGGAATTCTCACACGCGATTTGGCCTGGTACGTGTATTACAGGGGTGCGTGGGAAGTTACACACGCGATTAGGCTGGGTGGGTCCTCACAGGTGTTCCCTGTACACCCTCCACGGCCCCTGCAGGCAGCCCACAAAACAGGGGACTATCCTGCACACCTGCTCATGTCACCCACCAGCCCCACCCCCCACCATCCAGGGGCACCCTCCACCAGGCCCCGACCCATGTCTCCCACTACCCCCACCCCCCCAGTCACCAGGGGCAGCCTCCACCAGGCCCCCACTCATGTCTCCCACCACCCCCACCCCCCCAGTCACCAGGGGCAGCCTCCACCAGGCCCCCACTCATGTCTCCCACCACCCCCAACCCCCAGCAGTGCAGGGGCAGCCTCCACCAGGCACCCACTCATGTCCCCTATCACCCCCACCCCCCCAGTCACCAGGGGCACCCTCCACCAGGACCCCACTCATGTCTCCCACCACCCCCACCCTCCAGCAGTGCAGGGGCAGCCTCCACCAGGCCCCCACCCATGTCTCCCACCACCCCCACCCCCCAGCAGTGCAGGGGCAGCCCCCACCAGGCCCCCACTCATGTCCCCTATCACCCCCACCCCCCCAGTCACCAGGGGCACCCTCCACCAGGCCCCCATTCATGTCTCCCACCACCCCCACCCCCCCAGTCACCAGGGGCAGCCCCCACCAGGCCCCCACTCATGTCCCCTATCACCCCCACCCCCCCAGTCACCAGGGGCATCCTCCACCAGGCCCCCACTCATGTCTCCCACCACCCCCACCCCCCAGCAGTGCAGGGGCAGCCTCCACCAGGCCCCCACCCATGTCTCCCACCACCACCACCCCCCAGCAGTGCAGGGGCAGCCCCCACCAGGCCCCCACTCATGTCCCCTATCACCCCCACCCCCCCAGTCACCAGGGGCACCCTCCACCAGGCCCCCACTCATGTCTCCCACCACCCCCACCCCCCCAGTCGCCAGGGGCAGCCTCCACCAGGCCCCCACTCATGTCTCCCACCACCCCCACCACCCCAGTCACCAGGGGCAGCCCCCACCAGGCCCCCACTCATGTCCCCTATCACCCCCACCCCCCCAGTCACCAGGGGCAGCCTCCACCAGGCCCCCACTCATGTCTCCCACCACCCCCACCCCCCCAGTCACCAGGGGCACCCTCCACCAGGCCCCCACCCATGTCTCCCACCACCCCCACCCCCCAGCAGTGCAGGGGCAGCAGGCAGTCAGGCAGCAGCAGGTGGGAGCGTGCTCGGGCTCTGGGGGGCAGTAGTTTGGCCTTCCGGGCAGGAGCGTGGTATTCCGTGTGCGTACGCGTGGCCAGCTTGGTACGGAGTGATTTTGCACATGAAAATCCTGCACGTCAGCGTGAAAACTGAGGAAAGGCCCAAAGCGCGTAAGCGCGTCTGTGACGTGACCCGCACAGGTGTTTCCCACACAGCACGTGATGACAGAGCACACGTGGAAAGACTGCACGTCAGAGTGTAATCGCGTGTGATTGGTGGAAATGGCCCTACACGCAGAAGTGACAAAGCGTGTGATTGGTGGAAATGGCCCTACACGCAGAAGTGACAAAGCGTGTAATTGGTGGAAATGGCCCTACACCCAGAAGTGACAAAGCATGTAATAGGTGGAAATGGCCCTAGCGCGTACACGCCACGTAAGTGACGCTGGACGTGTGGGCCTGTATAAAAGGTACGTGTAGAACACGTTTTCCTTGTACGTGCTTTTCGTGGAGAGCGAGTGGGTGAATTCTGTACTTCTTGTCGTTTCACACGCGATTTACTTCACAGCGTTTCAAGTTCGTATTCCCTGTTACCTCTGACAGCTTTTTCTCTTTTTTCTCTTTTACTGGTTTACCTGGGCCTGTTCCCTCAAACAGTGTTCCCTTCTACTGTTGTCCTGTCTCCTCAGACAGCGTACACATCTTCTTTTGGCGGGGGTGTTGCCAACCAAACGTGCTCCTTTTACATGCTCGTTTACCAGGCAGACGGTGAGTCACGCACGTATCTAACATCAGTGCTTGCCCCGTGTGTAGCCTACCCCTTCAGAGGTCATTCTAGGCTGCGTGTGACACGCATACGTTCATTCTTGTGTTACTGGGTGCCACAGCGTAGTGCAGGTTTTTCTTTCTGCACACGTGGTCTAGGAGGGGTTGCGTGCACGTCATCTCCCTTTTTTGGGCCTCCTGTGCGTTGCGTGACCCGTCATCTTTCCCCAGGGGTTACATTCAGCCTTGCTAGAGCACTAGGGTACAATTACCATCTGGTACCCAACCCCTTTGACCCCCAATTGCCCAGGACAATAGTCTACATCCACTCCCATACGCACATTAACATCAGTGCCATGGCTGGGAGGCGAGGATTCCGTAAGGGTGGCAAAGGTGGAAGAGCCACAAGTGGTGGCCGTGGTGGATCCGGTAGGGGACGTGGTCGTAACTTGCAGGGTGAGCCTGTCCCCCCATGTGTGGAGGACCAGTCACGGGCACCCATAATCCCCCCCCTCCCCCCCTCCCATTGAGGCTGATGTGGCTGACACCATCCATGCTCAGCCCTTGTTGGACCAGCCCATTGTGGCACCAGACCTGGCTGACTCCATGGCTGACTTCCAGGTCAGCAGGGCTACGACACGTGCGCTGGTGCACGTTGAAGCCATCATGCCACGTGGATCTGGGGCAGCAAGGTCATCTGCTGCACCAAGGAGGCAGGGCGGAGAGGCTGCAGGGGCAGCTGCGGCTCCATCCACCCCAGCCCTCACACACCCAGCCAGGACAGTGTCGGTCCTAGTCCATGCTGCTGACATTCCCCCTGACACCATCACACTAGAGCCAATGCCTGCACCAACTCCCATGCTGAGTGTGCAATCCCACACTCCTGATACAGAGTCCACCAGGGCTCCTGCCCCTAGTGTCCAGAGTGGCACAGGACACTCAGGATCACCACCACCTTCCAAGCGGAAGAGGAAGAGTGCTCGTCCGGCACAGGCTGATGCCCCAGACACGGCTACACAGTCCGGCCCATCCAGGAAGCCCAGCTTCACGGATGACGAACTGAATGCACTTGTCGAGTATGTGTCCGGACATGACAACGAGATGGTCATTGTTGCAGGACCCAAGACCACACCTGCACAACGCCAGGCACACTGGCAGACCGTTGCGGACATCGTAAGTGCCCTTGGAATCGTGAGGCGCACAGCCAATGATTGCTATAAGCGCTGGAATGACCTAAAGCGCAGGGCAAAGAGTAAGCTGGCCTCAAGTCATGCCGCAACTCTAGTGACTGGAGGTGGGTCTCCAGTAGTAGACATGGAACTCACTCCACATGAGTCAGTCGCTGGGACCTACGTCACGGAGGAACAGATCCAAGGCGTGGGAGATCTGGCTGATTACGAGGCATTGTCCGGTGAGTGCACATGCATGTGTGTGTCATCCATGTGCATGGTGTGTGTGTGAGGGCTTCTGTTTGTGTGCCAGGTGAGAGTGTGTGCGCCTGAGTCGTATGGGTCAGCCATGTGCTTCATGCAATCCTTCCTGCGCAGCTGCATTTGGCCATAGCAGTATCCCTTCGGCCAACAGTAGACATCTAGCCCAACTGCACGCCAGTTGCCCTTGAAGTGTCACCTTGCCACAACATATTTGCTTATTTTTCACTGTTCATTCAGTCAGTTTGTTTGCATTCCACCACTTTCACTAGGCATGTCGCTGTCCACTAGTCACATGTCTGACATGGGTATGGTAAAGTGGAGTGACTATGTTACGTGGATATCATTTGTACACACATGTCCCTGTGCAATTGGACCATTTCAGACTGGCAGCTCCAGGTGAAAAATCTGACCTGTTAGAATTAGAAAAGCAATTACATGCGGGAACTGGACTGAATGAATAGGTGCTGCCCTCCTCTCCATCTTCACTCAATAGCAATGGTACATGCCATCTGTGTGATGGCATGTGTGTTTCACCTGGCAATCACAGGCCAATGTGTGATGCCACTGCCAGGCAGCATGCAGAAAATGTGTTCATCTTCCATCTTGGTGTCATCAGTGTGTGCCATTTGCCTGCACTTCATACGCAGTGAGGGTGCATGCATGGGAGGGTTTTAGTCATGTGGGATATGTGTCAATCAAGTACTGGTTCTCTTGCTTCTCAGCCCTCATTGTGTGCCATGGTGCTAATGCCTGTTTCCATTTCTTTGTTTTCATGTCTTTGCAGGGGAAGACGCACCTGATACTGTTGGGGTTGTGGAGATGGTGCAGACCCAGGAGGGGTCCGAGGGCCGACCAACCACCAGTGAGGGACGTGGTGTGGTGGTGGGGGAGAATCCACAAGTGCTGCAGGTCATGCTCTCAAGGGGTGTCTCTGGCTGCACCTCCCCCGAGCTGTACTCAGGTGTTGATTCGGATGAGACCTACGTGCCGTCGCAGGTGAGTGTTCCAGGGAGGGATTCTGTTCTGTCTCACCCACCTGCACCAGGGTCAGAACCCTCCATGGGGATGTCAGTGTTGGCAGCTACGCCTTCGGTGGTTACGGATGCAGGGTCACACTCCGCGACATCTGATCCTGTTCCTGGGCCAGCAGATCAGAGGGGGAATGCAGTCCTGCAGCCTCAGGCAGTGCCGGCACAGCAAGGCGCAGTTCGCCTTGCCCCAGACAGGTGTGGTGCCCGCCGACGTGGTGGCCGTACGCCACCCGGCAATACCGCATGGGAGCAATCCATTTACGGTATGGCAACCCAACAGGCTGCATCATCCGAGATGATGGCTCAGGCCATGGATAGGGTGGCCACTTCCATTGTCCCCCCAGAAAGGCTGATGGAGCGACTAGAGCAGGCAACCGACTCCATCTGCCAGTCACACAGGGAGGACATGTTGGGGTCCAACAGGAACAGGCGGGCGGCACTGGCGACTCTGCAGGAGGCCATCTCCATTGAGTCCCAGGGCCACAGGGAAGCCCTGAGGCAGGAGCTCCTTCACCTCAGGACGACTCTTGTTGAGCTTGAGGCTTCAACACACCAAAGGACAGAACAGCAGCTGGAGCGTCTCACCCGTACGCTCTCAGCTGAGATGCAGGCAACGAGGGCGGAGGTCCGGGCATCCCGTGAGTTGTTGCATGGGGACCTCCGCACACTCATCCTCCAGAACCAGACCTACCACACCCGCATGCTTGCAGCCATGGAGGAGCAGACTAGGGCCTTGCGTGGGCTGCCTCCCATAGTGCAACCACCTCCGGATGCAGCTTCACAGGGTGATAATAGCGACAGCAGTGATAATAGGGTAGCCGTGTGGGCCATGAGCCCATGGAGGTGTTTTATCTTCCCAGGATCCACGCAGGTGGGTTCTGGTGTGCATCCTGTCCTCGGACCTCCTGGGTGGCCTCCCCAACCCCCCCGGGCCCATCAATGGCCATTTTTGATTGTTTCTTATTTTTATTTTGATTTCTTTTATTCCCAATTTTTTTGGGACCATCTGTTGGCTTCCGTGGTTCCTGTGGGCATACGCTGCATTGTGGCTGGGCACATGCAGGCTTGTAATGTATTTGGTTCCGATGCTTGGGTTTGAGTCACACACACCCCTCCTGCTTCCCGTTTCCATGGGCTTGCAAAGGGTGTGCCCAAGTGACAGTGAATTACACAGTGACCTTGGACTCCCATGAGCTGTGTGGGCAGTCTGTAGTCAATACTGTGTATACATTCCTAGTGCATATTGCTGTTGTGTTGTACACTGCATGTTGCATTGATGTGTAACTCTTCTTCTGTGTCTACCTCCCAATTTGCAGGTCCCTTCCTCATGTCCACACAAGGACCTCTAGTCTGGAGATGGGGTCCATGTTGGCAGCAGTGCACCTACAACTCTACATGGCGCCAACACTGCACAGTTGGTAGTGGTGGGAGTGCAGGTATTTCCAGGTGGTGAGACTACTAATATGTAACATTTGTGATGTCATGTTAATGGTAGTACGTGCTCAAGTATGTTGTTGGTCCGGCATTGCTGTGAGCATTTCAGGTGTTGCAGGTTTCTAATAGGGACACTGTACATAGTGAGACTGATGTCATGTTATGGGGATTACTTTGTTTACCTGCAATTAGCATGACATGGCACGGTGTGTCGTGTGGCGGTGCTGGGGTTGGGTTGGCTGACATGGCACTGTCCTCTTGTTGCATTTTGCAAGTGGGTATTCATTTTAGCTGCTTCAATGTGTAACTTCACAAAACTGCATTGGTGGTGTCTGTGTGGGTAGGGATGCACACATTGTGACACTTCCAGGTGAACAATCTCAGGCTGATATGGTATTCACGGTTCATTCTCCAGACATTCAGGATCAGTGTCAGGTTGAGTCATCATTGATTGTCAGATGGAATGTGCCAGGGCAGTGTGCACTCCACCGGGGTGTGATTTCTATGTGAAGTAATTAGCCACTAGCTGTGTACGGGCTGCCTCCCCCCGTGCCCTTTCCCCTCCCATGCGCAGTGGCTGTGCATGTGGTTGGGGATGTGGGGCCACCACCATGTCCACGGCCAGGCCCCGGCGTGTTGCAACGTTGTGCAGGACACATGCTGCCACTATGATCCTGCACACTACTGGGGGAGCGTATAACAGCTGCCCGCCAGAACGGTCAAGGGAGCGAAAGCGTGACTTTAGCACTCCGAATGTGCGCTCCACTATGCCCCTGGTTGTAATGTGGGCTGTGTTATATCTTACCTGGGGTGGCGTGGTGGGGTTCCGAATTGGCGTCATCATGTGGGGGCTGAGAGGGTAGGCACTGTCCCCTGTGGAGGTGGTGATCGGTATCATTGGTGGGGTTGTGACCTTGCTCAGTATCCAACATGCATGCATGTGCAGTGGCATACATACTCACCAAGCAGCCATGTATCGCCATGCCGCCCAGCTTCTAGGTCCCGGCTTCGGGTGGACATTCGGTAAATGAAGCTGTCATGGGTGGAGCCGGGATAGTTGGCATATACTGAGGTGATGATTCCCTTGGCATTACATGCTACCTGCACGTTGATGGAATGCCAGTGCTTGCGGTTCCTATAGATGTGCTCAGATGCCCTGGGGGGACGTAGAGCCACATGGGTGCAGTCGATGGCACCTAGCACTTTGGGGAATCGTGCCACAGCGTAAAAATCCAGGGCGGCAGCATGCCTTTCTGCAGGTGTTCTGGGCAGGTATATGTGCCTGTGGACTGATGGGCGTGCAGTGATGATGTTCAAGACCTGGTGTAGGTAGCGTGACTGGGTGGCCTGTGACACCCCACCCACTATGGCACTTGTCCGCTGAAATGATCCAGTGGCTAAGAAGTGCAGTACATTGAGGACCTTCTCCAGGGGGCTGAGTGCTTGGAGCACAGGGTGGGTGATGTGAGGTCATCCTCCCACTCACTCACCAGGTCCAGTATAATGTGTGGTGGAAACCTGTACCTCCCATACACCTGGTCATCAGGCATCCCGAAAAGGCTGGTTCTGGGTGTGAATATTCTGGCCCTGACTATCCTCCTCCTCCTCCTTTGGTAGCCCACTGCCACTGCTGCTAGGAACGGTATGTTCATCCTGGCGTCTGAGCTTGTTATTGTTAAAGTCCGCAAATTTATGCTTTGCGCGTGTTCTAGGCGAGCGTGTGACCCGCGCACCCCTGGAATCCAGTTCCCAGTCCAATAGCGTGTGGAAAATCACACGCACCACGGGATACAGCGTGTGACCCGCGCACCCCTGGAATCCAGTTCCCAGTCCAATAGCGTGTGGAAATTCACACGCACCACGGGATACAGCGTGTGACCCGCGCACCCCTGGAATCCAGTTCCCAGTCCAATAGCGTGTGGAAATTCACACGCACCACGGGATACAGTGTGTGACCCGCGCACCCCTGGAATCCAGTTCCCAGTCCAATAGCGTGTGGAAATTCACACGCACCACGGGATACAGGTTCGCTGACGTACTTGCGTGTGTAAGTGCCCGCGCACCCATTAAATACACGTACATAGGCCAATCGCGTGTACGCGCACTTTTGTCCAATTACACGCGATGACACTCTGACGTGCAGTATTTCCACGTGTGCCCCGTCATCACGTGCTGAGTGGGGAACACCCGTGCGGGTCACGTCACAGACGCGCTTACGCGCTAAGGGCCTTTCCTCGGATTTCACGCTGACGTGCAGGATTTTCACGTGCCAAATCACTCCGTATCAAGCTGGCCACGCGAAAACACACGGAAGACCACGCTCCTGCCCAGAAGGCCGAGTTACTGCCCCCCAGTGCCCCGAGCAGCCTCCCACGTGCCATCTGCTGCTGCCTGCCTGCCTGCCTGCCTGCTGCCACCGTGCCCTGCCATTTGGTGCCTGCACATCAGCCATCTGCAGGGGTCCAGTTGCTGTGTCCACCCCTGCTGGAACTGAAGACTCCCGACTGGGATTACATCGCTCCACAGCCCAGCCCCAGGACCCAGTTGCCCACCCACACCTGCCTCTGGGGTTGCCATGTCGGGCACTTCCACATCTGGCACCAGTGGCAACCCCAGGCCAGAGGGGCAGAGGGGCACCAGCTTCACTGCCACCGAAGTTGGTGTCCTGGTGGAGCATGTCCTGGGGCAGTATGATGCCCTCTTTGGATCGTCCCGCGCCAGCAAGGAAGGACGGCAGAGGATCTGGGCCGACTGTGTGGTTGCCATCAACGCGGAGGGGGTGGCAACCCGCGACGTCCTGAAGATCAAGAAGGGCTGGGAGGACTTGAGGTCCAGGACCCTTGTGAAGGCCCTGCGCCTCGTGGAGGGGGGCCGGGGCCGCATGAGTTCCATCCAGATGAGGGTCCTGGAACGCGTACGCCCAGCGCTCCACGCCCAGATCCTTGAGAGGGAGGCCCGTCTGGAGTTGAGCGGTAAGTGTCCAAGCATTACTGTGTGAGACAGGGCATGTTGCGGTGTGCTGGTTCTATGATACTTGCCTGTATGTGTGCCATAGGCCATGTATGCATGTATGTGTGCAGGGACATCATGGTAATGCATGTGCGACCAGTGATGTGTGACCCACATGGTTGTTGCATGTGTTCAAATGCCGCATGGGGAGCCCTATGCAGATTTTGAACATGAGAGCATGCCAGTCTCTGTACCTGGACATGGGTGGGGGTGAGGGATGGGTGCTGATGCCAGGTACATATATGGTAGCCATGTCTGTGTGCCTGACCTGCGTGTCTGTGACTTGTGCATGCCATGGATGCATGACACATGTGTGTGACAATGAACAGATTCAGTGAAGCAGCCAAATTACCCTTGTATCCGCTGTGTTTGGTGTGTTTGGGGCCAGATGGATGTGACTGAGGTGAAGTGTGTGCATGTGATAGGCATGAGCCATGATGCATGTGAGTTACATATCATTGAATGTTTCAAGAGTCCATTGGACATGCATGGAAATGTCCATGGCATGCACCATGCCTGTTACTGTGTGTGTTTTGCCTGGACTGACCCATGTGTTGTGGAGGGACATGATGGAAGTGTACTTTGACAGTGGTGCTCATCTGCTATTGCTTCCTGTCTAGGGGACCATTGTACAGTGCCCTGATGCTTGTGTTCTTTGTCTCCCTCTACGCAGCGGCTAGTGAAGAAGAGGGCGGAGACAGCGCTGTGGAGCAAGGCGGCGGGGATGCCCCCACGGCTGCAGCGGAAGGGGTGGGTGAGCCCCCACAGGGGCCTGCTACGGTGAGAGACGGTGAGGAGCCATCCAGGTTGGTGGTTTGCACAGAGGAGGAGGAGGCCGCCACTGGGGCACACATGGGGCCTGGTGGGGGCATCCCTGCTGGTGCAAGTGGTGCAGTCCAGGGCCAGGGGCAGGAGGCAGCACAGGTCACCGTGGAGGGGCCTGTGCATGTCGCTGTCCCTGACCCTGTGAGTGCACCACCATGCACCAGCAGGGATGCCCCGTCCCAGGCCCGTCCGCAGGTAGAGGGGATGTCCATGTCACCTGACTCCCCTCCACCTGCGGACGTGGGAACCCCTGGCCGTGCGGAGAAGGTCCTGATTGGGGTCGCGATGCGCACGGCTGTGATTCGTGATGCCGTGCGTGCTTCCCGGGAGGAGCACGCACATCATCACGAAGTGCACCGTGCCGACGTGGCCCAATTGGGATCGGCCATGTTCGGGGGTTTCCTGCATGTGTTGGCCAATGTGGCGGCCCTCTCCTCCTCTGTGCAGGCTATCCACCAGTCGTTCTCCTTGCCGTCTTCCAGCCCAGATGCCACCAGGGCCCCCTGTGGACCTGCCCCGACCAATGCAGCCAGCTCGGTGGGGATCCCATCCCTGCCACAGTTGGGAGTCGGAGGTCCAGCAGGGGTGGACAACACAGCAACTGGACCCCAGCAGATGGAAGATGTGACAGCATCATCAGGCAGGGCACGTGCACGACGGCGTCGGTGGTTTCCATCAGCCTGGATGCCGTCATGCTGGCAGAGGCAGTGGCGTCGGAGGCAGCAGCGGGCTCGACGTGGGAGGCATCATGGCTCGGGGCCATCAAGATCAGAGGGGCAGGCATCGGCCGGAGGGCAGGGCAACCCTGGGATGGTGGTGTCTTCCGTGTGGGAGCAGTTGGTCCAGCGGATAGGTGCGGAGCGGCAGCGGGCGGAAGAGGAGCGGCTCGCCATGGTCAGGGCGGAGTTCTCCATGCGTCGGGCGTTGAGGCGGGCTGAGTGCCTCGAGGAAGCTCGCAGGGAGTTTGAGCTGGACATGGGGTTATCCCTGCGAGACCTCGGGGCCAGGACAGAGTCCCGCCTCCAGGACATCGACATGGAGTTCGATGATGCCCTGGCCAGCAACATCAACAAGTGAGCCGCAGGACTTGCCCTCTGCCTTTGTATATAGTAATATAGTTAGTTAGTGTTAGGTTTCCTTTATTTGTTTTTATTATTTTGGACCACTCGGACAATGGCCACTTTTTTGTATATATTTTTTTCATTAGGTAGTAGTAGGTTTCCTTTATGGTGTTGGGCTCATGGACCCTGGTACATTCCTGTATTTAGTTTGTTTTTTGAAGGAACATTTTCTTTTTTTCATTATTGTGTTCACCATGTGGAAATGGTTTTTCATTCTTTTGCTTCTACTTGATATTGCTTTGGTCAACATTTGTTTTTGTATTCCTTTTTCGTTTTTTGATTTTTACTTTTGTTCTCCAACATGGACCATTTACTTTGTTATCCACATAGTTGTATGTTTTATTTGTTTACTTATTTTTAATCTTTAATACATTTTTAATTTTTACTTCCACTTGTGTTATTTTGTCTTTGGTTTCATACATGTCATGATATGGGTTTTGACATTCACTTGCAGCCATTGTGTATGTGTGTGTGACGGACATGTGTTCATTTACATACTTGCCATTGGGGTTGTGTCATGTAATTGCATTCACTATGTGGGTGGATGCAATCCTTGCCTGGGTGTTTGTGCTGGGTATGCTGCCCATTACTGCCATGATTGTGTATCGTCAGGATCTGTGGGCAGGGGGACATGGGTGGGGGCCTGGTGGAGGCTGCCCCTGGTGACTGGGGGGGTGGGGGTGGTGGGAGACATGAGTGGGTGCCTGGTGGAGGCTGCCCCTGGTGACTGGGGGGGTGGGGGTGGTGGGAGACATGAGTGGGGGCCTGGTGGAGGGTGCCCCTGCACTGCTGGGGGGTGGGGGTGATAGGGGACATGGGTGGGGGCCTGGTGGAGGGTGCCCCTGGTGGCTGGGGGGTGGGGGTGGTGGGAGACATGAGTGGGGGCCTGGTGGAGGCTGCACCTGGTGACTGGGGGGGTGGGGGTGGTGGGAGACATGAGTGGGGGCCTGGTGGAGGGTGCCCCTGGTCGCTGGGGGGTGGGGGTGGTGGGTGACATGAGTGGGGGCCTGGTGGAGGCTGCCCCTGCACTGCTGGGGGGTGGGGGTGGTGGGAGACATGAGTGGGGGCCTGGTGGAGGGTGCCCCTGCACTGCTGGGGTGTGGGGGTGGTGGGAGACATGAGTGGGGCCCTGGTGGAGGGTGCCCCTGGTGGCTGGGGGGTGGGGGTGGTGGGTGACATGAGTGGGGGCCTGGTGGAGGCTGCCCCTGCACTGCTGGGGTGTGGGGGTGGTGGGAGACATGAGTGGGGGCCTGGTGGAGGCTGACCCTGGTGGCTGGGGGGTGGGGGTGTTGGGTGACATGAGTGGGGCCTGGTGGAGGGTGCCCCTGCACTGCTGGGGTGTGGGGGTGGTGGGAGACATGAGTGGGGGCCTGGTGGAGGGTGACCCTGGTGCCTGGGGGTGGGGGTGATAGGGGACATGAGTGGGGGCCTGGTGGAGGGTGCCCCTGCACTGCTGGGGTGTGGGGGTGGTGGGAGACATGAGTGGGGGCCTGGTGGAGGCTGACCCTGCACTGCTGGGGGGTGGGGGTGGTGGGAGACATGAGTGGGGGCCTGGTGGAGGCTGCCCCTGCACTGCTGGGGTGTGGGGGTGGTGGGAGACATGAGTGGGGGCCTGGTGGAGGGTGCCCCTGGTCGCTGGGGGGTGGGGGTGGTGGATGACATGAGTGGGGGCCTGGTGGAGGCTGCCCCTGCACTGCTGGGGTGTGGGGGTGGTGGGAGACATGAGTGGGGGCCTGGTGGAGGGTGCCCCTGCACTGCTGGGGTGTGGGGGTGGTGGGAGACATGAGTGGGGCCCTGGTGGAGGGTGCCCCTGGTGGCTGGGGGGTGGGGGTGGTGGGTGACATGAGTGGGGGCCTGGTGGAGGCTGCCCCTGCACTGCTGGGGTGTGGGGGTGGTGGGAGACATGAGTGGGGGCCTGGTGGAGGCTGACCCTGCACTGCTGGGGTGTGGGGGTGGTGGGAGACATGAGTGGGGGCCTGGTGGAGGCTGACCCTGGTGGCTGGGGGGTGGGGGTGGTGGGTGACATGAGTGGGGCCTGGTGGAGGGTGCCCCTGCACTGCTGGGGTGTGGGGGTGGTGGGAGACATGAGTGGGGGCCTGGTGGAGGGTGACCCTGGTGGATGGGGGGTGGGGGTGGTGGGTGACATGAGTGGGGGCCTGGTGGAGGGTGCCCCTGCACTGCTGGGGTGTGGGGGTGGTGGGAGACATGAGTGGGGGCCTGGTGGAGGCTGCCCCTGCACTGCTGGGGTGTGGGGGTGGTGGGAGACATGAGTGGGGGCCTGGTGGAGGGTGCCCCTGGTCGCTGGGGGGCGGGGGTGGTGGGTGACATGAGTGGGGGCCTGGTGGAGGCTGCCCCTGCACTGCTGGGGTGTGGGGGTGGTGGGAGACATGAGTGGGGGCCTGGTGGAGGGTGCCCCTGCACTGCTGGGGTGTGGGGGTGGTGGGAGACATGAGTGGGGCCCTGGTGGAGGGTGCCCCTGGTGGCTGGGGGGTGGGGGTGGTGGGTGACATGAGTGGGGGCCTGGTGGAGGCTGCCCCTGCACTGCTGGGGTGTGGGGGTGGTGGGAGACATGAGTGGGGGCCTGGTGGAGGCTGACCCTGGTGGCTGGGGGGTGGGGGTGGTGGGTGACATGAGTGGGGCCTGGTGGAGGGTGCCCCTGCACTGCTGGGGTGTGGGGGTGGTGGGAGACATGAGTGGGGGCCTGGTGGAGGGTGACCCTGGTGGCTGGGGGGTGGGGGTGGTGGGTGACATGAGTGGGGGCCTGGTGGAGGGTGCCCCTGGTGGCTGGGGTGTGAGGGTGGTGGGTGACATGAGTGGGGGCCTGGTGGAGGCTGCCCCTGCACTGCTGGGGGGTGGGGGTGGTGGGAGACATGAGTTGGACATGGGTGGGGGCCTGCTGGCAGGTGCCCCACAGTGCCTGGGGGTGGGGGTGCAAGGGGACATGTGTTGGTGTTCATTAGTTTAAGGAGACATGTGCCTTTGCTGGGGGGCATGCCCATGTTGGGTGGGCTGCCTGCGGGACATGACCAGGGATGCAGGGTAGTCCCCTGTGGTGTGGGCTGCCTGCAGGGGCCGTGGAGGGTGTACAGGGTACACCTGGGAGGACCCACACTGTCAAATCACATGTGGGACTCCCCGGCACCCCTGAAATACACGTACCGTGCAGAAATCGTGTGTAAAACTTCCCGCGCACCCCTGAAATACACGCGCCCAGGCTATTCGCGTGTAAAACTTCCCGCGCACCCCTGAAATACACGCGCCCAGGCTATTCGCGTGTGGAACTTCCCGCGCACCCCTGAAATACACGCGCCCAGGCTATTCGCGTGTGGAACTTCCCGCGCACCCCTGTAATACACGCACCCAGGCTATTCGCGTGTGGAACTCCCCACGCACCCCTGAAATACACGCGCCCAGGCTATTCGCGTGTGGAACTTCCCGCGCACCCCTGAAATACACGCGCCCAGGCTATTCGCGTGTGGAACTTCACGCGAACCCCTGTAATACACGTAGCCCGCTCCCCCAGGCCCGATCGCGTGAGGAACTTCACGCGAACCCCTGAAATACACATAGCCCGCTCCCCCAGGCCCGATCGCGTGAGGAACTTCACGGGAACCCCTGTAATACACGTAGCCCGCTCCCCCAGGCCCGATCGCGTGAATAACTTCACGCGAACCCCTGTGATGCACGTACCCTGCAAATTGCGTGTGACACTTCCCGCGCACCCCGGTATACATGCACACGTATTTTTTGTCAGCGGGTGTCCGTGTTTGTGGGTACCCCTTTGCACGTCATTTTTCCTGGAGGGCCACAGTATGGGACATTCATCATGGCAGTATATAGGTGCTATTTGTTGGCGCACCTTTTGGCGCACATTTCTTACAGCCGCAGAGACGCTACCGCCTCCTTTCTTGTGGCAGTCGTGTTTGTGCCTGTGCGCTGGTTTGAGCGTGCGCTTTTTTCCCCAATTCTATTCCATGAATACGTGTTGTAGGCGAGCGTGTGGGCGTTCCGCGCACTTGTGCCCTGTACTTCCCCCGTGCCGCCCACGTTTTGGCAAGTTGTTCCCCATTCCGAGTGTTACGCCCGTGTTCCGCCTACTTTTGTTGCGTGCGCCGCGCTATGTGCGAATTTCGCTGTGGCCTGTGCGATTTTCGCTGTGACCTGGCGCACGCTGTTAGATGGCCTGTGCGCCAACGTGCGCCAACGTGCGCCGCGCACTTTTTTATCGCACATCCGCTGGTTTTCTCGCGCACGGCCTTCCATGAATCGACGTGCGCTGCTTTTCGTGCGATTTTCGCACTTGCACTGCGATTTTCGCTATTCCACTGCGATTCGCACGTTTTTGCCCACTTGCGCCACGCTAATTATTCCATGAATCGGCCTGATGGTCTCTCCTGTAGTTTATAAAATTTTGAAAAATGAAGGTGAAACGGCAATAGAGCAGTTTGTCCATGTAAATCAAATCAAACCATGCCATCCCAGACATGAGATCAGGCAGCTTGAGCATGTAGAAACAGATAAAGTCCCTTGAACACAAAAAGAGAAAATAAATGGGTACAATCAGGAGGCAGTGACAAAGAAGTTAAAAAGTTGATTGTTATGATGGCACATAAACACTGTAATATATGTAAAAATATATAATATAAAATAAGTAAATAAATAAATAAATATATATAATGGAAGCTCATGGTTGGTGTGCAGAGAGAAAATGTATTAAATATTGAATGCTGTTTTATATGTGCTTGTTTTCTTTTAACTTGTGTTTAATTTCAGAAAAAAATATATATATATTTTTACCAAGCATGTTTTATTTTTGGCAAAAGGGTGAAGTTAGTTTTGTGCTATGTACTTAATTTGTTTATTTTCTATTTTGATTTAGAAAATTAACATTATTTGGTCGGAGGTTCCGGGATCAGAGGCCACGGGAGACGATGGAGTCCTGGAGTCCCCTGGATGAAGACCAAAAGATGCCTGCCTCCAGGTGGAGGTGAAGACAAGATAACCAGAATGCTAAAAAAAGATGACTGGATCTAAGATTGCCAAGATGAAAGTGTACTCGAATGAACCAAATAACATCGCTGGTCGGGACATATCAGAGGCAGACAAGAGTACTGACATATGGAGTTCCACGTATTTATTATTTTAATTATTTATTTTAATTTGTTATATTAATTATTTGTTTTAGTTAGTTGTTTTATTTCATTGTTTTTAATTGACTTGTAAAATCTAAACTTAGAGTAATGCCACTTCCACTGAGAAGGCAAATGTAGAACATTTTGTAAACTAATGAACTCAGATGAATACTGTGTTGATTGCAACTTTTTCATTGATGCACATGAATATTCATTTTGTTGGATTGCTTTATTGTGAAAAGAAGAAAAAGAACAGGTTGTTTTTAGGAATTGGCTTGGATCGTAGCCAAATTCTAAAAACAAAAGGAGGGTATGTAAGGATATTTGGCGTGTTACAGCACAGAGTACAGCACTACTGCACAGGTAGCAATTTTTTTTTTTGATGCAGCACCACATGGGTGTGGTGCATTGCTATATGTGTTACCAGATTAACATGGAAAGACAGGCTATTCAGTCAAAAACGATTTTTACATATAAGATGCAAATCTATGTTCACGTGCACATTCAAAAATGCACAATACTTTTCACCTGAAATGCCTATGGTGCAAGAGACACATTTGAAAATTAATAACTAACATTATTAATAAACAACCTGACTGATAAAAATTCATTTAACATAACCCACTAATAAAAATGTGTCTCCACTGCAGAATTAGGCCTATTCTGAAAGTGAACTTTTAAACGCACATTCATTTTTTTTTTTTCGTTTTCTCTGCTGCTCTGTCCACATAACTACAGGAAGCAAAAGGGCTCGAAAGAACAGGAAATCAGTTGGTTACAAAGTATTACTATAAAAATGAGCCATTGTGTAGAGAGGGAGGATGTGGCATGATTAATTTCTGATTGGAGCAGCGTCATAGCAAGTATCATGCTAGAGGCAGTGATGAGGGTTTTGCTGGGGGGAGTTTGAAGAGAGAGGGAGGACAGTCGGGATTTGGAGAGCTGGGAGAAGGACCTGTTTTCCTGGTTGGAGCATTTCTGATGAAAAAGCTGAGAGCTCCAGGCAATAACCCCGGTTTGAGAACGAAAGACGCTTGTTTTCACCGGGGTTAATCTTCAAGGGAGCCACATTCAGAAAGAGAACAGCTGAAGAAAACTCGGGCTGAACAGATAAGGTAATTACAGAAGTGTGGGGGCTGAGTGTGTACGAGAATATTCAGTCAGTGTAGGAAAGGAGATTCCTGTGCCTTAATCACATGTTAATGTTGCAAATTGAGTTCTTTTCTCCGCCACTCTCTTTTCAGTGTATCACAGACAATGCTGTTACTGTGCTATTTTATTTATTTCTGTAAAGAGTGAGATTGTGTTTAAATGCAACTTTTATAATACAGAAAAATATTTGAAAGCAGACGGGTGGTGTGTTTTATATATACCAATACAGTGCTGATGATGTGGGGAGATTTTTAAACAGTGCAATTGTCATTTTAAGACAGATGTGTGCATGATCATATTCAGTATGGACAGTTGTGAGTGACTGTTTGTAGCATAGCTCGTTGGAGGTACATGAGCCAACGGGAAGAGGGACTCTCTGGACATAGTTCCCTACCGTATATAACGTAGTGGAAATTACCACAAAATTACCACATATAGCTCTCTGTCGTAAATAAGTCAGTGAGATCGCCCATGGTGGCACACTAACACTAACACTGAAAATGTGGTATTCCTGAAATGTAGGCCTGAGGTCTCTCTAGTGATTACACGAAAAATCTAAGCAAAGATAAGGGATTCTGGACATTGGGGCCACAAATAAAACAAGGGAATTATGCTCACCAAAATACCACCAACCACGCATACCAACCACGCATACCAAATATGCATGTCTGGGTGCTGAAATAATGCATGTCCACTGTATTATTGTTGTACATGGCCCAATCTGAATACAAGGAGTGATTGCTGCTAAGTTATTTTTCGGCGGTAAGAAAATACCGTCAGGCCCCAAATCTCCACAAAATACCCTACAGGTTGCATGACTCCTAGTGGATGTTGGTCGGATTTTTGTTTTTCCTACTGTCGTAGACCAATGTATGGGTTGCAGGGGTTGCCCCCCCTTTGGATTCAGACCGACAGCACGAGTCATTCACCTGGACCCCTGTCTTACTTGCCAGCGATGCATTCTTATCCTCTTCTCTCATCTGGTCTTCCCCTCTAGGGTGTAAGTCAATGGAGCTCGATATAACCTTTTGAGGGATTGCCGCGTCCATAGCTTCCACCCCTTTACCAATCAATGGGATGGTTAGATTGTCTGCTTCCGCCGCTGGGGCTGGGGCTATAGATTGGTTAGATGTTATTGGTACCGGATGGGCCATCTCCATTGCCACCCCCCTGTCTTCAGTGCTCTTATTGGTCAGAGACTCTTGAGTCGTAGTTTTAGGTTTGGGCGATTCGACTATCTCAGTTTGATCTGGGGGCAGCTCCACAACAAATAGGGGCAGCTCCACAGCCGGGATGATAGTCACACATTTTGCCATGTGGCTAGCCGTGCTTGCTACGACTACCACTTCCAAACTGTTTATAGGGCAAGGAGGAGATTTGTTTTTCTTACTCACCCCGGCCGCCTCTTCCATGGAACTGCTGTGGTCTTCAAACGTCCTCACACAAGCGTCTCCTAGGCTGAGCTGCAGTCACAGTGATGTTGCAGGTGATCCACTCTTCCACGAACACCTCGAGCCGAACACTCGGCCAAACACTCCGCCACGCTCCGCTTGTGGCGAGTGTTTTGTACTGCAGGCTCCTCCTCCTCAGGCTCGCTATGGACAGAGCCAACAGACTGCAGGATCCAGGAAAAAAAAAACATAGTGGCCACAGTCGGCCAAACACTCCGCCACGCTCCGCTTGTGGCAAGTGTTTTGTACTGCAGGCTCCTCCTCCTCAGACTCGCTATGGACAGAGCCAACAGACTGCAGGATCCAGGAAAAAAAAACAGAGTGGCCACACTCGGCCAAACGCTCTGCCAAATTTGAAAAAGGAGGCCAAACTTTGAATGATAAACTGGAGAAAGCTATTGATCGAATATCACCTGGAAAACTGAGAAATCAATGTAATCCCAGTAACTACATTGGCTTTATATGGTCTCTGAACATATCAACCTCTGGAAAGGACAAACCAAATAAAAGGCATAAATATAGCTATGAAACTCAGATCCAGGCAAAAAAGAAACAGTTAAGGGTCGAAGTAAATAAAATTTAAAAAATACAGCAAGAAATGAGATGGTATGCCTAAGTCAAATTTCACAACTACAAAACCAATATAAGAATTGGGTTCAAAGCCATAGATATATGCTTCTGCAAAAAGATGGGGAAGAAATGTTGAAGGCCATATTCCTTCAAAACACAAAGATTTTCTGGTGACTTGTTAACCATGCACAATCCTGTAGCATTTTAACCCTATAGTCAGTAATGATCGAAGATGCGTGGGTGGCCCATTTTAGAAAGGTTTAGGCTCCGATTATCTCTGAGCCCGATTATAACCAGCAAGATGCAACATGGACTCTCCAATTTGATGCAGAAGACATCCTGCGCCTGATAAAGAAATCTTCAAACTGAAGCGCATCAGGGCTGAATGGTTTATCGAAAACCCGTCTCTATGGGCCCATTTATTGAAGATTCTGTTTGACAGTTTTTATTGTCACGAAAACCACTCTGGACTCATGGAAACAGGCTATTATTATTCCGGTCTACAAGAAGGGAGATCGATCTTTGCCAATGAATTATTTGCCAATCTCCTTATTGGATGCAGATGGTAAGATCGTCTGTGGTCTAGTCCAGATGGAACTAGAGAATTGGGCATCCTCCAATGACATAATCCCCAAGGAACAAACAGGCTTTCAGAGAGGCTTATCAACTACTTTGAATATTCTCATTCTCACTTGTATCTCATGGTTGTCTTTGTTAAAACTGGTGTTCCCCTATTTGCTGCCTGGGTGGATCTCTCACAGGTGTTTGATACTGTCAATAGGAATAGGCTGTGGCTCAAACTTAAAAACCGGATGGCCTCCTTAACATCCTAATACATCTTCACAAAGACTCTGCTATTAGAGTTAGACTTACAAAATGTGGTCTATTATCAAATAGTATCAAAACAGAGAGGGGGGTTCATCAGGAGTGTCTTTTGGCTCCTTTTCTGTTTATATTATTCATGGCAGACTTGTCAAATTGGTTATTGGAGAAAGGTCTGGTGGTGCCTAGGTTTGGAGGAGGCAAAATAGCGTGACTTGCCTACACAGATGACATAGTGTTGATGGATCACACCCCAGTCGGGCTGCAGAGGTTAATGACAGCATTATCTGAGTATGCTAGTCTTAATGATTTGATCATAAATCCAGACAAGTCTAAGATTGTAATCTTTAATTATCCCCTTAAAATAACTAAATCCTATCATGGCAATTGAATAACACTCTGGTTCCTATAGGCAAAGAGGTCACATACCTGAGGTCTCAGATTCCATCGTATCCCTCAATGACTCATCTCCAATCAATCAATAATAGAACCCCAAACAAAAAAATTGGGAGCACAAATGAAAAAAGTTGTCAGTAAATACTGTACATTCTCCATAATTCCTTTGATAAAATGTTATAGGGCAAAGGTTCTCCCATCTATTAGTTACGGTTTAGAGTGCTATCCGCAATCTTTTGAAATTAATTGGAAAAAAATAGAATCTCAGTTGTGGAAAGTGTTCTATTGTTGCCAAATTGCATGCCAATGTCAAGTCTTAGATATGATGCTTCCCTGTTGTCTTTAATGGAATGGAAATTGTTTAATATATATAGATTAATTATGTGCCCTCAAAAAGCTACCATGTATGTTGAAGCAGCAGATCACCTGGAAAAGAGAGACAACATATTTCTAAATAGATTAAGTTCTGTCTGCAAAAACATATTGGTAATAACAGACAGTACTATAGATATTCTAATCCAGAACCCTCTAATGGCTAAGAAACATCTAACCCGAATGGACTGGATTAGAACTATCTCTAAAATGAGAGAAAGTCTGCAAATCAAAGAATAATATCAGACTTTCTAAGATGTAGACTAAATTTGGTTCTCACATTAGAACTAACCTGAAGGTCTGTGAGACAGAAAAGATTTCAAAGATGTGTGCACAACCCGCAATTACTTAACTCCACTCTGCTTTGAGAAAGAATTGTGCAAGTTCAAGAAACTTTCCTTACCTATGAATTCATTAGCTTTTTAACAGATATGAACTTGCTATCTGAGAATGCACAAGGAAATGCTTTTGTGTATATTTAAGCTGTTAACTATATTCCTTTCTCGATGATTTTCTCCATTTTTCTTTCTGTTTTTATGTATGAAATGTTATCAATGTTACTTGGTCTGTTTTATTTATGTTCTAAGTATATATTTTTTTCTGTTTGTGTAAAAAATCTGATTTTGACTAATATCACAATAAATACATTTAAAAAAATAGTGCAACTTAACCATAACGACCCTTTAACAATGTGTTTTTATCAAAAATGTATGGGTTTTTATTAGTGCAACTAAACCATATTGTCCCTTTAACAAAGGTGTTTTATTGAATTTAATGGGTTTTTATTAGTGCAGCTTAACCATGACGTTCCTTTAACAAAGTCCTTTCACTGAATTTCATGGGTTTTTACCAGTGCGCCCTAATTTGCTACAACTTACTAATATGATACTTTCCCCATCATAGCAACATTTTTCTCCAAATTAGAACATTTCCCCTTAACACTCTGCCATTCCCCACATTCTAGCCCAATTTTTTAACATTTATATAAACTTTTTGCAACTTTTCCCTCTGTTTTTGTGTTTAACGATGTTCACATATGTCTGACATCATCGCTGACTTTTCGTACAGTATCACATTACCTTGTGCTCGCGTGATGACGTGCCCGTGAATGCCTCCACACTTTGTGAATGGGTAGTGCTTCGTGAACAGTTTGAAACTGCATTTTTCAGCTCATCTAGGAACTTTGAAGCTCAAAATATACCCTTAAACATCTCCTAGACCTATTCTTGCTCATCATCCATTAACAATCTAGCACGCAGCACATACTTGGAAGAATATTAGGGAAATTGCTATTTATTTTACAAATGGCATCCGCTATTGCCTTTCCTCCTCCCAAGAGCCACCACCATCACCGCTGGAGGACCAACACAAAGAAAGAAATGCAATACTTCAAAAGACAATCAAGAAGACCGAGAAGATGAGGTAGAAGAAGTGCCTACTTCTAGCACCCAGAGAGAATCATGGATGTGCCAGTTCTTTACCACTGTTGGAAATGTACCGAAGGCTAAACCTACCAAAGTGACATGCACTGAGTGTGTACTCTGTCACCTGCAACCTGTGCAGTACTCCTACGGGACCACCTCCATGTGCCCCCACACAAAATCCAACCACTGCAATACTCTCAGAAAGGCTGTTCCTTTCTCAGGAAGTAGTAGGCTGTCTTCCTCTACCGCTACCTCATCTTCCTCAACCAAT